>NC_135583.1:26310000-27512500 GCF_965152235.1 Eretmochelys imbricata
TGTGGATATATTTAATACACACACACGCTGGTATATGTTTATGTAAGAGAAGACCAAGTCAAAGAAATGAATCTTGCACTTAAGGCGGAAGTGGTGAGATTTGTGGTAATTTTTAGTTCCTGCAGGAGTTTGTTCCACAGTGCTGGCGACCCCCTGAGAAAGCTCTGTCTCTTGTACAATGTTTCCTTCCTGTTGCTATTTTTCAATTAAAAGATGATTTCTCACCAAATATAAGAAAAGTTATTAAAACCTCTGCATCTTCCAACTCCATTTCTAGATTATTTACCTCCAACAGCACATCCAGAGATACAATTCAACAGAAAAGTTGAATAAAACAACAACAAATTTGAAGAGTTAAAATGACTGCAATTGTTTTCAATGCAAATCTCATCCTGAGACAACCTAGACGTTTAACTTTGGGTTCCCCTAGAGCGTCTACTGGTGTCATGTGGATGGGAATGTGTTGAACAGAGTTGATATTCAAAGCGCTGCGATACTTACAAAAAATGGAAAGTGTTAGAAATGATGGGCTTGGGTAACGGACATAGCACTTGACTTGATAGGGTCCCCTACTAAGTAAAGCTATGGGGGGAAGTGGGACATAAAATAAAACTGTCAATTTCAGGGTCAAACTTTTAAAGCTAGCTGCAGTATGTATTGTTTTCATGCCCTGTTACCCCATATTGCCTTGATCGGCAGAAAAACTCCAGTTGACTGCAATGGGTTTTGGATCAGGCTGTCTCTGGGAAGGAGGAGCCATACAGGGCTTTCTGGCTGCAAAAAGTGCAACTTACATTTTTGCAGGTGTACCCATTGGGACAAACTTTCAAAAATGGTACAAGCTGACATGCACATTGAGAATTTGTGTATGCACTGTTAGGATATAGATATTCAGGCCTGTCTGTAAAGGCATATACTCTAAGAATTTAGGTGTATTCTTATCACTTGGCTAGTGATAGAGGTATAAAAGAATCAAAATCACTGTCTGCTGGTGTAAGGGCCTTCTCTTACTGTGACAGTCTGAGGCCCTGTTCTTAGGCTAAGGCCTTTGGCTAAGCAGCAGAGGCAGCCATAAGCTGGGAAGCAAACAGTCACATCCTCACATTCCAAACTAGTCACACTGAAATAAGGTGCTATTCGGCTGTTAGGAATACAATCCTGTCCTGATAGTTCCTATCACCTCCAGAGAAAGGGAAGTGCCTAGAAAATGTAAAAGGAAACTTAGTTTGATAGCATCCTGTCTGGCAAGAACTCTCTTATCAATAGCTGGGATGTGAAATCCTCACTTCTGTATTGTCTTGTCATTATAGTTCCCACTTTGCTGTTGTTTGTCTGTATAATCTCTGTCTGGTTCTGTGATTGTTCCTGTCTGCTGTATAATTAATTTTGCTGGGTGTAAACTAATTAAGGTGGTGGGATATAATTGGTTACATAATCATGTTACAATATGTTAGGATTGGTTAGTTAAATTTCAGGAAAATGATTGGTTAAGGTATAGCTAAGCAGAACTCAAGTTTTACTATATAATCTGTAGTCAATGAGGAAGTGACTGGGTGTGGGTGGGGGTGGGCATGGCCATGGGCATGTGGGTGTGGGAAATGGGAGCAGGGAATGGGGGTAAGAAAATTGGAATCATGTTTTGCTAAAGGGGGAAATGGGAACAGGGAGTGGGAGTAAGGAAGTTGGAATCATGTTTGGCTAAGGGTAAGAATGGGAACAGGGACACAGGTGTAAGGCTCTGTGGTGTCAGAGCTGGGAAGGAGGATACTAAGGAAGGAAACTGGAATCATGCTTGCTGGAAGTTCACCCCAATAAAACATCGAATTGTTGGCACCTTTGGACTTCGGGTATTGTTGCTCTCTGTTCATGCGAGAAGGACCAGGGAAGTAAGTGGGTGAAGGAATAAGCCCTCTAACATGCACCATTTCTATGTACCAATGGGCGATTCCCTTTCTGGCACGTTCCCCTTCTGTAGACATTCTTGCAAACAAAATTTTGCTCCTACAAATATTCCTGAAAAGCAAATAAAACATGTTGTGTGAGTCCTGTAAAGGTGTATATGCACTTTTTATTGGAATGGATATTAACAGATAATTTTCTGCAGGATTTATCCAATTCTTGCTACTGTATGATACTCTTAGTGTCTTGCAGCCACATTGAGATTGCAAAGAGCAGCAGTATGTACATGATGGCTTCACACAAACATGTATTATCAGTGCTAAAGCTTGATACTCTGTTTTTACTGGGGGGGGGGAAACCTTGGAAATTTGTGTGCAGTGTTTGTTAATTTTTAGCAGCACTTGACTGACTGAGAATTTAAGACAGCTTTCCAAAAAAACTTACGGAGCTCTTACAAAGTCTTGCTCTTTAGTATAATAAAACTTTTGGTCTGCAAGTTGGCTCCTTAGTTAGTGTGTGTGTGTGTGTGTGTTAATCCTATCCTAATTTTACACTAATGAAAACTCTTGGCTCACCACTTTCTCAGTGTGTAAAGTGCATTTGGGTTTAGCTGAGGTTGTGGATGTTGTATTGGGAGCCAGTTAGTAAATATCACTTCTAAAGATGGGTGCACAGTGCAAAGTTTGGATCTGGTTCTGAACCACAAGCTCATTGTAAAGATAGGAGCCAGCTGCAAAGTTTAGATCCAGATTTACACACAATCTTTCCTGAAGATTGAGATCTCACCTCTAGTAATTTCCATAGGCTACTGATTGCTCACCTGTAAAGCTTTCATATAATGATAAGAAGCTCACAGAAAATGAGGATTGATTTTTACAATGTGGCTTTCCTGCTGTTATCACTTTATTCCACCTGAAAAGATATCTGGCACATTCACTACACTAGAACAAAGATGTATAACTTTTTTTTAATGAGTGATTCCCCCCCAGTTGTTGGTGGGCGAGATTGAACCTGGGGCCTCTGGAACTTAGTGCATGAGCCTCTACTGTATGAGTTAAAAACCAGCTGGCTGTTAACTAAGGCTGTAGAGCAGACTCATTTTCTCTCTAAGTGGTCTCAGTGCCACTAGATGAGACAGAACACCACACCCAGAAGGTGTGTGGGTTACACTGGCACTGGATTGCATGACTTTGCTCTCCCGGCTACACACTACTTAAATTCTTGCAGGATTAAATAGCAAAGATGAAAAGCATTTTCACAAGGGCTGAACCCTGTGAAGTCCCGCTCTGAAAATCAGGCCAAGATATATGCAGCCAGATTTGCACAAATGTTCTGCAAGCTTTTGAAGATGAAAGGAAAGTGTTAATGTAGTACCCACCATAATGACATGAGATTGTCTTGATGTGGCAACAGACACTACCAGGTAGATTATCAGCATTTGAAGCAGAACAGAATTAAAACCACACAGACATTGGCATATTGACCTCCAAATATTTATTTTTAACCAATTAGCAGATGGGAATATGCCATTACTAAAGCAGAGATTTTACTGTCAGTTTGGCTGAAAGCAACCTACTATAATCAACTGCCAACCATTTTACAGATCTTATAAAAGCTACGTTCTCAGACAGCAGAAATGAGAAGGTCAGGAGAGAGTCACAGACTTGCAACCCCTCCTTGATGCCTTTATCAGTCAATTGTTTCACAAGGCAAGTTTAATACTCTCACATTATGTGTGGCACTGATAATATTGATATTACACATCAGGTTGGTGATAAAAAATGAAAAACATTTGAAAAACTGGCATAATGCACAGAGCCTATTAATCGTGCTAGAATTTCACTGAATGCTAGGCAAGTCCAAAAGACTATGTCAAAAGCTTTTCATCAGATTGATTTTTAATTTGTAATTGGTGCAGGATTCAGAGTGAGATTAGACTTAAACTTCATGGCCAACTCTTTGATCTATTATTATTTACTGGTTAAGCACCAGCAATGTGCCTGATTCTTTCCAGCCCCTGAAAGAAGTGGACAGATCCTGCTTTCATTTATGCTGGTGTAAACCTGGAGTAACTCTAGTGAATTTGAATGAGATTGACACATGTCCTAGACCTAAGAGACTACTTTCGCCCTTTTTGTTTACTTAGAAACCTACTGGGAGATCCAGAGGAAGGTCCCAGATTAATATTGTTCTTATTTTTAGGAGTGGGTGGATTACAGAATTTTGGATGGTGTGGGTTAACTTTCGTGGACTTCACAGGAGAAGCTTAGGGGTGGGATTTTCAAAAGCACTCATTGTTGGCTTACCACTGCTCCCATTGAACTGAATGGGAATTTTACCATAGACTTCAAAACTGACTATGATGAGCCGTTTTGAAAATCCTGCCCTATTTGACAGTTTATTCCCTTTCTTGTGCTCAGGATGAGTTTTTAACAAACCTGGCTCCTCATTTTAAATATGTATATATTAATCACTGTCAATAGAGTAGTAAAAAGTACAAGGACAAAGTCTTGTGATAAGGACATGGAAAAAAATATGTGGAGTAATTAGCTGTGATCATTGGAAGGATCATGACCAAAAGGATTTGCATTAGTTTAAGAATATAGGTAGAGCGGGCTATTTTGAATATCTAAAAACTTCTGTTCTCTCCTCTCCCATAATTTTCTTTCTTATCAGCTAAACAAGCTCAGAAGATTACTGCAAGTGAAAAATTGTACATTTCTACATGTAACAGAAATGCTGCAACAGAAGATGCCTCCTGAGAGAGGGTTCTGACCAATTTTATGGAGGTGGAATTTATTCCAATAATTACAACAGCCAAATTAGAATATACAGTCTTTACAGAGCATTCTAATTTTGGTGTTGGATCCCACCATTGTTATGCCTAACCTAACAAAATTCTGTGACTCGTTTGGTCAATGTTTAAGAATAAATCAGAAGCACTGGCAATTTCCTTTCACCAAAATACCTAATGGGTAACTGACGAAAACAAACCATTGTTTGGGTGTACAATTTATTGACTATGGTGCAGAACTATTCTACAAACTATTTTGCTCTGCTTTTTAAATAACTGTAGATCTGGAATACTGGAAAAGTCTGAGCTGTCTTGGATGACTCTCACACACGCAAAGGATAAATATCATACCATGGTTTAAACTAGTGCTGATGGTGTTTGATTCTTTTAAAAAAGAAAAATGGCTACTAGAATTACTATTACCCTAATAAGATTAATAGCTGCTCTCAAACAAGTAAAGTGTTTACCAAAGAAAACTAAAGGATGAGTTGGTGTAGCAGGGTGGCTACCCTGCTCCTAAAATTGGCGGGGTTAAAAGCAGCCCTGCAGAGGGCTGTGGCTGGGGATAGCTGATTGGGGAAGCAGCCACAGCTGGGCCACGCCCCAATCAGGCCCTAGCTGGCCTGTATAAAAAGGCTGTGAGCCAGAGGCCTAAGGAGTCTCTCTCCAGGCAGGGAGAGAGCAGGGCCTGGCTGCCTGCCTGACATGGTATTGAGGGTGGTGCTGTGCTGGGGAAGGAGCCGGGGGTGCTCCAGGCTGGCAACTCCCCAGGCTGTAGGGCCTGGTCCAAGGCCCACAGAGGTACAGGGAAACAGAGGGAGGCAACAGGTCTGAACCCCCTTGCCTATGATGAGTGGCCTTTACACTGCAGTCTGCCCCAGGGAGCAGGGGCTTGCTGATGACTGGCAGTAGCCCAGACTGAGGCAAGGTGGGGATAGTGGGTTGAGGGTTCCCCAGGAAGGGGAGACCCAGAGGCAGAGTGTGGGGGTACTGCCAGGGGGCAGAACCCCAAAGAAAGGGGCACCGGCATCTGTGAGGGACACGGGGCCAGAGCTGTGCAGATCACTGGCCCGCAGAGGGTGCTCCAGGCTGGAAAAGAGCTAATTCCCAAGGACAACTAGCGGGAGGCTCCGCAGGGGCAAGTCCACACCTTTACAGTTGGCATTGTACAACCTTTAGACATTATTTAGCTATATGTGTTATGGATCAGATTCTTATATCCTCACTCATGTTGCATAGCACTTTAGTCGATGAGTAGCCTCACTGAAGTCAGAGTAAGGGTATCAGAATCTGGCCCTATTTTTGTTTATAGGAGTTTAAATCTCATTAGCAGGGAGTTGAAAAAGAAATTACTTCTGAACTTTTTAAATTCCCCTTTTGTACCCAAAGAAGCATTTCTTCTTGTAAGACAAAAAGCCTGCTTATCTAGCACTGCCTCAGAGCTTTGAAGATGCCTAAACTGTTCAAACTCTCATCCTTTTATCTCCTTTTACTCATTCATGAATCTTCCCCCTTTTATATACATATTAATCTAGTTGAACCCAGTCTCTGGCAAAAGCATGATATATTACAATATTACTGTTATTAAAAGGAATGAATTGCCCTTAGCCCAGCTTCTAAAACAATATGCAGTTGATAATCTCCTTCTTTTACAGTATTTTAAATGCTGAGGCTAATCCTGTGGACTTTACTTCCTGAATAGCATTAAGTTCAATGGGAGTACTCAAGAGAGTAAGGGCTACAAAATGAGACCCCTTATTTCTATTAACCATCTCCAAAAACAAAATGTATTCATACTACTCAGGGCAAAGAATAATGCCAACATTTTATATTTTTCTCTTACCCAAATTCCTCTGTTGGTAATCTGCATATTTATGCATGGCAAAATAACTAACTTCCATTTTAATAAATATTAGGAATATGGATACTTACTTAGAGCCCACAAATATCTTTAACAGAGTTCCTAGTTATTCCATTATGCAATTTTTTTGTAAATGTTTTCATCCAGTTGTGTTTCTGTAGCTTGTAAATACTTCATCGAGAATATTCCATATTAGTCCTTCAAAATTTGCCCCTTGTTGGTTACAAAAATCACATCAAATTGCTTCTATTTGGTAATGGGGCAAATTGCACATCCCATCACAGGCTGTAACAGCCAAAATATGCAAACTCCATGCCAGCCAGCCAAGGGTTAATGAACTGCTCTGGGCTCAAGCAGCCCTACCTTGTCACATGTGCAAACATGTTGAGCCTAGAAGAAAGGCCTAAAATGGGGAAACTTGGCTCAGTTAGCAGCTGGCTGAGGAGAGGAACATCCCTTCAAATCTCAGCTCCCAAAGAGGGGCTGGACTCTTCCCTTGACCACTGCCTGGCTGAGCCCCCTTAAGGGAAGGTGGGCCACACCCCAACAGTTACTTTAAAACACTTGCTAGGAGTCATTCTCGTGAGGGTGTTGAACTGGACAAGACAGGGGGTTGCTGCCAGCTTCTGCTTTTCTTTTCTTTGGTGCTTGAGAGGGGCCTTTGGTAGTCCCAGAAGGGATAGATTCCTGTGGACTCAGACTGAGCCCTGGTCTACGTTAGGAGTTGAGGTCGAATTTAGCAGCGTTAAATTGATTTAACCCTGCACCTGTCCACATGATGAAGCCCTTTTTTTCGACTTAAAGGGCTCTTAAAATCAATTTCCTTACTCCACCCTCGACAAGGGGATTAGTGCTGAAATCAGCCTTGCTGGGTCGAATTTGGGGTACTGTGGACACAATTAGATGGTATTGGCCTCCGGGAGCTATCCCAGAGTGCTCCATTGTGACCGCTCTGGACAGCACTTTCAACTCAGATGCACTGGCCAGGTAGACAGGAAAAGGTCCACGAACTTTTGAATTTCCTGTTTGGTCAGCATGGCAAGCAGCAGGTGACCATGATGGAGTCCCAGAATTGCAAAAGAGCTCCTGCATGGACCAAACAGGAGGTAAGGGATCTGATCACTGTATGGGGAGAGGAATCCGTGCTATCAGAACTCCGTTCCAGTTTTCGAAATGCCAAAACATTTGTCAAAATCTCCCAGGGCATGGAGGTCAGAGGCTGTAACAGGGACCCGAAGCAGTGCCGTGTGAAACTTAAGGAGCTGAGGCAAGCCTACCAGAAAATCAGAGGGGAATGGCCACTCTGGGTCAGAGCCCAAAACATGCTGCTTCTATGATGAGCTGCATGCCATTTTAGGGGGTTCAGCCACCACTACCCCTGCCATGTTGTTTGACTCCTTCAATGGAAATGGAATCAGGCTTTGGGGACAAGGAAGAAGATAGCTCACAGCAAGCAAGCAGACAAACTGGTTTTCCTGACAGCCAGGAACTGTTTCTCACCCTGGACCTGGAGCCAGTACCCCCCCAAACCCACCCAAGGCTGCCTCCCAGACCCGCCAGGCGGAGAAGGGACCTCTGGTGGGTGTACCTTTTTAAATACTATACATGGTTTAAAAGCAAGCATGTTTAATGATTAATTTGCCCTGGCATTTGCGGCTCTCCTGGATGTACTCCCAAAGCCTTTGCAAGAGGTTTCTGGGGAGGGCAGCCTTATTCCATCCACTATGGTAGGACACTTTACCACTCCAGATCAGTAGCACATACTTGGGAATCACTGTAGAACAAAGCATTGCAGTGTATGTTTGCTGGTGTTCAAACAACATCCGTTCTTTATCTCTCTGTGTTATCCTCAGGAGAGTGATATCATTCACGGTCACCTGGTTGAAATAGGGTGCTTTTCTTAAGGGGACATTCAGAGGTGCCCGTTCCTGCTGGGCTGTTTGCCTGTGGCTGAACAGAAATGTTCCCCGCTGTTAGCCATGGGGACAGGGGAGGGCCTAGCCATGCGGTGGGGGGGAGGCAAAATGCAACCTTGGAACAAAAGCACATGTGCTATGTATGTAATGTTAACAGCAAGGTTTACCCTGAAAGAGTGTACCCTTTGTTCTATAAAATGTGTCTTTTTAAATACCACTGTCCCTTTTTTTCTCCACCAGCTGCATGTGTTTCAAGGATCACAGGATCTTCTCCTTCCCAGAGGCTAGCCAAGATTAGGAGGAAAAAAATGCACTCGCAATGAAATGTTCTCTGAGCTCATGCTGTCCTCCCACACTGACAGAGCACAGACGAATGCGTGGAGGCAGACAATGTCAGAGTGCAGGAAAGCACAAAATGATCGGGAGGAGAAATGGCAGGCTGAAGAGAGGGCTGAAGCTGAAAGGTGGCAGCAGCGTGATGAGAGGAGGCAGGATTCAATGCTGAGGCTGCTGGAGGATCAAACTAATATGCTCCAGTGTATAAAGGCAGCAGGAGCACAGACTGCCACTACAGCCCCTGTGTAACCAACTGCCCTTCTCCCCAAGTTCCATAGCCTTCTCACTCAGATGCCCAAGAACGCGGTGGGGGTCCTCCGGCCACCCAGCCACTCCACCCCAGAGGATTGCCCAAGCAACGGAAGGCTGGCATTCAATAAGTTTTAAAGTTTTAAACTTTTAAACTGCTGTGTGGCCTTGTCCTTCTCTCCTCCACCACCCCTCCTGGTGCTTCTCTTCTCCTGGGCTACCTTGGTAGTTATCCCCCGATTTGTGTGATGAATTAATAAAGAATGCATGAATGTGAAGCAGCAATGATTTTATTGCCTCTGCAAGCGGTGATCCAAGGGAGGAGGGGAGGGTGGTTAGCTTACAGGGAAGTAGAGTGAACCAAGGGGCGGGGGTTTTCATCAAGGAGAAACAAACAGAACTTTCACACGGTAGCCTGGCCAGTCATGAAATTGGTTTTCAAAGCTTCGCTGTTGTGCACCGCGCCCTCCTGTGCTCTTCTAACCGCCCTGGTGTCAGGCTGTGCATAACCAGCAGCCAGGTGATTTGCCTCAACCTCCCACCCCGCCATAAACGTCTCCCCCTTACTCTCACAGATCTTGTGGAGCACACAGCAAGCAGTAATAACAGTGGGAATATTGGTTTCGCTGAGGTCCAACTGAGTCAGTAACCTGCGCTAGCGTGCTTTTAAACGTCCAAATGCACATTCTGCACTGGCTCAGCCTGTAGCTGAACATCCCCAACGGTTATTTTCTGGTCTGGGAATAAAGCCCCTTCCTGTAGCTTTTGAAACAGACCAGAGTTCCTGAAGATGCGAGCATCATGTACCTTTCCCAGCCATCCCACGTTGATGTTGGTGAAACGTCCCTTGTGATCCACCAGTGCTTGCAGCGCTCTTGAAAGTACCCCTTGCGGTTTATGTACTCGTCGGCTTGGTGCTCCGGTGCCAAGACAGGGATATAGGTTCTGTGGATGGCTTTGCTGCAATGGGATTCTCTATGACCTGCACATTTCCCAGGGTCACTACCCTTGATATCAGCAGATCTTTGATTGCATTGGCTACTTGCATCACAGCAGCCCCCACAGTAGATCTGCCCACTCCAAATTGATTCCCAATTGACCGGTAGCTGTCTGGCGTTGCAAGCTTCCACAGGGCTATTGCCACTTGCTTCTCAACTGTGAGGGCTGCTCTCATCTTTGTATTCTTGCGCCTCAGGGCAGGGGAAAGCAAGTCACAAAGTTCCATGAAAGTGCCCTTACGCATGTGAAAGTTTCGCAGCCACTGGGAATCGTCCCAGCCCTGCAACACTATGTGGTCCCACCAGTCTGTGCTTGTTTCCCAAGCCCAGAATCGATGTTCTACCACATGAACCTGCCCCATTAGCACCATGATGCCCACGTTGCCAGGGCCCATGCTTTGAGAGAAGTCTGTGTCCATGTCCTCATCACTCTCGGCACCGCGCTGACATCACCTACTCGCCCGGTTTCGCTTTGCCAGGTTCTGGTGCTGCATATGCTGCTGGATAATGCGTGTGGTGTTTAATGTGCTCCTAATTGCCAAAGTGACCTGAGCGGGCTCCATGGTATGGCGTCTGCACAGAAAAAAAGGGGCGGAACGATTGTCTGCTGTTGCCCTGATGCGACTGATGACATGGCTTACAGGGTTGGCTTACAGGGAATTAAAATCAACAAAGGGGGTGGCTTTGCAAGAAACAGAATGGCCCCCTTAAGGATAGGACTCAAACCTGGGTTTAGCAGGCCGTTGATTTCACGGATGGAGGGAGGAGAAAATGAATACAAAACAAATCTGGTCTATTTCTTGTTTTGAGCCACTTCATCTATCTTTATACATCTTGGCCATCATCTTCTGCTGGCTGCTGATTAAAAGACAGTGCATTACCAGTAGGACTGAACTGCCATGAGACAAAACTTAAAAGGGAAATGACCTGGCTGAGTCACTCCCATGTTTGCCCAGGTGCCCCGACCTCATAGAATCATAGAATATCAGGGTTGGAAGGGACCTCAGGAGGTCATCTAGTCCAACCCCCTGCTCAAAAGCAGGACCCATACCCAATTAAATCATCCCAGCCAGGGCTTTGTCAAGCCTGACCTTAAAAACTTCTAAGGAAGGAGATTCCACCACCTCCCTAGGCAACACATTCCAGTGTTTCACCACCCTCCTAGTGAAAAAGTTTTTCCTAATATCCAACCTAAACCTCCCCCACTGCAACTTGAGACCATTACTCCTTGTCCTGTCCTCTTCCACCACTGAGAATAGTCTAGAACCATCCTCTCTGGAACTACCTCTCAGGTAGTTGAAAGCAGCTATCAAATCCCCCCTCATTCTTCTCTTCTGCAGACTAAACAATCCCAGTTCCCTCAGCCTCTCCTCATAAGTCATGTGTTCCAGACCCCTAATCATTTTTGTTGCCCTTCGCTGGACTCTCTCCAATTTATCCACATCCTTCTTGTAGTGTGGGGCCCAAAACTGGACACAGTACTCCAGACGAGGCCTCACCAATGTCGAATAGAGGGGGACAATCACGTCCCTCGATCTGCTCGCTATGCCCCTACTTATACAAGTCATCGAGATCGGCTAAAAGAGCACCCAGGACTACGTTGACAACGGCTACCAGTTATATTACACTGCTGCCAAAAGGCAATAAACTGCTGCTGTGTAGCAATGCAGTACCACGTCTGCCAGCACCCAGGAGACATACGGTGATGGTTAGCTGAGCAGCCTCCATGCTTGCCGTGGTATGGCGTCTGCACAGGTAGCTCAAGAAAAAAGGCGCAAAACAATTGTCTGCCCTCGCTTTCACGGAAAGATGGAGGGAAGGGGGGCTTGACGATATGTACCCAGAACCACCCACGACAATATTTTAGTCCCATCAGGCACTGGGATTTCTACCCAGAATTCAAATGGGCGGCGGAGACTGCAGGAACTGTGGGTTAGCTGCCCACAGTGCAATGCCCCGGAAGTCGACGGTTGCCTCGGTACTGTGGACACACTCCGCCGACTACATGCACTTAGAGCATTTGTGTGGGGACACACACAATCGACTGTATAAAAATGCTTTCTACAAAACCGAATTCTATAAATTCGACCTAATTTCTTAGTGTAGACATACCCTGAGGGCTGAATCTCCCACCCCTGGCCTGTGCTTGAAAACTACCTTGGTGTGGAAGGCTGCTGCCACGGTGAGTGCAGGGCTCCCTCACACCCCGAGGGGGCATTGTGGGAGACCAAGCCTATTACACAGCAAAATACACAATTTGAATATTAAAGCATTTGAGCTGGACTATTTTTTTTTTTTGTGCTAGCAAAGCTCAGCCACTTTCAGATCGACAGAAAACAAACCTGAAATGAGTGCAAATGTGGTGGAGGTGAAGCTTGTTTTTGAATGAGAATGAATACTGGTGGAAAATAGCCTATTCACCCAGCTCTAGACAGCAACATCTGTCTGCAAAACCTCTCTAATATCTCCACATAGAATCTTAAACTGCCCTTGCACCACTCCTAACAGACTGTTTTTTATACACACTCCATTCTGCTGGGGGAGGGGCAAGTCTTTTGGAAATTTTATCACGTGGTGCCATTTTCCCCTACCATGAATCTCTTTTGAAGAGAAAACTTTTTACACTGTTCTGGTTTATCTGGAGGAGGGAAAGACAGCTATTCAGGGTCACTTTGAATCTGATCCTAACCTGGTACACAGAATCTCTATCACAGTACTGGACACTTACTTCCAAAGGCTTCAGTGGGAGCTGAGGCTTCTCAGCACCTCAAAGGATATAGCCCTTTAACAGGGCTTAAACTGGCTTTCCTCATCTTGCAGTTCTACCTTTTTGCAGGTCGTATTGTCATTGGGGCAGAATGGAGGCCATACTGAAATTATTTCCTGAATGCATGTCATCTTGAAAGTAACGTGTATCTGGAATTTGTGCTGATGGGCATAATGTTCTTTGTAATTAGTAATACTTTTTTTTACCTGGATCCTTAAAAGAAGCTCTAGCCAGCCCTGTGGGCAATGAGTTGGCTGCCAAGTAGATAGACAACGAGGAGAAGGGAGAGCAGCTGGTCAAGATTGATGTTGTGTTGTGCTTATCATGTTTACCTAATATGCAAGAAGTCCAGGCAGAAACATGGTCTTTCCCTGCTGTGCAGGAATCCTCTTACTGCCCGTAGCCTCTGCCTTGTCATCAGTTCTGCACACAAGAGGGCAGTGACATCACACAAACGTGCATCTTTACATCAGCCTGGGCCAGCTGGAGGGGTTAGGCCAGTCACATTCTAGAGACTTGTTCCTTGGCCTCCTCTGCCTCTGCAGGTTGGCATATAGAGGTGAGTTCTTCCTGCTGGCCTCCTTGGCATGTGTTCCCAGTGGAAGAACTAAGGCAGGAATGGGGCCAGGAATGTAGGCAACAGCGGATCTTGCTTTACTGGGCTGGCTAGAATGTCTTCCTACTTGTGTGGCATGACTAGGGAAAAAAGCCCCTGAGAAAGTAATGAGCACATCACAAAAACCGTGACGTGCCACAATTGTTGCCAATCTCAGTTAAGAAGCAAAGGCCTGAATGATCATGGAAAGCAAACCTCTTGTCCTAGAGATAGCGTCTCTGCTCAGATTTAAAGCATCTTAAGACAATACTGCATTGACACTGCCCAGGCTGAATTTGTTTTGTGGATTAATAGAAAAGTTCATCCACTAGGGCTATAAATCCAGCACTTCCCATGAGCTTTAAATATATTGAATAAACAAACCCCTATATGACTGAACATGGGTGGAGGGGTCTTATGTTAATGTACGGTGGCATATTGTGTAAACATTGTAAGTAGGTGCCATAGTTAACACAATAAGGTGCATCATGTCTAAGCTATTCAAAGTATATTTCAAGAGCCTCATTTTCTCTAGCTAGGATAAATTACTTCTTTTAGGAATGATGAGACAGACTCCTGAATATGCAGACCACTGAATATGCAGCCTTTTAATCAAGGGGAAAAGATTGACAGATGGTAAAGAAGGAATGATAGATAAGGCAAATTAGCAGAACAGATAAAGATTTTGTTGCTCCTGCTTTATAAGCAGTTCTTGTTCAGTGATCATTTAGTTCGGTCAAGAATGACCAATTGGATTCTGTGCTGTCTGCTGGACTGTGAAATAAACCTCTGGCTACCGCAGCTATCAGACTGCTATCATGCTGTTTATTCCTATAGCTTCCATGCAGGAAACCACAAAATGAGCAGGGTAGGTGCATTACAAAAATAATCTCTCAAACACTTCAAACTGCAGCAAACTGGCTGTGTGCCAAGTAGCACTGTCGCAGGTGAAGTGATGTGATTTAACTCATTCATACAATGTCCACATCAGGGCTAGATCTTTGAAAAAGAGGTCTGATGATTTACAAGACGCTACACTTTGGATCAGAAAGAAAGACTGGTTTTGTCCATAAGGCCAGACATGCCAAGAGGTCTCCTGTCCAGCAGAGTCCATGGGCCATCTGCAATATGAAGTGTAAATCCAGAGTAACTCCAGACAGGCTTATATTTGATTTATGACTATAGCTGGCCTATTGTTTCACTTGTGTGCCAGAACAGGTTGCTAGTTTAATTTAAAATCCAAAATGGAGCTCTGGGATGCATTCTTGTATTCAAGTAGAGGTTTTTAAACTGAGCTGGCCATTTAAAAGAAGACAAACCTTCTTAGTAATCTTTCAGGCCTTGAATTGTAGTGAAAGCATTTAAAAATTTTTCAAGATATTTTGGTGTCATGTGTGATGGTTCTGTTAGAGGGCTCATAAATTCCCTAAAAGGAGCAACACTACTTTTGCTGTTCATAAAGCAGAAAGAAACTTTAGGTTTTATTATATATTTTTTTAAAGTCTTTCCTAAATTGCAGACCAGAGCGAACGTTTGAGAGTTTTCTGCATGCACATTTCTGCTAAGGGAAGCTTGGAGCACTGCTCAGTGATAAGTAACCTGATAGTGATCTCAACTGGACCCTAAAATCACCTGTTTATTTTAATAACAGGACAGGGAGAAAATTAGGCCTGAATTTTATGCCCATGGGCAGCTTTTCCCAGCCCCTCGCTGCTAAACAACCACATAGGTACCTCCCCCATCCCACCAATCAGTGTTTTCTCCTGCTAGGACTCTCTCCTCCTGGTTGGGCAGTGGACAACAATACTGTCTGGCATATGCCAGTCTACTGAGTGTTTGATCATAAAAATGTAGGGCTGCAAGGGACCTCAAGAGCCCCCATGTGAGAGGTCAAAGGTGGGGAGAAAAAGAGGCCAGAGGGGTTTGGAAGCAGAGAATGAGGATTTCATGGGGAGGTACCAGCTATTGTGGGAATCTGGAGGGTGGAAGATCTGCTAGTCAGTGGGGGAGAATGAGAGAAAAGATCTCGCAGATCTGGTTAAAGCAGGGGGTTCTGTCGAGTGAGACTCATGGGCGGTGCCTTGTACGTTTGTGCATCATTTGGATGCTTAACCAGACAACCCCTTGAACTTTGAGATTTACTTGTTGCTAGCATTGACACAGCTATGATGGTGTGAATGAGTGCCTCAATATACAGTTCATCTGCAGTTCAAAAAACTACTAATTGTGCAATAGGAGCAGCATGCAACACAATCCTATGTATTAATCTTAACACACACAAGGCAGATAACTACTGTCTCAAGATGCCTAATATCTAAAGAAGGAATAAAAGGAATCTCTGAACCTGTGAACTTGTGACCTGAAGGCTCCCTCCGTAGACAGGCATATTTGCTTCTGCTGGTCCCTATGCTTTTGTACTCGTTATCTGCCAGCAAAGCTGAGTAAATTGGTGGAAAAATAGAATCATCTGGAAATTGTCCAGTATAAATCAGCTTAACAACTGTCAGAAAATAGTTTGGGAATAGGAATTCCCAGCTCAGGATGTCTAAGAGCTGATCTAACCCCTCTTTCTCTTTCACACACAGATACCTTTAAAATGAAACAGCTGAAAGGCCATCTGTTTCTTAAGCTTATAACCCATACTCAATTACTGTACATAGACTGCTTCAAGCTTTACTTATTTCCTGTATTGTGTATATGTATCTCTAGATAATTAATAGATTTTTAAGGCCAGAAGGGACAACTAGATCATCTAGTCTGGCCTCTTGTATAAAGCAGGACATAGAATTTCATACAGTTACCTGTGGATTTAGCCCAATAACTTGTATTTGACTAGGTCTTGATCCGAAGACATCAGATCTCAATCTTCTTCTTGGTAAGCTAAATAGAGTGAGCTCTTTGTCTCACTGTCAGGCATTTTCTCCATCCCGCAATATTTTTTATGGCTCTTTTTGCACCTTCTGCAATTTTTTCCACATCCTTTAAAAAATATGGACACCCAAACTGGATGCAGTATTCCAGTATACTCTCAACACCCTATTCAGAAGTAAAATCATTCCTTCAAATCCTCTCTCACATCTAATTGCCACCTGAAGGCAGTACAAATAGACTTAGCCCTGTCCATCTGGGGGTTCCCCTTAGCCACAGAGCGGCCCCTTCTGTATCCAACCTCCGAGCATGACTGGATCTGTGCTACTGGGCCTCCTGTGGGGGAGCTGCAGACCAATCCGATCCCATTCTACAGTTGCAGGAATTTTGCCTCAGGGCCATTTGGGTAGTGACTAGAGCCCATAGTCTTGGCTCCCATCATGGACAGTGCTGGGCTTGTTAGTGTCTCTAGTGTCACAGCCTCATACCCATCACCCTGCTACAAACACTGACTGAAAGGGCTGGCTGCATAAAGACAAGCCCTAAGTAGAAGGGTGTCAAATTAGAATGGTGTAAAATTAGGCTTGAATAAAGACTGGAAGTGGATGTGTCATTACACAAAGTAAAACTATTTACACAAAGTAAAACTATTTCCCCATGTTTATTCCCCCGCTACTGTTCCTCACATGTTCTTGTCAACTGCTGGAAATGGCCCATCTTGATTATCGCTACAAAAGGCTTTTTTTTCCTCTCCTGCTGGTAATAGCTCACCTTAACTGATCACTCTTGTTATGATGATGTGAGCTGTAGCTCATGAAAGCTTATGCTCAAATAAATTGGTTAGTCTCTAAGGTGCCACAAGTACTCCTTTTCTTCTTGTTACAGTATGTATGGTAACACCCATTGTTTCATGTTCTCTGTGTATATAAAATCGTCCTAATGTATTTTCCACTGCATGCATCCGATGAAGTGGGCTGTAGCCCACGAAAGCTTATGCTCAAATAAATTTGTTAGTCTCTAAGGTGCCACAAATACTCCTGTTCTTTTTGCGGATACAGACTAACACGGCTGCTACTCTGAAAAGTGGCAGTTGTGTGCTCAAAAGGATCATAGGATCAGATTTTTAATGGTAAACAACGTTCCAACAAGATACTTGATAATATTTGAGGCATGACTGAGGGGGAGGGAAATAACGCACAACAGCTGAGTACAGGCTGTGGGCAAGCTCCCCTAATGCACTGATTGCCATTTGTCCTGACTGTTCATCAGTTCTATGTATTCCTCTTTGTTTGTTTCATAACCATGTGAGTGACATAGAAATCAACAGGAGGTTCAAATACAAGATCTTTGCCTTCAAGTGCCTTTTAGTTCTTAGAACAAGAATCTTGTAGGCTTTTCCCATAGTGCTTTCATGCAAACTATGATATGAACATCAGAGCCTATTTGTGCAAGTATTGGGTATGGCAGTTATGACTAGTAGAAGAGAAATAAATGCCTCTAAATCCCTGACACTGACAGAAAACAAAAGGGAATTTGAGAAATCATAAGGGATGCAAGCTATGTTGGCAGAAAGGGAAAATACCCACCTCCAAAGAGGTTAGGCTGATATTCTTAAAGAAGCAAAAGGGAGTTAAGCATCCAACACTCATTAACAGTCAACAGTATTAGGGTCCTTTTTGAAAATCCCATGTCTCATCCACTGACATGCTTCATCTTTTTGGTTTTGAGCACCCTAAACAATATTCTTACAAGGACTGTACTGCAGTTCTACCATGATGCTTTTTACTAGTGGTGGACCACAACTGGGACACTAAATGTGCACTCCTTCCAGCTCTGAGGCATGTTTATTATTTTTAAATTTGGGATCAGATGCAGTAAAAATCACTACTTTAAAAAAAAACATCCAGCTGTTCTCACAAGAGTTTGCTTTATTTGAGGAGAGATTTCAGCACTGTATCATCCAAACCTGAACCATAGCCATGAACTGGACAGAACCCCTAAATTTAGAATGAACCTGCACCACATAACCGCCACCTCTTTGGCACATCTCTTTGTTTATATGTTCTAATTATAATTAAAACTTTGCCACTGTGTAGCAACCAACAAATCAATATCTCATTCAAAACATGAAACTGTGAGTATTAGGAGCATTGCAGGTTTATCAGATGCACTCAGTACAGATAGCTTTAAGTGAGTTTGCTGCATATTTGCAGGTACAGAAGCTACCAGTGACCTTGAGAAGCTCATCCAACACAACAAAGGTGGTCCACCCTCTGAGATAGCTAATGCTGCCTTTTTTATCATGTCTGCTAGCTATCAGATAATGACTTTTCTCTTCTTGCATGGACATCCTTATTATAGAGCCAGAATGAATAAGATTGGATCACCAGCAGCCTGCAAATTGAGAATGTCAGAAGCAAAGAGAATGCAGCTGCATATAAAGGCTCAGAAAATAAATCTTTTCAGATCCCATGGCTTTAAGGTATTATGTTGATGTCACCGCAACATGTATAGGTGCTGTTTCAAATTAACAGGAAAAATCTTCCAATTTTCGGAACCATGGCCTCTTTTATCAACATGATAAATACCACTACAGTGAAACAAATCACTCCGGAGGTAAAGCAGATCACCTTATGATGGAGAATATATATTTTCCCCCTTTTCTCCTGCTCAAACAACTTTGAGCTAATGCAGTTTTATAAACAGGACTTGAGCCTACTATTTCTTCTTTCCATAAACCATAATAGGGCTTAGAAATAGGTAAAATGTTATGTTATGTGAGTCTGTTAACGAGCTAAAATAAATGAGCATCACCAGATTAAATCCAGCCCAGAGCTCGTCAAAAATTGGAATCTCTATCCCAAGGGAAATTGCTATTTTGACATTTTCTTTTCATCCTGATTCAGCCTCCACAAAAAATCAAAATAGTGTGGGGGTTTTGGAGGGGATGGAGAGTTCTGGAAAAATGTTGGTTTTTAAAATGTTGAAACATTTAGTTTCATCTTGATTCAGCACTGAACTGTGTTTATCTCCATTGCTGTGCTGCCTCGTGGTCACTGTAGTGCCTTGTGTCCTCATTTTCCTTTGTGCTGGGCTCCCTGGCTGGACTACATCTGATGCAGCATGGTGGTTCGGCCAGAGAAGAGAGCATGATGTATCATGGGGGATGTAGGCCAGCCAGAGAGCCCAACTCCTATTGAAAAATTTCTGCAAAATATAAATTTTCACATGCAATGTCTGCAAAATCAGAATTTTACATTTTTCCTTAAAAAAAAAAAAACCCGCAAAAAATTTGTCACAAAATTCTCAACCAGCTCTAGTAGTGCCCAGCAGTTACCAGCTGTCCGCTGGCTAGTGCATTATTGCCAGCCCCATGCATTGAAAAAACAGGGGTTTAGCCTCCCCCTCCAAAATCATAATGATTGGCTTCAAAATTGTAAGCTTTAAAAATATTTTTGGATTGTTTTACTTGCCTTCTGTTGTTTGAGACATTAAGGTTCACATTATTCAGCTTCTTTCTGCAAATATGAGGGGTAGAAAACTTATTTTATTAAAAGCTGAAATTCTCCCCTATGAGTAGGATTCAACAAACTGTGCCTATTAGAAAAGCATCAAGTATTCTAAGACTTGCAATAAAATCATGAGAGTTGACACTACTGTTGGTGGCCTATATGCAATGAGCTTGGTGGCTTCAAGGCTGTTTCCAGGGGACAAGTGTTCACACAACAACTCTGGAGTCACAATTTCTTCCCTGGGCTTCTCTTGGATTGCTGCTGCCTTGTGCTGCTACCCCTTTATACGGGAAAAGTCTCACCCCCTCATTACTCTCAAGCCCCTGGTCTTTAAGGGTGACAAGCCAGGAGGGGAAAATCATGAAGATATGATTGACATTTCTACCTCTCAGTTCTTTACTATTTGACAGGAAATTTAGTAGTAGTAGAAATATTATGCTAGTTGGTTGCATAAGCAGCTAGGAGCAGACAGAAGCTCATTAGCAAGTGGCTGAATCTACATATCTTTCTCTCAAGACAGTGAATCTTTTTTTTTTCCAGCTCTGAGATTTGAAACTTAAAATGATTTTGAAACTATGTACTGTCATGTGAGTCATTATTACAAGGGAGAAAGAGCAATAAACCAACAGTATGAGACTCAATGGTCCCACCACTTAGGATCCCACAAACATGAGAGAGCCAGGCCAACATCCGACTGCATACCTAGCATAAAATAGGAGTAAAATAGGTTAGCCTTCTCCTAATGCTAGGAAAACTTAGGAATTTATTTCATGCATTCAGCTTTGGTATCGATAGCACCTTGACTTTAGTTGAGAGAGCTGCAGGAATTTCAGTAATACTGAAACTCACATGGGTTTGCCATCACTCACTCTTAGTTGGAGCCACCAAAACTTAAGGACACTTTAAGGTCTCCTGCAGAAATTGAAATGATGATGGCTGTGAATAATTTCAGGACTGGAAAGAAATCTTCCCTTAAAGTGTTCTGCATTGTGAACAGGAATACTGGACTTACCAGAAGCAAAATATCATTCCACATGCACTCTGCATGTGGGGCAAAAATAGCTTGTTGAATGGAGCAACAGACAAGTTCTTCTCAGTTATGGGGTCTCACTTCAGAGTGCCATCCCTTTCCCTGTCCGAATCCCTCTGTGGCTCCCCCCCACTCCAGAACCCTTTATAATATTTGACCATTATCCACATGCCCTTGTGCACCACTGGGGAAAGGTGCGATGCTGAGGGCCAGTTGGCCTTGCTCATGATTTGTATTTGTTGAATTATTGTACAACCTTTTTGGTAACAATAGAACAGCTTGATTTCAACTGAGTTTAGGGTCAGAGAAGTGGCCTTTATGTGACTGTGAAGCCTCCTTCCCCCTTGTGTGATTGTTCTAGGGCTCTTCCCATTGTGTGATTTTTTTTTTTTTTTTTTGACAGGGAAGGAAGGGGAGAAGCAGGTTCTGTGCATGCAATACATCCACCCATAAGTGGATGGTTGGACTGGGAGTGGGCAGAGCATTGACTCTACCTCTTTCCCGAATGCACTGGCCAGAGGAGCTGAGCTAGTTCATAAAGGAAGTAAGCTGCAGCCAGTAAAGGGCTGCAGAAAGTTACTTCCTCCTGGGTGCAAGAGGAAGGCAGGGACAAGAACTGTTTCTCTTGGGGTAGCACAGATACTTGCTATTTCTTGCACAAGGTTAGCCTTACAACTCAGTCTGCCTCAAACTCAATGAATAGTGGGATGTAGGCATGGAAATCCAGTATTATAGGAACAGTAGAGAGATTTCTTAAAGGAATGAAATTCCTAAAACGTGTGTGTGTGTGTTTTCTCCATCTAAAGTCCGGCTTCACTGTAGGATTTATGTTGAAAATTGCAGAGATCCCCATTGGCACAATTTGCTGAGCATCCAGTTTGCAGAGAAGTGTCTGTGATTTACTCTCTTGTCGGGAGACCCAAAATAGGAAGTGATGATGGCTGAAGAGGGGACTTGTGCAGGGTGGCTGAGTGACTGAATTTGTGAATACCCTGAGAAGAGTGCACTAGCTGACTGTGCTGGACCCCAGTCCGGTCTGGTTGTAAACTTCTCTGCCCTGCACCAGGTTAGGTGGAACCTAGAACAGGATTGTCTTTCAGTTATGCCATTTTATAAAATCAGTAGGAAATGGCACAGTGTACTGATCAGGTCTGACATCACTGCAGCTGAACTCAAATGACAGAGACTATAATGGAAACCATCAAGAAAGATACAGAATAAGCCTGCAAATAGAACCTTCCCTTGTTTCTTAGATTGGTCCGATTTAAATATTTTTATGTCTAAGAGAAGTTAATTACATTTGGATGGACAAAAATTTATAATCCTTTCATAATGAATGGCGTTCCATATGTGTTTGAACTCCTGTTATACCCGTACTCACACAGTACACTTGACAAAATCTGAAATGAAATACAGAATCTTTTCCAAACACTGCAACCCTATAGGGCATTTTGAACAAAACAGGCCATTGTTTAATGAAAAATAAATTAACATGAAGTACAGGGATGAATCTAATGAGACCTAAATAAGAGGTGTTTAAATGATACTGCTTGCAACAACAAAGACAGAAATGGCATGCAGGTCTCCACTCTTCTCACTGGTGTTATGTACATCAGAAACATGTTTATGGTTTAGTCTAATGTTAAAAGTCAGTTTTTGATCTAACGATACTGCATGGTAGTGATTTCATACATATGCAAGCAGTTCAACAATATTTCAGCTAGGGAAGAAGGCATGATGGCCTTTTGGTTCTGATCTAGCATTCAGATGGTCTGGATTGTATGCCCCCAGCTCCATCACTAACAGAAAACATTACGTTGGGCAAGTCACATAACACCTCTTTATCTCAGTTACTTCCTGTGGAAAATGGGGCTAATAAAACCAAACTATTCCCTAGGGTGTCATGAGGTTAATAAACACCTAGAAAGTG
Organism: Eretmochelys imbricata; assembly: GCF_965152235.1. Taxonomy (NCBI): domain Eukaryota; kingdom Metazoa; phylum Chordata; order Testudines; family Cheloniidae; genus Eretmochelys; species Eretmochelys imbricata. The sequence continues at coordinate 26,332,756 of NC_135583.1, forward strand.
CTTGGAGATTCCTGAATAGAAGGATAACATATTATTCAGGTACACATAGTCCTGGGTTTAACTGTGGGGAACTCGTTAATGTGTAGGCCCACTGTGACTCTCTATGTCAGGGCTGGGCAAACTTTTTGGCCTGAGGGCCTCATCTGGGAATAGAAATTGTATGGCGGGCCATGAATGCTCACAAAATTGGGGTTGGGGTGCGGGAGGGGATGAGGGCTCAGGTTGGGGGTGAGGGCTCCAGCAAAGGGCCAGAAATGAGGAGTTCAGGGTGTGGGAGGGGGCACTGGGGTGGGGAGTGGGGGGGCTGAGGGCTCCAGCTGGGGTTGGAGGCTCTGGGGTGGGGCTGGGGATGAGGAGTTTGGGGTGCAGGAGGGTGCACCAGGCTGGAATTGAGAGGTTTGGAGGGCAGGATGGGGAACAGGGCTGGGGCAGGGGTTGGGGTGTGGGGAGATGCTCAGGGGTGCAGGCTCTGGGCAGCGCTTACCTCAAGCGGCTCCCGGAAGCTGCGTCATGTCCCTTCTCCGGCTCCTAAATGGAGGTGTGGACAGGGGGCTCTGCGTACTTCCCCATCCGCAGGCACCGCCTCTGCAGCTCCCATTGGAGCGCTGGAGGGAGCCATTGTAGCAGGGCCATTGGAGCGTGTAGGAGCTGGAGGGGGGCCATGCCGCAGCGTTCGGGAGCCGCGTGGAGTGGCCCTCAACCCTGGTCCCCAGCTGCAGTGCCGGAGTGGGGCAAGCCCCAGACCCTGCTCCCCAGCAGGAGCTCAAGGGCTGAATTAAAATGGCTGGCAGGCCAGATGCGGCCCGTAGTTTGCCCACCCCTGATCTATGTAGTATGCTTTGTATTTTGCATATGTCCCTGAAAGTCTCCCCAATGAACTTGAAGGAATAAGGAACTGACCTTTGTAAGGTTTTTGCAGTTCACATTCTTAAATTCATGATTCCTAGCACTGTGTGCAGATTATAGTATAATTTTGGCCATGATGATTCCAGTATTCCCAACACCCAGAGATCAAAAAGCATATCAGATGCTCCAAAAATCATGAGACAGACTTAAAAAAGATAAAGTTTCAGAAATACACTTTGGCTTTTTATTTACCTTCTCATTTTTGAACCTTTAGGGGCACCTGAGTCACACTTTTAAACTTTTTTTCTGAAACCATAAGGGCTAGAAACTTTTTAAAAATAAAAACTGAGATTCTCAAGTGACTCCAGGACCTGGGGATTTAAGAAAAATGTCAAATATGACAGATGGGAGCTGGCAACGCTGCAATTCTGTATGATTAGTGGACACCTAATCCTAAAACACTGTTTGTATCAAAGGCCCCAGTCCTCTGCTGTACACAGTCTCTGGGGGGTATAACAGGGAGTAGCAAGGAATTGGTACACCCCATTGTTCTTAGGCTGCTTTTATATTGGGCATGGTGGAGATTAAGGCATCATGTGGGAGATTAAAGCAGTATGCCAGACGGTAGCAGCTCCCATGGAGCTGTCTGCCAGCTGGAGATATTCGAGCACAACATGCTACGTCTGCACCACAGTTGCCAACTTTCACATGGTAAATAAGCACCCCAACTTTCACAATAAACCAAAAATCAAGCTAATCCCATTTCAAAACAAGGTCAAAACAAGCCCTAAGAGCCCCAACGCTATTTGACTAGATCTCTTCCCTCCCCCGGCCCCGGCATGCAATCTGGGACTGTGGTGGGCCCACTGTGCACCCCTGACTCTCTCCCCCTCTTGCCCCTGCTTGCCGGGAGCCGATAAAAAAAAAAAAAGCTACAAGCCAAAAACTAGCCAACAAGCAACTCACAAGCCAATTAAGTCAAAAACAAGCCCAATTTCTGCGTTGTTTTTCCACAGGTTTGGCATGTCTGGTTTGCATCCCTTCTCTTTCCACAATGTTCCCTTAACAAATCCTCTATACACTGAGGGCTGTGACAAACTGGTAGCGGTATAGTCCATTGAGGACTCCTCCACACTGGGGGGAATGCCAAGGGTTTTTCAGACTGACAGAAAGCTGCAGGGGGAGCAGCCTATGCGGGGAGGAGCAAACCTAGAGTGTCTGTCTGTTGACAAGGATGAAATGCTAACCTCTAAACTGACAGGGAGAACTGCCTTGCTCTAGTTACTTTCAAGTGCCTGGCCAAGTACATTTGGACAGAGCTACATTAAACAATTTTGTAACAGAAGTAGGTTACTTCCGCCCTGGCTTTCCTTAACATACATTAAGGCAAATTTGATTTCCATCCTGACAGTTTTTAACAGCAAGGGCTTCAACAATCGCAGATTAACAAATTAATACAAAAATGTCTTAGAAAAGAAATTGCTGAACCTGCTCTTCAATCTTCCCTCTTATCTGTCTTAATGATACATTTTATCTAAGTGCTGGAAAAGAAGATTTACGCTGTTATATTCATAAAGGGGTCAACAGAACCACTTATCTTGAACAATAAAGTACACCTATTCAAATGAACTAAAAATAGCCTCTTTCTAAGGAGTGCTATAACACAAGGAAATTCAGAATGTGCTTCAGTACTAGAACTGTAGGAAAGATTCCTGTTGAACTAGATTTACAGCTGGGTCAAGATGGTCTCTAAATTTGTACATGAAGTGTGCACACATGTATGCGCACAGGTAAATGGATATTTATGCAAGCAAATTAGATACTTGCATGTATAACAGCTTGGCTGGGTGTGTGCATAACTCAACTTTTTATGCTCAAACAAGTGCAGGCTTCAAAGATACATTCCTAAATTAGAAGCAGGTTAAAATGTGGTCCCTGGAGTGTCAACTCCCTTATATTTTAAAAATTCCATTAAGCTATCACCAGCTAAATACAATTATAGCTGAGAAATAGACACCATTTTAATGTGACATGCCAGAAATATAGCGCGTGAGCTGTTAACAAGCAAATGCTGCTCCTTGTGGGGAACTCATCCCTGCTGAAACCATCGATGAGACTGGTGCAAAACCAAAGTAGTAAACGGTAAAAATAAAATTCAGTGTGCCTGCAGTATTCGCCATCTCAGGAGGGCGACCATACATCCCACTTTGGCCAGGACAGTCCCTTTTTTAAAGCCCTATCCCTGCGGTCCGAACTTTTTTTGCAAAAGTGAGCATTTGTCCCACTTGCTGTTCCCATTTTGATCAGTTGGCAAGAACAAACGGGACAATTGCCCACTGTTGTCAAAAAAGTGGGGTGTGGCGGAACATGCAGGGGGCGAGCAGCGATGCCAGCCTCACACAGCGCGGGAGGCAGGGCTGGGGCGAGCAGCGATGCCAGCCTCACACAGCGCGGGAGGCAGGGCTGGGGCGAGCAGCGATGCCAGCCTCACACAGCGCGGGAGGCAGGGCTGGGGCGAGCAGCGATGCCAGCCTCACACAGCGCGGGAGGCAGGGCTGGGGCGAGCAGCGATGCCAGCCTCACACAGCGCGGGAGGCAGGGCTGGGGCGAGCAGCGATGCCAGCCTCACACAGCGCGGGAGGCAGGGCTGGGGCGAGCAGCGATGCCAGCCTCACACAGCGCGGGAGGCAGGGCTGGGGCGAGCAGCGATGCCAGCCTCACACAGCGCGGGAGGCAGGGCTGGGGCGAGCAGCGATGCCAGCCTCACACAGCGCGGGAGGCAGGGCTGGGGCGAGCAGCGATGCCAGCCTCACACAGCGCGGGAGGCAGGGCTCGGGCGAGCAGCGATGCCAGCCTCACACAGCGCGGGAGGCAGGGCTCGGGCGAGCAGCGATGCCAGCCTCACACAGCGCGGGAGGCAGGGCTGGGGCGAGCAGCGATGCCAGCCTCACACAGCGCGGGAGGCAGGGCTCGAGCGAGCAGCGATGCCAGCCTCACACAGCGCGGGAGGCAAGGCTCGGGCGAGCAGCGATGCCAGCCTCACACAGCGCGGGAGGCAGGGCTGGGGCGAGCAGCGATGCCAGCCTCACACAGCGCGGGAGGCAGGGCTGGGGCGAGCAGCGATGCCAGCCTCACACAGCGCGGGAGGCAGGGCTGGGGCGAGCAGCGATGCCAGCCTCACACAGCGCGGGAGGCAGGGCTGGGGCGAGCAGCGATGCCAGCCTCACACAGCGCGGGAGGCAGGGCTGGGGCGAGCAGCGATGCCAGCCTCACACAGCGCGGGAGGCAGGGCTGGGGCGAGCAGCGATGCCAGCCTCACACAGCGCGGGAGGCAGGGCTCGGGCGAGCAGCGATGCCAGCCTCACACAGCGCGGGAGGCAGGGCTGGGGCGAGCAGCGATGCCAGCCTCACACAGCGCGGGAGGCAGGGCTCGAGCGAGCAGCGATGCCAGCCTCACACAGCGCGGGAGGCAGGGCTGGGGCGAGCAGCGATGCCAGCCTCACACAGCGCGGGAGGCAGGGCTCGAGCGAGCAGCGATGCCAGCCTCACACAGCGCGGGAGGCAGGGCTGGGGCGAGCAGCGATGCCAGCCTCACACAGCGCGGGAGGCAGGGCTCGAGCGAGCAGCGATGCCAGCCTCACACAGCGCGGGAGGCAGGGCTGGGGCGAGCAGCGATGCCAGCCTCACACAGCGCGGGAGGCAGGGCTCGGGCGAGCAGCGATGCCAGCCTCACACAGCGCGGGAGGCAGGGCTGGGGCGAGCAGCGATGCCAGCCTCACACAGCGCGGGAGGCAGGGCTGGGGCGAGCAGCGATGCCAGCCTCACACAGCGCGGGAGGCAGGGCTGGGGCGAGCAGCGATGCCAGCCTCACACAGCGCGGGAGGCAGGGCTGGGGCGAGCAGCGATGCCAGCCTCACACAGCGCGGGAGGCAGGGCTGGGGCGAGCAGCGATGCCAGCCTCACACAGCGCGGGAGGCAGGGCTGGGGCGAGCAGCGATGCCAGCCTCACACAGCGCGGGAGGCAGGGCTCGAGCGAGCAGCGATGCCAGCCTCACACAGCGCGGGAGGCAGGGCTGGGGCGAGCAGCGATGCCAGCCTCACACAGCGCGGGAGGCAGGGCTCGGGCGATCAGCGATGCCAGCCTCACACAGCGCGGGAGGCAGGGCTGGGGCGAGCAGCGATGCCAGCCTCACACAGCGCGGGAGGCAGGGCTCGGGCGATCAGCGATGCCAGCCTCACACAGCGCGGGAGGCAGGGCTGGGGCGAGCAGCGATGCCAGCCTCACACAGCGCGGGAGGCAGGGCTCGGGCGAGCAGCGATGCCAGCCTCACACAGCGTGGGAGGCAGGGCTGGGGCGAGCAGCGATGCCAGCCTCACACAGCGCGGGAGGCAGGGCTCGGGCGAGCAGCGATGCCAGCCTCACACAGCGCGGGAGGCAGGGCTGGGGCGAGCAGCGATGCCAGCCTCACACAGCGCGGGAGGCAGGGCTCGAGCGAGCAGCGATGCCAGCCTCACACAGTGCGGGAGGCAGGGCTTGGGCGATCATCGATGCCAGCCTCACACAGTGGGGGAGGCAGGGCTCGGGCGATCAGCGATGCCAGCCTCACACAGCGCGGGAGGCAGGGCTGGGGCGAGCAGCGATGCCAGCCTCACACAGCGCGGGAGGCAGGGCTCGAGCGAGCAGCGATGCCAGCCTCACACAGCGTGGGAGGCAGGGCTGGGGCGAGCAGCGATGCCAGCCTCACACAGCGCGGGAGGCAGGGCTGGGGCGAGCAGCGATGCCAGCCTCACACAGCGCGGGAGGCAGGGCTCGGGCGATCATCGATGCCAGCCTCACACAGCGCGGGAGGCAGGGCTGGGGCGAGCAGCGATGCCAGCCTCACACAGCGCGGGAGGCAGGGATCGAGCGAGCAGCGATGCCAGCCTCACACAGCGCGGGAGGCAGGGCTGGGGCGAGCAGCGATGCCAGCCTCACACAGCGCGGGAGGCAGGGCTGGGGCGAGCAGCGATGCCAGCCTCACACAGCGCGGGAGGCAGGGCTCGAGCGAGCAGCGATGCCAGCCTCACACAGCGCGGGAGGCAGGGCTGGGGCGAGCAGCGATGCCAGCCTCACACAGCGCGGGAGGCAGGGCTGGGGCGAGCAGCGATGCCAGCCTCACACAGCGTGGGAGGCAGGGCTGGGGCGAGCAGCGATGCCAGCCTCACACAGCGTGGGAGGCAGGGCTCGAGCGAGCAGCGATGCCAGCCTCACACAGTGCGGGAGGCAGGGCTTGGGCGATCATCGATGCCAGCCTCACACAGTGGGGGAGGCAGGGCTCGGGCGATCAGCGATGCCAGCCTCACACAGTGCGGGAGGCAGGGCTCGGGCGAGCAGCGATGCCAGCCTCATACAGTGTGGGAGGCAGGGCTTGGGCGAGCAGTTCAGGCCAGTCCTGTTCTGTGTCCTGTTTTCTCTTTGGTCACCCGACACCTCAACAAATTACAATTGGGTCTATTCTCTCAGCAATACTGGCGGCAATTTTTTGGGACACTGATCTCCCTGTGACTCCTTGCAGGAGACTGAGAAATCCAGTGCCTAGCATATCACATATTTAAGCTCTTAAGAAGAAATCCTGCCAGGAGCACTGGAGCCATAGAAAACCCCAAATGCAGTGGAAATGCAATTCTGAAAGGTGGCTGCCTTTGTGGCAGGGTTGACAGGAGTGATTGGTTGTTGGAAGGTATATGGCCTCTAGATCTGCAACTACCAAGATCTATTAATCAGCACCCAGAAACAAGAGCTGAGTCTAGGGGCTATAATTAATCCTTCTGCCATAACATTCTCTATAGATCTCCTGTATAAAGCCTATTTAATAGGCCCCGGTTTAGGAATCCAGAATTTTTGCCTTAGGGCACCTGCATATTCCAGAACAATAGCCAAATGAATGTTTAGGAGAATCTGCACTTACAAATCTTCAGCTACAAAAGGGTTACATGTGAGAGCGCTGTAATGACTGGTTTGATTGTTCAATTAAATAAAAATAGTCCACTCGCTTTTACTGAAAGCAGCTTCACTTTACTGGCAGCATGAACTCACCGTATCATAATGGGCACTGAAACACTGCACTGTATATCCAGGGGAAAAAAAAAACACATTAAGCAACATTTTAATTAAGAAACCAGCAGCACTTTCTGGCTCTGCTTAAAAGAGAGAGGAACAAAATAGTAGCATGTAAACTCACAACCATCCTATGGCCTTCAAGCAGATGTGGTACACACGGCATTAAATAGATGTGGTGGCCAAACAGGCATTTATCAGAATTTACAGATCATGAACTCTGCAGCACATTGTAAATCCTGCAGTACCGGAAAATGCCACCTTGGATGGATACTTGGTGATGTAATTGCTGCCTGTTGCCCACACAGTCCTTAACTTGGAACAAAACATTAAAACCTTTTTTAGGAACAGGTTATAAATTCTTTACCCATGTCAAATAGTCTCTTATACCACTCGCTCTTAACTTGGGGTGTCCCAACAGTTTCAGGGGGTCACAAACACTCTCTCTTGCTTGATGGCTACTCCATAAGGGAAGTCCAACAATTTCTTTCTACCCTAACATGGGGACATGAGAGCCCCTCCCTTCTTCCACAGGTTGCTCATTGAAGTCAATGGAAATGCATCCAGAGTAATTTTACTGCTCACTGTGAATAAGGGTGTCATAATCTGTCTCCTAGTGACTATGATGCAGATATAAAATTCTGTTTGAACTTCTGCCCTCCTCAGATAGCCAGATGTGCTGGCATCATTTGGAAATCTGTGCTATCAAATATTATCAGTTGTGCACTACATAGCATAGGACTGAACACACATGCTGAATGTTTATGCTTTGTACAGAGATTAGTGTCTTTTTAAAACTGGCTTTTCTGGGGTCGAACTGGCCATTACATGGATCAAGGAGTATAACTTTAGATCTTATCTCTGTTTGTTTGTTCACTAATGCACTGATATGGCATAGAATGCAGGAAATAAAGAGAACATTCCATATTTTTGGATGGATTCTGTAGATTAGTATTTTCTTATTCTTTCTGATACAAACATCCTCTTCTGGGGATGAGTTCACAGATTCAGCCAACCAAGAGGCTATCTCATAATCTCATAAAACACCAGATTTAAGGGTAGGGTCAAGAAAGGCAGTATCCATGATGGGTACAGGTAGTGACTTTGCTGACAATAAACCTTATCTTGCAAGGCATTGAAAACTTACTTGAGGTGCTGTATTCTCCACTCCTACTGATTTAACACATTGCAAGATAGGGCTCAAAACAAGATCTTTGCCTCCATTCATCTTTTGTGTTAGTACAGGATACCCTAATCTTCCTTAACAGATTTTGTTTATCTCTAGGAATAAACATACATTCATTAATGTTCTACTTTGTCAAGTGTTAGATTATCCAGAAACTCATTTACAAAACAGAAACAAACACCAACCAAGCCTAGAAAGTTCCTGTGGCTGAAACATGAAGTGACAAATATATTAATTTATGATACTTGCCACAATGATCGCTGACTACATTAGTTATGGCCCCATTTCCTCTGACAAATCTGGCATAATATGGCATTTTTACTACTCCACTTCATATGAAATGGACATCATCAGTGAAAGATGTGCTCTCTGTAATTTCTTTCACACTGCCTTCATAATATCTGAAAAAGCTTCCATTATTCACCAGCTACTGATCCCTGGTAGGAGCAATCAATACTTGAATGTTCAAGAAAATTATCATTCTGCAGTATTTTCATTATCTGTTCATCTTTAAGTTTCACAATTATTTACAAACATAAATTGCAGAGAGGCAGATAATACACTGCCATAATATTCCAAATGGCAAGGATGCTAATAGTGTGTTTCAGAGTAACAGCCGTGTTAGTCTGTATTCGCAAAAAGAAAAGGAGTACTTGTGGCACCTTAGAGACTAACCAATTTATTTGAGCATAAGCTTTCGTGAGCTACAGCTCATGCATCCGATGAAGTGAGCTGTAGCTCACGAAAGCTTATGCTCAAATAATAGTGTGTTGTGTTACAGAATTGATTTTCAAAATTGTATGCATACAATTGCATGTGTAAAACTGTGTGTACATGCTTAATTTATTTAATGATTACCAAAGTTGTAGTCAAATATTAGGTATTTGCACACACATAATTAGTTAGATGAAAAACTGACATTTTTGCATAAATACATTTGATTGGCCCATGCAAACATCTACAAATTAGGCAAGCAAGTTCATTCATCTTATGTAAACAACTGCATTTGATTTTTAAATTGAGGCTCTATTTGTTCTTTTAATTTTTCAACCAATTGCTGTATTACGATCTTGGCAAGCTATTTCTCATGGTAACATGTTGTTTTAGTAGCTGAAACAAGTAAAGGGAGGCAAAAATGCTCTTCCTTTGTGGTTAAACTATGTTTTCTTGAACTTCAGAACAATTTAGTATTGTGGTTAGTTTATCCAAATCAATACAGTTCTCTTAGTGTTCATCATTACACTGAATTACAAGCAAATTAGGAATCATTTTGAACTCTCTCTTGCAGAAACATGTGCAGATGGAGACACAGGGTTCAGAATACTTCTGTGAGTTTGACCTTGTGGCATTTCCCTTAGATCTTTCCTCCTGGGGTAAGAATGGAAGAAAGCATGAGAGGACCAAGGTTACCAAGAAAGAGATGGTACAGGAAGCCCAGTCTGGCAGAGTTGTCTCTCCTTTGGCTTGTCAGACACCCCACACCTGCACTCTTTCTCTGAGTAGCATTAACTTGTGCGGGGATATCCAAGTGACTAATGCACCTAGAGTGGAGAACACTGCAAACAGCCCCTCTTCCTCCTGCCCCCAGCACAACTTCCCACTCTCCATGTGGTCCTTGCACAGAGCAGGCTCTTCAGGGTCATGAGGCACAAGGATGCTGCAGCAGAGATGATACTGCTCTTTTCTATTCCCCAGCATCTCCTTTCCACTAAAAAAAACAGAGGGGCTGTGATAGCACCCTAAGTGTATGATATCTAATAAAGAAGATAGGATTAATGATTGATACACAAAGCTACTTGTAATATTAGTCCTCAAGAAAAAGAAATCAAAGTAGAAGATATGATTGCTTTAACCGAACCAGCAAATAATCTATAATGTACAAGCGTTGGCTAACAGGCTGCATAGAAAAGGTACATTTTTGGTCTAAGTGCTCATGTAGAACAAATTATTTGTTGGAGCATTATCACATCATAGACCTTGCTGCATTTTTTGATGATTGTTAAGGCAGCAGAGCCAAGAGGGCTCCATCCCAGAGCTCTGTGTGGAACTTAGCAAAGATGGGTGGCCTACATCTAGTTGAGAGCTTCGAACAGTCATTCGAAACAGAGTAAACCCCTGGATGTTAAATGAAATCACAAAAGAATAAGGGAGGGTTTGTGTCTGGCTGCCAGTCTCTCACGCACATACGGACATGGTAACTATCCAAATAAACAGACCAATTAGTTTGGATTAATGACACCAGAGCTGGGACTGGGAAATGGCAGGAGCTATATTACTGTGGGGGAAAAAATAAAAGGAGAGGAGGAGGCACAAGAAACAACAGTGGGGATTGGACAGCTGCAGGTGGAGGAAAGAACAATTTCTTTTCTCCCGGGGTGGTAGCAGCCGTCTCCAATTGTTTGGGGATGAGACAGTTACTCCCCAGATACATTTTTGAGCCTGTGGCCAGAAGATTGAGAGTGGCTGCGATGAAGGAACATGTATACAGAACTGACCAAAGACAGCCTGGATTCCCAAAATGAACATCATGCTAAAATAACAGGCCAGATGGAATTTCTGGAACATAGAGAATTGACAGAGGAGTTAAGGTGTGAACATAATTTACCTGGACTTCAAAAAGCTATTGAAACAGTTCTGCACACAAGACTAATCTGCAAGGTTCTAGTTAGATTTGGGGGAAGAGCTGCTAAAGTGGATAAAGAATTAGGTTGGGGAATGACAATTTAGCAATCTGAACACTGAATTATGCATGGAGATGGCATAAAAACCTCAAGGATCAGGATTTAGTTTTATTATTATTATTATTTAATTGTATTATTGCATAACAAAAACTTGGAAGAAAGCAAACTTTGAAAGGGAAGCAGGATCAGGAGTAATAGGATGGATCAGGAATATGCACAGACAGTTTGACTTATGTAATTGACCAGATAGGTATATTTGGTACTGAGGTGAGGGAGAAAAACATTTATAAACAGGAATGTACTGTACAAAGGACATATACCCTAGTTAAAAGAAGTACACAGGATTTAGCCACATGACTTCTATTGACTTTTCTTGTTGACTTTAACGTGAGCTGCATGACTGAATCCAGTTCAAACCTTTGAAACTGCAGGGGATACAAACTGTGACAGACCCAGAACAGTGGGGTACAGGAGAAGGCAAATATGCTGGCCACTGGATGAATAGTTTTCTGTTCCCTGAGTGACCGGAACAGGGGCTGCCCAAGAGCAATCAGGAACCTGGTAGAAGCAATTAAGACAGGCAAGCTAATTAAGACAGCTGGAGCCAATTAAGAACTTACTAGACTCAATTATGGCAGGAAGGCTAATCAGGACACCTGGTTTAAAAAGGATCTCCCATCAGTTAGTGGAGGGGGCATGTAAGGAGTGAGAAGGTGTATTGCTAGAGGACTGAAGAGTACAAGCATGATCAGGCTTCAGGAGGAAGATCCTGCAGTGAGGGGGAAGGCAATGGGGAAGTAGCTCAGGGAGTTGTAGCTGTCATGCAGCTGATACAGGGGACATTGTAGACAGCTGCTATCCACAGGGCTCTGGGCTGGAACCCAGTATAGTGGGTGGGCCTGGGTTCCTTCCATTCCCCCCCCCCCCCCCCGACCCAACTCTCTCTAAAATGTACTTTATGACTGGGTTTAGTGAAATGCAAACTATTTATAAAGATGAAAAGGTATGGAATGTTGTTGACATCAATGGGGGCTAAGCACTTTTGTCTTTCCAAGCAGTTTTGCAGAAGTGGGAATCGTACATGACAGAAGTTACCATTTTGAAGGTCTTAGTCTACACTATAGTGAGTTATACTCTTTTTAACTACAGAGAGAATTAGGGTGACTTCAAATTCTTATGATAATTATTGAATACTAAAAAACTTATATATTTTTTCCCCTCTTATATTGCCTCATGTACTGTTACCTCCTCTGCAATATTTACATCTCTCATACGTTTTCTGATTTAGGGCCTGAGTCTCATGTCATGTACATTGGGGTATATCAAGAGTACCCTCCTTGAAGTAAACAGATATACAAACAATGTAAAATTGGTAAAAGAATCAGGCCTTAATGCTTATGGGTAAGAGTCTGATCCCCATACATGCTCTGAATTGTGATTTCATTGGGCCTGCTGAAGAAAGGTACAACTCAATATGAGTAAAAGTGGAAGGAGTAGGACATTAAATAATGTTTCCCCAGTCTGAAAAATAAGAATGTATTTGAAATACTAAAGTGTGTGTGTGTCGAGGGGCAGGGGGTTATGTTGTAAGTGACCACTACCATCATCTTATTTTTCATTTCTGGGTATTTTGTCTTTTTAATGAAAATGCTCATTAAATATAATATTCAAAAGTGTGTGTTGGGGGGGAGGGGAAATGGCAAATCTGCATCTTCAGTAGCTTTCAGATTTTATCAGCTTAGTGCAATCATGATGTAGATCAATAATATTATACTTCATACAAAAGCAGCATTACAGAAATGATTCTGGCATGCAACAAACTGCTTATTAACGTCTCTGAACCAAAGAGTATAATTCCCAATGGTGCCAACATTTGGTAAGCAAAGAAAACTCTCAGGAGTTTGTTTTGTAAAAAATGTCTGTTTTGTTATATTGTCTATAATAGATTGTCTAACCCAAGTAAAGACTAGATAAAACAGTTTGCGGCATCTGTGTTTTTATTACATTTGTATTTTCCCATGCAGCTTTACTTTCATAGTGACAGAAACCGTTGCAAGCTTATTTAAAAGCCCTGTCATGAATGCATCAAGATTAAATTTCAATAGGTGTTTACAGTATTTGAGGTAATATTACTTCTGATTTTCCCACCATGTTTATTCTGAAATTCTTCTTAGCAGTAAAACTGCAGTATAGCTAGGAGACTGATGGTAGGAGTTTTTAATAAAGGGCAGACAGTCCTTCTGCTTTAATCTGGCTCAGCATTTTACTTGTTTTTCTAGCTGTTCGTTATCATTCTAAGAACATACAAAGAAAGTCCTTAGTGTTGATCCAAAGAGTTTTTCTGTTTTTGTAATGAACTGCCTTGCCCTTTGCAAGGCAACCCCTGATAGAACTGCAGTGCTAAATTGGGTGGGGAACATATAGCCTAATTCACAGCATCCAGGAAAGCTAAGGACTTGACCTGAAGGTTAATTCTTAAAGGCCAGATTTTACTTGGGCTGTACAAAGGTGTGTGGTTTTGAGGGAAGGGACCTCCCTAGCCTGGCCTGCATAAGTGCCAGGCAGAATTGCAATCTATTTACTCTGGGACAGTAGGGGCTACTTTCTCCCTACTCACTTGGGGTACATGGCAGCCCAAGGAGGGCAGGCAAGAGACAAGGTCATGGCTCTTCCCCTGATGTGCGAGCCACAGGGTAGAGCATACTTCATCCTACAAAAAGGATGTTCTCTGTGGGCCCAGGAGGTATTCTGCTTCCCCACACACTCCTAGGACTGTCAACTCCAACCTATCTCCTTCACTGTGGTTTGTGCAGTCATGTCCGTAATGATGGAAAGTAAATGTGGCTGTTTTCCTCCGTGCTGTGACTGCTTCTGCTCTAGGCTCAGATTTAGAGGTGATATGAATGCAAGGCTTTGTCTGCACTATCACTTTTGTTAGTCAGGGGTGTAGAAAAAAATACCCCGACCCATAAAAGTTTCACTGGCAAAAGTGCTGGTGTGGACAGTGCTATGTTGGCAGGAGAGGCTACACGGGAGTGCTGTAAGGTCTGTAGTGTAGACATAGCCCAAATTAAACATCAGTAAATTAGGGTAAAATGGGATCATTTACACACCCAGAGGGACTGTAGTGGGAAAAGCATAGAGCCTATTAGCCCATGCCTGGAGCCCCAGCCCCTGAAATCTCATGATAACATCAGAATCTGTTTTTATTTAAAAAAAAAAAAAATTACATTCTAGTCTGCATGCTTGTGAAGGAAACCTAGAAAAAATAACCTGAATGCTGAGTCCTCTGCGTGAAAGATTCTGCAGACAGCCTGAAACAAAAGCGTGTAAGCCACCTATTCATTCCAATGAGGTGTCAATGCCGAAACCTGTTGTTCTTGTGGGGAGCTGACAATGTGATGTTAGCAGGGAGGTCTTCGTGGGGAGCCCTCCCTGCCACCACCCCATCATGGCTCTGCCGTCAGATTCCAAGCTACCAGAAGACAAGGAAAGATGGCCTGGGGAGGGAGAAGGCCCCACTTCTTTAAGAGCAATGATTATGTGGAACAACTGTCGTGTAAGGCTTTGTCTACACTACCACTTTTGTCGGTCAGGGTTGTGGCGGGGGGGAAACCCACACCCCTGACCAACATAAGTTTCACTGACAGCGCTGTCCACACCTGCACTTTTATGTCGGCCGAAACAACATCACAGGGAATCAGCAGGGCACAGATTTGAGAGCAACCAGGAAAAGTTTTTGCAGCCAGTGCCTGAACTGCACTTACACAGCCAGCCAGGTCAGAAAGCTTGAAACCATCACCAGAATTCAGAATTGGGGGCGATGTGAAGGAATTGTGGCATCCTTTCTTGTTGTCTAGGATTATAGCGGATGCAGACACAATGAGCAGTGTCAGAAGCTGTACTGTGGCCTTAGATATTATAGTTTCCAGCTATCACCTGCAGACATAACTGATTTTGATAGCATTCTATCCTAGTTTGAAGCTTAGCGTGTGCCTAGACAGAAAGAAACCTTTGAAGGATTTCTCTTCCACATAAGAGCACAAAAGGCACATGAAAGTATTGAGGGATATGGTCCAGACGTGAAGCTCAACAGCCAGTCTTGCAGTTTTGGTCCTGTGGTGAATGAGGGACATCTCTGTATTATTTGTCTTACAAATGTAACGTGCACCTCAGTTTACTTGTTTGATTTAACTTACTGCAGTCAGGCAGAATAATATCAAAGGGGGCTGCAAGGAGGAAACAAAGAGGCAATGAAACTATGGCAAAGTATCATTGAGAATACCAAAGGCTTTTGGGGAAACAATGGATAATACCTCCAGCCTGGCTCCAACTGGGCTTGCGAGGTTTATTCTGCCCAGGCCAAGCCCAGGATCAAAGATCCTAGCCTAGACAGGAAGGGATGGGGGTTGAGCAGCCAGCAGCTGGAGGGGAGTCTACAGAGAGAGACACAGAGATCATGCTGCAGCAGTGCAGTCTATTTCTCCCAGCCCAGAGATGGAGGAAACTGCACTGAATAAACTTACCAAAGTTTGCATGGAAAGATTAAGGATTAGGTATGCGTATAGGCCCTTGTTGCTTTACCCTTCGTCTCTGACTGCTATGTCCCTTTGGGTGAATGAATAAATAATGCTTTGTTTTGAAGAAGTTTCTTTTTAGTTCTCTTAATCAGCTGTGGGTCTCAGGCTTTTGGAGAAAATGAGTTTACAGGTGTCAAATATTGTTGGACTTATTGTGTTAACCTGGCTGGGAAATGGGCTCTGTCACCCAAAGATCCAGTCCTTGAGTGGTTACACCATGGGGTTCTACCCTTGAGAGAGGTGCAGGAAGCTAGGCCTGTCACCTGTGGGGTGCACTTTAGAGGACACAAAGGGGTCTAAGGTGCAACTCACCCTGTAACTCTGATAGGCCTTACAGGAGAGTCTCTGATTACAGACAGACTGGGTGGTGGTCTGAAGAGACGGGAAAGTAAGTGAGCATTTGCTGGGAGATTGTGTACTGACTTCAGAAAAAGCCATACAACCTGAAAAGCAGTGGAACGCACAAAATTTCAGGTTCAGGCTTTAAGTAGGGAAAAGAGTTAAGAAACGATTCATGAGGTTATTGTGCAGTGGAATATGAAGGATGGACATGAGGGGAAAAACACGAGGAAATCAGGCAGCATAAGAAATGGCATCAGAACTTTGCAACAGACAGGCCAGATAGCTGTGTGGGAGGTGTGGATGTGAACGTGCACATAGATCAGCCAGCATTTGGACAGAGTTTGCCGCAAGTGCAACCATTTTGCAGGACAATGCAGGCAAAAGAAAACAGTAAACACAGTAGAGTTGGAGGGGAACCC
The DNA here is from genome assembly GCF_965152235.1 of Eretmochelys imbricata. Classification (NCBI taxonomy): domain Eukaryota; kingdom Metazoa; phylum Chordata; order Testudines; family Cheloniidae; genus Eretmochelys; species Eretmochelys imbricata. The sequence goes on from NC_135583.1 coordinate 26,348,907, forward strand.
AAAGGTTTTGTTTCTTGGGAAAATCTATGAATTCAATTTTTTTTCCCCAATCTGAAATGGAACGCAACCAAAAATTTTTAAATTCCCCATCAAACAAAATTCTGAAAAACAATTCATTTTGGGTCGATCAAAACATGCTGTTAAATTCAAAATGTTTCATTCCAATTTTGATTTTTTTACTCACTTTTATCATAACAGAAAAGTTATAATGGAAGTGAGTAAAATGGAAAATCAAAACATCCTGTTCCAAAAAAGCTGAAATGGAACGTTTCAACTTTATCAGAACATTCATTTTAGTTTTTCTTTTTAGACAAAATGTTGTTGAAATTCATACATTTTTTAGAAATGTTTTGTTTTGAGAAATCTGCATTTTCCCATGGAAAAATGTTCCATCAGAAAGTTTCCAAGCAGGTCTAAAATGCAGTGAAGATATCCAGTTTTGGCTTCACTGATCTGGGGGGGAACGGATGTTGTTTCTAGGGACCAATTATCAGAGCCCTGGTACATGGGGAGAGATGATTGTAGCACTGCTAGCTAGGCAGAGTATGGGTAATGGCTGTCCAGATTCCAGTAAATTCAGCTGCACTGAGTCCAAAACAGAGACGGAAAGTGAACTTCTGAATTTCAGTCCAAAGGAGACGAATCAAATTTGGAAGCAGCTTGGCGTGAAGCCGATTCAGAGAAAAATTTCCTCTATCTCATGAAAGGGGACAGGTGGTAGCAGAAAGAAAAGGAACATCTTCTTGAATATATTCCTGTTGTTTCAGAAGGAACCAGACACAGAGGGACAAGAGATCATCCACCTGACAGACTCCAGATGTACAGAAGGAGATACTCCTGTATGAGACGGTGACCAATAAAGAATTCTTCAAAGCTGCCAGAACTAGCACCAGACTTGCAGTACTGTTTCTAACCACACATTTTGGTGTGCAACAATATGCCAATTCCAGATCTAGGTGCAGTGTTACTGTAAAGAAGAGACCAAGTGTGGTGACTTGTAGCAGATTCAGCCAGAGCCTTCACAGAGACAAATATTTAAGTTTAATTAGGTATGGCTGTATGGAGCAGCTATTGTTGTTGTGTTATGATGTGGGCGTGGCTGCAGAGATCAAACAAAAGTCATGCTCCATTTCGGAAGCCAGGGTGCTCTGGATTGCAAGGAGCTGTAGCCTGCACCAGGCTCTGGCTGTGTTATGGTCCTCTAATGTGTGGGGGGGTTTTGTTTGTTTTTGTTTATTTTTTTAAATAATTAAATACAAATTCTCTATGCCTAAAACAGAACCACAACACAGTGGTGATAGGCTTGTGCAGTACGCCTGGTCACTGCCAGCTACGGGAAGAGCAGGCCCAAGGAGGAGGGTAGTGCCATAGGGCCCCATTTGATGTGTGTTTAGGTCCTTGGAGTCTTTAATCTCACCCTGAATCAACCAGCAAAAAGACATACACTAGTCCTGTTTGATTTTAGACCTTGATTGCTTTTCCCTCCTACCTCCTGACCCGTTAGTGTCATTGCCACCTTTTTACACACATGCTCACCTTCACTTATGCCCACTTACCAACATGTGACTTATATCACCATCCACCTCACTGCTGAATTTGGCACTAGGAGGGGGCCGGTGGGTGTGTGTTGATATAGCTGGCATTGTCCAAACTAAAAGCTAAATGAACACTTTAGCTGATGCTTGGTGTCTAGGTGATCTACAAAGGGTTAATATTTTCCAGCAGCAGAGACATCCCAAAAACTATACACATGATTGTGCATATATCAGGCCCTGATATGTTTTCATCTAAACAAACCTTATTATTAATTAGTAACTTTAATTGGGATAGATTCCACTGTCTCTTCTAAAGCACTCTGGGAATCTGAATTACTTACCATATTCTAGCAGATCCTGACCACAGAACCTCTTTCCTTGGAGATGCTGACAAGGGAGAGGCAGGTTCAGATACAATCAGAAGTGAATGACCAAAAGATCTTATGTTTTCTGGTATATAACATTGTGACTGAGACCATCTGAGTCTCAGTGCAAGAAGGGGCATCTCTTAGAACAGGAATGCTCCAAACACACTTTCTTTCTGAGGGGTGGGTAGGCTGCCTCCACTTCTCCCCACTTAACACGGTGATGTGACTGCCTCATTGTATTTCTATTCAACACAAATGGAACATGGCAGCTGTCCACATACAATCATTTGTGACATTTCTTTCTGTGTTTGTTTCTGCTGCTTTCATTTTTCAAGAACATCACACAGCATTTATAAACAGCCAGGTTATTTATAACTCCTCCTATTCCTGCTAAATTTAGTGTCATGACTAGAAATTATATGTTTATTAATTGGTGCTTTTGAGTCAATGAGCAGTGTCTCTTCAACTCAAGAATGCTCACAGACACAGAACATTACCATGGGAGCAAATGAATTAGTGAGTGAAGGAAGGAGATGATGAATGGTTGAATATTCACTTGTGGCTTGTGTTTGTTTCATATTTAAATTTAGTAAATTGCACCATAGCCCATCCCTCTCTTTGGGCCAGAGTGGGTCTATCCTTTGCAGTGAGCAGGGGCCTTCCCCTCCACTTGTTGGACCTGCATAAAGGTCTGGCACAACAGCAGTCCTTGTATTCAAGGGAGCCCTGGCGCTGTGTCTCTATACTCTCCTGCTGGGATCGGGAGCAGGCAGAATCTTCCACTAGTCCATAGAGGTGGGGAAGTATGCAGCAGTTCCAGGGGAAAGAACATTCACACCACAAAAAACACCCTAATAGTGACTGGGTGTCTCAGCACAGTTGCAAAGGCTGAGCGGGTTGAGAGAATTAACTTATTTACATGACTTATGCTTAGAAGCAGTTACATACTGCAACCATGCCCTTGAAATATGTGGGGCCATGAGGGAGGCCTGCGCTGTACCTGCCCTGTGAGTAAGCAGAGTAATTCAGTGTCCAGGCACCTTGAATGGCAAAAAGTTCATGTGAAAATTTTGATGGCATTTACAATAGATGCTTCTGATGGCTCAGTGTTATCCTATGACTCTCACACTCAGGTTTACTCCTTAATTACTGTCTTTTGGCCCTTATTATTAATTGTTCTATAATAATCACGCTAATTTAACATAAATGTATCAAACCCTGCTCTGCCTCCTGCAAATACATGTTTATGTGCATATATTATCACAACCAGTTGCTGTACTGTGTTCCCAAATCAAGATGGATCAGAAGCTGGGTTGCTTTACCCCAGCCTTCATCTTACCTTTAACTCGCTATCCTTTAATAAAGAGCAGTTCCGATTTCTAATGCAGCCAGCTCTGTCAGAACAAGGCTTTCTCACTGCAAGCTGCATGTTGCGACAAGGCTGACGTGGCTGTGAAGTGGTAAAAGAAGGTGCTGTTCAATAAATATTCTGTTTTGTTCTCAGTTTCCTCCACAGTGTAGAAACTAAAGCTCCTCCAAGACAAAACACGGATGGGATGAGACTAGAACAAAGCAGAACCAAATCAGCGTTCCCTTCCCCTCCCCTGCATATCTTCGATTCCACAGTAGCCCCTCTCGGTGAATATACCTTGACATGAACTTTGTGGCTCCTCTTTTTAGAGGTAAATGTAGCTGGCTGGGTGTGGCTCGGGCATGAGAGAAATTCCGTGGAGCCCTGTTCTATGGTGCCAAAACCCCTTGCTGGAGAATAAGGACTGTCTCAAGGGAAGTGGAGTCATACAGCTAAAGACCAGGAGGACATGTCCCTTTCTGGATTTTGCAATGAATCATGGGATATTCCTATGGTTGGAAGCCCATCTCCTACACAATACTGCCAACCCTGCCCCCTTCCCTTGACTAGATAACGCATCAGGAACTTACAGAGTTCAAGGCCTAACCATAGGCGCCAACACCACGGGTGCTCCATGGAAAATTTTTTGCGGCTTCTTAGCACCCACCAGCAGCCAAACTCCCCTCCTCCTTCCCAGCACGCCCGGATCAGGTATTCAGGGGCTGGGGCATGATGGGGTATGTGTGTGTGGGAAAGAAGTGGGGGCTTGGAAGAAAGGGTGGAGTGGATGTGAGGCCAGGGGCAGGAAGAGATAGGGCAGTGGGGGGCTTGGAGGAAGGGGAGGAATGGGGGCAGGGCTGGGGCGGACGGGGGTTTGAGTACTCCCCCAGGTAGAGAGAGAAAGTCTGCACCTATGGGCCTATCTGTACCCTCCCTATGGGCTCGTCTGTGTGAGAGCATGGTATTAGTGCTACCAGTTATCACACAGTGCGTGAGGATTTTCTGCAAATCAAACCATTATGATGGTAGTATCAATACAAAACAAAAATCCCTCTTGCAAGCAGAAAAAAAACCCCAGTGTACATGCACTTCAGCCAGTGTCACTGTTTGGCTTGTTCAGTTATGGAATCCCATGTTGACCTCTGTTAGAACCAGCATGGAAAAATGCTGTCAGTCGTGTACTTTATTTTGTGGTTTCTGAAAAGACCAGCAATGTGCTAACTGCACTGCAGTCTCCTGAAAACAAATGATTCTGCTGGTCTACTGAGTTGGTGAGCCAAGAAGCCAGTGAATTCGGATAGGTTGGGGTGAGGTTATCACTTTGTGTCAAATGAACATGCCTTTCCTAAAACAACAAACACGATAGAAACAACTCCTAACTCCTTGCAACCATCTATTTGTTTTGTGATTCCAAAGAAAACTACACAGTAGATATTCCGCTACACTGCGCCATTGCTGCCTGATGCTCTGCTTTATGTTATGCTGCAATTTATTGCTTCTGTATACATTTATTTTTCCGCTGTGCCTTTCCTGATCTTTTGAATTATCAGCACTGTATCTGTTTCCTTAAGCTAAGACATTTTTGATGAATATTACACGGGTTGTATTAAAAAAGGAAAACAGAATTAAAACAGAAAAGAACACATTTATAATGTAGACAAGGATTTCCCCCCACCCCCCAATATTTTCATTATTTTTCATTAGGGATTGCTGTTGTTTTATTTCTTCCATGACAACCTCTGTAGTCGTTTTAGTTTATAATGAAATACGGTATCTGTTCTGATTTTTCTTCTTACTTTGGTTTATATTCCGCCAAACCTGTGAACACCAACTAACATTTCTTAGATTTTTTTTTAGTTTGGTTTTATCCCAATGGCATCTCCTTTTCCCAGTCTGCGGAGGTTAAGGGGTTTAACCTGCTTCTCTAATTTATTCATTTCCATCACCAGATTAGCCTTATGTCCTTCCCTTTAGCTTTCAAGTTCTATAGTGTGTTTTCAAAAAGAGATTGAGTAGAGTACTTTGCATATGCTCTTGTCAGCAAAGCTAGCTTGGACAGAAAACATCTGGAGTCCAAACAAAACTTGTGCATGAATTCAAAATTTGTATCCCCATCCGATCTGCGATCCGCAAAAATGGTCCACGGACACCCACAGATTTGCAGGGCTCTACTTGTGGGAATTGGGCTCAGCAGCTAACCTCCCTTTCTTTTATTAAAGTAATGAGTCCTCCCTTTGTATTTCATTGACTACTTCCAGTTCCATGCTTCCATCCATAAACCCCTTCCTAGCCAGAATTAGATTTTCCTGGAGCAATGTACTAATCCAAAACAACTAGCTCACTGACAAGCTCAAGGTGCAAATTTCATCCCCTTGGCACTAACCCATTGGTCCCAAGAAGCAGAAATGCATCCTAGTGCTCCTGCCACTAAGCCAACAATTTCAGCCTGAGATAAAGAGAGAGAGAACAACATTCGTCTTCCCCTGCTAAATGAAAATAAGAAAGTTCCGTCTCCTTTGTCAGTCTTGCTGCCCTGAGTCAGTGCGATAATTTACACTTTAGTGACACTTATAAAAATCTTGCCAACACAGCTGATTACTACAAACAGTTCTGACATTTTTCCTTTGTGAAAAAATTGCTAGAATGGCTGAATGCATCCAACGAAGTGAGCTGTAGCTCACGAAAGCTTATGCTCAAATAAATTTGTTAGTCTCTAAGGTGCCACAAGTACTCCTTTTCTGTTTGTTCACAGTAAATGCAAAGGGCTAGATTTTCAGAAGTCTTCTGCACCCACAGCAGAGGTCAGATTTTCAAAAGAGCTCAGTTCCTATTTGGTGTTTAAATGAAGTGGTCAGATTTTTAAAAGTGCCCAACAGTCAGTTGAACAATGAGAGCTTCTGGATGTCCAGTTTATTTACACTGCTTACACATGCCACTCAGTACATGTGCACCTTTGTTCCCTTCCCCTCCATGCTGCAGGCAGCAGAACAGGGAAGGAATGTTTGGTCCAGGGTTTTGCTTCCCTTCAAGATAGATTAATTCTTTTTGTTCAACTACAAACTGTATTTACTAGTTCTGGTGAATTGCTATTGGTCATGATCATGACAGGCGCTAGCACTGGCTAGTCTCACACATACACAGGTTTTTTTCAAGGTTGTCCATATCTGCCAATGGACCTTATCCTGCCCTGCTTTTTAACTACTGCCTTCTCTCTGGAGCACAGACTAGCAGTTCTGAACATTTCTCTGTGTCCATATCACTATGTTACCAGAGCTCTTCCACATGGGACTCAACTGAAACCACATAAAAAATTTCAATCATGACCTAAGGCAAATCTGAACTTAGATTTTTAAAGAAACCTTTGGGTCCCCTAGCCCCTTTGTATTTTTTAAATTTGCTCTCCTAGCCATTTTTCATCTCGTCTCCAATTACCTTGTGTTTAGAGTTTCCTTGGGGTATGCTGGACCTAGCCTCTTGGGGGCTACATGTAAGAAACTTCAAGGGCCTCCCTGCTTTATGTTTGTAATTGCAAGGTAAGCCAGCAAAATGTGCCCAAACTTGGAAATATTATTGTGTAGAGCTATATGTTGTGGCAAAAAAATTGTGATCCCAGCAGCTGTCAGTGGCTTGCAAGGTTCACCGACGAGTATGGTGAAAGCACAGGGCTAGGAGTCAGGAGTTTCTGATCTGTATGAAGCCACTCATTTCCGGTGACTTTAGACAAGGTACTTAGGCCGCAGTTCAGGAGAGCATTTAAGCCTACAGAGAGACATTAAAGGCCCGTTGTTGAATTCAATACTAACAATGACATTGAGGGAGTTGGAAATATGGTAAAACAGTTAAAACGTAAGCATAATTACAGTTTCTATCCTAAAAGGGTATCAAGAGAAGAATGGGAAAAGCACATACATTTAAACTGTTACAAGTCAGCACTGTTTTGCTAAGTGGTGGTATCTTCAAAGGAATTTATGGTTAACTCTTGAGCAAAGATTATACATCTGATTTCCTTTAACAGCAAGGGAAATATTAGCTTATTTTCTCAACTGGAACAAATCCATGCATTGCTTTTCAGGGCAGTATCTCTTGAGTACATGGAATACGAAGGCTTTTGTTCAGACTTAACAGTAGTTCTACTTGTAGTGTGTGAGGATTTAACAGCAGAAAATTGCTATAGAGTAAAATACAAAAAGAGAGACAGAGAACCTACTTGTTCATAGAGGGATTCAGGTTGATTGATACAGGAAGCTAGAAAAGTATATTCGTAGTAGAATGCACTTAAATAATTCACATTTTGTCCCAACAGGCCAAATTTCATGGTAGTTGTGCAGATTAAATTAAAACCCTGTATTTAGTGCTAAAACTACACTACTCCAGAGTATGCTAGGGTAGGAGTTCTGTTACTTCTCTGAAAGGAGAACTGTTATATTGTGAAGTCCAGTTGAGCTGCAAGGATTTCTGACCCTGCACGATGAAATGAATTTTGTGTATGTGTGTGTAATTATTATTAAAACGAACTTTCTATAGAATGGGTGGGATTGTTCTGCTCCCTGAATATATCTGACCATACCCAGTTTTCTGTAATATAAGGCACTGCTGTGGACGCACACATGTAACTACTCACATTCCCCCCCATGACTACTGTGATCCATGCAATACACAGTACTGAGATTACAGGATTCATGTTGAATATATAGGCCAGTATTATGAGTACTGTGGTAGCACTTGGGAGTCCCTGTCATGGACCAGAACCCCATTGTGCAAGGCGCTGTATGAGCAAAGAACAAAAAGAAAAATGTGTCCCAAAGAATTCACCTTAAGAAACTGTGGTTCCTGATAAGAGTAAGCATGGGCATCCTGCCAGAGCAAGTCTTAAAGATGTCTTGGTATCCACTGAGAACAGTTTGAGCCCCCTTAATCCTCCAGGATGGAGCTATATGCTGAGTATATGATAGCAACCTCTCCTAGAATAAATCTATACAATTTCCTGCCTGCAAGTCTGCTCTGACTCTAGACAGACACCTTGAAAAATGAACTTGGGGACTCAACCTTTCTCAATCCCACCACTGATAATTTCCCAGATCCTTCCCCACCTACTGTGGAAATCCCCTAAGCTTCCCAAAGACAAATTTCCTGATTCCCTTCCAGGCTAACAAAGCTCTGCATCTATTACTGGCAAGCTACCTTAGTCACCCCCGCTGCCTAACCCTTCCATAACCCCTCAAAGAACATGGTGCTATGTGGGCTACATCTGCATGTCATTATTCACAAGAGGTCTGCTGAAATCTGGGCTCAGTTCTGCCCCTAAAGGAATACACAAATACAAAGAGAGACGGCAGCTCTGCCATTCACTTTTATGTATACAACAAGAATGCTGGCCAGCAGCTGGTACATTCCCTACTGAAATACATGAGTGATGGGCACCTTCTAAATACTATGGCCTGATTCTCCACTGTGTTACACCCATATAACTCCACTGATTTCAATGGTATTATACCAAAGTAAAACAAGTATAACAGGGTGGAGAATCAGGCCCCATGTCACTTTCTATCTAAACAGTGACAGAGAGAGAGTGTGCCCGCACTGTCAACCATGCCTTCCCTCTCCTCTAATCTCCTTCACAACTTGTATGAAATATAGTATCTTGGACTTTTAGAGGAGCAAGCTCTAATACTGTTAGGGCCCATACAACTGCAGTTTTAAACACACTTACTCATGCTTTTCGTGGTAATCACAGCTCAATGAAACATTAAAATTGAAACCAATCCACTGAATCATACTGAAATGAACAACTAAAAACTTTTTGAGTAAAAGCAAACCAAAGGCAATAGCTTTTTAATCTTTCAGCTCTCCCCTGGCCAAATCCTAAAGTCTTGGCTCAATCCTTATTCAGGAAAAGCTCCCACTGATCTTAGTGAGAGTTTTGTCTGAGCAAGAACTTTGGGATGTGGATCGTGATCCTGCAAGGTCCTGCTCAATGCCTTCCTCAGCCAGTAGCTTCAGTGGAAGTTGAGGAGCCTCATCACCTTTCAGGATTGGGCCCTGAGCCCCAGCATCTGCTGTCGCAGACCAATGCCTCCTCTGTACTTTCATTATTACATCACTCTCTTCCTTTGGCCTGTCTCACACACGCACTTCATCCAAAGCATAAATTTATATTCTACCCTCCTCAGAGATGTCCTGGGGTGTTTTGCACAAAAGATTGAGGATACAATGTGATCTTTAGTCTCTTGGTAAAGGACATTTGTCCTTTTCATGACTGTTAGTGCTAGCTACATGTCACAGGGTATTTGGTGTCTTAAGAGGGGATCTGGGTATTTATGCTCAAATACATGCACCTGAGGACTAGATGCTGGTTGCCAAGGACTACTAATGACTGAGAGCTGGAAGAGTCTCAGCTGCACCAAGTTAACAACTTATCAAGGCAAGAGGAAACTTTATAAAGGTAGAGCAGAAGCCTAATTGTGTGAGTGGGGATGAAGAGTGTGAGTACTGTCCCAGTGTTGATGCTGCAGATGGTGGTAGATGATAACCTGAGGTATGTCACTGGCTTTTTTTGGTGGGGCTCTGGTTCTTTCTCCCAAATTTGTGTAAGGAAAGAAATCAATCAATATTCTTCTTTCCCTGATGGACTGGAAGACCTATTGTTAATTATAAAGTGACCTAGCTGTTGAGACCCTTTGTGTATTGACAAAATCAGACAGCAGTAAAACATGAGTTAACAGGGTAGGTAACTGTGGCTTTATAGCAAAAGTACTCACCTACACATTCCTTCATTTTGGCTTTATAGTAGATCAGGGCCTCACCATTTTATGTAGATAACACAGCTTTTTGCAAAATTGTCTTAATAAAATGTAGGGGTGGCAAGTACTAATCATAGTTTTGTCAGGACAACAAAACTGGGAAGCCAGTGCCTAGTCTGCCCCTCTGGAGTGTGGAGAAGTGTGGGAGGTGAGTGTAAGCCCCATCTAACTCAAGGAGTGGTTATTTCCCCAGTTGTCTTTTAAATACTCTAATCTCCTTTTAATGTCAGTGGAGAAGTGATTTTTTTCTTTTTTTCTTAAAACCCCAGCCCCATAATGGGCATGTTGCTTTTGAATATGAATGTTGTTTTTTAAAATGCATGTACTGTATGGTAGCTTACAAGGAAACCCTACAACTGTCATCTGCTGTTATTGCAGAATGATCAACATGGCTTTTTCCTAATTCAAAAAGCCTTGTATCTGGCTGCCCAGTAGTGATACAAATGGACTTGTAGCTAAGGCTGGAGAGATCTAACACATCCCATATGTGACAAACATCCCTACTATTTCTTCCTATACCACCAGCTTTGCTTGCAGCTATTTTCTTGGCACCACTGTTCATTCATCCTTGTGCCTCCTGCTCTTAAAAGGTTTTTTTGATGCTGAACTTATTTTGTTAACCTTTACTTCTCTCTAAGTGTCTGCCTCCTGCTCTGAATCCTCTACCTACAACTGATCAGTTTTTCTTAATATTCTTTTGCACTAGCAAGCTGGATTGAGAATTAAACACTTGCCCTTCTATTTCATCTTCTGTTTCTAGCCAGAACTGTTTGTTTAAATGCTTCTTGTTAGTAGCCACCCTCCTCATTTCCCCAACTCAGGTGGTTGGGGTTGGTGCCATGTCCTCAGGCAATAGAACAAATGCTCACTACTGTGAATACAGAATGATGTTCAAAAACCAGAAATTGTGGCCTGGATAAAAAAGCAGGGGCTTACAAACAAGAATTTAGATGCTTTTTTTTTCTTATGGGTGGGAAAAGGAACAGCATATTGGGCCAGATCTTGCGGTACTGAGCAGCAACATGTCACACTGATACAAATAGAAATTGTACATGATGAGAACACATGAGGATTTGACCCAGGAATGCTAGGGCCAAAAAGACCATTTGGGCTATCCAGTGTGACTGCTCAGTATGTCATTCCTGCTAAAAATATCTTCTAATGTGTTTTTAGATACATGTAGTAATGGTGCCATATCAACCTCCCTCTGGAATCTGCTCCTCTGTCTAATGTCTCTTCTAGCAATTAAGAACTTCCCCTGGTATTTAACTTAAACTCTTCCTTAGCTCCTCCCATTTTTTCTGACCCTTCCATTTTTGTCTTTCACTATTTGCATATTTGAAGTACCATAGCTTTTCCTGTTCTAAATGGGTCCCTCAGGTACCTAACACATTGTAGTAACTATTGGTAAAGGTACTGTCTCTGATGGACACCACTATATCTGGTTTTACAAAAATAAAAAAAGTTCTCTCTTCTCCTCCCTCCCCTTTTCAGTCACTGACTGAATTGAGAGTATTAGGTGACATTAATGACACTCTGGGCAGGAGGTGTTTAGTGTTCCCATCCACTTTCATTGGCGTGCTTCAGGGATTGATGTGCTATCAGTGTTTTAACAGGCTCTCCACAATTTCCTTTTAGCCTGGGATAAATCTTCACATCCCTAGCACGTGACTGCATAGACAAGAGAACTAATGGGCTGGGGAATCTATTTTAAAGAAAAATGCTTTTGCCTTCTTCATTGGTTATGGTTTGAGAAAGTACTGGGCAAACAAACTTGTATTAAGTTTATTAGTTGGAAATGTGTATGCTTTGTTCCTGGAAGTTGCACTAAGAATACTGAACTTAACAAACTGTTAAACTTGTATAATTTGAAGTGAGGTGCCTTTATTTGTATAAAGGCCTTGTATTTATGCTGTCTGGGAACAGTTTATCCCAAATGGCGGGTGTCTTTAAAACAAACTGGTCCATTCTAAAGGCAAAAGAGAGGTGCTCCTGTGAAGTATTTTTAGGAGCCCTTGTGGGTAGGGATGACTTAGGGGTGGGTGTATGTGAATTCTGATTTCCCTTAGAGGCAGAGAAACCACTCCTCCTCCTCCCCTTTAGTTTGGTAGTGGTAATTCAGTGATTCTCAAACTCTGGATTGTGATCCCATTTTAATGGGGTTGCCAGGGCCAACATTAGATTTGCTGGGACCGACAGCTGAGGCGGAAGCCTGAGCTTCACCCCGAACCTGGGGTGGCAGGGCTCAGGGTCTGGCCCATTGTCCCCACACCCAGGGTCACGTAGAATTTTGTTGTCAGAAGTGGGTCACTCTGCAATGACATTTGAAAACTCTGAGCTAGGCTCTCCCATAATATTGTATAGTATCTACGACTACTTGGCTGAATTTTTTTCTCCTCCAAAGGTGCTAAGCCCCTCTGGATAGCTATGTATAGCTGCATTATATGAAAACAATTGTTCAAATGGCTGATAAAATTGCCTCTTGAGAAACTACTGATTACCTGCATTCCTTGTCCTGAATGCAGTAACATATTAGAAAGTGCACTCTGCTGACTTTCACCAACTAGCAGATTTTTTTTATTCAGTTGTAGACATTTTTAGCCTGGTTGGGGCATAAGTTAGAAAACAATCACTGCTTCAGACTCTTGATATGTCAATGAATGAGTGGAACATGTATGCCATTTAAGCACTGGTTTTATTCAACCTGTCTATCACGTAGAGTCCATGATGTTCCAGTACCAGCTTTATTCATTGACATTCTCTCACTTATACCAGCTTCTAAGAAGGAAACGGGGGGAGAAGTGGAACAAAACTAAAATAACTCACTGGAGTGAGTAGCTATTAGTCTGAAAGGGGTTTGGGGCTGATAGAAATTCATAATAGTAAAATATAGAACACACCTGTGTGCTTTCTGACAGTTTCACCAGCTGCTTGGTAATGCAATTAATTGATTTATTATAAAAGTGCCCTACTAATTACATGAAAAATAGCTGAATCTTCTGAGTGTTACTTGCACAAAAACTGACATCTGCTGTCTTGTTCCAGCTATGTACAACACATTTAATTTCTTCCTTCCTTTGGAAATAGGGATTCCACCATGGACAGCTCTTACTTTAACAGGTGCTTGTTACAGGGCAGAGAACCAGACATTCCATTATGGCCAGAGCAACCTTTCTGGCATCTGTGTCCCTCTTCTCTTGAAGAGGTTTGGAATAATTGTCTGGTATATGCATATAGTCACAGATCCACTGGCTGTACGTTCCTCAACACACCTCTCGAGTCTCACTTGTTCAGCAAGGATGGAGTGTCCTCTCCATGTGATGTGGCTGCAATAGCCTGGGCAGTTATGGAGGCGCTGCTTTGCCCGTGAGTCAGCGTCCCCCTCTTGACTTCACTGGTTTGGACCAAAGGAAGGACAGGAGTCGATACATTTGGAACCAGCTATGCTGCAGCAGTTGCCAGAGCAGTGGAGATGTTCCATCTGCCTGCCTTTCAGGGCTCCACTCCTAGATTGGTTATCAACCAGAGCTGAAGGACCCAATCTGTTCTGTGTGGATGTAGTTGGCAAAACCACTGAGTGAATTTGCTCGTCTGCCTTTTGATCGCATTTCCTCCATCAAGGGTTCCACTACCCGCCTCAGGCACTCATCAGCCCAAAGCTGTTGGTGCTTCCTGAGGTTTCTGGGTTAATTAACCACCACTCACCACTCGGTGTTGGCCAGTACAGGTTGTACTGCTTACAATCATAGCAGTAGCAGGTTTTCAATTCTGACCTGACCTAATGGTTTTGACCTTCCAACTAATGGTTGTATTAGATAGGGGTTTCCAAAAGATCCTTCAATTACCTTAAATGCAAACCAGCTAGAAGTAGTTCAGCTATTTAGGTTCTACAGTGACCACCAACCTCACACTGGATGAAGACCTAAATGTTCGCATTGGAAAAGCTGCCACCACCTTTAGCAGACTAAAAGAGCATGGAACAACTCAAAGCTGACCATCAAAACCAAAATGCTAGTGTACCAAGCTTGCATCCTCAGCGCACTCATGTATGGTGGGGAAACATGGACAACTTATGCTCATCAGGAGTCAAGGTTGAACAGTTTCTACCTACGTTGCTTACGCTGCATATGCGACACCAAATGGCAGGATAAAGTCACCAACGCAAAGGTTCTTCAAAGGGCAAATTTACCAACTGTTACAGCCCTGTTCAAGCAAAGATGACTGCACAGTCTGGGCCATCTGAGTAGGTTGGGAAACGGATGCATACCCAAGAACATGCTATACAGGGAGCTATCAGAGGGAACAAGAACAGGACATCCCAAGCTTTGCTATAAAGAAACATGCAAGTGAGATATAAAGGAATTGGGAATTGACCCTGACCAATGGGGAAATCTTGGCGCCATTTGTTACAGACACTTGCCATCGTCTTCATCAGTGTATCAAAATCCACAACAGAAGCTGGCTCCTGCAGCTTGAAGAGAAAAGAGCCTGGAGGAAGCAAGCAGCTCCCAACCAAGATCCATACACTTGCAATAACTGCCAAAAATCATGAAAATCTCATATTGGCCTAGTCAGTCACATGAGACATTGCAAACCATCTACATCATAGGCTGCAATTCCCCCTATGTCTTGTGGATGAAAGGAGGCCAACAAAGCCTTCCAGCTAAGGTATGTGTGTCCACCTCTAACACAGTATCTGAAAGCCTCACAACCATCAATTAGTCTGTCCTCACACCACCTCTATGAGGTAGGGAAGTGCTATTCTCCCCATCTGTAAAATGGGGATAATGAGGAACAGAGGCTAAATGACTTGACCGAGGTTAAATAGGAAGTCTGGTCAAGAGCAGGGACTTGAATCCAGATCTGATAAGTCCTAGACAATGGTTAAACCAATGGACCAACTTTTCTCCCAACAACTTTTTAGAGAGGTTCCTGTCTTCCATCCATGCTATAGTAGACTGAACATAATCTGTGAGAGACAGAGGTGCGGGAAACTCTTTGGGATGTTCTTAACCTGCACACCACCCCACAGTGCAAAGTTTGGACCTGCTGTACCCAAAGATGATACTAGAGCACAATTTGGTTTTGAGTATTTAAGTTTCTGAAATAAGGGGATATTTGCCCTTGTGCAGAGAGCTAACACCAGACCTGTGGACACTGAAGTCCCACTAAAATAAGTCCTATTAGGGGTTAAGTGCTGTGCCAACCTTTTGCAGGCCCTCTGCAGAGGGGAGAATTTCAACCCAGAAGCACAAAAGCAATGATTATAAAAACTAAATCAAAAAGGAATTAATTTAAGCAGAGATGGAAATTGCCATTTTTCTTTCTGTAAATTATGGAGGGCTGAAAAATCTTTCAGGGTTTAAAATCATGTTTGGTCCACTTTATGGGATGTCAAGTGAAGAGTTTCTGCATAGACTCAATGAATCTGGTAAAGGCTGAAATTCAATCTGTCCATTCAGAAGTCTCTCATCATGGTTTATGATCATTGTATCTCAAAGGAAATTCACTTCCAAAATTATCTGCTTAAATTTTTCTCTTAAGGAATGCCACATGGCAAAACCTTAGACCACCTTAGACTTTTGTTTGGGGAGTAGAAAAAGGACAGGTTCTTTCTATCCAGTCAGCTCATCAAAACTACAGAACAAGTAACTAATAGGATCCACTGCAGACCAATAATGTGTGTTCTTAAATGCACAGACTTGTGATGGAATTGCTGACTGTTGGTATCCAATGGTCTGAAAGGATAGATAAATGCAGAGACCTATTCTCTATGGACTTCTGGTTT
Organism: Eretmochelys imbricata; assembly: GCF_965152235.1. Lineage (NCBI taxonomy): Eukaryota > Metazoa > Chordata > Testudines > Cheloniidae > Eretmochelys > Eretmochelys imbricata. The sequence continues at coordinate 26,364,749 of NC_135583.1, forward strand.
ATCTACATTTGAACTCATCACTCCCTTGATGTAACAATCAGGCTTTTAATAGTCTCTCTTCTCTCCCCCCACCCCTTTTGCAATTATACTGCCTCCAAGGACCCCTTGCAGATCAACTCTGGCTCAGAAGGGAAGATATTAAGGCAGTCCTTGTCCTTTCAGGTAAAGGAACCTAGAAGACGGTCCAAACCCTCACCATGAAATCTCTCCTTATTTGTCTAACATGTAGCCATAGATCTTCTTCCTCCCCTTCCCCTCTCCCCAGAGAAAATGGCAATAAGACTTTTCTAGTGCTAGTTCTTGCTTCATCTAGCATTTTGCATATTACAGAGCCAAAAGACTATAGAAGATTCTACAACCGAACAGCCAGGACCAGATTATGAGCTGTTTGTGACATCATTCCATATGCTTTATGAAAATATGCTTGAGATGTACTTTATGCAAGATGGCTCATGTGAGATCACTGGAAAGGCTATGATTTACTGAATGTAATTATCCAATTTGTATGCCTGTATAATTTCTGTATCTAAAGTTAGGAATATTGTCTATGTATCGGTATCTAAACTGATTTTTTGGGTGACGCCCACTGCTAACACTTCAGGTACAACAATGGAAAAGCCAGACAGGATGGATGGCCCATCAGCGAGGACAATGAACTGTAAAAAGCTTGGCTTTCCTGTGGACACTCCATACTGCCACTGACTCATGGACACTGTAATCCTACAGACTCAGGTGCTCTTGTCACCGGATAGTAAAACATTACCTGGGACTTCTTGTAACTTTCCACTGTGAGGGAAGTGGGGTCAAGTTTGGGAAACAAAGGATTTCCACCTTATGTAAATCCTATTTAAGGGTGGGGAGGAAAGCAAACAGGGCGCCTCCTCTCCATAGCCTGTCTGCCCAAGAAGGAAAAACTGAAGGCAAGGGGGGAGTCCACACTGAGACAGGTCCAGTCTGAAAAGGAATATAGCTGGAACTCTGAACCACAGAAGCTTTACAAACTGCCTGCAACAATATCTAGTGTGAGATACTATTTGTAACCAATTTCTTTAGTGAAACCAGCTTAGTTTGCATGTTTGTTTTTTATTTGCTTAGTAATCTGCTTTGTTTTGTTACCCCTTTACCACTTCAAATCTGCCTTTATAGTGAAGTTATAGTTATTAAACAGCTTCTGTAATTTCTAATGGGGAAAGGGGGGGACAAGAAGTGTGCACATCTCCCTCCAAATTGAGGGAGGGGGCAAATTTCATAATATAGCTTTTGGGTTTGCATTCCAAGGGAGGTGGACATCAGAAGCTGGAGCGAGTCACTTACGCTGCATCGTCCCTCTGTGTGCTGGCTCCGCAAGACCAGTTAAAGGGGGCCCATGCTGGTAGAACAGGTAGATTCAGTGGTATCTCCACACATCATGTGGCTTCCCAAGGAGTCCAACCCGTCTCACAGTTTGAATTTAAACTGTTATAACTAACTTCATTGACCTCAATATTACTCAAGATCTTCATCATTGTAACTAAGATCAGAATCTCTCTAGTTCTCTTAATGAAAGTTTCTGCAGAAGTTAGACATAACAGAAATAGTGGTGATGTTTACTTCATCTGTTGAAATGTAGATGAAATCAGTTTTGCTTAAAGGCTGTCGTGATCTTCTTGTAGAAAGAAATTTCTATTAACCCAGCACTTAAAAAAACAAACTGTACTGTCTAGAAATATCAACATTTCTAATTGATATTAGAGAGGATAGTCTTCTAAAATGCCAGCACACCCAGTAAAGGTCTTGTGTGACAGATTTAATTGCATTTTTACTCACTTTGCAAGTCCCTGGACTAGAATGTGAAGTGAGGCATGCATTCAACTATTTTAATGCTAACTTAAACTCATAATAACTGTTTTTAAATGGTAAATTATTAAGGGAACTGCACTTTTCCTGTTGTCTCCTTATCAATGATGTGAGGCTTTTGCAAGGGTTGACAGTTTTTCCTCCCTAACAGATTTACATTTGTGGTTGTACCACACTATCCTTAATGAGAAGCTGTGTATGTATTATAGGCTAAAAACCACACTAATTCTGAGCTTTAATAAAGAGCATTGGTAATTTGTCTAAATGCCTGATTCCTGGAACCTTTGGGTCTGATTTCAAGGTCTGAGTGCTTGAAATGTTCACTGGGAGTTGCTGTACTCAATATCTTGCAAGATCAGACACTAGCTGAAAGGAAGTACTAATTAAAGCATTTTACTAGTTGAAACACAAAGGTCCTTTCCATCCTATTGGAAAAAATTTCAACTGGCCTGTAAGTTGCGCACACATTCTAGACGCGCCTGTGTAAATAAGGTTTGTACTTTGTGACAGATTGCCTACATGCCTGTGAATGTGGGTTTTTTACTGAGGCTGTGACTGAATGTAACACTCAAGGCAGTGCCAACTCAAGTGCCCTTAAGCACACAATCCAATTTTCTCATCCTGTTCTGAACATGGTAATGTGTATGGTGTTGCTTTCTCCAGTTGACATTTTCACTACTTTTGGTGGTCTTATTAGGTTTTTTGAGTGATAGATTTGATTTAACTTGTGACTTGCTGAATTAAAACCCTGTTACCATTATTATTAAGCCAGGAAACACCAGATACTTCTTGCAACAAAGAAGGATGTCTCACATTTGAAATGACTTTAGTCCCCAAATACTAGAAGTTGGGGACAAAAATAACACTGAATTTGCTGTCAGCAATTTATAATTGCATTTGATTTTGGGGCAACCCAGCATATCATATGCAGTCTCAAGCTGTGTATGGTATTTAAGAAGTGTTGAATTATAGATTAAGAGAACTGGAGTCCTGTAAATAACAGTCTTAAAATATCACTGAAAGAAATAAGGGTTTGCACAGAATGTGAGCAGATGCACCACAATACACACTACATGGAAAGGGATGAAACAGCTAATGTAAGCAGGCACCACTGTGTATAGAAAGGCTGTGCATGTGGAATTAGGTTATTGAAAAGTCTGGGCTGAGTGTTTACCCCCAAAAGACTTCCTAAGATCAGACCTAGGCTGAACCAAGACCCTATGATGCCTTTTTTTTAGCACAACTGCCTAAAATACCCAACAGGTACCTGAGAAGGTGTCGAAAAGCAGAGCCGTGAGGAGAAAGCATTGTAAATGAGCTGGAAAAGCAAGCTGAGAACATCCTTCCTGTGAGCTATTTCTAGATCTGGTACAACTTTGCTGCTTCCTCAGGTATGGTGCTGGAAGTAATTGGTTACAGTCTAAACCTCCCTTAAGCTGGGTAAGTGCCCTTATGCTTTGCTTCATGTCCTGAGGTAAAATCACTGTCTGAAAGCTATTACTGATTGTACTGTATGATCAGATGCAAAGGTGATGAGCACCATGTAAGAAACCACATAACTATGGAGACATAGGACTTAAAATCAGTTGGGAGGAGAACCCATAAGTAACACATTTCATATGATGCAAATGGATCCACTCTTGCACATTTATAGCAATAAAGTGTGCACAGAATGCAGCTATATAGTATTAAATCTAAAGGCTAAGAAGACCTTTAGGCAAAATTTTTTTCATTCTGCCCAATTGTGTGGGGGGAGGAGGGTTATTTTGTTTTGTTCCTTGCACACATGGTTGAATTTTCAGATATGGGTCCCTGCTATAGGTGGTTGCTCACATATGAAAATCTGTCAGCACTTGAACAATAGTCATTGCTATACTGAGGTTCTGTGGCAATACAGTTTGGGGTGGTAGGTGGGCATAAATAGCATGCTAGTTCATTCATACAGGCTTCCTAACTCATTGTAGTGCGTATTTTAACAGCCCTTGGTATTAGCAACGCCTTCTTAAACTGGCAGAGATGCCTGATTGTGGCAACTGCCTTGTATGAAACTCTTTGCTTTTGTTTTGAGACTTTTGGGAAATATACTAGTACCTTACTGCAGTGGTGCTCAAACTTAGTACACAAGAGGGCCACAAACCTAAGTACAACCTTGTGCTTCTACTGATCTTTTTTTGATTGAGTTCCTTGTGTCTTATATTTAAAGTTCAGCTTGTTTCATATGTATTTAGATGAGTTGTTGCTATATATAGTATTGTCTTTTTAAAAACACATTTTATGCACTGGTTTCTTTATTTGTATCAAAGTGTAGAAAATGGGTGGGGGGGCTGCAGCAGGCACATAGAACACAATGCTAATAATCTGCCATTTGGTATATTGTGTTGAAGCAGGCTGCAGGCCTTATGAAATGCTCTGCTGGACTGTGTAAGGCCCACAGGCCTGTAGGCTGGACAGCCCTCCCTTACTGTGACACCTTGCACTCAAGTCCCACTGCAAATAGCAAATCAGTCCTTCCCTGGAAATATAGTGAATTCTTGTAGACAAGTTTTGCTTTGTATAGGCCTCTCCCCCACACTTGTGGCTATTTATACATGATCTGTTTTATGGGATGTTTGTTCCTCTGAGCTTGTTACAGAAGAAATGCTAAAATGACTCTGGTTAACTGTTTTGTTGATCAGCATGTTTTATAGGGTGTATTTCAGTATTGAAGTGATAGCTTTGCAAACAAATTTAGAAAATACTATATATTGAAGTACCCCATGTTGCTTGGAATTTATTAGATACTTGAGACTTAAGTAGTCAGTTGCTCTAATTCTTTTTTTAAAAAAGTAAATCTTAAAATAACATGCAATTGTTGAAATAGTTCATTTTGCAGAAAAGTTTCAAAAGGTTCTGAAGGCACTATAATGCATATTCAGATTTGGCTTGCAGAAACAGGGTCTGGTCAGTTTCCCCTTGTCAAGCATCTACTCTCTCTATTGCCATGGCTATCCCAAGATCAAGGCTTTTAATAAAAACAAAGAAAAACCCCCACACCAAAACAACCCAGGTCAAACATTCATCTCTCCAAGACATGGATATTATATACATCTTCCTCCTTCTCCCCCCACTCCTTTTTAGATGTCTGTTATGGGGCTTTTCTGATAGGCACAAGGTCTTGCAAGCAGTCTTCTCTTGAATTAGTGCTGATTTGTGGCACAGATGGCAGGGATATTTGGGCAGTGAGTGGCTCTCATAATTACCCTTGAACACTTGTGCATTTTACTACAGCTCCTCAGATCCACTAAGTTGACAGGTGAGAAACCAAGGTCCCACCAAGCCCAGACCTCTTGCATCCTTCTACACGATACAGTAGTTCTGGCCATTATGAAATTCTTAATTATAAACACACACTTTCTGTGCTCCATGGGCTCATGGAGTCTAATTGCCTCTGGATTAGAGACTATATTAATACAGTACTTGTGCTTGTATGAATGCTTTCAATGTCACTTTATGTGCATTGCTGCTGGCTGTCAGTTTATTGTCCCTAGTATAACTCTGGCTCCTAGTCATTCCTCAAACTTGTAGCTATATGCTTGTGTGCATGAGGTTGTGTTAACTGAGAAAATGAGGTCAATGGATGCTTCTAGCTAGTAATTAAGGACAGTAGTGCACCCTTAGTCCCATTTACACTTTGGAATAGGGTTCTGACAACTCTCCTTTTAGCAAGTTTATGGCAACCAAATATAAATATTAAACTGAAGTTCAAACTCCTACAGTTTGAAATCGGCAGTTTAGCAATGCAAGAACAAAAATCAAGGGAACAGGCTAGGCCGAAACTGTTAATCACCCATACACTAGTAAATAGTTATCACTGAAATTGTAAGTACTACTTTTCATAACTTGCATTATCAATTGATTAAAAAGTACTCAAGGCATTGTTTGGTCACTGCCTGAACACTTTCCTACATACACTGTCTACAGAAATAAATCCTTTGAATACATTTGACATCTTTGCTTTTACAGTAATTCTTTGAAAGGAACACAATGTTTTAACCTGCTGACAGTTGCGGGGGTTACTTTGCATTTGGAAATGTTAATGCAGAGAATGTAGCCTACAGTTGCTCCTCATGGTTTTTTGTTTTTGTCCCCCCTTCCCTGAAATTACTGAAGCCACCCATAGCTGCCAATGTTTAATAGATTCCAGCACTGGCTGGCTTCAGTAATTTCAGCTTTTGGATTATACTTTGCCTTTTTAAAACTGGCATTTTGTCGCAGCACCTTTCATAATAAATTAGCTAAATACATTGAGCAGAGCTAAATCATCCATTCCACTATTTGCTTGTATTCTGCTTGAAATCCACATGCAGTATAAACAAGGGACTTAAACATAAATAAGCCCACCAAGCACCCATATTCATGCAGCATCAAACTCTGAACAAATCTAATGTGAAGTGCAGTCTGTGGAGAATGATTCAACAGGAAGGTGTATTGACTGTCCCATGATGGAGGAAATCGAAGGGTAACTCACTTGAGCATGTTAGTTTGATGGACATGTAGTCTCTGCCACAGTCCTTCTTGTAATGACAGCGCAGCCAGTTCAGGAGGCAGAGTCCGTTGCCACACTGTAGTTCTTCTTTCTTACAGGGCAGAATGCTTTCCTCATCTAAAAGGAAGAGAAACAATGAATGGCTTTGTTACTGAAGTAGGAAAGGCCTGCTGCACAATGCCACTTAAAGTCTGTCTTCCTCTTAGCGGTCTCTAAAAGCCCTGTGAGTGAGAACAGATTTGTCTGTTCTTTGTCAGACAGCGAAAGGCGGCCTCCAATACCAACAAAAGCTTTAGTATATCATTAATCATTTATACAGTGCTGTAGACCCATGAAGCACTGCAAACAGGGAAAATATGCCCAAAAATCACAGAAGGTAAAATTACCAAGAGTGTATGTACTTAGTTTAAGTCAAGTCTGAAAATGGGATATGAGTGTTTTTTTGAAAACTTACCTTCAGTGTTTGTCCCAGACTGCAAAAGGGATGACAGAAAAGAGGATAAACTTAGAGCTATCTAAATTTCAGGATGATGGAAGGGCTGAACTGAGGTAGCCATGGATGGGAACATTTTGCATCTCCTTTCAGTTCCCATCCTTACTTTTCAAACTGGAATCTCCTAGTGTGTGGGCTGAACACCCTGCACATCAGACAAATGTGCATTTGGACAAATATTAGAGCGTAATTCATGTTTGGGTCTGGAGATCATTAGGACCAGAGTCCAACTTGCCGTTACATTTGAGCACGCTGAGATTTTTCTCCTACCATAGGTGTAGTGGGGGAGAATGAAGAATCCACTCACTCCTCAAGACCATCTCTGATCCTGGGGGAGGCATTTAATAGCTAACCACCCCACCTCTGCACATGTAGGGGAAAGGTTAACTTTTTTTGTTGCCCAATGACCCAGTTGATCGTGTTAAGCTCCTCACCCTATTCCCTCAGTGTGAGGGGGCAAGAGTAACTCCATGCATGTCTACCCTACAAATGCCCCAGCAGCACAGCTGTGGCACAGAAGCTATGCTGCCATAGTGCGGACTCTTGCTACAGCAATGCTCTGTAATCCACCTCTGGAGGTGGTAGGTAGGTCAAGGGAAGAATTCTTCCATCTGCATCTATAGTGGGAATTAAGTCGACCGATCTGTTTCACAGTGTGAGACAATTTTCACAGTCCTGAATGAAGCAGCTAGGTTGACCTTTAGTTTAGGTGTAGACAAGGCCTTTGTCTCCAGTCACTATGAAGAAGCAAAGTTCAGCTAATAGGGCCCCAACACCTGAACACCACATGACTTATTTCTCATGATTCACAACTGAAGAAATGGTTAAAAGTTTGGGTCAGCATTATGGTTACTGAACATGGTCATGCATTCCTAGTCTGAATGCTCTGAGTTGTGTAACTAGAGCTGAGTGGCTATTGCAGAAGCAGTGCGACCATTTTTAATGGATAATCCTAAACAAGCACTTGAATAGACACTTGCTCACACCACTGTCTGGGGAGCAGGCGTTCTTCACATTCTTGTTTGTGTGCAAAATCAATGTTTGTACCATATGCAGGGGAAAATATTCATCCTTCCTCATTCTCCAGTTTTTGAAATGTTACTCTTCCAGTTAAGGAAGAGAAACACTATGATGTAGATGACCAGTCACACCCTGCAAATGGTGCTGAAGAGAATGGTCAGTTTATAATCTGTCCAGACTCTTGGTTCAATACTTGTGGAGCACAAATAGTGACAGAAATGAGGATGAATGTGCATACAATTCAAACTTATGTACAAAAGTCCAACTTCAGTAGTACAGCTGGTCAAGTTATTTTCACTGAAGATGAGAATTTCTGAAAGGTGTAAGTAATGCACATGCTTTGGCAAAAGTTTTAACAACTGGGAGAAGAGGCAGTTGATTTACCACATAACTGGTGTCCATTATAGCTCTACCGCTAACTGAATTGAATAGTAGGATTCTGATGCTTAGTAATGAAGGACAGTAGGAATAGAAAACCAACAGTTTACTGCTACGCTTTCAGTACTGATCCTACACCCTAAAACTGAATTGAAGTCACTTGTGTATCACCAGCTTTAACAACATGCCAAATAAGTCAGACCTCACCTTGAAAATACCAGATCCTGGAAGCAAAGGAACAGAAAAACCAGTGTCCAAACTGGCATCCAGCCAGACACAAGCCTTCTGACTAAAGACTTTTTTGTTTCCTCTCCAATATTCTTAATTCAGAGCCTTTGTGTCCACTTTCATAGCAGGAAAACCATGCAGTTAAGAATTGTTCATGATTTCCAATTCTCCACACAACTGCTCCAGTGGAAAATGTCAGAACCCACAAATGTATTTATAAATAGCACCAGCATTGAAAGCACTCTTTTACTATATGTATTAAACTATACTCTTGTAACCTGGCAGCTCTGAAATCTACAGGGTAATAATCAGAACTTTGGTTTGTAATTCTAGCACATCTTGGAAAATGTTTTCTGAACAGCTGCAGTACTCATGGCAGATACTTGAAACATGAAATTTGGGAAGCAGGGTATTTACCAAATAGAAGAGAATTCACTACAATCTAAAGGCTTTTTAAAGAATTTTTTCTGAAGGAGCTAAAATTCTTCAAAGTGAAGGCAGGCTAATGGAACTTGCAGGATCCATTTCACTCCTGTATGAAGTTAATGGGTCTGATCTCTTCCACCAGGTCTAAGCTCAGAGAAACCTACATGCAGATGTTCTGAGCAGATCAGGGAAAATGCTAATGAAATTACTCTTAAAAATATTAAGTGTGTACATGCACACTCCCACAGCATTATTCCACCGGCTCCCCATTTATTTCAAGATCTAGTTTTAAGATGTCCTAAGATGTCCTAACTTTTTTAAACATTCTGAACTTGTTCCAGCCCAACAGGTTTCACTGCCCCTCACTGCTCCCCTTCCAGTTGTCAAACACTAAGTTCCTTTCTGTAACAGTTTTACAGCTGTTGATAAACACATTGGCCTCTACTGTTCCATAGTCAGGAACTGCAATCTTGCCTCTACACTACAAGGATTCTCTGCTTGATTGCAAATGTCACCTGAAAACACATCCACTGTGTAGGCAGGCGAGGGAGAAAAATTCTAAATGTCTTTCTCTTGGCTATTAGCTGTTTGCAATACAGTTTGTATGAAAGATGCTATTAAAAACTGAACTGTGGTATAATGGAGAGTTCTTAAGCTTGTGAGCTATAAGGAATGATATGGGCAAAATGAGCTTCCCTGTCCTGAGAAGCAGTGGAGGCTGGTGACCCCTAAAAGGGTAGGCAAAACTGACTCTTACAAAGGTATTTATAGTCAATCTGCAATAGGAGACACTGTCGCCAAACAGAGGCAGCCTAACCACTCAAGGGGCTTTTATTGCCACAATAATCTAGTGGGGTGGGGGCGGGGAGGAGAAGAGAAGGTGAAGGCACTGTTGAAGGACAAAATATGGGCAAGGGGCTAAATTCTGTTCTCACTTATACTGGGGGAACTCCACTGAAGACAACAGTGTTACTCTAGCAATCCAGTGAGGTGGGCATAGAAGGGTGACTGTCAAATTATTTGAGTGAGCCATTATATTAGAATAATCTTAGTACTGGCAAGGAAACTGGAGATGCTGAACTTTCATTGTAATCAATTTTTTACCCAGTTCACTTTAATTTCATGTCTTCTGAAGTCACAAGGGACTTGATTAAAAATACAGCACTTTCTAAGTAAAGGGTTACATGAAATTATACCACTAAAATTGGGCATTGTAGTCCTCTCCTGTATTTCTGGCCTCTTATACATTTGTATTAATCTTTCTCTTGCCTACCTGGAGCAGAGATTTCAGCAGGGCATCTTGCAGAACCCAGTTATTTCTTACTGTTTGCAAGCTGAGCTACATGCAGGAATCACTGAAATTCTGTAGCCTATGTTACACAGGAGGCCAGACTAGATGATTGTATTGGGCCCTTTTGGCTTTAAGTCATTTAAATGGTTTTCATTTAAATAGGGAAAACATTAAATGGTGTCAAAAAGGGGTGGTAAATACTGAGAGAAGTGCTATGCATTGAATAGCTTTGTGCTCGGTGCAAATCCAAACAATGGATCTTATTCCCCCACCCTGTTTACTGTCTTCCTTCTGAAAAGGAATCAGCTTGGTACAATTTACATAATATCTAATTACCAAGTAATAGTGACCTTGATTAATGTATTGCTGACTGGGAGTAGCCAACATTTGTGTGGATACAGTACAAGGACCCCATAGAGACTTTATGCATGAAAAAATCATATTTTAATATGCTAAGTGAATGGATTCTAATTCCCAAGGGCATTTTTCCTTTCTGAAACAGACTGTAAGCAGAAAGGTGTAATAAAAATGATCGGTTGCCAGTACACAGTAGTTTGGAGAGGTGCAATGCTTCTTGACAGTGACTTCACTAGTCCTATGATAGGTGTCACTGAGATTTAGTCCTATTTCTATTCCAGTGGTGGCAGACTCCGAAACAATGCAAATTCATGCAGTACTTGGTGCATCTGATTTGCAAAAGATCCTAGCATTCAACATTCAAATCCATGTAGCCCCATCAATGCTACTCCATTTTGCTCTGGCCCTTATACACTAATGTAATCATAGGGTGTCTTTGAAATGTATTAAACAACATAGGTGATTCAATATTGATTTTGATATTTTTGGTTCAAGCACTGTATTTGTTTCAGCAAGGAGTGGCTTTTGGCTTTGTTTATTGGGTAGCCAGTGAATCTGATCTTCAGTTTTGGATCAATCTGACTTGGTACATGACCTAATGTGTGAGCAACAAATTGTTTTCCAAGTTGATGTTTCTATCTTGGCACAAACCACCAGAGATTAAGTCAATCTCCCTCTTGATGCATGATCAGAAAACAGCTTTTTCTAGAGGTGGCAGGCAGCTGGAGAACAAGCCTAGCAAGTCTCTCTCAGGTGGAGCAGCTCCCAGCCGATGACCCTACATAGCGAACCTGCCTCCCTGAAACTCTAAGAGCTAAGCAGAGCTGGATGGATCACTAACTTTATCTCCCCCAGGATGTAAATTCCAACACCAGGAGACCATTCATCCCCAATCAGCACAAAAAGATGAAAATTTTCATGGTACAGAAATTCTGAAAAACTTCAGTTTGGAAACATTGGAACTACTGTATTGAAATGTTTGCATATTCAAGTATTATAAAATTATATATTAGTAAAAATTGGAGCTGAAACTAAATACTCTAGTTTGAAACTTTCCATAGAAAACTTAGTAAAATTGACACATTTCCTTGAAATACTTTGCTACAATTCTCCCAGTGCAGACACTAAGCCAGCTCAGTCTATAGCACTATGGGTGTTTTTTGTAGCACAGATGCCATAACTTGGATACTGGCCCCTTCCCACCTCTCCTGGTCTGAGTTCTGTGCTGCATGCAACTGTCCCTTTAACTTAAGTACCCTACACAAGGCCTATACAACCTTTTAGCCTCAGGTTCCTTGTGCAAATTAATCCCCAGCTGGTGGTGAATGAGTTCTTACCATCTGATTTGGTTGCTAGGGAAATAACTCTTATTTCCTATAGCTTTATTTGAAACCCAGAAGTTGACAAATCTGAATGGTCAGTCTAAAGGTTAAACACTGAACTTCCCAAGATTGGAACAACTTTCAATTGTCAGTAAGTGTCTGTGTCAAATTGATAACTGGGATGTAGATCTACCCAAAAGTTGAAAAACTATTCCATGCTATTAAAATAAGAACTGCATTTTGTATATTTTGCTGTAGAAGAATACATAAATGGATGATGCAATTACCATAAAAATCCCTTCTAGTCAAATGACTAATTGGATTATATCTGATTTAATTGTGTACTTGCTTTGGTATCAACCAGCTGAGTCTGAAAAACGCACCAGCAGAATCTGAGGTTGGCTTTCTACATAATCCCAGCATGTCCATAGTTAAAGGAACACTATCTGATTTAAAATCATGGCCCTGACTTTCAGCTGTGTTCCAGCCTTGTAGCCAGTGATGGGAGGGTCTTACCAGTATAGATAGTGTAAAAACTCTTGTGGCTGGAGAAAAGAGTTGGTAGGTGAGGGTTTCCTGCAACTCTCAGATCCCAAGCCCCTTTGCACTGTTGGCAGCCAATGACATTTAGAGCAGCCTTTCACTGGAGTACTGTCCCAGCACATAACTATCCCAGCATTGGCCAGGTAGCTAAATACCACTTTTACACCCCACTCCTAAGTTGCATTATGCAGTCTTTGGCTGAAGCAGAAGATAAGTGCTTGATTTATTTGGAAACCCAAACCAGATTTCCTTACTCCTGTTTCTATCTATGTGCTGGTATCAAAACCTCAGATATCATACCCTGAGCTTTGAGGAAGTTCCAGTTGTAGGACCTGACTCACCACTGCATTATTCCACTCTTTTGTGCCAGTATAAATCACTGGCATGGAGTAACACATCAGAGCCATGTTAGAGACTTGATTCACTGAACTTCACAACAGGGCCCTTTCTGTCTACAAACTGTTGAACCGGGATTCCAGATCTAAAGATTCCCCAAACATAGGGGAAGTTCAGATTTGGACTTGCATTTCTCAATCTGTACAATGGCAGTGGGCTCAGGCCCCCATAATGTCTCCACTCAGATATTTCAACTAGGAATCATTTGTCTTTTTAAAAAACTATTTTCTAGTTTCTTCTCTAACTGCTCAAACTTAATCTCCATTAAATTGTCCTGTAAAATATAAAGTTTGCCAAGAGAAAAAGGGGTTGTGATAGCAGGACAAAGGCATAAGGATATTCTGCTCTTCCTAGGTATTGAGGGCTTCCAATCAGGGCATGCCCTTCAGTAATGTACCACAATTTGTGCTCTGGCACACAATGGAATGAATGTATTGTAACTGCTGTGTCAATCTTATTTAACATCTTGGTTTCCTTTCCAAGGGAACATTTGATTTTTACACATTTGTTTAGTTTAAGGAGTTGGATTGTTAAACTGTACTAACATAATCTTCAAAAAGATGAAGGCTAAAACAGCAGAGAAGTTATCCCAAACAAGCTGCTGTTTTTTGTTGCAGAAGGGATTGAGTCTCCATTATAGTGCACTGGCTGAGCTGCCAGCATGGTGTTTCAGACCAAGCACAAGTCGCTTTGGATGCCGCTTTGGACAAATATGACTAATTACTGCATCTGGTGATTAGATGCTATGGTGATGAATGCCCCAGCAATACCTATGATGGACTGATAGCATTAACTTGTCAACCATGGATTCTAATGCTCACTTGCACAGCAGGGGTTCAGTGTTCAGTTGCAGAATAGAGTCCATGGCAACAGGCCTGACTATGCTGCCTGTAGAAGGAGGGATAAGGGCAGGGCATGGAATGGAGAGGAAAGCATTCTGTGCTGATGCTCTAGGATCCATGCGGATGGGATGGGTTTGTAAATCCAAAATCCTAGTGCCTTCTGCATGGTTTCTAATTCCTGCCCCTGAAGGGAGCAGAGGTTGGGATTTCTGTGCAATTTTTTTTTAAGCTATTTCCTCCTCTTTGGGATGTCTTAAATTCTCTGTTTGTACAGCAGTTAGTGCAATGGGGCATGATCCTGCGAGGGAGGCCCTTTCGCTGCTACTGCAATCCGAACAGCAAATCACAATGGCAGCCCACTATCAAACTGTACTTTAAAAGTCTAAAGGTAAAGACTGAAGGACCCAAACCTGAAGCAAAGCTCAATGAAATTTTTAGCTTTAAGTGCTTTAGGATTAGGCACTAAATGCCAAGTGTTAATGGAACACTCTAGTCCGTGTGTCATGTGTTCATCTCTGTTCCAAATTTTACATAAGTTAAAGGTTTGTTACAGCTCTTCATTTAAGAGCCTGGGCCTGTAGCTGAGCCTGTGGAGACTCCAAGCTTTTAGCTCCAGAGGTCCTTGGTTCAATCCTTAGTGTCAGTCATCTAAGTGGTGAGCATAGCTCATTCAGGATTCAAAAATAAGAAGCAACTTTACCCTTTGCAAATAAATCAAACTGGAAGCCCAGGGAGGTGCTGTGTAGGTTTGTAAAGTCTTCCTTTAGGAAGGCAAACTTTGCATTTTTTGCACATTTCTGCACTTATTGGCTCTGTCTGGGCCCAGCAGTGGAAGGGAAAGCACAGGCTCTTCTAGCATTTTTGGTCTGACTGGAGCAATTGCAAGAAAGCTTTGGCAGACTCTAGAGCCTGGGATAAGCATCCCAGTTTTAGAGTATCTATTTGAACCAAACCTCCCACCCTTTCATAACTCTATCAAAGCATAACTAACAATCCAGCTATTTTGAAAATCCTGTGCAGAAACACAAATAAGATGCTTTGGGAACTGTCTTACAGCACTTCCCGCATATGGTATGTGAGGCTAGTGGGGCACTTCATCGGAGGTGCTAGGATTCACACCAACCTTGGAAATGTATTCACTGAGAAACCAGAGGGCAAGGAGCAGCATGCCAAGAGTCCCCAGTGTGGGACTTCTGGCAAACAAAGGGAGGTACAGTATGAGAGCATGTCAGTCTTCAGCAGAGATGTTCCCATCCTCTTCCCCACTATTTACATACTTCCATCCTAGCAATATAATTACAAGAAAAAAGTAGATGGTGCAGTGTAGGAAGCCAATGGGGTTAAAAGGAAATGTTACAGCTACCAGGGAGACCAAGTAGGAACAAAAAAGCTCTCCAAGGCCTAGGAGTTGGTGCTCAACTGCAGGATATTTATAGGAATCTCACTGGACTTTTTTGTATAGATAACCCTTTGGAAAGCAGTTACTGATAGTCACACACTGAGAAACTGGGTGTGTACATTCCCTCCCTGCCTGTAAGTCCTGGTAGTAGGTACTAGAGATGTGTGAAAACCATTGCTGGCAAGAGTTAGCATGTCCACCCCTACTCTTATTTTTCATAGCCACATATTCCCTTATCCTCTGCATCATGCCCCTCTGCTTCCCACCCTTTACTATTGCTTATTTTCCCTGCATTCCATCCAATATTGTCATGTCTCTATTCTCAGTTCACATGCTGCCACTCATAATTATGGATCTCTTTCTAACTCTTCTGTGCCATTCTCCTTTTCTCTCTCTCAAATTGCTCCTGACCCCCTCTCAGCTTGGCCTTTCTCTCAATCCAGTCCCTCACCCACAGCACTCTAGATACCTATTCCAATCCTCTGCTTGCTCTGTCTGCTCCTAATGTCCCAGTCTCTCTTTCAGCCATTAAAGAACCTTCTGAGCTTCATTTGACCCACAATCTTCATATCCTCTCAGAACTCCTGAACTTCCTGTACCAAAACTCAACAGAGGAATTCCCATTGCTTCCAGCAGATGCCATTATGAAATCAATGCTGGCCACTACTCCCTACACAGCCAATGATGCGCAGATAATGGAGGAAAATTGCCCTCCTAGGTTTATCCTGATTTCATGCTGCTTTGTCCTGTGTGCTGGGGAGAATACTGAATCCTGGTAGCAGCATGGAACCTCCCTCCTGTCCCCACTCCTTAATCTGTGCAGCATACATGTACCAGCATCTCTGACAAAGCTGTTAAGTGGTTGGGCTGGAAATGCAGCTACCTCCAAACCTGCAGGGGAAATCTGCATTTCTGTACAGACTCCTCTGTGCCTGGAGCTTTCTGGCCCCAGAAAGAAGAATAACATCTTGCTCTTATAACACAGGCAATCCAGACTGAAATGTAGGATAGAAAAGTCAAGAGATTACAGGAAAACTGCTAAGAACTTGCAGGCAAGATGACTAGAGTAGACTGGGAAACAGCATGAGGACAACAGCTGGAAAAGAGAACCCTGATTCCAGGAGATGACATTAACCCATTAGTGGCTGAAATGAAAATGATAGGAGGGCAAATGAATGGTGTATATGGGGAAGGGCTCTCTAATGTCTCAGTAGTGAGTGAAGAAGCTGTTTGACAGTCTGCACTGGGAGACTGTTGGATTACAAGCACTCTGGGGATGCAACCATCCTGTCAAAACACTGGAGCCTCGGGGGGTGAGCAGTGGCACGGCAACAACAACCATTGGTACCCTGCCCAGGAGAAATGCTGGAGAGAGCATGCCTGCATCTCCCCAGGGATGTTCCATGTGCACTCTGTACCAGGCAATAGGATGGTGCAGATTGTTCCTCCAAATGTGCTGGCCAAGCTCCATGGATTTGTCTGTAAGGAGGTGGGAATGACCCCACCTTTTCCCTACCCCTCTTCAGAGTGCTTTGCTCCCAGGGGAGCAGGGAGTGAGCAACTTCTGCTCTGCCCAAAGCAAAGGGCCTGTTGTAGGAAGCCTTTCTGTGGTCCCACAAAAGGGGTGGGCATGAGGCTGCTTACACATCCCTCATAGAGAACACCGTTCCAGTCCATCCCTTCCATGAAATAGGAAATAAGATCTGATAATGACACCCCCAAAATAGTGGATACATTATAAAGGATCTCTTCTCTGGCAATGTAACGTGCTGCTGGGGACAACCAAAGCTGTGAGCCACTACTAACCCTCTGCCTCAGCAAGAGCGACCCTTGCTAGAGGTCAGACTGTCAGCTCCTCACCACACCAGTGTGCCATCCTCACCAGCAAACTCCTTAAGGCTCTCTTGACCCATACCTCACCTAGCAGGTAAAAATCAGTGAATTCCAGGCTCAGTTTCTCAAATGTTCCTCTGCAATGCACAGCTCCTGTCACTGACCATTCATGAAGATATTAAGTTCATTGCTCACTTGAATTAAGCTGTAATTTATTGACTTTTTAACTGGGGAAAATACACACTTCTCTTCAAGCACAGCACTGAGTTGGTTTATAACCAGTTTATTAACGAAAGGACATAAGCTAAGTGATACCAATTAGCAGGAATAAAGGTAGAAATGGTTACAAGCAAATAGATAAGACTAAAACTTAATCGAGCAAGATGCAGTCTTTGTTCAAGATGGCTTCTCTCACTCAGTCTCCTTTCTAGCTTTTACTGGCCAGCCTGCCCAGAATCCATCGGAGATTAAATCACTTGGTTCCTTTGTCTCCTAAGGTGAAGGATAAAGGAGTCTCTCTCCTTTTATCCCCAAAGGGATGTCCTTACTTTACAAGTCAGGAAGCCCCCCGCCACATGCTCCCTTATACCGTGCAGGGTAGCATGTGAGCAAGAAAGGTAAAAAAATCCCTTTCTTTGTATAGCTGTCTCAAGTCTCTCTTTACAAGACATCCACTTATAAAAAGGGGTTTCAATCAAGGAGCACAGGGAGCAGTTGCTCTGAGTGACCCCCATCCATTGCAGATTAGTTATTGCAGCTCAGGTATGGGCAAAACCTGCATTCTTCCTCACTTCTGTGGGCATGGAGGGGTTCTGCTGTGGTGGCAGTGGGGTAGCTTTACTTTGCATGGAGTGGGGCAGGATTTGGGGAATACATACAGGTGTCCTGCTCCCCCTGACTGCCTGGCAGCACAGTTCCATGAGGCTCCTTGGATGGGTGGAGGCTGGATATGGCTGGCACTGGTGGATCTGTTAGGTGACTGAATCACCTATGCATTTCCACCATTCATTGTGCACTGAGAAAAGAATGCAGAGACTTGCAGCAACCTGTGCTCTTCCTACAACTGCTTAAGTAGTGTACAATAGCCATTGGATCTATGAAACCACTGATTCACAGGCCAAACTCAGGTATATCCCCAACCTAATCTTTGAGCTGGGGCACAGGGAACCCTTGTGTGCTACAGAGCCCCATGTTTCACTACACACCAAGACTATAGTCCACTTCTGTCAGGCTCCTTGATTCCTGGGCAGGGGGACTACACCAATTTTACTATGGCTGGGGGGATGGGAAGAAGCGGGATTTGCTGTCAGGAGCAGAAGCTGAGCCTGCAGTCATGGCTGCAGAGTGACTATTTTGGTTAAGGATTTGGTGGTTCATGAGTTAATGCTTATTCAACCTTCATCCTCTTCATGGAGTCACAGAGCACAGCTGGCAGCCCTGTAGTCAATGACAACACAGCCTGAAGCCAGCTGTGCTGCTGCTCTGTATATGTGGGGACTCACGTGGAGCACTGAGGCAATGGTTCCTTGAATGTCTATTCAAGGATATGTAGGATAAGGGGCAGGATATTCTGCAGAATTTTCTCCATAGCTTTGTGTGTGTGTCTGGCCTTGCCCTTTGCTGGCTCCATTTTCATGCATTGGGGGACAAAGCCACAGAATTTCTGAATGTGTCCCTTCACGTTTTTGAAGCTAATTCTTTTAAGGGCAAGTTTTCAAAACCTGCAAAGCTCAAGATGAGGCAATCAAAATCTTGTTTTGTTAAATCAGGCCTGTCTGCCTGCCTTTATCCTGTGCATGCATTTATCCTGCTCTAACACCCGTCACTTTCACCTTTTGACTTGCATCATAAGCTGAATTTCATCTGCAAACTAGTGCACAACTGCACATATATCTTTGCTTGCTTCTAAATTACTTCTTCCAAGGGGGTCATTGGGAAGTGAAGAAGGCAGTGACTTGAGGGGAGGAGAGCTAGCTTGGAAGACTGTCCTGCTTGCTTAGTTATGTGAACAACTTTGGCCCATGTTCACCAAACTATCAAGAGCGTGGGGCTGAGGTTCATGACTGCAGACTGAATGGAAACTATTTAAAGTTATTTATAGAGCTGGTTAGAATTTGTCCCCTCATTTCCATCCAACTTTTTCAGTAAGGTTTTTTGACTTTTTATTGAAAAACCAAAAGCTTTCTGCTTTTCAGATAGTAAACGTTTTTAATTGAAAACTTGAAACTTTGGGCAGAAAGCAAATACTTTGTGGAAAATCTTTCATTTGACAGAAAAATAGGTTTTAGAAATCCTTCCATTTTAGACACTTTTTTATCAGCCCTGTTAATGTGCAATCAAGTCAAATGCTTCACCCAGTCATAGTCCTGAATTTTAATCTAATCTCTGAGCTCTTGACCACCAAGCTATTGGTTATTCTGGAGGTCAGGGGGCTGAATCTCCTGTTCTAGTTTTGACTGGAAATTGCATTCTGGACCGGAACTTTCCCAATGAAAGTTTTTTGGATATGATAAACCAATATTTTCTCTCATGCAACAAAATTTTCATCAAGATATTTTTTGGATGTTAGGAGGTAGTCAAGGCTCCTCTCACTCCCACCCATTTGCTCAGGAGGGCAAATAGCAACCCCGTGGAGGTTGCACCATGCAGAAGCATTAGACTGGCCATAGTCTGAATTTCTGGTTTGGCCATGTCTAATTACACAAGTTAGGTACAGAAGAGTTTTACAATTCCCATTCTAACACTATCCTAATTAAAAACAATTACCAGGCATAGTATGGCTGAACCCTGCTCTGTGCATGATCCTTTGTGCAAAGGTGGGAGGAGAAACAAAGTTGGCTTAAAGACAGAGCAGCACCAGGGCTGCTCTAAAATATGCTGACTCCTTCAGCCCCATTGCACTAGGACCCTTCTGCTTGCCTAGATTCCAGGGGCACACAAGGTACTTTGGACATGCTCTTTTGTAGACCAGCTAACAATTGCTCTGTGCAAGGGGTTGACAAGAGAATGGGGAAGAAACCTGCATTGTCACTATCTGTGCTGTACTTGTTATATGGATATACAGAGGACTTCTGTCTCTAGGGCTGCCAGTCTGGCAACTTTCACAAGTATGAAGTTCTATTCAAAAGCTATTGACTGGAATTTTATCCTCTGTCATTAGAAAATGGTTTATCTCAAGCATGAATTTCAGTAGTCATCACAGCATGGGCATCTGATTTGTGTGGCCAGGAATTTTAATTCCTTCTACACTGCTGTAACACTTTTTGCTGTAACTTTGGGATCAAGGCCTACCGGTATGCAGGGATCACATTTCTTCTGGAGTGGTGGAGTCTGGAGGGGAATATGAAGGAATCCTGCTGGGGAGGGAGTAGGAAAGTCTTTGGGGGAGAACAATAAATCTACTTTGAGGGGGAGAATATCAAGGAATGTGGGGATGAGGAATGGATGGAAAGTATGTACATTATGACAGGGACCCCAAAGGTTTAACGGATCTGGATCATATAGGTAGACTAGTGCTATGTACTTGAACTGTGAATCTCCTGCAGAGTTAGCCAAATGCAAAAGATTAGTTAAATGACTAAACAGTACTTACTTGAACACAGAAGCAAGTACATGTTAGTTTGTGGCCACAGGTTTCTCATGACATTGGATAGTTTTTTATGATCAGTCCTGTTTTCTTAAGCAGACCTTTAGTAGCTTTAATAAGGTGAGCTTTTGTAGTTGTCCATATATTTTGGAAGCCTGTCCCCCTTTTTTTAAAAAAAAAAATCTGATATTGTTTGGGTGATGGTGGTTGACAATATCAGCAATGTTCAGACAATATCTGCTGGTCTCAAATTTGCTTTAGAGCCCTAGTCTGGCATGTTTTTGCTAGGAGTTCAGGTTCAGAGCCAAACTGAAGTTACAGCAAATACCTAATTAAACTCTGAAAGTCCACCACTTTGATCTCTAGATTTGGCAAGTAATCAGCTTTAAGGGTCAAATTCTGCTCTCTGTTGCAGCAGGGCCCAATCCTGCAAACATTAACAAGAACAATTCTTACTACTGCAGGCTCACTGTTCAGGGTAGCATGCTCAAAGGTTCGTAGTGTTTCCAGGCCCTAAATTTGGAGTAACTCCACTGACTATGGTGTTTCTCTGCAGTTACACCTATGAAACTGAGAGCAGAATTTGCCCATTGTCTCAAACTTCAGACCTAAACTGATTTCTTCTTACCATGATGAGGGTCCAGTTTTTAATATTTTTGTTATGGAAAAGTTTTTCCCCACAGAGGAAGTATTGTGGAAATAATGTAAATAGATTAAAAGTGTCTTAGTCTTCACTTTTCTTTGCTTCATAAGGTCCTGATCCAGCATCAGAACCTGTGAGCATGGACTTCTGCATTCATCTGGATTCCCACTGAAGTCTGTGCTAGATTTAGGGCCTTAAAGTTTAAATTCCCTATTAAGTTTTTTTTCATGCAATGTCTACCAAAAAAATTCAAAACAAAATGAACATCCTGAATTCTGATAAATTTCAATTCAGTTTATAGACACTACTTTTCCTCCTACCTGTCAAAAATGGTGTGGAATTTCTGAAACCATGGGCAGCTTAATGTCTGCCTAGCTAGATTGCAAATCAGTTTTGTCAGGAAAGGGCTTATGTTTTGTTGTGGCTGAAGATGTTAAATAACAGGAAAGAAGGCAAATATATCTAAAGATTTGAGACTTTAAAAGTAACAATTTTACAGGCTTTATTCTTAGGCAAATCTCCCCGACTTCAATGAGTTGTTTGTGCCTGAGGTAAGGATTGCAGGATTTGACCTTTAAATAAATGGGACCTTTTAAATAATGGCACAGTTCTGTTAGCTTTCTGCCTAAAAACAATTATGTTTGCTCTTTACTGGACTGATATCTTATCTTCTAGAAGACTTTAAATATAATATAATTGTATAACTGTACATGACTGAAAGCATGCCATGAAAGCAGTTTTAAAAAAAAGATTACTTACAGAGATGGGAATAATTGCTGCCTATTCCAATGTGGATGGAGCTTCCAGAGATGAGAGGAAGATGTAAGAAAAGAACTAAGGAGGGAAATAAAGAGTCCTTAATAGCAGTTTTGTTTCAGAGCCAGATGTCATTTGATGACACAGGTTGTTGCTAAAGTGCACCCACTCTCTAGTGACAGAGCTGTATATTTCAGACACTGAATCTACAACAGATGCAGTATGAATGTGTAAATAAACTGAGTTATTGCTTTGAATTTGCTAGGAATCAGTCTATTTTAGGAAGTGTTATTATACAAGACTTCAGTGCCTCAAGGATTCCAAAAAGTCATGTTTAGACAACAGTGTCATGCAAATAGGCTAATTATTACTGTTAAGCATTTTATCAATTACTGCAATGGGCACCTTCTCTGGCAAGGCAAAATAGTGCTTTCCCAACTTGCTTAAATAAACTAGTTCTATGCTAAACTGGGGCTGGAATTGTAAAATGTATCCTGGGCTTTATACAAAATTTCCCAATATTGTAAATATTAAACTTGCCCTGTAAAGACTTTAAATAAAATACAAGTGTACACTTTATATGCAATAAAATCCCCACAAACAAAGTAGCCTAAATTATAGAAGATGTCTTTTCAGGAAGACACTGCATTATCTATATTGTTACATATAAAATAAGAATTACTAGATAAACTTTTGCAGATGAAATTATATTTATATTAAGTATCTCTACCCCTCTATACTGCAGTGATAGTTATAAAACACTTCGAGAGGGCTAGCAGGTAAATATTTCTAATCATGCCCCCTTAGCTAGTAAGTAAAGAGCAGAACCACCCCAATCCGCATTTCTCAGTAAAGGCGCACAGCCCCTTAAACAAACGGAGCAGCGACCGACTGGTTTTTCGCCTGGGCTTCTAACAGATCTCAAAGTTTCCCCTGTCACACCTCCCCGCTGGGGCCGTACCCCCATGATGGGTGAGTGGCAGGAACCCCAGCCCTGCCCGCCCCGGGCCCCGCTCTGCCGGTCGCACTGTGCCTAGGCGGGGCCGTGCTGGTCCCTGGTGCAGCCCGGGGGCGTGGGGCTGCGCGCAGATGGGGTTTTACCCCGTGGGCGGCGATGTCTCTGCAGGGCGGTGCCCCCCACGCGGTGGAGGGCTGGGGCAGCCCCCGGGCACAGCGCCCCCCCATCCCTTACCCGAGCACACACAGGCGGCCGCGCTCTCCATACACCTCGGCGACCGCTCGCGGGGCTCCCAGGCGGCTCATGGGCGGCGGCGCGGCGGCGGCGGCGGCTGCAGGGGAAGAGGCGAGCGCGGCTCCCAGGCACTGACGCTGCCCGCCGCCTTCTCCTCGGGTCTGGCGGGCCGGAGCAGCAGCAGGCGGCCGGGCGGGGACCCGGCGCCCATGGAGTCTGTGGGCGGGCGGCGAGTGACCTCAGCCCAGCAGGGGCCAGCAGGCGGCGGCGGCGCGTCCCTCCCAATGGCCGGGGGCCATCGCTGTCAGGGGGGCGGTGCCAGGCTGCGCGGGGGTGCGGATGCTCGCTGCCCGCTCGCTCGCTCGCGGAGCCGCTGTCCTGCCGGGCGGCGGAGCGGGGGTCCCGCACACGGCCAAGGCAGCCGCTGCTGCGCGGGGCGCGGGCGGCCAGATAACCCCGCGCAGCGCTCGCCCTCCGGGAAGGGCGCACCGTACCGGAGGCGGCCAGCGGCGGTGACTTGCCCAACGCCAGGCGGGGCGTGCAGCAGCGAAAGGTGCTGGTCCGGCACCCGGCCCTGCGCCGGGCATCCTCCAGCTAATCCTCAAAGGCACCGGGGAGGCTGAGCGCCTTTCGGAGTTTAGCTCCGTGATTTTGGGTCCCGATAGCCTCCTCCAGCACCAGGGTTTGCTTTTTGTTCCCTCCCCCCAATGCTGATGAAACCCAGCCTTGGGCTAGGGGTTACTTTGGGAACTGTCTGCTGGGGGGGCATCACTTCGCTCTCCGTTTCCCTTTTCGCTTCCCTCCTGCTCTCGCTGTCACTTTGGGGGAGGGGGTAGTGAGGAGAGGATTGAAAAGGTTCTGCTTTGTTTGTAAATCCGATGTCATTTTCTTGCTCTGGTAAGGTGCTCCAGGCATGGTCAACCTATGGAAATCGTTGCCAGGGGATGTAACTTGTGAAAGCCAAAGGTGTAACTGGGATAAAAAAAAGAACTAGCGAAATTCATGGAGGACAGATCCATTAATAGCTGTTAGCCAAGATAGTCGGGGTGCAACCCCATGTTCCAGGTGTCCCTAAACCACCAACTGCCAGAAGCTGTGGTGGGACAACACAGGATGGGTCACTTGATAATTGCTCTGTTCTGTTGCTCTAGGTTTCTTTTTATCTAAGTGACCAATGATATATAAAGCTTTGTTGAACTTCAGTATGTCTCCTGGCCTTTGCTGATTTGCCTTGGTGACACTATACATTTTGTGTAATTCCCAGAAATACTCGCTGTGAGATGCTGAATAGCTTCAACTCCCTGATTTCCATAGGTGTTGAAGTCTGTTAGCTGTTAGCATCACACAGGACAGGGCCCTCTGAAAACAATACTGTCTCTTCTGTATAGTGTTTATACAGTGCCTAGCATTGTCAACAAATACCCCCACCCTAAAATTCACCCCTGAAAAGTCAGTTGCTAACTTGTAACATCTTCCTCAGGCTATGCTGTCTAGAGAGTTGCATCCAATCTTGGTAGAACAGGTGCCTTTTATGAGCACAAGTCATAATTTGTTATGTCTACACTCCAGCTGGGAGTGTCTCTCTGAGGCTAGATAGACAAACACAGGCTAACTCCGTTCTAGCAGTGTAGACATTGCAGCACAAGTTAGCCACCCAAGTACAAGCTTACCTGACCCCTGGTTCCCAACTCAGGTTGCTAGCCCATGTTGCAGTGTTCACACTGTGATTTTTAGTGCACTCATTCAAGTGGACTTTCAGTGTGTGTGTCTCAAGCAGAGCTAGTGCATATTTTATCTACTTGGGCTGGGATGCATGCTCCCAGCTGCCGTGTTTACAAATCCAAAGTGTCTTTCATCCAGATATATTGCAAAGTGTTTCACAAATTATATGCCGTATATAGGAACTGCTTCACCTAGCAATAAAATATAGCTACTTCAGGGGCAAAAATGAGTAGTTGTTCAACAGTACACATTAACACACTACAGCAGTTTAGGGTAAGATATTAAGAATATTTTATCCACTTTAAACTCCAAGAGCAACTCTGGGTAGGTGGACTTTATGCCAATTTTGGTGATGTACCCCTATTAACCAGGACATCAGCATTAGTGCTTTATCTTACAGAAAATGCTAACCCTAGCCAAGATTATTCAAAAGTATGAGACACAAATTTAGGCTTCTCAATCCACATTAGGCATTTAAATAAACTGCCAGATTTTTTAAAGTGCTGAGTATGCAGCTGCTCCCCTTGACTTCAGAGGGAAACTGCTTGGTGCTAAGTACTTCTGAAAAACAAATTGCTTAGCCTCAGGGCTCTGTCTTTGAAAATCTTTGGCCCCATCTGTAATGAGAGCTGTGGATGCTCAGTGCTTCTGAGAAACAAATCAGTGTTGTTTAGATGTGTCAGTTTAGGTGCCCAAGTTTACTAAATTTCATCTAAGTCATTGGAACTGTGGAGTTCCTGCTCCCCTGGTCTGCAGTCCACTGTCGCTTAGAGGAATTAATAGGTTTGAGTGAGGGAGAAGCTGTAGAAAATGTTGATGTAGGACAGTTCCTTATTGAGCTGAATACTTAAAAAATCTGAACATCTCTTTATGAAAGACCCTTCCCATTTGGCAGCATATACTGTGACTTAGCACAGCTTTTCTAGGTCAGCCCATATAATATATAATATGACCCAATAAAATCTACTGTAGCATTTTCACAGTACACACACAACTTTCCTGCCAGTCAGTAACACTGACACGGTGCACACATTTAAATGCATATATAGATAGGTATAGGAATAGGTATAGATTTTTGCTTATGGCTTCTGACCTCTTAATGATTAAGGAGATCATACAGTACGTTCTCTCCCACATTCCATTGTGTGTGTTTTTTCTGGGTCAGTCATGCACCTGAATGAAACCAGCACATACTGCTGAGTTCAGGTCAGAATCTTATTTGCACACTTGGTGCAATAAAGCAGCAATAATGTGCATCTCCTGGGCTATACTATAGGAACATTTATATTTAATCAAATTCATATTTTTGGTTTTGACAAAGCGGACTTTTAATTATAAAGAGAATCCCACAGAAGATGAATGAATCACACTCCGAGATCAGTTTGCTGTGTTGAACACTAAGTTTTCATGCAGAGAGCAAGTGTAAGGACAAAAATATTGAGTTTCAGCTATCAAGGTTTGTTCATATTCAGACTAGCTTGTCTTGCTAATATCACAAAACAAGGAGCATCTGTATTTCAAAAGTGTCTTTACCTTGTGATTTACATACTGTATCTCCATGTTATTTTCCTTCAGTCATGCCAGAATGTGTTTTTTCTTAATATTTTGAAATGTGGGTCTTGACAGACTGTTGGAAACTCAGATACATTCACATTCGGATCACCATGATGGATGGAACTGTGAAGGGGTGACATTTGCTGTGACTATTTCTTCTTGTACTAATTAATGGACATTCAGTGAGTAGCCCTTGCTGAAGACAGATAATTTTATTCCTGGATGATCTTATATTTTTCTTCTATCCAGGGACGACTTTGTGGTTAAGCCACACAACTAGTACAGATTATAGAATTGACAGGGATCTTCAACCACATCACCACCTTCTGCAACTAAGAATTTCCTTTAGATTGCTGTTGCTGAGTGCTGAATTGAAGCTGAAGAGTGGTAGTAATGTGGTGACTCAGATGGGTGCATTTTGAAATGGCTGTCCATTTTTGGTAAGATAAAATTAATATTTTAACCATATCTCTAATTGACTAACACACCCCAGACATCTCTTAAACATTTTAAAAGTTAACATTTAAATAAATTGTCTCACATCATACTGTTATGGAAAAGGTGGTAATGAAATGTATGTTATTGACTTGTTGGGACATAGTATGGGCCTTAGCTAAAACACTTCACCATATCAAATGTGAGCATGGTTGTTTGGGAGGACGTGGGACTAACTTATCCGGATGGAGAATCCCAGGCCTTGTCTAGAATATGACCATTGATTTAGCACCAGCGAATCTCCGGCAGAGATAGCAGATACAGGCACTTTGGCCATCGTGTCATCTACCCGTCTTTTAAGCCTAGTCTAAACTAGCATTCCTTTCCTAGCTAGCACAGGTGCACCTATGCTAGGTTAACAGTGGAAGAATGCTCCCAATGTAGAGCAGCTCCAGACAATCTGGCTCCAGTAGGCATGGATTAAAGTTGTACCTGTCTGAGAACTTCCATTGTGTTTCAGAGCCTGACAAAGACAGGGTGGGGGACAGGATTAACACACATGCCCACCTGGACTAAACTAACCCCTGCTCAGTACTGAGGAAAGGCACCTTGAAGTGAAAGGAGATGTGGCTTTGGACAAGGGTTCCCAAGTCAAGGTGCAGGGACCAGAAATACAGGACAACATATAGGTATAAAGAGACTGGTGTACACTGGGGGGGATTGATCTAAGTTATGCAACTTCAACTACGTGAATAATGTAGCTGAAGTCGACGTACTTAGACCTACTCGCCATGGTGTCTTCACTACGGTGAGTCAACTTTTGCTGCTCCCCCGTCGACTCTGCCTGTGCCTCTCGCGGCGCTGGAGTACAGTAGTCCACGGGAGAGTGCTCGGGGGTCGATTTATCGCGTCTAGTCTAGACGCAATAAATAGACCACCCCACCCCCCGGCCTGGATCAATAACTGCTCGCTGATCCTGGTGGTGGGTAGTATAGACGTACCCTGAGATATTTTTGACTAAGAACTGTGTGTCTTAGGCCTTGTCTGCATTAAGGTTTCAGCAATGGGCTGTCTTGCAACTGTGGTTTAGCTGAACTGGTGTTGACTATGGTGTCACAGGGTTGCTGGTCCCTGTAGATCGGCTAAGCCCAGCTCCCCTGGACCAGGGGCAGGTGAGCCCTATCCAGCCAATTAAAGAGGGCTGGGCTGGGCTGTGACTAGGCAGTTGTAGGAGACTGACTGACTGACACGCCCCAGGCTGTGCCCTAGGGAGGAAAGACCCGTCCTAGAGCAGAGCCAGCTCCTGTGGTGGCTCTCTGGAGCATGGGGCCAGAGGCTCAGGGAAGCAGCCCTGTGGCTGTTGCTCTAGGAAGGGAGCTGTGCTGACAGAAACTGGGAAGCTGCCAGGAGCAGGAGTGCCAGAGACCCTTGGAGGGAGTGGCCCTGATGCTGAGCAAGGAGTTTTTTTAGCTAACCTCTAAAAAAATAAACTGGGTGTAGCATGCTTTGGAGCCAGGGGGAAATGTAGCCTGGAGACACAGTGAGATTCCAGCCCACTCCTAGAATGAGGGGGAAGATTGAGGGGGAGCTCCACCTATTAGTGACATAGCAGCAGCAGATCCAGGCCCTGCTAACACAATCAATGGTAATGCAGATAAACAACAACAGCAGGAGACCCAGTTTCTCATGCAACAGAGGTGGCAAGAAGTGCACTCCAAACAGAAGTGGATGAAGAAGCAGGCTGAACCACATCCGAACACAGTTGGTGATAGGACTGGGGGCCAGTTGGCTCTAGGCCTGGTGTAGCTCAAACAGGAGGATGACCCTTAAGCCTTCCGCCAAACATTTCAAGATGGCAAAGGCAGTGGACTTGGAGGAGTTGACTTGGATAGCCTGCATGGGCGAGTTGCTGGTAGCTAACTGAGTGGTAAGTGATGAGCAGGTGAACTCCTATCTGAAGGCAGCCATCTTGGATCGATTAGAGTTGACTCCTGAGGTCTGTAGACTCAAGTTTTGGGTAGAACCATTCCCACAAGGGACATGACCATGGATAGTGGTCCAGAAATTGTGACTTTGTGATTCAAGCTGTGCTTGAAGACTAGCTCAGTGAATAAAGTCCTGTATCAGGTCATCTTGTAGTAGTTCCTGAAGGTTCTACCTCAGGGGATGCAGAGCTGGGTTAGGCCTCAGTGTGGGAAGGAGCAAAGCAAGCTGAAGCCTGCTTTGAGGCTGAAGGAGATGAGCGGCTGGGGCGGTATGGTAAATTGACGAGAGCTCACCAGGGGATGATCCCAGGAAGCTTTCCAGAGGGAAAGACCTTGAGTGGCCAAAGCACAGGGGGCACGCAGGACCTACAAGGGACCTGAGTAGCCCTACAGACTAGTGGAAGTACTCTTGGAAGGGGACCACATGGTTTGCTTCAGGTGTGGCCAATCTGAGCATGTTAAAAGAAATTGCCCAGTTATTGATTACTTAAGCTGTTACTACAGTGGGACCAAGTGGTGGGAGCCCACTCTAAAAGTAATGGGGAGACTACAGTGTGTAGAAGCATTTAGGGTGGGGAAAATAGTAGCTAAGAGACTTGTAGACTTGGGTTGTGGGTGCACTCTGTTTCGGGAAGATGAGGCGAGAGTATGTAGCCTGGATTAACACCTCCCAGCACATGTCTTCTGTATCCATGATGAGACCTGCATCTACCCCACTGCAGAAGATGAGCTGGAGAGTTCAACTGTGTGTTGGGTGGTCAAGGGCCTGCCTTGGCCCAATAGCTCTAGGGAGAGATTATGTGGGTTTCTCAGCCCTTGTATAACCAGGGGCTAGGACGGCAGGGTAGGGGGATCCGGGGCTGACTAGGAAAGTAAGTAAGAGGGCAAGAGGCTGGAGTAAGGATAGGAAAGGGAGACAGAGAGGGAGATTGCAACCTTTCCAGAGGACTGAGGGATCAACTTAGAAAGTGCCAACAAGAGTTGGACAATGCAAACCTCTCACGGGGAGGAAACAGTCAACCAAGTGGTCAGATTAGAACAAGAGTTAGCCTAGGGTCATGTGGGAGCCTGAAGGGCAGAGGAAACAAAGCTTGGACCTGCAGGAATAATTTTCCTACGCCCAGATAAAGAAAACTGAACAGGGTACCATACTGACCCAGACTGAGTTCCAGGCCAGCAGAAGGAGTCCTGGGCTTGGTGGGACATCATGGGTACCCAAATGAAATCTTAAACCCTGCAGCATGCTGTGGGGACCCACACAGAATCCTGAATTCAACAGCGTACCATGGAAATATAGGCTGAACTATCCATTAAACAAGCTAGCTGGGGACTCAGATAGGACCTCTCCAACAAGTAGAGTCCCAAATAGGGGGGCAGGATGGGAAACAGGACTTCAGTTCCAGGAAAGAGACAGGAGGGGAGTCATAAAACAAGTCCATGCTAAGAACCCACAAGCTTACAGAATGACTGGAGTCAACAGAAAGTGAATTACAGAGCCTCAAGTTTGAGAAAAAACAACTTGCAGAATCTTGCAGATTTCCTTTTCCATCCAAGAATATTAAAGGAACTGGCACATGTATGCAAAGTCTTGGAACAAATTTTGAAAGAGAAAGCAGTTGAGAACATAGAGGTGAACAGTAATTGGGATAAAATATTACATGGTTTTACACAAAGTAGATCGTACCAGACCTCTTCTTTGAGGAGAAGATTGGTTTTCTGTTTATTTGTTTCTTTAGACAAAGGGAATGCAGTAGATCTAATCTACCTGGATTTCAGTAAGGCATTTCATACACTTCCACATGGGGAAATTATTAGTTAAATTGGAGAAGATGGGGAATAATATGAAAATTGAAAGGTGAATAAGGCACTGGTTAAAGGAGAGACTATAATGGATCATACTGAAAGGTGAACTGTCAGGCTGGAGGGAGGTTACTAGTGGAGTTCCTCAGGATTGTTCTTGGGACCAATCTTACTTAACATTTTTATTACTGACCTTAGCACAAAAAGTGGGAGTGCGCTAATAAAATTTGCGGATGACACCAAGTTGGGAGGTATTGCCAATACAGAGGAGGACCGGAATATCATACAAGATGATCTGGATGACCCTGTAAACTCAAGTAATAGATATGAGATGAAATTTAAAAGTCCAAAGTGCAAGGTCAGGCACTTACGGACTAACAAGAAGAAATTCTGGTATAAATTCGAAGTGACAGGCAGAAAAAGACCTGGGTGTATTGATTGATCACCAGATGACTATGAGTCACCAATGTGATTCGGCTGTGAAAAAGGCTAATGCAATCCTAGCATGCATCAGGCGAGGTATTTCCAGTAGAGACAGGGAAGTGTTAGTAACTTTATACAAGGCTCTGGTGAGACCTAATCTGGAATACCGTGTGCAAACTCTGGTCTCCCATGTTTAAGAAAGATGAATTCAAATTGGAACAGGTAAAGAGAAGGGCTACTAGATGACCCGAGGAATGAAAAACCTACCTTACGAGAGGAGATTCAAAGAGCTTGGCTTATTTAGCCTAACCGAAAGAAGGTTGAGGGAGATATGATTGCTCTCTATAAACACCTTAGAGGGAGGGAGAAATATTTTTAAATACCACGGAGGACAAAGAGCTAAATGCCAATGTGGACAGAAGAACAAATGGATTACATTCTGGCCATTTTAGGCTTAAAATTAGACAAAGGTTTCCAACTATCAGAGGAGTGAAGTTCTGGAATAGCCTTCTAAGAGGAGTAGTGGAGGCAAAAATCTAACTGGCTTCAAGAGTGACATTGATAAGTGTATGGAAGGGATGGGTATTATGAGACTGCCTACAATGGCATGTAGGCAATTTGCAACTGCTAGCAACAAATATGTCCAGTGGCCGGTGATGGAACACTAGATGAGGAGGACTCTGAGTTACCACAGATAATTCTTTCCCACGTGTCTGGCTGGTGGGTCTTGCCCACTTGCTCAGGGTCAAACTGATCACCATATTTGTGGTCAGGAAGGAATTTTCTCCCAGGTCAGATTGGCAGAGACCCTGGGGTTTTTCGTCTTCCTCTGCAGCATGGGGCACGGGTCATTTGCACGTTTAAACTAGTGCAAATGGTGGATTTTCTGTAACTTGAAGTCTTTAAATCATGATTTGAGGACTTCAGTAACTCAGCCAGAGGTTAGGGGTCTATTACAGGCATGGGTGGGTGAGGTTCTGTGGTCTGCAATTTGCAGGTCAGACTAAGATGATCATGATGGTTCCCTCTGACCTTGAGTCTCTAAGTCTATATTTTTGCTGTTACTTTTCACACTTCACTTGTGTTCAGTGAGTCTCTGTTTCACTTTCTGGTTCATAAGTAACATACATTTGACTTGCAAATTTTACAGGAGGATAATTAAACCCCTAGTTCAGGTTTAAACTACCTAAGACTTTGATAGAAGATGGACTACCCCCTTCTCTTCTAAGTAAACATTTTTCACATGTAGCTTACCTTGTCTTCTGGTCTGTCTTGCATTGTTCGGTTACCTCATTTTTCTTTCTCAGTGTCAAAGATCTTGCCTTCTTGATGTAGCTTACCTTGTTAGATATCAGTGTTATCACTATGGCAATATAGTGTCTGACTTGTCAATATTTGCTTGACAAACACTGGGGTCAGTTCTGCTCTCATTCGAGTCACTGGGATATTTGCTATCAACGTCAGTGGAAGCAGGAGCAGATTCTTGGTGATTTGAATTTCCACGTGTTGCAATGTGCAAATCAACTCCTGTTTGTCTTACTCATTGAGTAGTCCCATTGACTTCAGTGGGTCTGCTTGTGTGATCAGGATTTGTCTCATGAGAAGAATAGCATGTGTGTGAAGGATGTTGTCTTCAATGGGAGCAGAATCAGGCTGAGATTTTACCTGAATTTTCTAGCTTTTAGAAGTTCAGCCTAAGTTAGTAGCATGCTTGTGATATAATTTTCTGTGTTCGGGGGGAGGGGAAAGCATGTGGTGCTGTATTTCCTTTAGCTATGTCCTCCTTTTAATGTTTCCCTCCCGCCTCTTTTTTTCCATTTTTTTTTTAATGAAGTCTTTTAAACAGATTCACTGTTCCAAGTTACTTCTATTTCCATTTTGAGATCCATTGTAAAATGGATCAGGATTTCCTAAAGAGTTGTGACAAAATGTTAGTTTTTTAAATCGTACTGTTTATTTGGGGTTCTCTAGAACACATTTCCAAGAAATCCCAGGATGAAAATAGTCTTCAGTGATCAATACAATTTCAGCTGTTATGCTGGCAATTTTCAAGCAATGGGTTTGAATGTAATTGAAGAGCCATAAATTCCCAGCATAAGGATCGACCAAGTTTGAATATATGCTGTAGAATTATTAAGAGAACTGCACCTGTTTTTCTTGAGTGGATAGAGTTTTAAAAACATGCTGTATAGATCAGTATATACAAACTTTCAACCAACACTTGTAGAACATGTGAAATTAATATGCTTATAGATTTAAAAATTAGTTGCTAGAGGTATTTTCCCAGATGATGTAGATCTTCTTCAGGCACAAGTTATCCAGAGAAGAAAAATATATTTTAAAAAAATTCATAATCTAAATAAATATACCAATAAAAAGATATTTTAAAATAATACTAGGGTCTAAATTCTGAGTAGTAACTGAAGTAACGAAACACATAATTAATACTGAAATTGTTCTTACATTAGTTCAGGAGACTGGATTATCAGAACAATCCTCTACAAGAATCTTAAACCATGCCAGAACCTCCAAAGTCTAATATGGTCTTCCCTCTCTTTTTAAAAGCTGTCTGATTCTTTTCCTTCTAAACTTTGTAAAAACAAAAATTGTTCCTAACTAAGGATCAAGAGCTAAATTCAGTTTGCTGCTCACTAACTTTATGCATACTTCTCAGAGGGACAGTCACATACACTGCAATCCTCTTTTTGTGCACGTTTCCTCCTGAATACACTTGTCTGTAGTTTTGTCTCTCTTTCTTTTGGATTTCCTGGTGCCAGCCTGGCAGTAGGCTATTAAAGGGAAAATTTTTATTTCAGTTTTATCATCTTTTCCTGTCATTCTTTGACTCCTCAATTAAATTTACAGTTAGTTATACATTTTATTTTGTGTTGACCTTTACAGGAGCTGTCTGGAAATAATGCAGATTCTCAGAGTCTCTTTTCATCACTCCTTATTATAAGTTAACCACAAGTTCTAGTGAAGCTCTGGTACATAGAAATGGGAGGTAGAAAATGGTCAGTAGATAAATAATAAATAGTATATATCTAAAGCACACCTGTGAGGGATCTGCACTGTAGAATACTGTAGGTTGTGCACTGTGTTTAATGTAAGAAATCGTTGATGATCCGATGTATCTTTCATCCCTAAATACCCAAAGTATCTTACAGATGATGGGCCCAAAATTAAGATGCCCATTTTTAATAGGGCATCCAAATCCTGACCAGATTTCAGAATTGGTATCCTTAGGTACAGGGACCACTTCACCTACAAGAATTCATCCATCCCTAAGGCAGAACACAACAGACGTTCTATATCGGAAACAACAGAACACAAGAGCTTCTAGGGGTAAAATGAAGGTAAAGGGGAAATCCAATACTGGGAAATACTTGGATCTGAACTCCTTTTACAACTGCTCTTCACTGCAGCCTGTTGTGAAGATTCTGGGGTTTATGCTGCATTTCTGTGCAGGTGGATATTGAGGTAACATAGTTATCTATGACAAGCAATCTTTTAAAAGAGGCTTTTGTCATAGAGCTTTCAAGAAGAATGCCTGGCACACAGATTGTTTGTGTAGACTTATGAGTCTAGGGTGAGTTTAATAAAACTCCAAAGGAAATAAGTACAAATGAGAAAAAGCAATTACAGCAAGGCGAGAAACAGCAACTTGATCTAAAATTGGTATTATTCCTCCTACCAAAATTGTCATGTGTCTTAACAGCACCTTACTGAAAACCTATAGACCCCCAGTACGCATTAAGTCTCTCTGGGTTTTACCATGAATACAACAGCTATTTAACTGAAGTCATGCCTAGAGTTTTAGTAGAGTACCTCACAGGAAATTCAGAGCCAGTAAGGTGTTAAAGGAATCTTAGAATTTTTCATTGTAATATTTTGGAGCTATGTCTCCAAATGATCTGTCATATTACAGAGGATTGTCAGTATCAGACACTCATTCAAACTCTGTATCAACAGCAACTGTTGATCATCGGATGGAGGATCTCCATATTTTGGCCTAATAGTATTAACTTTTTAACTTTCTCCATTTCCGAGAGTTCATGGTTACGTACATGATAACATTTCTGGTTGCAGTGAACAAAATACTTTCAGTGAATGAACAAAATATTTTCAGAACAAAATACTGGAAAAAACTTTCATATCCTTGTCAGCAGTTGTAGAGTAGGTCCTCTGCATTTCTAAACTGGACTCCAAAAAATCCTGTCCAAGTAACATTTGTCCTGTGTCAGGCAAGAAGTTTTAATTATTATTACATTGGTCTTTTCTGCCATGAAGCTTCCAACCCCATGCTGCACTCCATTCTCTTCTTGCAGACTGTCCTGAAAGGAGAATTATTTTAGAACCTCGTGGGCAGTGGTCCTGGAACAATTTGTATGGTGGCGGTGCCGAGAGCCATTGAACCAATCTGTAAACCCTGGATATCATGGAAACCAATTCAAGCCAGGGGGTGTGGCAGCATACCCAGCATCCCTAGTCCCAGCACCTATGGTCATGGGTGGGTAAGCAGAAAGTGTTTTGGGGCTGCAGCATTGTATTGTCATAACAAGCTGCATTTCCCTCCTTCCCCCGTTGAAACATCTTCATTGTCACAATGGTCAGAGCAGGGTAGCTATTCCTCCTCCTTTCAGCCTGTACAAATGCAACATCCTCCAGCAAAGGACTGAACGAATGCACGTGCACAGCACAAAGCACTCCTTTCTCACTGGAGCTTAGCATGTCATCCCCACAACACCCTTCTGGTCTGGGGAGACAGAGATTGAGATTCAAACTGTTGGATGCCATATTCTGCTGTCAGCCAAATTCATACAAGCCTTCTATGTCTGTGGGATTGCAGAGGCATAAATGAGGACAGAACTAGGTCTTGTCAGCTCTATGCCCCAGTTTAGAGGAGGAATTGCTGAAAGGAGTAAAAGATACTGACTGGAAAGAGTGTAAAGATTCTGAGGTTGGGTGGTTCAAAGTTAGTCAGTGTGTCACTTCAAACTGCAATCCCTGAAAAATCTGACCATTAATCTCCATCAGCATTCCTCTGTATCCTGCTAGATTGACATTGTTAATGTGGAACCTGGTGTGGGTTTTAAAAAACATTGGATGCTTGAAGTGTCAGGTGAGTCCTTCTGAGAATGTAATGTACTTTCCTGTACTTAAGTACATTTTAAATAACACTGACCTCTAAAAAGGAACATGCGGTCAGATGATAAACCCAGCAGTTAATGTAAAATCTCAGGAGAGGAGAGAGGGTCACTGATACAAAAGAGAAGCACAGCAATAAATGACTACGGAGAGATTGGGAACCAGGGCAGCCAAGTGGTTTATACAATTGTAAAGAAATATGAGGTAGGCTTTAGGGCACAAGGGGAAGAGGAAGGAAAAAAAAAAAGAGAGAAGGAGAAACAAATACATCCTCAGGGTTATACAGTACAATATACTGTTAGAAGAAAGAGCTGGGGTTTAGAGGCAGATAAAACATTGTCTCTGGCAACTTTGGCATGGTATTTAATGCAGTAGAGAGCAAATAACAACATGGCATGAACAAACAGAAGTCAGCTGAAATGCAATTCAAGGACTGGTAAGCAAGGACACATTTAAGAGCGCAGGTGCATGGATTTTAATTAATCCCTGTTCTTGCTTTTTAACAAAGCCAGATATCCCTCAAAATAGAGGATGAAACCATAGAGAAGCAACCAGAATAATAGATAAAAGATCTTAGTCATGGAAATATGTGAGTGAAAGCAGGTCTGAATTCTGTGGAAAAGGGGAAATTGAGACCTCAAAAGGGTGAACAAAACTACAAAAAGAAGCTGAGGAGATGGCTGCTGAAAGGCCGTGTGAGCTAGTGACAAATAATCTGAAATGAGGAAGGAACAGTGTAGGCTCCTTAGCACTTAAAAGAAAAACAACCCTTAATCAGAAGCCCAAAGAATAGATAAAATGCTGGGAGCACTTTGTGCTGATCCATATCTCTGCAGCCGTAGCTCTTTTAAAGTGAATGAGAGTTTTTTCCACTGACTTCATTTGGACCCAGCCCTGAAGCTGTAGAGTTGGTTGGTAAACCAAAACTTGCCCTGGTCAGCCAAGCGGTCCACCAAGACTCACAAACATAGGCCAAAGAAAGTAAAGAGCAAGTTGATTTATTTGATACAACTGGGTTGTCTTCTGAAAAGTAACTTTTCTGTTCTAGCTCATGCTTTGTCTTGTGTAATTCCTCAGATGGGAAGGTAGAGACTGCTCTGCTTTGGTTGTTCCAAAGTGCCGATCAGCAACTACATGTTATTAAAGAAACAGTTCTTTAAAAAAAATAGTACAGATTAAAGTGCACATCCTGATGACTCCTGCCAAATGTATCTCGTTTATGAGGGTGAGCTCTCTAGTACATCACTTCTGAGGCCAATTTGATTATTCTGTTTTAAGCAATAAAAGACATAACCATGAGACAACTGTGCATCATCTAATCTGTGCTTAATGGTACTTTCAAATGAATTAAGAAATGCAGTATGGAAAGCTGAATTTGCAATATTTACTTTGGTAAAAAGTGCATCCAATTGATATGAAATCTTATACATTTTACTGATGACTGGTATACCTCAAAAGGGTTGTATCTGCAGTTCAATTTGGCTATGCATCTGAAGAAAAACTGAAGTCCTAATCATTTGTGCTTAGTTAAAGATGCAATGGTTTTAACAAATGGAGCTTTGATAGTATCCTGGCCAAATTCCAACTCAGGAAATTGCATTCTACCTAACTAAATTCCTGATGCAGCTTCCTCTCCTTTTAAAAATCACTATTACATGTTGATGCCGGAAATAATTGGCCAGATCTTCAGCTGCTGTAATATCCACTAACTTCACTGTAACTTAAGGTAGACCTGGCCCAGCATTACTGATGCCATTTCTGTAGCACATTGGATTTTCCCTGGAGATCTCCCATCCAGATACCCACCAGACCTGATCCTATTTTATTGTGGTGATCTGACAAAAATCAGAGCCTGAGGTGGTGTGCTGTGTTCTGCAGACATAAGATGATTAGCCTCTTGTATCTTGTATATGAAATAGTTTAGTCTAATTGGCTTCAGAAGGCTTTTCAAACTTTCAGCATCAATGTGGTGATGCTTTTATTTTTTTAAAAATACTTCTCTCTGGGATTTCTAGCATTTGTGAAAGCTACAAGTACCATGAAGTCAACTGAATCCACCTGTCCTTTTGTCTGATGTGGAAACCATCAGGGAACTCTCCAAATCTGCCACACAGCAGTGGCCACAGGTAAAGTAAAAAAACCTGCCATTTTAGATGTCCATATTTTCGCCTCCTGACTGGAAAGCTGTCGCCCAATACCAGCAACATTGTGATGTTTTGCTGATCAAGCCAGGGTTACTGAGACCTCTGGTCAGCATAAAGGGACCTTTGAGATTCTAGCTTTTCATGTGTTTCTGTTCAGGGATATATCTGATCCCAGTATCTAACATTGGTCTCTTCCCAACAAACCCAGCTCTGCAGAGATGCTCAAAGAAAGCTGGCAGAGACTTGGAAAAAGTCCATGGAAAGTTACATGTTCTCTGAAAGCTCTCTGAGGCACCCAGAAAAATGTAACAATAGGTTAAGCGTTTACCCCTTTTTTAGCTGGAGTGGTGATTCTATATTCAGTCTTGCAGGTTGTTTCCATTGAGGGGGGGAGGGGAAACTTGATGGTAGACAGTATTGCATCAAAGAAATGCCTGAGTCTATTTACAAAGAATCTACAAAGTTCTGTTTCCATGGAGACAGTTGGAATCAAATGGGAGGCAGTTTCTTTGCTCGCAACTCCTAGCCTCCTTCCAGCCAGAAATCTGCCCCAAAAAGCTCTCTCTCGACTCTCTCTCTCAGGGACATACTATATATGCTTCTCTTGCTGTCTGGTGCTTCTGCTGCCTTTTTTGCATGGTTTCTGGCTGCTTCTTACTCAGACATACACAGCCCCATTAAACAATACCCAGCCCCTACATCC
Source organism: Eretmochelys imbricata (assembly GCF_965152235.1). NCBI lineage: Eukaryota > Metazoa > Chordata > Testudines > Cheloniidae > Eretmochelys > Eretmochelys imbricata. The sequence goes on from NC_135583.1 coordinate 26,403,729, forward strand.
GCATTCAGACTCCTGGGAAAATCCTTCAGACTACATGGCTCAGCTTCTACTCCAGCCTTACCATGCCATGCCAGTCTTTGACTTGGGCAGTGGCTTCTATTACTTCAGTTGTCACCAAACAGAGGCATTTAACTGCCTACCAGCTTCGGTGAGGTTTTGTGAGTACCCACAGATCAAACACACAGTGCCTGGGAGACGCCCAACCTCTAGTATAATGCTATTTTATACAGCTGGAGCCTCTTGCCTTTGGAGAGTTATTTGGCCATTATCCTTTTGGGGGCAGAAAAAGGGCAAGACCCAACAAAGAGGGTGGTAGGAATTCTAGCCCCTTCTGTTTCCTCTTTTCTCTCTCCTCCTCTTTTTGTTGTTTCCTATAGCATTGTTCTGTTCTGTGTGGGCTAGTGGCTGCTGCAGAAAGCATAAATTAAGTCCTACATTTGTGGGTGGTCCATTCACCAAATCCTGTTAACTGACTGGATGTAGAATCTGCTTGTCTGTGATGTTCCTCAGCAGTGCCACCCTGCCTTGGTTGCTGCATGCAGGACTGTTCATTTGCTTAAAACTCTCTAGTTGATTCTGTCCTCTATTTGCCATTACTGATTACAGACATGTGGGGGAAAGTGGTGTGTGTGGAGGGAGCAAAACCAAAGCAAATGTTAGTGTAAGCTGCTGATTTCAATGCCTGCTTGGCACTTCCCCCCTCACAATCTTCTCTGCAGCCAAAGTCCCACTCAAAAGGCCATTGCTTTATATAGGAGACCACTGCACAAGTCACTTCCCCCCAACTCTTAAAGATGATCTGCAGAGGAAAATCACTGAATGTGATTTTTTTAAATTTTATTTCATGTTTTGTTTTTATTTTATTTTATTTTTTTTTTTAAGCTCCAACAAGCAGCTCAGTCGAGTTAGACCTGCAAAGAACAGGTACGCTTCTGCAAGAAACCTGAGGTTAGCAGGGCTGGGCTTATACCTTACGTGCCCCTAGGTACAGCATCTTCAGTGTCTCCTCCTCCCCCCCCCCCCCCCACGGCATGCAGCTGACATTCATGTTTTCCATATAAAATGAAACTTTTAACCTAACCCACTTTTAACTTTTAGGCACCCCTAGAACTCCAGTACCCCTAAGCACATGCCTACTGTGCCTAATTGGAAATCCGGCCCTGGAGGTTAGGGGAAAGAACCTGGGTTATGTATTTGTTTTGTGGTGAATTGTTTTGGTTTGGTGAAATAAAACTTAACCCTAAGGAGAAAGGACTGATAGGGTGCTGCTAACCATCGTCCTCCACCACTTCCGCTGCAACTCTGCTCTCCTGCAGATGCCATACCATGGCAAGCATTGATCCCACTCAGCTCACCGTCACCACTGCTGTTGTGAGCATTGTAAACACCTCGCACATTATCCTGGAGTATATGCAGAACCGGGCTAAGAGATGCCAGCATGAGGAGGATTTTGATGAGGACATGGACACAGACATTCCTGAAAGCACGGGCTGTGGCAATTGGGACATCGTGGCGGCAGTGGGGCTGGTTGATACAGTGGAATGCCAATTCTGGGCCAGGCAAACAAGCACAGACTGGTGGGACCGCATAGTGTTGCAGGTATGGGATGATTCACAGTGGCTGCGAAACTTTCACATGTGCAAGGCCACTTTCCTGGAACTCTGAGTTGCTTTCCCTCACCCTGAAGTGCAGGAATACCAAGATGAGAGCTGCCCTGGTAGTTGAGAAGCGAGTGGTGATAGCCGTGTGGAAGCTTGCAACACCTGACTGCTACCGGTCAGTCGGGAATCAATTTGGAGTGGGCAAGTCTACTGTGGGGGCTGCTGTGATCCAAGTAGCCAATGCAATCATTGACGTTCTGTTATCAAGGGTAGTGACTCTGGGAAATGTGCAGGTCATAGTGGATGTCTTTGCTGCAATGGGGTTCCCTAACTGTGGTGGGGCAATAGATGGAATGCATATCCCTATCTTGGCGTAGGTGGTAACCAGTACATAAACTGCAAGGGGTACTTCTCAATGGTGCTGCAAGCACTGGTGGATGACAAGGGATGTTTCACCGACATCAACGTGGGATGGCCGGAAAAGGTGCATGACGCTCGCATCTTTAGGAACTCCGGGCTGTTCGAGCAGCTGCAAGATGTGACTGACTTCCCAGACCACAAAATTACCTTTGGGGATGTTGAAATGCCAGTAGTTATCCTTGGGGACCCAGCCTACCCCTTTCTCCCATGGCTCATGAAACCGTATGCAGGCAGCCTGGACAGTAGTAAGGAGCATTTCAACTATAGGCTGAGCAAGTGCAGAATGGTGGTAGAATGTGCCTTTGGACTTTTAAAAGCTCGCTGGTGCTGTTTGTTGACTAGTCAGACCTCAGTGCAACCAACATTCCCATTGTTATTGCTGCTTGCTGTGTGCGCCATAATATCTGTGAGAGTAAGGGGGAGACATTTATGGCAGGGTGGGAGGTTGAGGCAAATCGTCTGGTGTCCGATTTTGAGCAGCCAGACACCAGGGCAGTTACAAGAGCACAGCTAGGTGCACTGCGCATCAGAGAGACTTTGAAAATCAGTTTCATGACTGGCCAGGCTACAGTGTGACCGTTGTGTGTTTCTCCTTGATTCAAACCCGCCCCCCCTTGGTTGATTTTAATTCCCTGTAACCAAACCACCCTCCCTCCTTTGAAATAAAGTAACTATTGTTTTGAAACCATGCATTCTTTCTTTATTAATGGGGAAAAAAAGTGAGATAACTAACAAGGTAGCCCGGGTAGGGTGGGGTGGGGTAGGGGAGGAGGGAAGGACAAGGCCACATGCCTTTTTGTAGCCACACTACAAATCAAAACTGTTTGAATGACAGCCTTCTGTTGCTTGGGCCATCCTCTGAAGTGCAGTGGCTCGGTGCCCAGAGCCTCCCTGCCCGCATTCTTGGGCGTCTGGGTGAGGAGGATGGGAAAGATGTCAGGGCATCTGGGGAAGATGTCAGGCGGTTATACAATGGATGCAGCAGGGGTCTGTGCTTCCGTTGGCTTTCCTGCAGCTCCACCAGATGCTTCATTATGTCAGTTTGCTCCCGCATTAGCCTCCGCTCTTCGCGCTCCTGCCTCTGCTCTTCACGCTCACTTAATGCTTTCCTGGCCTCTAACACTGAATGCCTCCATGCATTAAGCTGTGCCCCATCAGTGTGGGAGCACTGCATGAGCTCGGAGAACATGTCATCGCGAGTGCATTTTTTTCCCACCTTCTAATCTGCGATAACCTCAGGGATGGAGATGATAGGGGGAGCATAGAAACATTTGCACCTGGGGGGGAGATAAAAAGGGAGAGTAAAATTTTAAGATGATACATTTCTGAGAACAAAAGGGAGACTCTCTTTCACGGTGAATCAAGCAATTCACAGCAGACAGCACGTGCTGTAGGTACAAGGTCGCATTTTGCCTTTTGTATTGAGCGCCTGCTGGTACGGTCACACATGGCAAAGCAACAGAATTCAATTTCTAGGCAGCCATGGTAAGGCACAGGGTATGCGGGGTTGGCTTCTTACGCATAACATGGGGGAATGGCTTCAAACTGCAGCACTATCCTTTCCCATAGCAAGCAATGGATTGGGTTTCACATTTAAAAGGAGGGGCTGCGGTTTTCGGGTGGATGTGCAGGACACACCTCCCTCCACCACACCTTGTGGTTATTCTCTGGGATGATCCCCTCCCCCCACCGCATGGCTATGCTCCGGGATGATCCCTTTTAGCCAAGCGCAAACAGCCCAGCATGAATGGGGTTCTTTTACTGTTCCCTTACAAAAATTCCCCTATTTCAAACAGGTGACCATGAATGATATCACTCTCCTGAGGCTAACACAGAAAGATAAGACTGAATGTTGCTTGAATGCAACCAAAACCCAGGACCGTTCGCTGCCATGCTTTGTGCTGCAGTGATTCCCGACTATTTGCTACTGGCTTGGCATGGTAAAGTGTCCTATCGTGGAGGACGAAATAAGGCATCCCTCCACAGAAACCTTCTGCAAAGGCTTTCAGAGGACTTCCAGAAGAACTTCATGGAGATGTCCCTGGAGGATTTCCGCTTCATCCCCAGACATGTGAACAGACTTTTCCAGTAGCTGTACTGGCCACGAATGCATCCCAGTTCTTCACGGCAAATCAAACATTAAACACTATTGCTTTTAAACCCTGTACTGTAGTTACAAATGTGCACTCACCAGAGCTGCCTTCTCCGGCTTTGGGGTCGTGGATCCCGCCTTCAGAGGGTATTGGGTCCAGGGTGATGAAAAGGTCCTGGCTGCCGGGCAGAACAGATTCACTGCTTACCTGCTACGCATTCTCCTCCTCTTCCTCATTCACAAAATCCTCCTCCCTGTTGCGTGAGACTCCCCCCTTGCAAGTGTCCATGGACAGTGGTGGGGTAGTGGTAGGGTCCCCCCCTAGAATGGCATGCAGCTGATCATAGAAGCAGCATGTATGGGGGTCTGACCCAGAGTGCCTGTTTGCCTCCTTTGTCTTTTGGTAGGCTTGCCTGAGCTCCTTAACTTTCACATGGCACTGCTGTGTGTCCCTGGTGTAGCCTCTGTCCACCATGCCCTGTGAGATTTTGGCACATATATTAGCATTTCTTCTTTTTGGTCGGAGTTCTGCCTGCACAGATTCTTCTCCCCACACAGCAATCAGATCCAGTGTCTACCTTTTGGTCCATGCTGGAGCTCATTTGCGATTCTGGGGGGACTGCAGGGTCACCTGTGCTGCTGAGCTTGCCACGCTGACCAAACAGGAAATGAAATCCAAAATTTCCTGGGGCTTTTTCTGTGTACCTGGCTCGTGCATTAGAGTTCAAAGTGCAGTCCAGAGCAGTCACATTGGAGCACTCCGGGATAGCTCCCGGAGGCCAGTACCGTCGATTTGCATCCGCACTACCCCAAATCTGACCAAGCAATGTCGATTTTAGTGCTGCTCCCATCTCCAGGGAGGAGTACAGAAGTCAATTTTAAGAGCCCTTTGAGTCGACAGAATGGGGTTGGTTCTGTGGATGCATCCATTTTAAAATTGACCTTATGCAGCTGAATTTGACCTAACCCCATAGTGTAGACCAGGACTAACTGTCTCAAGTTGGATGCCTAAACACTGATGCACCCAAAACTATGAATCCTTTTTTATTATTTTAAATTAGGTTCCAGAATTTGTGTCCACAAATCAGGTATTTGGATGTCTACATTGTCATTCCTGCCCAAGTTGTCTGTGTGTAAAGTGAAAGTCTGGGTTATGCCCATATTCACATTTGGCTTGTAGTGTGTTGTGTTTTTATTAAGAACAAATATTTCTAGAACTCTCTGCCACTATTTGCAATGTAATCTGTCACTTAATGGGCAAGGTTCCTTCCAGTCACTGGATGGGGGGGCGCACAGGTTTGTATTGTAATTCTGTTGCCACTGCCATCTGCTGTATTCCAGTTGTAACTTCTGCAACACAATTTTAAGGATCACATTCAGCCCTGGCTTAAATGAATAACTTCTGTTAAAGTCTGTAGCTTTGTAGTCACTTATGCCAGGGCTGAATTTGGCCCCAAATAAGTCAGGAAAAAGATCTAGAATGGCATTTCCTTATGCAACATATTGTTGCCTTTGGGTCTTTTACAATTGTCTGACTAGCAAAAGCCAAGATTTTTATTAATTTTAGTAAAAGGGAAGGTCCATATTGAGACCCAGATAACCTTGAAGTTTGTTGTTGGATCCAAAATTAAGCTTCTTAGGTTGGGCATTGCAGAGCCCCTACAGCCATGGGAAAGTGAGGGAGATGCCATTCAGCCTTGTGTACTATCAACACTGACAGAGATGTTCTACATGTAGACGGTGAGATTTTATTCATATTGTGGTAGACCCAGGCCAGTTGGGTACAGCAGAATAGCATAAGGCAGATATACTGACCACTGGATTAACAGTTTTCTGTCCCCTGACTGACCAGAGCAGGCTCCAGGCTAATGAGAACACCTGACTCCAATTAACCTGCAAAGAGTCAGGTGAGGCCATTAAGCTAATGTAACCACCTGACTCTAATTAAGGCCCCCTCTGATAATATAAAAGGGCTCACTCCAGTCTGGCAGAGAGGAGCCAGAGGAGAGAAAGTGTGGTTGAAGGGCTGGTTAATGAAGACACCCTAAAGTCATTTGTAAGGGAGCCCTCAGGTAAGGGTGAAGAAGGGAGAAGCAGGAGAGCTGTGGGGAAGTGGCCTAGGGAAATGTAGCAACTCTGATAGTAAAAGGTTGGCTGCCAACAGCTGCTACCATTAGGGTCCCTGGGCCGGAATCTGGAGAAGAGGGCAGGCCTGGGTTCCTCCCAACCCACCACTACAGAAACACCTCCTGGGAGGGGAAAACAGGCCCCTGTCAGGACAGGAGGCTAAAATGCTTTGGCATGAGGCCGTAGGAGCAACAGAGACTCTGGGAATTCTCTCACCAACCTCCCTTGCTGGCTTATGATGAAAAGGGCTCAGTAGGCTGTATCTCTGGCCCGAGAGAGAAGGGCTATGTGGAGGGTTACAGTGAGCCTCTGAAGCTAGCATAAACTGCCTGGAAGCGTGGGACCCACGGGGACAAGGTGGGAGCTCTGCCACAATATCTATTTCCTCTCAGTTGTATACAGTGAGAGAGTGAATACTGGTGGGCCAGTTCACTGGCCAGGGCATCAAATCACACTGCCACAAGCAGCAGGATTTCAGTCCCTTCTCAGGGTTGAGTTTTATTTCTCTAAATCAAAACAATGCAGTGTAAGCCAAATGGATAAACCAGATCCCTTCCCCCAGCTTGGGGTTTTCTGAAGCTCTTATTCCGAACTGGCTCCTGGTTGGCCTTTTATCTAACAAGTTGGCCTGCATGCTATCACCTGATTTGTGGTTTCACTCATCTCCTGGGAGGCAGCTAATTTAGTCACAGGTGCAGCTAAGTCCAACTCCCTTAAAGTTTCAGCCCACCCTGGGATGGGCACCTATCTTGTGCTCTAGCCACTGCTTTTAGTTTTGGATGATTCTGTTTTCAATGAGTGGATCCCACAACAATCTCTTGAAGAGCAACAGTCCCCCCTTTCCCCCCCGTGACCCTATATCCCATATTCTTCACCGAGATATTACGATATGATTATGGCATAACTCTGATGTATTTTATGCAACATGGGTCATGTGAAAAATTATTGAAAAGGTTATGATTGATTATCCTACCTGCATGCATGTATCATTTTGGTATCTGAAGTTAGGAATGTTGTCTATGCAGCTATTACAAATGTGTTTATACGTGGGGCATGCCCACTAGGCAGAAGGCAATCAGTGTAGATGGCTGGCATTAGGGAGAACAATAGGTCTTAGAAGAAGCTAATTGCCCACCGGGGAGTCTTCGACAAACAGCCTCAGAGTCATGACTGCTGTGACCCTACAGGGACATGTGACCAAGTCACCTGCTACTGGACTCCATCTTGGAATACCAGTGTTTTTCCACTGACTGGGCATGGGAACCAAACTAGGAGACAAAGTGTTCCTCCCATATGAAAAAAGCTATTTAAGGCAGGGGAGTGACATCATCATGATTCTTCACTGACTCCCCACCCAAAGGAGACTTTTGGAAACACCTGAGGAAGGACTGGACTGGAGGAGAAGGGTTGGACCCAGGGACCCTAGAGGGATTTCTAGCCTGTGAAAGGAATACCTGGGGCCTTTAAGCTGCAAGCAAGGGCAGCTGGTCCCTTAAGCCGGTTGCAGGGATTCTTAAATCATCATTTAGAATGAGAATTTGCTACTCATGTCCAATCTCTTTAGTATATTAAGCTTAGATTGTGTTTTTGTTTATTTGCTAGGTAACCTGCTTTGATTTGTTTGTTATCCCTTATAATCACTTAATCTATCATTGGTAGTTCATTTTGTTTTTGCTTTATCACAAACCAATGTGTGGAAGTCATAACTGGGGGCAGAAAACTGTGTGTATTCCTCCCCACATTGAGGGAGGGGGTGAATTTAATGAGCTTACACTGTACGGTTCTCTGTTCAGTGCAAGATGGTATAATTTTGGGTTTACCCTCCAGAGGGGGTGTGTGCATTTGAGTACTTGGCAGTTCCTTAGCTGAAGCCTTCCCATGCAGAGCAGATCACAGCATCTGTATGTTTCTGCAGCTGGGAGTGTCCCTACCTGTGTGTGTGCGCTGGTGAAGGTTCAGACTGGAACCTGGGAGAGGGCTTGGCAGGCTGGTCATAGCAGTACAGCATAAAGGGAACTTAGGCTGGTGGGCTCAGTGGTACCCCAGTTCCAGGGGGCACCCCGGGGGAACTCAACACATCCCCATAGTTACCTCTCCCTCATTCCCCTCCTCAAAGACCCAAATCTTTCAAGCACTTCAGCCCTCCTGCAAGGCACCAAGAACTTAATGGGCCTGAAAGGCCCAAACTTTGGGCTATTTCAGACCAAGTGTGATAGAGTGACTTCCAGTGCTGAAGTGTCTTAACAAAAAATGCCTTATCAGCTGCCTTCTTACTTTTCAATCAGACAGGTCTAGTTCAACTGACTGCAACTACTGCAGTATCATGGGGATCTCTGAAGGAGGGGTGCTGAGGGCCATTAAGGGATTTATAGGTCAGAATCAAAACTCCACATAGAAGCCAAGAGACTCCTCATGTACACTGCTTATTATTTGTAGACCAGGACCCCATTTTTAGATGTTGTACAAACACAGGATACTCAGCAAACAGACTGCAGCATTCGCCGGGAGGGTTTATAAACTCATGGGTGGCATCTATATTGGAAAATTTCAGCTCCATCATTGATAACATGGGTGGAAGCAGAGCTCAGAAGATTTTTAGCATGCTGTTGTCTAACCGTGCTTACAGCCGTGGGGAGCTGTGACAGTGGTGAATTAGGGCTACTGATTTTCCAACTGTTGACAAGACCATTTATAGTGCATTGCAGTAGTCTAATATTGAGGTAATCAAGGCATGGATCATGGGATCAAGTTCTATAGCCAAAAGAAATCATAACTCATGACTTATTTAGGAGGCAGATAGAACACAGGTGGATTTCTAGCTTCCAGGTTTGTATTTGTTGTGCTGCTAAGGAGAATAAAATGTTACTTGTCTTGTAAACACAGCAGACTTGATTTCTAAATCACTGAGAGGATAAATCTGGAGACTTATAATGTCATTTTGACTTAGTCAGTTTCCTGACTACAACTGCCCTTTCAAGTGGCAGGACAACATGGCTTTGATCTGTCATGATGAGACATGTTACCTTGAGACATACCAACAAAGACATTTTCATGATAATGGTCCAGAGAAAAGCCAGCATCACTCTTTGATGGGTTGTGTTGGGTTTTTTTTAAACTCTGTGTTGGTGGCATAGCACAAAGTGAACATTTGCAGCTGCCAAAGCCAGCTGATGCTCATGTACATCTGGCCTGGAAAGATTTGATATGAAAATTGCTGACATATGAACCAAAGTGAGAAACATCACATTTATGTCTGTGGAAGAAGTGTCACTGAGAAAGCAGCAAGGTTTGAAGGGAGGTGGAGGGTTGGGGAAGAGGAGAGTAATGCTGAAGCCTGAGAAACATGCAGTCCTTGTTGTATTTGTATATGAAGGGACAGGATTCCTCTGTGGAGGGAAGGAAAGTTTTGCCAATAACAATGTCAGCAAGGTAACCACAGCTAGTGCTTATCTGCCCTTCAGTCCAAAAGAAGCATTTGTGCCAGGTTCTAACGTTTTCTTAGTAAGATGTGGAACTAGAAAAGTAGGACATAAACAATCCACACGTCCATCTTTTTATTGTGCATGTATACCATGGGCTGCTAGAACCTGAGTGTAGGGGCAGTCCACAGCTGCAGTATTTCAGGTGGAGCTCCAGGAGGCCTTCATGAACTGCTTTGTCTGGTGGAGGAGCTTACTCGCTACTTTTATTCTTTTACAGAGTGCAGCATCCCTCCCCCATCCATGACAGTCCTGTTTTTGGGGCCCACTGCACCATGTGCCCCAAAGGGAGTATTGAGGATGCTGTGGAACATTCTGAGACCCTAACCTAATGTATCCTCAGGACCTACATTATGTGTGCAGGTACATATGACCTCACTGCAGTCCTAGACAACATATATATAAACTGAAGTTACTAATGTTTGTTCTCAAAATACAATTCTTTAAGAGACTAAATGAACCTTTTTTTTCAATAAAAACCGCTATAGAACATACATTATTTAACACATGGCCTTGTGATGGACTTTAGTCTGGAGATGTACCCATCTTTGGTTGTAATTGCATATTTGCTTTACCGGTGGGAGCCTCATAAATGGATTTTGAAGCCTTGCTGAGGACTGTGTTATTGCACTGTATCTGTATTACTTTCAAAATCACTTTGCTTCAGGCAATGTGAACTGACAACAAAATGAAAATGTGTCCCACCGTATTAGGGTATTTTGTACATTCTCTTTCTTTCAACTGCAACTTGATTACAGAAGTATATCACATGATTGGCCCTGTGCAGAGGCTGCCCTTACTAGAAATCAATAGCTGTGTGTATTCAAATTATTCCAGATGTAAGCCCTATGGCTAGAAGCTCCAGGGAGAAAGAACTCCCTACTTCCCCTATTGCTGAACAGGGAAAAGTGCTGTCATAGATCTAAGCAAATGAAGCTCTCTACCCGCAGTTCCATATTGATACCTGGGAGGTCACCATAACTTGTCATGAAGTTGGATTTTGGGCATAGTGGCTCCTAGAGAGGCTTAAGAGGAGAAAAGCGCTATTATGTTGTAGCAAAGAGCTTGTTTTCAAGCAGCTATGCTCTATCAATGGAGCTAAGTGTTCTTGACTCCCTTCCTATGGGGACTTCACTGCAGGACAGAAGGCACAGAACAGCAGCAGAATAGAGTGGATTCTGGTGAGGCCCTTCCTTACTTAGCATCTTATTAAAGTTGAATCACTAAATGGGGCAACGGGCAGTGATGCATCCTTTGAGACAGGAGACAGACCTGCAAAGAGGTCCTTGAACTACTGCTACTTGCTGGTCCTCACTGTGAGTGGGGTTTGATGCATGGGTGAGGTGATGCGGTCAAGGGACTACTATCTGCAGTACATTTTTTTTTTTCCTTTCTTTCTTTTTTTTTACTGCAGGGAAGGGGGAGGACGTATTTTACTTTTTTTATTTATAGATGTTCTGTTGCTGTGTTCCCCAAGTTTGACCATTTCCTTTCCCCTAATAATGTCGTCTTGTTTATGCACAGTTTCGGAGTGTTGGTGAGTGGGGAAATTCTGTCCGTTAAGGACATGCAGGGAGTGGGTGTTTGATTTTCCCAGGTTCCTGGGGGTGAGTTCAAGCCACTTTAGTTACCTCTCAAGAGGGACCCTAGATACATTGAACCATTTTGCTGCCATTAACCACCTGGCAGAAGGGTTGCACAGTACAAGGAAATTGCAAAGGGAAACCTTATAGGGTCTGGATTCAGGAAGAAACTCTCCTTGGGCTCGCACTTGTAATATGAAACACCTAAGCAAAGGCATACTAATTTAGATTGAATGGCAATCCTCTGTCTAGCCTGGAAGTCAAATATCCACAAACAGAAGAAAAGGTCAATGGAATTGTGCTAGCTGCGTGGCTGATGGTCCGAACAATAGAGAAAGGGTATTAGAATGAGTGCAGTGGAGGAAATGGGACCAGGTGCTGCAGTACTTACCAGGCAAGGCCTGCTACCTGGAAGCTGTGCGACCGAAACCGTCCCTATTACGGCGAGAACTATTATAGACTGGGTTTAAATGTCTTGCCTAGCAGAGCAGCATACTATAATTAAGCTTGCATCAACATTTCTGTTATAAATGTAGCTTTAGGGATTTATAACCCTCTTTAACTATTCCGTCCGAGCTGTAGAGTGCCATGCAGTGACTTCACCTAAGTGCAAAGAGTCTAACGCCCAAACTGGGCTCTCACTTACTCTGGTGGAGCCCCATTAAAATCAGAGGGGTTGAACAGATGTTGGGCTAGGCTGAAATTGGCAACATGTGGTATGTGGCTGTACCACCCTGGGGTAGACTGAGTCACAATTCACGTTCTAATCGCAATCCTTCCTCTGCTCCCCTGTTTTTTCGGGGAGGGTGTTGGGACTACTTTATTTCACCCCTTTTCATGGAGCAAATGGGGATGGAGTGGAGCCAGGGCTCTTCCCTTTCCTATCCCCTTTCTGTCTCTTCCCCATCTACTTGCTCTCCTCTCCATGGCAAGAGTTAGTCTGAGCAGTTATGAGCCCTTATTCCTCTGGCTCATTCTCTCTGGCTAATTGCTGTGCTGCCTCAGGAACAGGGCAGGAAGCAGATTGTGACTCTGAGTCACAGTCTGGTTCCTGGTTTCCTCCCCTCCCCTTTGCTCCAGGAGAGATGTTATCTCTCCCAGCCCCTTTGTTGTTGCAGATTACTTCCCCCATGGCATAGGCTCAGTTGTGGTAGCCAGGACCTTGGTGAGTGAGTAGAAACAAGGCTACATCCAATTCCTGCTCACCTGCACAGGAGGGGAGCGGCACTGGGCAGGTAGGGCCAGAGGGGGGCAGGACGTTGACAGAACTTTTCGTTCTGTCCCACCGCACCAGCTAGCAAAGGGGCTGTAGCAAATTACTCCCTCATAGGAGCAAAGGAAGAAGTAGACTCTACAACCACAATTTCTCCCCAATTTCTTCATACGCAGGGTACTGAACAAAGGCTCAATCAAGCGATTAATGAACACAGGGCTTTCTGTTTGGACTGTGAGGAGGCCTCAGGATGATGAGTTTCCCCTAATATCTCCATCTCTCTAAGGTACCACATTAGTTGCAGGTGAAACTCTTTAACACAGTATATATACACAGAAACCTTCCTGGGCTGTGAATATATTTAATGCTCAGTGTTGTTTCTGAGGGCAATGAGATGCGCAGCTCAGGGTTTGAATTTCCCTTCAGGAATGCTGTAGGAGTGTGTCTGGAGTTACACATTCTCCTCTCCTCTCTTGTGTGAGTTAATACATATATTTTGGAAGAAAATAAAATATTCACTGAGGATCATTATCTGGCAGAAGCCTGGAGACTTAAACTGAAGAGGACAGCAGGTAGGGAGACTGGAAGCTATTGATGAGCTGGCTTTAAGAGTGTTGGTATGTAGAACTCCCTCTTTTCCTGTCTCTGAGGCATCAGATCACATCTCTCTAAATCCTGCCTTAAACCCCTTCTTTTCTCTTCAGCTTATGACTGACTCTGTATAGTGTATTGTGATACTGTGTATTAAGGACATGTCATAGTAATTCCATCACCAGATCTCACAGTTATAACATACTGAAAACTCCCATTGACTTCTGTGAGGACGACAAGGTCAAGTTCTGTTGGTAGTGAGGATTTCACTGGGCACCAATGGCACAATATTGAAATAAAAAGCATTGCGTGATCGTGTTGTAATGTAACCCACTGGGCACAAAGAGCAGTAACTCACAATCTGCACAGGATGTCTTACTGCCCCAGCTGGAGAGCTTTGGCTCAAGCTGGAACAGTTCATGCTTTAACTCCTGAAGTCCCTGCCTCAATCAACATGTTGTGTGTTGTCCAACATGTAAACTGTCACAAAGATGAAGGCTCATGGTGTTCAAACTGCTGTGGACCTCTGACTTCCATGATGAGCTTCCTTTTGATCAGGGGAAGTACATAAACCATGGGTGAATGGGAGGGGGTGCATGTGTTACATTCTCCCTTCTGTGCTGATTCATGGAGCATATAAGTGTTCTACACACACACACACACACACACACACACACACACACACACTAAAAATGAATCTTTAAAGGTTGATGGCTGAAGATATTAGGCTGGTACCATTTAAAACAATTAAAGGAGTAACAACAAGAGAGTTGACATAGGTTACACATTATTTGGAAAAGAAGAAATTACAGTGAGGCCAAACTAATACTGCTGATGTTATGGGCGTGCAATGCAGGCACTGAATTTATGTCTCTGCTCATAGTTTAAATTGATGTGACACAGGTAATTGCCAGGTTTAAAGGTTGAGAGGTTTGAATGAGCACTCTCTCTAGAGGTAGAATTAAAAAAAGCAATGAACAACAAAACCCAAGTTTGCATTCAGCTGAATGTGGGTCTCCTTGTAGGTTTCTTGGTGAAAGGAAGCCATTGCACCACCTGTCATGTGAATGCTACGGGTCTGTCCATAAAACTAGAATTCCCAATTATTGCCCCGCTCATAGAAAGAAATGTACGAGTTAGTCTGTTGCAGTGCAGGAACTGTAACCCAGTTTTGTTCACGTAATGTTGTATGTGCATGCCCTATTTATCTTAAGTAACTAACAGGTTAGCTTTAATTTTCAGATTCACCAAGATGTTCTCTGGCTGAATAATCATGCGATCACTATGCTCTAATCCTTGCTTATACCTCTTCTACGTTTTTATCACCCTCCCTTATAGCGTCACATGTAAAACGTGGGGCCTGACCATCATTTACAATCATGTGTAGTGCTTACTAACATGGCTAGTCCCTTTGACCTCACTGTGCCTACTCAGGCATGAAGCACTGCAGTGGGCAGTAAGTGTTTGCAGGATAGGGTCTTTAGATTGTAAACTCTTTGCAGCTTTCTGTGACACCTCTAGTGTGCTATAAAATGCTTTACAAACATTTATTAAACCTCACCATGCCTGGTAGGAGGTAAGAAAGTATGGTTACCATACATTAGCCTAAAGGTGGCCTCTAATTTAGAGCGCCTCCATTTTTGGTAGCAAAAATTTGCGGCTGCTTTTTGAAATCTGGGCCTAAATGACTCACCTGAGGTTGAAGGGGATCAGAGTCGGAGCCTGGATAGGAACTTGTTAGTGCCAGTCTCCTATTCCTGCATATAGACTGTTCTTCTCTATGTACATACAGTTTAGAATGTCACAAACTTTTTTCAAATGATTCCTTCTGCTTAAATAGTATCTATTTTTAAGAAAGGGGGGAAAAAGTGATTTGGGAAACTACAGGCCTGTTTGTTTAAGCTCAATTGTATGCAATGTCTTGGGACAAATTTACAAAGAGAAAGTAGTTAAGGACATAGAGGTACACAGTAATTGGGATAAAATACAACATGGTTTTACAAGAGGTAGATTGTTCCAGACCAACCTGATCTCCTTCTTTGAGAAGACAACTGATTTCTTTTAGACCAGGGAAATGCAGTAGATCTAATCTACCTGGATTTCAGTAAGGCATTTTGATACAGTTCCACATGAAAATTATTAGTTACATTGGAGAAGATGGGGATTAATATGAGAATTGAAAGGTGGATAAGTAATTGGTTAAAGGGGAGACTACTATGTGTCATACTGAAAAGTGAACTGTCAGGCTGGAGGGAGGTTACTAGTGGAGTTCCTCAGGGATTGTTTTTGGGACCAGTCTTATTTAACATTTTTATTACTGACCTTGGAACAAAAAGTGGGAGTGTGCTAATAAAATTTGCAGATGAGACAAGGTTGGGAGGTATTGCCAATATAGAAGAGGATGGGAATATCATACAAGAAAATCTGGATGACCTTGAAAACTGGAGTAATAGAAATGGAATGAAATTTAATAATGCAAATTCATGCATTTAAGGATTAACAAGAATTTTTGCTATAAACTGGGGGCGTATGAGTTGGAAGTGACGGAGGAGAAAGACCTGAGTGTATTGTTTGATCACAGTATGACTATGAGCTGCCAATGTGATGCGGCCATGAAAGGCTAATGTGATCCTAGGATGCATCAAGCGTGGTATTTCCGATAGAGACAGGGAAGTATTAGTACCATTGTACAAGGCACTGGCAAGACTTCATTTGGAATACTATGTGCAGTTCTGGTCCCTGATCTTTAAGAAAGATGAATTCAAACTGGAACAGGTGCAGAGAAGGGCTACTAGGATAATCGGAGGAATAGAAAACCTACCTTGTGAGGAAAGGAGGCATCTTAGAGACTAACCAATTCATTTGAGCATAAGCTTTCATGAGCTACACCTCACTTCATCAGAAGCATGCAGTGGAAAATACAGTGGGGAGATTTTATATACACAGAGAACATGAAACAATGGGTGTTACCCTACACACTGTAACAAGAGTGATCAGCTATTACCAGCAGGAGAGTAGGGGGGGAAAAAACCTTTTGTAGTGATGATCAACGTGGGCCATTTCCAGCAGTTGACAAGAATGTGAGGAACAGTAGGGGGGGAAATAAACAAGGGGAAATAGTTTTACTTTGTGTAATGACACATCCACTCCCAGTCTTTATTCAAGCCTAAGTTAATTGCATCCAGTTTGCAAATTAATTCCAATTCAGCAGTCTCTCTTTGGAGTCTATTTTCCCCATGTTTATTCCCCTCACTGTTCCTCAGACGTTCTTGTCAACTGCTGGAAATGGCCCACTTTGATTATCACCTAAAAAAGGTCTCCCCCCCCCCGCCCCCCGCTCTCCTGCTGGTAATAGCTCCCCTTACCTGATCACTCTTGTTACAATGTGTATGGTAACCAGGGAGCCTTGCTCTGTGACACATGGAAGGGGCGGAGACCCCCTGTGTGCTATTGATGTGTTCTAGCCCCCCCACACCTGGTCCCCCTCAGCTATCAGCACAGTTATAATGTTCTAGCTGCAGGGGAGCCTGTCGGAGGCAGTGCCATAATTTAAAGCAATTTTTGCAAGTGGTGAATTTAGCCTTCTGCTCTGTTTGTGGATTATGCAGAGAGGTTTTGATTTTTTTGTTTTGTTTTTAAGTAATCTGCTGTTCGTAATTGGGTGGAAAAAACAGTTTAGGCAAACAAATTCAGCCCGTGGGTTGTGAGGGAAGAGTTCACTGGGAGTAGTTGCTCTTCATTTTTCATAGTGTTTGATTATGTACATCACACAGGGTTGTTTCTGCTCTCTGTTGGATGACTTGGCACTTTGAAAATGAGTTACAAATGATGGCTAGTGTGTAGTGCATGCTATTCATGTACAAATACCCTTGTTCGTGTTCAAAGGACAGCCATTCCACAAAATGCACTGGAACAAAAACTGATTGGTGGTTGAGGAAAATAACTAGAAGGCGCATTTTGGATGCACTGGAGAGGAACACTGTAGGTAGCTGGGAGGCCAGAGACAAGAATTGTGCAGGACTCTTGGAAGGAGATAAGTAGGACATGGCCAATTACATTGGATGAAAAAGGGAAGGGTCAGGTTTGCAAGATTTTGTGGCGCCAAACTGGCAAGACTTAGTATTATACTGACTGTGTGTGGTGGGGAGTGAAAGATGACTTAAAAAATTGTGATCCTGAATGACAGGGAAGGATGATGATTGTTTGATTGGGGGGGGGGGTAGGAAGAAAAATAAGCAGTTCAGTTTTTACCATGTAAATCTGGGGTTGGCAATGATTTTTGGGTGGTGGTGGCTTTTTTTTTTTTTTTTGGTTAAGGTTTCAATTTTAAAAGGGCCCCTGTGGCATATTCAAACTTTCCCTCAGACAGTTTTCAATTAATGCAGATAAGAAATAAGAAAAACAAAATACCACGATCACAGGAGTTTTCCCACTGCCAGTATCTGGGAAGCTATCGCTAAGAAAAAAACCCATTGCGATCAAATGCTGGTTCAGTTTAAAAAGAATAAAAATGTAATGTATTGATTTTTCAGTGGGATCAAAATTTGATCCTTAATGGTGGGTAGTATTTGATTCATATTCCCCCTTTCTCCTCCAACTAACCTTGTCTGTTCACCTCTCTCCACTCCCTTCCTTCTTCCCCACAGGTATTTTAAAATCTGTTTGGTCTGAGATCATGATTCAGGGTTCCCTTTCTGAATGTAACACTTCATTTCATCATTTCAGCTGGCTCCACAAGCCTCAGGTAATACGCTTGAGCATGACATAAAAAATAAGCCTAGCAGGCTATAACAACAGCATGATGCTTGGAAGAGTGTTTGTTCTTCTGAGTTCACTGTCAGGGTATGAAACAGACTGCAGTGTTAACTATTATCTAAATAAAATACCATGTGAGCTACAATAACAAAACTGCAAAGAGCAGGTGCCCTATGCTGGTGTAGCATGGTCTAATAGCTAGGAGAGAGCAGATTTCTGATTGCATTGTTCTGCACAACGTATTTTGCAATGCCATTGTTCTTCTCCCATGGTATTGCTGGAATTGAGTGCCACCAGGTGTTCACTGATGAGTATGACACACACATGCTGATTACATTTAGAAACTTTCTTTCTTAATTTAATAAAGAGACAGTGGCCTGTACTGTAACTCCACCAGCTTCACTGGCGTTAAATCAAGGTGAATTTGGCTCAGTGCCTCATCTTGCTTAACAGCTGTAGCATGGAACATATTGCTAATATTGTGGAGGAGCAGTGGTAGCCACACCATAATTAAAAATAAAGATAGCTTACCAATATAGCCCCATTTACAATCCCACACAACCTCCTTTAAAAAGAAATCAGTCCTGAAATTTTGCATGCTATCTCATCTTAGGGGTAACTCCCTTGCTGGGAAGTTTTCAGGGAAAAAAACGAATAGGAGATTTAAAGTGTTGGGGTCAGACTCATGGCATGGTCCCACTCTGGCTTCTTTGTGCCACTCCAGTCGTATAAAGGGAACACAAACTAGTCAGATCTCACTGCAGTTATACCCTCAGCGTAAGGAGGGTATCCTCAGAGCAGCTGGAATAGTTACATGCTGCCCCCACTTGAAATCTTTAGCGCAGAGGGCATCAGTGATGTAGGGGACATTGTAGGTCATGGCCAGACCCTTCTGGCAGCCAAGAATAGCCAAAAGGGTGAGCCAATTAGTTTAATTTTATCCTTTAATTGTGTTGTAGTGGTTAACTCATGTTATTTCATATGTAATCAATGTGTGATGAATAGCTAAATTGGATAGGATTATAGCAGTAGAAGACTGACAAGTATTTAGGAGTGACAGGTTCGTGTTAAGGACATAAGTAAGCTATAGCTGTAATGCAAGGCCTACAGGCAGAGGACTGTAAGATTTTTTGCTTAGCTACACTGGGCCACAAGCTTAAGGAGACTTGATATCGGTGGATAACCTAAGACTGACCCTATGCCAGTAAGATCACAAGATTACTGTAAAAGATGTGCCAAAAGGTGACACTTCAGAAAAATAGACTGCAGGATACCTGATTTGTAACATCATGGGAAGTTCTATTCTGATCCTGAGTTACTCTGGAAACAGGCTGATGTAAATATTAATAAGATGCTAATAAGGAAAAGGGGGAATGAGGAGAACAACCTATGGCAAGTGGGGCACCCCAACATTTATGGGGTGTGGAAGTACGGATAAGGAAAAAGAGGTTGGAACCCTCATGCATATGAATAAGGTGTTTAGGCATGGTCAGAACAACAATATAATAGAGGTTCCCTGGTTGGGTAAAAATGGGAAGACCCCAGCAGGAACCACCTGACTATTGATGACCATATGTTGAGACATCCACCAAACTCGCGAATATCTTTGGGGATGTGATTATGAATACAGCATTGGCTGTGGCTTGGGCTCTGTCAGGTTGGGTAGATATGTATGTGAGTGTAACATATAACTTATAATACAAACAAGACTGTTCACTTGTAACTGTGTTCGTGGTCACTGTATTCATTCTTCATGTGCTCCTAAGAGTCTCCAAGTCTAAGAGTAAAGGGTAACTTTTGATTTGGAAACTGTAGCAACAGGAGCTGAGCCCATTGTAGGTTAACATAGAATCATTAATTCAATTCAAATAAAGAGAAGGCTACAAGGGTCCCACGGGGAGCTGCTGTAGCCCATCTCTCCTTGTTTTTTGAAACCTGTCCCATTTATCTGGCTTATTTGCTTCCCCCTCCCGCTTTTGGACAGAAACCAAAGCTATTCCTTTGTTTGCTCATTATTTGGACCAGATTGAAGAAAGTCCCAATCTTTTTGCTCTCTATACATTGGGACATAAACTGGTCATTGAATAAAGAAAATGTAATGGAGCTGAGGATGAAGCCCTATTTATAACGTCACCAAATTCTGTTCACATTTACTCTGGTGTAAATCCAGAGTAATTCCCTTGACGTTAGCATAGTTGCTTTGGATTTATGCATGCGTAACTGAGAACAGTATTTAAAATGTAATCTGTAAAGCACCTTGAGGTACTTCCGGATAAAAGGTACTGTATAAATTGAGGGGTTATCGTCCCTAGCAGGTGCTTTTCTTGGGAAGGGAGGTTTTCTTAGGCTTTTCTTCTTGGCAAGGCAGGATCATAACAAAAGCTTTAGATCTCTGAAATTTGACAGTGAATTCGCCTGTCCGTGCCTATGATTCAACACAAGATCAAGTGATACAGTGAGCTGTATGTACTTTCTGACTTGAAGCTGTAACTCTATACATCATGAACACACAAGAAGAGACACTAATGCAAGGTATTGTTAGCACCTGTTCCTGACAAAGTGGCCTATAATAACTTTTTTTATTTGTCCCTCTAAAAGGTGGTGTTTTTTTTTTTTTTTAAAAAGGGTTCAACAAAGGCATTAAAAAGTCAGAGGGAACCTAGTTAGCCCTTCTCACTCAAACTTCAGATCTCCTCCTATACGCTGGGTTTAGAGTGCTGTTCGGACTATTTTTAAAGAGGATGATGCAAGTTGGTCATACATTCTACTTGTTGAACTACAACATGCATTGTTTGAGGCTTGGTTTATAAATAGTACATAGTTGCAAATGTAACCCACATTCAGTCTTCCCCTCTCACGATGGCTGGGCCATGTACAAAGATCGAGAGGCCTGCTACAGCGTTGGATGACTGAGTTGGGTCTTCTAGCTCAGACAGTAGAGGTTTGTGCTTAAAGACCCTGAAGTCCTGGTCTGATCCCTGTTGCCAGTGATCTACCCAGAGTCTTGTACTACAGCGTTAGAATGATGAAAGCTGGAGTTTGTTTTTGTCAACATCCCTGTTTCATTTACATAGCACTCTTGTTGAGCATGATGCTTTTCAAGAGAAGGCAAAGTCCTTGGTCCAAGGAGCTTACAGTCTAAATAGGACAGGCATGAAAAGCACAAAAGATGACAACAGGCAGGTGAAATGCAGGGTAGGCATCAGAAAACGGGTTGGAGGAACCTGTTCTTAGAAAAGTCTTATTTATACAGAATAAATAGAATGACCCCATGGTCTAAAGATCTAGTGGGCAGGGCAGAAGGATTAGGAGGAATAATAAATTCCGTTTTTGACCTGTCTAATCTGAAGTGGTGCAACATTCAGAAAGAGGTTCCTGATTGGCAGGTGGAAATGTGGGGTTTTGGGGAAGGGAAAAGATTCAGCACAGATGCAGATTTGATTGTTATAATTTCATGAGTGTCCGGTATTAAGTGCCTGACCCTGAAACAGATCTGATTGCTTCAGAATGCAGTGACTTGCCTGCTCCCCAGCACAAGCTGCAAGTGTCCATTTCCCCAGTCCTTTGCTTGCTGCACTGGCTCCCCAAACAGAGATCAAAGCTTCCACTTTTTACATTCAAAGCCTTCTGTTGGATTGGCCTGAGCCATTTCAGAGGCTATCCTGATCTCCCACAACAGCTATGATCCACTGGAACAACAACAGACTGCCTCGTGAGCATGGCAGACAAGCTTCCTTGGCAGCTGGCCCATCACTGTTGAATTCTGAGATTAGAATGAGCCTTGGTGCATTTGGAACAAACTGTAAAACTCACATCTTTGGCCTAAACCAAAGAGGACAATTCTATTTAGGCTGACCAGATAGCAAGTGTGAAAAATTAGGACAGAGGGTAGGGGGTAATAGGAGTCTACATAAGAGAAAGCCCCAAATATCGGGACTGTCCCTATAAAATCGGGACATTTGGTCACCCTAATTCTATTCAATAGGGATGAGGTGGAAAGGAACATAAGGGACCTGACTTCCCAGTGCCTTGCACCGTCATCTACTTCTGCGCACTGGGTGTAAAATGTTACAAATCAAAATAGCAGCTTTTTATACTCTTTGCACAGGTGTAAATAACTGCACAAAGGGAAGCAGATTTGGGTCTAAAATCTTTTAGAAATGGAATCTTGTAAGTCACACAAATACCTTGATGAGCATAACATACATGTGTGGATAGATTTGTGAGCCATGATACAGCTGTGTGCGTACTGCTAGCCTTTCACCAACAGACAGCATTACATAGCATATGCAAAATGTAAGTGTCAGAAGGGGAAAAATATGAGTTGGGTTTAGGGAGGATTCTTGTATCAAAGCACTAAACTCTAAAGGAGACTTTGTTGCTCTTCATGACTCAGGCATCACAACTAGGCCTGACCAGAAAACAACAATCGGTTTAATATAAAATTTCAAGATTTTTTTTTTAATTTTGTTTTGTTTGCAATATGTGGGTGCTCTCCCTCTCCCTTTCTCTCTCTCTCTCTAGGTATGTCACCATGAATCCACAAAACCTTCCAAATGCATTTTTTCATTGAAATTGATACATTTCCATGAAAAATTTTGGTTTTGATGAAATGACATTTCAGCTCTAATAACAATGTTGACTGGACCCCTTCTAGAATCTAATAACAACATTGATTGGACCCCTTCTAGAATTAATTTGTATTGCTGCCGGGGAGGTAAGAGAATCCATTAACAAGGAGGGAAAAAAAAAAAAAAAACTCCAGGAACAGTTAAATGTGTTTTTTTTTTTTTTTTTTTTCCTTCTCATTTCTCGTTTTATGTCCTCTTTCCTGGCTTTTATGTGTTTTTATATTTCTCCCTCAGGTTACAATAGCTGTGCTGAATGCTAATAACAATACTTGATGCAACTACAGGGTTCATTTTTGAATTATTCTTTCCCTTGAATATTGAAAACTCATCTGAATTATTTGGAGTAGTAGCTGGGTCAATTCACCAGATTATTTTGGTGTAGAGAGGGGTTCAATAAATGTTGTTTTAACAGGTATTCCTTGCTAATTCGTTTAGCAAGGATTTCAAGCATAAATGACTATTTCATAAAGGATCCCTAATGGGGGGGCCATATAAAAATCTTTATTAAATGCATTAGTCCCCTGGCATGACCTTTTATTACATAAAAATAATACAATAAAAATTCATGATCGACTAAGAATAAAAGTCAAATGTACGTTTTAATTAAATGAATAACACTTAAAATATTTGGTGAAAGCAAAATTATTGCAGGTATTTAATTGATCTTTCTTTGGAAAAATGCATTTCATTGTAACTTAATTGACATATGTATTGCACTTTTAATGCAATGCGGCTAAATTTGTGTAATCTGAAACTTTTATATTATTCTGCTTCTGACAATTAGCTCTGAAAGAACTGATAGTTTTCATTTGATTTATATTTGTGTAAATACCAACAGTCTGGGCAAGTCTCTTTAAAAAAGTTTTGGCATGATCTTTCTTTGAGAGCGAACATAGAAAAAAGGTGATAAAGGACTGTTGTCTAAAACATGGAATTTAAAGGTCTTTAGAGTGTGAGACTTAAGTATTCACAGATGGTTGGTTGCAATTTATAGTGCAATTTAAAAGTTACTACTAATTTCTGCAAACACAGCTTTCTCTGCTGAGTCAGTCCTTCCCTTTCTGCCATGACTGTCTACTCATCTGTTGTGTGCTAGCCCTTAAATCCAGGGTTATGGGCAATATGGGGAAATGACTATCTGTTGTTCTTGTACAGTGTGAGGCACCCCTGCTCAGTCCCTTGCTTCTGGTG
This sequence comes from Eretmochelys imbricata, assembly GCF_965152235.1. Taxonomy (NCBI): domain Eukaryota; kingdom Metazoa; phylum Chordata; order Testudines; family Cheloniidae; genus Eretmochelys; species Eretmochelys imbricata. The sequence continues at coordinate 26,427,412 of NC_135583.1, forward strand.
TGGCAGGACTAGAAATATTAGGGAGACACCAGGCCATGCCATTGCTGAGGGGTGATGGGGAAGAGTGCTTTGCATTGCTTGAAGGGATGAAATATTACTAGGGAGTAACACTGTTGAGTGCAGAGGAAGTCGGGATACGTGCATTCTGGCTGGCAGCTAAGTCGTACGCACACAACATGAGGGATAGGAGTTGGGACTTTCATCTCCAAAACCAAAGCCCCCTGTCAACTGAAATAAGAATTTCTCCTCTAACTGTTGGTAATGCCTCAAACAGTTATGCAAAATTCCCTGTAATCTCAATCAAACTCATATTCCCAGCAGTCTGTTAATTACACTGGTTTCAGAGTAACAGCCGTGTTAGTCTGTATTCACAAAAAGAAAAGGAGTACTTGTGGCACCTTAGAGACTAACCAGTTTATTTGAGCATGAGCTTTCGTGAGCTACAGCTCACTTCATAGGATGCATACCGTGGAAACTGCAGCAGACTTTATATACACACAGAGATCATAAAACAATACCTCCTCCCACCCCACTGTCCTGCTGGTAATAGCTTATCTAAAGTGATCATCAAGTTGGGCCATTTCCAGCAGCAGCAAGGACCAACCAGTGGCCCACCTTGATTATCATGCACATTGTGTAGAGAGTTGTCACTTTGGATGGGCTATTACCAGCAGGAGAGTGAGTTTGTGTGTGGCGGGGTGGAGGGTTAGAAAACCTGGATTTGTGCTGGAAATGGCCCAACTTGATGATCACTTTAGATAAGCTATTACCAGCAGGACAGTGAGGTGGGAGGAGGTATTATTTTATGATCTCTGTGTGTATATAAAGTCTGCTGCAGTTTCCACGGTATGCATCCGATGAAGTGAGCTGTAGCTCACGAAAGCTCATGCTCAAATAAACTGGTTAGTCTCTAAGGTGCCACAAGTACTCCATTTCTTTTTGTTAATTACACTGAAAATGTCCTCCATTTGGTCATCTAAAATTGCTCAGTGCATTCCGTGATACATTTGATAACTGAGGATGGAACTGTTCTAGTGGTAGCTAATGGGGTAGTTCAAACAATAGAAGATTGTATTTTAAGGTGGGAAGGTCCTGATCCCTGTGCTCCATCCTGCAGGTGTGGGATTTAGCTGATACTATACCAGTGTTCTCTGTATATTTATATCGCCCTCTAGAACCACATTGATTCTGTAGCCAAACTTTCAAAAGATCTCCACACCCTCCATTGGGCCAGATTTTCAAAACAACTCCACACACTGAGCTCTCTTGAAAATCTGGCCCCACATGACAAGAAAATTGGTATGTTGCACAGCTCTGATTTGCCTGGAAAAGGGTCTCCGTGAAATCAGACATCTGAGAGGGGAAGATTCTGTGGGAGAAGGTCTTAGAGCAGGGGTTTCCAAGTTTCATTGCACTGCGACCCCCTTCTGACAACAAAAGTTACTACATGACCCCAGGAGGGGGGGACTGAAGCCTGAGCCCACCCCATCCCTGCCTCCCTGCATGGAGGGCCAAAGCCGCACTGACTTGGGGTGGGGGCAAAGCCAAAGCCCAAGGGCTTCAGCCCTAGGCAGGGGACCTGTAATCTCAGTCCCACTGCCCAAGGCAGAAGCCTGCAGGCTTTGGCCCAAGTCAGTAGGGCTTGGGCTTTGGCTTTGGCTTCTGGCCCCAGCAAGTCTAGCCAGCCCTGGCGACCCCATTAAAACGGGGTCGCGACCCACAGTTTGAGAACCACTGTCTTACAGTATAGCTTCCCAAGTACATGAAAAAAATCATTTTTACACAGAGGTCCTCCATGAACCCATGTCTATCATTCTATGGGTTTGACTTCCTTTCCCCTTCGCTAACAGATTCCAGCATTCTGCTGACTGAATTCACTGCAGCAAGTTCACCCAAAAGCCTATTGTCTTATGCATGCAGCTTATTAATTCACAGAGAAATAACACTACATTTGAATTTGGCTTTTATGTAAGTAAAAAGAAAACAAGTATAGCAATATTAAAAGAAAATATCCAGTGCAAACACCTTTGATGTATAGTAGAGATCAGTACAGTGTTCCTTAGAATAATGTTATAATGCAGACTGCAAAAAACCCCACAGTGATTATAGGAAATGTTATCTGGATGTTGTTTACAGAAGACTCTTTAGCTATGGCACTGAATAATTTTATAGCTAACATTTCCTGTTGAATAGCAACACCTTATTATACATAAAAATCTTAAAACATAAGTATTAATAACACAATCTTTATAATACAATCTTGCATTGAGGACTGGATTTGCAAATTAATGATTAAGTGAACAAACACAAATTTTTAAAAAAGTACATTATTTATAAAGGGCCTGATCCAACCACCAATGGGAAGATTCCCAATGGGTTTGGATCAGGCCCGTATATGGAAAGTGTACTATAATTTGAATAATTGATGATAGTGTCCTACTAAATGTTGAATAGTGTATTTCGAAAAAAGGAGTGAAGTACTAATACGGAGACCACCCTGCAGATTTAATACCCTTGCTATTAAATCTTTGCTGAAAAAGGATACTGGGTTTTGTGCATCAGCTATGGGTGACTTAGTGAAATGCAATTCAGTGAAATTCCGCCACACTGGTTTAAAAGAGAAGACTTTTAGTATTTGGATTAGCAACTATAATATAAACTCCAATCTTAAATCAAGAGATCAGCTAAACTAATTCCTACAGATCCTGCAAAACTGGGTATTTCATTGGCAGGACCCTGCTCCCATTAAAATTAATTGGAGTCTTACATCAGTGGGAGCAGGAGCCAGCCCATTGTCATCACTTGCCTAGATCCTGAAAACCATACATGTTTGTTTGACTAGATGCACCGTGCGCACTGGATTTCAGCTGAACAGGATGACTCCCCGCTGTGCATGAAGTTAAATATGCGCATGTGTCTTTGCAGGATCAGGGATGCAGTGGTGGTGGCATCCAAAACCTTGCTTATGTTCATGCCTTGGTCTTTCAGACAGACAGTAGAATACACAGATACAATACTTTCCTAGGTGGAAAATACCCATTTTACAGTACCTGTTTAAAAACAACATTCACAGTAATGAGACCCTTGACTTTTTTTTCCCTGAAATAGTTAAATTGCTTCAACAATATTAAAAAAGAAAACTCCTAGAAAAACCAACACCTGCTTAGCCTGTAATATGTGTGACTTGATTGTTGCAATCCAGTGAGACCTACAGTTCTGGAGCCTTAACATTCCACCTGATCTGCAGGTTTCCTGCCTGGCAGGATATAGTACATTGAATAGCACCAAGATCTTAGTTAAGAAAGGAAAATCTTTTTTTCTGAGGATAAAGAGATTTTAATACTCCAGGACTGTGCCAGAAATCCCCACAGGCAAGCTTTTCAAAAATGACCAATTAAAACCACTCTGGTGGTCTTTTAAAAATCCCAAAGAGTTCTACTATCTTCCTGCAGTAGCCATTTTTGGAGTGGAAAGGTAACTAGTGAATTGGGAAGAAGGGAGAAATCATGAATCTCTTTGAACATAATGGAAGCATCTTTAGTATTAAATGATGATCCTCCCCTTTACTGTGTAAGCAAAGGCATGAATTATCCATGCAAGATGGTACAGGAGGCAAGGCAGACTTGAGGGGGAGGTGGCTACAGGTGCCTCCATTATATGTTCCTTCCCAGAGCTGCTAGACTCCTCTGTTCTTAATTTTGCATTGATAAAAGGGGGTGTGACCACATGGAATGGGGAAGAAATCAGGGCCATGCTGCTGTAGGCATCAGCATATATATGGAAAACTTTCACAGGTGCTGGGCAGTAATGACGCAAAAGACATGCTTTGTGGAGCCTACCTGTGGGTCATAGAGAACTAGTGTCAATGGAGGAGTCAGTGTGCTAGCTGAGCCGCCCATGCTGCGGGAATGGGACAAGAACAATGTCATTAATTTTTAAAAATGGATTTCGTTGTAATTTTTTAACCCAAAATGCGTTGAGTTTTTGGTGTCTAGAATCATCGTTACACAAGCAGTGCAGGATGTAAAGATCTGCTGATCCTCCTTTTGCATACTAGTTGCATCTTGGCTTTCCTATCTGTCTCTAGAGGGGGAAAAAAACTAAACACAGTTGATTTGAACTTAATACACAAAGTCTTCATTTGGCTCCAATCCATAAAGCTCAGCTAACATTTTAAATCTTGGACCCCAGTCATTTAGAAAGTCATAGTCAATATCTGAATCTGAGGATCCTGACTCCAAAGAGCTAAGAGATTCTGCAATGGACTCAGCACCTTCATAGCCATAAATGTGAAGGGTGTCATATGGCAGCAAATCCCCATCATTGTCAGCTTCATCCTTCTTCACCTCAATCATAATTGCCATTTCCCCAGTGCCAGAATTTCCATTTCCTGTTGGCTTCTGGACCTGTGCATACAGGCAGGGCCTAGTCTCCAGGTTCATGCCATTCTTGCGGACAGAGTTGAGCACAGACACGTCGTAGCTGGTGGTGTCCATTTCACCACCACCTTCTTCATCGTAGGTGACAAGCTGCTCATGAATCTCTGCCACATTCTTCCTGAGTACAGTCAGCTCTTTCTTGTGCCTCTTTCTCAGAATGATTAACAATGTGATTACTGTAGAGGAAACATCCCAGCAGTTGTAAATAAAGGCAAATATAGAGAATTAGAGTAAACCAAACTCAGTGTAGTTAAAATTGAACATAATCTGAAGTTTTTTCAGGAAAAATGCCATTACATTCAAAAAAGAATGTATCTAAAACATTCCTAAAGTAGGTCTGATGTGTTGACAAAAGGGGCCCGTTTTTGCATTCTGTCAATCTGCTTTAGTGTTGATCTCTTCATCTCCTTAGAACTTTATTTTTACAGCACCAGACTGTTAGTCCTGGAACCTGAAGTCCTGTAGTCATGAACACAGAACAGACAACAGCAGTGCAAGCTTTCCCTATGCTTCCCTGTCAATATGCCTGAGCCCTGCCCTGGAGGGTATATCTCTAGCAGAGAGACCATAGTTCATCCTCCATAATCAGCTGGCATTTGACCTCTTTTTTGCTGAGGCTGACTTATGGGTGTGGCATCGTGATGTGGACATTTGTCCACCAGGAACTGAGTTTGGACCATCCAATCATTTAACATCTAGGCTATCAAACAATACTCACTTTCACCCTTACCAGTCCATGTTAAACTCAAACTGATGACCTAAAAGTGAACAGCTCCATCACCCAGCCAATCCCCACATGTCAGCCAGTTCATGTTAAGCACTATATTAATATTTTTTAACATTATGCATTCTTATGTCACCCAAGTTACAATCCTGGATACCAGCTTTTCATTCACAATACTGCAATATCCATACATCAAGTACAGCAGCCTATTGTTGCACTATTAATGGGTTATGCAATATCATTTCTATTGGTGTCTTATTGCATTGTTGTGCCCATATGAATTCAGCCTTTTGAGATAGGGGCCCTGTTATTTCTCTGGCTCAGATCTCATGTACAGTTACACTATGCCTAATGGTGCTAAATAATATTAATGGTGAAATTACAACTGCTCCTTAGTTACAATAAGACAACTATTCTAATAGGCCAAAAAGAAAGTAAATGCAAGAGTTTACTGAATGTGACTGACTCTCTTAAAATGTTCTTTTTGATCCTGGAAAAGCACACAACTTCAGGTACTTCAATTAGAAAGAACATGTCAAGAGCAGAGTATGCTTGAAATATCAGATATTTACCAAGGATTGTGAGGATGCAGATAAAAATTGCCACCAACGCCTGAATGCTAACTCCAACTTGCTTAGCTGCTTCTTCGCAAAAAGTGAATTCTCCTTTCTCATCACACTTGCAGACACTGATGGAAAGTGTGTTTGTGCTGCTTAGCTCAGGTGTGCCACTGTCTGAGATGATGACAGGTAGGTAGTGGATTTTTGCCCGCTCACGGTTAAACTGTCCATATTTGACGGTGACATTAGCTGTGTTCTCTGGAAAAGGTAATGACATCTAATTAAGTGATAATGTCAACCTCCTGACTTTCTTTATAGATTACCAATCATCTGGCACAATCCCCTGAGGCTAACTGAGCCTTTAAGGAACCCCGCAAATAGTTGGGTGGGCATGAACAACTCTTTATCTGCTGAAAAAACCTTAACTTGTTTATAAATAACAATAGCCCACTTGGACCCATCACAGATTATCTCTAGTTTTCACCTCCTGTTTCCTGGTGCCTCTTTTGCTATATGCTGAAATCTACTGAGGATACACTACCGTGATTGTCAACCAATGTGAAGTTGCTATCTTCTGTGGTCAGGGAATATTTGAAGTTAACGCCAGGCAACATTTCATCCTTGTCAGTAGCTGAAATCCTGATTATTACCTATAAAGATTCCAAAGTTCATAAATTTCAGGTATGCAGTGAACACAGTGGTAAAAACACTCCTTATGTAACGCAATAGCTTGTGCTGGGCCTTTCATGGACCATCTGCAGTAAGAGGTTGTGTGAAGCTGCATCACTCCAGAGGGGCCCCCAGAGAGGCGCAGTGCCTCCTGGGGCCTCCTATCCTTTGCAGTGCAATAGGAGTAATTTGATTATAGCCCTCTTCAAAGGGCTGCTTCCTTCCCCCGTTGCATGACTAGTCAGATCCACTGGCTGGTGTGGACGGAGAGTCAGAAAGATGGGTTTGCCTATTTCCTGCTTACGTACTTTTTATGGAGAGAAACTGGTGCAGAGCCTCTATACTCCCCCACAGTAGCAGGTGCTAAAAGCCAGGTAGCGTCAATCCTGCCACACACAAAGGAAAGGGATTCTCTCTCCTACTCTGCGGTGTGGCTGTGTTATGGCTTGTAATTAACCATAAAGAGAAAAAACTAATGTTCATTTAAATATCTTTAGGTGGAGTTTTTCTAAAGTGCCTAATGGATTTAGAGCACTAATAACAGTGAATGTCTAAGACTTCTGCTCCTAAATTCCTTGCTTGCTTTTGAAAATCTCCCCCAAATACCGAAAACACACAATACAGCTACTGCATGTATGGCAGATGACTAATCTATATGACATCAATAAATGATATACCAAAAGTATTTCAAAATCAAGTTAAAGATCAAATACTACCCCTGGGTCTGTACACACAGCTCCCATCAAATGGTAGAATCTGGCTCAAAAACTGTAAATTAATGAATATAAATTAAAAAAAAAAACTTACATGTAAAAGCTGCAGCTTGAGGAACCCATGACACCTAAAAATACCAACTCTATTTGTTGGCACACAAATTGGGCCCTGATGAAATTTGCAATCTTAATATTTACTCATGTTTTCACCTGCCTATGTTACATAGCTCAGGTTTTGCATGTATGAATATTAGGTAGATGAAAATGAATTGCTGGTAATAACTGCCACCTTGTAGGGTTAACTGAACTGGAATGGCTAATGTGCATGCATACTGCCGACCTTCTGCTCGATGGGAGGGAGAGGGACTAAGGAGAGGGATGCTGTGTGTGTGTGTGAAGTGATAGGTCTGTATTATAGCAGCAAAAAGACCGAAGTAGAAAAGTCCTGAGGGCTGACAGCTCAGAAATCAATGCAGTCATGGAGTAGCCACTGGAAACACATGCAGATCAGTATTTAGGATTAGCAAACAGGATAACTCTTATCAAAAGAGTTGTGGTTTAACTTGTGGTTGAAGATATATGGTTAAGTATAAATGGAAACAACCCTCTCATGTATTACCTACCTTTCCTGGTGCAGCATTTTCACACACTTTAGGCTCATAAGGATGAGCAAATTCTGGAGCATTGTCATTTTGATCAAGAACCTGGATATAAACTTGTGTATGTGATTCTATGTCAGACAGTCTATCTGAAATGATAAACATAAAATAATGGGTTTCAGAGTAACAGCCGTGTTAGTCTGTATTCGCAAAAAGAAAAGGAGTACTTGTGGCACCTTTTGAGACTAACCAATTTATTTGAGCATGAGCTTTCGTGAGCTACAGCAGATGCATCCGATGAAGTGAGCTGTAGCTCACGAAAGCTCATGCTCAAATAAATTGGTTAGTCTCTAAGGTGCCACAAGTACTCCTTTTCTTTTTATAAAATAATGGATGATTTATCATTCAGTTGTCTGCAGACTGAGCCCCATACAGAACTCTTGTCCTGTGCTTTGCATCATTCATGGAACTTCTTCATAATGAGCAAGAATAGTACAGTATATCACACTTTGATGAATTTATGCTCATCCTACTTATTAGATGTGAATTTAGGCCCAGATTTGTTCCTACACAGGGTTGTATGGGATGAGGGGGAGCTGGTTACGGCTCCCTGATTTACTGTGCTGGACTCTGTGTAGGTTGTAACTACCTAGGGGCTGCTCTAAACTATGCCAGCTGTCTATAACCCGAAAGGAATGTATGCCAGTTGAAGATTGCCAAAGTGTAACAAGGAGGCTATTCTCCTTCCCACTTGCTCCTTGGCTCTTATGGCAGGACTTAAATGTTGAAGGGTCTGGCCTGGGAAGTGGTTACAATGGCTCTACATATGGATGTGAGGGGAATTTTGCTCTCTTTGTACTGTGGGAGTATAATCAGGCAAGATGCTTTTTCTATGACTTATGTTAGAGATCCAGGCATAAAGGTTAGTGGTTTCAAGTGATTCATTGCATTTGTACTGAAGGCTAAGTATTAAATCTGCTTTCTGGATTCTAGAGGGAGAAGACTTGCTGAGCAACCTTGAATCTAAAACATATATTGTATTTTACAGAATCTATACTTCACCTTTTAATGCTGACCAAGCAGTGTTCTTGAGTATCATTAAAGTGCCATATTGAAAGTTACATTCACTAAATCCAGTAGAATGTAGATAATGTGGATTTTTTCCTCCCCGTACCCTTCAGTTTTACTAGTACTTTGAACTAAGAGGAAATTATTAGAGGTGAAATTGCCTCTGATGGAGAAGTGGGACAAGGCCACTTTAGAGTGATGCTATGCAGGGTTGCTGCTGTCCCAGCAGCTGTGTAGTGGGATTCTGCCATCTTGCATGCTTTGGAGGTTGAGCTCTGTGCCCTTCCTGCAATAAGTAGGTGTGAATGACAATGATGTGGCAGGCTCTGGGGATGCCTCTGGACAAATCCATTTACCTGAACATCCTGGGGAACAGTTGCTATTCCAGACTGCTTGTTGAGTGTCAGCCATGCACTGGCTCAAAAGTATATCTAGCTCATCGGTTCTCAAACTGGGGTTCGGACCCCAAAATGGGTCGTAACCCTGTTTCAATGGGGTCGCCAGCGCTGGCATTACACTTGCTGGGGCCCAGGACTGAAGCCAAAGCCTAAGCCCCACCGCCCGGGGCTGAAGCTGAAGCTCCAGGGCTTCGACCCTGGGCAGCGGGGCTCAAACTTCAGCCATGGGTGGCAGGGCTCAGGTTACAGGACCCCTGCCTGGGCTGAAGCTCTTGGGCTTTGACTTTGCACTCCCCACCCGGGGTGGCGGGGATGGGGCTTTAGCGTTGGTCCCTCCAGCTGGGATGGAGGGGCTTGGGCAGACTCGGGCTTTGGTCCTCCCTTCTGGGGTCATGTAGTAATTTTTATTGTCAGAAGGGGGTCGCAGTGCAATGATGTTTGAGAACCCTTGACTAGCTTAAAGAAACAAGGTATATTCTGGTTAATGAGCTGAGTGAATTTGCATATTAATAACAGGCCAAATTCTGAAAAAAGCATACTCCGCTCACTTGCTGAAGTACACGTTTGTTGGATTTGAACGTTTGCAATGCAAAATCATTCTAAAGCAAACATAGGCACTTTGATCAAAGGGGTGCATTAGCTTGTGTCAAATGTTGACAGGTTTTTTTTTTTTGGTTTGGCTTTTTTTCCCCTCTTTTAAACAATGATCATTCAGAAGAAATATACTGATTCTCCCTCCCCCCCCGCCCCACGCAATGAAACAGGTTTCTAGTTGACACTTACTGTCTGCCATGATTTCTTGGGCTGCCACGGTTAGGTTATGCCAGGCACTGGCTTCTCTGTCCAGAGGCTTTGAGATGAAGATATCTCCACTATTGGATATTTTGACATAGTCCCCACTAGGGCTGGATCTTCGGAGGGTATATCTGTGTTTTATTTAAGAAGGATAATCCTCAACAAAACAAGAATAGTAACAGTGTGTAGCATTTCAGTGATTCATAGCAGAAGGTCTGGAAGTTGTTCAAAATTATATGATAAACTGCAGATCTGATCATTTGCATTTACCATGCGCTTTGCTAACCATTCTCCTCTCGGACTAACATTTTAAACAGCTTCAAACACGTGGCAGAGAAATATTTTCTTCTCTTCCAGCCCTCCTCACCAGATAGAATTTCCCCCCAAAATTACCTGGGCCAGAATAGAGTAATTAGCCCAATATATCTTATGACAGCTAGAAAATTTTCCCAAATTTGTTATGTAGATTTATTTATTTATTACTCCTTTGCTGATTTTAAATTAGTTCACTTTGTTTTAATTTTGGAGACTATACATGTCAAGGCAGTAGTTGCAATGTAAAAAATTGCAACAGTAATTGTACAAAAACATAAAGTAAGACCTACAGAATTGTGCATTTTCACTTGTCTGCTTATCTGCATAGGCATAATGCGCATGTGCTATCATAGTGACTGTATGTGGTAATTGCATGTGCAAGTGCCCAAGCACTTAACTTTTGTGCAGTTATTGCGTGTGTGTGACTGCACATGCAGATTATGCATTTTTGCATACACAGTTCTGAAAGTTTGGCCAACTTCCTTTAAATTCTCAACATTTTAAAGATATAACAATGTCATTTGCTGGGAACTGATGTAGTATCCAGCATCATTTACCTAATTTTCCGTTTTGCTGCATCAGGATCTACTGCCAAAACTGTGCCAAGTGGGTTTTTTGGGAGGTAGTTTTCTTTTATTTTATAAACATAGGATGGCTGAGAGAAGATGGGAGGCTCGTCAACATCAAGAATTTCAATGGTAATGGCTGCAATGCTCTTTGGCCCACCAGACTTGAAGAAACGCATATTAACTGTTGGATCAGTTGCTTCAATGTCAAACTTGTACTCTTTTATTTTTTCATAGTCCAATGGCTAAATGAAAAGAGAAACATTCTCAGTCAGTAATAAAAATGCTATATATGCAAACTAAAGCACTGTACTGCAATGTGTGATTTGGAAATGCTAGTATGTTGTAACGGAACTAGATTATCAGGGAATCATTTATTCAGTGAATTTCTCCTATTTTATGTGTATTTATTACTTGAGCAGCTTGACTTTTTTCACAAATCTAGTCTTTATTCAAAATTCAGCACATAATTCTCAGTCTGTACTTTTATGTTTACAGTTCTGTGGCTACAAGCTTCAGTCAGAGCCAGCTATCTCTAACCGTAGGCAGGATAGCTAGTCTAAGGTGATCTGAGCTAGCTCCTTTCTTGAAAGGTGAGGCTGAAATCCACATCTCTGCCCTTCCCAACTACATTTCTCCACATTCATTGAAGGCAGGAGATAGGGCTTTCTTGCCTGAGAGCCAAGACCCTTAACTGTAAACTACAGCCAGCAATCCAGCTAATAGTAAACAAACTATACCAGATTCTTATTTCATGGTAGAGGTCTGTTGGTGCCCTACCTACCAAAGAGAGGCTGGCTATGATAGGCATCTCAGCCAAACTTGCTCACTGTGTGCAGAGTAGATTGCAGCGTTCATGCTTTGTGTGAGAGCAATTGAACTCAGGAGAGATTTGGACATTTTGCCACGAGTTTGGACTGGTGCAATATTATCAGTGCTTTAATGTAGCCAGAAATGCCTGGAAGTAGGCATGTCCAAGAGAAAACAATTTAATCTACAATGAAATAAGAATCTGGTATAGTGTTTCTTTTTTGGGGGTGTGTGTGGGAGGGGGGCGGGCAGAATTCCTTTTCTGTATCCTATCAGCACCATACCTTCGAGTGCTGTCTTGTTTGCTTTTTTAAAAGCTGCATATTTAGGGCAGTAGGAATGCTGCAAATTTCATCTCATGCCTTGCTGTAACTTGAACTCACTAAGGCTATAAAGTGTGTATATTCAGGATTCCTACTGCAAAGCTTGGATCTGACCTAAACGTTGGAGAGAGATTTCACAGCCTGCACAGGACTCAAGAAAATAAAACAACATCTCCAAGCAGCTGTGAATGTTGAGATGCTCATAATCTCTGAGTTGGTATTCTGTCCGAAGCATTCAAAAGCCATGTAACAAGTCATCAGAATCATGAGATTTTGAGAAGTAAAAAAATGTGGGTATATTTCTTTGTCTTCTCATTTTGTTTTTAGGGTTCACATTTTCTTTTTTTCCCTTTTTCAACCATAAATGCTAGAAACCTATTTTTTTAATGAAATCTGAGATTCTCCTGCAATCACATTACTGTAAGAGCTGAGTCTTTAAGAAAAACACCAACCATCCCTAATTTTGAAGGTTGAGTCCATCTCTACTTGTAGATAGTGTAGGTGTAGACAGCAGTGTTTGAGATACCCAGTATTCCTCATATAATACACTAATCTGAAACATGCTAATTAAATAGTGATAAAGGTGTTAAACTTATGACTGGACATAGTGGCAGAGACAATGGCCTTGAAACTGTTACATAAGCATTGACGTTTTGCCTTAGAGGACAGTGCAAACTTATCTCTGAGACAAAAACATGGGGACAAATTCATTCTTCTGGAAACTCCACCGATTCCAGTGAAATCGCACCATGGATGACTCTTGTCCATTATGAACTTCAAACAATGAACTGAGCCTTTAAGTAGTCCAAGTCCCGACTCCCCTTTTCTCCCACCCCCACCTTCTTCCAGATCATGTGCTCGAGCAGGTGAGGAAGAGTCATGCCTGCTTTGTAATATAAGCAGCAGCATTTTCCCCACAGTGGGAGAGGCCTGCAGGGAGGAGGAGATGCTTGGAGACCTGGGGAAGAGCAGCAGTTTGGTGGAGGTGTGTTGGGAACTGCGGTACTAGCGGCTGTGCCTTTAAGGGCTGAGCTTCCCAGATAGCATTTGGGTGGGGCTTTGTGAAGCTCTTGTTAAACTCAGCCAATTAGAAACAGACTCAGAATAAATCACAATAAATCTTGCAAGCACTCGCCACTTTCAGCGCTGTGGGATCACTGAACACCACAGAAAGAGGCCATGGAGGAGGCCTAGTGACGAGGCCAATGTTACCAGCTCTTATGATTTTTATGAAGTCTTTGTGTTTAAGACCCTGATGCTGGAATAGAGGGATCTGAGAATCTCAGCTTCATTTAAAAAAAAAAAAATTCTAGTCCTGTTGACGACAAAGAAAAGCTTGAAAACATGAAGTGTGTATATATAGTCAAACAGCTCAGGAACCAGGAAGCAAATACAAACAGAACCGAATTTATAATATAAAGTAGTATCATGATTTTTGGGGGGGCGGAGTCATGATTTTTGAATTCTTGGGGTTGGTAGTGCTGAAGCTAATGATGAAATATCCCTGATACCAGTGACGCAGGTTTGGGAGCTTGAGGGCAGGGTTTTGGGGAAGGCCCAGGCTCGTGGAGCCCCTACCACAGTACCTGGAGGTAGTGTGAAAACCCTCCTGTTTGCAGGGGAAAGGGTGGGAAAGGCAGTGAAGACTCCGGGAGGACAAAGTGCTATAAAACTTAAAGAAGGGAGAGGTAAAGAGATTAACTAGAAGAGTTTGAATTTTTCACTTCATTTGGACTTTGACCCCAGAAGGGGGTCAGGAAAGTCAAAGCATTAAAATTACTGGCCCACCAAGCTATCCAAATACCTAAGGACAGGGGAAACTAAGACACCAAGCTGAGGGGAATCTGAGGTGTGCAATCTGGCATCTGATCAGGTAAGTCTCCATTATACACTGTGTGGGAAAATGAGTTTTTTATCTTACTAATAATACCGAATCAATGCACTTAATATGTATGTTACCTTGAAACTAAAAAAAAAAAAATTGGATTTTTCTGTTCCATATTGTTTTTAGAGTATAGCTTGCCTAGATATCAATTGTCAACACGACAAACAACACATTTTTCTTTGTCACTAGGAATTGTACCTTCTTTGGCTTAATTATTCCTTCGTTGGTGAATGCATTTGGTATAATTTCAAAGGTATCTCTATAGTGTCCTCTGACAAAATTATACTTCGTGTTTCTGTTTTGTGGCTCATCAATGTCTTCTACTTTCAATCTGCCGACTTCACTTCCTACTCGAATGTTTTCAGGGACTTTAAAGTGGAACGATTCTGTTTTAAAACAAAACAAAAATTTAAAAACCACAGCCCCCTAAACACCACACATTCAAGTGAGAATTCTGTTAATCAATTGTTCATCTCAATTTATTTTTAGTAACAAGAACATAATTTCACAGAGAATACTGAGATTATTTGTCCCTGCAGACAAAGTAAGTTTTTAATTTTAAAAACTGCATTGATGCTCAAAAATGTCAAGATACCACTGAATGGATTTATTCTGCCCAGGGTGTGCATCACAGCTTAATTGCAAAATTCAGGGCCTTTAATCAAACTTAAGCATACAGTGCTGGGTGGGGGGTGGGAAATGAGGAATCGGGAAGGGAGGAAGTTCTAATCATTTCGAGAGATATTTTAGCAATTTTTATAAAGAAATAAATCTTGATTGGATAAACTCTGATGAAACCATTTGTTTTAATCATGCCTGTTCGTGCCTTTCAAACAAAAAATCACTCTCACAACTTACGCTGTTTAAATGTTGGGAAGTTGTCATTGATGTCGGATAGAGTAATGATGACTGTAGCAGTGCTTGAATCCCCACCGTGAAGCCCTGGAGAATCTTTTGCTTTAACAACAATTTCGTATGTAGACTGAGTCTCTCTGTCTAAATCAGCTGTGGCTGTAGAAATCACTCCTTTAAAAAACACATTAAAAAGGATCAGTTTGTGATGTTACGCCCCATGTTCCTCATAAAGTATTGTTATGAGATGAATATGGCCAGGGCCGTCCCTAGCAATTCTGGGGCCCTACGCAGCCCCGCCCCCAGGGAAAGGGGTGTGGGGGAGGGGAGGAGCAGGGGGCAGGCCCCAGGCCTCTGCGGAGGGTGGGGCTGTCTTGGTGGGTAGGGGGGAACCACTCACCGGCGGTGTGGCTGGGGCTTGGTCGCTGCACTTCCCGCTGCTGGAGAGTGCAGGCCCAGCCTTACTGCAGTCCTCAGGGGGCTGGGGCTGGGGCAGAGCAGGGTAACAGGAAAAGGCGGGGCTGGGGCGGGGCGGGAAAAGCTGGAGCAGCACACAGCTGCGCAGGGCACCAGGAAATGTGGTGCCCCAAATTTCCTGGTGCCCTATGCAGCTGCCTACTTTGCGTATGGGTAAGGACGGCCCTGAATATGGCACAACTAAGATATGTTTTATGCAAGATGGGTCATGTGAGGTTTATTGGAAAGGTTATGACTTACTGAATGTGATTATCCAGTTTGTATGAATGTATCATTTCTGTGTCTGAAGTTAGAAATATTGACTATGTAATAATTACAACTGTGTTTTCACCTGGGGAATGCCCACCAGACAGTATGCAAACAGCCTGGATGGGCCGTTAGGAAGGACAATGAGACTTCGAAGATACTACTCTAGCCTCCTTCCTGAGAAGTTTCCTGGGAGGCTGCTTTAACCCTGCAGGGTCAGGTGATCATGTCACCTAGTTCTGGACATCATTTTGGACTTCTGGTATTTTTCCATTAGAAGAGGTGGGGGTCAAACTAGGAAACAAAGGATTCCTGCGATGTGTAAGTCCTATTTAAGGCTGGGGAATGAGTTAATCTTGGCTCGTCTCCACTGCCTCTCTCCCCAAGAAGGAAGACTGCTGAAAACACCTGAAGAAACAAAGGAATTAAGCTGCGAGGGTGGGTGGGACAGCAGCTGAGCCCAGGTGAGAAAGGTCAGCCTGTGAAGGGTATATGAGGAGATTTAAGCTGAAAGCAGTGCAGTTTACCTTCAAGAAACTCTACAACCTGCATAAAACAACATTTAGTGTGAGAAATTACTATTTGTAGTTAATTTCTTTAATGCATTAAGCCTAGTTGGCACATTTTTGTTTTATTTGCTCAGTAATCTGCTTTAATGTTTTCTATCCCTGATAATCACTTAAAATCTACCTTTTTGAAGTTGTTAAACTTTTATCTTTTGTTTATTCTAAAACCTGGTTTGTGTGATTCATAACTAGGGGATGGGGGAGAACGAATTTCATGAGCTTACGCTGTATAGATCTCCATACAGTGGAAGACCATATAATTCTGGGTTTATACTCCAGAAAGTGTGTGCACCGGAGTGCTGGGCAATTCCCCGAGCTGAGTCTTTCCACACACTGCTGATTGCAGATTCTGTGTGGTTCTACAGCTGGGTGTGTCCCGACTGGGGTGGGTGTGTGTGTGTGTGCGTGTGCGTGTGCAGCGGGACAGGGTGAGGGAGCCTTGGCTGGTGGGCTCACTGGGACCCCAATATATCAGGTGGCCGAAGTGGGGGGTCCAACCTGTCACATTTATTCTAGCATTTTTCACTTCTTGGCAATCTTCTGTTAGATGTCCCCGCGTGTACTTCTGCTGTTGGCTTTAAGTAGCATTTTGGCTATTGCTTCTAATGCTGTGGTTAGAAATCTGATTTCTAAATGATGGGATGTTTTGTATATCTCCATACACTATTTTGCATTTTTGAATATTTTGATTACAAAGCCACAAACACTGGCTAAATAGTATTCTCCTATTATAGATATCCTTTGTAGAGGTACTGCAGCTGGAAAAAGTAATGGATCCTTGCACAGTGTACTGCTGGGAATAACGTTACTGGTTTAAACATGTACATCTAATAGCCGGGTTTATTGTATGATGAATGAATTAGGAAACGCTCAGGTATTTGGGAGTAAGGGTAAAGCCCTTTAAAGTGTGTACATGTACTCTGTAGAAGCAATATTTTATGTACATCTGGATATAATCAGGCTCATGCGCTGCCCCCTATTTCTACTTAGCATGGGAATAATCTGAGGTGTGGCTGGACACAGAAAACATTGGCAGATCAAGCACATTAACGTGTAACAATAGCTCCACAAAGGTTCTCGAGGGCTTGCAGAGCAAGGTCTCCATGAACTTATTGGAGAAGTCAAGTTCAGTGCTATGCTGCATGCATGTACATCCAGCCAAACTATGGTGCCATGGCTTTCTATGTGAATGCATCTAATGTAACAATGGAAGTCATGTGGCATTCAACAAATGATGCAGCCTTTTTCTCTAGTGGAGATCAGTTGACTGTGGGTGATGGAAAAAATGAGTGCTGTACGCTATCTCAAAAGGTATCTGGAAAAGCTGTCAGACTTCCTTTTTAATTAATCTATAGACACAACCTCAGCTTGAAGCTGCTATTTATATGCATAAAGATTCTGGGAAATGGTAAAATTCATTTACATATTTCAAATGTATTTCTATAGTTTGAATATTTATAGGAACCCTCCTGCTGTACTATATCATCAAAAAGGTGACCATTGCACTTATTGGAAACATTAGTGAATCTATGCCTTGTAATTGGTATGAAGACGGTGGGAGCTAACTCTCTGCCCCATATAGCAAACAGCATGATGGTAGACCTAAAATAGAGGTAAACACAGTATTTATAAAAGTTAACTACAATCCTGAGTGGTTTTACAAATCTCCAGTAAGGCAGACAATGACTAACTCAATTGTCAGTGCTTAAGGGCCAAATCAACTGCTGGAAGTCTACCTGTTATCCCCCCAGTGAGATGCATAAACTGGATTAGTTAGGTTCAGGGGTCCCAGGACAAAGACACCTGGACACAGATGAAAGGATTGCCTCTCTATGAGCTCTTCAGGGGGAGACCATGAAAATCAGACTGAGATGGGGGCAGAGGCTGGAGAGGTGCAGACACTTGTCCTGAGACAAACTTGCACATTTAGGCAAGTAAAGATTTACGGGAGATAACAAAAGCCTATATGCATACTGTGTTAACCTTTTCCCTCTCTGTTATGTTCCTATGGATACATTATTAATACTTTTGTTTTGAAGAGGCTGTTCTCTGTCACTGCATTTACCAGCTGGTCACAGCTGCCAAAGGGAAATCTGTAGCAGAGGACTCCTGGGTGGCAAACAGGGATACTGTGACATGAGGACCCCGTCTGAAAGTGGGGTTATTTGTGGGATTCCACCCTGAGAGAAATACAGGCATGAGCCTGTCACTTAGTGATGCCCATGGAGAGATTGAATGAAGGGTCTAGGATACAGCCACCCCTTGCCCTATAACAGGTTTAAGAATTTCAGTGATGTACAGTGTTTCTGTGCTATCTTGTTCTTATTCCTGGTCAGTGGCATGAATGAGCTCACTCAGAACAGAAGTTGTTGGCTAAATTCAGCTCAATTCAGCCTTGAGCTATACTGCCTTTGCTGCACCTGCCTTCACTGGGGAAAACGCACCCCTTTACCTTCCCCGCCCCCCCCAGCAGTTAGCACACAAATGTCTTTTGGTTTTTCAGTTCACTTTTACATTCCTAAATTATACAGACATTGACACTTTGTCACTGTACCAGAACAAAACCTCTCTGTAAATACATACATTCTTGCTGATAACTAAACTTCCAACTCCTTCTCCCACTTGGCTAGAATGATAAAGGCTTAAACGTGTGACATTTTGTAACGTATATGGTAAAAGTCGAAAAATGTGTGTCATGCCTACCAGATTCATCAACTGTGAAATAGCGCTCTCCTTGAATAACTTGGTATATAACTGTGGCATGACCTGCAACTGTTGGGTCATCAGCATCCACTGCTGTCACTTTGGTGACTGAAGTTCCTAGAGAAGGAATTGTCAAATGATACATTTTACTAAAAATCCCCTCTGTTAAACAGAAACATAAGGAGAAATGAGTAGTCACAGAACTTACCTACTGGTGACATTTCTGGGACAGAACCATTGAATGCTTTTTGTACAAACACAGGAACATTATCATTAACATCATAGACTTTGATGATAAATGTGGATGGTGGCTCCAGTGCCTTGTTGGTTGTTCTGTCAATACAGTGAGCTGTCAGATTATATTCCGATTTCTTTTCTCGGTCCAGCCTCTCAAATGCATACACATCTCCGGTGTCTTCACGGACTTTAAAGATGCTGTTGGCATATTCCCCCTCAAGAACATACATAGCATTCTTCTTCCTTGCACTTGATGTGATCTAGAAAGCATAGTTGAGGGAGTTAAAAGTGAGTTTTAAAATCTGAAAACAGAACACTTTCAGCCTGGAGGTGGACATAATATTCACACAGATAAATTCAGCAACTAGCTAAAGCCATTACTTTAGTTCATCTATAAATAATTTGCAATTGCTGGTTTGCACAAATCAAGTATAAATTAGGGAATTCCTGCCTCATTTTCCCCTTTGAAGGATGGGCAGTTATCCAATTTACAATCAGAAAGGCGAGATTTATATACACCCAGAAGTGCACCACCAAACTTTACAGTTGGGTTTTTGAGGCCATTTGATGCCTATATCGCTTTTCCACTATCACCTCTTCCTAGCTACTCTTTTTATAAGTTCAATCCAGCTATTAGCAATATACATTGTCCCACTAAAAATGGCCTGAATTTTCAGACCTAAATGCGGAGACTGGAAACGCTCACCAGTTTTGTTTTTCCAATAATGTTGTCTTATCCCAAGTTTTTCAAAAGTGACTAATGACTTTCTGATTTCCAGAAAGTGCCAAGGACCCACCCTCTGAAAGTTTGGCCCTCTTTTTAATAAGGTTTCCTAAGCTATCATCCGAAATCACTAGTTAATTTTGAAGATCTAGGCTTAAGTTTCTTGGTTTTAATGCCATTTTTGTAAACCTTACCCAAATGTTGAACCAGAGCAAGTATGTGACATTTCAACTGACAAAATAAATGGACTTGATGAACAGTTGAGGATTTTTATAATTTCTGTAATGGAAATATTATGCAAACACTCAACTTCGAATTGCTATGATCATTAGGCACGTGTTCCACTATCACAGATTTTGGATCATGGGGTCAAATCCTGACCCCAGTGAAGTCAATAGCAAAACGCCCAACTGGGTCAGGATTTCATCCATGGAATCCAGGGCCCCTTGGAGTGGTGGATCATCTGTCACATCCTGGTATTAATAATGTATTATTTCTTCTACTGCTATTTGGGTTATAGTAGTAACCTCAATGTGCTAGGCGCTTTCAAAGCATGTAATAAGATTTAGTAGTTTATAATTTAAGAAGATGAATAACATAAGAAGGATGGAGGAAAAAGGGAAAAAATATATGATCAACTTTTTAAAAATAATTGAATCCACTCCCCCTACTGGTTCTGTGCATTATTATTAATCTGGAGGTAACTTTATGATTCTTCTATTTCCACATTTTATCTCCCAATTTCTGTCAGAAGATTTAAACCACTTAAAATAACACTTATTATACAATGATATATGTACTCGATATATTAGCACTCTGATTCTATTTATTGCAGTTGGATACTCGCTGGCAGTCCTTATAATTAACCAAGAATTTCCAGTCCTACATCTCTGATGTTATCAGAGGTTGCATTTGCTTTTGTGTTTAGCATTTCTGCTTTAGCTTGCTGATGGTCAGGCTATTGCTGTTTAAACAGTTTTTTGTTTACACCTTCCCTTTTTGTAGTATGTCATGGAATTCTTCTTCCTTTAGTCCCCATTTTATGTCACGTTTTTTGTGGCTCCCTGATCCTGTGGCTGCTGAGGGGTGACTTAGAACTCCTAAGATGCAATTCAGGGCAGCTTGAACTCTGCTGGCTCACAGTGACCTCCAGAGGTCATTCTGGCAGCCAAGGCTTCTCAGGTTGTTGGGATGCCCCAGCACATCCCCTGCACCAGGGACCATACTGATGTGACCCAGAGCCTTTACACCAGCTCTGCACCATTCATATATTTCCTTAGTGAAGAGAGATGCTTATGATGGCTTTAAAACTATTCCGATTTTAAAAAAAACAACCCTTCAATAAGTAGATTCTATGCAGGTATTTGTATATTTCAACACGTTCCTTCAAAGTTAATTTTGTGATTGAGTGTGTGGGAAGAAAGTTCTCTTCATTGAAGGGCTTCCTAACTTCGTAAAGTGGTCTTAGGCCTAGGTGCTATGATTTTGATATGAAAGTCTAGCTAAAGAGGGAGAGAGATTGTAAATTTTGGTGGGTTTAACACTTTTTTCATTAGCTTTTACTTTTCTCACTGGTAGAATCTGCCCAGATAGATCATGGTCCGATTAGTGGAAAAAGTTTATTAGATTGCCTAGTTCATCCCCTCAGGGAGTCGTACCAGATTGTTCCCTACAGCAGTCTTCTTTTAAATGTGTCAGAAAAATTCATATTGTTGTGGGTGTTGTCTAGCTCCCAAGCAGATGCCTGAATATTATTTCTTCATGGGATAAGTGCTTGTCCACTGACGTTTTTTGCTTTGGATCAGCCCTTTCCCCTTGCAATGCTCCAAGGAAGTGCCCTCTCTTGATATGTTTTCAGGTGACTGATAAGACAGTCTCACAGAATTTTGGCTAGCATCCCATTACTGTGTCCATTCCTACTCTAACTGAGCTACAAAGAATAGAAGATTCTCTGCTTTACAGTATGAATTCTTTTCTTATTATACTTGGTGATGTAAATTTTCCATTCCACTGTTGTTCTATTAGCACATGGGGAAAAAAAACTTCCACCACATATTAAAGGTAGGAGCATACTCTTTGCCTTCTCTCATAATCTCTGTTTTACTGATTGAATGTAAAGCACAGGGACTTCCAAAATTGCCTTTGCTACCATTGTGGGGATGAACCTACAGGGAAGGCATCCCAGGTCATAAAAAATAAAATCAAACTGTATGAGCATATTCCTACTACTGTCACTCAATTTTACATGCCTGCTGCTGTGGCCTTTATTTAAAGACTTAAGTGTTCAGTCCAATGCACTGAATGCAGACTTTGGAAAAGTAATCAAAAGCATTCCACTGCTGGAAGACCACAGAGCACCATACAAAGTGAATTATTCTCTTATTTAGGACAGCACCAGGAATAGAGGTGTTCTCCTCAATCTCCTATTGAATTGGTCTGAAATGAAACAGAAATGCCCTGTGTTATCTGAGAATACCCTATGGCCTCTTTCTGTCTCTCGCTCTCTGCCAGTAAACAGCACTGATCCAGAAAAGTCTGTTTCATTTTACCAAGGCAGGCTGACAGATGCTGATTGTCGTACATGGGAAGAAAACGTACAGCTGCATTTATCAGAAAAGTGTCAAACTTGTTCAGATTGAAGGACTACATTTGAAGAACTTTGCCAGGGTGATGTGCAGTTAATCACAGGATTTTATGAGCAATGCCCTATAGAAAACGAGTTTGCAAGTAGGTCAAGGCTCATTTTTTTTTTAACAATTTTTTACTAAATTGTGATAAAACCTGAGGACTACAACATTTCCAAACACAGCCCCCCCATTTTGGTCTAATCTGAGAACTGTAGGCTTTCTTTTAAAAGAAACAAAACCAAACAAGTCAATCTCATAACTGCATCTAAGGTATTACCATAAAGTGGTAATCAAACCACTGAGTGCTGGTATAACTCTTCTGCCTTTTAAAGTCCATTGTAAACTTTTACATGAAGTCTAACGAGAGTAAATTTCAAGAGTGGTGGGCAATGGCCTAAAATCCCACCCTTTGCGTATACCTAAAGGGAGCCTTTCAAATGATGTTCACTCTTGCAGTATATAGCATGCATGTCAGGTTTAGCTGCCAAATTTTCATGGTTCTAGTTTGATGGATCGATGAATAAAACAAAACACAAAAATTGACAACCTGTTTGAGATTAGCCATGAACGCAGCATGCCTGGAGAAAGGCTGACAGATTAGAATTGTATCCCTTTAGTATATTTAATTCATCTAGTGTTCATGAGACATTTTATATGTCATGGTGGCTGATTTTTCTTATTACAGAGACTTGCAGTCAACACAGTTGTTTAATTAGAATATGCAAATTTGCCATGCACGCGGAAATAAGTTGATTGAGTGCTGATAATGACACTAGTCTAAATACAGTATAATTTAGGAAGCCTGCAGATATAAGTGGTAGGACTTAAACTCTTCTGAGACTGTAAGAAGCTGAAGATCTGGTAATATATTTTTGGAAAGGTAGTTTTCCTCTGGATTTGCGGTAAAGTTGTAGATCTGACCTATGACTTTGAAATTAGGACCTGTTAAAGAAATCCATAAGGTAATAAGCAGAAAGAACTTTCTTCAGATTTGCTACAATTGTATTTTGGGCCCAATACAACACAGACTGAAATCAATGGAAAGACTCCTATTGATTTCACTGAGCTTTGAATCAGGTGCTTGGTGAGGGTAAAATCTATTAATAAACTCATTAATTTCTGAAATCTGATTTATTTACACTGACTACATCCATTCCTTAGTTATGTTGCTCTATTAGCTGTTTATAATTCATGTGTGCAGAAATAACAAATCATCAAATTAAATGAGCACACAACACAAGTTTTTGTGTTTGCATCAAATATACTCTGCGCATCTTGACTTCTGGCATAATTAAAAAAAAAAGATGTGCACAAATAAAGCATCTCATTCAAATTACTCTTCATTTTTTGATCTGCACAGATTGGTATCTACAGTTATTAATGAAATGCAGACGCATGAATCTACAATTACACATATTAAGCATATCAGAGCTTTATTATCATTTTAAAAGTGAAGCACAAGTTCAGTAATGTCATATGTGATTTTTAGGGGGCAACCGTGGAGTAATTAGAATATGCACTTCTGCTGCACAATGAACAGATTAAATCTATTTTCAGTAAAACTGGATTCTCAAAATAGACCGTGTTGCTTGTTGGTGGATCAACTGTCTCAAAATGCTCTGTAGGCTAATTTGTTTCATGACTGCCACATAAATCTATCAAAGTTGCAGATTATAGGTTGTTTTAGCAGAATTGACTTCGGAGAGTCAGAGTAGAGGGTAAATAAGATTAGCATAGTTTTGATACTTAAATTTAAATGAGTGATTTGTGTGTGTGAGAGAGAGAGAGAATTTATTAAATAGTCTTGTAAAACTATCCCTGCTTACTGCAGGCATTTATCACTAACTCCACAATTCCCAAAGCAGGTTGTAAATTGGGTTCCTAACTCTCCCTAAATAACCAGATACTAATGTACAGTCATTGGGGGATGAGAAGTAGTAATGTGTATCTAGGGAGAGAGACTGGCATGCTAAACTACCTAATCATTTCTCTATTGTCTATAGAATTATACAGTTTCTCTGGTAATCAAGTTTTGTCTCTGATACTGAACCACCCACAACCACTTCCTCATACTCACTTTCCCTGTAAAAGGAGAACAGTAGTCAGAATTTATGAATATTGTAACAAAAGCACAAGTTCACTTCTCAATACATTTATTTAGAACTTGGAAGCATGAGCCAGATCCTTCGCTGGAGTAAACTGATGTAGCTGCACTGAAGTTAACAGAGGTGGGCCAATTTACACCAGCAGAAGATATGGCCCTTAAAAGACAGAATCTGGCCTGTGCTTCAGAAAGAAGATAAAATGGTAGTGTAATATTTAGTGCAACTAAGTTACAATTCATCCCATTACATCTGTATGCCACCAAAATACTCCCCAGTTGCATGGATGCCTAACCAATCTATAAAACTGATTTGTATTTTACAAATCAAGTAACTTTATTTTTGTAACATTCTTCTTGGCTTATTATAAATCTTCAGATTGTTACCATTACCCCTATCCTGTAGTTTGGGATTAAAACCACATTACAATTCTTCTTTCTTCTATCACATCTACAATGTCAAAAAGTAACGCTGTTCATCACGCTCTTGGATGGTATTAATTCACCCTAGTTAGTAACTGCTGACTGATTGCTAATACATTGTTAATTACCTTTCCAACATGATGTGGTAATGGTGAATTAATCTCTTCCATGATATGCATTTGATTCCAGATCCATTCTCTTTTAAATCGTTTATGACTGTCTGGTGAAAGATTTAGTTTTGTCTTGAAATCTTCTGTGTAAGCGGAGGCTGGAGCCAAGATCAGGGAGAAAAGGAGAATAAGCGTTTTCATCTTCTTTTGCAACCTAGAAAACATTGTAAAATATGAACAGTAGGGAATATAGAACAGATTTCTTAAGCAATGATAAATTGTTGCTAGAGATGGCCAAATTCATGAAGGCTCAGAAATGGCTCTGGCTGAGCTCAACATCCAAACCTATAACCCTACAGAGCCTACCTTTTGTTCACACACTAATATAGGTCACAATTAACTCCACTGAAGTTACTGGATTTACCCTAGAGTATCAGGCCAATTCATTACAGTAGAACTAAACCTGATAAAAAAAAATGGAATTTCCATCAGTAGTATGTATCTCGATAGCTTCATCACCATGTATTTTTGAAAGGTTTCTGCGTCCCATTTACAGCTTATCCTGCCCTCCGTCCCCGTTTCTGTTGGCGCCGAAGTTTGGCGCCATCAGTCATTTTGAAGAAAAGATTATTTTTTTTATGTTTTGAATAGGGGGTATGTTGCGTGCTTGTGCTTTGATACATTTGATTGTTTAGAGAAAAAGGTTGAAAGAATAGTGTGTGAGAGCATGAAGATTAAAAATAAGAAAGCTTTGGTAAGGTTTAGAGCAGTGGTTCCCAAACTTGTTCTGCCACTTGTGCAGGGAAAGCTCCTGACGGGCCAGGCCAGTTTGTTTACCTGCCACATCTGCAGGTTTGGCCAACCATGGCTCCTAGTGGTCACGGTTCGCTGCTCCAAGCCAACGGGAGCCGCTGGAAGCAGCGGCCAGTATGTCCCTCGGTTCACACCGTTTCCAGCAGCTCCCATTGGCCTGGAGCAGTGAACTGCAGCCACTGGGAGCCGTGATTCCTGAACCAATGCTATAATCCCAAAGTTTTTAAACAAGAGCCATCTCCCTCCCCCACCCATCTTTAACTGCCTTATTCTTATCTAAAAAAACCAGACCCCAAGCATTTTTCCCACCATGTAGCCCTTTTACATAGGGGCTTTAATAAAAGTTAAAACCATAAGCCCTGAATAACAAACAATTTTTAAAAGTTTCCCCCTATGTTTTAGACTAAATTGGTCATTTTTAGTAAGAACAATTTGAAGCTGCAGCAGAACCCCTGTTAGCAAAAGATTTAGTGACTGCCACATAAAAACAGCATCTGTGAGTCAGTGGATCAGAGATAAGAAGGCTGCTTCTTCCCCAAACTTTTTAACAAGTGCAAGTAAAAGTTATATATTGTCTTGTAAAGGAATGAACACTTGAAAAGACAAGCCTATATGAAGACACATCCCTTCATTTAGCACTTTTGCATATGTTTCAATAAAAAGTGAGCATGCAGAAACATCCCAGGGTTAAAAACACAGAGAACCTGTTTATAAAACTAAATTATAGTGATAAAATAGTTTCCCCCTATGTTTTAGGGAGGGAAAGCAACGGCAGCCCTAAACTATTGGTAAGCGTATCAGGTGGCCTCCCTCCCTAAGTAAGGAGAAGCTTCTATTTAAACGGGTCTGATGATTAAAGATGGCTGCACCTAGAAGTCCGTGGCCAACACAAGCAGTCAAGCCTCTCATGAAGAGACATTATACGGTTGCTGCTATGGGACCTGAAGAAACAAACACACCATTGTGGCAAACAGTGTTTGACACGGGTGATGGGAGCGGGGAAACGGGGATAGCTAACAATGCGTGTACCCGCAAGAACAACGCGATGGAGAAACACGAAACCAGACTGCTGGGCCAAGATTTGTTTGAGACTCCAGACCCTGGCCAGGAGAACCCAAACGAATCAAACAAAGGGCTGTACGGAGACGAGGCACAGGTACTTTGTATGTAAGAAAGTTCAAGGGATAGTTTGGCAGGGACCCATTCACCAGTGCTCGGTTGGCTAGAGCCTTTTGGATCAAGCCTGCACAAAGACCTATTTCATTTGTTGTTTTTAAAAGCTGCATGCGGAAAGGGTCTCTTGACACACGGTGTAAAAGGTTTTTAAATCAGGTTATGGAAAAAGTACAAAGATGCCTTACACTTATTTCTTACTGTGAATTTTTCAGCAGCTGAGCGATGGCTCTTCAGAGGACTTGGAGGTTCTGGACTCTGACAGCTCCAAAGGGCCGAGTGGACTGGGCCTGATCTGTTTTTGCCCAGATGCTCAACAGAATGCTGAAACAGAAGGGGATGCTTATTCTATAGGCCTGTACTATCTAAAGTTGAGGGAGAAATTTGGTATTAAGCATGTGCGAGTTCATAACTGTAAGACACTGATTTGTGCAAGCCGTTTTGCACGGAATCATCAAGCACTGCCTGAGAAACAAAATGAGGATTGTCCTGGGTGCACCATAGATGCCCCCAGTCAGAGACATCACGACTGCATGTACTGGTCTTTTAGATGATGTGAACTGTAAAATTAAAGAAATTAGCTATAGTTTGTGTATGGAGAGTGTGTTAAATATCATCACCAGGTTGGGATACGCACTGCAGTGCCTCTGTGTAACCCAGGAACATTTAGCTCTAGGGGCAGATTTGGTGGATAAAGTGACAGAGGCTGAGGACCCAAATAACATTTTAGATGAAATCATCTTACCGACAGATAAATGTTTAATGCGAAATGTTGAAAGTAGTCTTTGTTCAGCAAATTACAAAATCTTGCTAAGAAAAAACACTAACAGTTAGAGTGTGTTTTGGGAACAAAACAGGGTGTATTGTAAAATAAAATGTCAGTTGAAAATAACTGTGTGAAGCATGTTTTTATGGAGTTAAAGGGGTGTGAGGTTTGTCAAAAGGGAAGCAGGTTGTTCCCGTAGCATACGTGCAGTTAGGTTACAGTTTGTCAACAACAACAAGAAGTATACGAGTGTCCTGTTGCTCTAACAAAGGCCCACCCACCCCACACAGCCCTGGTGCTTGTGGATGAGGGATATAGGCTGTTGGGGCATCTGGACCATTGCAAAGCAGCCCCAGAACCCCTCTTAAATCATACCATCTTCTGCTTCGGCTTTACCTTTTCATTTCCCCCTCAGGTCCTCTGCATTAGGACTTAATCATGACGCTTCAGATTTCAACAATGTCTCAGGTCTCTTGTCTGCTGTTTCATATTATTTAATGCTGTACATCATCAAGGATTACAGTTTGCATAAAAGGGTTTTATAAAAACAAAAATATATTCTCTAGTAGCTTAGACAAGATAATGAACAACAAAATTGTAATTGTTGCTTTGCAGGCATTGCTACATAGTGTCTTTAAGTTTGTTTTTGTTAGGCCGTAGGATGTAGGAGGTAATACCTCATAAAGTGGGAAAGTGTTTCCGACTGACAAACGCTTGCCCGTGCTAAAGCATAACAACTAACACAGAATGGCTGCCTATGAAATGGTTTCACTGAAAGAGTTATCAACATTCCCCCTAAAACTCTGGTCAGCTTCCTTACTCCAATGGGCTGATCTCTGTGGCTGTGGCTTTTTTAAAAATTTGTTTGTCCTCGGTTTAGATTTTTAAAAAACATTAGAAAAGAGGAGAAAGGAGGTGTTGGTTGGGATGGGGTTAGAAAAGTGTGTGCGGCAGGGTGGGGAGGAAGGCTCTTTATCTCTGTGTTAGCTTTTTAAAAAAAAACAAAACAAAAAAACCCTCTTTTTACATAAGCTAATTTTTTCTTGTGTTTTTTTTGTATAAATCCAAACTTTAAAAAGCAATCTTGTTTATTTTTTTGTGTTTTCTCCCTTCAATTGACAGTTTTCATATTCTTACCCAGTTGCTGTTTTGGTACTTTAAAAAAACAACTATTTTTAAAAGGATAGGCTAGTATCTTAAGCCTTTTTAGTTCACTAAACTTCTACAGAATATCCCTAAGAAGGGCCTTGTTTTGTTACATCTCAGTCAATACTGCTTTTTCATGTTAAACTTTTAAAAAAACAAACATAATGCTTAAATAGGCCTCACTGCATACAGAATATCCTTAACAAAGGTCATGTTATGTTACATCTCAGTCAATGCTGTATTTTTCATGTTAAATGTTAAAAAACAAACAAACTTTATACAATGAAACACTGCATGTTTAGCAAGTGTTTAAAAGTATGGGGGAAAAGTCGAGGATGGGGGTGTTCTTCAGATAGCCTATCTCTGAGTTTCATGCAGTCACAAAGCGATGGTTTTTGTCTTTTACAATCCGTAAATGGAATAAAATATTTGTTATAACTTTCACAGAGTATCTTTCAATGCAATCTCACCATGTGTTAAAACTTTAACTGTGTTTAAAAAGTTAGGAAAGAAGTCTGTTTAAAAAAAAAAAAAAACAAGCAAACTGAAGGGGTAACCCCTGGAGCCTTGCTAAGGCAGACTATAGTGCAAGGATCCACAACCTTCGGTACGCGGCCTCCTAGGGTAAACCTCCTGGTAAGCCGGGCCAGTTTGCTTACCTGCTGCGACCTCAGGTTTGGCTGATCGTGGCTCCCACTTGCTGCAGTTCGCTGCTCCAGGCCAATGGGAGCTATGGGGAGCCGCGTGGGCTTGGCCGCCACTTACTGCAGCCCCCATTGGCCTGGAGTGGCGAACTACAGCCAATGGGAGCCGTGATCATCTGAACCTGTGGACGCAGCAGGTAAACAAACTGGCCCAGACCGCTAGGGGGCTTACCCTGGCGGGCCGTGTGCCAAAGGTTGCCGATCCCTGCTATAGTGCATGGATCAGTGGCTAGCCTAATTAGTCTTATCTGTTTTTAAAATGTAGAGAAAGCCACAGCTCCCACCTGTGCTGTATTATGTTAATAAAATGTATGGACCCAAAACAAACTCAGGAGTTTGTACTTGTGTCTCAGCACATGGGTTGCAAATATTTAAAAACAAAGACATTCTGATGATGCAACAGAAAAATTCATATTAAAATCCAAAAGTCCTAAGAAAACGAAAGCTTAATATAACTTTTGCATGGATTTGTTAAAAAGGGAGGAGGAAAATAAACTTCTCTTTGATCCACTGGATTACAGAATAAGGGGAATATAAACTGGCTGTTACTAAGGCCCTGTGGTTTTAAACCTGGGGTATTTCTGCATGCTCTATTTTATTGAAACACCTGTAAAAATATTAAATGAAGGGATTTGTCTTCATATAGGCTTGTCTTTTCAAGTGTTCATTCCTTTACAAGACATAATATAACTTTTACTTGCACTTGTTAAAAAGTTTGGGGAAGAAGCAGCCTTCTTATCTCTGATCTACTGATGCACAGATGCTGTTTTTGCTAACAGGGGTTTTGCTGCAGCTTTAAATAGTTCTTACTAAAAAATGACCAATTTAGTCTAAAACATAGGGGGAAACTTTTTTAAAAATTGTTTGTTATTCAGGGCTTATGGTTGTAACTTTTATTAAAGCCCCTATGTAAAAGGGCTACATGGCTGGAAAAATGCTTGGGGTCTGGTTTTTTCTTTTCTTTTCTTTTCTTTTCTTTTTTTTTTAAGATAAGAATAAGGCAGTTCTCAGAGACCTCCCTACTAACACTACAAAAAGAAAGATTCTAGGTGGACTCCTCCTGAAGGTCAAGACAGCAGACTGGACTTCTACATAGAGTGCTTCCGCCGACGTGCACGGGCTGAAATTGTGGAAAAGCAGCATCACTTGCCCCACAACCTTGGCCGTGCAGAACACAATGCCATCCACAGCCTCAGAAACAACTCTGACATCATAATCAAAAAGGCTGACAAAGGAGGTGCTGTTGTCATCATGAATAGGTCGGAATATGAACAAGAGGCTGCTCGCAGCTCTCCAACACCACTTTCTACAAGCCATTACCCTCTGATCCCACTGAGAGTTACCAAAAGAAACTACAGCATTTGCCTAAGAAATTCCCTGAAAAAGCACAAGATCAAATCCACACAGACGCACCCCTGGAACCGAGACCTGGGATATTCTATCTACTACCCAGGATCCATAAACCTGGAAATCCTGGGTGCCCCATCATCTCAGGCATTGGCACCCTGACAGCAGGATTGTCTGGCTATGTAGACTCCCTCCTCAGGCCCTATGCTACCAGCACTCCCAGCTACCTTCAAGACACCACTGACTTCCTGAGGAAACTACAATCCATTGATGATCTTCCTGATAACGCCATCCTGGCCACTATGGATGTAGAAGCCCTCTACACCAACATTCCTCACAAAGATGGACTACAAGCCGTCAAGAACACTATCCCCGATTGTCAAGGTTCCTCCCCCATTCTGAACTCTAGGGTACAGATGTGGGGACCTGCATGAAAAACCTCCTAAGCTTATCTTTACCAGCTTAGGTCAAAACTTTCCCAAGGTACAAAATATTCCACCCTTTGTCCTTGGATTGGCCGCTACCACCACCAAACTAATACTGGTTACTGGGAAAGAGCTGTTTGGACGCGTCTTTCCCCCCAAAATACTTCCCAAAACCTTGCACCCCACGTCCTGGACAAGGTTTGGTAAAAAGCCGCACCAATTTGCATAGGTGACCACAGACCCAAACCCTTGGATCTGAGAACAATGAAAAAGCATTCAGTTTTCTTACAAGAAGACTTTTAATAGAAATAGAAGTAAATAGAAATAAAGAGATCCCCCCTGTAAAATCAGGATGGTAGATACCTTACAGGGTAATTAGATTCAAAGACATAGAGAACCCCTCTAAGCAAAACCTTAAGTTACAAAAAAGATACACAGACAGAAATAGTTATTCTATTCAGCACAGTTCTTTTCTCAGCCATTTAAAGAAATCATAATCTAACACGTACCTAGCTAGATTACTTACTAATAGTTCTAAGACTCCATTCCTGGTCTATCCCCGGCAAAGACAGAATATAGACAGACACACAGACCCTTTGTTTCTCTCCCTCCTCCCAACTTTTGAAAGTATCTTGTCTCCTCATTGGTCATTTTGGTCAGGTGCCAGCGAGGTTACCTTTTAGCTTCTTAACCCTTTACAGGTGAGAGGAGCTTTCCCCTGGCCAGGAGGGATTTCAAGGGGGTTTACCCTTCCCTTTATATTTATGACACCGATAATGTCACAGTTAACCTGGTGGCTGAACTTTGTGACTTTGTCCTTACCCATAACTATTTTACATTTGGGGACAATGTATACCTTCAAATCAGCAGCACTGCTATGGGTGCCCGCATGGCCCCACAGTATGCCAATATTTTTATGGCTGACTTAGAACAACGCTTCCTCAGCTCTTGTCCCCTAATGCCCCTACTCTACTTTTGCTATATTGATGACATCTTCATCATCTGGACCCATGGAAAAGAAGCCCTTGAGGAATTCCACCATGATTTCAACAGTTTCCATCCCACCATCAACCTCGGCCTGGTCCAGTCCACACAAGAGATCCACTTCCTGGACACTACAGTGCTAATAAATGATGGTCACATAAACACCACCCTAGACAGGAAACCTACTGACAGCTATTCCTACCTACATGTCTCCAGCTTTCACCCTGACCACACCACACGATCCATTGTCTACAGCCAAGCTCTACGATATAACCGCATTTGCTCCAACCCCTCAGATAGAGACAAACACCTACAAGATCTCTATCAAGCATTCTTACAACTACAATACACACCTGCGGAAATGAAGAAACAGATTGATAGAGCCAGCAGAGTTCCCAGCAGGCACCTACTACAGGACAGGCCCAACAAAGAAAATAACAGAACGCCACTAGCCGTCACCTTCAGCCTCCAACTAAAACCCCTCCAACGCATTACCAAGGATCTACAACCTATCCTGAAGGACAACCCAACACTCTCACAAATCTTGGGAAACAAGCCAGTCCTTGCCTACAGACAGCCCCCCAACCTGAAGCGAATACTCACCAGCAACCACATACCACACAACAGAACCACTAACCCAGGAAACCTATCCTTGCAACAAAGCCCGTTGCCAACTGTGCCCACATATCTATTCAGGGGACACCATCACAGGGCCTAATAACATCAGCCACACTATCAGAGGCTCGTTCATCTGCACATCTACCAATGTGATATATGCCATCATGTGCCAGCAATGCCCCTCTGCCATGTATATTGGTCAAACTGGACAGTCTCTACATAAAAAAATAAATGGACACAAATCAGATGTCAAGAATTATAACATTCATAAACCAGTCAAGAAGGAGAACACTTCAATCTCTCTGGTCACTCGATTTCTGATCTCAAAGTGACTATCCTTCAACAAAAAAACTTCGAAAACAGACTCCAACGAGAGACTGCTGAATTGGAATTAATTTGCAAATTGGAAACAAATAGGTTACTTTTTATAATGAATCAATCATTCCCAGTCTCTATTCAAGCCTCTTTCCCCTTGTTTATTCCTTTCCCCCCAACACTGTTCCTCAGACGTTCTTGTTAAACCCTGGATTTGTGCTGGAAATGGCCCACCTTGATTATCATACACATTAGATAAGCTATTACAAGCAGGAGAGTGGGGTGGGGGGAGAGAAAACCTTTTGTAGTGATAAACACCCATTTTTTCATGGTCTGTGTGTATAAAAACATCTTTTGTATTTTCCACAGTATGCATCCGATGAAGTGAGCTGTAGCTCATGAAAGCTTATGCTCAAATAAATTGGTTAGTCTCTAACGTGCCACAAGTACTCCTTTTCTTTTCTATGTTTGTGTTTCTCTTTTATGTAACTGCTTTTAAATGCTCTTTTCTTAACCCATCCTTGTATTTAATAGTTTAAATGTTTCTTTCTTAACCAACCTTTATATTTTACCATGTGCTTACTAAACAGTTTCTGCTTTAGTAAATGCCCTTTTTTGCCATGTTTGTTCTTTATCCATTTTTCAATATTTAATGTTTTTAAATGCTCTTTTCTTAACCTACCCTTATTTTAAATGTTTCCTAACCAACCTTTATATTTTTACCATGTACTTACTAAACAGTTTCCTTTGTTTCTCTATTTAACTCTTTTTAAGTGCTCTTTTCTTAATCTACCCTTATATTTACATTTTGCACCTTTTACATTTATCTCAAAAATTGTTATTCTATAGTATTCCAAACTAGTCCTTTAAAAACACCTCTCCTTACTAAACCTCACCAAAAATCTCTTCTCTTCAATAACTTGCCTTTATTCTTTCAGACTATCCCTTTAAAAACAAAAATCTTTTTTTCTTTAAACTCTTTCTATTTCTTTAATAATATGCCAAAGTAGGCCTTTAAAATAACCTCTCCTTACCCAACCTCACCAAACAACCTTTCTTTCCTTTTTTCCTCTAAACCTTACCAAAGCTTTCTTTTTTTAATCTTTGCACTCTCTCACTCTGTTTCGAGAAAAAGGTTGAAAGAATAAACAATCAAATGTATCAAAGCACAAGCATGCAACATACCTGCTATTCAAACACAAAATATAGTCAATTTTTTTTTCAAAATGGCTGATCTTGCCAAACTTTGATGCTTATGGAAACAGGGACAGAGGGCAGGATATAAGCCCTAAATGGGGCATGGAAACCGGTCAAAAATACATGGTGATGAATGGTATCAAGGTATATACTACTTCAATCCCATAGGAAAATTCTGATATTTTGACATTCATTTTCATCCAAATCAGAAAAATATATATGAAATATCAAAACTTTTCATGGAAGAAAAAAAATTGTTAGAACATTGTTTTGATACTGTTCATAAGAACGTTTCAACATTCATGAATCAAAACTTCCTATTTTGTTTTGTTCAGCTGATATTACTCTGCGTCCACCTGAGCTGCCTCAGTTCATCATGGGAGCAACTGCTTAGACACAAGGGGAAGCTCTGTGAATCACAGGAGATGTAGTCGGGCAAGGAAGCACAGCCCATGGGGTGAATGGGGGTAGGAGGCAATACGGCAGTTTAGGCAGATGGAAAGATTAATGTCAACCCAACCTGAAACAAAATGTTCTGGCTCAATTAAATGAAATGTTTTGATTTTCCTGACAGTAAATTCTGCTGAAATCAGTATTTTCACATGGAAAACATTGACTTAGACAAAGCCCCATCTTTTGAATGAAAAAATGTTTCACTTGAAATGTTTCAACCAGCTCTGAGTAGAACACAGGAACAAATGAGCCAGCTCAGAGAAATCTTTAGGTACTACTTCAGTTCCCTGTATTTGGAAAAGTTTCAAACCAAACATGCAGTCCCCTCTGCCTTTGTATTCTTAAATTGTACAAGGTATAGAGTTAATGTTTCTAAGGCTGTTCTCTAGAACAATTTTTAAATCACGTTATTACTAGCTAACTTTAGACCTGACTTTCATATCAGATGGAGAAGTTCATATCATGTAGCAAAGCTGCCAAATTTTCCTTCTGAATCTTCCTTTCTACAGTACAAAGGACTGTCAGGGAAAGTTAACATTCAAATAGTTGGAGAACTTGAAATTACACACAAATTGTTTCCCATTACCTCTTACCAACTGTCAGTAGGTACATCAAAAGAGAAGCAATTATTAGTGATAGAAAAGTAGACACCACATGATTAGCTGAATGTTCTATTAAGCCAATATTTTGGGAAGTAAGGTAGTCGGATGTATTCCAAAGTTACTCTTCAGTATTAGGCAGTTACTTTTGTTCTGTAGTGCTGTAGCATGGTTGGAAAGTGGTGTTTTAGGACCTTCATGTCATAGTGATGTTTTTGTTTTTTTCCTGTCCCTTTATTCTGCATCGTTGTGTGTGAGCTACACACACTGCATTCCTCATTCTACACGAATGTGTAGGAAACTGCTGGGCAAAATGATTGTAGCTTCTTTAACATCAAATGCCCATTGTTAAAGTATGTTTAGGATGTACATCTAGGAAGTAATTGATTTTTGTTTGCAATTGAGAAACCTTACACTGCAAAATGTAAAGGATCCTGGGGGGATTTTGATTCTGAAAGTCATGGTGACCACTTAACCGTATCTGTCAACCCTTAATCTGAACTATGGATGATCAATTTGAAAACAGCTTGTTAAGGTCAGTTAGGATTGACTGTAGCTTTGGGAAATACTTGTGAAAAAGACCCCACCACCCCCATCCTCAGGAAAGAGAACAACAGTTGGAAATCTGTCCTTGCACCAGCCTAGGACTGAAGGGAATGGTACTTTTCATCATTCTGTTCTAGCCCTAGTACAGTAATTATCTCATTGTGCATTGCTGTATTGTAATGGCTAGTTGAGAAGACTGAAACACTACTCTGCAAGCTTAAATTGCTATTAACTTCACTAGCACTGACATATTTACAAAGACGCTCTCAGAAAGTGTTATCAACGTAAGTGGCCAGCATTTTCATTAGAGCATGAGGACGGGAGAGTAGCTTGTCTTTCACATTATTCCTATCTTACCTAAAGGAGAATAATTCACGTCTGTTAGTTTGTTTTACTTTTTACAGGAGAATATCCCAGAGGCAAGAGATATTGAACCAAAACCACTTGCTTTGAACGGGCTTTGAACCAAAACCACTTGTCCAATGCCAGCCACTAGAAAATTCAGATATGGATCCAAACTTTGAGGCTCTGGCCTGTATCTACCAAAGAACACCTTGATAAGGATACCTTTCATTTCAATTAACCTTAGAAATATGCTGTCCAGAAAGGCATAGGTGCTGGAACTACGGGTGCTGGGGTGCTACTGCACCCCCTGGCTTGAAGTGGTTTCCATTATATACATGGTTTACAGTTTGTTTCCATGGGTCTCAGCACCCTCACTATACCAATTGTCCCAGCACCGCTGTAGAATGGTGTTCTCTTTTCTGAACATCCTAGTCTTTAAAGAGCAGTTGCTAGAAAGTGAAGAATTTAATCTGAACAGATAATCAGTACCTTGGCTATCTCAATGTTGTGGTGATCTGTGGGCATGGAAATTGAAGACCTGTATCCAGAGAAGTCTGAGTGGATGGGTTTATCTATTGTATGAGCTCTGGGCCTGCTGCGCTGTCCCAATCCTTCTAAAGATTTATCAAGCTGGAACAGAGCTCCCTGAGAGGGAATATGGGGCCTTCACCATTTGAACCTCCATACAAATATGTCAATCATTAACACAGAACACAATACAAGAATAAGAAGCCAGGAACATCCCTGAGGCAGAGGGGAATATTGCTGTAGTTTACAGTAATAACCCCAAACATAGTGCAGAGCACAGTAATAAGTGGTGAATATCCCAAGGCATTGCATTTTATTTATGGGCCTTTGTCACCTACGTATCAGACCGAACCTCTTAAACAGATGTATAGTTTGGTTACAATACAAAATGTTTCACTTCACTCAGCAGATCCCTCTTCCCATGTTTTCCCAAGTTTTGAAATGATTTCACTTTTGCTGGCTGCTGGCTAACAGACTGTATGTCCCCAAATGAAATAGTTTTACTGTCTCTTGACTTGCTTCAGAACTGCAGCTTTGGCTCCTTCCTCTGTAAAACAATTTCTTCAGTTAAGCTAGTACCCCACCCTTTGGTGTATCTTTCAAGTCAAACATATAGTGAAAACAAAACTCCAGGACTCCTTGCAAAAATACTTCCTCTTTTCTCCTTGGCAGCTTTCATCATTTCAATCAGAAGTGTCATTGTCTACTCTGCAATTCCTTTGTATGGTATCTTTATGAGTGATGCTTGGCTCCATAGCACAGCTGGAGTCTGGAAGGAGATACTCATTTCGGGCTAGTCTGTGAACATCTCTTTCAGCAAAAAATCGTCCCCTTCTGGTGAGCCAGTCCCAGGGAGCTCCTTTCCCTGAAGTTGGAGATGTAACCACTCATGTTCAAGTATAACACATCCCTCGCCACCATTCCAGCTTTAGAGGTCCTTCAGAAGTAACTGGGTAAGGGCATGAGGATCAAGTTCTGCAGATGTTAGACTCCTGAAGAAAGGCTAGGTACTGCACTATTTCAGTCAACAAACCCCAGAGATAGTAGCAGGAGTTGTTGAAGCTGAGCAAGGGAAAGTATGCCCTATGCAACATGGTGCAGCATGTTGGAGTGACCAGAAGCAAGCAGCTAAAAATGCAGGGCTAGGTTATACCCATGTAAGCAGAGAAGTAAGCCTCCAACCAGATGTTCCCTTGCTCAGCCTACCTGTATCTTGGGTGTGGCTCAGGGGTGGAGCACACTCTGCTCTCCAGATACTTGCTGTGTCAGCAAGAAGGTGGCAGTGCATAGGGCAGAGTAGTCCATCCTATCCATCCCCATCTGCTGCCAGGAGTAGTTGGCCTGGCTTGGGGCCTGGTGGGGCCAGGAGAGGCAAGAGTAAGCTGCATTCATTTAAATGCTGCAGCAACTTACTCCCTCCTCCTAACGTCCTTCCAAAACAAGAGGATAATAAAGGATGAGCTATGACTGAGACAGTTCCTTCCCAAGTTGTTCCTTTCATCAGATCTGAGACTATAGGCTCAGTCTAGCTTTGGTCTGACTACTTGTACCAATAGCTTAAACCCCATTTATCTGAAGCAAGGACCTTAAATATGTCCTGAAGAGAGCAGGTGAAAAAATTCACAATTAGTTTATTCAATTAACTGAGCTCTCTACACTCATAAATCTTCTTTGAGCAGATCATGATTTTCTCAAATGTATTCATTATTTGAAATTGTGCTGGATAATTTCAGCAAATAATTCTCAGCCTGCAAAGTATAAGTGGAGAGTTCACTGAAAGATTTTGATATTCAAGCTGCTTTGCGATACACACGTCATGTGGTATGGTTTCTTTTCCTAATTGGAAAAGTATAATTCTTTAGAATCAAGTTTTTGGTGCAAATGCATGTAAATAGTGTACTAATTAGAAATGTGCTTTGCACAAGTAGTTCTGCAATATTGGCTTTAAAATGTCCTGTTTCAGTGATGGTTGCTCCAGAAAATTTTTGCAGTCCCTGTCCAGCTCCGATTTGTTTTCCTCCCATTCGTTAAAGTTAATGTAATGCTTAAGTGAAATTAGTTTTAGTCAAAAATAAAAGATGCATATCTAGGCTCTCAAGTGCACTGTCCTATAGCTCTATCCTGTGGAAACTAGTAATCCAAATCTAATGTATGGTTGATTAAATAAATGACTAAGCAGTCGCAATTGATACAATTTTTATTGCCCTGGCTGGGGAGGCTGAAATATCTCACAATAATCTCATGTAAAGAATCATTTTGATTTTTTTGCAATGAAGATTCCTTTAAAAGAATATCTCTAGCCCAACTGGAAAAGAATGATAAATATCCCATAAAAGAATTTTGGCTAAAAACAACAGCCATGAATCAGACTCGCAACAGAAATTTTCTGACCGGCTCTAGCAGCTCTTAAAATAGATCTTTTTACAAAATTTAAATTGAAGACAACTCCCGCCCTCCCCCAATGGTTTTTGTGGAATTCTCTGGGTTATTGTTGACAAACCAGAAATCAATTTTTTTTGGTTGTTGACAACCTAAAATGGTAGGTTTCCCCCTTCCCCCCCAGTTTTTTAATGAGAACCTGAAAGATATTTATGAGAATGGCTGTTCTTTTAAAAAATATTAGAATTTTAGGTATAAAAAACAAAATAAAATATATACCGAAGAATATTTCAACCAGTTTGAGCTCTTGTATGATGAACTGCAGAAAAATTAAACCTTCCCATCACACAAAATATTACTATAAGTTACTAAAGGTAATATAAACGTTTGCCAGTGTTTGTAATAAGAATGCTTAAACTGCATTGGAACTACCAGATAGTTACAGTGCAGACATTTCACTGATGTAGTGCCCAAGCCCCCACTCACTGATATCAACGGAAGGCCTCCCATTGACTTGGCATTGGACCTGTAATTATATAGTGGAAATGTTGCTCAAAAATACTGGGGTCCGATTTTGCTCTGTTACACCAATGTAAATCCAGAGTAACTACCGAACTCAGTTAAATTACATTGGATTCATACCCATGTAACAGAGAGACTATTCTGACTCGATATCTATCTGTACAGTAATAGTATGTATCTCCATGTAGAATCTACACTAAAAAGTTCTCACTTTGTCATCTATCTATGAACTTTGAAGGGTAAAGGCTCATGAACAGAATAACTGGCAATAAAACGTACAGCAAGGTAACCACTAAATGACATAGGGTAAATAAATTATCTTTTTTTCTTTCTAAGGTGAGTGCACACCCTATTTATGTAATGGAGAGACCTTTACTGCAGCACTCAAAGGGATAAAACCTTAGTAAATGAAAACAATCCTAGTAATACTTTGCACTTTGAAAACACCTTTCATTTAAGGACCCTAAAGCACTTTGCAGAAATGAACTAAGAAAGCTGCCTCAAGCTCTTGAGCAGTATAGTAGATACAGCATGCATTATGTACATCTTACAGATTGGTGAATTAAAGCACTTACAGGTTCAATGACTTGGCAACTTTCCCACAATGGATCAGTATCAGAACTAGCCATAGAACCACAGGTTCTGGTCTCCTAGTCCCTTGATCCAACATTTCCTGGTGAAAGTCTAACAAACCTAATTAAAAAGAGAGGCAGCACAGTACAATAATAAAATAGAGAATTGTTACCTTTACTGTAGCTTCTGTTAGAGAACTATATCTAAAACTGTCAAAATGAGCTATTTCATTTCCTTGGGCTTAAAATGTAGCAATAGCTGAGGCAGTACATTTAGCTCAGTGCAAAATGCTAACTGGGTAGATTTTTAAACTCAAATAACACTTTTTTTGGTAGGATCCATGATATCTTATGTGACATGAGAGTCTTGGGACATTCATAACTTTATAAAACCGTCATTTTCTGAGATTCCAAATGGGATAAACACTGTTTTTTGTTATCAAAAATTATTATTAAAACACTCAACAAATGTTCCAAGCAATATACAGAAGTTAGAGCACTTTTTGGAAGTGACCTATTTTGACCTTTCTTTTATGACAATGATCTGTCACTTTGTGCTTATTAGATTAAGGAGCTGATCTCAACGGTGACATGGTGCTTTCCTTTGTTGTATCATTTTATTTTGGAATGTCATTTTCATCTCCTGGTTTACAGATCACAGAAGTAATCTCTTTGGGTAACCAAGCATTCTGGAATGTTTGTGACTATCTAAAAACTATTGGAGCATCACAGATTCTGAGACATCTTAAACAAGGATGTCTCTTTGCTTGGATTTTTATAAGAAAGATAGCACTACATGGAATACATAGGTACCTCAATATCCTAACCATAATTCCTCTGAAAATCTGGTCACACAATGTTACTGCCTTTGCAGTGTCCTTTGCATCATATTCACTCAATTCTGGGTCCCAGCAAGCAAGGGCCACGTATAATTATGGTTGAGGAGGCAATACACCGTTTTGTTGTAGGCCCCTGTTTGCAGGTGCTTATATAATTTTTCAGAAGAAGTTTATGGGCTGAAATTTCCCAGGCCTGTTTTATCCCTTAGATGATTCCTGGGAACTTCAGAAAAATTCTTATATTTCTGAATTAACTGAACATAACACTGTTTTTGTACATTCAAATATTATTTAGAAATGTCTTTCTATTTAGAACTCAAACAATTGCATTTTAAACTTCAGGCTTTCCATGGACTGAGTCTTCAGTCAGGACTGGTGCTTTTTACATCTGAAGAAATTTGGTTAGGAAGTTGTAAGCGTTTTCAATCGTGTGCTGTGCATGGTGAAGATTTATTGCTTATCAGTCATAGTCACAGGCTTTATGTTCACAGAGTCCAACAGCAAGAATGATATTTGCTTTCTTAACCCAGGACAGGCAAAACTCATATAGACCTGCTGGAAAGTAACAAACAGAACAGAAGTAGGACATCTGGCCTTTCTGTAACTATTGTCTAAAATATAGAGCTGATAGGGGAATAGGGGAGGGGAAGTGTTGACTATTGGGTTTTTCATCAAAGTTTCAATTTTTGTCTGTTTTCCAGCTGGCTTTAATGAAATGTCAAAAAAGCACCAAGCAAATGGACAGATAACAAATACTAAAGATAGCTTGGTAGCAGCAGCCAGAACTACAGCAAAATTCCAGTGACGGTACAGAACGGGAGTCCTCTGTGTGCATTTTGGATCTATTTGCTGAGTCTTGGACTAAAGAACTGGAGAAAACACTGAGGGGGTAAAACAAAACAAGGTAGAATGAGCTATCCACACCAATGTGGAATGAATTTAGCAAAGCCCACTGAAAGTGTTCTCAAGATCTGTATGTAAATGAGTAATTTCAGGGTAAGGGAGATAAGCCAGGAGGAAAAAAAAAAGCTCGTACAAGGGGCTCATAAAGGTCCCTTTTTCTTCCTCTCTCCTGGGAATTTTTTAAATGAAATTAGATTGATATTTTGTGTGATCCTTTTCACAGAGGAAAAAAATGTTTTTCAGAAGTGGCCCCGTTACTGTAGGTATAAACCGTTATGTGGTCCCTCTCCCCTCCCCATCGATCTAAAATGGGAAGACAAATCCTGAGGCCATATTTAGTCTAAGGGTCTAATCCTCCTGCATTCCTGATCCAAAGAACTCTCATTGAATTGATTAGGAGTTTAACCGACATCAAGAGTGGGCCCAAAGTATTTTAGCCATATAGGCAAAGAATAGGATAAAATAACAGTGAATGGAGAGGAATAGTAAACACGGCCTTTTGTCTTTTGGTTTGATTTTGAATGAGACTCTCAAAGTCAAATGAGAGCAGTTGCTCTGAGTAGCACAGCACCAAGCAGCGTAGCCATCTCACCAAGCCC
Source organism: Eretmochelys imbricata (assembly GCF_965152235.1). Lineage (NCBI taxonomy): Eukaryota > Metazoa > Chordata > Testudines > Cheloniidae > Eretmochelys > Eretmochelys imbricata. The sequence goes on from NC_135583.1 coordinate 26,470,115, forward strand.
AAATGAGGACATTTTGTGTCATTCTGTCATTGTCCACCTCAGACTGACTGATTTTTGCTCACGTCTGTCTTCCCAGAGAGTCCAGTCCAGAGAGTTTCTTTCCCAGCCAGTCACTGCGTAGCTGCCACGCGGAGGAGCACGGACATACCATAAACTGTGATCTTAAGCAAACATCCCATTTTGCTGACAGTCCTTGACTCAGATGAAAAGATTTGGCAATGGGAATGAATGCTCAGCAACAAGCACCACCAAGATTGTCCTCCCTCCCCCTGTCCTTACCTCCATCCCCCCTCCCCAACTGTAAGCTACAAAAGTTATCTCAATTCTTAGAGCAAGTTAATGTGTGGCAGCCAAATAAGCACATGTCTATGTTTAATTGCAGCCTCTCTTGTTTGGATTGCTGGGGAATGTTTGAGACTATGAGGGAAGGGGAAGAGAGGAATTGAAGTTCCTGAACCAGGAATGAGGTCACTTGGGTCATAAACCTTTGAATCCAATGTCAGTTTTGTCATTGGTTTCAGTGGGTTTTGGATCAGGGTCTTAGATACCATGGTGACAGGCACTTCTGATCTATTTTTGATAGATGAGAAGCCTGTATGGGGTAGTTTTGCAGTATCATACAGGCATGAACTCCATGAGAGACAAGGTTATTTTATTCCTTCAACTCAAATGCTGCTTTTTCCTGAGCAAACTATTAAAAGGAGCCCAAGAGCCATATTGGAGACAACTGGTGCTAAAGAACAGCAGGGATTCTGTATGGTATACAGGAGTTAATTCTAAACTGATTTATACCCTGTGCAATCCACCTTGATCTCAGTTCTCATTTGGCCTGCAAAAACTCCTCAGGGCTAGGTATTTACTTTGTTGTTGAGAGAGTTCAGTCTAATGTTTTGTCTATGGGGACTGCTATACACTAACTGCTTCTCCATTGTCTCTGGACTTATAATGAATAGTACATGTAGTCTTGTCTTTTTTTTTTAAAAAAAACCTCTAATATCTGAAGGGCACGTTTGGAGTTGAGTACTATTTGGAGAACTGTGGTGTTTTGGATGTGATGGAGAAGGCCTATTGTTAGAAAACCGGTTAATATGTTTTTGCTGGCATACACTTTTAGGCTTAGCTTCATGCTCACAAGAATGTGTTTGGTTGGCTTATGTTTTGATTAATTTATCCACCTCACAGTTGCATGCATGCCTATGGCTACGGGACAAACTGTGAACCCTAGGAGGAACATGATAGTTCAAGTCTGACACATCCATGAAATTCTTTGTGGAAGCAAAAATCAAAGCATGTGACAGTTCAGTGAACTCTTCAGACTAGCAGACTGCATCAATTTCCTCCTTTCTAGATATAGAGGGCCAAATTCACCTCTGCCTTAACTCCATTAATTTCAGTGCAGTTGCACTGGCTCTGAGTGTGGCCTGTGTTAGAATAAAATGCAATCACCACTTGCCAGTTAGTTTATTTTAAAGTTATTGTTGGAAAGCTTGAAAGAGACAAAGAGACACACAGTCCCTTGGGAGCCTGTCAGAACTTTTCAGGGGAGATTTGTGTTTAATCATGGGATTTGTTTTGTGCATACTGGGTCTGCCAGAAGCAGAACTTATTTTTTTTCTTTTAAATGCTTCTATTTGCCTGTACTTATGAACATGGGCATTAGGATGGGATTAGGATGTCGTATAGGGCTATCAAATGGCCTTGCAAACAAACAAAGCTGTGTAGATTTATTCAGAAATCTACATGCACAAACATCTAATTAAACAATTATTCCACTTACAGAGAATCAGGTTATATTTTTTTAAAACAGTACTTCCTTATCTGAAAAAGTTGCTATAGAGTAATAGAGTTTAAGGCCAGAAGGCACCTTAAAAACTAGTCTGATCTGCTATATATCACAGTCCACCAGCGCCCACACGCTATGCCCATGAACATGAAGGAAATGGAATGGTGTGTGTTTTATTCATTGAACTAGACTCTTTCCCTAGACTTTGCAGAGGCACGCACCCCAGAGACTAGGTAAACTAACATTTTTAGGAATCATTTGAATGGCCCAAAGGGAATTAATGCTGTCACAGAGAAGTGAGGTGTTGTTTACTATGGTAAGAGTGACACATGTATCATGCAGGCAATTAAAGAATTTCAAATCACAGAAATGGACAGTAGTGGCATTAACCAGTCTCACCCACTTCTCCGCACATCAGTTATGCAATGTAGCTGTCATTAAAGTGGACGACTGTTTTCATTTTATTTGAGAATCTCAGCATGACTAGTAAGCAATTCACCAGATTTTATGAGACTGCTGGCTTTCCATCTGTCCCAAGAGATGAACGCACACAAAAGGCTATTAGTGCACCACTGCATAATGAGGTGAGTCTGAGGAATCTCACATCATTTCACTCTCTCAGTATGCAGATCATGTATCATGCCAGGTGCAGAATCAATGATGTCCTTGCCCAGTTTCCAGGATAATGTTATTTGTCATCATAAAGACTAGGGTGACACTTGGGAACCGGTGAAAACCCATTGGGGGCTGAACAGGTATAGTGCCTGCAGTATTCTATGTACATTTGTTTTGGCACTGACTAAGAGTTCTTGTTCCTTATAAGCTCTTGAATGATATATCATAACACCTTATTCCAGCAGCTTTCCCTGAAGTGATCTGCAAATTGGATTAGAACACTCTAAAGGGTGGAGCAAGCCTTATTATTGAAAATGGTGCAGGGCTTCCCTGGTGCATGCAGCCCTTAACTTCACATGCAAATCTATTCGCACAAAGGATGCTGTATGAGTATGCTGAAGAAAGATACTGAAGGGGAGTACTGGCTAGGAAGAGGGAGTAAAGCCGAGAGAAAAATCTATCTGTTTTGGAAGGAGAGTAGAGAGGAATGTGTGAAGGAGTGGTGGGGGTCGCAGGGAGGGAGAAGAGGGACCTAAGAAGGTTAGGCTCTGCATCATGTGCTGAGACTGAACCCAGTTGCTGAACATTTTGAAGTTTACTACTTAGCATAGCACCAGCCCACAGTGGTCATTATTTTATATTTGTGACATCACCCTTCATTTTGTAGTAATGAATGTAATGTCACAAACAGAGGATTATGACAACTTGCATGGAGTTAGTAGCATGACCAAGGAATCGCTAAAAAATTCTATTCTCTGATCTGCATCCACGGCTCCCAGGAATGGGCAGCAAACACCTGAGAGTAGAAAGGACTCTGGAGAAAGTAACAGAATACTTTGCTAATGCACATATAATTAAACAGATCAGCAGAACTTTTGTTTCTGATACAGAATACTTTCACTTAGTGCTCTATATTATTCATACTGTGATATAGCAATTTGTATTTTGTTGATTCAAAGGATTCCATTTTTAAAATCAGCAAGTGCAAGGGACCTGTGACTGATGTGATTTCTTGGCTTGGAAAATATTGAAGGAAAAAAGTAACAAGCGACACAAGATTTACATTTTGACCACAAGTGTTTTGATGACAGTGGCCAAATGCCATCAAACTCCAGGCTGTGTTTTCACGGTCAGATTACTCTGCACCTCCACCCATCTTATTAGATCATTCTGGAACAAAAGAGCTGTATTCAATGCACTCTAAAAACAGAAAGTAAGCAATGTTCTCCTGATGAATCCTTCATGAGAAGTGATAAGGTAAGAAAAGGTATTGTTAGGCAAAATGCTAGTAACTTATTGGACAAGGACAGATGTAGAAAAATATGACAGTGACCTAGTGAGAGGGAGCAAAATTGCAAGGGATATGTTATCCGCTATATGCTCCAAACAGAAGAGGTAGTTAGAGATGATGATCTGGCAATTTGGGTTCACTGATCCGTGAAGAAGGCCTCATCTCATTTGGAGAGTTGCTTTGGTTTGGATGTATTTCCTGAAGGCTGGTACTTAAAAATTCTGAAACAATTAGAGCTTTTTCCTTTCCTTCTCCCTAATGATAGCCCTTGCTCCTAAGGACATCCCTCTTAATCATGGCATTGGATTACTAGCTGACTTCCTGCAAGTCCCCTCAATCAGGATCTCCAGCTGCTTATGACCTGCAAAATGCAGTGACTTGGGAAACCTTTAAAAATCCTTCTGTTTTGGGGAAAGCATTTATATGGGGCCTAGTGGGTCTCTGTTCTATCTGCTGGGTGCAGGTTTTTCCCCGATAATCTTACTGATTCTGGTGTTTCTCTATCAGAAATGCACAGCAGTCCCTAAGGCTTGTTGATTAATTAGGAAGGTGTATGCTGACATATCTAAACCTTTACAAAGGTTCTAGTTCATTAAGACTGGGAGTTGGATTGAGATTCTGTCCAGTAGAATCTGTAAACATTGACCATCTTTATTTTCCTTTATACAACCTTCCTGCCAAAGGCCTCATTGTCAATACAATAGCCATGAAATTTAACTCTGAGACTACTGTAATCGTGAGGGATGACTTTTTCCATGATGTGGCAGGATAATTTTAGTAAAGCTTGTGTTATAAATAATAAAGATCTATATCTGGCTAGGCTGCTATTCATAAGGACCCCAGCCAAAATATTGCAAACTATTTTCTGTTCTTGCTGCAGTGAATTTAGGGTGTGTTTTGGAAATGATCTAAGTTTTGTGCCTTCCTCTGGTTAATTCTGCTGTGTACCGAGGTGTTAAATATTAGCTAGAGTTGTTCCTGAATGTTAAGAGCTTGTATAAGCCAAAGCAGAATAAGGTCCACTCTGCACAATTATAATAATGTAAAGGAACCTATATAGAGTACAACAGAATGAAATGTATTGCAAAGCTTTTATTGCTCCTCCTGTTTCCAAATGGAGACAGCCCTGAGTGGTGCAGAGGCTTCCTAGCACAGTTTTTAGTGTGAAATGCCAACTATGTTCTTGAGCAAGGAAAAAATCTCAACACTTCAAGACTTGTGTACAGTAATTATCACATGTTTTTAAAAATAAAAACTTTAAGGAAGCTGTCTTTACAGCAGATAAAATTTTAACTCATTCATTCGACAAAGGCTTAGTGAATAGAAACATAATATTCCCCCCAGTGCAAATACGGTGTATGGTCCACAATAACCAATATTTATTACACAAAAGCACTGAAGTTTTGTTTTCTCAGACTGCAGTTAAAACTGCATCAGCTTGTGATGGGATGCATACATGCCACACTGGCAGCAAAAAGGTTAATGGAAGCCTGAAGGCTTAGTTAGCCCACCTAAGGGCACCTGTAGGGAATAATAGGTACAATTCCTTAGAAGACATAGCTAGGCCTTCTTTGTACAGGGAGCAACTCAGCACAGTGGTGGAAAATATAGTGCCAATCTATAAAAAGGGAAATAAGGACAACCTAGGGAATTACAGACCAGTCATCTTAACTTCGGTACCCAGAGAGATTATGGAACAAATAATTAAGTAATCAATTTTCAAACACCTAGAAGATAATAAGGTGATAAAGTAACAGTCAGCATGGATTTGTGAAGAACAAATCATGTCAAATCAACTTGATAGCTTTCTTTGACTGGATAACGAGCCTTGTGGATAGGGAGGAAGCAGTAGATGTGATATATCTTGACTTTAGTAAGGCTTTTGATACTGTCTTGCATGACAGTCTCATAAACAAACTAGAGAAATACAGCCTAGATGGAGCTACTATAAGGTGGGTGCATAACTGGTTGGAAAACCATTCCCAGAGAGTAGTTGTCAGTGATTCACAGGCAAGCGGGAATGGCATATCGAGTGGGGTCCCGCAGCAATCAGTTCTGGCTCTGATTCTGTTCAATATCTTCAACAATTTAGATATGGCATAGAGAGTACACTTAGAAGTTTGTGGACAGTACCAAGCTGGGAGGGGCTGCAAGTGCTTTGGAGGATAGAATTAATATTAAAAATGATCTGGACAAACTGGAGATAATGGTCTGAAGTAAATAGCATGAAATTCAATACGGATAAATGCAAAGTACTCCACTTCGGAAGGAACAATCAGTTGCATACATATGAAATGGGAAATGACTGCCTAGGAAAGAGTACTGCAGAAAGGGATCTGGGGGTCTTAATGGATCACAAGCTAAATATGAGTCAACAGTATAACATTGTTGCAAAAAAAGCAAATATCCTTCTGGGATGTATTAGCAGGAGTGTTGTAAGCAAGACACAAGTAAGTAAGTAAGTAATTCTTCTGCTCTACTCCATGCTGATTAGGCCTCAGCTGGAGTATTGTGTCCAGTTCTAGGTGCCACATTTCAGGAAAGATGTGGACAAATTGGAGAAAGTCCAGAGCTGAACAACAAAAATGATTTAAAGGTCTAGAAAACATGACCTATGAGGGAAGATTGGAAAAAAAATTGGGTTTGTTTAGTCTGGAAAAGAGAAGACTGAGATGGGACATGATACTAGTTTTCAAGTACATCAAAGGCTGTTACAAGAAGGAGGAAGAAACATTGTTCGCCTTAACCTCTGAGGATAGGACATGAAGCAACGGGCTTAAATTGCATCAAGTGAGACTTAGGTTGGATATTAGGAAAAACTTCCTGTCAGGGTAGTTAAGCGCCTAGGGAGGTTGTGAGAGCTCCATCATTGGAGAATTTTAAGAGCAGGTTAGACAAACACCTGTCAGGGATGGTCTAGAACAGTCCTGCCTTGAGTGCAGGGGACCGTACTAGATGACTTCTTGAGGTCCCTTCCAGTCCTATGATTCTAAGACACCTAGGAGACAGGAGGCCCAGGGAGAGAATAGACCTTGGGATCCTCTCCCAACAAGGGAGCTCTGGCAAAGGGCCAAAGTTGGGAGAGGGACTGAGAAGCTTCTGGAGTGGACGGAATTCCTGTGATGGACACTGATAAAGGGAAAAGGCCACAGGCAGGCAGTCCTGTGGGGTGATGCTCCAGAAGAGGTGCAGGGAGCTGGGGAGAACCCAGAACTGCAAGCTGAGACCTGGGATGGGCAGAGTGGCTGAAGTTATGTCTGGTTCCATTTCAGGTTTGAGTTTTGCTGGGAAGGAGTCTGGGAGCCCACTACTCTGGAAGAAGAATGGGCTTGAAGAGGAGCCGTGGAGGGGCAAAATATTGTATTGATAACTAGTGTCACGGGAGACTGATGCGGGACATTGATACCCTGGAAAGGAACTATGGTGTGACTTGGCTGGAGGACCAAGTCACCACACCAGATCACAGGAGCCCTGAGGACAAGAGGAGGCAGAAGTACTGCAATGCTGGGCCTCAAGACAAGGGACATTCTGGGACGGTGAGTCTATCATGCAGCTATTAGAGCCCTTGTTTATATGTCGATACTCATTGATAACTACATTCATTATGTTATGATTAGAAAAGGAAATATTAAAGACTTCTTATCACACATACATAAATATCTTTTGAGGAAGGGGGCTACAATGTATGGAGAATGTGGATCTGCAGTGTATTTTGTTGAGTGCATAACCACTCTGTAATCTTTCCCTTTTAAACATTCAACTCAAATGTCCATCTCTTTTCTACTTCCTGGAGCTAGTCAACTAGTTTCCCAGACAATGCCTACTTAACCCTTCAGACCTTCCTGGTCCACCACCTATATTTACCACCTCTTCCAGTACCCTTTCTATTGTTGTGACCACTGTGCATTGTGAAATAATGTTATGAATGACACGTCTGTTTTGTATTACCCATTTTGAAACTCTTGTGCTTTTATTGTGAGTCTTGTCATTTTTTCTTTCTTAAAGCCCCAGCTCCTGGAGTCATGTTGTTTTGTAAGAATCTCTCTCTTTTTTGGGAAAAGCAAGTTTTTCACTCTCATGGTGGAAGAGAAAAGCTTGAAATGAGAAGCCTAAAGGCTCAAGAGTCAGGAGGCAAAAAGTAATTTTAAAAAAATGTTTTGTGACTTTGCTTTCAAGTCAATTTCATTCTTTTTTGTTGCCTGACTAATTTTTGAATGGTTGGATATGGCGATACCAGCTTACATTGTACTGCAGTTCAAGTGGCCATATATTGGTTGCTAGGGAATGGGGTGGACTTCAGAGCCTGAGCTCCAGCCCAAGCATCTACACAGCTGTTTTTAGTGTCATAGGGCAAGACCCATGAGCCTAAGTCTGTAGACCTGGACTCTGAGACTCTCTGCTGCATATTCTGCTCATGGGGTAGACATACCCAAAGAGGCCTTGTCCACGCTGGGAAACAGGATGGAGGTCTCCCGCCTTCTCCACAGCTGGAACACCAGCCACTGCTGCTGTGCCACTTCTACAGCTTGAGACCTCAAACAGCCCCAGCATCTGTAAAGTTCTTATTCAGATCTAGACCCAAATCCAAGTTTTGTGGCTTGATTTTGTTCAGAAGGTGGGTTTGCTCTCTGACTCTGAAAGATTGGTAGCTGTATTTCTTATGATTAGGAGGTAATTGTTACTACCTTTGATTAAAGTGAGAATATGTGGTAAGTGTTTAAGCCCTAGCCCGGTCTTTTAGTTATAAATTTCTTATGTAACTGAAGCATTTGTCTTGATTTAGAAAAATCAAAGATGAGACCATATAGGGAAAGGGGAACACCTCGCAACCTCTCTAAGTTAGGTCAGCACAAGGGAAATGAGGCAGCGTTTTATGACGGAAAACTTACTCAATTCCTCCTCCTAGAGATTTTAGTCATCTTTAGTACTGTTACTGGAAGATGGACCTGTACTAATCCAAAGAGACTAGCAAACTCTTGTGGCAATTCTGGCCACAAGGGTACAGAGCTACTGTATCTTTTAAACAGAATACTTTGTTCCGTGCAACATTGTAATGGTTTAGTTGCCTTCCCAAAGGGAAACTACATAAGATTTCCTCCCCTTCTACTCATTTCCATATTGGACGAGTCTTTGTTTTGTAGTGTTTAGAGGTATATTAACCCTATGCTGGCTGCCTGTATAGGCAGTGGCATTTGTTGACCTTTTATAAGGAAGATAAAATACCAGTTGAATTAGTGAATAATAGAAAGTGTATCTATTCATTGCAAGTTTGGGCCCCTAGATACCACAGTAGCATAAAGCCGAGAACACATCAGTTGGTCATAGTTATAATTTTGACATTACTGTCATATAAAAACTGTTTTCCCTAAAAACAGATAGATATAAAGTGAACCTCATATCTTATTAGTAATAAATATTGAGTACTTCAGACTAACCCCAAAATGTTGTTTAAGTAAATTGGCATTTTCAGATAAAATTTCATTTACTTTGAGTGGACTTTAAAACAAATCTTATGAATCTGGGAGATGACCATGACACCCTTCTATAAGATGCTAATGTGGCATAGAGGATGTCCTCCTCTGAATGCAGGCTGAGTTCTAAGGGGGAGTGGCAGCACAAACAGAATGGAATGGCTAATTCTGAATCTTTGCCCCAGAGGAGATTAATCGTTGTATGAAGTCTGTTCATTCATACAGGGCCCGCTCCTGCTCCCATGGCAATTAATGGTAAATTCTCCATGGTCTTCACTGAGAGCATGATCAGGCCAACAAACTATCTGAGCAGAAATCACAGGCCCACACATAGATTAGAGGGTGTCCTTTGTGCTCCTAGAACATTTTCAAAGCACAAGCTGAAAGTGGGTAGCATGGTGCGAGGCAGAAGAGAGCCATGGTAGCTGGGATGATTTAATTGGGGATTGGTCCTGCTTTGAGCAGGGGGTTGGACTAGATGACGTCCTGAGGTCCCTTCCAACCCTGATATTCTATGATTCTATGAAAGGTGAAATCAAGCGCCTCCTCCAAATACCATGTGGAGCAGGAATGCCCTTCCCCAGCCTCACTGGAGCAGAGATAAAGAGCCAATGGTTGCTGTGCAGACACCATGACTTTATAGCCTGGTGAGCTTCCTGTGATATCAGGAGCTGCTATTCTAAACTCTGCATGTGCAAAGGGGATGGAGATTTTTTCACAGGGCGGGTCTGATCTCAGGAGGGGTGTGTGGGGAAGATGCAAGGAGCGTGTCTGGGGCTCACTGTGTTGAGGGAAGGATAAAAGTTACTTTGTGGGGGAGAGACTGGAGGGTGATGGGTCGAAGAATAGTTTGTTTTGTTTTTTAGTAAGCTTTTCTTAATAATAAAATAAAAAAATAAATAAAAAGCTTATTATGGATTTAAAGGTTTAGGTTTTGGATCTGATCTAGAACAAAAACTGTACGAGAGGGTTTAGATACCAACTCCTACCTGAAATTCAAATGGGATCAGATTCTGTTTTTGGCCCATCTCTAACTGGAGTGTGGCTTTGCAACCATCCTTCCCACTTGAGACCCTGGTGCTAATACAGCACGATACTCCTGGTCTCTACCGGCCTGGGAAAGAGCTGACTTTATATGGTGTCTGAAGCGCATCTCAGGTGACCATGCTTTTCCCTCCCTCTGAAATACAGGCTTTTCACTCCAAGCTCAGTGTTTCCATACTTCCAAATGTAATATTTAGTAATATTTTTACCTGATAGTCCTAACCTTCAAGAGCATTTGCTTACTTGGCCACACAAATATATCTGTGCTGAGAAAAAGACTGCTCAAATGTTTGGGCTGGCAGTATTGCTTTGCTAGAAAGGTTAATTACCAGATGACTGAATGACTGTAGTTTTACACTATCACAGACAGACAGGTAGGAAAAAAATAGAAAGCCAGAAATAAACTATACCTAAGGGAAATTATATCCTTGATCTTTATGTGCCTTTGTTCCTTAGTGCAGCTACTGTTTTCAAGAGTTATGAAACTCAGATGTGAATTGAAGTGACTCAACAGCCTGATTGCTGAAAGTTAACTCTTTTTCCCAAATTATTTTTCATATAAATTATAGTAAGTCCCATATAAACCAGGGCATACTAAGTTCAGGAGAAAAGGAGTACTTGTGGCACCTTAGAGACTAACCAATTTATTTGAGCATAAGCTTTCGTGAGCTACAGCTCTCTTCATCGGATGCATACTGTGGAAAGTGTAGAAGATCTTTTTATATACACACAAAGCATGAAAAAATACCTCCTCCCACCCCACTCTCCTGCTGCTAATAGCTTATCTAAAGTGATCACTCTCCTTACAATGTGTATGATAATCAAGTTGGGCCATTTCCAGCACAAATCCAGGTTTTCTCACACTCCTCCCCCCCTCCCCCACAAACCCAGCAGGAGAGTGGGGTGTGTGTGTGTGTGGGGGGGTGTGTGTGTGTGTGAGAGAACCTGGATTTGTGCTGGAAATGGCCCAACTTGATTATCATACACATTGTAAGGAGAGTGATCACTTTAGATAAGCTATTAGCAGCAGGAGAGTGGGGTGGGAGGAGGTATTTTTTCATGCTTTGTGTGTATATAAAAAGATCTTCTACACTTTCCACAGTATGCATCCGATGAAGTGAGCTGTAGCTCACGAAAGCTTATGCTCAAATAAATTGGTTAGTCTCTAAGGTGCCACAAGTACTCCTTTTCTTTTTGCGAATACAGACTAACACAGCTGTTACTCTAAGTTCAGGAGGTGCCTGAAATAGGCATAGAACAACAGCTACTGCGTTTCAGCAGAATCAGCCACAGGACAAAACGTGTGTGTGTGTGTGTGTGTGTGTATCTATATCTAAAATATCTTTCTAGCTCACTGACTTCCATGAGTTTCATGGAATTTGCACTTACACAGGGTCTGGTTTTGTAAGGTGTTGGAGTATTTCCCAAGCTCAACACTTCAGAGGTTCAGGCCCAAAATACCATCTCTGCCTGCCATACTGATATTTCATGCAGTACAATGAGCTCCCGGAGGCAGTAATATATTCTTGAGAAGTGTGTTGAAGTTAGAACTGTGCAAAATGTGTGCAACAAAACCACACATCTCTCAAAATTTGCCTGAATTTATGCTTTGTTACGAACTTGAAATTCAGATCAAGTTCACTAAAAGGTATATTTAAAGCTCACATTATTTTTGAGTAAACATAAGGTCAGTGAATGGGCCAATTTATGTTTTTGCAATGAAGTTGTGGCCTTTAATGGAAAACTTGGCATTTTTGATGGAGTTTGTTGGGGATTTGAACAAACTCCAAACTCAAAGCAGAACTTGGGTTGTGAACTTGAGAGAGGTTAAAACCAAATAAAATGTTAATGAAAACCCCTGATAAGTGAATTATGTTGAGTTTTATGCAGCTCAAAACATGAAAAGGAATGATGCCATGGTTACCAATTTCACAGCAGTATTTCTGAGAATGGATCCCAGAGCTGTGGAGCTGCCTGCAGCAGGTGACATGGTGGCTTCAGATCACCATGTTTGCTTGTGACTGGCAGTATGTTGGCTCCCTGTGTTTTGGTGTTTGCAGTAATCGTGACACTAAATCAATTCCCCCCCCAGACTGGATCGCTCCAAAATGTTGTAGGTGTTTGAAATCTAAATCCAGAGTTGAGTTTAGCAAACAGCTGCTATCTTTGTAGTGGGCCACACCCATATCCCTGGATATGAGTGTAGCCAAGGTCTGTTGGGAATCCAGATATAAATTAAAATTCTTGAGAGGATTTTCAAAGGTACAAGTAGGAGATGAGTATCCAGCTCCCAGTGAAAATCAGTGTGGCTTGGGTGTCTGTCTGCCTTTTGTGTCTTGCAAATTCCCCTCCTATCCTCCCACTCCCCTGGGTCTTGGGCACATTGCCAGTTTACACAAATAATCACTCTGACACACAACAGTGCAAGAAGGAAACTAATCCTTCCAACATGTGTGCTGAGCAGTAGGGGCTCATCTAATTTTAAACATACTGGATGAAGATTGGAAAGTACTTTGTAAACCTTTAAAATGTTTTTCTCCATCACAAAATATTCCCATTTTACACATCTCATGAAATAAGTTGGAAAGACTTTTTTCCCCATTTGCCATTAGAGTTTGGACCTGTCTAAATTAAACTCCAAAGTGATCTGGAATGTGGATACTCTTACCTCAGAAACCAAAATGAAGTACAAATGGATTAAAAAAATTATAGATTAAACCTTTTTAAAAACCCAACCACCAGCAATAACCATCCTCTTCTCCAGACAGAAAGCACTAATTGTTTTAAAGCCAGACAAGAAACAGAAAAAAAATTCCTATTTTTCACTGGAAAAAGGAAGAATTTTTCTTTGAAATATTTTTTTATATTTTTATAGCCTAGCTCATCAAAAATTATCATCATATGCATGTGTAAGGCAGAAACTACACAAGTCCCTTTACCCATATCCTGTTTTCAATTACTCTATTCTACTTCAACAAAAGCAGGATATGAGGCAAACATATATTCTTTTGGCAAATATCTTCAAAACCATTAACTGTTTAAGTGAATCTATTTCTGCTTAAGCATCTTGAGCACTGAGCCCTGCATCTGGTCCTATAACAAATACCGCAATTTTAATACTCTTAATGACTGAAAACTGTTCAGGTGTCTTCACAAAAGTAGCCTATTCCATATTTTTTCTTTCATTTCACATTCTTTCCTTTTCTGTATTACAGCATGGCACACTGCACAGTAAGATATTGTCTGCCCGACAATCCCACCACTACAAAATATAATTCCAACAGAAACAAAGATGCATCAACTCCTCTCTTCTTCATAAACATTTGTGTCTTTGAAAGTTGTGTGGAAAACCTGTTAGCTGAGGGACCTGCTACGTGAAACATTATAGTTATAACAACATAAAAGCCCTGTTAGCAGTTTTCTTGTTTCAAGGCTTTCTCCATGAAGTAACTTACCGGAAAAATAGGTAAGTTTGGACAGCTGAGAGCCAGAGATTTCTACTTCCAGACCAATAGACAGTTGTAAGGTCTAGGTACTGTTAACTGGAACTTGGAAGATCAAGGGTAAAATTTTCTAAAGCACCTGAATCCCATTTTCAAAAGTGGCCCAGGCACTTAGGCCCCAAAATCTCATTGAAAGTCAATGGAGACTTATTTCAGAGTAACAGCCGTGTTAGTCTGTATTCGCAAAAAGAAAAGGAGTACTTGTGGCACCTTAGAGACTAACCAATTTATTTGAGCATGAGCTTTCGTGAGCTACAGCTCACTTCATCTGAGTCACTTTTGAAAATGGGACTGAGGCTTTAAATCACTTACATGCTTTTGAAAATGTTACCCCTAGTCTTTACATAAATGTAGCTCCAGCTATGTGAGATCTGCATAGTGGCTGCCTTGGAAGATGAGAACTCTAACCCTTTGGTTCTTAGTCCAGTAGCGCTAAAATTCCTTTAATAATTTTAAGAAAGAAAAAAATACCAAGGGCCTCTGCAACCTTGATCCAATGTATTTATGTATAAAGGAAGCGAGATATAACATGTACATTTTTCCAATGACAAAATAGTAAGCCTGTTACTGTCTGCACTGCAACTGAAAGGTCCCCAGGTACATTTTATCGTATTGATCTTGTTGTTATGTCTCATTCTAAAAGTCCAGTGGCCGCATACCCTGGTATCTCAGTTTGCACTGTGAACCAGAGGTACAAAAAGATCCATTTCTTAATGTCTAAGCATTCCTTATAGTGTGGAAGCATTTTGCTGTAACCTCAGAGAGCCTGACTTTCTTCTCACACCAGTGTAAATTACCACGTCAATAGAACTATGCCCAAGAGACAGCAGTATCCGATCCGAGGATGCTGCGAAGATGTCTGATGCACAGAATATTAAGTAAATAGCCCATCTCAGAACTTTAAACAAAAATCAAAGCAATTAAATAGGGAATAAAGCCCTGGAAATTAACCTGCAGAGAGCAACACCAGCCCATTGTCCCTTACCTGATTCACATGAGTCAGTGAAGCTTCAGTTTTATCCCAAGTTAGGCAAACTAAATCAACAGTATCCAGAAATCTACACAGCACTACCCAGAGTGAAGAACAATAACAAAAAATCAGTTTTCATTTCATTAAGCAATACTGGGAGTGTTCAGCTTTCCAGTCTCCAAGGTTCCCCAGCTGGGAGTCAGCCTTTTCCCATCCTCCATCCCTGCATCCTGTTATTGTTCCAAGCCTTACTAATGCCAGTGAGAGAAAGGAGTGGAGGAAACCAGATAAACTTAGACTTGTTATTACTATGCTTACCTTTTCAGAGGGAGCAACAAATAAGTAGCTGAATAAAGGGAAATGGACTCTAACAGAAATAAAAAGCCAGCGCTGGTGCTTAATATGTCAAGTACTAAACAGTGTAAAAAATAAATCCAGAATGAATATTTAGATTATTATTTGAATGTTTGATCACTATGGTCAGTATGGTTTATTTTCAAATGTTTTGTGTTCAGGCGGAACAGGATTTTTCAGCATTTTGGTGAGTCCTAGCCATCGGGTTTTTACACCAGAAACAACAAAGACTGAAGCTCACGTCCATCATATGGGAGTTCCCATAAAATTCCACTACTTCCCAAAAATCGATGAGTCAACCTTTGCTAGTGGTATGAAAAAATACGTAGTAGATTGAAGTATAATGAAATTGTGGGAAAGAAACATGGGACAAATTCTGTTCTTGGTAACAGTGATGTAGATTTAAAGTAACTGGATTTACAACTGAGAGCAGAATTTGGTTGCATGTCTCCAATTTAGGCCCTGATTCTCCTTTGCACTTTGTATATTCATTTCCACCTGTACAAGAAGGGCGCAAAAATGCTGCCATTCTGATTTAGTTGCAAGGCAGTAAAGAGTCAGGCCAGAAAACTCTAAAGGGAAAACTGTTGAATTAAATTGTTGCCCAAATTGCATTTGAATTTTTAAAGCAGAGGAATATTTAGGGGAGAGGGAAGGGGAAAAGTTAAACATTCCAAGTGAGTGGTTTGAGTTATGTTAGTGGACCTGATTTGTTCCTCTGTTGCAGCCCAATGGGAGTTTCCCAGATTCAGGCCACAGTGACTCTAATGGGCATTGCACCCATGAAACTTAAGGTAGTTCAATGTGATGAGTAGATGGGCCCTCCTAGAACTCACATAGAATATTGGTGCTCTGTTCTGGGACAGCAACATATACTTAAATTTCTCCTCCTACCCTAAAACCAAAGAAAAAATGTAGACCCACTGTTTCTTTTACCCTACAAGCCAGAGGGGAATTACTTTATTAAATAATTCAGGAGACACTCTGAGAAGCGTGAGATGAAAAAAGAGACCAATTGTTGAGGTCTTACAGGTATGTTATAATAAATTTAGCCAAATGTGCAACATATTTTATAGAAGACTTTAAATAATAACATCCTGCAGTGAAATACGCTCTCACCCCTATTCTTCATCACAATTTAGCAAAGGTAATGGGATTGATTTTTCCAGTTTTCTAGAAGACTAAGCTTTGGTTACATTATTTCACATTTTTATGACATGCAGCAGCAAAGACGAATAGCTCTTTTAAAATTTTGATACATTAATTATTCAGGAAGGTTAAGCAGCTAATGAGGGGACATTTTTCAAAGTCTTCTTTAAGGAGACTGATTACAATTAGGTTTCCTCATAAGAAAATAAGCAATTTCTATTTCATTGCTGAGAGAAGAGGAGAAGGGGGCGGGGGAGGATGTTAACTGCGGTTCACTGGAAAACAGTTATCAGCTGAGGATGCAGCTTAAGCAATAGGCTCTGGTACCCAGAGCAGATGACAATGCTAGATATTGTTTATTTTTGTAAATAACTCTAAATTTGTTTGACTGACAGAATCATCTTTGGTGCCATCAGTCTAACAAAGGATGGGGGATAAGATAGTCCTTCATGCCCCTTACTTTCAAAAATGCTCATGTCTTCTTTACAGGTCGTTTCTAGTCCAGGTCTCACCAAATCCACACAATAATCATCTACTTCTATCCCTTTAAGAACCAGTCATATAGGGCCTGATCCACAGCCTCTAGAAGTCAATGAGAATCTTTCCATGGCCTTTACTGCAGTGGTTTTCAAACTTTTTTTATTGGTGACCTCTTTCACACAGCAAGCCTCTGAGTGTGATTTCCCCCCCCTTATAAATTAAAAATCGGGGGGGGGGATTTTAATTTTAATCGGGCTTGGGGATGTCAGTAACCACTTGAGACCCCCTGAGGGGTCACAACCCCCAGTCTGAGAACCCCTGCTTTAGTGGGCACTGGAGGAGTCCCACAGTGACAATTTGTCTAGGTCTTGTAGAACTTGTTTCCTTTGCCTTTTTTTCCCATGCGTGTCCTGGGACAGCAGACCAATCTTTTCCTTTGGATCCTATAGAACTTAATGGAGAATTGTCTGCTTCAGAGTTCTGAAAGATGGTGGGGGGAAAAACAAAACCAAGAAATACTATTTTTCTATCAGTTTTTAAAGTATTAGAACCTTATTAAATTTCCATAGACCCTTTTCTCACTGTATAGGTTTCACTTCTGGTGAATCCTATAGGATTTAAGAGATGATTATGAGGTAATGTAAGATTGGATATTTTAGGATAAACAACCCATCTTTGGATACTTATCCAAATAGAAACAAATCTCCTAACCTTTCAGGCATACTCTTCACCAATTTGAACCCAGCCTTTCTCACTCTTGTGCTTTCTGGACAATATAGATTTTAAATAGGGCACCTAATAAAAGTGGTCTGGTTTTCAAAGGTGCTGAACACTTGCAGCTCATGCTGACAGTAATGTAAGCTCAAAATCAGATCCCTGTTCCAAGAACAGCTGGCATGATGGTTTTCCCTTACTGTTTTTTTTTCCAACTCTTCTATAGGCCTGCAGGGTAAATCTATTAGTCTATGGGGAAGTGCCCTGCTGACTGGCTGCTTACAAATTAATGTAATTGTATGCAAATCTAAAAGGTACTGTGTTTTGTCCAAAGATGTTGGTAGAATCATAGAACAATAGGGTTAGAAGGGACCACAAGGGTCATCTAGACTAACTCCCTGCCAAGATCAGGATTTGTTGCGTCTAAACCATCCCAGGCAGATGGCTATCCAGCCTCCTCTTCAAAACCTCCAGTGATGGAGCTCCCGTAACTTCCACAGGCAGTCTGTCCTATTGTCGTACTGTTCTTACAGTTAGGAATTTTTTCCTGTGATTTAATCTAAATCTGCTATGCTGTAGTGTGAACCGATTGCCTCTTGTCCTGCCCTCTGTGGCAAGAGCAAACAATTTTTCTCCATCTTTTTTATGGCAGCCTTTCAAATATTTGAAGACTGCTATCATGTTCCTCCCCCCTCTTTTCCAAACTAAACATACCTGGTTCCTTCAGCTTTTGCTCATATGGCTTGCATTCCATCTCTTTGATCATCTTTGTCGCTCACCTCTGGGTTCTTTGTAGTTTCTCTACATCCTTTCTATACAGCTGACACACTACTTCAGCTGACACCTAACCAACCAAGTAGAGCTGTCCTATCGCCTCTTGTGATTTGCATGATATGCCTCTATTAATACAATCCAAAATTACATTTGGTAGGTATGTTTTTATTTAGGTGCCTAACTTTAAGCACACAAGCTTAAAAATTTAGACATCTGTGTTTAAATAGAAAAATTTCTGGAAGTGGATGGGAATGTGCAGACAACGCATGGAATCCTCAGCGAGAAATGAGCTCCATGCAGAGTGGAGGAGAATTAATGTTCCTTAGGAAATGGAAGGACTCAGAGGATGCAGACTTCGAGCCTGCAAAAGATGCTGAACTATTCACATAGGACCCATGGTAGTTTGGTGTGTCTGCATCTGTAAATCTCTTCTACCTCAAGGAGCATTCAGCCTTTTCCACTGATGACATATCTCTTCAACATTTATTCCACAACACATTTTTCAGTTAACTGTACCCAGCTAGTTCACCCTGACAGCTTTGTTCCCTTCCGAGTCTTTGCCCCTTGGATGTTCAGCAGCTGCTCTGCATGCTGTTTTTGAGTAGCACAGTCAGTTTAGTGCCATCTGGTTCAGAGCAGCACCTCTTTCTATCACAAGCTAAGGTTTCAGAATCCTCCTTATGTTAGAGATGTTGAAGTAGACGCAGATGAGCTGAACAATTTACTTTTGTAAAGTTCAGTTTTTAAACAGTCTTTTTACTGGACTGGATAAAATTCTAGCTTTATTGTAGAGATTTGTCAGTCTCATCCAGCACTGTTTAACCTTGACATTTGCATGAATCCTAATAAGTATATAGGGGTTTTCTTTTATTAATGAGAATAACGCATTTCTGTGGCCTGTAATTGACCTACAATTTCATATGGTAAATACAGTCAATCTGCTTCTGCGCTCACTTCCATAGATGTAAATCAGGTGTAACTTCATCAAAATCAATGGCATTACACTGGTGTAAAACCAATATGAAATCTGAATCAGTATATTGTCTTTTTTTTTAAATTTGCAAGATTATATTTTATGTTTAAAGTACTGGGCAGGTTGTTTAGTTTATTATTAATCACGTTTTATTGTGATAGTGCCTAAAGGCCAACTCATAGTGGGGCCTCACTAGACACTGTACAAACACAGGCTCTGTTTACGGTTCGAGCTGGGGCTGTGGTTCATAGCTGGGGCAGGTATGCTCTCACCTCATTCTCATCATGCTGGCACGCAAAAATAGTAGTGTAGTCATGGTGGCATGGACAGCAGCAAGCAGTGGAACAGCCTAGTGACTCCAAGTGCCTGGACCGTATGGGCACCTACCAGGGGTGGCTATTCCCTGCTGACACTTGGTGCTGCCTGTGTTACTGTGACTATGCCACTATTTTTAGCAGGCTAGCTTAATAAGAGCTAGTACGAGTATGTCTACCTGAGCTGGGAGTCGCACCCCTAGCACCAGCAAAAACATAGCCACAGCAAAGTACAGAGTCCCTGCCCTGAAGAGCTGGTAACTTGAAACTCTAAGTCCTCATTTTTGTAGCCAGCACAGTGGTGTGAAATTCATCGTACAGTGCAATATATTATGCCAGGTTTTAACTCCTGATAGGACTGTTGCCTCAGTCTTTGCTATTACAGTCTCCATCAACACTGATAGCCGCATTACTTCACATGCTTCCATACGGAGAGCCCAATTCTCTCTGTTACACTAGTGTAAATTCAGAGTTACTCCATAACTGAACACAATTTGGCCCATAATGTTCATACTTTTAAAGTTGCTTCTTATTATTGTTCCCCCTGACAAATGTGGAGTTTACATCTCAGTAAATGACTTTTTGTGCGGTATCTTGTTTTGTTTTTAATTTTCATTTTAGTTCTTGATTTGGGTTGCTTTCTATCTCATCTGACTTGTCTCTTAAACGTTGCTGGTAACATTCCTGAGAACTGTAGTTTTAGGGCCAAATTCGCGGCGAGGTGAAGCAGGAGAAATTCTGCTGACATCAATGGAATCAAGTCTGCTTTTTGATAAGAGGGAGTTTAGTCCTTCAAGTTAGATGCCCCCACATATTCTGAGTGTCTTATTTAATTTATGAAATGAAATCATTTACCATGACAGCTATTGGAATGATAGAAACCAATATTATAGCAATTGCGGATTCATTAATCATAAACACTTGCTGTAATAATTTGACTCCCTTTGGCTGGAGCTTTACATTTGAGCAGTATACCCATAATTTGTTCCCACTGTATGTCTTGTAACATAACATGAAGACCAGGGCCAGTACACTTAGGGTGACCAGATGGCAAGTGTAAAAAATCAGGATAGGGAGTGGGGGGTAATAGGTGCCTATATAAGAAAAAGCCCCCCAAAATCGGGACTGTCCCCATAAAATCGGGACATCTGGTCACCCTAAGTACATTGTCCTCATAAAACTTACCCACAAGGTACTGTGCAAGTGAAGCTGTGCCAGAAGTTGACATTTAATCACAGCTGTGATATTTGTGTCAGTATTTTTAAGACTAGCTAAGAATTATGGAGAGACAGCTTTGCACCAGTTACACAAATAATCCCTAAACTACTAATTTGAAAAGCTTACATAATCATTGTAAAATTCCTCACATTTTAAATGGGGCACAATGGCATGTGACAGCTGTCTGAGTCCTCTCCGACAGCAACATAATTTATGGTTAAAAATAACAATTAATGTGCAATGTGGCAGGTTTAATGTTGGTAAAAAGTTTTGTTGTTATTTCTGGGACTTTTAATCAGGGCTCTGCAGTGCTATCAGTCATTTCCATTTACTAGCTGTTTCCCTCTGTCACCGATTGATGTTTATATCTTGGAGCAGGTCTGACTTCAGCCTCCTATAGTGAGATTTGTTAAACAGAGGAATGTAATGCTGGACGTATTTGTGATGTAAGGTTTGTAGAAAATGTGAAGAAACATCAGCTCAGCAGGCTAATGGAAGCCGACATCGGTATGTGTAAAATAATAGTCTCAGTAATGTCTTCAGTTTGGGCTACTGCAGTGGTGACATCTGTATTTGATTACCTAGATCCCAAATTAAGAGCCAAATCCTACACACACTTATCAGGCAAGCTTGCCACTGACTTATTATATCTGAGAGTTCTGGCTGCATACAGACTAAGGCCTGCAGAATTTGACACTAAAAAATTCACTGGGGCAGATTCCTACCAGGCAAATTGTCCTATTTCCTTGTTTATAAATGACAGGAAGAAATAGTTTTTTTGTTAGAAAAGTGGATTTATATTCGACTCTGACTCGTAGTAGCATTGTCAGAATGAGCTATCAAATGAAACTCTACCTTACTGCAGAGTGACAATAAGAATCTAAAAAAAGAACAGGAGTACTTGTGGCACCTTATAGACTAACACATTTATTTATTTATTTGTCTCTAAGGTGCCACAAGTACTCCTTTTTCTTTTTGCGGATACAGACTAACACAGCTGCTACTCTGAAATTTATTTGAGCATAAGCTTTCGTGAGCTACAGCTCACTTCATCGGATGCATGCATCCACTCACGAAAGCTTATGCTCAAATAAATTTGTTCATCTCTAAGGTACCACAAGTACTCCTTTTCTTTTTGCGAATACAGACTAACATGGCTGCTACTCTGAAATAAGAATCTAGCAAGCATGCAAGATGAACCTGTTTGATTTGGTTATTAAAATTACAAACAAAGATTGTAACTGGCAAGCTAAGCTAATCAATCCCTAAAATGTAATATACATTTGTGAGAGGCAGCTGTACTTTAATGAAGTAGGACTGGTCAGAAATTTTCCATCAAAACTTCTTTTAATGGAAAATTGTTTTTTTTTTCTTTTTCTTTTTCCTTTTTTCCAGAAAGTGACTGTTTTTCTTGGCATTTTTTGGTTTTCTGGTGGAAAACAAAGTTATTTGAAAACTGTTTTTCCCCCCCCAATGACAAATCAAAAATTTGCATGGAAAACTTGAACAAAAATGAAAAATGTTTAGCTTTTGTTCTGTGGACGCTCTGGCACCATTCTCTGACTAGAGGAGACAATATGCAGTCAGGAGACCTGCACTCTTTTCCCAGCAATTGATACTGATTTGGTGTGTGACATAACTTCTCTGCCTCAGTTTTCCCATCTGTGAAATGAGGAGGATAATGCTCAGCCACCTTTTTAAAGTCCCTTAAGATCGTGGGTTAGAAAGTACTATGCAAATACAAAGTATTATGAATATTATTCATAAAACACTCTCATATCAGTGGATAATTGACAGACTGTATTCCTATATTCACCACTTTCATAAGACTATGATACATTTTGTACAAAGTATGCCTTCTGAGGTATCATTTGAAAAAACATAATTTGCTGATTATTGTTGTCCTAGTAAAATATGTGTGGCAACATTGTATGTAAAATTATAGGATTCTACTGTATGATGTTACTAAGGCATATTCCAAATCCGGGGAAGCAGCCCAAACCAGTTCCTGAGAGACAAAAGGCAAACTGATGCCTCAGCCAGGTGTTAACTAAATCAAATGGACTGTCACCTGGTTAAGCAGCCATTCCTTGGCAGGAAGAAGGGTGTGAATGAGGAATTTACATCTTGGCAATGGGAACAGCTATTCCCATGTAAACAAACTGGCTGTCACCTGAACTTGGAGATGATTCTCAAAGAAGTGGAAAAGATGTAAAAATGAGGAACAGAGGCCTGGAATCACCTCTCTCGCCTCATCTCTACTCACAGCATCAACAATGTCTGAAAGACACCCACCCCCCAAAAAAAGCATTCAACTATGGGAGTGGTTCTGGCAGAAGGATTCCAGCCACATAGCTGTAAGCATGAGAAACCTTTTTGCTTTGAATTCACTTAGCTTGATAAATCTGGTATTAATTTGTGTTTTACCTTTTATTTCTTTGTAACCAGTTCTGACTTTTATGCCTCATTACTTGTAGTCACTTAGTCTTCCTTTCTCTCTTTTGTTAATATACCTGTTTTATTGTTTTATCTAAACCAGTGTGTGTTTGGATTGAAGTATGTGGGATAACAAGATTTGGGCATATGTTCTATAAATGAAATGGTGGACTTTCTATGAGCTTGTATTGTCTAGAAAGAAAGAGCTGGCCAGTGCAAAATGCACATTTCTGGGGACAAGTCTGGGACTGGGAATTTGCTGGTGTCACTCTAAAATATAATTTTAAGAGCGGCTGGCCAGGAGCACTCCTATAACTCAGGCATTTACATGCTAGAGGCTGTGTGTGAGTAGGCCAGAGTGATGGTTTTCACACCAAAGCAGTGTAAAAGGCACCCCAGGATAGAGAATTGAGGGGGGACAGCTGTTCAGCAGTCCAGATTGTACCCTGGGAATGTCACAATAATGGAGAAGAGAAGGGAAGCAGTGCTTGTTAAGTTATGTAGTTCTCTACATTAATGGAGCAAACTCTGCCCTCTGAGATGTATATGCACCTATAAATGTGGGGTTTAGTTGGACATTTGTAGTGATCTGGTTCCCTGTAGTCTCGTGATTGCATCCAGCAATTCAAATTGCACTCAAAGCTAAATATACTCCAGAGTACTCCAAAATGAAAAGAAACTTAAGAAAAGGTTTAAAAGAACTCTCAGAAGGTGCTTTCTTTCCCTCATTTTATTTTTGAGGTTGCAGGGTAAACCAAAATCTGACATTTCAGCATCTCATTGTTTTCTGAAAGAGGCCAAGAGTGATAAATGCCAGATTTCTGTTTTTATCCACAACCCACTGAACACTAAATAAATAAATTAAATTAAAAAACAACCCAAGGACCTGGGTTCTATTTCCAGATCTGCCCCTGACCTGCTGGGTGACCTTGGGCTAGAGCTGGTTGGAGACCTTCTAATAGAACAGGGTTTAGTCAGAAAAGGCCAGTTTGTTGAATGCTGCCTACTGGGCAGGGGTTTGTTTGAAACCTACCTGGTTTCCTGCCAGCTTGCCTGACAGGCTGCTGGAAAGCCTAGGCTTTCCGAGACCATCAGGCAGACTGCCCATGGCTGGGGACCCCCAGCTTCCCAGCTCCCTGTTGAAGAGCTGGGAGCTTCAGCTCTCACTCATGCTTGGCTCCTGGCTCCTCAGCTTGAGGCTGGGATTCTCAGGGCTTCCATGCATCCTACCACTCAGCAGCGAGCCTAGGCACTCCAAGGCTCAGCCAGGGCTTCTGGCTACCTGTGAGTCCACTGGGAGTAGAAATTCCAGCTTTTGACTAGCTCTACATTGGACAAGTCATTTTGCCCCTGTTTTGCCCCAAGCTTTGTCTATCTTGTCTATTTAGATTGTAAGCTCTCAGAAGCAGGGACTGCCTCTCACCAGGGGTTTGTTCAGTGCTTGCTGTGTCTTGCTAATTCTTGCACCAAAATATGCACCTGCAAATTTTTGCAGAAAACATGGCCCAACGTTTTAAAAATACAAATTACTCACAGAAGGGAGGAGGGACTTCTGAAAATGGAGTGTAGGCCTTTGTACTACACACGGACCTGAGCAGCAAAATTGAGTTGAGCCATATTTTGAAAGATCTCTTTTCCCGCCCCGCCCCGCTCAAATTTCCAGGGTTTATGTTGTCCCATGAGTGCGATAAGGACCAGATGGATTCAGATCTGAAAGCACAACCACCACCACCCTTATCCCAAGCCTCAGAATTTCAGACCTGGTTTTCTTGTGCCCATATCTAACACAGTACACAGAAAAGAGAGGCAGATACATGTGCTCTGTATAAAAGCTCTTCATGAATGAGTCCACCTGGCTGTTTGTTTCAGTGTGTTTGGGTGTATCAAAAGGGAGTGGAGAGAGTTATTCTGAAAGATTTTGCTTCTGAAAGTTTTGGGGGCAATGCACTAATGGTTTAAATATTGCATCAATGACTTTTCCCTCATTTATATCCCTTCTCTTTATTATACCTCAAGATCTATGTTGCTTTGTTTTTGATACTGCTGCAAGCATAGTGCAAATGCAGATGATTTAAGTGTATGACTGACATTCCCCCACGTACTGTTCCTGTTCTGTATTCTGCTTTGTGCTTCCTTTGAGCGAGTGAGTGTATGCATCAGAACTCTTAATGGCTTGGAAATCTCAGTCAGTATAGATATATTTTTCCCAATAGACACTGATCGATATAATTGGAGGTAGTTAGGGGTGATTTTAGTTGCACATCTGAGGTCCGTTTCTGCTCTGATGTCAGCAGGCGTAACTCCACTGATGTCACTGAAGCTGCACCCATTTTCACCTAGACTGAATTTGGCCTTTGGCTTTGAATATAGAATGAATGGAGAATTTGCTATAAATAGGGTTTAACTTTGCCCCCGGGACTAATAGAAATACCATCATTTATGTAATGTTTGATGGAAGACTAAATCTATTTGCCAAAATAATTCTTGACTAGTGTCCAACAGCATAGGCGGAGCTCAAATCTTCTGGAAACCGTAGGAGTGAACTTGCATTTATTTTTCCTTTTAAACTAATTGAAAGAGATGCCGGGGGGGAGGGAGAGATATTGAAGGTCACTGCCTATAAGACTTAATTCCAGGGTTATATTGTTCTTTGTCACTGTTGGGAAACATCAAAAGCTGGCAAAATGAGTCAAGTTCTAGAGCACATGAGTGAGTTGGCTGAGTCTCTTAAGTTTTGCCCCCAAAGACTCCAGTGCCAACCCTTCTGCCATCTCTAGAGCTATTTGAATTGTTTGCTGCTTATTGTATAATTTGCTTCTTCCTCCTTCCACCTCTACTGGTTTCATCGAGCTGTTGTTTCGTCATACCTCAGATTGCTAAACTTCAGTGTAGGGACTGAGGTTTCTATTGCTTGTCTGTACAGTGCCTAGAATAATGGTGTTTGATTGGTGCCCTTAGATGCAGTTTGGCTGTGAAGTGGTCACTTTGACTCTTTGTGCTATGATGTGTGGTTGGTCTCCTCAATCACATGGTATTGTTTCTGCTCCCTAACTGTATTATTGCAACTCTTTTAACCTAGAGAATAATGAAGGATGAGTAATGCATAGTGGATAACAAACAAGACTCTTCTGGTTTCAATTTTTAGAAAATAATCATTCATGCTGAATTGTGTTCCTGGATGGCTTTCTTTTGCTGATATGCTTTGTATGTCTAAAATGTTATCTATTGCCCCCCACTCTTCCCCAGTCCACTTTAACCTGGCTTTTCAAAAACAGAAGCCTAAAATTAGACTCTTAAATCCGTATTTCTCTAGTATCACCTCAATAAGTGGGCAGCTTAAAAATACTGGATAACCAGCAATGGTACTTCTGGATGCTTAGAACTTCTGAAAATCTATCCATTTAGTAAAGTGCCCAAGCATGGATTTAGGAGTAGTGCTGAATGAATAATTGGTGGTGGGTTTTTTATTTTTTTTTAAATTCAGTGGCTGAAATGAAAACATTACATTTCAGGTTATATGAAACATTCATTCAACACAAACTGACTTTTATTTTTTTCATTCCATTTTCAGGTGTTTCTACCTTTTTTGGTTATTTGAATAAATTGAACTAAATTTTGGAAAAAAGATGTCTTTCAGAAATGAAAAGTCAAAACATTTCATTTAAAAAAAAATGTCAAAATGAACGATTTCAACTTTCAAAAAAAAAAACCAAACCAAAAAAACCCCCAAACCGCTTAATTTTTTCCAGCAGAAACTACTTGCCAATTTTGGCCTGAATTTGTAATTTAGTCAAATAGTTTCTTCATGTTTTTGGTGAATAAACTATTCATCTGAAAAACTTTACTAGCTTTTTAATGAATTTAATTTTAGGATCCTATTTTAAAAAAATATTGGCTGTTTATCGGTACAAATTTATCTTTTATGCTTTTATGAAATCCAGCTAAATGACATGAACTATATCCTCCTATCCTACCCATAGAATACTGTACTCAAAAATTCAAACACATTGTTCATGCATGTTTGAATCCATTATGATTTTTTCTTACTAAATTTTTTCTGTAAACAAAAAGGCCTCAGCAACCACTTGGTAGGTGACTTCCCTTTGCTTCTCCCTAAATAAAATAGTAAAAATCTTTCCCAAGCATATCAGTTGGGATAGAAATTATGTACAAAGAAGCCATTTTTATCTGTCTCCCCTTCACTTTCTCATATTGGGACAAATTTTCAGATGCAGAATTCAATATCCAATTTTGTGCATTTTGCGTAGGCACCCTGCATTATTTACACATGCAAGTGTTGGTGCACTGTCATGCAGGTTTTTGCAAGCTAACAGTAATACATTTTTGTGGGTGTTAGAATCTGAAAATTTTTCTTTTTCCGCCATGCTTTTGTCAGGGAGGCAACAACTTTCCATCTCACATATTTGGGCTATGGTTAAGACCTTCTACCTGAGTCTACTCTGTCATTAACTCCTATTTCTTTTGAGGGATTATTGCTGCTATGAATCTAACTGTTCATTCACACTAAGTATTTGTCAGTGCTGGACATGTGGAGTTAGGCACATTGTGCCAATTATTGTTATGGGAGGTTTTGCACATAATCAAATATATGTGCACTTCAAATGTACCTGATGATGATATATTAATATTTTACATCTATATAGCTCTCTGCCTTCCGATAAGATCTGAAAGTGCTTTACAAATGGTATGAAAGTACTGTATGTTGAGTTGACATCAAATGCTGCACTAAGACAGCCATATGCAATGAACAACAACAAGCTTATGGGTCCTACAAAAACTTGGAACTGTGCTACACATTTTTAAGTGACACCTACTGGCACCTTATCTAGCAATTATTTACATATATACCCATCACTCTTGTAACACAGTTTTTACCTACCACTGAAATGCAGCCACTTATTGGGTGTTGTATGCTGTGTTTAACAACTCACAGCAACACCACAACAGTTTAGGACAGAAAATGGATCAAATTCTCTTCTCAAATTAAAATAGCATAATAAATGTAGACAGGCATGCTGTCCTTACCAGCTGGGATTTCCCTAACCTGAAAGAATTCCATGCCAGTCTTGAACTGATTTTGTGCCAGTGGACCATAGCAAAGCAGCTGCAATCTCTATGGGGGACCAGGATCTGGCACATGGAGTCCACATTTGATTGAGATAAATGTCCAGATGTTAAGATACTCGACAAGTGCTTATCTGAGCTATCGTAAAGCTCTCAGTTTCCAAAGCTGGGCTGAAACCTTATGAGGATTGACTTTTGACATTCCCAGTATTTTCTGCTTCCAGTCTGAATGGCAAAACAACAAGAACAGCCTTTCTCGAAGAAGTTCGTTGTTCCCACTTCTTGCACTGGCTGGGGCCTACCCGGTGCAGGAGTAGCACAACAGTAGAAAGGGTATCCTTTAAACCTTCAGAGAGCTTTGGTTTGGGCTTGGATCAAATGTGGGGCATATGGGGATGGCTCCATCTATTCCTAATTGTTTCTGTGTAGCATCATCATGTACTATAATTAGGGCTACTATATAGGAAATCGGTGTAAAGTGCTATGGGAAAGTTTGTATTAAAATATAAGCTTTTACATTCTGAATGATTCTTTAAAATCTGGTTCCTAAGAAAGCAAAAATGCCTCTGTGCAGACTCCTGTAATATTGAATCAATGAACTGGAATATTCCCTTTAAGTCTGAGCAGCTGCTGCTGGTGCCTGGTGGTTGATTGCTCTGCTGGTGGCCTCCATCTGCAGTGGGGAGGAGGGGTGTCTTAAGATTAATAAGGAAAGAAAAGATTAGCTATCCAGAGTGTTTGCATTTTGACTAAGGTCAAAGAGATAACATAACCAAATATAACACCCTCCTACTCACAGTGAGATTGATTGATGTGCACCTGCCAAGGCTGAATTGTGAGTTACTATGCAGTGCCGTGCCATTGGTGTTTGGGGCCTCCTTCCCCCGCTGCAAAATACTACACAATCACTACTAAATACTTTTACTAAGGGAGCTTCCTAGCCTTCTCTGAAGTAGTCTCGTTAATTAGCTGATCCCAGTCTATCTGCATTGCTTCTAAGTTCTCTAGAGAAATAAGTCAAATTGCTTAACCTTTCCTGTCCCATGGACATTCTTAGATAGGTCTTGATTAATTTTAGCTTGCTGAAACTCCTTTCATTAGCAACTATGGTATAGAAAGCCAGCAAAAAACGCACACTGCTATTTCTGAATTCGGGAAACTCTCCTCTATATACCTTTTGTGAATGTAGCTAGCGAGATCAACAGGCACCTTCATTTCCAAGTCATCCTTAAAAATTCTACAAAAACTGGTGAAGAGCTTCATCTGATTCTCAAAACTGAGTTTAAATCCTCAAGATGGCTGCTTGCTAAGTTGTGAGCATGCCTTTTTAGGACTTCACCGCAGAGGCTTTTCAGCATCGCACCTGTCAAAAAAGCTAACCTTTCTCTTACTCCATTGTACTTACACATCCTATTGGCCAATTATGTTAATATTATGCATAAAACAGGGCTGAAAACCTCACATTCAGAAACGTTGTCAGGATCTGATGTAATTTTCCTTGGCGTTGCTTTCCTCCTTTTGAGATCATTTCTTCTTGAACGGCTTGGGTGGGTATTCTAATGTTTCGGCTTGTGAAGCAACAGCTTCCATACATGCAGCAAACCCAGAAGATCATAATTCTGATAAAGCATCTGATAAACTAGGACCCCTTTGAACATCAAGATCTGGACTGAGCAATTTTTTCTTGCAATGTTAATTTTTGATAAGATAGTACACCATATCTTGGCCAAAACAAGAAACTAAAACTCAGAAATGTTTGTTTTGTGAGGTATCTTCTTCTGACTAATAGAAGCAGGAAACAGGGTATACAATCTTGAACAATTCCCAAAAACAGAACAATTCACTGAATCTTGGGGAAAAACCATTGCAGCTGTTCTGTTTTTTGGAATTGTTCAAGATTGTATACCCTGTTTTCTGCTTCTATTAGTCATTTGGATGTGCTGAAAAACACTTATTAGGATTACATGCAAATGGTAAAGCATGACCGGCAAAGGCCAGAGGCAATCCATCTACTATGAAATCAGGTTGAGGGTGTCCTTCATACTTACGATGAGATCAAGGTTTCACACAGTTTTATGCCAGAACTTAAGTCAGAAGAGGATACCTCACAAAACAAATTCTGATCTTGGTTAGGGAGGCTGGTATAAACCCAGAGTAACTCCACTGAAGTCATACCATAATTTAAGGTTTCCAGAAGGCTGTGATCATATCTAAATCACAGGTAGTAGTAGAATCTGCAGTGGATTTCCTCATCTTGAAGTGATTTTAGCTAGTTTGGATGCCCTAGGGTTGTAAACCCCCCTGTCTGTCCCTCCCCCCACTTTTATTTTTGTATAATGATCTGGTAAGAAAGGAGAAACTACAGAGAGCAACTCATCATGGAGTTTAACCACTGATTAAGAAAGTTTTCAGCATCACAAATAAGGAGAATAACAATTCCAGGATCTGGCTTTGCTTTCCAGAGTGAGACATAAAGTATAATATAGGTACCAACACTGTAGTATGATATATAAATAAGAAATATGTACCATAGAGTGATATGAACTTCAGAAGCCCTCTGTAGCCAATATAATTTAGTGCCAGAATATTCTTATTAGCCATGAGGTTTCTTTGCCAGGTTCTCTCTATTATAACAAGAAGATTTCCCACTTTGTTCCTTCTGTATGCTGAGCTGTACACCCAATGAGTGAGAGGAGCATGTGAAGCTGCGGTCTGTGATAAGCGTAAGCAGCAGCCTGGGGGGCCAGAGATATTTCTCTGCCTTGAGCAAATTTGGTGCAGAAGCTCGTGAGGTCAATGCCCCTTCCTGCAGTTGCATGCCTTCTCCACCTCTATCTCTGGGGCTTCAGCCCCTTTCTCACTCTGTGAGCTGCTACTGTCTCTTTGTGACGTAGCCCTCCAGCCAGGTCACTATATGCATGTTCCCCTTCTGGGGTATCAAGGTGTTTCCTCACCAGCAGTCCTAGACAGTCTTCCCATTCACTGCCTCATTGTGCCACTGCCTCAGTGGCTGGCAGGGGAACCTGGGCCTGTCCTTTACTCTGGGTTCCGGCTCAGGAAACCTCTAAACAGGAGTTCCCAAACTGTGGGTCACAGCTCAAAGATGGGCCGTGTCATAAATATAAAGGGAAGGGTAAACACCTTTAAAATCCTGGCCAGAGGAAAAACCCTTTCACCTGTAAAGGGTTAAGAAGCTAGGATAACCTCGCTGGCACCTGACCACAATGACCAATGAGGAGACAAGATACTTTCAAAGCTGGAGGTGGGGGGCGGGGAACAAAGGGTCTGGGTCTGTCTGTGTGATGCTCTTGCTGGGGACAGAACAGGAATGGAGTCTTAATACTTAGTAAGTAATCTAGCTAGATATGCGTTAGATTCTGTTTTCTTTAAATGGCTGAGTAAATAAGCTGTGCTGAATGGAATGGATATTCCTGTTTTTGTGTCTTTTTGTAACTTAAGGTTTTGCCTAGAGGGATTCTCTATGTTTTGAATCTAATTACCCTGTAAGGTATTTACCATCCTGATTTTACAGAGGTGATTCTTTTTTCTTCTGTTAAAATTCTTCTTTTAAGAAACGGAATGCTTTTTCATTGTTCTTAAGATCCAAGGGTTTGGGTCTGTGGTCACCTATGCAAATTGGTGAGGATTTTTTATCAAACCTTCCCCAGGAAGGGGGGTGCAAGGTTTTGGTGAAGATTTTGGGGGGGAAAAGACGTTTCCAAATGGGCTCTTTCCTAATAAAAAAAAAATGGTTAGACGTTTGGTGGTGGCAGCGAAAGTCCAAGGGCAAAAGGTAAAATAGTTTGTACCCTGGGGAAGTTTTAACTTAAGTTGGTAAAAGTAAGCTTAGAAGGTTTTCATGCAGGTCCCCACATCTGTACCCTAGAGTTCAGAGTGGGGAAGGAACCTTGACAGGCCACAACTCAGTTCTGTGTGGTCTGCCAGCGCAACTGCATTCTCTAGTTGAGCTCTTAGTAAATCTTTAACTCCACGTACCAGTGTCATCTACTTAAAAGCTATATAAATGTAATGCTTTAAACTGTATATGTTGGACACAGTATAGAAAAATCTTTATTTTAAAAAGAAAAGGAGTATTTGTGGCACCTTAGAGACTAACCAATTTATTTGAGCATAAGCTTTCGTGAGCTACAGCTCACTTCATTGGATGCATCACGAAAGCTCATGAAAGCTTATGCTCAATTAAATTGGTTAGTCTCTAAGGTGCCACTAGTACTCCTTTTCTTTTTGCAAATACAGACTAACATGGCTGCTACTCTGAAACCTGTCTTTATTTTAAAAAACCCAAGCTGCAATATGTCAAGTTTAATTCTTGCGAGTACAATGGTGTGTTTCTTTGCAAGGTAACCTAGCAACGTACGCACAGCCCGCCATTTACAACTGTAAAAAAACGGCAAGCAGTATTTCAATCTGACATGGATCGATTTATTTTTCGACAATGAGAAGGGTGCGCTGGTGGAGAAGATAATGAAAGTCTTGGACCATCTACGGATACATGAAATGAGCCAGCCAAAAAAAAATAAATAAAGTGATAAGAAAATATGACACATACTTGAAGTTTGGATTCTACTTTACCAGATAAGTACCCATTGCCTCAGTGTGTTATAAAGGAAACATGTACATTTCTTATTTACAGTGTTATAGTTTATATGTCTATAATAGATAAAATTAGTAACATTCCTAAAGAAGTGTCAGTAGTGGGCTGCGGTGCCCATTGTAGCAGCATAGGTGGGCCTCAGGGAAAAAAGTTTGGGAACCTGCTTTAAGCCAGCAATCAAGATCTGTTCCCTTCCAGACCTGGCTGTATTTCCCTGAGCCCTTTTCGAACCTTCTGGCTCTTCCTTGCTTCTCTGGGTCTGCCAGTTTCACTGCTCCCTCCTCCCAGGGAGCAACTGCTGCCTACACATTTCTGCCGCCACCAAACAGACCTCCCCCTTCCAAAGGAGTGACTGCAGACATTCCCAGCAGCCCCTTCTGCTTCCAATTTCCTGTCTCTATTGTCCCAGCCCAGCTCCTTCCTCCTCAGCTGGGCTCCCTCACACAGTCAGGAGATTACTTGGCCACCTGATTCCTCTCAGCTGTGGCTTGCTGAGTTAACCCTTTCCAGGCAAGTGTAGGGTAAACACCCCATCACCTAGGGGATGTGTAGAGTGTAGGGGCAGGGTAATGGGGACTGCGGGAGGAGGAAGATACAGGTGCATGGGGAGCTATAGACACCCACCAGACAGTCCCTGCAATCATAGCTACTTTGTTTCTTACCTTCTAGTTATTTGTTAACCTGCTCCCTCCCCCCAGTTTCCTTCCCACCTGATCCCAGAAGTTCACACCCCTCCAAAGCTCAAGTTGGGATTGCTTCCCCCACATCCCCTTTTCTAGAGTCAATATTTGCAGGGGTTTAACTGAGAAACCCAGGGTTCCTTATAAACAGTTCCTGCTCCTCTCCCCTCCTCTCATCCCTTCAGGGTCCCTGCAAAGTACAGCAGCAAATTGAGTGGAGGAGCTGGGGAACAGAACAAGAGTCCTGATTCCCAATGACTAGAACTCATTCCTCACTTAAAGCTTGATTGTTTAAAGTGCTGAGGGATCCCAACTCCCACAGGCTTCAATGGGAGTTGAGGATGCTCAGCACATTGCAAGAGTGAGCCCTGATCCAAAGCACATTAAATCAATGGCAATCTTTCCACTGATTTCAGGGTTTTGAATCAGACCAGTGGTTCTCAGACTTTTTGCAGCATTGGTGACCCCTTTCAGACAGGAAGCCTCTGAGTTCAACCCCCCTTTATAAATTAAAAACTCATTTTTTATAATTAACACTATTTTAAATGCTAAATTTATAACACTACTGTTTAAAATGAATTTACCTTTTCTCACTGCTTTTCAATTAAGATTAACACACATTTTTATTGCAACGTTGTTAAGCAGAAACATTTTAAAAAAAAGTTACTGTTTAATACTGGGAGGGCATGAAGAAACTTTGTCAGTATCACTTTTCACAGCAGACTCACTGCCCCATTGCCACCCTTACTTCTGCGCTGCTTTCAGAGCTGGATGGTCGGAGGGTGGCGACTGCCAGCCAGGCGCCCAGCTCTGAAGGGCAGAACTGTTGCCAGCAGCAGTGCAGAACTGTAGAAGTAAGGGTGTCAATGCCATACCATGTCACCCTTCTTTCTGCTGCATAATGTCTGACCTTTGCACTGGGAGGGGTGGCTATGAGGGTGGGGCTAAGGCAAGTTTTAGGGTGGCTATAACCCCTGCAATCCCACCCCACCAGCACTGCCCTTGCCTGTGTCTGACTGTTAAAATATAAATTACTTTTTTTTGCTGATCTCAGTGTTCTGATTGGTCTGCTGTTTAATGCAGCTGAACAACCAAGCCCTCTAATGTTGCCTCAGTCCTACCCTTTTACTCTCTCAAGACAACAAATCTGTGCACAATATACTACAATCCCCAGAGTCCAGTTTCCTTAAAGCAGTGGTAATACAAATATATATATTTCGTTTAGGAACAATGATCACTGCATTATATGTTTACAATGCTTTTCGAAGTAAATACACTTCAGCGGACAGGTGTTTGCAATTTTCTAAAATGCTAGATTTAAATTTATATATTTTGCGCTCTGTTTCGTGCATGTACTCATGATCCCCCTAGCTAATAGCTTTGCGACCCTCAGTTTGAGAATCCCCGAGTCAGACCAGTGAAGCTGAGGTTTAGCTAGGGTAAAACATTTATTGACTTACCCTCACTCTAGCTTAATTAATATTAAAAGTGGGCTGGCTTTGCTTTTATGACTTAATATGCGCTTCACTTCTGAAATAGAAATTTGTTTCCTGCAAATGTATTACTCAAATGTCCTATTGATTGTTTATACTCCTTGCAGAACATATTGCTTTAAGAAAGGCATAGATTGTTCACTGTCTATTCTGATCCGTACACTGTAATTTGATAATACATTGCTAATGCTACTCCCTTCACTCATTAGAGTAGCCGCATTGTCTTTAATAGAACTGCTTGTATGAGTAAAGTAAACTGAGTTTTGTCCCTGTAGGCTGACACTTTGCAATGGATCTTTTTTTCTTTAATCACTCTGTTTATGGCTGTTATGTGATTTGCTTTGGTACCTTGCAGAAGGAAAAGAGAGAAATTAAAACACTGTTGTAAGACACAAAACATTGTTTAATGACTCTTATTACCCTGTAATATCAAATATTGTGTGTATTTTAGACGTTGAGAGCAGAAGTCGATGTTTTTTCATTTTTATTCAGATACGGGTGATATTTCCATTCACTTTGTTACATGCAGCTGTAATGCAGCAGAGCTGCTTCTCTGATTATATCAACCATTCAAATGCTCACAAAGCTCTCCATCTCGTTTGCAAAAAAGTAGAGCTGGTGATGCTGTAAAAGTGTCGAGCAGGGAAAGGGAGGGTTCATATTCTGCTGTGTTATGCTGCGGTAACTAGGTATCAAAGAGTACCTCTTGATTTACACCAGTGTCGCCAAGATCAGACTCTGGCCATTAGCACTGGTGAACTGGAGAGGGCCCTGGAAGCTTCTTGTTAAAATTCCACTAATAAGTGAAGGGGTGATCTGCATCCAGGTAACTTATTCCTTGCCAGAGGATCCCTGGGGCTAATAAAAATGTATCTGAAAGAGCAAATTGAGATGCACCAGATGGTGCCAAGTGTCAGATATGTTGAGAAACATTTCCTGGCTGAAGATAACCCTCCCAGATCCTCTTACAGAGTCTTCACCCCCCCACCCCTGCCACTCCCCAAAGTGAAGATTGTGCTGATACTATCAATGTACTCTATAGTTCACAGGAACAAAGGATCATTTCCAGCTAAGTGCACTTCATGTGCATATTTACTAAGTGATGTTGCTTCTCTCCTTGGTTGTATGAGATGCTGGGAAAACAACTGATTTACTCTCCAGCCTCTCACCCCACTCTCAGTGGGCAAAGCCACCTCTTGTACCCAGGGAATTGATCCACAGGATAAGGGGGAATGTTATTGGGTGAGCCCCTTCTTAAAACATCTCAGTGTGGTACAGTGAACACAGGAAAGTCCAGCCCTCCACCTCTTGTAGAAGATCCCCTGGCAGGGGAATGGGTCTGTTTGTGCTGTGTAAGGGACAGGGGGCCACTCAAGGGGTAATAAATAATTGAAATATTTTGTGTTTAATAGAGCTGCAGAATTGTGGAGTTGGAGTACATGGGCCCTGTCATGGCCTTGAAAGTTTTGAATGTCTAACCTTATAAGTTTTGCTGTCTCCTCTCAGTGGGAAGGAGTATTTGGAACCTTCTAATCTAGAATTGGGCTGTTTTTTAAAAGTTTGCAAGTTGTTTGTTTTATTTTAAAGAGGTTTTCAGAAACATGACCTGTGCAATCTCTGGGTAGGACGTCAAAGTTCTCCATTAATTTATTTACCTCTGGTGGACTGCCCTAGACTCAATGTTGTTACTCAGATGATGGGGTAAAATAACTTAAAGAATACACTCCCAAAATACTTGACTATTTATTTTTCCTTTCATTTGTCTGGTCAACTAAATGACACATACAGTTATGGGAAGAATCTCCCTTTCCAAAATTCCCTTCCCCCTGATTTCCTAGCAGATGAATCTTTTAAGGTATTGCTTTCCTTTTCCTTCCAATCCTGAATTTTAAAGAGTTATATTTCAGTTGGGTGCTACAGTAGATTTGCTAGCACTTTCCTGAAATGCTTTAAAAAAGGAACTTCTTGTTTCCTTTGCTGAGCATGTAGTTTTGCTTGTGTTGACCCATCTGGGTTTCTAGCTAAAGGATTTCCTTTGTATAACAAAGCTCGGGATGGGGTCTAAATGACAGGAAGCACATTGTATTTGCACTCTAGCTGAAAATGCTCTAGGCTGCTGTAAGATTAATGCATATTAAATCCTTGATACTGAAAAGTAGGTTTTCTTTTTTGAATTGTTTCTTTCCACTTTAGAAAGAGCCTGTTAGGAGAACAAAGGCAAAAGAAGTAATACAGGAGGCTAACGTGTTGCTCTCAATGTCCGAGTAATGTTTATACACTAACGGAGATGGAAGAGCTTGGGAAAGGGAAAAGTGTTCTCCATTCAAAGGTTAAAAAAAAAATCTCTAGCTTGGTTATCTTATTGCATTTACTAGGCTGGGAGGAACCCATGGGATTTTTAGCAAATCACTTATCCAGTACATTTTTCTTTTTAAAATTCATCCCAGAGCAGGCATTGATTGTTACAATTTTGTTTGTGGCTCAGAATTGTTTGAGGAAGTTTTATATGCTTACACTTCAACTATGGATTGTCTGTGACCTGGTCACTTTGGCTGTGTCCTTCAAGTATTTGCTACTTATTCACTGAAAGATGGTAGCTAGGCCTTGTTAATCTACAGGCAAGCCTGCGTGCCTGGACCCCGCTCCCTTGCATGAACGCTGGGCTGTAATGATGCTGCCTTTGGTGGGACACTTCTGAGAGTATCAGTTCAGGACAAATTGCTTAGAGCAGGGCAGTTACAGCCCAAGGCTGGGGTTTCTCCACTTCTAAGGCACACCAAATCAGCCAGACAGGACTTTGGTTTTACTCCACTGGCTAACCACAAGTCATACAAGCAATTTCCTTAGACACTCAAGTTTCCCAGTATCACCACCAGTGCCACTCATTATGGGGGGCTAATGGTTATGAAAACTAATATCCCAATAAAAGACAAAAGGTTCTGCCGATTCCAAAGGACCAAGCTCCAGACCCAGGTCAATATACAAATCAGATCTTACCCACAAACACACTGTTGCCAATCCTTTAGAATCTAAAATCTAAAGGTTTATTCATAAAAGGAAAAAGATAGAGATAAGAGCTAAAATTGGTTAAATGGAATCAATCACATACAGTAATGGCAAAGTTCTTGGTTCAGGCTTGTAGCAGTGATGCATCACATATTCAATTTGTGAACCACTAGAACCCTCAGATCCTTTTCTGTAGTACTACCACCTAGCCAGTTACTCCCCCTTTTGTATTTGTGCTTTTGACTTTTCCTTCTTAAGGATAGTGCATATGAGATAAGGGGGTGAATGGAGAGATTTTTGAGGTAGAAAATAATGATGTAAAAGAAGTATTCTAGTCAGATGCAAAAGGTTTGCAGAAAGCATCTGCCTCTGAAGTCAGGAACAAATTTGTATTGGGGCCAACATAGCATCAATCTAGAGGGTTTATAGGACAATTTACTTTCCTGATGTTTTTCCCTGAATAGGGTCTCAAAGCAAGGAGAAAATTTGGAGTTTGTATATGAAATTCTGTGTTAATTTCATTGTTTTAATGAGATACTAACTAGAGAGCTTGTTGAGATTACGGAATTTTCTACTGGACATATAGAACGAATGGCTTGAACCACTGTGATTGTGTATGAATGGAAAGATTTTCTGCACTCTTCATGACCCTTCCTAAACCCTGCCCCAGAGCTGCTTTCACCACAGGTTTATCTTCTTCATGCTGTTTTGTCCACAATATGCAGGCCAGCCCTCATTCCAACACTGAAAAATGTACCCCACCTTTTGTGAGTGAATCAACTTTTAAGTTCAGAAGGAAAAACTCATTGTATCAATTACTGTGCAGAATCCCTTGGCAAGCGGAAAGTTCAGGGAAGCCTTAAGAAAGTAAACTGAAAACCAGACTGTGATAAACACAGTTTTTAACCTTCAATGGATAACATTTTAGGTAATTTAGTGGATGTTATCTGTGGCCAGAGGCTATCGCATACCTCAGCCAACTGCAGGGAACATGCAATTCATTATGGGGAGAAGTCATTGCTAAAGATAGAACAATGGTCTCCCGTTTCCAGAGCAAAAACTCTTTTACTGAACGTAGAGCAGCTAGTTTTAAGCCAGCATGTTTCTGATGCATAATCAAGAAGTCTTCAGATGTCATCATGTGGAAGGACTGAATGGAGACTGTAATATGGTACAGAGCCTTTCACTAGTTCTAGTATGTGACTGGTGAATAGTAAATGGCTGTTCAGTGCCTTAGGAAAAACGACTTCATGGCTTCAAAGTTGTTCCGAGGGAGAGGGCAACATCTCGGCAGCAAAGCTAAGGAGTGAATGGGCATTATGGAATGTAACCTACCATCTCCTTAAAACTGGAGCAATGCATGGGATATTTGAAATGCTGTCCTCTAACAAAAAAAGGGCTAGGGCTGGTAATTCCAAACCATTCAGGAGTTCCAGTTAAATGGAGTTAATTTTTTAATATCAAAGTGGCTCACGTAACTAAAATGCCAAATCTTCCCCATCTATATCAAGCACTGAGACTCTGTTCTGGAACTTGGGGGATCTGCAGGTGTTAGTTACGGATAGCAGATTCAGTGCCATTCTGTGGAGAAATAAATTTGCACCTTTTACCAGTGTTAAATTCACTTAATGAGAGAAGAGGAAACTGCTAAAAAGTTTTCTCAGAAAAGATGCTAACTGGTTTTCAGGTTTTAAAACAACTGATTTCATTAGTCTCCTCAAGTCCTGTGAATGTCTCAGAAGGTCTGAAACTCCTCCCAGAATTACTGAACTACTGATGAAACAAATAGTGTTTTTTTCCCCCTTGCCTTATAGCTTCTGATTACATCAGTGACGTGTTACATGAAACCACAAATTCTGGACTTCAGAAAAGCAGACTTTGACTCCCTCAGGGAACTGATGGGCAGGATCCCCTGGGAGGCTAATATGAGGGGGAAAGGAGTTCAGGAGGGCTGTATTTTAAAGCAGCCTTATTGACGGTGCAGGAACAAACCATCCCAATGTGCAGAAAGAATAGCAAATATGGCAGGTGACCAGTTTGGTTTAACAGAGAAATCTTCAGCGAGCTTAAACATAAAAAGGAAGGTTACAAGAAGTGGAAATTTGGACAGATTAGGAAGAAGTATAAAAATATTGCTCGAGCATGCAGGGGTGTAACCAGGAAGGCCAAAGCACAATTGGAGTTGCAGCTTGCAAGGGATGTGAAGGATAACAAGAAGGGTTTCTACAGGTATGATAGCAACAAGAAGGTGGTCAGGGAAAGTGTGAGACCCTTACTGAAAGGGGGAGGCAACCTAGTGACAGATGATGTAGAAAAAGCTGAAGCACTCGATGCTTTTTTTGCCTCAGTCTTCACAGACAAGGTCAGCTCCCAGACTGCTGCACTGGGCAGCACAGTATGGGGCGGAGGTGAGCAGCCCTCAGTGGTGAAAGAACAGGTTAAGGACTATTTAGAAAATCTGGACATGCATAGGTCAACAGGGCCGGATGCAATGCATCCAAGAGTGCTGAGGGAGTTGGCTGGTGTGATTGCAGAGCCATTGGCCATTATCTTTGAAAACTTGTGGCGATCGTGGGAGGTCCTGAACGATTGGAAAAAGGCAAATACAGTGCCTGTCTTTAAAAAAGGGAAGGAGGAGAATCTGGAGAACTAGAGACTAGTCAGCTCACCTCAGTCCCTGGAAAAATCAAGGAGCAGGTCCTCAAGGAATCCATTTTAAAGCACTTGAAGGAGAGGAAGGTGATCTGGAATAGTCAGTATGGATTCACCAAGGGCAAGTTATGTCTGACCAAACTGATAGCCTTCTATGATGAAATAACTGGCTGTGTGGATATGGGGAAAGTGGTGGATGTGATATACCTTGATTTTAGCAAAGATTTTGATATGGTCTCCCACAGTATTCTTGCCAGCAAGTTAAAGAAGTATGGATTGGATGAATGGACTACAAGGTAGATAGAAAGCTGGCTAGATCATCTGGCTTAACAGGTAGTGATCAACGGCTTGTTGTCTAGTTGGCAGTCAATATCCAGCAGAGTGCGCCAGGGGTTGGTCCTTGGGCCAGTTTTGGTCAACATCTTCATTAATGAATGATGGAATGGATTGCACTCTCAGCAAGTTTGCAGATGAAACTAAGCTGGGGGGAGAGGTAGATATGTTGGAGGGTAGGGATTGGGTCCAGAGTGACCTATACCAATTGGAGGATTGGGCCAAAAGAAATCTGTTGAGTTTCAGCGAGGACAAGTGCAGAGTCTTGCACTTAGGATGGAAGAATCCCATGCACTGCTACAGGCTGGGGACCGACTGGCTAAGCAGCAGTTCTGCAGAAAAGGACCTGGGGATTACAGTGGATGAGAAGTTGAATGAGTCAACAGTGTGCCCCTGTTGCCAAGAAGGCTAACGGCATATTGCCCTGCATTAGTAGGACCATTGCCAACAAATCGAGGGAAGTGATTATTCCCCTCTATTCGGCACTGTTGAGGCCACATCTGGAGTATTGCATCCAGTTTTGAGACCCCACTACAGAAAGGATGTGAATAAAATTGGAGAGTCCAGCGGAGGGCAATGAAAATGATTAGGGGGCTGGGGCATATGACTTATGAGGAGAGGCTGCAGGAAAGGGGCTTATTTAGTCTGCAGAAGAGAAGAGTGAGGGGGGATTTGATAGCAGCCTTCAAGAACCTGAAGGGGGTTCCAAAGACGATGGAACTTAGCTGTTCTTAGTGGTGACAGATGACAGAACAAGGAGCAATGGTCTCTAGTTCCAGTGGGGGAGGTCTAGGTTGGATATTAGAAAAATATGAAATTTGCACCACAGTTTAGAATTATTTCATAGATTACACTTTCATTTCTAGACATCTGAATGCACCCCAGCAAGGTTTGTTGCTAAACAGCTTCAAAGCAGCTCCGTTGTGAGAAAAATAAATCAAGGCAAGATAATGATTTCTTTGTGTGGAAGATAATGCATCACTAAGCATGATTCATTACAAGACGTATTGTGCTGGCAAATGAAGTACATTTTTGTTGCCCCTTTTCACAGAGATGAACTTATTCGTTAACCTTTATATTAGCTTGCTAAAGAGATAAGCGTTTACTTATTTTGTCTTTGTTCTTTCTTTTGCTGCTTGTTTGCTTATATCTCCTATTTAACATTTCCACACTTTGCTTCCTTTTAAAATATATAGTGAGTAAATACATAGGCCACGTTGAAGTAGCATTGATAAAACCCAGTAAAAGATAGATGATCTTAAACTGATGGTATATGTTACAGGTAATTAGTTTCTGCTTAGGTACACATGAAGGAAATGTGCAGACAAGATAATCAGTTTAAGAGTCAAGGCTCAGCTATAAAGTTGATTGCAGCAAGACAAACATCCACATACCTTTCCATACCCTGCTTTCTCTGATGGTCTGATAAAATTCTTCCTCAGCTTCAGTTTACACATTCATATTTCTTAGCTAAAATGTTCTTGTGATGGGTTGGGTCACAGAAACCTCCTTGGGACTGCCACCTCATGTGCTGAGACTACCTCCGAGCCCATTTTCCCCGGAAGCTTGGGACTTCAGAGCCCTGCCTTGTTGAGCCAGACATGCCAGTCTGCTCCAACACAGATCCAGGGTCTGAACCACATCCCCCCAAAACTGCAGACTTAACTGAAAACTGCCTAGAAAGTGCTCCTGTCTCTAGCACCCAGATACCCAGTTCCCAATGGGATCAAAACCCCAAATAAATCCATTTTACTCTGTATAAAGCTTATACAGGGTAAACTCATAAATTGTTTGCCCTCTATAACACTGACAGAGAGATATGCGCAGCCGTTTGCTCCCCCACGTATTAATTAATTGCTCTGGGTTAATAAGTAAAAAGTGATTTTATTAAATACAGCAAGTAGGATTTAAGTCGTTCCAAGTAATAACAAACAGAACAAAGTAAATTACCAAGCAAAATAAAACAAAAAACACTCAAGTCTAAGCCTAATAGAGTAGGAAACTGAACACAGATGAAACCTCACCCTCAGAGATTTTCCAATAAGCTTCTTTCACAGACTAGACTCCTTTCTAGTCTGGGCCCAATCCTTTCCCCTGGTGCTGTCCTTGTTCCAGCTCAGGGGGTAGCTAGGGGATTTCTCATGACTGCAGCCCCCTTTGTTCTGTTCCACCCCCTTGTAAACCTTTGGCTCAAGGCAGGAATCTTTTGTCTCTTTGGGTCTCCACCCCTCCTTTTAAATGGAAAAGCACCAGGTTACTTGGTCACATGTCCTGTGAGACCCCAAGCCTTCATTCTTCCTCGCCTGACTCTCAGGAAGGCTTGCAAGTAAATGGAGCCATCTACATCTACCACCATCAATGGCCCACATAATTTGCATAATTACAATAGGACCTCAAAGATATATTTCATATTTCTAGTTTCAGATACAAGAATGATACATTTCATACAAAGAAGATGAGCGCACTCAGTAGGTTATAAACTTTGTCATGATACCTTACAAGAGACCTTTTGCATGAA
This sequence comes from Eretmochelys imbricata, assembly GCF_965152235.1. Classification (NCBI taxonomy): domain Eukaryota; kingdom Metazoa; phylum Chordata; order Testudines; family Cheloniidae; genus Eretmochelys; species Eretmochelys imbricata. The sequence continues at coordinate 26,513,586 of NC_135583.1, forward strand.
GCATATTCCAGTTACATTATATTCACACTTATTAGCATATTTTCATAAAATCATATGGAGTGCAACGTCACATTTCTATCCCATACTTAACTCTTACTGTTGGCAGGTGGAGTTTAGGGATTTCCTGTTGACAGCAAAACTTCAGTGTTGCTGGCATGAAGGTGTTAATTATGTGCAGCCCATCCTGTTCCTTCTCTTTGGTTATGTTTTCTTTGTGATCTCTTACACAGTATTCCTATCTTCCCCGGGTGGGGGAGGGAGATGATTGGGTTCATATAACAGTATTTGGAAGGGTAGGTAAAACAAATAACTTAAGCACCAATGTACAGGTGAGCTGGCAGGGCACCACTGCAAGCAGTATGTACCTCTGAGAATGAAGGCTGGAGATGGTGTAAAGACTTTTGGGTTATCTGAAAAAGTGTCACCTTTAGCCATTGCTGCTATTCCTCTAGCACAATCAGCAGATCACTTCAGCGGTTGAGTAAGCATTCCATCAGTGACTTCTCCCTAAAAGTGATTTGAATGACATGCACAGGGCAGTATTGCTGCCTAACTAGATTTGAAATGGTTTGTACTGTTGCATCTGTGCCTGGAAGATATAATCATAATAATGCTGTTTTGTGCTTAACTAGGGACATATTCTGATGCCCTTATGTTGGGTGGCATCTTACTCCAGGATGAGTTCCACTGATGTCATTGGGGATATTTGTGCAGTTCAGTAATATTCGTTGTGAGCAAGGGGATCTTTTCATCTGAGTTACTCAAAGTGCTCCAAAAATACTGGGCTGGATCCTTAGTTGGTAGGTCAGCGTAGCTCCATTGACTATGCTGATGGATTTACCATCAATGTGCCAATTAAGTGGTCCATTAAATATTATAGCCATCATTCTATCCTTTTAAAAAGAGAGTCTAGCTCAGCGGTTCCCAAACTTTAATGGCTCATGTACCACCTTTTTAAAAAATTGATAATCGAAGTACCGCATGCACATTTCTCCTTTCTGTGCACATTTATTTAAGTCCAAAATAGGTATTTCTGGACTCATAGTAAAATAAAACACTTAAGGAACCCTATAGAACACACTTTTTTAAACATCTCAGCTTTTTAGACAGTGCATTCTTTTTTTGCATTACTCAGATTACAGGAAACAAATGTCAACTGATGTCTTGGTGTCTTTTTTGGTATGCTGCTGGACTAAATCAAGAGTTTGACTTGTCTAATTTAAAATTAAAGTTCTTCCTAATTCTTATCTGGATTTTGTTGAACATGAGCTAAATTTCACTTTGCTTATTTTTGTACAAAAGTTAAATCGAGAAAAATACAAAACTTTTGAGTAGCTTTCAGAGAAAATTAAAAAGTGCTAGAGTGTACTTGCTTCACAGAACATAGTTGCTTTATCACGTGAAGAGCTGGTTCTGCATCAAAGTTTGTCCTGTAGTTGTTTTCAGTGGTACACCAGGGAAGAAAAATTAATCTCACAGAAGTGCATAGTGCTGAAGGGCATCAAAATTTCAAAGCTCTGTCAGATACCAGACTAAACTTCTCTCTCCCCTTCTCAACCAAAAGTCAGTGAGCTGCATTTTATTGAACTCAGGCTTGAGCCCACCATTATATGTAAAGCAACTTTCTATTCCTTTGCCGAGAACCCCTCTGGCAGGATGTCTTCTACAGAAAATGGGTCTCTGATCCTAACCTGGCCCCTGGGTAACTTTTGCTTCAGTTCTCCCTTGTTCCAATGCTTTAGATTCCTGATTGCCCTCCAGCTCACTCTGAGCTGGGGAGCCTCTGCAAGCTCCACTTCAACCCTTGGCCTCTCTGGATAAACTTTTCCACAGATTTCTTCCTGCCCTGATCTTGGATTTGCAACATCTTACCCCTCGACTTAAGAAATTCTTAATACCTCCTTCATGGGGCTGTGCTGCAATTCAAGAAGGCTTCTCCAGCCCACCAGTTCCCAGGTTCTTGGACTCTCCCTCCTTGGTTTTAGACCCAACAACCCTCCTCCTCGGGGCTGTGCTGTGACTCAGGCAGGCTTCCCCAGCCCACCAGTCACCCTTATGGTTTGGTTCCCATCCTAGGGAAATTCACTTGTGACTCAATGCTTCCCTGAAGTTCTCCCCTCCAGACTGTCTGTCCTCTATCATCTTGGGAGTCACATGGGCTTCATCACGTTATGGTGGTATTAACACCTGGCCCCATTCTTCAAAGAGTCTACTGCTCCGTCAAACGTGTGTTTCCTTAAAGAGGCCAGGCTATGGAACAGGAGTTGGCTGGTCCCAGGCCTCACTACCTCTTAAAAAGAAAAGGAGTACTTGTGGCACCTTAGACTAACAAATTTATTTGAGCATAAGCTTTTGTGAGCTACAGCTCGCTTCATTGGATGCATTCAGTGGAAAATACAGTGGGGAGATTTATATACACAGAGAACATGAAACAATGGGTGTTACCATACACACTGTAACGAGAGTGATCAGGTAAGGTGAGCTATTACCAGCAGGAGAGCAGGGGGTGGGGAGAGGGAACCCTTTTGTAGTGATAATCAAGGTGGGCCATTTCCAGCAGTTGACAAGAACATCTGAGGAACTGTGCGGGGGGGAATAAACATGGGGAAATTGTGTAATGACACATCCACTCCCAACCTCTATTCAAGCCTAAGTTAATTATATCCAGTTTGCAAATTAATTCCAACTCAGCAGTCTCTCATTGGAGTCTGTTTTTGAAGGTTTTTTGTTGAAGAATTGCCACTTTTAGGTCTGTAATTGAGTGACCAAAGAGATTGAAGTGTTCTCTGACTGGTTTTTGAATGTTATAATTCTTGACATCTGATTTGTGTCCATTTATTCTTTTACGTAGAGACTGTCCAGTTTGACCAATGTACATGGCAGAGGGGTATTGCTGGCACATGATGGCATATATCACATTGGTAGACGTGCAGGTGAACGAGCCTCAGATAGTGTGGCTGATGTGATTAGGCCCTATGATGGTGTCCCCTGAATAGATATGTGGACACAGTTGGCAACGGGCTTTGTTGCAAGGACAGGTTTCTGGGTTAGTGGTTCTGTTGTGTGGTTGCTGCTGAGTATTTGCTTCAGGTTGGGGGGCTGTCTGTAAGCAAGGACTGGCCTGTCTCCCAAGATTTGTGAGAGCGATGGGTCGTCCTTCAGGATAGGTTGTAGATCCCTGATGATGTGTTGGAGAGATTTTAGTTGGGGGATGAAGGTGATGGCTCGTGGCATTCTGTTATTTGCTTTGTTGGGCCTGTCCTGTAGTAGGTGACTTTTGGGTACTCTTCTGTGGGACAGACCACCCTTTTACAGCATATCACTTCCAACAGGCTCACATATGACAGTGATATATGTACTGCAGTTTGGGAACCCCTTATCAAATATGCCTGTAATTATACTTATGAAACCCCATTAAATTTGTACAACCAACCCCACTGCAAATGTTCAGCTGGAACTAAATTGTAAGTGGTGTCACAGGGATGTAACCCAAAACAGATGTTTAATTAGTTGCCAACTTTATCTCTTTTGTTCTGAAATATTTATACCTGCAGAAGATTCTTTAGAAAATCTGCAAACAAGGTATGATACTTAACATGGAATTTCTTAAAAGTGCGAGAGGTGCGGAAAGCCGTGAACAGATTGTTTTGTTTTTCAGAAACCAAATGAGGTTAGTAGCACCATCATGCATAGAAATAATGCAACAATGGAATGTGCATTTTGTGCATCATATTTTGCTGTTGTAAAATGTGTATTTTGTGCATATGTAATGCTGAGAACACCTTGCACTGACGGCATTTATGCATGTTGCTTGAATTTTATTGAAAAACATATATAAGGCTTTTGGGGAAACTGGTATAGTAACTATGATAAATATTTTACTTCGGAACATGTAGAAGCTAGTAAATATGACTGTGAAAGAGATATGAAATGAGTCCTATATAGTTATAGTCTACTAATACCTTACACTTCTGTAGTGCCTATCATCAGGGGAGCTCCAATTACACACACTAATTAATAAATTATGCCTCATAACAGGAGGTGGGTAAGTAGTAGTAATCTTCAAATGTTTAATTGTTACAGAACAGGTCAGCATTAATGTACTCTAAAAGTACAGTGCCCTGGAAAGTGACCTGATTCAAAAATTTCTGAATAGCTGCTGTCCTCTTTAAAAATAAGTAGAAAACTTAGAGCAGACAATTCCAAATCTTTCATGAGTTCCAGTTAAATGGTTTTAATTTTTTTAATTTTACATTAGTTCAGATAACTAAAATGCCAAATCTTCCCCACATATATCAAGCACTGAGACTCTTTCCTGGAGCTTAGGGGATCTGTAAGGATTGCCTTCAAACTTTCCCCAAAAGTTCTCTTTTTTTGGCTATGACAAAATAGACAAAATTTTCCCAAGAGCAAAAATATTCAGAAAGTGAAATGAGTAAGTGAAAATAGATTGTTATAATGGAAATAATTTCCCATACTTCTTAAAATTATGTGTAGTACTTTTTCGTGTTAATAAGGGTCTGTATGCATTTTTGGTGAAACTATATATTGGGCAAATCATTTACTTCATTTTAAGGTCAGGCTGCTTTTAAATCACCTATTACTATAACTCAATGTGGAAAGTAGTCATAAATTGCATTGTGTAACATTAAGCATAAAAATGTTAATGGAGTCCCATTGGATTATAAATAGTGGTGGTTGGAAGACCTTCAAAAGTTTGTGGCTTTGCCATGCTTGAATTATGGGCATGATCTTTCACTGGAGGGATGCATATAAATATCTATAATCATTCTGTATACAGTTAAAACATGGGAATATAAATGAGAGCACATTTCAGCAAAAAATACATTTTGACATTTTTGCTGCAGTGGTTTGTGCAAGAACAGGAAACCTGGCAATAGCACCTTCCTCCATTCTGGGTTCACTGATATGAGAAGTACTATGGGCAAAGTCAAATCTGTTGCATATCAGTAAATTAAAAACGGATGGTGCTGCTGATGGCTGATTAATATTGATGGTTACAGCATCATCCGTTTTTAATTTACTGGTTTAATCATTTCAGCTCTTGTCACACTGATGTTTAGGTATATTGTCCATGGTACCAAAGCCTGTCCACCCTCTTGGCTTCAGCACTTAAGATTTCATTCCTTTGATGTGGTAAAGAGCGGAACAGTTACAAACTGTAACAAAAGATAAATAAACAGAAGAGACTTCTTTGGCAATACAGTGATTATGATCCTAGTCCGAAGAGTGGAAAATTGTCTGTGCAGTCATAAAATCTATAATGTTCAGCTGTGTATCATAACATATTACAGGACGTTCTTTGAGTTGAATGAGTTCATCATACTCAAGCTCAATCTCTTTGCTTCAATAGGCACTAAACCAGAGCTGGTTAAACCTTCAGTCTGGCTTTGTGGTGAAACTAAGGACTGACATAACATTTCACTGAAAGCAGAGAAACAAAGCTATGCAACTCGTTGTGATGCTTGTCAGCATGACATGAAAAGTTGCTCAATATAATTCAAAAAAAGCGCTGTCGCTGTAGCTAGCAATACGAACTAAGACCACTGAAGAGTGCAAATCAGGGACTTCAATACCAAACACTTTTAAGATGCATCTCATTGATCCTCTTATTAGATCTTACTGAAGAGTGGTGAGTATACTTTCCATGAAAGTGCATGCAGCATATGTTTGTGCATTGTATATTCTGTATGGAAATGTATCTGCATGCTAGGTATATAGCTAGTTGTGATTAATCTGACATTTTAAATTTTTTATTTTGTATGTGTGTCTTAAAGACATCAGCCTGGCACCTAAATTATTTCCCTAGGAAAGAGACTTTGAATTGGAGTGGGGTGGGGGCAATGAGGGCAAATTAAACTTTACTTATGCATAAATAGCGTCTTCAAAGAACTGCATCACAGCTAACAGCACAGTATTTCTGCCAGGGCTACTTAAGCACTGCAAGTATGACTATCTGTAACAGCACCATCTGTGACTTTTGCAAATATTACAAGCATGATTGCCATCCCAAACTCCTAAGGGTAAAAATCTTTACACCACACCACATAATGATGTACTCATTTTCTCTGCTTCACTCAGTGATGCTGCACCATGCACACCAGGTAGCGCTGTGCCTAAATTACTCTTTTATAAAATTACTCACAGGGAAGCCCTTTTTACCACAGAAGAGGAAGGGGAGGAGGGGACAGGTGAGGGTAATCCAGAACAGTTCTACTAGCAAAAAGAAAAGGAGTACTTGTGGCACCTTAGAGACTAACCAATTTATTTGAGCAATCATTTCAATAAAAGGAAGAGATGCAGGAAACTGTTTGCTGCCATAGACTGTGCTTAATTTTTGCTGTGGTTTTTTGCTCATTGCTGTTGAGGGAGCTGGTTTTCCTTTTAATGACTCATTTAGTTACGACTACCCAAAAAACTCCTCTCCTTCCCATGAAAAAGTTTGATTTCTAGCGGCCCCCAAGCTTGCAGGCACCCCTCTGAATACTTAAAAAAGCTTGCAGTTCATTTCTTCTGCTCTTGTTAATGAGCTTCCCTTTTTACAGTTATACATGACTGCAACTTTTCTGTTATGCCGGGGAGACCTGGATGAAATAGTGCCGGAGACTGAAATTATTCTTGAGGTTGTATTCCCAGTCCTCTCGTGATTCCCTCCCAATTTGAAACTTTGGAATGAATTTACTTGCAAGTAGAAGAAAAACAATTTTCACTTACAAGCACCATCGAATAAAATACTGCAAAATAGACCCCACTAGTGGGCAAATTTATAAAAGCACGAACAGAAAAATACTGCCCTGTCACAAGAGGCATTAACATGTTGTTTTCAAATTTCTGTTAAATCGCCAATGTCTGAGGATTTGTTTTAATGTAGTTACCTGAGGAGTTATTTAAATGCACTTCCTCCTGTAATACCATCAAAAGAGGTCTGTAATACTCTACTTAATTATTTCAGAGAATGAAAATGAACCTTAATGCCTCCTTCTGCACTAAATATGTCCCCTGTAGTAGAAAGGATGGTGCACATTATAATTTTCATGCACTGAATGATGGTTTCATGCCAGGCCTAACGCAATCTTGATTTACAGTATATCAGCATATTAAGGCAGATCAGTTGCTGCAGTAATTTGGACTATGTTTCTTTCTTAGTTCCTGTTGTGAATACTCTCAGCTGTTTTCATCATATAGCCATATGACTTCTGCAGCTAAAAAGGCTGAAGCATGAACTACCACTGTCTACAATGTGCTTATTGTCTAGATTTGAGGGAAGAGACAGTTTTTTGTGCCATGATTCAGCCCTCACTTTGTAAAAGTCTAAAGAAATGCATTACTGCAATTTTTATTTTAATGAGAAACATTTTTTACACTAGAGAAGACGGTGTTTTAGAAGAAAATGTAGAGAAGTTCACTTTATAAACTACCCCTAAAGTTTACTGTCACCAAGCTCAGCGCGTATTCCATGAAAGAGATGTGTTGCTGTTACAGTTGTGGTTTTCAACTAATAAGTATGCTTGTATTTCCTAACTGCTGCTCCCACAGATCTTGCTATGCCATGGCTTCACCTATAGATGAATTCAGTGTCTGAATAAATACCACCAAGTGCTGTTAAGATCAAACGTGATTCTCTAAGATGGTGAATAAGCACTCGGTAAGCGATAACAGCAGTGCAAATCCTGAGGCCAACAGTCAGTGACTGTAAAGCAATGTATTTTCCTGAATTGACATGGTTTACTGTAAGCCTCATCTAACTTAGGAGCTTTTATTCATTAATTGTTTTGGCTCCTTGAATACTGCAGAAAGGTTTCAATGTTTTCAAAACTTTGCATGATTGCATGTTCGTGCTACTTTTTATAACTACTCTAAGTCTAAACACCAATTTTTAACAGTTGCCCTTTAAAATTGTGCCTGGAGTTTTGCATGGACAAAAGGCAACATGCAGCCAATCTGTATTTTCATTTGCTAAGCATGTAGCTGGGTACTTAACTGGCCCGTTTCTGCACCAGATCCTGAGCTGGTGTGCAGCACTGTTGTAATCAATGGATTTATGTCTATTGACATTAGCTTGGGATCTGCCCCCGTTTGTGTAAATGTGAGGTTAACATGGTAAGCAATTGGAGGTGCAATTTAAGGCACAGAAGTTTAGAGGTTCTGGCTGAGAAGTTGGTCAAAGTAAGATAAATAGTACTCATGGGCGATGTGTGAACCCCACCTTTGGGGAGACTAGTTCCCCGATGCCCCGCCCCGGCTCTGCACCTACCCCAACCCTGCCTCTTCTGTTCCCCTCACCCGCTGGAGCCCCTAGCCTCCCCACCCTGTGGCCAGAGGAACTCTGGCCGAATTGCCCTGAGCACTGGCCTGTCTGCCCAACCCGCCCTGAGCACTGGGCCGCCCCAACCTGCCTCTGAGCACCGGGCTGACAGCTGGCCCTGAGCACTGGCTTCAGCTGCTGGTTGGCTGAGCCCAGAGCTCCAGGCTGCCAACCTGAGCTGAGCCCCTGTTAGCTTTGTGGGATAGTGGAGCGAGGGCAGGGCCTTGCGGCAGAGTGTGGGCAGGGCCATGGGCTGGGTTAGCCTCCCCTGGCCAATTATACCCACCGCCCATGCTAATACTCCATGCAGTTGTTAACAGTGAAAAGAATGGGTAGATGACAGCATGTAATCAGAGCATACAATCTGTCAATAGCTGTTAGTTTTTATATTGCACTCATCAACAATATTGTCACAAAACCTGTATTTGCTAAGTAAATTGGGAGGAATATAAAGCAATCCTCACAGGCTCCTTGTTCCAGTCTACTTCCCCCATCCCTAACTTGTGTGCCTCCTGCATTCGAATCAGACAGCTTCTTCCTCCATGTTGTCTGGGCCTAGCAGTGGGTGTGACTGAGAGACTGAGAACACAGGAGTGACAGGCTCCTTGCTCTCAGTTCCAGGGCCTAGCTCCAGCAAGACTGCAGCTGCTCTGAGGTGCACTGCAGCAGAGGAAGTCGTGCTCTGAGCATGCCCGGTGTGGACAGAATCTTTGAGAAATTTTGTTTTATGCCTGGTAGAGACTTGCAAATTGATTTTTTTTTTCCCCCCAAAGGCTTAAACTGGGCCAAATTTGGGTGGATTTTCACAGGTATTGCAAAAGGCACATTGCTTACGCAAAGCCCATCCTTATCAAAATTCAAGAACGTGCTCTAAAGCATGGGGTTGCTAGAGCATTTCGAGGGAAAGGTCACCAGAATCTTTTAAGATGTGTAAAACAATAGATGTTTGCCTAGCCTCATTCTCAGAAACAGCTGAACCATTTGGGTTGAATTTTTCACAAACATTCAGCCTGAGGTTGACCTGGCATGGAGAATTTCAGCCTGAATAGATGAAGTTTGGCCAAGTTATAAGGATCTCATAATAGGCTACCAGTCCCTCCTATAAATCTCCAAAGGGTTATGACTTTCCTATATCTCCATATATATCCTGGCTTTCCTGGGCTGCTTGTTTGTGTTGCAAGCCTTCAAGTCATATTATTTATAGTAGCCAAGCTACTACATGTTTTTGTGCTGTATATTTAAATCCCATGGGATCAAGAATGGTAAAACATCTATTTAATAGATTTGCAATTTTTGTATATTATGATGTCTCTAGCAGAACAGCTATAATGCTTTCTTAGGGAGTCCAGACAAAATCTCTGTGTAACGATCGGTGTATTACACATGCAATGTACATAACAACAAAATCCAGCAGGCAGAAGCTCTCTGCAAGTTCTGAAGGGCAAACGAAGGAGGAATAGTTTTAATTAGTGAACCTAGTTTGTATTACAGAGGGATCAAAGGGGACAAAGCCGTCTATAGCACTTTTTTTGTAAAATAAAGATGCCAATTACAGAAGTTGGTGCAGCAGCTGGGCCTCTCTGACTGTTTAAAAGGAGAAACAGAACAGTGACTCTTGTTGCATTATTATTAATTCTTGCTTGAAGTAGGCAAGTTCAGGAATTATGTACTTGATTTTTCAAAAGGCTAGTCTGGTACTAGAGATGAAAGGCTCAAAGGTGACTAGGCCCAGATTCTGAAAGATATGTAGGCATTGCTGTACTCAGTGTTGCAATGTCTACCTGATTTAGGAGCCTAAACATCATTTTCAAAAGTGATTTTGGCACTTAGGAGTCTAAATCCTGTTGATGGGATTTAGGCTCCTAAAAGCCTAAATCAGTTTTGAAAATATTTAGGTGCCTAAATCAGGTAGACATTACAATATTGTGCACTGCAATGCCTAAATACCTTTCAAAAAATCTGGGCCTTAGACACTTAGGAACTTAAGTCTCTTTGAAAGTCAATGGGATTTAGGCTCCTAATGGCCAGATTTTCTAAGGTATGTAGGCACCTAGTGATTTAAGCTCCTATTTTACTTAGGTTCTTTAAAATTTCTGCCCTATTGAATAGCTCGTCATACCTAAATGTTGTCTGCTTTATTGGCTAATATTGGCTAATTTTAAAGTACTTAAAATATGTTGAATTAGTTTTATTTATTCTACATTTTAGGATTCTTTGATATAATGTATACTCTCAGAGCCCTACATGGTTATAGTTGAAATACAAAGCAGTCATACTCTTTCTGTGCGGCTAGGATATTTATACACCAGACCCCACTACTGGCCACTTGTTAATATTACTGCAACTAGCACTGAATAATAAGTTGGCACTTCTGTAGCATCTTTCATCCAAAGATTTCATAGCACTTTACGAACACAAGTTAACTATATTTCACAATACACTGAAGTTAGATACCTATTACTGTATGTACCCATTTAACAAGTAGGGAAATTGAAGGCAAAACAAATTCATGGCTAGATTGCTACTTGGACTACATACCTGTGCAGGGAGTAAGTGGGAATAAGAATCTCCTATTCCTGCCTGGGCTACCCAGACCTTGACTCTGAGTGCTCAGGAATGAGCCCAAGTGCCTAGAGAGAGGGTAGGGAATGGTCAGAGCACCTCAGTGTACCAGCCATTGCATCGCAGGGGGAATGTGGTGTGGATGGAGAACTAGTAATTCCTGCTGCTGTAGACTAGCTGCAAATTACTCTTCGTCCCTGAGCAAGGGGAAAGCCAGGAGGGAATAGTGCCTCAATGGGTTATGTCCGAGGCTGTCATAAATACAAAGGGAAGTGTAAACCCCTTTAAAATCCCTCCTGGCCAGAGGAAAAATCCTCTCATCTGTAAAGGGTTAAGAAGCTAAAGGTAACCTCGCTGGCACCTGACCAAAATGACCAATGAGGAGACAAGATACTTTCAAAAGCTGGGAGGAGGCAGAAAAACAAAGGGTCTGCGTCTGTCTGTATGCTGCTTTTGCCGGGGACAGAACAGGAATGGAGTCTTAGAACTTTTAGTAAGTAATCTAGCTAGGTATGTGTTAGATTATGATTTCTTTAAATGGCTAAGAAAAGAGCTGTGCTGAATAGAATGACTATTCCTGTCTGTGTGTCTTTTTTGTAACTTAAGGTTTTGCCTAGAGGGATTCTCTGTTTTGAATCTAATTACCCTGTAAGGTATCTACCATCCTGATTTTACAGAGGTGATTCCTTTACTTCTATTAAAAGTCATCTTGTAAGAAATCTGAATGCTTTTTCATTGTTCTAAGATCCAAGGGTTTGGGTCTGTGGTCACCTATGCAAATTGGTGAGGATTTTTACCAAACCTTCCCCAGGAAGTGGGGTGCAAGGGTTGGGAGGATTTTGGGGGGAAAGACGTGTCCAAACTACGTTTCCCAGTAAACCCAGATAAAGTTTGGTGGTGGCAGTGGAAATCCAAGGGCAAAGGGTAAAATTAATTTGTACCTTGGGGAAGTTTTAACCTAAGCTGGTAAAAGTAAGCTTAGGAGGTTTTCATGAAGGTCCCCACATCTGTACCCTAGAGTTCAGAGTGGGGAAGGAACCTTGACAGAGGCACAATGGCTCCTGGGGTTATTCCTAGGGAGGTGCAGCTTATATTTATCGCTGTGCCTAAAGACAAATATTGCCCATGTTCCCAAAGGCATTTTGAACCAAACCCCACTGAAGTCAATAGAGTGACTGGCTGACAGATTGCTCCTCCCTGCGCCAACAGGATTGAGTCTGTTGCGAATGTATAAATTGTGCCACTCAAAGATGTGAAGACTGTAGGCAATTCATATGCAAACTAAACTTGCAGCATAAGTTATGGTGTATTGTGTGTGCCACTCTGCATGCATGGCACTGAATTGCAGTCGGCTGTCCAAGTGTCCTACTGATTGCTAATGTGAGACTGTGTTCTGCTGACAGACCTCAAGTTGTTAATTTCTGTGCATAACAACGTATTCTAACAACGTGTCACATGCACTGTTAATACTATGACAAAGCCTTGCGAGGATGCTGTATACTACACGGAAAACAGCTTTCCAAACCTTTACTGCATGGTACTATGCCAGCCTGGCAGAACTTGCTTGTGTGTTGTTTGAGAACACGCAAGCAAGTTAGTTGGTTGTTATATGGTAGCAGATTGGGCGATGCTGAAATTGCTTTTGGCCTGACTCTGTGAAAGTGCTTTGCAGCTCTTTACGCTCACCTTAAAAGACCCTGTACGTTACACTATTGTGCTTGCATAGTCTACTTGCACCAGCATTTATTGTACCTGTGCTGGCCATTTTCCAGTCACATCCCCATTCTGTGAAGCCACACCCTTTACAGCCGCTAGACTTACTCCAGCTCTAGTATAAATCATCTCTCACTTTTCTAGTTCTTATGCCACTTTGGAGACTGATCTGCAGCTGGTGTGAATCAGTGGCTCCATTACACCAGCAGACTATTTGGCCCGATGTTTATCAGTTACATAATACACAGTGCTGTTTAACTATAACATTTTGTGAACAGTTACAAGCTCTACAATAATAAGACAAAAACAGTAGAATATATATTTTGATGCACTAGATTTCAGTCATATAGAATTGATCAGTTTATGCTTGGCAAGGGTAATAGGATATGAAGTTACATTTGGGGGACAAGTTAAAAATAATAAATTGGATCAGTATATTGAAAACCCGGAGCTCCCAGACTACAAGTATTATTCACAACAGCAACACAATCTGTTAGTATTTGAGTTGTGTGTCTCATGAAGGTTGATGACATAAATGATTAACCCTTTCTTCTGCTCTGCCATGGACTTCACTGGGCAAATCTGCAAACACATCTAGGGTCTAGATTCTGTTGCAATTGAGTTAATTAGCAGTGAGATTAGGTTCTCGGGCCTGATCTGCTCAGAGAAATAGTCCAATTACACATTTGCCAGAGATTTAGTGAAAATATATTGAGAGCATCTTCCCCCCACTCCCGCCCAGTTGTACTAGAGGATGATGTGCACTTAGGCACATGCTGGCTATCAGCAATGTTCATGTGTGCTTCCAAATTCCATAAAACACTTGTTTTCATTTGTTTTCCTGTGAAAAATCTCGAGAAGTTACCAGATGCTTTGTTGTTGTTCTGCAAAACCAGTTGCATTGGGATTGAATGCTACCCATATATTTTCCCCTATGCTTTAGTTTAAATCCTGAGAAATACTGGTGCTTGCTTGAAATATGTATTAAACGGCATAAATAAGTATATTAGAGGAGGTTGAAAATGGAGAGGAAAATTGACCCCTATCATAAGCAGATGCCACACCATTCAGTATGGAACTTGGGAAGGCTCCATAATACTATATTATTGGTGATTATTCATTAAAAATTAATAAAATTAAAATATAAAAATATCACGAGCCCTTTTCCACCAAATTTGTCTAGAAAAATATATAGCATTATTAGTGTATGTATGGTATTGCAGACTTAGTTCTGAAATCAACAGGAGAATTCAGCCCTGTAACTCTATTACTATAATTATTAATATTTATGACAATAGTGCCTAAGGGGCAGTCAACCCCATAGTGCTAGGCACTGTACAAATACAGAGCAGTGGATGGTCCTTGCCCTAAAGAGCTTACATTCTAAATAGACAAGATATACACAGAATGGGGGAAGAGGTACAACATGCCTGCAGAGTGAACAGTATGATGGTGGCAAATGTCAAATTAGTGCTAGGATTTAATTTTTTTTAGGGGGCTGTGTTTAGTGGAGATAAATGGAGTATGGAAGAGAAGTGAGGAGATAGGACAGGGGAAGAGGGGCAGGTGTGGAATGAAGCTGAAGTGAAGAGACTAAGGGAGGTGGAAAGTTGGAGCAAACAGTCAATCAACACAAGGCCAGAAATTCCAGCCACAACTGTAGAAAGTTCTCTGAATGTCCAAAGGGCCCTGCTTTGGCTGCTTCTGCTGGAGTGTCTGGCTGTCTCCTCTCTGAAACCTTTTTTATTCCAAAGCTACATGTGGAGGAGGAGAGGAACCACCTGGTTCCTAGTGCCCCCAAAGCCGGTGTGTGTGGGTGTGTGTGTCCCTTGTACAGTTCGGTGTCCAGCCAGGTGCTGCGGGGAAGTGAGGGGTAGCCCCAGGCATGCCCCATTTCACCCTACTCCCCAGTACAGCTGTGTTTGCTTTGGCTGCTTCTGCCCCTACCAGCTGGAGTTTCTGGCTGGCTCTTCTCTGCAGTTTTCTCTCAAGGTCACAGTAACTGCAATGTTGCAGTTCTGATCTCAGGGAAGCCACTTTGCTGTAAAAGTGGCTTCCATCTCAAATTTTAATTACAAATCTTTGTGTTATACTCTGGCTCTTTATAGATGCTCCATTAAAGGCATAAAACTGCATCTATATAAACATCTTGTAAAAGTGTGATTCCCGAAACAAATGCTCCCAGGTAGACAGTATCTGTTCAGGTGGGGTTTAGGGTTGCACTGAAAATCAAAGATACAAATGAAGCCTTATTGTATATATAAAAATATTAAGTATATGCACTGCAGTAAGCACTTGTCAGACACTAAAGGACAGATTCTGATATGTTTAATCATATAGAATAGTATCTTACTTCATCAGTAAGCTTGCAGAATAAGGTACTACTACTCAATGTCAATAAAGATGGCAGAATCTAGCCAAAAGCTGGCAAATTTTTACCTTTTTATTTGTTAATTTTTCAGCAGTTCTCTTGCCTCTTCTTCATGAAACTTTTCCTACCTCTACATTCTAACTTAATGCACAGATCTAAAGGATCGCCTAGCAACCAACAGATGCAATAGCTAGCATGGAAAAGCTAATTAACATCAGTTATTGGTACTCAACATCACACATTATTCTGTCAGAGTTCACATATCTCTGAGTGACAAATATAGGGACTAACTTGGGGGAAAGGAGTCCAGGAGAGCTGGCTGTATTTCAAGGAATCCCTGTTGAGGTTACAGGGACAAACCATCCCAATGAGTCGAAAGAATAGTAAATATGGCAGGCGACCAGCTGGGCTTAATGGTGAAATCCTAGCGGATCTTAAACATAAAAAAGAAGCTTACAAGAAGTGGAAGGTTGGACATATGACCAGGGAAGAGTATAAAAATATTGCTCGGGCATGTAGGAATGAAATCAGGAGGGCCAAATCGCACCTGGAGCTGCAGCTAGCGAGAGATGTCAAGAGTAACAAGAAGGGTTTTTTCAGGTATGTTGGCAACAAGAAGAAAGCCAAGGAAAGTGTGGGCCCCTTACTGAATGAGGGAGGCAACCTAGTGACAGAGGATGTGGAAAAAGCTAATGTACTCAATGCTTTTTTTGCCTCTGTTTTCACTAACAAGGTCAGCTCCCAGACTGCTGCGCTGGGCATCACAAAATGGGGAAGAGATGGCCAGCCCTCTGTGGAGATAGAGGTGGTTAGGGACTATTTAGAAAAGCTGGACGTGCACAAGTCCATGGGGCCGGACGAGTTGCATCCGAGAGTGCTGAAGGAATTGGCGGCTGTGATTGCAGAGCCATTGGCCATTATCTTTGAAAACTCGTGGCGAACCGGGGAAGTCCCGGATGACTGGAAAAAGGCTAATGTAGTGCCAATCTTTAAAAAAGGGAAGAAGGAGGATCCTGGGAACTACAGGCCAGTCAGCCTCACCTCAGTCCCTGGAAAAATCATGGAGCAGGTCCTCAAAGAATCAATCCTGAAGCACTTGCATGAGAGGAAAGTGATCAGGAACAGCCAGCATGGATTCACCAAGGGAAGGTCATGCCTGACTAATCTAATCGCCTTTTATGATGAGATTACTGGTTCTGTGGATGAAGGGAAAGCAGTGAATGTATTGTTTCTTGACTTTAGCAAAGCTTTTGACACGGTCTCCCACAGTATTCTTGTCAGCAAGTTAAGGAAGTATGGGCTGGATGAATGCACTATAAGGTGGGTAGAAAGCTGGCTAGATTGTCGGGCTCAACGGGTAGTGATCAATGGCTCCATGTCTAGTTGGCAGCCGGTATCAAGTGGAGTGCCCCAAGGGTCGGTCCTGGGGCCGGTTTTGTTCAATATCTTCATAAATGATCTGGAGGATGGTGTGGATTGCACTCTCAGCAAATTTGCGGATGATACTAAACTGGGAGGAGTGGTAGATACGCTGGAGGGGAGGGATAGGATACAGAAGGACCTAGACAAATTGGAGGATTGGGCCAAAAGAAATCTGATGAGGTTCAATAAGGATAATGCAGGGTCCTGCACTTAGGACGGAAGAATCCAATGCACCGCTACAGACTAGGGACCGAATGGCTAGGCAGCAGTTCTGCGGAAAAGGACCTAGGGGTGACAGTGGACGAGAAGCTGGATATGAGTCAGCAGTGTGCCCCTGTTGCCAAGAAGGCCAATGGCATTTTGGGATGTATAAGTAGGGGCATAGCGAGCAGATCGAGGGACGTGATCGTTCCCCTCTATTCGACATTGGTGAGGCCTCATCTGGAGTACTGTGTCCAGTTTTGGGCCCCACACTACAAGAAGGATGTGGATAAATTGGAGAGAGTCCAGCGAAGGGCAACAAAAATGATTAGGGGTCTAGAACACATGACTTATGAGGAGAGGCTGAGGGAGCTGGGATTGTTTAGCCTGCAGAAGAGAAGAATGAGGGGGGATTTGATAGCTGCTTTCAACTACCTGAAAGGGGGTTCCAAAGAGGATGGCTCTAGACTGTTCTCAATGGTAGCAGATGACAGAACGAGGAGTAATGGTCTCAAGTTGCAGTGGGGGAGGTTTAGATTGGATATTAGGAAAAACTTTTTCACTAAGAGGGTGGTGAAACACTGGAATGCGTTACCTAGGGAGGTGGTAGAATCTCCTTCCTTAGAGGTTTTTAAGGTCAGGCTTGACAAAGCCCTGCCTGGGATGATTTAACTGGGAATTGGTCCTGCTTCGAGCAGGGGGTTGGACTAGATGACCTTCAGGGGTCCCTTCCAACCCTGATATTCTATGATTCTATGATAGCTGGTTTGGATATTCACTGCATAATTTCCTCTGTGTCACATCAGTGTGGAATTATTCCTGTTTGTTTATTTACAGGCTAAATTGTGGAATTTGCCACAAGCCCTGAGTAAGAAACCAAGGGGAGACCAGGGTCCATATTACAACAACCTCTCCCTACTGGCCTGTTGCTCTTTGGGAGAATGGTCAAGGAAGCCTGGAGTTTTTTTTTTTTTAAAAGCTGATGATGTCAGAGCTCTGTGGGCACTGTCCCACTGCTACAGCTCCATGTGATGGGGGGAGATTAAGGGCTTTTCACCTTGGGCTTGGTTTCTTGGAGTGGCTACTGCTGGTCCAACTGAGGTGATGGGAAAGGTGAGAGGGCTAGTTGCTCCATTGGGGCTGGGAGGCTCTGCATTCACCACCCCAGACCCTGCTGCTGGCCTGACTCATGCAGCTGTGTTTAGGAATGACAATGCCATGTTCTGCCATGTATTGGAGTACTTTCTGAATGATGTTCTGTGACTTTGGCTGCAGGCCATCTCTCTTATTTTAGTGCAAATAAACATTGCAGCATCTTTATATTATCCTCCACAAACCAATAAATAATGGTGATTAATGTATGAAGTCAACCCTTAGCAGATTGTGTACATGAATTCCTTTGACATTTCTCTAGTTTAAGGATATGTGGTGGTATCTTAGATATCAATGTATGGTAACTGTCCATTTTATAGTGGTGATAGGTGTAGTTACCAGAACAAATCTCTTACCTTTGACAGTGCCTAACACAATGGAACCCCAATCCCAGTTTGGGACTTGAAGTGCTACTGTGATACAAACAATGATGATAATATGCAAATTAGGAGTAACATTTTGGTTTTGAGTTACTTAGAAATTGCAGCCAGGAGGTGAACAGCAGGGCACAACTGTTGGGTCTCCCACCTGAGCACTCTGCATGAGACATGCTGAAGGTTCTCTGCACTTTGGTGCAGTAAAGTTGATACAATCCTTACTGTTGACTAAAAGTGGGCCCTCTGTGCTTCAGGAGATTGTTGCAGTTTTGGGCCAGATTACACACTCTGTGTTTTACTGTGGAATCTGCTCACTCACCAGAGGCTACTCTGTACCCTCCCCTACTTGGATTTGGATGACTTGGACTCCTGGCATGAGTAACCTATGTGAACAGCTGTGAGCTGGCCAGCCAGAACAGAGGTGGGAAAATGATTCCCTTTGCCTATTGTGGAGAGGTGAAGGTAAAGAGAATCAGAATTTGGCTTTTGCATTCTTCAGCTGACCTGGCATGTGCTGGACAAGTCACTTCACTGCTCCATGCCTTTTTCCCTATCTGTGGAATGGGAATAATGGTACCCTCCTTTGCAAAGCACTGTGAGATCTCTAGATGAAAACTGCTATATGCATGTTGATATTTAAAACAAATGTATGTAGCACTAGTACTGTGCCCATCAGTGGAGGAAATGGCAGATATACCAAGATAATGCACATACGGCAAATCATACTTTGTGCTGCATATAAAATAAGCTATTTAATTAGATATTAATATAGTGTATAAGCAAATGTTGATTCAGATACACTGGAATTTCCATGGAAATGATGTCTATGCCTCAAGATATGATGCATATAAACCAAAATTTATTTACTTTATTTCATTCCTAATTTGTGTTTTAAGGAAATAAATGCCATAGACAAGCTACTGTGTTTTATTAAGAAATCAACATGTTGGAAATGCAAGCTAATCTGTTATGCAGAGGAATCATGCCTGGGTATAAATGCAATATATAATATGCACAATTCTTAGTGGCTTTTTTACTTTACTGTTTAGAACCGCAAATAAAATAGCCTCCATTAGTTGCTTAGCTAGTAAGTAGAGAAGAAGACCATTTGAAACTGCCGTATCGTTGTCCTTTGAGCTGAACTGTTGAAACCGAAAAAATGGGGGCAACATGGAATATGGGGGAGACAGTTATTAAAATATAATCACAAATGCATAACTAATATGCAAATCAGCAAATTTAACTGAAGCAGGAAAATACTGTAGAGTGCTAATAATCAAATGAATATACATGAAAATAGATTGTTTATATATCCTATCATCCAACTGATTAGTGTGTATGCAAATAAAAGTGACAATGAAATACCATTTCCTCTTACTCATTATACAATAGCTTGTTAAGAATTTTGAAGCTTTACAATAAATACACAAACTCCCCATCTCATTAATAACTACATGTGCAATATTGTTTGCTGTGTTGTAGCTGTGTTGCTCCCAGGATATTAGAGGGACAAGGTGGGTGAGGGAATATCTTTTATTGGACCAACTTCTGTTGGCGAGAAACAAGCTTCTGAGCTTACACCAGCGCTCTCCTCCAGATCTGAACTTTGTGTAAACTCAAAAGCTCGTCTCTTTCAACAATGAAGTTTGCCCAATAAAAGATATTATCTCACCCACTTCGTCTCTCTAAATATGCAATAGTCCATTAAGCCTATAGTCTAGGTCTCAAATTCCATTACAGCTCATCATCAGTATGATACTGTGAGATAGTACTTCAGGCCCCGTCTTACATATGGGTTAGTATTAAAAAAATATTTGTAGCCTTAGAAAATGGAATAGAACACAGGCTAGATTGTGTTCAAGTGAAATAAATTATGCTCACAAGTGCAATGGTAAACAAGAAACATGAAGATTTAGAGTAGTACTATAGTCAGCTGTTTTCCTGTATTTAAAATGACTGGCAAACAGTCAAAGTAATTCAGACTATGGGGTGCAGTATGCTTTCAAAGCAGTGAGCAGGATTTTGGCTGCATGACTTCCATTGACTTGAAGTGCTAACTGAAAATGGATCCACAACTCCAACCATGAATGAATGAATACCTACATCTCTACTTATTTAATATTGGAAGAGCTCTTTGGAAGTACAAAGTGTTGGCTTGACCTGATCTGCAAAATTTTGCAAGATAGACACTGGGGTGATAAAAAGAAAAGAAGTCAGCAGGCTGACATTTTACTCAAAGGGTATGATAAACTGGGCTGGATAAACACCAGTAGAAGCCACCTAAAAGGAGAGACTATTGTCAACCGTTATGAGGGGCTAGAATGTCTATGGTTCAGATCCTGTTAAATCGGTCTTTCTAACTTTGCTTGGTGGATCACGGAGTGCAATACACGCAGTAGTATTCTGAAAGTAATCTAAGAATCAAATCATCTGTATAGATCACCAGTACCTTTTGCATAGATTATCTCACCCCTCCTGTTTTTTAGGGTGAGAATCCTGTGTGGATGGTCCCATTTCTCTGATGCTCCACATGGTCACTATATGTGTTCCGAGATAAAAGTCCACATGCCTTCTCCAGCTATACATCTGGGTAGCATTGCACATATATTTGTGCTTTTCCTTCCCCTCTCATTTGGTGAGACTGATGGCTCATATTTGCATTTGAGAGCAGGGAAGTCTCAAAAACTGGATCGTGCAGGAGTCAGGGCGCCATCCTGTTTCATTTTTGCCATATCTCCTTTTGGCAGGTAGCAAACCTTTGTGCTGTGCCTTGTTGGTGGGGGGCATCAATGAAAGTTGATTTGGGTCACTATACACCCCCACACTGAGAGCTCAACTGTCGCAGCCCTAGCTTAGCCATGCAGGCTCCCGTTGCACCTCCGATGGAGGATAGCAGGGGCTACTGCTCACTGTGACCACATGCAGGCTCCATCTGCCCGGCCCCCGCTCGCTGGCCAGAGTAGCTGGCTAGGCATGGGAGGGAGGAAGTAAACTGCTCCATGAAAAGAGGTGAACTAACTTATTCCTCACCCTGTTCAAAGCAAAAGGGGAACATGGAAGGAATTGTGACGGTGTCACAACCCGTTCTGTGGTCTGTTCTGGGGTTGGTGCAGCTATTCATGGCCCTTTAGTCAGGGCAGAGTGTAAGGCTAGTACCAAACAATCAGAAGTCGGGATCCCCCTAAAAGTTCTGCCTCATTCTTGTTTTTCTGGGGAACTAAGGGAGTGGTTAGTGCCATTCTCGGAATAGAGGGGAGTCCTGATAGGCTTGTGAAGAGACTGATAACTCTCTTCCCTGATACGTCGTTTGTTAGGGAAATAATTAATCACAATTCCCTGTATATAGTCTGCAATTAATATATCAGGGTGAGGAAAGAAACTTCACGTATAGAACACCTTAAAATTGTATATACCTTTAAAGCTTAAAAATAGCCCCTTAAGAATGGCAATTTAAACTAATTTAGCTATTTAGAAAGTTGTAATCTTATTGTAACAGATAATGACTTCAGCTTTTTTTTGTAGTTAAGGAAACAACAGCACATATTTAAGAGGAACATTGCCTTGTTTATAGATAGAAAGATTTCCCATTTTACATTTGCTAGATAATTTCAGAGTCATTTCTACAATACACTGTAAATCTGAATTTCCTCTATAATTTGAAGTAAATTGAATAGAGATTTGAAGGGGAAATTATCTTTTAAACTGAATTTACCAGACTTAAGGAGTGGGAAGAGCTTATGCTGGCCAATGTGGTGTTGCCCAAATTATTGCAAGGTATTGAAATTTACAAGGGTATGTTGCAGCTGTCCATATTATTCAGAAGAACCTGACAGCATTCTGAAGAGACTCTATGGTTCATTTACACTTGATCACATTTGGTAAGTCAGCATTTACTGTGCCTACTCAGCTGCCTCCATATCACCCCAGACATCATCTCTGCTCTCTGGGTATGATCTAAAATGCACTGAAGTCAAGCCATCCTTTTTAACATCCATATGATGTGACTAGGGAAAATGTGAGACACCCAGGGTCTAAAGTACCAGCAATATGCAATTGGTTCCCAGGGTTGCATCTGTTTCCTCCAATACAAATATCATTATTGCCCATCAATCCTCCTGGCTGTCTGATTTGAGCAGCTTGTTGAAACTGAACAGGGCTATTAATGCTCCTGATTCTGTCACTTGCACTATCTGAAAGGTGCTGTATCCAAGTCTTCAGCAGTAATCGGCTCAATTTGGATCCACAGATTTAGGAAAAAGACACTCAAGCTAGAAATGTGAAGATAGGAGAAGTTGTTACTCCACAATATAAGCCTTGGTATTGCCTTTAAAAAGTTAGGTGTAATAATATTCTGTGCTTTATTCTTATATAAGATGCAAAGAATCCCAAACATGAATGGAAAATGGATTTTTCATGGCATGGTCCCAACCAGTAAGTAAGCTTGAAGAAAAAATGCTGTCACTGGAAAGAGAAGATATGCAAGCTGTTTAAAGAAATCATGATTTTACCCAGTGCATTAGAGAAATTGTTCAAGAGAAGTTCATCCAGCTGAAAATACGATCCCAGAAATGTTGCCAAAGTCAATGAGGCACTGTAACCTTCTGGGAAAATGCTAGCTATGTGAGTTAAAGCTGCCTGAGGGAGCATTAACATCTACACTCAATTTTCAAAGATTCAAACAATGAGAGACTAGAATGAGTAAGTTGCTTATGTGGGTCAGTTCCTCTTCCTCCCCCACCCTTCCATTGTTGATATACTATACATGCTTTCCAGTCACAAATGGGAAGTTTCTCAAAAAGCAAGGAGTGGAAAAATAGTGACTGAATTCTATAAACGAAAGAGAGAACTTCAGTGTCCACCATTTGGTTAAGGTTGGATGAAAACCCAAGATACAGAGAGTGGTGGATCAGAGTGAATTAGAACCAATATTTGAGTCGATTCAGTATGGTACATGCTAATCCTCTGCTTGACTCTGTTTAATAATAAGAAAATATTTTAATGTTCTTAAAATATTTAAGGTCAGAAAAAAATCAAATAGCATGATCTCCCATCCTCCAATTTGTTCATATGCACACATTTATGAAAGCTTGGGTGCACTATCCTCTACGTTCGTATGTAATCAATTCTTATTGAAGAGACTCCTTCACCTATGCATATTGATGCTTGTCCACCAGGCATGTACACATAAATGCATGTGCCAAATTACACGTGCATGGATGGATGCTGTGTTAAAGCCCCATTGAAAATCAAGCCCGTAAACTCTGAAACAGGAATATCTGAACCAGCAAATGCTGTATTTCTACACAGACAACCCATTCTTAGGACTGAACAGAGGACATGATTGACAAAGAACTCTAAGTTTCAAGGTCTTCCTTTGTATGCATACATGGCTCCCATAACTTCAATGGCAGCCATTCACATGAAGCTGAGGGCAGAATTTGGATCTAAGTAAACACACAGGGTCTGATTCACTACTGCATTAATCCAGTTGGCTTCAAGGGACTTACAATGGTGTAAAACCAAACTTGAACAGTAGCAAATTGGGCCCATACAATGGCGGAGCCCATAAACTGTAAGAATCATTTGGGAATATACAATGTGCAGTATTGAGAGCCTTTCCTTTGAAGTGGTACTGAGCAGGCCCCAAAGAATTCACAACAAGATTACAGTTCTCAAGTTGAGAAAGTTGGTTTTTTTTTGTTGCTAATGGAAGAAGGAATTCATGCTGACCAAATGGATTTTTTTTATGTGAACCAATTGATGCAGGGAGAGAAAGCATTTGAGCAAAATCTTAGGTTTGAAAAGAAAATAGAACAAGAGAATACAATCTAAACAAAGTAGGATCAGAACATGTTGGGAAAATCTGTTTTATGGAAAAGGAAAACAAATGTACTGAATACATATTGCTATTTAGGGGCTGTAGTAGCAATAAATATATCAGCATATCTGACAGAAGGCCAGATGATCAATTTTCAAAATGAAGTGAGGATGGAGGAAAAAAACAATATGTTAAGGAAACAAGAACAGAAAAAAGGGGAGCCAAAGTAAATAGAAATGAAGTCTTTTCTGTTCCTTCATCAAATATATCTATATCTTTAACCTCTGCACAGTGATGTCATTTCTAAAATTAAAGGGCCAAATTCTGCATTGACTTATGTCCTGGGTGTAAGTCAATCATGAGTTTCCTTCACCATCTTGTGAAGGCAGTACAGCTAGGAATAGCTTCGAGAAACATTTCTTCAGTTAAGAGTTTTCTGCAGTGAAGTTGAGATGCAAGTTTCACATATGGCCTCTCTACTCACAGGTCTGTGGGCACTTTTCTTTGGAAGGATACCTAGTAAAGCTATGCTAAATGTGCTGGTTTGTGCAATTCATTTTTTCCTGTTTTCAGCTCATCTTGTTTCATAGACTCTGAAGTTCCACTTTAAGATTTGAGACCATTCAAAGAGAGAGATTAAACATCGTTCAATATCTCGCAGTCAGCACTGAAAATGAAACCAAAGAGTTTTGTAAAACTCTCTGCCATGTGTGTGAGGGCCATGTGTGCCATCTTTGGAGTTATTTCTAAGCAGACCTACCATGGGGCCAATAGTTAAAAGTTTCATAATACAATCAAAATGAAGACCTGAAACTCAGTCTTGAAAGGTTCATTTTTAGGTTCATTTTTTCACAGACAGCAAAAAGTTTGACTTTGCGTTTCAGTGACAGTTCTACAGACCTATTGAAATTGTGCCCAATAGTTGGTTGGTTCAATTCCACCTTCAAGCATAAAACCATCTGGAAGCTACATAATTTCAGGGTTTCACCGATCTAGGAAATAGGCATCTATAAGAGTTGTAAATGGGTTTTCCATGGTCTTTAATGAGATTATGTTCTTGTAGGACTTTATTTTTGAAAACTGACCTCCTATTTTACACCTAGCGTTAATAGTGGTTGAAAATGTGGCACAAAATAACGTTGGGGCAGGCTGATATCACCAAGTGATGCTGTTACATGTAGTCTTCCAAGTATTTTTTTTTTTTTTCAGTGAGTGGGCAAATGTTCAGTCCTGGGAAGACATGTTGTGTCTTTTTTAGTTCTGTTATGGATGGTTCTGTGAAGAGAATTGTACGATCAGAGGATTTGCTCTCTGCCTTGCTCTCTGTTTGGAGCACATTCCTAAGGTGGGGTTGTTCCCTGGGAGCTGGGGACTGGTGTTGGGCTGAGATTCCAGAGAAAAGGAATCACCTACATGCTGTTTGTGACCACTTCAGTTCCAGGACTGTCTCTGTGTGTAAAATAAAACAAGTTACACTAGAATATACCTGGACTCTCTGGCGTCCTGGTGAAGGAAGTATCAGTGACAATCTTCAAGGCCCCAAACATCTGCTACTACATGGCAGAGGGGCCACAATAAGATTACTTCACTGTTCTGTGAAGCAGTTTTCATCCAGACGTCTCAGTGTGCTTTTCAAAGTAAGCTAAGTAGTAGTATCCCTGCTTTACCGATGGTGAAACTAGAATAGAGAGGTGAATTCAAGTTGTTGCATTTAGCACTGCAGCTGTCACTGAGATACAAAGCAAGACAATTTGTATTGGAAATATGCAGTATAATGGATTTGTAAGCCCTTTTGTCGGTCTTTGCTTTCCTGGGTGCCATGGAGATGATTAAAGATGACACTTGCTAAATGTTTAAATGTGTGCTTTATCATAAGCATTCAGGTATATGGCTTTGTAGCTAAGCGTACCCACTCTGACGACTTAACTAGAACAGAATTGCTGAAGAAAGGCTTGTGGCAAGGGCAGTGCGTTAGTTGTAAATGGTGAAAATGGATAATTGACTAGGTCACAATGTGTCTTGTTCTTTCTGGACCATGTGATCAGTTCCATACAATTATAACTGTCAGGGCTCTTTTCGTTGTCCTTAGAGGTTAACATTCACTTGAGGTTAAGCTAAGGTAAGGGCCATATGAGGACAATATGTCTGACAAAGATAAATTGTCATTCCTCCTTTCCATTCTGCATTTCATAGAACTAATGCAGCTCACATATTTCTACAATGTGGCTTATGGCCACCTTCATTTTTAATACTGAGATGCAGCTTGCAGAAGCTGTGGGCTCCAGCATGCTATACTGCCTATCTTGACAGTGATGTACTGCCAATAATTTAAGGAGATGCTCTTGCAGAAATCGACTCCACCAAGCCTGTGAAAACACAGTCTGTTCAGGGGTTGTGCCCATAGAATGTATTTACTTGTTCCTTATTTTATATAAATACTCTCTCTCTCCTATAAGCCAGGAGGGAGGCAACACAACTTGCCAAACATATTGAGCACACTTAGAAGGAAATATTTTTATCGTACTTTGTTCTAGAAACATATTTTCGGTATAGCGCAGAGTACAGCTCAAGTCGTCTAAAGTGTGTGTGACAGAGAGAGAGAAGACATGGGGGTGTGGTTCATGGGGATGGCGGGGGGCATGCTCTGATTGGGACGGTTGAATAGCTGAGACCTGGCACCAGCTGATGTGTAGCAAAGAAATTATTTGCTCTTCAGAAGCATTTTTGTGTGTTGCAGAGAGGATTTGTTTAGTAGCAGGGAGAAGGGTGATGAACTCCTCTATGGGGGCAGAGGAGAAATCACTCTAGCCTTCTCTGCAATATGGGAATATATACAATATGGGGATAGAATATTAGCATATGGCTCCTGCAAGAGCTGCCTCCTAGAACATCACTGTAACATTAACTTAAAAGTCTTCTTTTGGATCAACAGGGAACATTGCATGCTGGTCCTTGGAGTCTCCTATGTAGAGTGGGGAGTGGCAATCTGTTACATGACTCTCAAAACTTCTGGAAATGGCCTAGTATGGCCCTTGCTTGATAAGTTTGAGAACCTTCCAGAGTAGTCATGAGAAAGCACAGTGAAGATGTAAAAGAGAGAAAATTTTTTTTTTTTTTTTTTACTGTGGCTACGTGTGTAAATGCGGAATAAACTTGAGAAAGTTTTAAGGTAATGGCTAGAATCAATTACTGCAGCAACTGAGAATTCAGGTGCAGCGAAATGACTGCAGCAGGACATGGGGAGCAGGTTGCTACCAGGGATAAGTTTGTAGTCCTGAAAATATTTCAAAATATTTACTTACTGTGCAGCCCCCAAGTAGAACAATAGTAAATGAAAATGTGACATGCCATTGTCAGGGTTTCAGGTCTCAAATTTCAGCTATGTTAAAGTTGTTATAAGTTATGTACTAACATAATCTGGTTTTGAGAATCCAGACCGTGTATTCTGCTAAGGTCTCTGGAGTAGCATTAAGAGATCTGTATAACTAACAGAGCTAGTCCCCCAGGATCATCCCTGGTGGAGCACTCACTAAGAGGTGCACAACTGCCAGAAAAGCTCCATGTCCCCTCCTGCAGCACCCAGTGTATGGGGCATGCCAAAAGTGTGGAAAGTGGGCATGTCTGGAGCCCCCTGCTTTCCATTTATTTTTTGTCCAGTGTAGCAGCTCCTAGGGGTCAGTTAAAAGCAGACAACACATAGAGCAGCCCTGGTGATGCTCTAAATTGTTCCAGGACTGAATTGGCCTCTGAAGACTCCAGAATATGGAGAGGCACAAAGATATCTTTGAAGCCTCTCCCCTACTCCATTCCTGCACTGAGTAGAGCTCTGGAGGGACAGAGAACTTGGCCCTAAATATCTACTTGAAAGTGTGGCTATTTTATTACTTAATAGAAATAATAAGTGAAAATAAATCTACTAGCCAATTGATAGTTTTTTAAAAATAAAACAATAAGTATTAGTTTTATACGCCCCTTAGAAATGCCAAGTTTTGTACTCTGCCTGCTAGCTCTACAGCAGCAGTTAATTAACAAACACAATTCCCAGAGCTGTGTTGACATTAATTGTTGATGCTGGTGCACAAACAAAGATGTTTTGGCATGAAAAGGTGCTTTGGTAGTTGAAATTGTTGCTGCTGTTAAACAAAACAACCTCATTAATTTGAGATCCATTCAAAACATAGGAAAATAAATCAATGTTTCTAAATGGAAGAGAACAAAAGTGTTAGGGAAATGGATGTGTCGCTCAAAGTTCTTGCTGTGAAATGTGAACAATGGTGAGCAAAATAATGAATAAGAGTACTTGCAATAGATACTCAAGTATTACTTTTAATTGAAGGTGTCAAAGAGAAGAGTAGGGTCCTGATCTTGCCGACATTTATACACGAGGAACTTCATGCATGTGAGTAGTTCCACTGAAGTAGCTCACATGCTTTCATGTTTGCTCTGAGCATAGAATTCCCATTGAAGTTAATGGGTGTTTGGCATGGCTGTATCACTCTCGCTCTGATCAGATTTGCTCAATTTGTACCTGAAAAGAATTCTCCCCCCTCCCACCCCCCGATCCCAGATGTTAAGGCTGCTGTTAGACTGGACTCCAGGAGCTAAAGCTGGGCTCTTTGCCTTTCCTATCCATTATTACCCATAATAATGATTCTGCAGGCCAGATTCTGCCCTGACTGAGTTGCACAGATATGACTGAGAGGATAATTGGAAGTTACTGTGTAGAATGTACCATGTGGGAAAGCTGTTTCTGACTCTATTCATTCCGATCCCTTAAATGCCTTTTCTGAACTTCAACTGCATGTTATGCCAGTGGACAGGATGAGAGAGGGGAGCATGCCATGGACTCACCCCTTTCTCTCTATTTGAACTTGGGGGGTGATCAAGGAAAGCAGGATCTATACTATAGAAACCCTTTGGTGGAGTAAGGAAAGTGTGGATAGGGGAGGGGAGAAAAATATTTTAAGAGAATCTCTTAGGATGGGAAAAATAACAAGACCAACATTAAATCACTAATCAAACTTCATCTACTAATAAGCTGAATGTTGTTCTCGTGTTACCTCTATATAAATCCATGGTATGCCTACATCTTGAATACTGTGTGCAGATGTGGTCGCCCCATCTCAAAAAAGATATATTGGAATTGGAAAAGGTTCAGAAAAGGGCAACAAAAATTATTAGGGGTATGGAACAGCTTCTGTATGAGGAGAGATTGATAAGACTGGGACTTTTCAGCTTGGAAAAGAGATGGCTAAAGGGAGATATGATTGAGGTCTATAAAATCATGACTGGTATAGAGAAAGTAGATAAGGAAGTGTTGTTGTTTACTACTTCTCATAACATGAGAACTAGGGGTCATCAAATGAAATTAATAGGCAGCAGGTTTAAAACAAATAAAAGTAAGTATTTCTTCACACAACGCACAGTCAACCTGTGGAACTCCTTGCCAGAGGATGTTGTGAAGGTTGAGACCATAACAGGGTTAAAAAAAGAGCTAGATAAATTCATGGAGCTATTAGCCAGGATGGGCAGGAATGGTGTCCCTAGCCTCTGTTTGCCAGAAGCTGAGAATGAGCAACAGGGAATGGATCACTTGATTACCTGTTCTGTTCATTCCCTCTGGGGCACCTGGCACTGGCCACTCTTAGAAAACAAGATACTGGACTTGATGGACCTTTGTTCTGACCCAGTAGGGCCATTCTTATGTTTGCTCGTGCTCGTTCTCTCTCTTTTTTTTTTTTAAGGAATACACATTTACAGTATGAAATTCCCAAACCAGATTTTCATGGTTGTAGTTCATTTGCATGCTGGATTTGTGTGTGCAGTCACAGTAATTGTAGCCACAAATGTTCACCTAACTGGTAATTTGTGCATGTATTCATAATGAATATCTGACAAATCATGGTAATTGCACATGCAGATGTATTTGCGCATTTACATTTTTAAAATTAGGGCCAGTACATAATAGTTTTGTCTAAAATTTCTTTTCTCTGATTTTGATAAAAATTCTGAAGCAGCCAACCGTTCCATTGAAAGGCAGATCTTCAGCACTGACATTATTCTTATTGTTTGGCTGGAATCTTGCTATGTTTATTAGGTAGTGGTGGATAGTTAGGAAAAGGATGCTGCTTTTCAAGTCCTGTCTCCATTAAATTTATAACCAAACGTAAAGCTGCCAGATACCATCCTCCTCATTTGAAGATCCTTTGTCAGACTTATTGGTACTGTACCACTGACTAGTGCCTGTATTCCTAGTGTCTGAGGTAGAGGAGTCTTTCTCAGGTTGCGCTGCATGCATTTACAGAAGCTAGTCTGAAACATGGTTTGTCCACATATTCTACATCTTTGCTGTAGTCCTGAATTCTGGAATGTTAATGCAAAGTCATGTTTTAAACACAAGGGAAGGAAAGATGCAACATGCAGGGTTGCAGTAGTCAGAAGTACATAATGACAGTCGTGTTAGATCTCTGCTTGCAATTTTTCAGTATTGCCACGAAAAAGCAAAGTTCATCTTACTTTCCTGGACTGCAGTCTGTTACAAGGTATGCTCTAAAGAGGAGTCTTGTGTTTTACTGTGTCAATGTAGAGGGAGCAGAAAGGTCCAGTAGAGGGCAGTAGAATTCTAGGGTTCATGTGTTGCTTCACATTAGCTGAAAGTGCCATAGGGAAGTCTTTGACTCCTTTCCTCCATCTATCAGCACCAGAATTTTCAAATGTATGACAATGTCAAACTGTAGCATTTTATAAATGTGAACAAAATACGTTTTAACAATCTGATTTCACCCCATCTCCAAACTGCTTGCAGACATTTTTTCCTTGACAAAATGCCTGTTGAATCAGAATTCACTTTGCAGTTGGATTTAACAACATATGTATTTTTTTCCAATTTGAAAAAAATGTATCTTTCTAACTGGTCATGTAGAAAGACAGATAAATTGTTGCAAGATATTGTAATATGCCATTCTAGTATGATTTATTGTATTAGAATACTCAATGGTTGACATTGGTATTATGTTCTGTGTCTTTGCTACTTTATAAAGTAAAAGGGCTATGCACATGCCTAACATTAGGAACAATGCACCTTCTGTGAAGGTATTATAAAAGCTCTGTCTACTTGCATATTGAGCAGGAGGACAAGCTATTATTAAAAGATTGTAGTGAATAGGAACATTTCTTTTCACCTTTAGGCTGATATTAGGTATTCTCAACGTCAATTGTGGGAGAATATAGAGGAAGACAAAAGCATGGGTAAGGCCAGTTGTATTTTCTATTTTCCATTTAACTGCAGCCTTCAAATCAGAATAATTTATATCTCAGGTGTACCTCGCTCTGACCCTAAAGTAAATTCCCACCGAGTTCAGGAGAGCCCTTTCCTTTGCGCTGAAAATGCAGCTGCACGTTCTTCTGATTCAATCCCTCTTGTACACATCAGGTCGCTAGGAAATGCCTGAAGTTTTCTTAGTCTGATTATGCTCCTATTTTTAATTACAGTTTTTCTGCTTGTGTGCTTATTTGGTCTTATTTGACACCTGGAGAGTTTTATGTACCAAGATTGCATTCAAGTTAGTTCAAATGTGACCGTTGGTCATTGGAATCTAGACTATTGATCACGGCAATGATTTATAGTAACATTTTTTTAAAAAATGTGCTTAAGAAATGCTTAGCCTGTGATCCAGAGGAACAGAAGCCAAGAAACTGAGGTTTAAAGATGGAATTACACTTTTGGCTCACTTGGTTTTTACATAGACTGCATCTCTATGTATGTTTTAACTTCTCTTGGAGCCATGTGATCCTCCTGTACTCAGTAGGGTTGCACATACATAAATGAGTGCAGAATCTGTCTCAAGCTGCAACATAATGCACTGATTTGTAATCTCCCTTCAGTATATATGTGCAGTGGGACAAATTAAAGATAGATGACCATTTTCTCTTTGAATTTACTTGCTTTAATGGATTTGGTTCAACATCAGTAGTATTAGGATAAACCTTTAAAATTATATGTTAATACCCTGTTACTACTGGAGGGTACTAGAGAAGAAAAATAAAATGTCAAAAAACCCAAACAAAACATCTAAAAACTAGAGAGTCTCCTATTAAACCATTTCAGCCTACATGGTTACAGGCTACTAAGTAGAAGGGTTATTCATCAACTCATCCAGGGTAGCTTCATTTATTGCTAAATTGACAGCTTCCCAGCTGTCTTTGAGCAAGTCACTTAAACCTTTTGCCTCACTTTCCCTTTTGCAAAATGAATGCCTGTAATACCATTTGCCTACTTCACATGGATTATATGACACAAAGTATTTTAATTATTAATAAAGGCCCAAATCCTGGTGGTCTTGAAGCAGTGGCAAAACTTTCATTCATTTCAGTGAGATCAGGATTTGGCTCAAAATGGATTTTATGTCCAAATTAGCTTGGCAGTGCAATACAATTAACGAATTGCATATTATTACCACAAATAAACTTAAAAGAAAAAACTCTTAACAATAGTCCCTAAAAGATGGTGCAGGAATTAAGACCTATTACACAAGCAGATATTCGTAATAATCTTAAATGTTTTTATACCAGTTGGTTGTTGGTAGATGTTACTGATGATTGATTATAGAGCACATATTGCAATATAAATAAATGCATAAAGACAGTCCCTGCTCTTGGGGATGTTACAGTTCATTACAAAGGTCTCCCTATGAAATATTCTGCCTGGATTAAGTTTCATGGGGAGCATGCCTCATTTTAGGATTTGCTACAAACTGGAAATTGAGCCATAGTTCCTTGAAAGGTTTGTGAACCTTCTGAGTGAACAAGGCCAAGTTTCAAGCAAATCTAGGTCAATTTTGGTTTTGATGCACAATCTGTCTGTTGGCTTGGTCCTTGTGAAATTACACTAGAGCCCAGTCTTGTCACCAGTCTCACAGAGGTCAGTGGCACTAGGATATGGCTCTTGGTGAAAGTCTGCAACATTTTTTTACCAGGATGCCACTGCTATTGTATAGAACTGCACATTATGGACAGTGTCTTCAAACTTAAGTTGGACTCCCAATAAATGGCCTGATGATCAAAGGTGATGTGAGCAGAAGCTGTGGTACTTAGTGTCACTCTGTCCAGAGTGGTTCACGACCGTGATTGCCAACCTCAGGGCAGATTGTCATGAGCATTGCAAGCACAGGGCGCATGATCCTGCAGCATTTGCAGAGCCACAAGAGGAGCCGCGGGGAACATGATGGTTCCTTGGAGGCTAGATTGCTGTGAGACTTAGAAAGAAACAATTCAAGGTTGTTGATAGTGTTCATGGAGAAGCTGGAGATAGTGGAGTGCTGGTTCTGGGCCTAAGAAACAAGCAGTGACAGGTGGGATCATGTTATCATGTTGATTTGGGATGACGAGCAGTGGCTGAAGAACTTTCGGATGCGCCAGGCGATGTTTCTGGATCTGTGTGCAGAGCTCACCCCAGCCCTCCAGCACAGGGATACAAAAATGAGAGCTGCACTAACAGCAGAGAAGCAAGAGGTGATTATACTATGGAAACTTGCAATGCCAGATTGCTCCTGATCAGTTGGAAATCAATTTGGAGTTGGGAAATCCATGACAGGGGCCATTGTCATGGAAGTGTGCAGGGCCATTAATCGCCTCCTGCTACCTAGGACTGTGGATCTGGGCAATGTGTCGGACATAGTGGATGGTTTTGCAGCAATACGGTTCCCAAACTGTGGTGGGGTGTTAGATGGCATGCATATCCCTATTTTGGCACCAGACCATTTTGCCACAGAGTATGTCAACAGAAAAGGCTACTTTTCTGTGGTAATTCAAGCACTGGTGGATCACCTGGGACGCTTTAGTGACATCATTGTGGGCTGGTCAGGGAAGTTGCATGATGCATGCATCTTTAATAACACAGGCCTGTTTAGAAAGCTGCAAGCAGGGAGTCTCTTTCCTAACTGGTGGATTACCCTTGGGAATGTTGAAATGCCAGTAGTGATCCTGGGAGACCCAGCCTACCCCTTGCTCCCATGGCTCACGAAGCTGTACACCAGCTACCTTGACAGCACCAAAGAGTGCTTCAAGTACAGGTGCAACAGATGCAGAATGACAGTTGAATGTGCCTTTGGTCATTTGAAGGGTGGTTGGTATTGTTTACTTACAAGATTGGACCTCAGTGAGAAAAATATCCCCATGATTATAGTTGCCTGCTATGTCCTGCATAATAACTGTGAATCAAAGGGGGAAAAGTTTCCCCTGGCGTAGGCAGAGTGGCTCTCTCTGATGAATTTGGACAGCCAGATACAAGAGCCATTAGAAGAGCTCAACACGCAGCTACATGACTCAGGGAGGCTTTGAAAGACCATTTCAATAGGGAGCCAGAGTAGTGTTTGTTGCTGTCGTGTCCTCTAGCTGGGCTTGCTCTTTTGCAGCCTGGTATGAATCCTGTAGTGATTGCTGTGTCTGCAGGAATATAACAGTCAATGCATCTATTAATATTGTCTGTGAATGATCTTATGGGTTCTGTGACAAAGTGAAGTAACAGCAAATTGGTGAGTGTCAGATCTGGTGAGCACCAGACAGAATATGTTGTGAGCCAATAAAGACAAATTTTCCCCAAAAGTATAATTTTATTCTGTAAAATGAACTGGACCATTAAAAACATTTAAAACTTAAATAAATTAAGGGACCAGAACTTATGAAGTGGAAATTTCCATTTCAGGTATGCGAGCATCCCTGGGTAGAATGATAGGTAGTGTACCGATTCCTGATGCCACGTGGAATGTTGAAGGGGGTATAGAGAGGTCCCAATATTTCATTTTCTATGGGCTGCAGAGGGAGGTGAGCATGCAATTGTTGAGCCTGTGGGTCTACCAGAGTCCGCAGCATCTCTGTTTGCTGTCTGAGAAGCACAAGAATCTCCTACTGCACATCCCTCTCCTTTTACTTTACCCTTCTCCACTCCACTCCACTCCTTCTCTATGCTGTCTGCAAGGTAGATCATCTAGGCCCTGTGCTCATTCTCTGATGCAGCACAGGCTTGTAGGATCTCCTGGAACAAGTAATCCCGAGTCCTCCTCTTTCTCCTCCATCTCTGGCTCAGGTGTTCCACAGGTGTGTAGGTGGAGACCCAGATACAACACACAGAGGTACCATTGTCAGTGTATTTGCAATGAAAATTGAAACTTAAGATACTGAACTCACTCCCTCTTGCTCCCCAAAAGATGTAAGTACTACATCCTCACTTCTGCATGCGATTGATAGAGAATGGCACCAGTCACAGCACCAGCCATGGTGAGTATAGCCCTTGGGGTGTATTGTTGGGGAAATGAGGGGGGAATGATTCTAGTAGTATAAGGCAATGGAACTGAACACTGGCACCGTTTTCCACAGGTGGTGGTTATTTTAGCTGATATCTCACTCCTGAGGGTAACAGAGGCGGAAAGATCAAAGCTGCAGCTCGATCCCGATGCTGCTTGGGCCCATATACTGCTAGCCTGTGTACTACCATGGTGCCTGCTGAAGTGGCATGGAAAGTGTCCTACCGCACTGGAAGAAATAAGGGAGCCCTTCCCAGAAACCTCCAGCAGAGGATTGCAGAGTTCATCCATGAAAGTTTCATTGAGATCTCTACTGAGGATTCATGGGATATGCTGGTGCACATAAAAAAAAACCCTGCTCTGCATAGCCCCATCTGCCAAACTTTAGAGGGGAGTGGAAGGCAGATAGCACTCTACCTCTCTTGCTAGTTCCATTACCTCTTCTGGCACAATAAAAAAGAGAAAACCAACAAATGTGTCCTGCTACTTTGGGGGTTCCATCCCCGTAATTTCAAAGGAAACTGCATACTTATCTGAAGTTCCTTCCCCTGCATCAGGCTTACCTGTGCTCAACTATCTGGACTGTGGTGGAGTCAAAAACATGTCCTGGCTCACTGCACAGCTGGATCCCCCAGTCACCTGTCCCCTATGCGTCTCTTTCTTTTCCTCCTCCTCCTCCTCCTCACTGTGACTTGGGCTCCTTGGAAGTATTCATGGTGCTCTTGGGGGTAGTGGTAGGTCTCCATTGAGGATGGCTTCTAGCTCTTTGTAAAAGCGGCAGGTCTGCAGCTCAGACTGGATTGATTATTGGCCTCCCTGGACTTCTGTTATGCCCGCTGCAGCTCCTTGGCTTTCACACAGCACTGCTGCTGGTCCCTGTTGTAGCCCTTCTCCTGCATTGGCAATCTGCTTGTAGATGCCATGTCCGTGGCAGGATTGAAACTGTGCCTGTACAGCCTTTTCTCCCCCCAATCCCTCCTGGGCGTTCCAGGCAGGAGCACAGTCTGCAGCATGTCACTGCTTGGTCAACTAGACAGTTACACTAAAAAATGGAGAGCTGCTAGGTGTGCTCACCAAGCTGGGCAACCAGGAAAAGAAATTTCAAAAATTTGTGGAGCTTTAATAGGGTGGGGTGAGGGACTTCCTGTCTACCTGACCACCGGGCAGCAAAGATCACAGCAATGACCAGAGTGGTCAGTGTGGGGCATTGTGGAAGAGCTTCTAGATGCCGGTAACAGTCAATGTAATGAACTCAGTGTCTATGCTATCGCTGCGTTGATCTAACTACATCGACTGTGTCTCTGTGCGGCTCGGGGAAGTGGTGTTATTAAGTTGGCATAGCACAGCACTTATGTCAGTGGGAGCCAAATTTAAGAGAAGACACATCCACAGCTGAGTTGATGTAAGCTGCCTTGCATTGACCTAACTGTGTAGTGTAGACCAGTCCATAGGTAGTGCATATTATTAGTTTAGTTGGAAGGTGCATTTGATAATAGAATCCTTTTTACCATTCTGAACATGTGGCAGAACTTTGATACCCTAATTTTCCATGTTTTGCTCTTACCTATTCCAGTAGTGCTGGTGTGTGACATTTTAATGACTGCTTAAGTTGATCCTGGGGTTCCTTGGAGCTTTTGGGGGATCCAACTTTTACTCTCTGGTTGTGAAATATTTTGTCACTTGAATTATGAAATACTTCACAACTAATTGCTGGATGTAAAATTTCAAACAAAATATTACTGATTCTATTAACCAGTGTTAGGGGGCTTATTCCTTCACCCGCTTACTTCCCTGGTCCTTCTCACATGAACAGAGAGCAACAATACCCAAAGTCCAAAGGTGCAAACAATTCGATGTTTATTGGGGTGAACTTCCAGAAAGCATGATTCCAGTTTCCTTCCTTAGTGTCCCCCTTCCCAACTTTGACACCACAGAGCCTTACCTGTGTCCCTGTTCCCATTCCCCCACCCTTAGCAAAACATGATTCCAATTTCCCCACCCCCATTCCATGTTCCCATTCCCCCCCGCCCCTTACTTCCTGATTGACTGCAGACTATATAGTAAAACTTCTGAGTTCTGCTTAGCTATACTTCAACCAATCATTTTCCTGAAATTTAACTAACCAATCCTAACATATTGTAACATGATTATTTAACCAATTATATCCCACTACCTTAATTAGTTTATACCCAGCAAAATTAATTATACAGCAGACAGAAACAATCACAGAACCAGACAGAGATTATACAGACAAACAATAGGGAAATGGGGACTACATAGATAGAACAAACACAGAAATGAGGATTTCACATCCCAGCTATTGATAAGTGAGTTCTTGCCAGACAGGATGCTATTAAACTAAGTTTTCTTTTACATTTTCTAGGCTCTTCCCTTTCTCTGGAGGTAATAGGCACTATCAGGACAGGATTGTATTCCGAACAGCCCAATAGCACCTTATTTCAATGTGACTAGTTTGGAATGTAAGGATGTGACCATTTGCTTCCCAGCTTATGGCTGCCTCTGCTGCTTAGCCAGAGGCCGTAGCCTAAGAACAGGGCCTCACACTGTCAGAGTGAGAAAAGGCCTTATTTTTATGATTTTGATTCTCTTTTATACCTCTATAACCAGCTAAGTGATAGGAATACATCTAAATTCTTTTAGAGTATAGGCCTTTACAGACCTGGATATAGGCCTGAATATCTATATCCTAACAACCAGGTTTTATAAAAGGACTGTTTTTAGAAGGTGAGGGTGCCATCTTCTTCTTTCAGCAGCACTGAGGTCCTAATTCAGAGACCCGTCTCCATTTAGCGAAGCACTTCAGCATGCTCAAGTCCCAATGGGATGTGAGCGTACACTTATAGTTAAGCATGTGCTTAAGTGCTTTGCTGAGTAGGAATGGACTTAAGCATATGCTTAAATACTTTGCTAACATTTAGTCCCTAATTTAATTTCCTGTAGCTTTGCATGGAAAATACCAACAGAATGCATACTTGCACTGAATTTTCCTATCTTGGTCATGTATTTCACTAAAAAGGAGGTGCTTTGTCAGTAGCCCTGCTTGCTATTTTATATTTAGTTCCTTTTCCACTCACGTACATTTCAACACCGAATAGTTCAGTAAGAACCAATCAGGGACTTTGACAAATGTTTTAAACGTCCATATCTTTCTTCACTGCCAGTAGAACACTTATTCTCATTTCTGTATGTCAACTGATTTGTGCAAGCAGTTTTCTTCTTTCTTTCATATGGCATTTTGAAAAACAGACTGGGATTATTATTGAATTTTAACATTTGAAATGTTAACATTTAAATACTTCTGGGGTAGCTAGGTGGGTCCCCCTTGTACCACCACTATAAGCCTGAATGGGGCAGTTGTCCATGATGATATATGATTTGTACCTCACAACAGTCACAATTTGATGAGTCTCTCATTTTTTTCCATTTGTGGAGGAAATATCCATACCTTCTGTGCATTGTCTGAACATAAGAAAGGCCATACTGGGTCAGACCAAAAGTCCCTCTAGCCCAGTATCCTGTCCTCCATCAGTGGCCAATTCCAGGTACCCGAGAAAGGATGAACAGAACAGGTAATCATCAAGTGATCCATCCCCGTTGCCCGTTCCTAACTTCCGGCAAACAGAGGCTAGGGGACAAACAGGGAATATGGTTGAGTGCAGTACACTGCCTACAGGGAAAACAGGATCTCAGGACTTCTTTCATTAGAGTTTCAATCAGGTCTTTGTCTGGGACATCACAAATGGCCCACGATCCAAGCCAGTGAGTGCTGGCATCTTTTCTGGACTGAGTGCTGGACTGTTGACATGTGGATCCAGAAAGGATTCCTGGATTTGAGTCAGGAGAGTGGCAGTGAATTGAGATCTTGGTGTATCAGCAGGTCCAGAGTGGCCAGGGTTTTACTCTACTCCTGGACCACATTCGTGTCTCGCCTGATGTTGACTGGTGCAATAACCGCCAAAACTGGGAGCCAGGGTGTTGGCGTTGATTTGAGAGAACTGCTCACGATCCTAAGTGTGGCATTGATTTTAGTGCCAACGAGATTGGTGTGGGAGCTGTTGCATCAAACTGGTGAGCAATACTCTGCTGTTGACAAAATCAGGGTTTGTACTGATGTTTGAAATGTGCATGGATTACATCCCCAGGATGCGCCAGCAAGCTTCTGAATGATGTTAACCCTTGTTTTTATCTTCTTTTTGGTGTTGTCAAGGTGTTGGCAGTAGGTCAGCGTCTGAACGAGGGTAACTCCAAACCACTGTTAATTGTGGTCCTGAGATAAAGGCAGACCACAAAAATCCACTTTCAGTGGCACTTTGGCCTTGTGGTTGTTCAAGTGGAAGGCAGAGACAAGTGTTTTCGAAGCGGTGGGTTTCAGTTGCCAAGCTTTGAAATAAGTCTCAAGTGTCCAAAGATCGGAGATATTTGTTCATGACGTTTTCTGTGGCCTTAAGAAGGGATGTTTGAGTTACTAGTGCAATATCATCTGCATAGATGAATTTATGGGATGATGTGACTAGAATGTCGCTGGTGTAGAGGTTGAACAGTGCAGGTGCTAAGATGGATCGCAGACCATTGTTCAATCTCTGTGATTTGCTAGCAGATTTACCAAGGTGTATTGTGAATCTTCTGTTACTCAGCATCTTGCTGATGAGTCTGTTGGTTGATTGGCATGGGAAAGCTAGTGATAACTTCAACAGCAGACCTTTGCATCATGCAATAAACAAGCCTCACTAACACTCACTAGGGGAAGTAAACTAACAATGCTTCTTCCATCTTTACAAATTAAACAAACCAGCAAATAATTTAAACAAATATTGCAGATTTTTCTTTGAGTTTAGCTTTCCAAGGTTTGCATATTTTTTTCCTCCCCTTATAAAAGTCTCTCTCTCTCTCCTGTTAATAGTTTAAATGCATTGGAATGTAAATGAATACATGTTTTTAAATGCGTCCTATAACTAGATGGGCTGGGAGTTAAGCTCACACTTTTTCCTCCAGCCTCTCTCCTCTTGCTCTAACACAGGACAACTAACACAGTCAGGGTATAATGTACCCATATTGAGAAATGAATTCTGGCGTGAAAATTCTAATTTGCCACTCAGGGCCTGATTCAACTTTCAAACCGATTTTTTTTACATGGGTGCAATTTCACAGACTCCGCTGGAGGTACTCCTATTTTACACTGATGTAACTGAGCAGACTCTGGCCCTTTATCTTCATCTCTCGCTCAGCAGTCACTATCGCTATTTTAAAAAGGCTGTTCTATCTATTCACCTCCCCTACATTTTTTTTTATTCAGTAGAGGCTCTCTTTTCTGATGGAAACAGGTTTTACCTTTCTACTTGATTCAACATCAAAAATAAAGGCCAGATACTGCTCTTGATCCCCAGTGGAACTCCAGTAGATCAAGGGCACACGGACTGAGGGCAGTATATTGCTCTAAGAATACAAATGACCTGATTATCACAGATTGTGTGCTGTGTTCAGATCAAAATACACACTTACAACTCTGTCTGTAGAAAACATATAGGAAATGAAAACACTCCTTGGTGTATTTCACAGGTGTTGTAGGGCTACATTCAACCTTCAGATTTCAGTATAAACAGCATGTGTGGGCCTTAGTCTGTTTAGCACTTTGGGATGAAGAGTCCTATGTAATGTAAAATAGCATAATTTATTATTGTGTTGGCTGTTCAGTAGTAAATTACACTTCATCAGATTCACACATAACAAAAG
Source organism: Eretmochelys imbricata (assembly GCF_965152235.1). Lineage (NCBI taxonomy): Eukaryota > Metazoa > Chordata > Testudines > Cheloniidae > Eretmochelys > Eretmochelys imbricata. Next base: position 26,554,579 of record NC_135583.1, read on the forward strand.
ATTTGGCTGTCTTTAAAAGTATAAACTTCTGTATCTGTTATGCCTGTACAGAACATTTTAGCAAGTGTCCTGTATCCTGTTCCCAGACAGAACTCTTTGGGAAAGTTCTCATAAGGGCAAAATTCTCCTCTTGGATTCACTTGGTAGTACTTGGCTCTGATACACTGCTCTCCATATGTATTAGGATTTAGCATTCATGTCAAAGGGAGAGGCGCACAGTACTACTCACTAGCTCTGAGAGGGCAGAATTACTCTAGAAGGCTGTTCCTGATGAGTCTGGTCTGAAAAAGGATACCAAACAATTGCAATTTCAAGAAGCCAGAGTGGATGTTATTCAAAATACCAGGTTTGAAGATCAACAGAGTTGGGGAAGCCTGCCACAGGCAGATGTCAAGTGTTAGGCTATTAGGTAAGTCTGCCCCCTATTTCCTTTGATCTACAATGTTGAGAGAAAGTTGGAAGAGGTGAAACTGGCATTTATAAGTGAGTTGGGAAATGCATGTTTTCCCCACAGGCCATCTAACTAGTGTGAGCAATGTTCACATCTCCCTGATGCTATTGTACTTTATTTTATGCAAAAACCCCTCTACTTTTCTGTTTTAGGAGCAGTTGTATTCTAAGTAGATAACGTACTGAGCTTCATCTGATGTGCGACCCATTTATTTACAACTTTTCTTTGGTTCCCACATAGGCAAATAAGGGATAGAGTGGTGGTTTGCTATACGCAGGGCAGAATTACTGATGGTACCTTCAGGTTATGGAGCAGAGCTTACTGAATATCAACTTTCTGCTGTGATAAGTTGCTGCAATTAGCGTGTAGAAATACCAAAAATATACATAACACCGGCAAAGAAAATGAATGGATGTGTATATGAGCAAACATTCATATATGTGTGTTCTCTAAATAATTGCATGTGTGAGCACACATTTATATATAGATAACAGGGATGTGAGGAGAGTAAGGTCCCACCACCATTTACTCCCTTTCTTGGATACGCTGTGGTTGCAGGGGGCAGAGCAGGAGCTGCTCTTTCATTTTCCTTTCTGAGCAGTGAGAGGTGAGGAGTTAGAGGAATCTTGGCTCCATCCCTTCCATTAGCCAGCTGGTGCAGCTTCTCCACATGCATAGGGTGGACTAAATTTCACCACAGAAATGGGGTGCAGTAATTTACTCACCAGCAGAACAAAGGCGGAGCAAGAGAGAGGCACAGTTCTTCTCTGAGCGCCACCTGCGGTAATTCAGCTACGCGTCCCTCCTACAAGTAAGGTGAGCCCTAGTGGACACCTCTAGCCCAGGGGTTCTCAAACTGGGGGTCGGGACCCTTCAGGGGGGTCACAAGGTTATTACATGGGGGATCGCGAGCTGTCAACCTCCACCCCAAACCCTGCTTTGCCTCCAGCATTTATAATGGTGTTAAATATATTAAAAAGTTTTCTTAATTTATAAGGGAGGGTCGCACTCAGAGGCTTGCTATGTGAAAGGGGTCACCAGTAAAAAAAAAAAGTTTGAGAGCCACTGTTCTAGCCCCTACAAAATAAATGTGGTGGTGATAAGACCACATGCTTTGCAAGACCCTCTAAATATCTCTATAAAGCAGGGACAATGCTCTGCAGGTTTTTTTTTTTTTTAAACATAACTCAAGCTGAGAAGTTTTTCCCCATGCAATTGTTGTGCTTGACTATCTGGAAGAAGCTCCAGTGCACCATCAATACAATGGATTGATACTGTGTGTTTGTATAAAGTTTTCATATTGCATCTTGGGAAGGAAATGAATAACCTGAAGAGTAAAGGTTGAGTCCCAGTAAAAAACAGCGCTTTAGCCTAACTGCACATATAGGCTGGTAAATATACAACCTTCTGTCAAAGAAAGAAGAACTATAAATGTATATTAGCTGAATCTATGCCAAACAGTATGACTGCAGTCGCATCGTCTCTGTGATAGAGAGTGTGCTGCCTGATGTCAACATAAATTCTTATATTATTTTCACGGCGGGAAAAACAGAACTTATTTTAGACCTACAGTGAGGTTATATATCAGAAATACAAAATGCTGATTGTCTATATTTCAAACCCAGGACTATCTGGAAAGTTGAAATGCTCTAGTCATCTTCTGGTATCTATGGCAATTATGTGCATCTACTTTCTCAGAGAGGTTTATTTGGCTTTGTGTAGTTCTTGAAATGAAAAAAAGAAGAGGAAAAGCACTATGCAGAGACTCAACCTAGAGTAGAGAATCTCAAAGGACTGTGAGGGTAATTCAACTTCATTATTTTCTACCGAGACATGAACAAAGTAGAGAGTGGGCAAAATTAGTTTATCATTTCATTTACATGGAGAACAAATGATTATGAATGAATATCAAAGAAATCTGCCTGACAAAAACCCAGCAGAATGTAGGTAAGATTTGCATTGTGTTTATGACTGATTTTCTACAGCAGTCCTCAAAGATAAACTGAGAGTTATTTTTCATTCTAGTTTAAAAAAGGGGGAAGGGCTTCGGCAAGAGGTGTAATTGCTCAAACCATTAAGGTGAAAATAGCTGCTGACTGCAGCTATTTTCCTCTACGACAGGCTGTAGGAATTACAGTCTAGGGTGTGATAGCCTTTCATTAACATCAGCACCCAAGCTAATGATACAACTAAAACTGTTGTACTTTAATACGTTCTTGCTGTCATTTAATTGCCCGATAATAGGTTTTCATAACAATAGAGGCCCACAGAAAGCTGACTGGAGTAATCCCAACTGATGTATTAACTGTAGCAAAGTTGCCATTAACAAAGCAGGTTGTTTTGGGAGGTCATTCAGAACAGATGGCCATTATTTAGGGAAAATAGCAGTGGAGCCTTGCCTTGTGAGAGGAGCTACAGTTCTCATATTTAATAGGAACTATATGAAAAACATACAAAAGTGTTCCCAGGGCCATATACACACAAGCAATAGTCGGATGTAAACACTTCACAGTGGAATCATTGTGAACAATACAAGTGCTGTTAGATGGAAATTGCTTTTAAAAATATGGACATATATTATGTTCATCTTCCCTTCAATAGGTTGTTTTACTATAGAGGAGATTCTCTTATATTTTGTGTCTCTCTGTTTTGTGTGTTTGTGTACAAAACCACCAGTGTGAATGAAGGAAAGCAACTACCTATGAATAACCGCATTAATCATTGCTAATACATTGTGTGCATGCAAATTTGTGCATACAAACATGGGTGTCATACATGCACATTTTGAAATGCTGTTTTCCATTTGTGACTTCGAACGCTCACTGGTCGCATTTAAATGGATGTTAAAAACAGCGAGTGCTCTGAAAAAATATTAAGTAACAAACTTTTTTTCAACGTCTTTGTAAGGGAGAAATGATAATGTCTGTTCCACACTTTCTGAAATTGCCAAATACCACTTTTCCCCTCTAGAGGATACATTTCTTAACATCACAAGTGGTAGGCCACATTGCCTGTTGCAATTCTTGACAATGTAAAGAATTTTTATATCAACATTATGAATCATCCCAAAAACCCAAGGAACTAGGAGATGTCTAGCTTGTTGAATAAATATTTTCTACCCCATGATATTTGATAGCAATAGGATTAAATCCTTACAAATCGTGCAACTCCAAGACTATCAGTGGCAGTGTGGCACATCAGCACTTTGATGTGGCCATTTCTCTGAGGGAGGTGAACTACTTTCATAGAGTTATAGAACCAGTGGTGCAAGTAGATTTTAACTCTTACTGGCATGGAACTGACACTCCCGACACCATCCCGCCTCACAAAAAATGTTCTGTGACTAGAGCCTTGCACGGATTCAAATGTATACCTGTGGATGCGGCTATCCGGAGACAGGAATTGGTACCACTGAACTGCAAGGCTCTCCCGGGAACTGCAGCAGTGAAAGGAGCTGAATGTGGGGCCGCCGCTTCCAGTGCCCTGTTCTCTGGCAGGGCTGTACAGATCCCAGACAGGAGCTGCAGCTGTGTGGAAGGGCTGGGGGCAGGGCAAGGGCAAGGGCTAGGGACAGTACCGCTACACCAGAGGAGCTGCCGGCGTGGGGCGCTGGCTCCTGGGACCAGCAGTCCCACGTTCTGCTTCTTTCGCCACTGTGGTTCCTGGGAGAGCCCTGTGGTTCAGCAGATGTCTATTTCTATCCACAGATATCCGCATCTGCAGATATAAATTTGTATCCGTGCAGGGCTGTACAATTCATTCTTGAAAATGTGCCTCTCTGGTAAGGCGTATTGGCAATAAATGTCTTAAGGGTACAGCGTACCTGACCATATCAGCTTACTTGCACCACTGTATGGAACGTGGAGTTGGAGTGTAACTATTAGATAATATGGTCCATTTTGCCCTATTGTAGGCATACTTGCATTTTGTATTTTAGAGTCCGTTTGAATTATCTGAGAATATTTCAGACACAATACTCTTGAAGCAATACACTGTTTATACTCTGAAACAAATATTTGTAATCATGCAGTGAACTGGGCTGTGGTCTTGGCACATCTCACAAGTTTGACAGGCTCCGAACTTGTCAGTACAACTCCAGTGAAATCCTTGTGTGCTACTGGAAGTGATGCTCGTGATCCAGTGGGTGGCACTCTTGCCTCTGGTTTGCTGCTGAACTGGTGGCCCAATAGGGGGGCAGTGTGCTGTTGGAGATGCTTGACCTGAGTCTCAGTTCCTTCAAGGCCCCTGGACATCTCTCTGGCAGTGTGAATGGGCCTCAAAGGAAATGTAAATTGTGGTTGTACCCACTTGAAGGCCCCTTTACACTGACAGACTGGTGTAAAGTGGCCTTAATGGAATTCAGAATTCAGGCTACTGCCTGTTTGGATGAGATATAAAACTGGCACTTGTGAAAACTGCTTGATCACTTATAATCACGAGAGTAGGGGTGCTAGCTCATTGTTCTGATTTTTGTGTGGCTACTTCTATGCTTAAAGATGAAACATGATCTTTGCTGGATCATGGCCATAACCTCTAGGTAATACTGCCCCTCAGTGAGTTTCATCTCCCACCCAACAAATTTAGAAACCACTGGGAACCCTACTATTTTTTAAACCACATGAACTACAGAATCCTTAATTCACAGCCAGCTCTTTAAGTTCTACTGAACTTTCTTTTTAGTGTACACTTACATTTTACACTCTGAAAACTAAAAGTCCCAGTTCAGCAAGGTGCTTAAGCCCATGCTAAACTTTTAAGCATGAGAATTGTCTCATTGGTTTCAATGGTACTCAGGTTCTTAAAGCTAGGCATGAACTGAGGCCAGAGTGAAGAAGGTGTATGACAATGTTCTGAAAATGTGTTAGGAGAAGCAAGGCCCCATAATACCGTAGCAGAACAATGGTGCTCTGCTGATCTGTGTTACACATCCTGATAGCTCTTTGCATCAGTAGGCCAGAGGACTTCAGTAGAAAGTGCACAATTATACATTGTCTACAGAGAAAATATGAGAGGGCCTATATGTACACTCTGGAGAGAGCAGTGACTCTTGAAACATGATTGTTTTAGTGAGTTGACGTAGTTTGGGGTATTCTAAAATGGCCAGAGCCAGTGCATTTAATTTGTGTGAAGAACAGTTTTTGCTCACTTTAGGAAAAAAGCCATAAATGCATGGAAAGTAAATGGACTTGTGTAATGTGTCCTTAAAAGTTTATTTTGTAACTTACTTTAAAAAAAATCTTATACAAAATATTCCGCCATAAAATGCAATCATGATGCAAAACCTTTTTCAGCAAAAAGCTAGTCAGACACAAAAGTGGATCATTGGCCTCCTTGGGCCAGGCCAAAACAATCAAATACAAGTCATAGAAGTTAGAGATGGAAAAGCCTTTTAGATCATTGCAGCTTTGCAAATGCAGAAAAACTTCCCTGGAGATGAAGGACATATTAACTGAATCAGAAAACGTAATATCATCCTCAATCTGTACCTGAGCGTTTCCTTTTAGGAAAGAACTATTTGTGTACGTGGACTAGGTGGAGATAGAGATTCAGGGTGTGGGAATAGAGGAGAAGAAAAATTTGAAGAACAGCAGAAGTTTGTGATAAATAACCCCTAGGGCGGAATGAAATCTGCATCTTAAATGACACATTTACTTGGCACCATTACTGTAGTATACAGGCCCCTCAAAGCTAAAGGATCACAGTGAGATAGGTCCAAACAACTTTGCTGACTTTAGGGGAGTTACACCAGTAACAAATTTGTTCTATGCTATTTTTAGTTCTTTTGCCTAAATGATAGCATCTTCCTGGAAAAAGGCAGGTGTCAAGAACAGATTTGCTAAAGCAGTTACTTTTGTTCTTCACTTTTTCTTGGAATAGTTTGAGCAGATTCTGTCATGTTGGGCCTCGTCCAAACCCCACTGAGGTTAATGGAAAGACTCCCATTGATTTTAAAGTTATTTGGATCAGACCTTTAAATCAGGATGTTTCTTCCAAGAGAAGTTCTGAAATTTCCACTGCCATAATAAGCCATTTTACCCCACAGGTTTGATTATATTTAATGCTTATCTCTTGGTTTGCCTGCTGTACCTCTGGAACTGCATTCATGGAAATGCCTGCCTTCTAGGGATGTAAACCCATCAAAGATAAAAATAAGAGTCTCTTGCTTTGAATTGGCAGGTCTTAATTGAATTTTGGGCATAGTTTTGTAACCATTTCTTCCTAAAGAGTTTTGCTGTGCATGTGCTGTCAAAAAATCAGATCTAACGGAAGGATTCTGTATATTTTATACAAACCTCCTTTAAGTTCATGAATAAATCTGTGTCTCTAATCAAGGTTTGCTATAATGTTGGGGAACCTTATTAATAATTTATAAAAGCTATTTCATGTAATTAAAATTGGAGAATAAAGTATTATTTTACAATTATGCTGACAGCCTGTCTTTGATCTCGGAACCTTTGCCAAGCTATGTTAGTAATGAAAGAAAATGCCCTCTGACTTTAACCTCTGAGTAAAGCTATCATTATGTTTACTAAGGCAGAAATGCCCTGTGAAAGCAAAGTAGTACATTAATTGTACTCCATGATAGGATCTGCTTGGCTTTTTTAACCTTTTTTCCCAGATCCCGTTACTTTTGAATCACAAAGCTTTAATGAATAACGCTTAAAAAAAGAAATAAAATTGCCATTGCTTTGTAATTTTTCAAAAATTTAAATGTAAAAGGTTATTAAAATACTAGTGCACCATGGGTGCTTTTGTTAGTTTACAATATAATTCTGTGAATGGTACATTTCATGTTTTGGTTTAAAGCACAGTACAATGCTTTCTCTCCTTGCTTTCATGATAACTTCATTTCACAGTAGCATGATAGGTAGCAGATGCTACTCCAATGGAAGTTTAGGGTACTCAGAATATTTAATTGCCTAAATAAGGATTTAGCTATCTAACTTTAGACATCCAGGTTTGAAAATGTTAGTTTTAGCCACTGCATTAGTCAAAAACAAGAGGTGTGGTTTGGTGTGCTAGGTGTGGGTGTGTGAAATATTGTTTTGTAAAGAAACAATGGTTAGACTTAAAAAACAAAACATAACCAGAAACAACCTCCATTTCAATTCCTTATATTATTTCTCCTTAAGGTTAAGAGGCAGCTTTGGAATATGTTTTAAAGGACCCTCCTTCTTAGCTTATTTGGTGTTTCAAAACCAATTTTAAACCAGAGTAATATTTACTAACAGGTTCTCTTGGAAATGCTTTCCTTTTAAATAAAAATCAATAAAATAAAATCATGGATATTTATGTACCGAAGCAAATCGGAAAGTATGCAGTAACACATTCTACTGCATAAAACAGAGGAATTGCCATTTGCTATGGTTAGATCTTCAGATGGCTGTGGACTGCTATTTTCTTTGGGAATCAGTGTATCTATATGTGGATCTTGAACCAACACTAATATCTTGGCCTGCCCTAACTATACTGTCTCCCCAACACATTCCCATGGGATGGATCATCATGGAGCTTGAGTTCATGGAGTGCGGGAGGCTATGCAATCGCCTTGATCCACGTTCTGCCACACACAGTCACAGTTCTGCACTTTATGGACCTTCAATGGCTGCCCTCCTTCATCCCTACTAGAATGTCACCTTTGTTGAGCAAAATTCCTTCTGCTTGCTTCCACCGCCAGGTAGCAGCAGAATACCTGTTATCCATAAGTTATTACCTGATTTTTCTCCCTGTGTTTATCTGTTGTTAATTCCCCTTCATAATATTAAAAATGTTAATTCACTGTTTGCTAAGTCTTCTGTTTCCCAGTGAGAATAAGACCAAGCTGTTTAATCTTTCCACACAACCCACTGTAATTTTTGAGAATTGTTATCATTTTGATTACTCTGTAATGCACCTCCCAGAACAATTATAAACTCTGTAAACTAAAGCTGCAGCAAGCTGTTTGTCAGAGATTCAGATTCTGGTGAACAGGCCTTTGTAAGCTTGCCTTAAAAATGTGTCCCTTCCACTGTGCTTGTGTATTAGGTGCGCAGTGTTTGTAAGGCACTAGAAGACATATCTTTAGGGTCACTTCTGTGTTGTAGGTCTTTTAACATGAGGAGAAAAAATAGACCTGTTTAAAAGCAGCTTGGATGGATACAAAGTCAGGATAATGAGAAGCTGTAAGAGAATTTGGTTCTGATTGTGAAATGCAGCACAGCTCAATGAAGAGGCCAGGGCAAGAAATTGACAACTAAAGGTACACATGATGGGTGGGAAAGCAACGTGACCAGTGCAAATAAAAGTGCCATGCCTGCACAGCCACTTGGCTGGCTGGCCTCATGGAGGGGCTCAAGTCAGTGCTCTATGTTTGTATACTGGACCAGTACTCCCTTTGCTGTTTTTGTATAAGCTAGTGGATTCACAAACATGAGTCAGTTCAGAGGGGCTGATTGCTCCCTAATCTTCAATGGCTACCTTCATACCCAAGAAAACAGGAGCTTTGAGGAGCTGTCAACCTTCTGAATTGACTCAGAGATTTTGTGAGTTTACTGTTTTTTTTTTTTTTTAAAGAAGCTGAGGGACCTTTCTGCTTCCTATAAGATTTTCTAAATCTCACAGCTCCACTTGTTTCTTGCTTTGTGTCTCCCCCCTCCCCCTTTGTTAAGGGTAAATTTTCAGGTGCCTGTTCTTTCTGAGGGTGAAATCGGCACCTGCAATGAAGCTGTGGGTGCAAATCCGAGTAATTACGCCTCTCACTGCCTCAGAGCAGGTGCCGATCAGGTCTTGAGAGGTGTTACTATTTGTTTCTCCTTGAAGTTCTTTCTATGGGAACAATTTAAGCCCACAAAGAGGGAGGCCATTTTTGAACCCGACTGACAATGCATCCCCTCTAAACTCATTAGACTGTAAGCTTTTGCTATGGTTGAAAGACTGGGAGATATTTTTTCTTTAAAAGAGAAACTCACTAGCAGGCAGATTTTCTCAAGCTCTACAGCAAATTGTACTCTAGTGCCTCACATAATAAAACAATCATCCCATTTGATTTATACCACAGACTTCTAGCAAGACAGTCTAATGTCCTGTTTGCCTGTTTCACAGCACATTGGGCTGAAGGTTTTAGAGATGGTTCTGTAATAACTTCCATATAGGTGGGTATGCTTTAACACCTTTCCATTTAATAGATCTTTGCTCTTTTGCTTCTTTGCAGCAGGACTTATTAATCTATATTTAACTCTAATGCTATGCATCTGAAATCTGTTTGCTTAGAATCATAGACAATTTGCCTCTCCTTGCCTTTTGTCATCAGGGTGTGTTGTGGCTCCCAGTTTAGTGTGGAAATGCTACTGTCAATTTTTGGCTTGCTTCTGTAAACCAGAGATTTAGTCTTGCACTAAATAAGAGCTATTATAACACCCCCCACACACAATCCTGGCCCAAAACCATGCTATCAAGAGCTAACAGCAACCTTCGCCACGCAAAAGCTTGTTTTATGTCTCAGCTACTAGAGCGATAAGGGCAGTAGAAGTACCTAGCTAGCTACCAGTCTCTTCCACTATCTCTTCCACATTCCAGGGCATGCTCCTCTTAGTTCAGCATGTATGTAGATTCATCATGATATAATTCTCCTCTGACTATAGTTCCCTGTCTGACGATGCCATCTGTAAAGATTCTGTTTTCTACATTCTCCTTGTAATTTTTCAGAATTCCCTAGGGTTTTGATAACCCCAGAGACATTTGACATCCAAATGGAGAGAGAGTCATTTGCTATTTTAGTATGGTGTGTCTTGCAACAGAAGTTGGTTTATTTAAAAATATAAATAATCCCACAACACTGGGAAAGTCTGCATTTTTACAGTAAATGTTTCAGTGAACTGGGGCAAGGTATAGTAATGCAGAATGGCAGCCTAGATGGGGAGGGGAATGATTTAAATATCTGACACATGGCTTAAGGCATGGGAATGAGATTGGAATTCTGCAACAAAGGGGTATGTTACATTTAGAATGATACAGTCTTGTGAAGGGTGCTGGGTTGACACCTCTGGTGATTTAAGTAACCCCCAGAAGACTCCAGACATGATGCCAAACCAGTTTGCTAAGAATTAGACTGAGACCACCAAATAATTTCACTAGCCTATCAAAGAGCCTTTAGATGGTAAATTATTTTCTCTTCCAACCTTGGTTGGATGAACACTAGACACTAATTGGCAGTGGCATAACATTCCTTTCACCTGTCTCCTGAATCATCCAGTTCCCTAGGACACTTTTATAATATGACAGCTTGATTGTGGAAGCCATTGGAATCATGAAATCTTGTTCTTTAAACAGGGCAGGGACCATCCTATACTTTGAATTTTGTGTGGCGTCTAGAATGATGGGGTCCTGATGGTGACTGGGAACTGTAGGTTCTTCTTTCATGCGAAGATGTAACAGTAAAATGTATGTCCAGCAGGGTGGGTGAGTTGGCAAAATAAAGTGCAATAAATTCTGTATTGTCTTCTCAATAATTCGGACACTGCAATCTCTCCACTGCACTTCCCCAAGCTAGTTTTTCCTCATTTTACAGTGAAATGGCCAAGGATTACAACTTGAGAATTCTATCACTTAGGAATGCTGGTGTAAGATTCTGCGAGAGAGAGAGGTTCACAACAATAGAAGTAACATTGGCCAGACAAACCTGATTACCTAAAGTTAGGCCTCTAATTTTATATTTGGCACCTACATAAAAATGACCAGGTATTATGTGAGAAAGATGGTTTGGAGCAGTGGAAACAAGTGGATTATCAGCAAGATGTTTCCACCACCCGTACTAGATGTGTTGTCAGTGAACAAAGAAGGTAAGCTCTTCCCTCTGCTGCTTGAGACCACCAAGTAGCCCCATCATCACAAGTCTTGGATCTACAAGGATGACTGATTTGCATATCTGTGATGAGAACTGGTTGGGTGTTTTTTCCACAGAAAGTACGAAATAGTCCCTCTCTCCTTTACAAACTGCTGTGGGGGAAACATTTTGGGGAAAAATATTTGGATTGAAAATCGAATCGATTTTTGATTAAAATGATCATGGAAAATAAGATTCACGTGTTTTTGTTCACGGTATCTTATACTGTATCAAGTCAGAAGTACCCAGCCTTTGCATACACTTAAGACTGTTTTTCACATAAATATGGTATAGTTTTGTGACTCACATGTGTAGATTTTGAAAAACAAAACCCCTCTGTTCTATGAAAGTGTCGAATGAGATTATTAACAGAGAAACTGTGTGTGTAAAATTATACTCCTCATTCCACCAATGATGCATCTACCACCATTGTCATATGTTTAGTTGTGAATTATGTTTTGCTAGTTATCTTGTACAAGATGAGTCTCCTGAGCTGTACCTCAGGCTTACCCACTTTCCATTTGCTCCTGTGTGGATCTCTGCATCCGGAGAGAGGCCTACACAAAGGAGATGAGGTGCAATGAAAGGAGCGTATCCAAGAAAGGGATTCCATGTGGGAGTGTGGGACATCTGTGTACGTAGGGGCGCCTTCTGATATAGATTTGGAGGACACAATCCTATGTCATTGACGTCATGTGGTAATTCTTTTGACTGAGATTCTGAATGTAAGTTGTTCAGGTAAAGTTTAAAAAAAAAACAACATAAAACCCAAGTTGTAACTGATTATCAAAGGAAGAAACACATGATAAAAATAGAAAAATTTCTCTTTTGCTTACTACAGAATTAGTTCCACTGTTCTATCTGTGCATGAGAAAGAGTTTGGGAGTGAAAATGAATAGAGCTGCAGGTAATTTGAATAACTATGAACACGTAACATACCCTGAGCAGCATAAGTTACAGTATGTACTTTGCTACCCATGGTGGCATACTTCAAGTGGCTTATATTTGGCATAGTATGTCTTTAGATTACAGAAAGAAATACTATACATGGGGCTCTTATTGCTCCTCTCAGGCTTAGCAATTAGGAAAAATAAAAAATTTACCAGAGCCTAAGCTCTCAGAGTAGTAAACATGGGGAAAATTAAGGGACAAGAAAATTATAGCAGCTTCAGTAAACCACTATAATTAAGGCTGAATTGCTTTTTATATTATAACATTCATGAAGCAAAATGTTGAAATAAGGGAGAAATGAAAACTCAGATGCTAGATGAGGCTGAAACTTGGCAGGCCAAATCTGATCTATTTCCTCTTTCTCTGAAAATAATTACACCTTTATTTGGTGGTTTCTTCCCTACGCATCCCATTCCCCACGGGGTGATTTGACCTCCAGAGAGCATGATGGACAGTATGTGAGCTCCCACAAGTTCAAGAATGGCAAGGTGAGGAAAGGCTCCCACACAAAGGCCATGTAGAATCTAGCCCTTGATAGAGATTGAGTGGGATTTTTCAAGGCTTCTAAATCACTTAGATCCTTTTGAAAATTCCACTGTATATTATATCCACTAGGGACCAAGCCAGGGGCACTTTTACCTTTTGACTTTAGGATCTGAGCCCAAGCAAAAATTAGTTCTATTAAGAAAAATGGATTTTTGTTTTATACCTTTACTTCATAAACATTTTTAATGGCAATAGATTCTAATGTGAGAATTTGAAGGAATTATTAACCTCTTTCTAAAAGGTATCTTCTAGAGAAATCTTTATTTTTTATTGTTTTAAATTATATTAATGTCACATAGGAACCAATAGAATACACAAAAAACTAGATATATTTAGGACTCTGTTAAATGATCTTTTGGTTTCTGAGCCTTTAGGGAGCACTTGGCTCATGTTTTTAAGCTTCTTTTATGCAAACGTGGGCTAGAAATGTATTTTTTTTAAAATGGAAGCTGAGATTCTCACATAATCAGAGGATTACAAGACCTGGTGTTTTAAATGGAACACCAAATATGTCTTAAGACCCATGAAAGAATCACAAGAGTTGGTAACTTTGCCCAAGTCTGCTTCTAGTGAAGTCAATGATAAACTGACTTCACTGGGAGCAAAGTTAGGCTAGTCCTGAACATTTTTGAAAATCCCATTTAAACCATATATTGATTCTGTCCCCATTCAAGACAGTGATAAAATATTCATTAACTTGAATGGGATCAGCACTGGGCCCTTTATCTTTAAATTCCTTTATATGTGGGCCAAAAGCGTTGGCTCTCTTGTTCTTATCTGTTACAGTATTGCTAACTCTCACAATCTGATCACAAGTCTGGCAATGTCTGATATCTTAAAGTCCCTGCTCATGAAATCATGTGAGCCCTAGCTTTCATTTATTTTTAAAAGCAGTTTCTAGTGCTCTTGGTTGCAAAGAGCTGGAAAATGTGAACACTGAAGGCTCAAATACCAGAAAGCAAATAAAATAAAAAGATGCTGGAATTTATTATTTTTAAATTCTCCTGATCTTTGAATGTCTGGGGTTGGCAGTACTTCTGTAGGATGAACAAGCCCAGTTAGGGTGTACAGAAGAATGTGGGAATATGCTGGCACTCGTGAAGCCTGTTGTTTGGAGAGTCACTGATGGGCCCCATTGGGAAGTATTCCAGGATGTTACACATCCTCCGCTCAGTCTGGTTGCCAAAGACATTGCTATAGAGTGCATGGCGGTGGGGAGGAAGAAGAAAGGGGCATGTTATCCTCTCCATTTCCTTCCTTTTGGCTGATCGGAATAGAGAGGACAGAGCAAGATGATGGTGCAGCTTTTTGCAGATACTCTACCAACTCTCCTGCCCCTGTCCCTGCTCCTGAGGGCCACTTTATAGAGGTGGGTTCAGTTGCAGGAAGCATCAGCGTCAGTCTGTGGCCAGCCAGAGCCAATGTGTACCTTGCTAGGCAGGTGGAAGGTTGCAGCTAGAACTCCGCTGTAGCCAATCCTGCACCTTTCCTGCCTACCCTGGCTCCAGCCCCAGCCCCCTGCTGGTTCAAAGAATCTGGGAAAAGCAGGGCCCAGCCACTGGCTTCCCACAGCGGAGGTGGGGCCTTTGAGAGACATAACAAATATGGGTACCTTGGGATGATGGGAAGGGGGAGACAGACTTGGGAAGGCACTTGTCGGTGAGGGGGTATAGGGGAGCCAGAGAGAAGAGAGGTGCAGATAGGACAGCAGGAGCAATTAAGAGGAGAAATGGGTGAGGTTGGGGAGTGATGACGGAGTGAAATAGGAGAAAATTGGAGAAAGGTAGGGGCTTGGGGAGAAAAAGAGGGAAAATGTAGAGGTGGGGGATATGGAGGGATGTTTGCAGGAGAGAGAAGGAAGAATGTGGGGTGTTTGACAGCAATAGAGGGGAGAGTGTGGGACTTGATTGTGAGGGAGGCTTTAATAGCAGTGGGGTAGGTAGGCGCTTATATTGGTGTGAGCCTCATTGAGGTGGGGCCTCATGGTACTGTGGACATGTGCTCCCTTCCCTCATCTCCACACTCCCCCACACTCACACAGAGCATACCTAGCTCTCTGTGTTTGCATTCAGACCCCAGGGAAAACCTCTCAGGCTGCATGGCTCAGCTCCTATTCCAGCCTTGCATGTGGCCTGTGTTTCGAGCAGTGGCTCCTATCAGTTAGGCTATATATTCAGTAAAGGAGCTTAATTGCTTTTTACGTTTGTAACCCACACATTGATTAGTAAGGTTTCACACAGCCCCAAGCGTAACAATATCTTCATAATGTCCTAGATGCACCCTTCCAGGGTGTTTTCTATGTAGTTTTTAGATGCTAAACGGTCTCTCTTGGAATATAAAATGGAGCTGGTTACAGAAATAAGCATTGGGTTATGCTGACAAGAAACCATGCTGGTATAGATGAATGATGGATTGAACAAGAAGGTAGATGTCAGACCAGAGCAAACAGCCTTGATAAATGAAAAGTATCACACAACTTCAAGTGCAAAGATGTTCTATAATCAAACATGGTGTCCAATTTCCCTCCCACTGAAGTGCATGGGAGTGACTTTCCATTGACTTCAGTGGCAGGTGGATTGGGTGAATAGTGATTTCTGTATTGTACTAGAAATAGACAATTTTTATTCCAACTGGAGATGCACAAGAGTGTCTATATAGTCCATTCCTTGGCATCGATGGCAGCTTGTGTCTCCCGAAGCATGCCAGCCCATGACAGAGAATCACCAGAATCTTGTCTGATATGCTGCAGATAGCTAACACTTCCTTGCTATTCTGGAAGATTAGGCCATTTACTCAATAAATCCACGGTTAAAATCATGCTACTCTTGCACTACAGAGCATTTAGACTTGTCTAAAGCTGAACTAGAAAGATATTTTACTTTTGCAGATTAAAATAAGCCGCCATCTTTGCACATCTGTGGAATTGATATCATCTTTGCTGGTTTGTACGCTTTGTCGTTGTATAATTGTGAATCTTAAAAAAAAAAAAAAAAAGCCAGACCTATACAAAATAGGAAAAAGTAAAAATTTGAAAAGTAGGGAAAAATTGCCTGATTGAAGATATCCCTAGATGTCACATTTCTTATAAATTCCAAATAGTAGGAATAATTTTGGATTTCCCCTGGAGAATCAGAAGAAGCCACAAGATTACAAGAATTGTGAAGCACCTAAGGGCCAAGGTCACAACGTGCTTAGCTTCACAACTCATGGACTTCAGTAGGACTAATTGAACAAAATCAGCCAGGTTTCCAGTCTCTGTGACTGGAAATCTTTGTTTACAACTAGGCAGCTTGGAAAAAAATGTTATTGTATGGTTTGTTTCTCTTTGCAAGATATGATTAATTTTGAGACAGGCGCATAAATAAAACATGTTGTGGTGTTTTCAAAGTCAGCAAATCCTGGCACAGAGCCCACCCTAGCTGTGGAGTTGAGCTAGGATATTGCCTAAGGGAGAAATCACCTCTCAGAGCACCTGTGTAGTATTTATTTTGCTACCCAACCCTTCCCCAGTGTGCCTGGGTGGAGTCCTTGGCCTCTCCCAACCTGTCCTTATATGAACATCCTATAGAATGTAGTAGAAAATTAAATCTGAGGTCTACAATTCTATAGCATGGTAAACAAACCCTATAGAAAAAAACTATTTCCTTATTATTTTTATCAAGTTTAGAATAGTGTCCACACAAGCTTAGTACATTTATACAGACCCCTACTGGCTGCAACCCTATTAAATTCTGTAGGATTTTTCCATAGGGGCAGGTGCTGGAAGATAATGAGGTATAGGCAGAGTGTCTCACTGTGATTTGGGTGGGAAGTATGTGCATCTGTTTTGTTCACCCCTTCTCCCCCTGCCCTCCCACACCTGGCAAAGGGCGAATGAAGTGCCAGGAACCATGGAGAAGGCTACCTGGAGTGGGAAATATTTCCCATTGTTAAGTATCCTCCTCGCACCTTCTTGTCAACTGTCTAAATGGGCCATCTTGATTATCACTACAAAAGTTTTTTTTTCCCTGCTGATAATAGCTCATCTTAATTAATTAGCCTCTTACAGTTTGTATGGCAACTTCCACCTTCTCTGTATGTATATATATGTCTTCTTACTACATGTTCCATTCTATGCATCCGATGAAGTGGGCTGTAGCCATGAAAGCTTATGCTCTAATAAATTTGTTAGTCTCTAAGGTGCCACAAGTACTCCTGTTCTTTTTGCCCCATGCAAGAGGCTCTCCACTTCACTGTTTGCATGTGCAAATCATCTTAGTTGCCTGTTTGGTACTGGGTCTAACCAGTTCAATAAATTAGTCTGCCCAACAAAGAGTCAGTTAATGGCCAATAAGGGGCTCACTGAGGAGATGATTTGGTGCCCAAATATGAATGTATTTGAATTATTACTATGTAAAAAAGCCTGAGCAGACATAAGGCAAGAGAGGAAAAAAAATCTGTTTACGGTATTATTTTCAGTGGTTGTGATACATAAACACCAAGAAATACATTTGTTTTATTTATATGTTTGTTGTTTTAATGGTTTATTAGCAGGGATCCAGTCAAAGTTGGTAATAAAAAGAATGCAGCTTTAACATGATTCAGTGTTTGCAAACATTGCAGCAAAAGTATAAATAAGTCAGGGGAAATATGCTGTTAAGGCAAACACAGATAGTTGTGATCATTTTTCACCCACTGCCTTTATTTTTTCTTATTAAGCAACAGATGTGCTGAATGCATTTAAATTATTGATAAATCGTATTGCATACCACCCTGAACCTGCATGGAAATGTTCCATTGCAGAGGGGAGCTTGGATCTGTATATGTTAATCTGTTCTTATAAATCACTTTCTGTGGGGGAATTTATAGTTCTGGCCCCTTAAAATTCCACTTCCTCTGCTGGAGGGAATGTCTTCTTTTAAAGGCTCTCAGTGCTATTCACTGGAATTCTTCAGTTCAGGGGAGGAAATTCTCTGCAGGGTTTTAAAGTACCAGGGCTCTCTATTATTATATACTTCAATAGCCAAACACAATATGTGGGGAGAGAATGTAATATGTCTAAAAAGCATTGCTCATATTGTTCATGCCAGCCTTATTGCTAGTTGTTCATGCCAGAAACCATTGGGCAAGCAAAGTCGGTCAGCACTGACTCAGTCAGTTAAACCCTGTTTTGCCTTTTTGGACCATTCTCTTCATTTACTTGTGGGAGTACTCTCAGGCAGAAAGGCATGTAAATAGAGTTAGAGTAGCCGTGGATACTTCATACATACCATGGGATTCCGAGCCTGAAGTTTTCTTCGCTCTCCCTCTCCCTTATCCTCATCCCCCTGGCTATCTTCTGCTATGTGATTGAGAAAAGAAATCCATGTTAAGTAGTTTGACTCAGTGTTTCACTTACTTTAAGTCAATCTGCTCCTCTGCCAGGATAAGTGCCATTCCTGCGGTCACTTTTCCACGGTTGCCTTGCCTGCAGTAGCAACATGTGCTATACTGAGAGCCGCTATGCAGCCAAGAGTTTACAAACCTGGAGAAGACCCCCAGAACTCCAGCTGTGTGGAACCTGTGACGGGTTTGGGCCCTTTGGTCACCTGATGTGCTGGGATGCCACTGAGTCAGCCTGTTCTGCTAGGCTGGGTCCCCTTTACCTGGCCTTGCTGGGCTAGGCTCACCAGCCTCTTCCAGTCAAGCACACAGGCAGAGCCAGACCCAGCTGCACAGAAAGACAGAGATCTGCTCTGGAAAGATTCAGCCTTAGGGCTCACCCCAACACTCTGGTGCCTATTCCCTTTAAGGGGTACAAACCCAAAGGTTTTATGAAATTTTCCCCTCCCTCAATGTTGAAGGAGATTTATGCACAACTTCTCCCCCCCCCCCGTTAGAAATTACATCATTTGGGTTATATTAGAAACAAGAAATAAGTTTATTAACTACAAAAGGTGAAGTTTAAGTGAATATAAGAGATAACAGATAGAATAAAGCAGATTA
The DNA here is from genome assembly GCF_965152235.1 of Eretmochelys imbricata. NCBI lineage: Eukaryota > Metazoa > Chordata > Testudines > Cheloniidae > Eretmochelys > Eretmochelys imbricata. The sequence goes on from NC_135583.1 coordinate 26,573,352, forward strand.
CTGAGCAAATAAAATAAAGTACGCAAGCTAAACTCAATATACTTAAGAAACAGGTTACAAAATGTAATTTCTTACCCTAAATGTTGTTTTAGGCAGGTTGCAAAGTTTCTGTGGTACAGAGTTCCAGTTATATTTCTTTTCAGACTGGACCCCTATCTCAGACTGGACTCCTCCCATGTCATCCCTTCAGGAGGCTTTAGCAGTCTTTCTTGTTGGGCAGACAGGCCATGGAGGGAGGATGAGTCCTGTTTGCCTTCCTCCCCATCCTTAAATAGGATTCACATAAAGTGGGAATCCTTTGTTTGCCAAACTTGACCCCCCCATTCCCTTCCAGAAGAAAGTTACAAGAAGTCCCTGGTAATTCTTAGTATCAGGTGACCAGACCACCTGACTCTATAGGATCACAACGTCCATGAGTCAGTAGCAGTATGGAGCGTCCTCAGGAAGGCCGAGCCTTTCCACAGTCCATTGTCCTCGCTGATGGGCCATGAGTCTTGTCTGGCTTTTACATAGTTGTACCTGAAGTGTTAGCAGTGGGCGTCACCCAAAATAGCATAGCTGAAATACAGAAACATAGTCAATATTCCTAACGTCGGATACAGAAATGATACATGCATACAAATAGGATAATCACATTCAGTAAACCATAACCTTTCCAATGATATCTCATGTGAGACATCTTGCATAAAGTATACCTCAGTTATGTTATATTCAAATCATAAGCAAATTTTCATAAAGAATATGGAGTGAAACACCACAGAACCCATTCCACCCTCATGCTTTTCTGCTCTTAAGCACAGCCCTCTGCTTTCCTCTGGTTAATTTTTAAAAGAATGTAACTGTTACTTCTCCTTCATTTCCATCTCTCCCATATTACCTTCTTCCTCTTCAGATGAAGAATGCTCGCCTGCTTCAGCTTCCCTGATGCATCAAGTGAGGTGCCATGGCAGATAGCACTGTGTATCCTGAGCCATTTTGCTTGGCATCTTGACTCAGCTGAAATAGGAAAATCCATTTTAAAAACAGAAACCACATTGTTTTTAGACATGAAACTCTTCTTACCCACTGATCTGGAGCAGCAGATGCTGGTGGGGCTCAAAAGTGCCCCAGATCTGTATTCCTTCTTCTGTGATACTCTAAAGGTGCCATAACAGCTGTGCAAAGGACCCTGGGGTATGGTGGAGCCTTGAAGGCAGGTGCCAGCTGCCACAGTTCAACAGCTTCCTCAAAGCCCTTTTGGGAGAAGCATCTGAGCAAGGGAAAAAACGGAGAGAGAAACTTTAAACTTAGTTTTGCACTATAACCTTCAGTTCAGTCTAGCGTACACTGGTAATGCAAACACAGTTCAAACAGCTGGGATAGGCTTGTGTTTACTAAAAAGGCCTCTATTTCAGGAAGGAAAGCCACATCAGTTTTAAAATATGATGGATCACTTTTCCCTTCATATGCCATCAGGTGGGTGGAGCTGAAGTTTGTGCTCAAAAGAAAGTAAAATGTTCTTATCTTGCTTCCCCTTCTCTTGGTATTTTTAGTTTGGTGTAACTGTGTTTCTACAGTCCCTGCTTTCCTTGAAGTCCTGAGGACCCATGTGTGTGTTTAAGAGGATGTTTGTCAGGGGTGGGGGTGGGAGAGAAAAAGAAAACTCCTGAAGAAAACAACATGGCTTTATTCCATACAAACACAATGGCCAGTTCACGAAATCAGAAACAGTCTATTTGTTTCACTATTGTCCTGTTAGTTTGTCACTGGCTTTTGACATAAAAAATGACGAGCCACAGCCCTGTGGAGTTTGTGGGGGTTGCGAGTATTTGCCCCCGTCAGGATCAGCCCCTGAAATAAACAGGGTAATCAAATCACCAACCACACTAAGAGCAAAATAAATCATTAGCAATGTGCGTGCACGTGTATTTCTCATACACAATCTGCCCCCGGACTTGGACATGTGATTTTCAATGGGGGAATAACATTCTCAGCCTGCAGTCAAGGGGTGTTGAGGGCTGTCAGCGCTGTGTGAGATAATGGTGTTGGTCATTATGGGCCAGACTGTGGCCCCAGTTTGCATATCTGAATAAATGGGCCCAAGGTACTGGCTTCACAAGTGCAGGGAGGAAAGCAGCTTTCACTGGGCTGCCACATTCCCATCAGTGTAAATCAGGGTGTATGGGTAGAGCCTTGGCTCTAACACCTCAACCTGTTGGCTGGCTAGCTAGCTATGTCAGTACAGCAGGGGAAGCACAGTGCACCAGGTCTGGACCTGGTACAGGGTATTTCTCTCTTCTGGAAAGCAGCTTATCCCTCTGACTCTCACTCAGCCTTCTGGTCTGCTCCAGAAACAATGTGCCAATGTGCTCCTGGCACAGCCCCATGCCCATGTGATGTTTTTAACCCACTGGATTGTAATTTACTCATTCCTTCATTTATTTAATTTCATGCAGGGTTAGATAAAGTAACGCATAGCTTTTATTAACATAGTATAAAAATTCCTTAGCTACTGTATTTTATTACATTGCAAAACTGTACTCCCTAAACAATTCAGTATTTTCCTTTTCCTGTCAATATATATTCTGTTTCATGCACTGTATTGTCACTCAGATTTATATGGCATTTCATACCTTTAGAAAGCAAAAGAATACTCCTTTTATCTGTGTAATATCTTGACTTGTGAGTAGGCTTTGGTTGTATAGAATTGCTTAAAAACCGTCCAAAGACTCATCATCACTGAATGATTTGCAGGCACAAGAAACTCCTGCTTTTTCACTCTAGTGCTGACCTCTGCAATGTATTTGGATCAGATATTCATTATCCAGATGGAGAGTGTGTATGAGATCTCAATTAGAAAGGGAGAAGTTCAGGGTACTTCTTAATCTGTACTGTAAAAACCCTACAAACTTCCCCCCAGTGACCTAACATGTAAAGAGAAGCCTTGAATGTTCAGATTATCAATTGTACTATATGGAATTACTTGGGAGACGATCCCGTTTTTTGTGCTATAATTTTGAATTGTTGATGATTCTTGTTTGACTAATGGGTATATGCAGGTCTGCACACCAGAGGCCTGATCCCTATATTCCTACCACCACTGTCAAAGATCCTTTTGAAGTCCAATGGGAGTTTTGGTTGTGTAGAGAGTATGAGATTGGACTGTGGGACACTCTGTACATCAGGGGAACACCCTGCATCCCCATGTTCATCCTTATAATATGATTGTGTGGTATCCAATGCAAAGTTTATCATATTGGGTGTCTTCAGAAGGCTTATAATGCACTGAGCATTGTTGTTACAGTAATGCTATAGGTTGTAATTCAATGTATACAGTTTTGAGGCTGAAAATGTGTTCTCATGGCTTAAAACAAACCCAGGCAAAACTCTCCAGGATCAGAGGTGCAGTTCACACCTCATCAGGCATGTATGGGACAAACCCAGCCCAGCCTCACAGAAGCACCACTGGCCTAGGCAGCAACAAAGGATCTGTTGGACTCTGAGTGAGTCACCCTCTTTCCCTCTGTCAGTTTGGGACTATGATGAGGTAATGCTCATCCGACTCTGAAGGAGGGTGGGGCAAAGCCAAGAGGGAAGAAAGAACATGATAAAAGGGAGAGACATTTGCCATGCTCTCTCTCTTCAACCTCTATCTACAGACACCACCACCAGGCGACTGAAGCGCTGATCAAAGGGGAGAGCCTGGCTGAAGGGCAACCAGCCAGCATGTGGTGAGAAGCATCTAAGTTTGTAAGGGCACTGAAAGTGTTATGATCAATTTAGAATACATTTTGCTTTTATTTCATTTGACCAAATCTGACTTGTTGTGCTTTGACTTATAATCACTTAAAATCTATCTTTAGTAGTTAATAAATCTGTTTGTTTGTTCTACCTGAAGCAGTGCGTTTGGTTTGAAGCGTGTCAGAGACGCCCCTGGGCATAACAAGTCTGGTACATATCCATTTCTTTGTTAAATTGACAAACTCATATAAGCTTGCAACATCCAGCAGGCATAAATGGAAACTGCAAGACAGAGTTTCCTAGGAAACTGGAGATACTGGCTAGTGTCATTCGGTTGCACAATCCAAGCAGCGGCTGGCCAAAAGTGCTCACTCATGTAGCTGGGAGCAGCTTACATGCCAGAGGCTGTGCATGAACATCCCAGGAATAGGGGTTCTCACAGCAGAGCAGGGTAAGGCTGGCTCCCAGAGTCAAGGATTGGAGTGTCCTAGCAGATTAGTGGTCCACATAACATCAGGGGAATGTCACAGGCTGATACTTATTTTATCTGAGTGCTGGAATAGTTAAGGAGGGAGGGAAGAGAGTCAGAGAGACGTGAGACTTTGAGTCCAGAAGGAAAACACCCCTCTATTATATGCCTGCCTATGAGTCTCCAAAACTATCTCTCTATTTGTATATGGTAGGTTTTTTATTATCTGTAATAGTCTAAGAAAACCGCACTAAGATGTTTCTATTTAATTGGTCTTCATATGCAGACTAATTGTTTGCCAAATATCGGTATCAGAAAAAAAATTGAGATGGCACCTCATTCACAAAGGTTCCTTTAAGATGAATTGCTTTTGCTAAGTATCTCTTATGGCATCTACTTTCTTTTTGATGTGAGCTGCTGGTGTCCCATTTTAATAGGACTCTCCTCTTATCATAAGAATTTGTAAGAGTGTCGTAATAAGAGATTATCTGCTTGGTTTGGTTTATTCCTGCTGTCAATTTCATGATTCATGACAAAGCCCTGGCTGGGATGATTTAGTTGGGGATTGGTCCTGCTTTGAGCAGGGGGTTGGAATAGATCACCTCCTGAGGTCCCTTCGAACCCTGATATTCTATGATTCTTAACTCTTTTTACCCTTTTGAAGACCTGCACCAACATATGTGATTTTTGCCCTGAGATTGATATAGCAAAATCTCTTTAAAGCATTCTTTTAATGTTTGTTATAAGACTTCCCATTATAATGGAACATTTTTATATGTTCTAATACATGATGTAAAGTTTGAAATGATGATAAAAAACCCTAACAAGACTGTCCTTGTGTTTTACTAATCTTGGAATGGTTAGCTAGCTCATAGCTTTCAGGGAAGCATTGCTAATGCATAGGAAATATTACTGTTCAGTTTTCATTTTTGATTCTTGTTATTGCATGCTATTCATCCCTACTACTTATAACACTAGGGATCCACTTCTTTACCATTAGTAATCATTATAGCTGACTTGTTATCCAACTGGATTGTGCTTGTGGTTATTAATTGATGGCTTTTTTCCCTAAAATTCATTCCAAGTTCTCTTTTTAGTATGTGTTTTTCAGAGCTTTTCATCACACTGTAAGTATGTATTGGGGAAGACTGTGACTTGTCCTTTTTGCATGGCCACTACTCTACTGCCTGCTCATACAGGCAGAAAGTGAGCAGGATGGGGTGAGGAACTGGTTGAGCCTTGACTCTGCCCCTCTCTCCCCTCCCCAGTGTGTCCTCCAGCACAGATGAACTGGTGTGGAGGATTAAGTAATCTGTGCCACGTAAAAGATTTGATGAGTGACAGTTTGGTTTGGCGTCTGCTCCTGGGCAGCACAGCTCTTCACTGCCCCTTACTCAGGATAAACTGCCTTTTCAAATGGAAGACACACAAAATTCTACTTCCCAAAAGACAAACATTTAGTATGCTAGGCTTCCCATCTCTGAAATTATCACAACCTTTTAACCAGTCTCCTCCCCTGCATAAAGTGCTAGTTCATTTTATTCCACCAATCTGGTGTCAAAAGCAAATTATTTAGTGACTTCAGAGAGTTCAGATGAATGACATCTGGGCCAAAGGGGGCATTTCTATGTTTTCTCGACATATTATTATATTTTAAGAAGCGTTGCAGTCTCACAGGACATTAACCTTGTACTCTGTGTGTGTGTATTACATAGTTTTATTTTTTTTCTTTTATCCTTTTTATTAATTTATTTATCCTTTTTATTAATAATTAATATCCTAATTGATTTATCCTATTACATCTCAATTGATAGCTGCATTGCTAGACACAGTCACAGTTTATCCTATTAAAATATTTAAGAACTGACCATTAAAACCAGCTGTTACCTATGTTTTTGTCAATGGATCAGCAGTATCTTGATGGTCACTGTGTGGCAACAACACTGAATAAAATACAGGACAGCTAAATGTCTGTCACAGAGAAGCGCACATTCTCACCAGGGGTGCTGGAACAATTTTTATAGTGGGGGTGCTGAGATCCCTTGACTCAAACTTTAAACCCTATATATAATCAAAACCACTTCAATCCGGGGGTTCTGTAGCACCCCTCACTGCACTCCTAATTCCAACACCTATGATTCTCACGGTGAACAGAGATTTCAGTAGCCATACACACAGACAAAAATGCACAATCATACTAAACTGTATGATGCTGCACTGGTACTCTTAGGCCTGGTCTACACTACACAGTTAGGTCAATGTAAGGCAGCTTATGTTGACCGAATTATTTCAGTGTCTACACCAGGGGTCAGCAACCTTTCAGAAGTGGTGTGCCGAGTCTTCATTTATTCACTCTAATTTAAGGTTTCCCGTGCCAGTAATACATTTAAACGTTTTTCTGTAAGTCTTTAATATATAACTAAACTATTGTTGTATGTAAAATAAATAAGGTTTTTAAAATGTTTAAGAAGCTTCATTTTAAATTAAATTAAAATGCAGAGCCCCCCGGGCCGGGCCAGGACCCGGGCAGTGTGAATGCCACTGGAAATCAGCTCCCATGCCGCCTTTGGCACGCGTGCCATAGGTTGCCTACCCCTGCGCTACACTATAGCCTTGTCCCACTGATGTAAGTGCCCTACTACACTGACATAATCACTCGACCTCCACGAGAGGTGTAGGGCTTATGTCGGTGTAGTTAGGGCAGGGGTGGGCAAACCTTTTGGCCTGAGGGCCGCATCGAGTTTCAGAAATTGTATGGAGGGCCAGTTAGGGGAGGCTGTGCCTCTCCAAACAGCCAGGCGTGGCCCAGTCCCCCATCCCTTATTCTTCCCCCCCTCCAGCTTCTCGCTCCCTGTGGCCCACCCCCCGGACTCCTGTCCCATCCAAGCTCCCTGTTCCCTGATGGCCCCCCTGGGACTCCTGCCCCATCCACCCCCCTGCTCCCAGTCCCCTGACTGCCCCTGGAAACCCCACCCCTGACCCATCCAACCCCTCCGCTCATTCCTGACAGTGGAGCTGTGAAATTGACAAGCAAGCCAGGCAGCTACAGCCCAGCTACCCCACTTTTCTCCTGGAGAGCTGGGCAGCTGGACCCCGCTCCAGGCTGGGAGCCAGGGCAAGAATGGATCCCGGTTCTGGCCGGGAGCTGGGGCGAGAAGCCTGGGTGGCTCCCTCACCCATCCTCCAGCTGGGAATCTTGGTTGTCCTGTGGTCTTACCAGAGCTGTGAAATTGACAAGGCTGCTTGGCTCCAGGCAGTTTGGGAGGCCAAGAAATGGGGGCAGCTGCACCCTTTTCCCTGCGGGCGAGAAGCCCAGGGTGGCTTTCTTCCTGCTCCCAGTGGGGAATGGGGAACCAAGAGAAGGGGCAGCCTGCCCAGAGCTTGTGGCTTCCAGCAGGGAGCTGCCAGCAGAGCCTAGAGGCTGGGCTTACTGCTCCTCGCACTGCCCCTCTTAGGTCGGCGGAAGCACCACCGACCCAAGGAGGGTAGTATGGACATGCACCACAGCAGTAATCACAGATGTAATTCGTGATACTTGACATGTGCTGTTCAGTACATTTAGCTTTGAATCTGTCTAATTTGATGCCCAAGTGTTATGAATTATTTACCCAGGCAGTTAATTGTGGGTACAGAATTGTGAGAACAGTTTTTTTGTGGGTGTAAAATTTATGCTTACAAAATCAGATAGTAGTTATAACCCCTCCCGCCCCCAAACCAAAACCAGGCCCCATGCTCTTTGGGACAGAACATGATATTTTCTTGGCACAGCTCTCTTCTTGTACAGAGCTATGTACACTTTTACTACTATTAAGTAACATTAAGAGGGTAACATGGAAATAAAGTGAACAAAACCAGTGGAAAAGGATCAGAAAATCGAAACTAGATTAAAATAATCAGAGCCCTATAGGAAAATGAAATAAGAGACAAACAAATGAAATACTAAATCAGAAATCTTTATAAAATTATTTGTATGGCATAAATCTCAAACCTTTCCAAAATAAAATGCAGGCGGGAAAATAATTCAATAAAATTAACAAGGGGAGGTGAAATCAATAACTGTGATAAGGAAAGAACATATCTATTTTCAAAAACTCTTCCAAAGACATACAGAAGAGCATTCTGTTTACATGTTCCCCTAATGCATGGACAAGAGGGCACTGAATGAAATTAAAGAATACAATATTGATAAAATCTAAATATTTTAAATGTACGTAATTATCTTATGGAATTCACTGTTACAGACTATTGTTGGGGCAAATATCTTTATCAAATTAAGAAAAAAAAAGACCAGACATGGAAGTGAGTAGCAATCACATTTGCAGGAGCACTGGAGAGAGAATATTATAAGAGCAATCCTTGTGTTTCAGAGCTTAAACTCACTCACAGGAACAAAAAACAGCAACCTACCATTACGTAGCAGTGCTCAGTTTGGTGCATTAGGACTGGGATACCTTCCTTTGACACATCTGCCATTGGTTACCAACAGAGATGATGTACTGATCTAGATGAACCATTACTTTGTTACTCTTTGGCAATGCTTCAGAAAATTGAACCCGAAGTTGAAAAAGAACTAAATTAGTTCGGGGGAAACGTACAGACAAAGGCAATGGGGGCAGGCAGAAGGGAAGAAAAGAAAACATAGAAACAGGTGCTTAGGGCTGCTAACACAATATTTACAGGACAAAACATTGAAAAAAATTGAAATGTTAAAATCTGTGACGTGCAAAACTATCCATCATTTTGGATGAAAAGAGCTGGTTCTTCAGGTACCATCAAGTAGCACATGGTTTTCAAGTATTTAACAAAACTACTAGAAAGCAGTAGGATAATCTCCAGGAAGGATAAAGTAAGATGTATCTTTACAAAAGATATTTTTGTATTTAAAATATGCTGTAGCCACCTGTGTTCAGATTATAGTGATGAATGGCTGAAGAGACATTGTCAATACTTGTAAAAACAGCTATCATTCTTGATAAAGTTGGGCGAGTTTCATAATCATAGTATCTAGCAGTGCATCGATAGCATAAGACTAGTCCATTAACTGTATAATGAGACATTATAACAAATGCATTCTTGCAGCACTTTAGGTTAATATAGAGGACTACCACAGTAAAATCTGAAGAGGAGAACATAACTGAGTTCTGGAACATAATCCATCCAAAATTTCTTTCTGGATTGTACAAAACATTATGTACCAAGAAACGGATATCCATTAAGAGATACTTGTTTGGGATGAGAAATATTGGATAATTTGCATCACTTTGCACTTGGCAAGAGATGAGATACATTTGGCACAAAAAGTGATGGCACAAACTTTATATCATAAATGTATAATGTAGCTATAAATTGGACTAGTCATCACAGTCTGAGGAGGGGGTTGGAATTTGGTGGTATTGAAATCTTACTAGGAGTCATACATTTAGCAAATGTTACTGTCCGTTGACATTTTTCTTTGTTTTGTTTTTACAAAAGAATCCAAAATGAAGCTGCAGCTGGAAGGCATTCCATCCTCTTAACAAAAATATTATGGTCTCCTTCCCAAGTTACTGGTGAGCACCAAACAGGAAAAAAAAAAGTGTAGCACAATTTTAATGCTAGCAGATAGCTCTATATGTGGAGCAAAAAGGCTTTGTTTTCATATACGTACCTCTTAATTACAGAGAAATTAGTGGAAACCTTATTTTGCTTGTGTGCATTGTGGATATTGTGACTGAGAAATAAGTGCTATGCACTCAATGATTGCCCTAATCTAACTTCTTCTGTTTGTGGATGTTCATCTGATATATCCCAGACAGGATTTTACATGATTCATCCAGACAGATGCACCAGTTCATTTGCTTCATAGGATATCTGAACGCAGTACAACATGCTTTATTTCTTTTATTTTCAGTATGTTTTGGGCCACGTTCACCAATGGCATAAGCAGATCTGCTTATGCCAGTGATACATTTACCAGCGGTTCTGTTTTCTGTGAATCCTATTGTCCAGTAGGGATTTTTAGCTCTAAATAGTAAGGGAAATGTATATATCTGTGGATGTGCAGAAAGTATTGGATACTCAGAAAACATCTATTAAATATTATAATTAATAATATATTTATATAGTTATAATTATTAATTATACTATTATAACCTATTATTGGGGTAGATACTGGTAAGAATGGATAGAAGAAAACTTATAGATGCATGCAGAATAACAGAAGATGCCTCGTCAGTCACTGTTTTAGGAAACTCTTGGTTAACATACATACAGGTTTTGTATTGTACAAGGACAAATTCCATATGTAGTTAGTTTCATTTACTCTTAGTAACATCTAGTATTATCTCCATGTAGAAAATATCAGCCTTCTGTGATACCTTCATGAATGTAGCTGAACAGATTGTGTGATTTATTTTATATGATTTATGAGGGGACTGCTTATTGATCTGGACAGAGTGATTGGAGTCTTGGGAGGGAGGGGTGCAAATGCACTGTAAGTGTAGCTGGGGAATTCTGTTGGGAGAACATGCATGGCTTTATTTTGCAGAGAGGATGGGGAGGTAGATAACAAAAAACCCTATCCTCAAACCTGACCAACCCTCCTGTAACTGCAGTATTCCAGGTTTCTTTGCTTGCATGCTCCATCCTTTATTCCTGCGCTTTGTCTTTTTTAGACTATACACACTTTAGGGCAGAGTTTGCATTTTCCTCTGTGTTTGGAAAGTATCTAACCCATTATCCTGGTAGCTCCCAGCATAATGATGTCAATGACTCCAAATTCAGCAAGGTATTTAAGCACGGATTTCACTGGAACTACTAGTATTCTTACGTACCTTGCTGAATCAGGCTCATTATATGAAAGCTTTGTGTTTCTTAAATGTTTATAAATTGTATAAATAAACATGGATAGAATGCTAAAATAATGTTTAAAACTCTTTCTTTACTAATGTATATGCATATATTTCCTGACAAAAAATAGTGGGGATATCATGATACTTGTGGGCATCTCTATCTGCATTATGCAATAAACATACACTTACAGAGATGTAACAATTATGTGGTATCACTCTTATTCCATTGTTGTTACACCTCAAAAGTGTTCTTAGTTATTCACCTGGTGCTAGTAATTTTTGTTGGTAGGCATCTAAAATTATTTTATCACCATTGTCTTGGAAAGACAGGTGAGTAGGTGTTTTCCCCTGGGCTACTAAATTGCCATGCTGATTTTTGCAAAATTGGATTAATTTAAACTGAATTAAATTGGATTAGATTCCATTGATTTCAATGGAAGATAGGAGCCTAAATCCTTTTGAGGATCTGGTCCTCAGTAACTCTAAATTGAATCCTTATTTAAGACACTTCTTTGAAGAGTGACCAGGTTTTCCCCACCTTTGCCCCCCACTGACATTGCTATCTGTAGCATTAAAACCTACCAAGATTTAAATCCTGGTGATTGTTAACTCAGATTCTCCTTTTGCTAGAACTGGTGGCAAAAAACATCCACTAAGGTTCACCAACTAAGAACGGCCAGCTGAATTGTTAGGAATTTATTACTATAAAAAAAACCTAGATACTAATAACCATCCTTCTTTTTGGGGAAAAAAGATAATTGAGCGATGTCTTATACTACACAGTACCTTGACTGAGTTTTACTTATAAGCATCTTGATACCTCCTGCAGGGTAGGTAATGTTACCTTATTATCACATTTTGACAGTTTTTCAAACGAGGTTGGCTCTGTGAAACAGAACTGTATAAAATTTAACCTTCTAAAGTAAGCATATAATGTGTCATTATAGGAACAATAAAACGAGCTTGCTGCTTCTCAATTTTAAGAGCAATAAAACGCACCCTTTTATCTCTGAGAGATACTTCTTGCTGCTGGCATAGGGCACACAAGTTCAGCCACTTGAAATCCTACAGAAAAGTATGGGCTTCCCGATTTGAAAATATGTGCTTCATTTCAGCAGTCTCAGATGGAACAGGGCAAATATTCTCTGTGCATCTCCCCCTCTCTTTTCTAAGGGAAATGCATCGATAGTAGGAATGATGACAGGCTGCTGTGATCAGCTTGGAGTAAGAACTTCTTATGTGGTTACCCATTTGATCCAAGGTGTCTGGCTTTCTTCTATTGTAATTTTGTTTTTTTCCTGTTGTCCCTGGCGTTATTTTGAATGTGCTACTGCTTAGGAGTTGATTCTGGCGGTAATTAAGTCAACAATAAACATTCCAAATCCACAGTAAAGTCAACAACTACATAGTCTGGATGTTCCCTTTTTAAATTTCCCAATACTTATTCTTGGCTCATGGTCAACTAAACAACAATTCCTCTCTATAAGAGAGGATGCCTAGTAGATTGAACATCATAAAAAACACTTTCCTTTTTTTCCCTTTCAGTGCAGGTTATTAAATGCTCTATCATACAGGAACATGTTTTCTGATATAAGGTCACCATAACAGCGCTCCCAATATTAACCCCCAATATATTTTCTTTCACTATAACAACCTCTTTTTATTACACACAGAATGCTCTGCTCACAGAAATGCTCAACTGGGGTTTTGCAAGTAATCTAGGCACAAATTAGAGATGATGTGGGTATTAAAAAAAAAAAAGGGGGGGGGGTCAGGCTCCATCCTCCCCAGTAAGGTTACAAAAGCTTAAAGGCTTCAAACAAAAATAGAGTTGCGTTTTTTCCCACCCAATATTTCAGAAAAGTTTGGGGCAAGATTTTACTATAATGAAAAGATATTTTATTTTTCTTTCAAAGAAAACAAAATCTTTTTTAAAGCTCTCAGTTCTGCTTTTAATTATATTCTTAATTTACTTTGCAGTTAAAATGGATATGGAAAACCAGTATTCTTACAGGCCCTGATCCTGATCCCACTGAAGTCAATGGAAAGACTCCTATTGACTTCAGTGGGCTTTGGATCAAACCTATACTCCATATATGCTAGCCTTTAAACTCAAAAATTCATCACTCATGCATGCAAGTGATTACGTGTATGTACAGAGAGCTAGGTTTGAACATTTGGCCCCAAGGATTGGAGATGACTATTGTGCAGCTACTATACATAATGATGTCCCATTCCTTGTACAGCATGAATCAAAGTCAAGCCCTGAACTGTACATAAGCATATGTCTGAAAAACCTCATCTGGACAGAGAACTAAAAGGTGCAAATGTTACTCTAGTCTGCCCCAAGACCAATGGAGTAGACCTGGGGTATGTGCTGAATATTTGACATTAAAAATTATGTGAAATTTGCCAGTTAGAATATTTGGCAAATGTTTAAATTTTTGTAAATTTTTACTCAGCTCTTGAGAAAAATTTCTTTCAGAAAAATTAAATATATCTATTAAAATGGCAAAATACATTGAATAAATTATTAGATGCATCATATTCAGCCAGCTCCAAGGTGGCATTGACTGATTCTCCACAGCCAGAACTGCCAACCCAAGTATTTTGGGGTGAGGCTGTGTGTCACAGGGTAAAATTCATGTATTTCAGGGTTTGATCCAACACCCACAGGAGTCATTAGATTTTAGTGGCCATTGGATAGGCTCATAGTGCATGGATTTTATACACAGTACTCCCCCCCCCCCAGGGGTTGGTGGTGTGTAGTGCAATACCCACACTGAACATAAACACGCAGCCTGAAGGAAGAACCTACTCCCAGGAGCCTCGCTGAGTAGTATAGGCGGTTAGGAGAGGGCTGAGGCAGTAGAGGGCAGTGGTTGCACCATATTAAGAGCCTGCATTTTAGTTTCCAGCCCATCACACAGTGGGCATAATTAGAGCTTCGAGGTTAACCCAAACCACCATAGGTGAGGGGGAGCTTGGAAGAGACATGGAGGACATACAAACAAGGGAGAAAGGAGAAACTATTAGGGGAGATAAGTGAGATAGAAGGAGACAATGAGATTGTTGGAACCTAAGTAGGAGATTTAATGTTTGTACAATATTTTGAAAATGCCATGTGCCATGTAAATGTTGCCACTGATTTCATTGGACTGGTGGCACAGAAGGTGGAGAGAGAGAGATAAATGTGGGTGTAGTGAGGGAGAGCACCATGAGGGGAACCAGGGAATCAGGAGAGAGACTAACTGGGGAGATAGGTAAGAGGAAAGTGCAGAGGGTAGTTGCTGGAATAATGGAAAGGAAGGAACAGAAAAGTTAGGGAAAGCTTGGGAAGGAAAAATGTTGGGAGATCTAGGAATGAAGGTGGAAAACTGGTAACGGGGAAATGGAATAGAAAAAAAGAGGATGGAAAAAAGAAAAATACTGAAAAGAAAACAGAAGGAAAGAACTTGAGAAATGGAAAAAAATACAAGTAAAGAAAGGAAAGACAAACAGCTGTAAGGTTTCATTCTTTTCACCATAAATTTGTTCATTTTCCAACATCTTTTTGTACATTGCTAGCAGAAAAAGGAGGTGTCTGAATAGAGGGAGAGAGACTAATTTTAAGTCTAGATGGGGGAGATTATTGGGGACAATCATGGCCTGGTAAGGCAGGTGTTTATCAAGCTGATTGGGCTCTGGGGTGATGGGGGCCATTTAGTTGCGATTTGGAGCATTGCCATTAGGAGGCAGTTGAAGATGATAACCAGACATTGGGTAATTACTTAGAAGAATTCCTTCTAGTCTAGCTAATGACAACCAGTAGCAGTTTGGAAGCTTGATGCAATTGTTTGTTGAAAAATCAAACAGACCATACAAAAACTTCAACGCTGTGTTCTTGAACAGTGAAACTTTACATGTATGCATTGGGTGCCTTTTGTTTTCTTAGTTACATTACATAAACAGGACTGGTGGTAGTAACTCTTTTAAAGTATCATCTACATTGACTTTCTATGTAACCATCTGAAATTGCTCGAGAATGAATCAAATGGGAAGCCAGTTAGAGTTCTATCAATCTCCTTGAGGAGTTCGATTTAAATTATGTCAGTCACATTTTGTTGTACAATTGCTGCCTTGTTTTTGTTTTTGCTTTTGTTTCTGCGAGGGCCATTTCTCAGCACTCTCATTCACTGCTTGCCACAGTAGGAAAATCTTGCAGGGTCAAGGAAAATTAGTGCCACTGGATGGACTATATATAGAGAGAGAGAGAGAGAAAGAGAGAGAGAGAGAGATGTATTAGCAGCAATTGCATGCCCCTGAAACTTAGTAATAGTGACACTAGTGACGTTTTTTGGCAAAGAAAGAGACCTACTGGGGACCAGAGTGACATTGGCTGCTGATTTTTCCTTTTTACATTTTAAACATACACAACCCCATGTAGCACACGGAGAGAAAAAGAATGTAAACAGTTCAGATGTTGACAGTTGGTATTAGTGTGAGAATGTATGTAACTGGCATAAAATTAACAGGTTGTATTCTGCCAAGTTTCTTCCTAATTGATGTCATTCAGGCTCCTCGGTAGGCACTGGAACACTAAAACTCGAATCTCCCCAAGGTCCTTCGCTGTTCAGATAAGGCAATACAGTTTCTCCGTAGTTCTCAAAACTGGAAATTAATTTCTCTGAGATCTTAAAAATGATGATGCCTTTGAGCCCCGTCTTGCAAGGTGCTGAGTGCCTCAGCTCCCCTTGGCTTGTGGGTGAGGGGAGGCATTCCACACCTGGTACGATCAGATATTTGGTTCCTGCATTTCATCTTTCACAGTATGTCCGTGCTTTCCTTGTGGGTCCTGGGATAAAAAAGTGTGGTACAGTATCTCTGTTTTCTAATTTCACCTCCTCAGTGCCGACTGGAGCATCTCTGTTCGGTGGAGGGAAGTGGACGGCAATTCACAGCTCCCAAAACAAGGAATGGTTTTTGTTTTGAACAGCACTTACCACACCAGAGCTGCTTCTCAGCACAAATGTACTAGGAAATGGTAGCACCTAGAATTAGTACACACTTACTGCAGACTTGCTGACATGATAGACATTAAGGGAATGTTATAGTTTGTTGTGTGGGTGAATAGCTAATTAAAAGGACTTGACACACAAGATGCTTTGGTGAATATTACCATAAGGTCTATTGTGTCAGTCTGTGATGGAGTCCCTAAATTGCCTTTTTTATAATACAGTCTATCTGGGATCACATGATTTTAAGCAAGGGATATGAGTTTGATCTATTACATTCTATTTCTGGCTTTGCTAATGACTTATTTGACCTCTGCCTCAATTTCCCATCTCCAGAGTAGGTAAAATAGGTTAAATTATAGGAATGTTGTGAAGCTTAATTTGCATGTCTAAATGCTTTGAGATCCCTGGATGAAAGGATTGACAGAAGTACAAAAGCTATGTAGGTTTTGCCATTTAATATTTTAAAAAATCCATAACTAAATATGCCTGCTATTATTATTTATTATTTGTTTTACTTATTTGTATTACCTGTGAGCTCTAGTCGTGGATCATGACCCCATTGTGCTATGAACAGTGCAAACACAGAACAAAAAGTCCACAATAAATGTAACAAAGTAAGTGTAATTGGAAATGAAATGGAAAACTATTTTCAAAAGTCTGAATGGCACATTTCTATGCTGAGTTCCCTTGGGAAAGGAATGAAAACCAGCCAAGACTGCAAGCATGATTAAAAGAGGTGACCCAAGGTCCAGTCATGTAAGTGCTGAGCTCATCCTGTGAAGTGCTGCTCGTGTTTTTTTCTTTGGCACTCAGCCCGTTGCTGGACTAGGTCCACAGGGCTTCAAATAGGGTGGTTAAAAATAGCTCTGGTGAATTGCATAATCTAAATTCAAATTTAAAATACTTCACCATTAAGTCCAAAATGGCATTGAAAAATTAACATCCCAGACTTAAATTCTACTTGCCCATCCTTACTAAGGTAATCAATAAAAGTGGAATCATAATCTGGTCAAAGAAAAGAAATTGCCTGCAAGGGGTGGGCTCCTTTTTCAGAGTAAGACTTTAATGTTTATTATCCAATTGTAAGTTCCTAGAATAATATTTGGAACAAGGAACCGGACTCTAGCTTTAGCACTAATTGTAATATGCACTCATTAGTTCTTAACGAGATAGCGGACAGCAGAAGAGAATGCATTGTTTGTAATCTCTAATCCTAGAACATTCATCGTCCCTTGTAGGGGGAAGAAGGCATGTTTGTCTTGATTCAGTGCCCATTAAAGTCAATGGGAGTCTTTTTCTATTGATATCAGTGGACTTCAGATAGGCCCATGCAGAATACTACTTACTCTCTGTCACAGCAGAATTTGAGAGAGAGAAGCTCTTTACAATCAGGCAGCATATTCCACTTCAGAGGAGGCTTAATTCTAGAGATGGGTAAAGTGCCCTCTATGTACATGGGAAATCCATGTGCAGTGAGGCCAAAATATTGTCCTTTAGCAGTCTGTAAATTACCTTTGATTGTTGAATCTTTTGGGGTAAAAGATATGTCACATTAACAAAGCACATTATTGGGACTTACTAAACGCACCCATGGAATCTGCAGTTACATTGGTCTTATGTGTGTGAATTGGCATTTGTACTCTGTCTGTTTGCTATTTTTTGCATGAGAAATGGATGCGTTCCCAATTTTTTGTGGGTACAGTTAAGGGGACCGACTAAAACTGTTGTCCTCTATGTGAAACAATATGATTTGAAAGTCATCCTTTACCTACTCCTTTCCTTTAGCTTTAAGCATTGTGTTTTATTGAAATTGAATCTGAAAGGTTTGAGAAATCAAGAAACACTCTGGCTTGGCCTAAGGAAATTTCAATTTAAATCGATGTGTCAGAACAGTAGGGAATGTTATCAGGTACAGTTTCTCTATGTGATAACAGTAGCTCAGTGATTCCTGAAAAAGGCAAACCTTCTAAGTCCTGGAAACCAAAATAATAACAGTCTTGTAAACAAGAGCCGAGTATGATTGCTCTTGACATTCTAATTTACTGTTTTTCAAAAGTCCATTTTCTGTGGCCTGAACAGGCTAAATTGGAATGAATTTGAACACCTCATCACAGAAGTTTTGCTAAAACTGCTTATAACATGGCGTTACCTGCTAAGAAAAGGGATTTAATATGCAATTGTCTTCAGT
This sequence comes from Eretmochelys imbricata, assembly GCF_965152235.1. Classification (NCBI taxonomy): domain Eukaryota; kingdom Metazoa; phylum Chordata; order Testudines; family Cheloniidae; genus Eretmochelys; species Eretmochelys imbricata. Next base: position 26,591,556 of record NC_135583.1, read on the forward strand.
TGACAGAATCTGACTTAAATAGTTTAATTTAGTATTCTTATTGATCATATTTCCAAGATCATCTCTTTCCACAGATGGTCTTCACTTTTAATTATCTCCATTTGACATAATAACATTCAGCCTGTGTGTAATTATGAGCTTCTTCTCAACTTGTTCTATTGATGTATGGATGCAATTAATTGAAGTTACAACAGAACATAATACAATTGTCCCTTCTATATACACCCCTGTTGCTAATTGCAATAAATATTATTTTTTCTGAACTGTATCTGGAATTCAGTTCTCTCACTGAGCCATCAGAATGCAATTATTTTGATCTTCAGAACATAATGTAATACACATTTGAAGAGTTATCACTGTAAGGAAAATATATTTTGGGGTACAAGTTGATATAGGGCCCACTCTTGCAGCCCTTACTGAGCTCCTTTGACTTGCATTGTTAATCGTTCACGTGGTCTTTCAAATTATTTCATATATTCCCAGAAACTGCTTTGATGGACACACATTTAGAGATGAAAATAGAGAGAAAGAAACAACAGAATTGCACTATATTAACAAGAAATTCACTGATCAACTATCGTCCCAACAAAAGAAAATTCCACTAGATTAACAATTGTACTTTTTATCTTCTTAAATACATCCCAGCAATCTCTAACAATGTGTGTGTCTTTCACTAGCAGTTGTAGTAATAATAATAATTTCCTGTGTTTATTTCTCAATATATAGGTGCAGTTTTCTTTGAACAAATGACATTGTCCTAAATGCTGTTTCTATTGAGTGATGGTTTTTGGTGGTGGTATTAAGATTTTATCAGTATTTCTGTTATAAAACCCCATTTAGACTGATTAGAATTTTGTTGTGAAACTTTCATCTGACTGAAACTTGTCATAGCATATAACAACTATTTATTTTTCCTTAATATTTAAATAATATTATTTTAATCCTTTTTAAGAACAAGATAAAATAAAAGCTCCCATGTGTTGTTTTCCTTTAACTGTATGCTGGCAAAAAACAAAATTATTTTTAATCAAATAAAATGTGAAAGCCACTTAACAGTTTCTGTTTTCTTTTGTTGCTGTTTTTTAAAAAATATCTGTTTTTTCTATTTTCAACTGAGATTGTGGGTGCCGATGCACTTTGACAATTAAAGAAAACTGTGTGTGTGAGAGATGCTGAGTCTTTTTATAAAACTGTGTAAAATGAAAAGAAGCAGAGTGGTGGCTCTGCAATCTGAAGTTCTCTATTTATCCATATATATCAGATTGAATAAAGGTAGCTGTAATGCAAGCTTTCACCACTCTACCTATGATTTCAACTCTGTTCTGGAGGCATCACCTGTAGAGCGAGAAGGTTGTTCATTGGGAGACATTCATATTCTGCTGTAATTACATGGAAGTGATCCAGATTTCCTTTCCCCTTCTCTGGTCATACTATGTTTTTTATAGTTCTGAGGTGTAAAGCACATCATCCTTTAATTATAATCATGTATAAATATGAAACGAGTAACAATTACATTTTTGTAGTGAACATTCAGAAAATAAGCTTCATTTGACAGAATTTGAAACCTTGTAAGGTAAGAAGATGTGTGCTTAGCTTCTAGCTCTTCCTACAGATGTGATAACTCCTTTAACAACGACTCTGCCTTCGCTAGTTAACCCTTACATATTCTAGCATTTAAGCAGAAGTTGTCACTTCTGGGGAGGTAATTGCTTTTGATTACTTTGAGTCCACATTGACTAGTTTGTTTAATTGCATATTGTGCAATACCAAAAGGAAGGAAGCTATTTGCATCACCATTATGCCTACAATGCATTAACCTGTATCAATCACCTCCATACACTTGCTGCATTTTCAATCAATAGTTCTTTAAATGTTCAGCCGGTGTGATTTTAAAATCAAGTTCAGTTGGGTATGTTTAACAGTGCGTTAAAAAAGTTATTACCAGATATATTGGTAGCAAAACACTCATGCTGCTTATGAGTTGGCTGGTATCCTGACTTTCACTCTTATCTAGATTATTTTTGGATAGTTTGGCAAATCTGTAGTTTCGGGCAGTTCAGCACATCTCTTCATAATACAACTTAAATTCAACCATAAAAACTAATGGACTGGAATACATCAAGGCTTTAAAGACTTATGGCCAATACCATATATTTTGTGCAGTGAAAGGGGCTATCAGCCTAAGATTTGTCATACAAAATCTCAACCTGAAATTGAAAAACTATGCAATTTTTCTTATAATGACGATCTTTCTTATGTAGAGAATGATCTGACTTTTATTGAAATACAATAGTTACAAGTAGAATCTCTTGTAAGCAATCACTATTGATGGCTAAACGTATCTTCTCATTGCTGAAAGGAAAAATGACTAATGAAAAGGCAAACATGTTTGCTTGAAAAGGAATGGTCACCACTTTAGTCAACAAGTAAACATAACAGGACAAGTGGTAGGCTGACCTTGCCAATTTTAGTAGTCCAACTGCTTCCCAGGTGGCTAGTAAGGGTCTCAGGCCACTATGATTCTGGAGGAGTCAAAAACCTTTGCAATGCAACCTTCTCCATTACTTGGTAAAGGTTCATGTCTCCTCATAGGTCTGTAACATTGTGAAATAGGTCTCTGTGGGTATGCCTACACTGCAATTAGACACCCATGCCGGCTGACTTAGGCTTGTGGGACTTGGTTTGTGGGGCTATTTAATTGTGGTGTAGCCACCTAGGTTTGGGCTGGAGCCTGGGCTCTAGGACACTGTTAGGCGGGAGGGTCCTAGACCTTGGGCTGCAGCCCAAGCCAGAACATCTACACCGTAGCAAAACAACTCCATGGCCCTTGCCCCATGAGTCAGTCAACTGGCATGGGTCAGTTGTGAGTGTCTAATCTTAAAGCCAGCAATGTATTTAGGTGCATTCTTACATTTAAAGTCAACTGGACTAATTATATGCTTAATGGCACTGGTCTGTAACTATTCGTGTGCTTAAAAGTGAGCATGCACTTGATTATGATCTCAGTGAGTTAGTGGAGGATCCGAGAATAGAACTAAAGGTCTTGGGCTTCCAATCCCCTCTTTCTGCTACTAGACCATACTTACATAGGGGAAATGTAGCTGTTTTATACTATTTACAACACAGTTATGCTGTATGTTCTCTTCAGATAATTTTAGAAAATGAAATATTTGAGCAATGTAAACGTAGAATATGAACATATCGCCCAAGCCACCAGCCATAACAGTAGCAATTATAGGTTCAACTTGATGTAAATAATAAAATTACATGTAAAATTAGACACAATTTGTACAGAGGAGACAAAAGTTAGTTATTTAAGTCCAGGCACGCAATCTCATGTTTTACTTAGGGTGTGAATCAATATGTCTAAAGGCTGTAATGGCCCTCAGTTCCATGATACTGTGGTACGTTACAATATGATTAGGGCTTTGGCTTGGCTAATAACGAAAGGGGGAAAATCACAAAAAAGCAGAAATACTGTACTTCCATATTATGGACACAAAGATTAAAACTATAGTTCCTATAAATCAAGGGTACTTGAGAGTCTGCTTTAATATCTGAAAACCTTGTATGTTTAATCTTATGTGCTGGTATAAAACACTACATATAATTTATGTGTAGTGAATAATATTACTTATGCATTCTGAATTTATTAGCACTCCAACTTTCCTCAGATAAGTTGGCAATGAATATTAAATATAACTGCTGTCAGAAAAGGGTTTTGCATCATACTCTTGGATAATTTGTACTATTTTGAATGGTGCCATTGATAAAAATCTTTAGTTTAGGAGTTAAAAATGATCTTTGAACCTGGTGCATTAAATTAATCTATTGCAGTAAATACATATGGGTATTTTGGGTGTAAGTCCTTTATTTGGTGCTGTTCAGACATAAACATATATTTTTTGAAAGCTGGTTGTGCAATCAGCTGTCACTGTTGCAGGAATTCATCTTCATGGTCGATAGATTTGTCTTTCTCTGAGGTTTTTGTGTAAATAAATTCAAATTTTTTCATTTTAATATGATCTAATCAGTATGTATAATGCATTTTAATATAATAGTTACTAATTATTTAGTATCATTATTAGTTTTCTGCAGTTTATATGAATTAAATTGGGACAACTCTTGTACCCGCTAGCATTGCCAAATAATTTTTTAGTATTTTTAAAAGATCAGGTTATTTAATAGTCTTTTGAGAGCTTAAAACTAAATCCTGTTTGTGTTTTGCCAGTTTTTGCTTAATTTTTTCAAATGATAATTAATTACTATGAGTATTTTATTACTTTTCACTTATTTTATTAGAATGATATTTCACTGTTTCCTACTTTGCATGCAAATGCAAACCAAAAAATCCTCTGTCTTTTTTTCCCTTTTGTGAATTTTGTGCTTGTTAAGGAGACACAGGGCCAGACTGTCAGCTGGCATAAATTCAGTGGTGCTATACCAGTTTACACTAGGTCAGGATTTGGTCCAAGGTCTTCTCTTTATTCTTAGGAAAGATAATAGCATATGAATTTGCAGTTTAAGCTCATGGTATCACTCAGTGTGCCTCTGTCTTGTTCTGGAGGGATTTACTCAAGGGGTAAAAGTGTAATTTGGCATCTGTCATAAATATAAAGGGAAGGCTAACCACCTTTAAATCCCTCCTCGCCAGAGGAAAAAACCCTTTCATCTGTAAAGGGTTAAGAAGCTAAAGATATCCTCGTTGGCACCTGACCAAAATGACCAATGAGGAGACAAGATACTTTCAAAGCTGGAGGGGGGGAAACAAAGGGTTCTCTCTGTGTTTTTTTTCTTTTGCCAGGACCAGAGCAGGAATGCAGGTCAGAACTCCTGTAAAGGGTTAATAAGCAATCTAGTTAGATATGCGTTAGATTCTGTTTTGTTTAAATGGCCCATAAAATAAGTTGTGCTGAATGGAATGTACATTCCGGTTTGTGTGCCTTTTTGTAACTTAAGGTTTAGCCTAGAGGGATTCTCTATGTTTTGAATCTGATTACCCTGTAAGATATTTACCATCTTGATTTTACAGAGGTGATTCTTTTACTTTTTCTTTAATTAAAAAAATCTTCTTTTAAGAACCTGATTGCTTTTTCATTGTTCTTAAGATCCAAGGGTTTGGGTCTGTGTTCACCTATGCAAATTGGTGAGGATTTTTATCAAGCCTTCCCCAGGAAAGGGGGTGTAGGCCTTGGGGGGGTTTTGGGGGAAAAGACATTTCCAAGCTGGCTCTTTCCCAGTTATATTTGTTAGATGCTTTGTGGTGGCAGCAATAAAGTCCAGGAACAAAAGGTAAAATAGTTTGTACCTTGGGGAAGTTTTAACCTAAGCTGGTAAAAATAAGCTTAGGGGGTTTTTCATGCAGGTCCCCACATCTGTACCCTAGAGTTCAGAGTGGGGAAGGAACCTTAAGAGCACCCATGTCAATTCAGCCCTTGCGTGGCTTCTAAAAGGGAACAGCTCCCTTTTGAAAAATCCAAAACTTTTAAGGCTGGAATTTTCAAATGAGCCTAAGGGAGTTAGATGCCCAGCTCTTATTGAAATTTAATGGAAGTTAGGCACCTAACTCTCTTAGGTTCCTTTGAAGATTCAAGTTTAAACCTTTTCTAAGGTGAGATTGTAAAGTGAATCCACAAAAGTATATGCACATGGAGGTCTCCATGGTTGCATGGAGAAGTTTGTTTATGGCCAGATCAACTGATCTTTTTAAGAGACATTTTTGTTAGCTATCGTGATGAAGTAATAGATTTTGGGACAAGAATGTGGCACTGGAGACAGGATGGCATTTCCAACAATAAAAGCCTGAGCTCACATTTCCTGTGCTCCTACAGAATGAGACTCTGTGTGTGCACCTGAAGTGAGGCTTTGCACCTCGGAAACTTGGGTGCGTATTTAGGAGATTCATAGATTCCAAGACCTTTGTTTGTGGGATAGGAAGGATTTCAGAGAGGATAGCTTGGACATTCTTCTATTTTAGCATGCTTCTGCGTTCCCAGAAGTTATCTACTATCATCTGTGAGAGATCCCACAATGCAGTGTCATTAGTGTCAATGTGAACCATCACCAGTGGATCCTTTCCCATCTATGTCAAAAGGGCTGGTAACATGTGCATGGCAGAAAACAACACCAAGCACTGGGTCATATGGAGGATTTATCTGCACGACAGTCCAGTTTTTAGAAGCAAACATGGATTTAAGCAGGGTCTATATCTGTCAGCTGATGGAGCCTTTGAAGCTGTAAGGAAAAAGACCATGTTCATCCTACTGTGACCTCATAGTCTGATCTTTTGTCCTCACGGGTCAAGTGGAATTCATACTGTCGCAAGACGGTCTTTCCACATTCAGTTTAGCTATGGCTGAATTGTATTGAAGAAAGATGCAACCTGTTCTTTCACTCATGAGCATTGTCTTCATTTGTAGAAGTTCTAGTTACCTTGGAGTTTCATAGGAATGTGACTTAGATTCCTTTCACACATTTTTTTATTAACTGAGAGAATATCCAAGAATAACCAAGACTCTTACAAGGTTAACATGACCTAGTATTGCTTGGAAGTGTAGACACAACCTTCTGAGTTACAGCTGTGACTAATTCTCCATTTTAATAACACAGACTCCTAGCTGTAGCCTCAGTTTAAGGATGTAAGGCATGAATAAGTTATTAACTTTTAAAAACATTTAAAGCATATCCTTAAAAACTTGGACCCAGATTATCCTGTGCCTACACCATAAGATGCTAGTGGGACTTTATATATATATATATATATATATATGAGGAAGTCTCTGAGGATTTCCTTATGGAGATTCCCCTGCTGCATGCTAAGGGGGGTGGAAGGTTGGCTCCCTGAGGTGAAGGACTGCCCACAAAATCTGGCAGGTCCTGGGACAGTTGTGGGAGACCCCCATGATGCTCCCATGTTCAGGAACCCCTCTGGCCATAGTTACCTCTGGATATCTTGGAGTAGAGCCATAGAAAAGCTTTAGCTTTTCTAGGCAAGTTTCTGTTCTCGATCCTGGGAGGCCCCAATTCCAACCCCTCCTCTTGCTCAGACAATGCTCTGCAAGGTTAGTGGGGACAGTACTATGGAGGCATCGCTGCAGAGACTTGGTGTGGGGATGCTATTGACACACAGAAAAAAATTACAAAGAAAAAGACATGCTCCTGCAAACACACATGTACAGTATTTACCCAGTCTATTAGTGTATTGGCTCCAGCAATGGTAGCAACAGTAGGGAAGCTAGTGTAGATGTGGCTTTAGATGCCACCTGCATTTTAAGCACCATGTTGTCTTACACTGTTCAGAACACGACATGGTGCTTAATGTGCTGCCAGCATCTTATCTACTCTTCTGTCTCATTGGATTGTATTTTCAAAAGGACTCAGCATTAGCCTAACTTTGCTCTTAATTAAGTCAATTTACTACCAGTGCTGAGCACTTTTGAAAGTCCCCACCTATTGTCAGTGGAGAATCTGAATCGGTAGTCGCACTGATGGGAAATAGTAACGATGATGTCCTAGTGCAGACAAAACTACAGTGAGTGATTTCATTTTAGAAACAGTCCCTTTATTGCCAACAATTAGCAGTATGACATTTTCACAATGACTGTTGCTTAAGTTTTAATGTTTTCACTGTAGGCAAAATAAAGAAACAAAACCCCACATACTTGATTATTAAAAACCTAAGCCTTCACTTAGAGCTCCCCATTCAGATCTATCATAAAGAAAAACAACATTACATCTCTTTACTACTCTCACCTGGTTCCTTTACACAATACATGTGTTCTGCAGGATATTAAAAAAATCTATGATGCACAAGTGAGTCGTAACAGGAAAAGCAATTACATCTTTATCTTTATTCAGAGCACATACAATACTGGGCTGTTCAGACAAGGATGTGACATTTCCAGGCAGACAGCATTATTCTACACGCTATGCAGTTTAGGATTTTAATAAGAGCTTTCTCATGGAAACCTTTCTAAAATATTTTTACATCTGTTCAGCTAGGCACTCGTGTGTGAAGGTACAACACAGGTGAAGAGCCATATGCTCCTCTCCGTGGGGAAAGGAAGCTGTGGTCCCCACAGTATCGGAGACTTTCTTTGGCTATTGCTCCATTGCATTGTTTCCTTTTGAAGATAAAGCCAGCAGTAGAGCAGAGCAGCCAGAGATGAAGCTGGTAGCTCTCGGGGTAACCTCTCCTCAGATTCTCCTAGATCTTGACCCATCTGTGCTCCAGCACCCAAGCCCTCTGCAGCACCAGTAATGTTTTTTTTCCTGTGCCTTGCTGCGACTGGCTAAAGCTCTACCAGATCATCTGGATCCCGTCCACTATTTGAAAGCCATGAATGGGGGAGTTTTCAGTGAAACAGTAATGTGAATATATTTTGCATGGTAACTTATGCTACCTGAAGGGAACTTCTTACATGTAGTTGCTTTTCCCAGACTCCTTCCAATACCCAACCTTTGGCCCTGTAGCATCCAGAGACAGCTTATGATGTATGGAAGAAGCTGTTGCATAGTTATTTCCCTTCTGCCAGGTTCCCTTAGTTACCAGGTGAGAGATTGGAACATCTGCCCTGCAAGTGAAGAGTTCTGTTACAACACTGCGGGGCAAGGAAGAAGTCTATGCTTACTAATTGATAATAACCTATTTTAGATGTAGAATTTTTAACCACACCAAATCACCACTGTAGGATGTCCAAATAACCAGGAAAAGAAAGGGAACAGCTCCCATTCTTGCTAAGAGAACCACCTTCAAGCATTTTAATAGGAATGAAAAGAAACTTCACCATGAAACACCTAGGCCCCTCAGTTCCTCCTTCCTGGTGGTCCCCAAAATCTTCCCTGAGAATGTGCTCAATTACTTTGTGTGTTAGTCCTCTACAGTATTGCATATATTGAACAGTTTAGGATTCAGATAATAGACTGCTAGGTTTCCTGCCATTTCTCAAATCTCCAAAGAGAGTCTTGTTTGAGCATTACCTGGCTTAACATATTTACTTGGGATGATGTGGTAATAAAGTTCCTGAGGAAATCCATGTACAATAAAATATTCATGAATGATAGATGAGGACTTTAGGTTTTGAAATCTCCTAGGTAGTGGTAGTAGCTTCGCAATGTGATTTGCTGCATGGGATTGTACTGCCTTGATGCTTTATTTGTAGAGTACAGTACGAGGTGCTGGGTATGGTGTATTCTCAAATACTGATGTGATTTTCTACACAGGAACATAACACCTGACATTCCATTAGCTAAAAAAATATTTTATGTGAGAGAGATGGATAAAGAGAGAGGGAAAATAATAATAATCCCCTCCTTATTCACTTACAGGCTTTATTGATGGGCTGAGACCTAGCTATACACTGTAGACACAGTTTCAGATTGCTTCATTTCCCTGCTGGGAACAAGGAGTTTCATTTATCCATCTGCAAAGCAGAACACTAGGAGAAAACTCTTTTATGATATATACAGGAGAAGATGGTTTTTATCTTAGTATCACTCTCACTTCTCTATACTATTTTAAACCACTGTGTCATACTATTTGATAACTTACCCCTTTTACCTCTCTCTCTCCCTCAAAAAACAAACAAATCATCCTACCTGCTTTTGTTGAATCCCTTCACAATTGTACATTTTAGCATTTTCTTCAAGTTTGCCCTGTGGCCCTTAAAGTTGTCCATCATTGCAGCATTTTTCGTCTCACCAGGAGAGGTGAGTAAATGGTCTCTTCTAAGGTTAGGCCCCATTGGCAAGGGGAATGGGAGAGTGGCATATCCAGTGTCATGATCCTCACACCAGGATAAAACATGCTTCTGTGGCATGGCTGATCTTTGCTGGCCTGGAGAATGGTAGTTCTAAAGGCTTCCAGGTACTGGAGTAATCCACAGCATGTCACATTGCATGGGTTGGCCTAATTCAGTAAAGTAATCCCACTAAATGTGGTATGTGTGGAGACCATAGTGACACTTACAGTTAAGACTGCTTATCTGTTTCCTTCTAAAGGACCAGTTTCATTCTTTTACAGGCTAACATTTTCCAACTCTGGTCTCTGCTTAAGAGTTAGTTTATTTTTTGTAAAATTTGCACACAAATGGTTCAGTTGTTCTTGAATGTGAAGAAAGTGGGGAGGAAAGTTTAGTCATTATAATGAAAAAATAGTGACTTTTATATCTCTGTGCTTTGGGATAGAAACCTGAAATCTGGCAAGGAATTAGTCCTTCAGCTGGAAATGTCTATTTCGGTCATCTGGTGAAAATCCATTTTGATTTGGCCAAATAATTATGGTTTACAAATAGATTTCTCGCTCCCAAAGTAATTATCTATTTATTTGTTCCAGTCTCCCAAGGTCCTATTTCCACTACTCAGAGATATGTAAGTAATTTGAGTGAAATTTTTGAACTCAGAAAGAGATGTAGTTAAATAAGGATTTTCTGGCCTGAACTATTCTTCTCTCCTTCATAGTTTGCTTTTAATATGTAGAGAAGATGGAACAGAGAGAGAGATGACAGAGGGTCATCAGAAGTATACATAAAACGTATCCACAATCTAATGCCAACAGAATATTTACATATGATTTAGTGTTGACTGTACAAATTATAACAACATTTATTCATGTAGTTCTAAGAAGTCAAAGCAGAGTGTGAGCAAGCCTCAAGTATCATTTGAAACCTTTGCATTTTCTAGAAACTAAATAAGGCATTTTGAAATGGTCTATTGTAGAGGTAAGATATCACAGCCAAACAGTCTAATATGGATGCAGGAGTTTTATATATATTTGGGTCAAAGGAGGTTAAGCTGTCAAAGACTGCTTTTGAACTATATCATTACTTACTGTACCAAGTGTTATTGAATGTTGGCTAAAATTACTGTTAGATGTTGAATTAGTAGCACAAGCTAAAGTTGTTCGTTTATGACGCAGACACTAATGGCTTGGTCAGATCATTTAAAAAAATATGAAGAGCCGTTTGCTTTTAGAATAGCTTTGGGAAGAAGCTTACAAAGATCTCTTGGGGAGCAACAGAATTCTCAGAATACATTTCAGGATGTTGATAAAACTTGTGGGCAAATGGACCTTAGTTAATCATTAAGTCAAATAGGGTATTTTGCAGATGGATAAATGAAACTCCTTGTTCCCAGCAGTTTTTGGGTGCTGTTAGGATAAAAGAGAGGAGAAACAGCCCAACCTCTGCGGGGCTTGATCAGCCAAGAATTTGCCTTTAAAGTACAATTACAGAAAGAAGCCCAAATGCTAAGGACAGGAAGTATAAGAGGCATCACTGTCCAGTTGATGTGTAGTTGTAGTGTAAGTTTAAGAACAAGTACATTACTAATTAAATCCTAGCATGAGGTCTCTTTGTTTATCCCAAATAGATATATTTTTTTAGTTACTATAAAACTGGTGGTGATTGTTCTGTTCTTTATTATTTGATATTTAGTAACTTTTCAGGGCAGCTCCAGTCATTTCTGTATCCTTGTTCCCAGTGTTGGTAACAGACGACTCATTTGTATCTTCCTTCTGTGCGAGTTTGTCAGGATGAAAGGACCCAAAAAGCCAGTGCTTCCCCTATGCTGAGGGTGGCCATACCACTCAACCTGCCAACCCTCAAATATGTGGGACACAAAAATATTCATGGAAGAAACTTAAAATGCTGTGGGATTCCTTCCTTTTGTATGAATAACATTTTTTTGGTAATCTCAGTTTCCTGGCTTTGCATTTTAAATAACTCTTAATAATAGAAGCTAATGAAAGGAGACTGAATTTGGGACAAAAACTGGTGAGACTTCCTGAAATGCCGGAGAGTTGAGAGGTATGTGGTGAGCACAGTCACCATCTCATCAAGCTCCTGGAAACATTGCAAATGGAGCTGTGAGGATGCCCTGGCACCAGCCAGCAACCAATGGGGATGGCCCAAGATGTCTATGCTTTTCAGTACTTAAAGGAATTGCCAGAAAATGTTGGCTTGAGGTGTACGAACCTTGGGGCCTTTGTCAACTTTGTAAGTTCTACACAGGCAGAAGTCCTTGATCTGAGCCATACCAGAACATTTAAAGTTGTTTGTCTATCAGTTTTGTAAATTAATCTGGGATCCTTTGGCTTGGGAAGCACAATGTAAATGTAACCTGTTATTAATTAACTCTCCCCTTGATGTGCTTGATAGCCACAGTAAATTGCCACACCATGCTTTTTTTTATGTGCTCACATATAATTAAGTCTTATGACAAAAAAATGCTGCTCACCACTTTATAATTTAAGGGCCCAGTTGTGCAACTCTTCTTTACACAGACGAGTACTTTGATGTCAGTGGGTGCACTTACCTGCGTAGGAGTGTCAAGGTTCCTCCCCCACTCTGAACTCTAGGGTACAGATGTGGGGACCTGCATGAAAAACCTCCTAAGCTTATCTTTACCAGCTTAGGTCAAAACTTCCCCAAGGTACAAAATATTCCCCCCCCCCGTTGTCCTTGGAATGGCCGCTACCACCACCAAACTAATACTGGTTACTGGGGAAGAGCTGTTTGGACGCGTCTTTCCCCCCAAAATACTTCCCAAAGCCCTGCACCCCACTTCCTGGACAAGGTTTGGTAAAAAGCCTCACCAATTTGCCTAGGTGACTACAGACCCAGACCCTTGGATCTTAAGAACAATGAACAATCCTCCCAACACTTGCACCCCCCCTTTCCTGGGAAATGTTGGATAAAAAGCCTCACCAATTTGCATAGGTGACCACAGACCCAAACCCTTGGATCTGAGAACAATGAAAAAGCATTCAGTCTTTTACAAGAAGACTTTTAATAGAAAATAGAAGTAAATAGAAATGAAGAAATCCCCCCTGTAAAATCAGGATGGTAGATATCTTACAGGGTAATTAGATTAGAAAACATAGAGAACCCCTCTAGGCAAAACCTTAAGTTACAAAAAAGATACACAGACAGAAATAGTTATTCTATTCAGCACAATTCTTTTCTCAGCCATTTAAAGAAATCATAACCTAACACATACCTAGCTAGATTACTTACTAAAAGTTCTAAGACTCCATTCCTGTTCTGTCCCTGGCAAAAGCAGCATGCAGACAGACACAGACCCTTTGTTTCTCTCCCTCCTCCCAGCTTTTGAAAGTATCTTGTCTCCTCATTGGTCATTTTGGTCAGGTGCCAGCGAGGTTACCTTTAGCTTCTTAACCCTTTACAGGTGAGAGGAGCTTTCCCCTGGCCAGGAGGAATTTCAAAGGGGTTTACCCTTCCCCTTATATTTATGACAAGGAGCTTGCCAACATGAAGAAGGGCTGTTCTACTGAGCATGTGGTGGATTTGGGGGAAAACTATAAAAGGAGTGAGGGCTTCATTAGGGGAATCTCCTTTCTGTCTCTCCTTCTCGCTCAACCTCTCTCATGTTTGTGAGAAAACAAAATTTTACAAAGTGCTCATTTCACTGCTGTGGTGCTCAGTGGATGCTTGCTGGCTCCTCTAAGTGAGATCACAGATATTTACGTATCCTGCCTTAAGCATGTTTGATATAAAGCAACAACATAAAAAAAAATCACATTCTGAATGGTGGTATGACCTTCTTCTGAAAGTTAGTTTTTATTGCTCAGTTGAGTCCTGCACTTGGTACAGCCTACATTTCCTGCTAGCTGTGTAGTATGAGTTAAGGTGATTAGGTTTACTCCTTTCTCTGAGCTTAATGTGGTAAGCACATTCAGGCAGGCTCATGATGATGAAAAGTGAATTTTCTGGATAAATGATAGCAAACTCAAAGCTTTGCGGAGACTGTTCACACTAACAAAATAACTTTTCCATATAAAATTGCCATATGAGAATTTAATTTAGCATTTCTGAATTTTTAATTTCATAATGAGAAAATTATATAAATTGTGATTCCCTGTAGCCCTTCTAGCTGTATTTATTGAAGGATGTCAGTAGTTGTCAATATTCAAACAGTTCTATTCTTCAGCAAAATATAATATTGATATTTCTGCAGTAGTAGTAAAAAAGCTTTATATAGAAAGGAGACAACTTAAATTGGTTCTAGGACTGAAAACTGTGATATACGAAAATGGATTAAAATATCTATGTCGTAGAATACTTATTTGTCTCAGTGTAGATGTACCATTGCATTAACTGGGAGTTTTGCATGCACATTGAAAGGAGAAAGAGCACCTTCTTACCATACCAAAAATATTCATATTGTAGCATGTGAAAGCTACCCTGGCAAAAAGGCTAGATGGTAACTGCAGTAGCACTAGTGTCAATCCAAACTGATAAAGGTATGTCGGGTTTACACTCGTGTAAATGAGATCAGAACGTGCCCCAAAATATTTCTGTTGACTGGAGTACCTTCAGCTCAAGTCTAATCAATAGGTAAAGGGTTATGAAAATTAGAGAGAACCTCATAATCAGCCCTTAGAAAGATTTTTCTTTATGCAGCTGTCAGGAAACTTAAATGGGAGGAATAGTCTATTAAGCATGATACCTGAGATTAAAAATTAGAAACTAGAAATTTGGAAAATGGAGATTTTAAAAGAAATCCTACACACTAGAAATAATAGCATATGAAAATTGGCTTAGTGTAAAACTATGGGTCTGATGGTGTACGTAAGAATCATGCCCTATGGGTCTGATCCAAAGCCTATTGAAGTCAGGAGCTTTCCATGGACTTCACTGGCCTTTTGATCAAACCCTGGATTTTTCCCACAGATTGAATAGTGTTTATTATTTATTTTTAATGTTCTTTTTTAGTGACTAAGACTGGTATACAGGACTAACTCTGGTGGAGACATGGACAGATTTTTAGTTGTGAAGTAAGTCACATTTGCTGCAGTTGCTCTTCGCTTGGTGTTGCTGTGAGGATCCAGGGACACTCAAAGTGGAGAGCATCAGAAAACTGGGAGGGGAAATGATACCACCTTGATTTGAAACAGTTATACGTGTCGGTAGGCTCTACACTTAAACCTCACCTCGTGTATAGTGTGTAAGCCAGGGATGGGCAAACTACAGCCTGCAGGCCGGATCCGGCCCGCGGGCCTGCCACCAGCCTAGCGCCGCAGGCCCTGCGCTGCTGCTGGAAGTGGCTGGCACCACGTTGCTGCTACCCCTGGGGGTGGGGGGCGGGGGCAGAGGGCTCTGTGCGCTGCCCTCTCCTGCAGGCACCGAACTCCACAGCTCCCATTGGCCGGGAACGGGGAACAGCAGCCAATTGGAGCTTCGGGGGAGGTACCTGCAGGCGAGGGCAGCGCGTGTAGCCCTTTGCCCCTCCCCTCCGCCAGGGGCCACAGGGATGCGGTGCTGGCCACTTCCAGGAGCGGTGAGGGGCCAGGGCAGGCAGGGAGCCTGTTAGCCATGCTATGTGCCGCTGCCACCCTGGAGCTGCTCCAGGTAAGTGGTGCCAGGCTGGAGCCCGCACCCCAACCCCCTCCTGCATCCCAACCCCCTGCCTTGAGCCCCCTGCTGCACCCCAGCCCCCTGCCCTGAGCCTCCTTGTACACCCCGCATCCCTCCTGCAGCACAACCCTCTGCCCTGAGCCACCTCCCCTGCTGCCTTGAGCCTCCTGCTGCACCCCACACCCCTCCTGCACCCCAAGCCCTTGCCCTGAGCCCCTTCCTGCACACTGAACCCCGTCCCACACCCCACACCCCAACCCCCTGCCCCAGTCCTACATTCATGGCCCTGCATGCAAGTTCCCCACCCAGATGTGGCCCTCGGGCCAAAAAGTTTGCCCACCCCTGGTGTAAGCAAAGCAGGGTTCGTATGTTAGACAGCCTTCTCCACATCTAAGTCAAGCAGATGGCACAAAATTCACAGGAAGGTGGATTGTATTTCAGAATATGGCCCTACTTCCAAGAACTGACACCTGATCTGCATCCCACTGAGAGGAAAACATCTAGAAATTACATTCATGAACTGAACAATACTCTAAAAGAGAACACCATTTATTACATGGAGAACTGGGTAATACTATCTCCCAGACTTCCTGGTGTCACTCTAGTCTGTTGGTGCTAAGTAGTGATCACTTGAGGCAATACATTACGACTTTAAAGGAACAATTTATTTTACGATTAGGTTAGCAAATATGGGCAATGGCTTACCTCCCTGTTGATAATTGCAAATCAATTATATGTTTTTAAAAATAACTGCTACAGTGTTTTGCAAAACAAATGTTCTTAGAAAGGTGGAAGATCTTTAAGGCCAAGTAATAGAACATGTGTAGTTATTAGCAACAAAAATGTTTAACCCTGAAGCAATATTTCTGTGAAAAATAAATTAAATTAAGGTCAATCAGAGCAAACCGCTGCTAAACGTGGTTAATATAAAAATATCTCGAAGGGAAAAACTAATAGAACTAATTTTTTATTTCAAATGAATTGAAGATACAGGCTCTGATGCAAGATTGTTTTATACACTTTGTTTTCTGTGGGATTTCCCCCAGTTCAGAGTACAATATTGGTAAGTATTAAATACACTTTTTCATTTTTAAATTAAGGTGGCTACATGGTCTAATTGCCACAAAATGTTTTTCTTCAATACAAATAATTGTTGGGCTACAGTAACTTGTAAAAAAGAACAATATTTAGATTACCTACTATACCCCTTTACGTATGTTCAGAAAATCATTTCTGAAGTAATCAAAGGCAACAAATTATTTAGTACACTATATGCACCCATAATAATGGTGAGATAAGAGATTACTATTGTATCTGAAAAATAAAGGAAATGTATTGATATAACCCTTCTGCCAGTCAGAGTTGGCAACAAGGACTGGGTTCAGTATCTAGGGGTTCCTTTTCAACAATACAACACAAAACCAGCTTGAGCCACCACCCAGTGACTTGGGACAATTGTACACCACCCCCTGGGCACCTCTAAGAGGCAATACTTCCCCTCTCACAAGCACAATCTGAGTGTGGCAAAAAGTTTTAATAAAAGGAGGGAAGTAACTCAGCATTAATTTGGGAAAACACAGCAACAAAGATTCATAAACATAAACCATGAGCAAAAAACCCATCCCCAAGTAAGTTGGGCAGTGTTCTTTCCCCCTCAGGTTCTTAGGTTCAGCAACCCAAAAGTCCCTTTAATGTGTCCATCCCTTCTCTACACCCCACTCACAGTTGCTGTCCTTGGTCAGTGCAGCCCCAGAGTTCAGAGGTTCATCTGCAGAGTTCACCTCCCACCCTGAGTGGAATGCAGGGGGTAAGGAGGCACCTTATACGCTCCACTGCTTGGGCACTCGCTCGTTGCCCTGCTTGCCAATTGCTGCACCTCTCTGCAGTGCTCTGCCCTCTCCACCAGCTGCCCTGCTGGCTGCTCGCCATGCCTCTCCGTTAGCTGCACCTCTCTAGGTTTGCCAAGATGTCTTCAGGGCACATTACTTAACACGTTTCTTAGTGATTTCAGCTGTTAGTGGGGGAGCCTCACTGCTGGTGCACACTGGGCAATCACTTGCATCAGAGACTCTGTGATCAGTGATTTCAGCTCTGCAGCATGTAACAAGACTCTCAGTTGAGCTTAAATTAGATCTTTTAGTGGAGAGAGGACAGGTCAAATGCTATTTAAGACCCTTAAACAGATCCCACACTCCCATGTAGAAGTATCTGTCCCTACCCTGTCTCAACTCATCGAGCTTTAGAACCCATGTCTCCTGCCTAGCGAGTGCCGTTCAGTTGAGGGTGAGTCCCTCCATCGGGGTATGCCAGGTACAGTTCTGCTGCCCTCGATTCACACAACAAGGATAACAAAGCTTTAGTATGCCTGCCCCAATAACAAGGAGACTGGGGATCAAACACCGGCCAGAAGTGATCATTTGGGCAAGCAATCACATCATGCTGAGCACCTAGGCAGGGCAGGTGTGCCCATGCAAATGAGATCAGCTCCTGAAATCCTTTTCCACAGCTCACCACTAGATGTCAGGGAAGAGCTCATTCAGACTATGCTTACACTGAAAAACCATTACAAATGAGGATACCTAAATGGAGCTGAATTAGTTTGTTGTTCATAGAGCACAGATAAGCAGATTTCATGTTAATTTTATCTTATTCATCAGTCAGAACAACCCACTAGCTGTCATACTGTATATACCAGGAAACAGAGCAATACTTGAAATACTCTTGAAATATTTCATATCCTTTAACAGGCATAAATGCTATATTGCATCCAACTTTTAAAGTTCATTTTTAGTTTTCTCTATTTCTTTTTCAAAGTTAACACCTCTTGATGTCCTTTTGATTTAGCCTTAAAATTATTAGCAATAAGTGAAAGATTATTGTACATTAGGTGAAGGGATTTTAGAGCATACATTTAGGATCATGTCGTGGCAAAATTTGATATTGTAATAATTAATCAAAATGTTGGTTTGCAGTAAAATCAATGTAAACATGTAGGAGTTAGAAAACCAAATCCACGGTACATGTGTATTTTGTGTGTACAATTACATTGTTTGTGCATGCAAGTTGGGTAATTGTTTATGAAAATGACCAGAAGTCATTTGCATGTACAACGGCTCAGTCTGTATGTACAGTCGCAATAAATAATGTGCCATGTCTACTGGCACAGTAACCTGTTTGAAATGTGACCCATTATATTTTGCATTGGCTAATATTTGGAAGCGTCTGTTTCTTATACCTTGGATAAAAAATCAGGAAGAGCAAAAGTCAACTCAGACATGATTGACCTTTGTCTGTATTTGAAAAACAATCTCATTCTTCACAAATTAAAATACAACATATCAGGAGCTGGAGATGTATATATTCATCCTATGCATGTAGGATGTGGTAGGTCCTGTCTGAAGATCATTATATCCTCCCACAAATGGATAGCCTCTCCTTTCTAGGAAAAGGGGCAAATGTATCGGGAAAGCACCATTACTAAATAATCTCCTGCTTTCACTCAGAAGTTTAAAAAAAAAAAAGAAGAAGAAGAAAGGGGGGGGGAATCTACAATGAATGGGGAAAAAAAACCAAGTTGACAGTTAAGGTGTCCCACAGTGAATTTGTCAGCGTTCCATTTCATGATGTGAGTTGCTGATATTGCAGCTTTGTGGCATTTCCCATCAAATATGACAGGCTTTATAGCAGTTCTAAATTGGAGCATGGAGGAATGTACAAGTTGTTAGAAAGAGTGCAGGGTAGGCAATTGTTGTAAATCTTGTTGTCAGTTTTTGTCTCAATGAAGTCTAAATACTATAGTATTGTCTATTTTATTGACACAAGTGCAGAAGCAAACTAAACAAAAAACATCTTTTCACTTTTTCCTTGTTACATAAATACTATCTGTATTAATTCTGCATATTTGGTTCCAAAGGCTGGATGTGAGACTATGCCACTTTTCAGCTGCATGATTATTGTCTAGAGATTAGACCTCAGGATGAAAGTGAAATGCACTGAAGTGCAGCTCTGGCTTCACTGATATCTGCCCACAAAGGCTGTGAGTCCTTTGATCATTCCTGCTGCAGTAATTTTAGAAACCCCTTCTGAGGATGAAAACTCTCAGCAGGAGGAAAGATCTTCCTCACTACCTACATAACAGTTTAACCCATAGGTGGACTAGATAAGAACTATATATTCACTGTTTGGATGTGCTAAATACTTACCTTTAGTTGTGGACTGTCGCTTTGGTACATGACAGTATTACAGTTTGCACATATATTGCATATTCCTTGAAATAGAAAGGAATGGGGAATGAGGCGAGGATGTAGGGAGCTACAAGATGTACTGCCTAACAACCAGATATGAAAGGCTAGACTGTTAAACAATACTGTACATTAAAAACGAACTACTAGGAATGTACATAAAATTCCAATAACATGTACCTGAATATCTGCCCAAAATACTTTTCTTTCCCTCCAAGGTTCATTTGTCTCTTCTGTATGTGCTAATTTACTCATTGAGTTCTGCCATTCCAAAATGTTCAGTTGATGCACTGATTTCCAGTCCCTGATAATGGTTCTTTTGGCAACTGCAGTCTTGAAGGATGATTTATGCCAAGTGTCTTCTGTGGTATCCCATAAGAAACACCTTTCATTTGATGCCCTGGATAAATAGCTGACACACCTTAATGCTGATTTTGACATTTAAAAAGTAAAATGCCACCTTTTGAGGTGTGATTTGTGATTTGCCTTCTTCACAGCCATTAGAACGGTGGTTCTCAAACTTTTGTACTGGTGACCCCTTTCAAATAGCAAGCCTCTGAGTGCGACCCCACCTTATAAATTAAAAACACTTTTTTATATATTTAACACCATTGTAAATGCTAGAAGCAAAGCGGGGTTTGGAGTGGAGCCTGACGGTCCCCATATAATAACCTCCTGACCCCCGGAGGGTCCCGATTTTGAGAACCCCTGAGAACCCCTGCATTGGAATGACTGTTAAATTGGATAGGCCGTTTCCCCCATTTTGTTTACTGTATTTAAGCTGATTAACCATTTCCTTAGGAGGACGTGGTGAGAACCCTTGGGGCTTTATAGCTTTTTCTGTTGCCTGACATTTAATTTGGGAAAGATGTACTGTAGGCTGAATGGACATACAAGATAGTAGCCTGCTGAGGCTTTTTACACACACTGTGGTAGACAATATGTCAGCAGAGAATCACAATGAGCTTCGTATGTAGTGGCACATATATTGTTTATAGACAATTTAAAAATACCAAAATCCAGTAAACCTTATGCTTCCAGTGCACAGCCAATGTACTGGTTTCAGAGTAACAGCCGTGTTAGTCTGGATATACTAAATGAAATACACGCAGGGATTTGGATTGGAATTCAGAATAAAATTCACAGTTGGATTACTGATAAATCCCTGAAAGCAGAAAACATTTTGAAAGGTCTTTCCCCAAAAGGACAAAAATATAAACTATAGGAAACTCTACATTATGAGTATCATCATCATTTTCTGATACTATTACCATAGTCTTCAGGGGTCCAGATCAGATCCTGTTCTGCTAGTGTAGTCTCTACCTTGAAGAGCTTAGACAGTCACAGCTCTTTATGACAGGATATGACATGAAGTGACATGTCACCTGCATATGCTGGTAGCTTATGTACAGTATTTATGCACTGTGTATACTTCAGTTTGCCCACTTGTATTTCTATATGGGTGGATTCAATTAATTAATAAGTAATACATCATTTATAGTCAACTGTGTATGTGAGTCCCCTAGAGTTTACTCTCAGGAAGCATGGAGCACATCAAAAATAAGTCAGTTGGACAGTTTTGCTATTCATCTTTCCCTATGTGCCTTCAACTGAACAGAAATGATGACCTGTCCACAAAATAAAATGTCAGTCTTTATTTATGTTAGTCTCAGAGGCAAGAAGTCATCTTTTTTTTTCTCTTGGTAGGGTTTCGTCTGCCCCATAATTTTTCAGAAATGTGTGTCCGGGAGTCATTTGGGGTGGCGCACAGGAGGAAACAAAGATTGACTCTCCCTACTTTCTGAGTTCCTGCTTTGGGATATGAGAGCTCGCTTATCCCATGCTCCCAGCATTGTCAGATTGGAGAAGGAGAGCCCAAATGTGGATGCCTGTGGGCCTACCACAACAAACAAAACAAAGTAAGATTGGAGAGCTTTTATATGAAACATAAAGTGACATGATGGGGAAAACTGGTTATTTCTGTGCTGCATTAATTCATAGGGTTCAGACCAAGCTGTATTAGGACCTCACAGATCTACAGCATGGGGAAAGATTTCATGATTAGTTTGACCTTTTCTGACACCCGAATGGGTTAGTTTGAAGATTATCTCTATCATTAACTCCATGTGTATTATGAATGCCTTCTTTGCTTAAAGAACGAAAGAAGGGAGCTTGCTCCAGGAAAATTGTGGAGTCTGCCTGCTTAGTCTGATGATTTTTTCTGAGGCTCCTTGGTGTCAAACAAGAATTTGTGCATGTGTGTATATATCTCTTTATAAAAATTGGTGCAAGCAGATGCAATGATAGACATGCACTCATTTATATCAGGTATAAATTTGGCCCAATGAATTTAATATTTCAGTAGAGGAGAAGGTATACCATAAAAGACAGCAACAAGATTATTCATTATGAAAACTGCAAAGGGGTTATGTAATCTGTAAAGTTTCAACTTGCTTTGGGGAGAACTAATTGGATTTGTCGGCCTTCAAATAGGGATAGTCCCCTGAGCAGGGCAAGAGGGACTTGTAGATTCTAGAGAACATTTCCCATGCCAGTCATCGTTCTCTGAATGGTAGTTTTTGTTGTTGTTTTTCTTTTTCCTGGACAATTATTGCCCTGCACTTGGCCAGGCTTTTGAAAACACCACATGTGCATGCTTTTTTCTTTGATTCTCATCATGCTAGATTTTATGCCTCTCGTCTGAGGAATGCATTGCCCTTCTAGGTAAGATCTGAGGAATAGCTAGCAGACTTTTAGAATTATATAGCAAACTTATGGAGCACTTTAATTGCATATTTAACTAGTTTCATGTGCTTTATTTGCTTTGACATTTTATATTGTAAAGTGCTGCAAGGTGCCTTGCATTAAGGGCTTTATATAACATAAAGTGACTGATGCATTGATATACTTTCTTTCTAATCACCAAAGACTGTTTTGGGCATACTGGAATGTCAGGCCACCTTCACCTATGGCCTACAGTAAAATAATAAAAATAAATCACAGTGAAAAACTGGAAAAGATATATTAGAGTAATTTCTTGGTTACAAACCACATAGTGAGGAGAGAGCTCCTGCAACTGTAATGTTGTCTTCTTCTGAAATACTCACGTAGGGCATCTTACTTCCAAAGTGATGTGCCTGGCAGGGAACTAAAGATCATTAACCAGGAAAGGTTAAGACTAGGAGGTTGTAACTACAGCACTTTCACAACCAGTCTCTGCTTATTGAATTTTATTGTATTTAGAGAAATGGGGCCAAATATGGTTTGAGTTGACAGCAGTGGAAAGATGGTATAACAGGAATCCTTATAAAAGTCTAAGAGTAACGCTATGCACATGTGACTTTTTTGAGCTTTCTTGATCTTCATATTCATCTAAAACAGCATGAAAGCTGCATGCCTTCTTCTTTAAAGGACGCCCAACCACGGCCAATAGTGGTTCTGATTGCCCTCTCACATTATCAGAGTCCATAGAGTTACAATGGCATGAAATCAGACTTGGGTCCAAGCTGTAGAGGGACTATGTGTGACAAAAAGAACAATGACTTCATTTAATGACCACTAATTTGTCAGGATGCTTTGTGGCCATGCTGATATGATTATGACCATTAGCGGGAACAGTGGATCAGATCCTCAGCTGGTGTAAATTGGCACAGCTCCATTAAGGTAAGAGGAGCTTTGCTGATTTATACCTGCTGAGAATCTGGCCCCACATCTTGGTAATTATCTCTGTTTTGTCTGCCAGTTAGAAAGGTTTGTAGTAGGTTAGACTCCTACTGAACAGTTGGTATTTCATAATAATATAGTATAATATTATGGGGCTATTGCACTTGTTTAAATAAATTCAGATAGTTATTAAATAACCATATACTAACCTGAAAGTCTCTTGGGGGAGTATCATTTGGGAGGAGGGGGGGGGTTAATCTTCAGCCGACAGGTTGTCGTCTCTGGTGTTTGACTAACGCTCTCCTTATCAGAGCAGTCTGCCAGCAAAATGCCGTTTTAAAATGTGTTTCCAAGACCATGAGCCAGGGAAAACCCCACGGTCTCACATTAGCACATCAGTACATTCACTGGTCATGCCATGGAAATTCCTAAATGGGTAGGAAGCGGCGGCTGCTGAGGAGGAAGCACCCTCCTAGAGGAGGGTGCATTTCCTCTAGCTACTTAATGCAGAGCGTCTGAAGGTCAGATTAAATTTGTATCTCACTACAAGCATATTAAACCAGTGCTCCAAGATTTTCACTACTTGTCTGTCGATTTTCAGGTGAAGTTTAAGGAATCAGTTTTGACCTTTAAAGCCCAAATGGCGTAGGACATACCCAGCTGAGAGAGCGAACCTCTCTCTCCATGCCATGTGGCCACAGTAGAGATCAGCAGAGGCACTTGAACTGGAGCCCTGTTGGTACAAATGAGAGAGGGCCATCCCTATGAGGGTTCTGTGGCTTTGGTTTCACGACTCCCTTTGATCTGAAATAGCTTAAATCTGATGACCTTCAAGGAACATTGCAAAGCTCATCTGTTTTCCCCAAACATTTTAAATTGGGACGGGGCTGGGGGGAAGGGGGCATGGACAGGAAAGGAAATCTTTAAGAGGAAGGGGTTTTGAGTTTTTGCCTAGGACACTGCTGATGGACTATCTTAAACTGTGCATCAGCACTGAGGATGTATTTCTAAGTTATGTCAAGGGTATTTCTAAGTTATGATCTAGAGTGTGTAGTTAGACACCCTTTTTAGCATTTTTATAAATCTAAATAAATACAATAGATTAGACAAAGCCCTTGGGTACAGTAAAAATGAAATGAAGATTGTCTATTGAACTTGTACAATTAAGATAATAGTTCTTGATTTTCAATTTTTTTATTTTAAAGAAAAATAAGCATTCATTCAAAACACAGTTATTAAAAATCCTAAATACTATCATTACTGAATCTCTTTGCATAGCCTCAGAGTAATAAATGGGAGCGAGAACCCCAGTAAGTGCTTTAATAACTGGCTGCCATTTGCTGAACAATGGTCATCAAAAATATCAGCTATTGATATATGGGGAACCATTAATTTTTGTAAAACCAAGGAAACATTTAAAATTTGCCTAAAATTAGACAGTGTTATTAATTTCCTTCTGAAAGACAGTATTCAAGATATTTGGTTACGAAATCTTCAATCTTGAATAGAATTTCCTTGTACTTCTAAAAGTGTTTCTATTATGTGGGGATAAAGTTTCAGTTTCCATACAAATCATCTGAGGTGCCAATACATACCCTGTCCAAAATATGTTTCTCTTAATTAAAATGACAACTTTACTTCCCTTTCATGTTGCATTACATTTTAGTGTAGGTTGATGTAAAGAATATTTAAAACACTGAAAAGGTTGTATTATTCAAAGCATCTTTAAAAAAAAATTCCTACAGAGAATCATGACTTCTTATTTTTGCTTTATGTTAGCCAGGCATATGTTAGCCACTTCATAAAAACCAAGTGAAGACTTCGTATTTATCCTGCATTTCTCGTTGCTCATGCTAATTAACGTTATTTTTAACCACGTATTTGCTAATATGTAGTAACATCGTAGTGTGGACATGGCAGGTTGTAGCCTTGACACCATTAGAAGGCTGAGGTAAATGCTAATGAGAAGCCCAGGGTTTGCCTCTTAGCTAACCCATATTAGAACCACAACTGCCTTGTCTTCACTAGGATTTTGCCTCATGTTAGTTACCACATGTAAGGTGATTTTGTACCATGGATTAGTTACTTTCCTATTGGGGACTCACCCATGATGAAATCAAATACCCTGTGTGGAGGGCGAGGAGCAGCAAGTCTCACTAATGCAGTGCACCATGTCATGAATTTTTAAAATAATCTTTTGTACATCTTCAGTTTCATAATATCACCTGGCACAAGGCTCCTGACACCAGGGGTGGGGAAAAACATGTTTTCATTAACCAATGTGCTTTTATGGTTATCTGGAGATATTCAGAACAATGTTTTGTTTTTAATATTGTTAATGTTTTATGAAATGCCACATCATGTCAGTTTAATTTTTTTTTGGCTCCCTCATCTCTAAGGTCATGGTAATATTTATTTTAATAGGGTACAATAGAACATAACCTGAAGTAACAGTACACAACATACATTTATATAGAGCTTTATTTCTAAATATCTGATATTCCAGCCCGCAATATCTTAAAAAGTGAATGCAGCAATTCATTTTGAATTTCCAGTGGACAGTACACAGCGATTGACTGTATGCATTTCTAGCCAAACGTCACCTACTAGGATCCAGTTTTTGCTTTCTGGGTATTGCCTTCAAAAAATAGCCTGTCCCTTACATAGTCAATCAATGCTGTGTACTGTAATTGTATTAAGACAGCATTGCTGAAATCTGTTTAAGCCATCTGTCTGTCCATCCAGAAACAAAAAGCAAGAACTAAAAAGCAAGAATAACTGTCAAAGTCTAAACACTTTATCACAAATCCTGTTTTTTAACACAAACACACTGGCCTCCATTAAAAAATCAGCATTTGAAAACAGTTACCTGGCAACATTACTGGAAATAATACAGTTATTTTCTATTGCAGCTACGGGGAAACACTTAGATATCACTTATATCTTAGTTATCACTGTGTATGATATTATTTTATAAGATTGTTAAAGAGATTTTGTTTTGAGGTTTGTAGATTTCAGATGGGTAGTATTTTCTTTAAGATACAGTATTATATAGAATTCTATAGGAGTCGTGTAAGATACACATTCAGGGTTACTGAGTGTCTTTGACAAGGGATCTACATATCACAGCAGGACATGGAAAAGCTAAAGTGTTCATCAGTTCATCAAATTGCTGTCCCTTGACATCCAGCATCACTTCTGATTATGCTCTCATTTATTCTACACTGGTGAAATTCCAATGACTTCAGTGGAGTGACTCCTGATGTAAACTATTATTGGGTTGGGCATTTGTCTGGTCCTCAAAAAATTAGTTAATTGACCAGTCAAATAATGTCAAAAATGGTCAAGAACTTTAAAGCACTTATTTATTAGAACAGCAACAAAGAAAAGTAATGCTTTTTGGTGTCCATTAGGCTTAGCCTTAGATAGATACTTATGCCTAATTACAGACAATAATGTTTTTAATTGAATTATTTTGACTTTCAAGATGCGAAACACAATGAAATGAAGTTCTAGAAAATGAAAGACTGGCAACCAGAAAGGTAGGTGACCACTTACATCAGAGTATTCTTGCTGGAATATTTGACAATATTTGACTGTTGTCATCTAAATGGCAGTCAATTGACTGCATAGTTGACATTATTTGACTGGCCAATTTACTGGCTTGCCAAGCCTAAACTGGTGTAATTAAGATAACTGTTTCTCATCCAGGTGTCTGTCTTGGCCAAGCCTTGGGAAAGCAAGGAAACTGCAGTGCTCCGAACTGATTAAAACAATAAAAAGATGTAGAACTAAGTATCAGCAACAAACTGTTGGGAATACAGCCCAAAATCATGCCATCTCTCTAGGTAGCTTCATGTAACATTTTAACAAAATGGGCCAAAGAAGATTTTATAGGATATGCACTAAAGTTGGATAAAAATTAAAGAGGTTTTAAAGATGGATAGGAATTAAAGATGCATGAATATTTGTCAGAAAAACATTTGTTTGATGTGTTCAACCTTCCTTTCTGCTTGGAAATTGAACAGATTACACAGTTTCTCAGATATATTCATTTTTAAAGTCTACTCTAGTACCTTGTCAATTTTTTGGTCTATGAATTCAGCCTTGTCACTTAGTTGTGATCGCATTCCTGTGCAAATACTGAATTTTGCTTTGAAGTTCACTTTTCATGCACATGAGTGCTCAGATCCTATGGGACTGTTATATAAACACCTCAGTAGAAAGATTTCAGAGACTCTGAATAGATCTAGTAATTCAGTAGGGACACCTGAACTTCATCCATCATTAGGAAATCATAAATCTTACCCAGATCTGAGACCAGATTGATAGGATCCAGGGTTCTAGCAGAATGCAGATGATCCTGGAGTGTTTCATAGTTGGTCAGGTCTGGAATAAGGTTTCTGCTGTCACATTCTAGTCTTTCCTTGCAGCTTCTTTTTTTCCTAGGTCATAGTGTGCATACTAAAGCAGCCCATGATTTTGCTGTTGAGGAAAGGAAAGTTCTAAAGGTCACTGTTTGCCATGTCCTTGTCTCTCTATCTTCTCCGGCCTGTGGAGCTGGCTGGCCATGTTGTGGAGCACATGCTGCACTCCATGAAATGGTGCCACCGCTGGGAACTCCCTCTGAGGCTCTGGGTAGTGTTGTGCCTTTCTTTGGTCATCCCAGTGCTCCTCTTCAAATTGAGCTGGTGTAGCCCAGCAATGCTCTAAACCCAGTCTGGCTGCTGCAAGTCACAGTAGAGCCCTTATGTATGTGCCCTAGATACTATAAGACTTAAATTTTTACAGGGAGATAGCATAGCAGGTTGGTTGATAAGGAAGCTGTGTATTATGCTACCTGCCAGGTAACTTTTGAAATATACAGTGAGTGTCCTGTTGTTAGCATCCAAAATATGATTGAAATTATTTTTCTGGGTACTATGGAACAAAACAAAAACAAAACTCATGAGTTTTGGAATTTAAAATGTGTTTAATTGAAAGGGGGACAGGGAACTAACCCTTTTTATTACACTAAGTTCAGCCTGCACTTATTTCTAATAACAAAACAATTACATGGATGCCAAGTAAATGTGCCAAGAAATATCACATTTTCTTATAGCTGCTGCTGATGGTAGGGCCTTGTCAGGTTTGTGATTACTGATCTTCACTACAAAGAGGGTGAAACATGTCAGTTTATAGCTTTGCAGAATTAATTTGTCATCTAGGACTTTTTAATGGCTTAGAGCATACCCATTTCCATATGGTTTGTTTTTAAATATTCACTCCAAAAGAGAGAGAGATGTTACCTGCTTTGATATCTCTGTTAGTCTCACTGCAGGAAAAAAAACCAAAACATCACCTACAAGTAACTAAAGCATTTAAACTGCCTTAGGGTCCTAAACCTCAAGCTCAGTGAAGCTTCACTGTGACCAGAGGTGTGAGTGCATTTCAGGTTGTCAAAAGTCAAGATGCTAATGGTACACTACACAGGACCTAGACTAAACTGGATATCATTTAATTCCTCACCAGAATAAGTTTCAGCTCAAGTTTCTTATGGTGTACTGGTGTAGATATATTTGCAAGTGACAGCTGAATGAGAGTTGGTCAGAGGTAAAAACAAGAAGACTCTTCTTACATTGTACATAGTGCCTCTGTTCCTCCAGAGATGATAATGGAAATATTGCTGACAAGAAGAGTCATATATTATTGATCAACATGTTTTTTTATTCCAGCAGGTCATTGTGATCTTCTTTTTCCTCTTCTTGCTCATAAAGCAGGAGGTTGGAGAGACACCAGTGCTGAAGTTTTAGAGTCTTTATGTTTTGTAAACACTGGAATTGTTTGCTGGTTAAATAATTTAATGGGTCCTTGGTGTGCCATACTTCCTGGCCATCAAATATTTAAGAAACCCAATTTTTAAATATTTGTGTTTTTTTGTTTTTTTGGAGTGCAGGCATTCATTGTCCTTGAGTATTTGTTACAATTTGGTTCTGTTGTTGGGTGCTTAATAAGACCCCTTCTTCCAAATCTGGGAACCTCTTCCACAATAATACTGCCATCTGCCTGATATCTCTAACTTGATCACATTAGCTGCACCCCCATCCATATGAAGCTTTGTTTCAGCAAGATGCTTAAAGATCATGTGTGTAACTTTAAGTGCATCATAATCCTGTTGAAGTCAATGGGATTCCTCAGAGCTGGTCTGGGACCTTAATCAGGTAGTCTTCGGGACCAGCCTATATATCTCCTCCTTTTTGTTTTAATGTCAGACATCCTCTGGACCATGGTACTGCCCTTTTATTTTTTAACTACCATATGGTTCAATGACGTGGTTTGAAATCTGTGTAAGATCAGCATCCTAATGGTATTTAACATGTATAAAGAATTGTTATTGTAACAGAAGTTGGGATCTCATTTATATAGGCCAGAATATTTGGGATTTGTAATAGTTGAGGTTTTCATTAGGATAAAAATGGTTTTAGAGCTGGGCTGAATTAGTGATACAAATGTCTCTCATTCGTCATCAGCTGTGCCTAGAATACCCAGATAATAAATTGGTAATCTGCCCGTAGAGAGCTGCCATGTATTTAAGATCATCAGGACTCTGGATGTAGATCAGGAAAGAAAATGAGCATCGTGTTGTTACATATACATTTTGACTAATTAGGTTTTAAAATAAACCTCTCATTTCATTTTCATTCTTACTGTGGTCCTAGTACTGTAATATGTTCCTCAGTTTTATTCAGCAAATTGCAGGAAAATAGTAAACTAGAGCAAAATGATGTACTACGTTAATTTTTTACAAGATGTCTTTCATTTTGGTTGTTTTTTACCAGCTTCCTACCATAACTGTAGACCTGTAAAAAAAAATCAATTCTGTTTTTAAAAACAATATTGCTGCAAAGAGCATAACATGCCTTGATGAGAAGGTGGCATTCACCCGCCACCTCCCAGCTCCGAAACATTCAACACGCTGTTGCTTTAAATCTCTTCCCCTGCCTTCTCTATTAGCAAGTTAACTAAAATAAACAAGAAACTCCAGCACAAGCATTCTCCTAGGGTTCCTCCTACAAGCACTGCTCAGCCATAGAGTTTTCTGAGTGGAAAGGGGACTCTTGTCTCCTTTCATAGCGAAGGTGGGTTAATGAACAGTCCCTGCCAGAGGGAGTCAGCAAAGCTCCATCATGTGCCACTGTGGTGGGTCAGCTGAAGAATCTAGCAACGCTTGGATGAAAAATTACAGGATGTTATTATTGGACTGAAATTAACATCTATTCCATCCAAACATCTTGGTTAATTTAAAGTTGAGTTGGCTCAAAGTGCATTTCTAAGTAGCAAAGAAATCACAGCTGAGGCAATATTCACCCTCAGGGTACGATCTGCAAGTATTACCCCACTGCCAACAGCGTACTCAGCCACACCCCCACACCAGTGGCTCTCTTGAACATGCTCAGTTCAGCAATAGTGCCACCCTCAATGTACACATCAGAGAACTGAAAACCATTCTGCAGTGCTGCAGCTTCCCCTGTCTGATTCTCAGAGCTTTACTCATGAAATAGTAGGTGCCATGCAGTCTGAAAAGCTCTGAGTGTCAGGCATGGAGAGAGAGAGTTAACATTTTCTCTGCTGGAAGTGTAAAGGATTAAATGGAGCAGCTAAGATTACTTCACTGGCTTCCCTGTTTCCCTGGCCTGCACTGTGCTTGAGACTCAGCCTGCTTCCTCTGGCTAGCCACTGCTCCATTCATTTACTCCTTGTAAGCTAGAGCTGCTTACATTGGATACATGTACATTTTCTTTCTTACCGCACATCTAACATGCATGTTCTAATAGAAGAAGAGTGGCTTGGGTGGTGGAAGGTGCATTAGTGATGTCGGGAGAGGGGAACCGAGGCCATAGGAATATTGGGGCATTAGAAGAGAGTGTAAGGGAGAAGAGGAGTTCCCAAGGTCTACAGGAGAGCCAGGAGGCTTGCAGGAGGGGAAGGAAGTAAGTTCTTCTCCTGCAGACTTCCCAGGGCTCAAAAAGTTATCAATCGCATTGTCATCCAAATTTTAAGGCATCAAACAATCTATCAATCTAAAACTTTGGCTGGCAAGTATATTTGTCATACAACTCATCTGCCTTCAAATGACAAAGCTGGAGCCTGTTTGTCTTCCAGTATCCAGTTCTTCATGCTCTATATTTTGGTGGAGAGTTGCATTAATTGCATTAATAGGCATAGGTCATTGTGGGTTTTTGTTTTTGTTTCAATATGATCACTTTGGCTTGTTCTCCTTCCTTTTAAGTCAGTGTGTGATAGGACATCCAGGGATGCATTGTCTACCTGTGCTCCTCTGTGTGCATTTCATCTGAGCTGACTGTTCCATGCTGAAGCACTGTGGGATAGCTCTCTACATTTTCCCAGAATGCACTAATACCACGCTCCCTAACTGTGTTTGTAAGTCAGGCTTGCAGACCAGGCTGTGATGGCAGAAGAACTGTTGTGTAGACACAAATTGAACTGTTACTTAGAACTGGTTACAGGGACTGTTCCTTTAACTGGTTAAAAAATTCTGGTTGTAGTTTAGTGATGGAAAGGCCCTTAAAGTTCTGACACAGTCATTCAAAGAGGTACAAAAAATACCTGATGTGCACTTGCAAGTCAGGTATGTGCATGTTCACACATCTCTGTGCACATAAATATCCAAACTGCACATGCACTGGGCATATACAAAAGTACGTGCACACTTTTGAAAATATTGGGCTGGGCTTTTAAGGGGAATGCCTACAGGATTGGCAACAGCTCATATTGCGGAATGCAAATATTCCACTTATCCATGGGCCTTCGACTAATGTCGGAGATAATTACTTCATGCAAGATTCTCTTGGCCCAGCGGTAATTTTTTATGTCCTTTGCCTCTACTAGTTAAGAGATTTTCTTAAATCAATGGCAGTGAACGTGAATAAACTTTCCTGTAGACAACCAATCTGTTGTGTGTGGATTGAATTTGATGTGCTGGGGTGATCAGTTAGTGAAAATCAACAAGAGTCAGGAACAGTGGCTCCATGTCAGCATAGTCAAATAGCTGCTTAAAAACAAGAGCTCTAATCTTGTACATTTAATTTTGTGGGCAAATTGCAACTGCCAGCTTCTCAGTTTGATTGGTTCCAAGAGCAACTCGACATAAGAAATTGAAAATGTCAGGAGGCATCAGTCCTGTAAATATATTAGCGTACCATCTGGAGTTTAGTGACCTTGGACACTTTGCTTGGCCTCAGTATCTCATTGCTGAAATTAATTCCACTACTAATACTCTCTAGAGCTCATACCACAGACTAACCAGAACTCCATCTCTTCTTGGTATTATTCAAGGAATAGGTGACATGATTTGTTAATATAGAAAGTGTACATGCTAATAATTTGTTATGGCTCTTACACAAAAGGATTAAGTTAATAAATTTGGATTTTTTAAATCTACTATATGATGTAGAATAGGGAAAAGAAGCATAGCCTCAGAGAAGCATAATTAATTTTATAGATGTCTGCCTTTGAGATATTACTGATCAAGTTTTTATTAAATCTAGCTAGCTGTACATTATCAAGTTTTAGGGGAACAATTTCCAGATTTCAATTACTGTACAACTGATTTTAGGGCCAAATCCTTTTTAATGTACACAAGAATTCCCATTGATATAAAGGCTGATCTAAAAGTTCACTGGAGTCAGTGGAAAGACTTCCATTGATTTCAATGGGGTATAGATCAGGTCCTTAGTTTACGGGACATAAGTAAAGTGAGCAGTATTAGACCTTTAGGACTCAATCCATGGTGACCATTGACTTGGTAGGAGTTAAAGGCACTTGGACCTCACAAAATCAGACCCATAGGCCATGATCCTACAAACACATAATCACACATTTAATTTTATGCATGTGAATAGTCTTGTTAAGGTCATTGGGACTGCTCATGTTCACAACAGGAAACGTGTATGCAGGATTGGTGCCTTAGCTTGTAAACAATTGAAATTTTAATGCAAGCTGCCCTGATATTAACACAGGATGGTAGTAATTAGCAATGTTTTAGAAATTCTGTGTAGACACAGGAAGAGCAAATCTTACGGTGTAAAGAGTGGGAAAAAATAATAGAGGAGACTTTACAAGCACTTCAGGGCAAGAAAAGCAACTCCCCATTTTATGCAATATATATCTATAGGGCCCTACCAAATTCACTGTCTGTTTTGGTCAATTTCACAGTCAGAGGATTTAAAAAATCATAAATTTCATGATTTCAGCTATTTTTAAATCTGAAATTTCACAATGTTGTAATTGTAGGGGTCCTGCCTCAAAAAGGAGGGCGGGGTGGGGTGGGGGGAAATCACCAGGTTATTGTAGGAGGGGTTGCAGTACTGCTACCTTTACTTCTGCATTGCTGCTGGTGGCGGCGCTGCCTGCAGAG
This sequence comes from Eretmochelys imbricata, assembly GCF_965152235.1. Lineage (NCBI taxonomy): Eukaryota > Metazoa > Chordata > Testudines > Cheloniidae > Eretmochelys > Eretmochelys imbricata. Next base: position 26,625,251 of record NC_135583.1, read on the forward strand.
CTGGGCAGCTGGAGAGCAGCGGCTGCTGGCCGGGAGCCCAGCTCTGAAGGCAGAGTTGCTGCTAGCAGCAGCGTAAAGGTAAGGATGGCTTAGTATGGTATTACCACTCTCACTTCTGTGCTGCTGCGTACAGAGCTGTGCTCTCAGTCACCAGCCACCACTCTCTCTGGCCCCCCAGCAAAACTCCTTTTGATCTCAGCAGGGAGAGGATTTCACCCACTATGACCACTTGTGTGCCTAAAGTGAATCGCATGTGTAAGTGCTTTGATGAATCAGAGTCTTAAAGTACAAGACTGGTAGTCAGAAAATCTGATTTATATTCCTGTCTTTGTCACAGACCTACTGTATGACTTTGGGAAAGTTACCAAAGCTCTCTGGGCCTCAGTTTCCAGTGCCACATCTATATAATAGCAATAATAATATTTAACTACCTCACAGAGGCTTATCTCTGTATCGTCTGTAAAGCATTTTGAAATTCTTACAAAGAAGTAATAGATTCTCACTTGCTATAGAAAAAAAGTTAAATCTAGAAGCAGAACATGAAGTTTTTTTTAAATTGTGAGCAGAAAAATGCATACACACAATCTGTGCATTCAATGATATTGTGATCAAGTCTGCACTTACGCTAACTGCCTGTACAAATGATCAGTTTCACATTGTGCTGGTCATTTGGAGGTGAACTCATGATATCTGTCATACCATCATAGTCCACTATTACACACCAAACTATGCCTGAATTCTAAAACTTTGGCCCAGAACTGATAACACTTTGTATTCCTGTAGAACCTATTTCCAAAGCACCAGATTCAATAAAAATTCCAATTGCCTTCCATGCTGTGAAAGCCTGTATTATTTACCCAAGCTCCTCCAAAATGGACTTGGTAGTGGATTGCACAGTTTACCACAATTGTGAAATCATCAAATGAGACCATTTGTATTCAGTCTGACTCAAAGGTTTGAGATATATATTTGGTGATTAATTTAATTGAAGAGAGAGCATTCTAGAAAAGAGTATAATACTGACCATCTATCTAGTGTAATACACACTAAATCTTCCCATAAAAGATCTTCCCTTTATTTTCTGAGACATTTTATTAAAATCATAATGGAGATGCTCCCTGTTTTCGGACATTGGACATATGTAGTATAATTTTCCTGTTTTCCCCCCCATCTCTCTTCTGTCCATTAAAATATTTGAATGCATGGCAGTATTTTTGATCCTCCAACCTAGTGATTGCCTGATGATGTTTTACACGTGCAGTATCTAATGTTGTTAAGCTTGAGGATTTAAGAGTCCCCTGAACAGTGAAGCTGCATTCAAGACTCTGGACCCATGGGGCTTCACGTGGATTAAATATGTCTGGAGAGTGGTGGAGCAAAATAAACCTTTTGGCTTTTGGCATTGCCCAGGCAGGAGTTACTGAAATCAAATGGCAAAAACCATGAAGTATTGGTTTTCTGATGCTTAATAAATATTCTCAGAGTGATTCAATGGGTGCAGAGTTACCTTTGTATGGAGAGTAAAAATGATAAAGAAAAGAAACAGTTTGGCTTTTTAAAGATGTGGAATTTCTGTACAAGCCAAGCTAGCAAAAATGGTTAGTCATTTAAATGAGCAACTTACACTTGATATAATTCATTATCTGAAAGGTCCATAGGAAGAATGCTCTGAACTAGGGAGGAATGACCAAGGGCCCAATCCTGCAATGTGCTGAACACACTGTGAGAACCAATGAATGACCTTGTCCCTTCCTGAAGGTATTGGGAGTTAAGGCTACTCAACATCTCCCAGGAAGTGGTTAGCAATTACAGGATCAGACCCACGTTATCAACACTGCCACATTTGACTTGACCATTGAAATGGCTAACTCTTTTCTCTTCTTCTAATGTGAATTTTAAAGGTAGAAATCACATCTCTTTTTGCAAACATGAATTGCACTGACAGGCTATTTTTACATGTGAAGTATTTTGAATGAACAATAACTATGTGTTTTGAAAAGTGATGAGGTTTACTCTATCACTGTATTGATGCAAAAATATTAATATGCTGCAGATAACAATGGAAGCTAGTAGGATTTGAACATATTACATTTGAAATATAATGCTAAACCCTACGGTTAACATGGATGGCAAAGTTAGTCGTGGTATTGGTTCCCATTTGAAACCTCAAAATATCATGAATGTTTTGAAGTACCTGTCATCTGTTATAGCAAGGTGCTGGTGCAAAAGCACCTAAATAGCAGCTGCCTGGTGGGCTCCAATCAAGGGAAGCAGATTGGGGCTGATGGAAAAGGCCTGAGGATTGGCAACACCTGCTGGCCTGACAAGCCAGGGCTATAAAGGCTGGGAGCCAGAAGGCAGAGGGGCAGCAAGGGAGAAGTCAGAGACAGACAGACAGAGGGAGCTGGAGGCCTCCTAGCTGAAGCTGACTCTGCCTGTAAAGCTTGCATATAGATGGACACTGGTGGTGGGGCAACCTTAAGTAAATAAAGACACGGGTGTTGCACAAACCTCAAGCCTCTCTGAGCCTTACTGGGGAGAGCAAGCGGGCCCCAGGAAGAGAGGCAGGTCGTGAACCCTGTTACAACTAGTGTCTACTATTTTGCTTAATAATGTGTGTAGAACTTTCCCTATGTTTGCAACATTTATTTTTATTATAGGTGGGGCACATAATAGAATGATGTTGGAATGATTATAGTATATCTGCATAGGAATCCCAGAAAGAATAAGACCCCAGCACCTGGTTTTGTCCCATCCTGAATGGAGCTTAACAAACTCTCCGATACTATGGTGAAGGAGGCCATGTAAGAAGACAGACAGATCACTAATTCTTTTAATCTAACTTGTTCTGCTCAGTACTGTGACTCTCAATTACTGCTTCATTAAGAAAAAGTGACCCAATAGATTGTCCTTTACTAATGACAGTGAAAACAAACACCAAAAATGGAATTTTCTGAATTTCAGTTGATTTGGACAAGAGGGATCATTGAAAAAGAATGGAATGTACCCTCTAGAGGGATTTTTAAAGCAGCGTGAGGTCCTGTGCTATTCCTTTGTTAGTGGATTTCATCTACCCAGGGGTTATGATCCTACTGGTGAGTCTTTCCTCTTTTTGGAGAAAAGTTTTTTTAAAAAATAAATTTTGGAACACATCTAATATCTGGCCTCAGAAAAGCTTTAGTATGCTGGTAGAGTAACTGTTGATCATATTTCAGTGGAAATTTCATTTTATTACATTTTGAAAAGAAAAAATGCTCAGTACACTGTGTACAGTATTTTATACTGTAACAAATGCATTATTGAAAGCCATGTAGAGGATCATGCCGGTAATTTGGTTTTATCTAGTTAGAGTTCACAGTACAGTTCCTTGGCTTTCAGTGCACTAGATTGGAGAGGGAAGGGATTTTGAAATTCCTTTGGTATTTGGGAAATGTTGTTAGAATTCTATTTAGAATTCTTTTGTGGGTGTTTGATTTCCTTATGTAATATGCCCTGTCAAACTAATGGGAGTTAGTGCATATTAGGGTGTAGTTTGCATAGTAATTGTGAAAGCCCGTGCCTTAGGGCATTGCTTTCACTCCCTTCCTTTGACCTACTTCACATTAGTTCAACACCATATGGTTACTGGAAGGCATATGCCACTATTTTATACACAAAAGCCTATACAGATAAACGGACATTCAAACATGACCACATACAAAATAGGGTTCTAGTGTTGCAAATCCTTGATCTCTTGAGCAGTCCTTACAGTATTCACACAAAAGTCTCTTTGGCTTAATTGGAGCAATTATGTAAGTAAGGATTCCCAAGTGAATAAGGCTAACCAATCTAGGTTGTCCAAGATTGTCAAGGTTCCTCCCCCACTCTGAACTCTAGGGTACAGATGTGGGGACCTGCATGAAAACCTCCGAGGCTTACTTTTACCAGCTTAGGTTAAAACTTCCCCAAGGTACAAATTAATTTTATCCTTTGTCCTTGGAATATCCACTGCCACCACCAAACTCTAACTGGGTTTACTGGGAAACGTAGTTTGGACACGTCTTTCCCCCCCCAAATCCTCCCAACCCTTGCACCCCACTTCTTGGGAAAGGTTTGGTAAAAATCCTCACCAATTTGCATAGGTGACTACAGACCCAAACCCTTGGATCTGAGGGCAATGAAAAAGCATTCAGTTTTCTTACAAGAAGACTTTTAATAGAAGTAAAGGAATCACCTCTGTAAAATCAGGATGGTAGATACCTTACAGGGTAATTAGATTCAAAACATAGAGAATCCCTCTAGGCAAAACCTTAAGTTACAAAAAAGACACACAGACAGAAATAGTCATTCTATTCAGCACAATTCTTTTCTCAGCCATTTAAAGAAATCATAATCTAACACATACCTAGCTAGTTTACTTACTAAAAGTTCTAAGACTCCATTCCTGGTCTATCCCTGGCAAAAGCAGCATATAGACAGACACAGACCCTTTGTTTCTCTCCCTCCTCCCAGCTTTTGAAAGTATCTTGTCTCCTCATTGGTCATTTTGGTCAGGTGCCAGCGAGGTTACCTTTAGCTTCTTAACCCTTTACAGGTGAGAGGATTTTTCCTCTGGCCAGGAGGGATTTTAAAGGGGTTTACCCTTCCCTTTATATTTATGACAAAGATAAACAATGCCCTGAAAATGGTGTAGGGTGTAGAGCTGGGCAGGGACCTTTTGTCACAATGTTTTTGTGATGGAAAATGTCCTTTGTGCAAAATTGAAATGTTCTGTGCTGATTTTTTCTTTTTTCTTTTGGGAAAATCGAAATGACAGCTCCCTAGTTGCCTGCCTGGAAGACTCCTGTTTGTACTTTCTGCCTTTTGGGGAGAGTGTGAGCTGAGTGGCCAGGCTCTCTGTCTCTTTGGCTGCTGGAGCTGGAGGGGAGGTAGGAGGCTGAGTGGCTCTGTGCATCTCCAGCAGCTCAGTTGGTATTTCACTTCACTTTAGTGAAATTGACAAGAGCCTTCAAGGCAGGCAGCCAGAAAGCCAAAAAAATAAAAAAAAATCCATTTTGTGTCTCCCAAACTGAGTTTTTCATGAAATTCCATCCTGCAATTTTTTTAGGGGTTTTAACCTTTTTCCAAAATGTGAATTTTTTTTGCAGGAAGGGATTTCCATTTTCCAGCCAGTTCTAATAGTGTCAACCATTCCCTGAGCTCCCAGTCTGCAAGATTTGTGTGTGAGAATTGGATTCTTTAGGATGGCACATCCTAGTACCCCCTAGCATGCCTACATCTCGCATGCATTTCAAGGAGCAGCCCTGTAATCCAAAATTCAGAGATTGCAATTCTATCGCTTGCAAGGGTTCCACACCCTATCCTCACCCAAGTGAGGCTGAGACACAAGCTGGGAAAAAGTGTTGCGGTCATTACAGTGGAATGGTGTTGCAATGTTTTTAATTAAGCAAGAAGCATACAGAAGTTCTAAAAAAGTAATCTCTCTACTGCCCCCATCAATCCTGTGGCCCTATTCTTCACAGGCAGAATATTAGTAGTTACTTTGATCCTGCAGGAGGAAAATAGGGCCCCTGGATTTTAGGAGATTACTTGTGGGTCTTTTGGCAGAGTGGGTTGGTATTTCCACAAACCCTTTTGGGTATTTTTACAACCATTATTATGTTTTTTTCCCCACTCCCCTCCTTCATTTTAAAACAAAATCAATGTTTTATGCACTTGAAAGCACTGTTAATGAGCTGCAGTCATTCTGGGTATTGTGGTCATTTTTGGCACCACTACATTATCGAAACTCTAAACCAAGTTAAGTGGCACTGGCTGCATACAGTGTAGTGGGAAATAGGATCCTTTTTCGATAAATAGTGCTGAAAGGAATGGTTCCAATTAAATCTGGGGAGCCAAAACACTGAGTGGGTTTCTTTCTTTTGGTTTGTTTGTCTTTTTACATTCAACTTTATAAGCAAAGTTGAACATGCATGTATGGGACATTCAAACTTTCATTTAATAAATGCTCACTGAACTTACACGGACACTTTGGCAAAAAAAAAAAAAGCTTTGGAGATCTACAGGGCACAGCTAAGGATGCTGCAGATAAAAACACACCTTCAAATTAGGAATTGTTAAATGAATCAAGCTGTCCAATAAAATAAAGTATTTTGGATTTGTTTACATGAGAAATGGTAGCATGGAGCCTTAGATACAGAGACAAAGCTGGCTAAAAATACAGTTCCCAAGCCACAGGCATTTTATTGAAGGAAGAGGAATAGATTTGGCAGCCAGAACTAACAATACTCACCATATACTGTTCAGCACAGCTCTTTTATTTTCTCTTGTCAATCCTCAGTTTGAACACCACTAGCTGTGATTGAGCTAGAGGAGATTCAGACTTCCCCCCCAATCCCCTTTAACCATTCTGTTTTATCTGTGCCTGGATCTAGTAAACCTAGCACTATCACTTGTACAGAAGTAGAAGTTCTCCTTGAGGAATAACTTTTAATATGTAAAACCCTAACCATGTGGGGAAATTTCCTGGCATAACTATTCTGTTATAGCTATTTTGGCATAATCCTCCTGTGTGGACACACTACTCCAGAATAAAAGTGATTTTATTCCAGAATAAATATACCACTTCCAAAGTGGAGTAATTATTTTGGAATAAAATCATTTTTATTCTGGAATAGTGTGTCCACCTGAGGGGGTTATTCCAGCATAACTGTAGCTATTCCGGTATCACCGTAGCAGAATAGTTATTTTGCTATAACTAAACCAGGAATTTGCCCATGTAGACAAGCCCTTAGATACATATATCCTTAAATGCCAGGCTTTAAAGTAACTACTGGCCATAAAAAAACAATGCTTTTCAGACCCTCTGCCAAGCCTCTTGCACATTGAAATTCCTGTCTCGCAGAAACCTTTTTTTTTTTTTTAAACTAATCCATGCCTTCTGTGTAAGGTTTTCTGCTAAAGAAGCACTGTAGCCAGAGGGCATGCACTGATGTGCTACATTTTACCTACCCCAGAGGCAAAGCCTTACCATTGCGTATCATTATTAATTTATATTACCATAGCACCTTGGAGCTTAGAACGTTAGGTGTCGTACAAACACAGAACAAAGACAATCCCTGCCCCAAAGAGTTTACAATCTGAGCAGCATAGAGGGTGTGACCTTTGAATTGGACCTTCTCAAATCCAGGAGGAAGAATACTCCTCTCTAGATATTTTAGATAAAGAAAAGCGCAGAACAGCTTGTCACTCCAAAGGTCCTGTACATTGGCATTTGACTGGTTTTAAAACTATCTGAATTCTGCTTAAACATAGTTACAGCTAAGCTGTTTTCTGACCGTGTTTAAAAACTTTTCATTGCAATGGAGAATGTGCTATTCATTGAAAACTGTTGGGAATAAAGGCACAGAACTAAAAGGTGCTGAGCCCCCTCAACTGCTAGTGATGATTGTGCTAAGCATCTCACTGGACTGGGTCCTACATTCTTAGCACAGGGGCCCAAACTCATGCCTCATGTGACTCTTTCAAATTCACTGAAACTACATCATGGATTAATCTAACTATATCTACATATATCTATATATAAAAATATATATTATAATATTGAGATAATCTTTTGTTTGAATACTGAGGTTTTATATATATACTCTGTGTGTGTGTGTGTGTGTGTATATATATATATATAAATAATATAATATTGAGATAATCTTTTTTTCTCAGCATGTATGACAGGGCAAGATCCCACCTTTCTTCTGCTCTGTCTGTGCATATTTGGAGACCCTCAGTTGTTAAAAATCACCATGCAATTTATTTACATTGCCCTTCCCAACATCTTTACTGATCCATCCATGACAGCTTTTACAATATCAGTTCCTCTTCAACCCTCTGCCAAGGAGAGGGAAGAGATCTCTTCATCCAGAGATCATAGAATCATAGAAAATTAGGGTTGGAAGAGACCTCGAGGTCATCTAGTTCAACCCCCTGCTCAAAGCAGGACCAACACCAACTAAATAATCCCAGCCAGGGCTTTGTCAAGCCGGGCCTTGAAAACCTCTGAAGATGGAGATTCCACCACCTCCCTCGGTAACCCATTCCAGTTCTTCACCACCTTCCTAGTGAAATAGTGTTTCCTAATATCCAACCTAGACCTCCCCCACTGCAACTTGAGACCATTGCTCCTTGTTCTGTCATCTGCCACCACTGAGAGCAGTCGAGCTCTGTCCTCTTTGGAACCCTCCTTCAGGTAGTTGAAGGCTGCTATCAAATCCCCCCTCACTTGTCTCTTCTGTAGACTAAACAGATCTTTTTTGGTTTTTAATCCATTAGCCTGCCTCTCCCCCAGCACTTCCTTCTGGTGCCACCCTCTGTGTTAATAGGCTAATTAGTTCTTTAGTCCTCCCCAGAACTTTCTAATCCACTAAATAGACACAGTCAGGTCCATCATGTGGGAATTAATGGGTGTTCAAGTGATCAGAGTGTTGATTCCCAGAATTTTGTCACAGCCTGTACTTCTCCTGGGTTTGGCGGGGGAGCTAAAAAAAAAGAAAAGAAATGAGCTGATTCTGTGTCAAGAAAATGTTTTGTATTAGAATTTCATAATATTGTATTCCATTGCTGTTAGACCTTTCCATCAAAGCCCAGTGGGTTAAATATGTATAATATTTATTGTGCCTGGAATAAAACAGCACTTTTATTCTAAGGTAAAGCTTCCTTGTTAAGATATTAATACTGTAAGCTGATGTGCCTTTTGAGATAACATTTCATAGTGTTATTACCAGGATACAGTCACAAAAATGGGGTGAAAAAGTGCCTCCCTACTCCATGCAATAATATATATAGGAATTGTCCCTTAGCTATTTGGAAATGCAAGTCTTTGCAGATGCTTGTGAAAGATATTGGCCTATTTAAATATTGGGATAGTGGATGACATTCACTAAAACAACAAAGGGCCTGTACCCTTTGATGAGGGAGGTGCCTCAGAGTGCCAAATTTAACAGGGACAAAAATGAAAAACAGATGGGAGGGGACAGGTCACAGGGTCACAGTGAGGGATCCAGATGAGGGGACAGAGCAGAGAACCCATTTAACTGGAAGGGACCATGGCAAGAGTGAAAAGGTAGTTCAGTCTCCATGCCCATTCAGCTCTTGTCTTTCCTGGCTGAGATCTCTAAAACCTTGCCAATTAGTGCCAGTCATGGTAACATATTTTATGATGCGGACACCTATCCACTGTTGTCCACAGTATCAAGATCATTCCCTCCTTTCTCCTAGCACTAAATTACTACTCCTGGTGCACTGGCTCAGTATTGCTGACCAGTGCCTTGGAGGGAGTCAGAGGAGGAGCCAATTTTCCACTCATTCTCTGTCCCTTCCCATCACTTATTGTAGGTGAAAGTTAGCAGGTGCACCTAAGCACAAGGTCCAGACAGAGTGCATGGGCATCAAGGTGGTTCTTACTTCTCTACACAGGAGCACTGTCTAGGTAAGAATACAGCTCTTTGGTAGACAGAGCGAGCCTTCCTCCTCACAGCCAACCAAACTGTAGTGTTCTCAACAAACTTTTTAAAAGCCCCTTTAAAAAAACTGATTACAAGGCTTTAAAGGGTATAACTACAAGTTCTTTTTCTTCCTCAACACATGCAATACTGTCAGTCTCACAGTCAGAGACAAATGGAAATGGCTGCTGGTATTACGGGGTGTCATACTAAGGAAGATAGACTGACTGAGGACATGACTTTGGTGGCAAGAAAAGCAGATCTGCCAAGTAGCTCACTTGCATTGGATTTGTTGTAAGGCAGTTTTTTTTTTTTAAATATGTCACTCTTGTGATGAAGGAGGTTGCAATGTGTTTCAAATGGGACATTTAAAAGCATGCTCATTTAAACTGTCACACCTTGAGAACCCTGGGGGTAAGCTTTTCTTTAAGCAAAAACTTTTCCATTGCTGCTGACTCCTTCAAGGTATAACATATTTGTCAGATGATCTCTTTTTTCTCTGTGTTCTCACAGCAGGAGCCTAGAGGCTTGGTATAACTTTGGAGAACACCTCTGAAAGTTAGCTTGCTGAGCTTAATGGACAGATCTAACAGTGTTCCTGCCATTTTATTCAGTAGAGCACTAAGGTACAGTGGCTCTGGATTTGACACTTTGCAATGCAAATTGCACCCTGTCACATTGTTTCTTTAAGTTCTCTAACTGCTTCTCCAGTTCACTCCTCCAGAGCAGTTTTCTCTCCTTCTCACTCAGGCTTGACCAATGTACTGTGGCCAATGGCCAATGATTGTACACTGAGGAGGATTACAGATACCAGCCTACTTTAAAAGATTATTTTAAAAGGTTCACATGCTGTAGGCTGTACAATTGTTTCACAGGCTGGTTTGGATTAGTAGTCTAAACAGCCCAGTCTGGTGTTTGGAAGGGAATAAATTACCTCTCCTAATAAATGGTCTTTTGAACACTACCAGAATGAGAAACACTGGAAATTCACCAAACGTCTTAGGCTCATTTCCAGTTACCATTAAATATCTGGTTTTGAATATTTGTGAAGGACTCCAACATTGCCACCCCCTTACAAAAGGCAGTTTAGGGATTGGATTGATAGTTTTAGAAAGGGTATAATCTTCTTCATGCTTTTAAAGAGACCATCACTCTCAGAGTAAACCTAACAATTATTGGAATAAATGAGATAAAGGAGGAAAATATTGGGACCCTCTCTGATCTCTCACAAATACTGAAGAGTTTGCAAACAGTGATATAGTAACCAGATGTACATCACACAAATGATTTCTTTGGCCAGCCAAGCCACACTGCATCAATGCATTAGAAGGCAGAGCCATGCTCCTGACCTCGGAATAAGTAATGAGCCAAGCTCTCTTTGTCTAGGTAGCATTCCTTTCCAGCCACATCAGGAAAAGTTCCCCAAAGTATTTACTTTTTGATTTCAGTTTCTGCTCTGCCACATTCCTACACATACACAAAACATATGTTTGTAAAATCCTGATTTTTATCATGGAAGCCCTCACAGAGCAGGATTTTAGATCACTGTTTTAAAATTCAGATATCAGTAATGCCAAAGTCTATTATTCTTACACAAAGGGTGTTTTTTGGCAGGTCATCTGCTGGGCCTCTGGAGTTTGTTCTGTCCCACACATAGACTTTGATGCATCTCAACTGTGAGACATGCTGAAAGTACTTCACCTTAAGAGCTGGGGAGAACATGGTCAGAATGCTCTGTATATGAGTGAGCCCTGCATAATATGTCAGATCAAACCTCTGTGCAGACTCTTTTCCCCTGGAATTCATGCTCTTAGTCTTTGCATGATGTTTTTTTCCTTGTTAAATGACATTTCTCTAAAACAAAACAAAGCAAAAAAAACCCAACCCAAACCCAAACAGATTTACTTTTACAGCAGGAACTGAACGCCAGCTTGACTTGTGAATTTAAAAAGAACAACCTCCCCAGCCCACACACTGCAAGAGCTCAGCTCCATTGAGCTTTTGCTTTCACTGAGAACTGTGTCTGCATCGTTTGTATCCCTTCTAATGTTAGTAGGCCCATGGTTAAAGCATAGGCCTGAGTATTAAGAGTGCTGGTTTCAATATTTGGCTTCCTATGGGACCCAGGGCAAGTCACTAAACTTCTCCTCATGTCAGTTTCCTCACCTGTAAAATTGGGGGTAAGTGAGGCTTGGATTTAGGTGTCCAACTCCTACTGAGGTTCAATGGGAGTAAATTACCTGCCCTACCCATGTCCCTTTGTACACTGCCAGAATTATGAACACTGGAAATTCACCAAATTGCTTAGGCCCATCTTTAGTTACTAGGAGTTGGGTGCCTAATCCTTTAGATTCCTTTGCAAATCCCATCTTGAATTAATGTCAGTAAAGTGTTGTGAGATCCTGGGAAGAGGAAGAGGCTATGGAATTGCAAAATATTCTAATTGGAACATCTGACTCAGATATAAGAAGCGAGTAAGTAGATTTGTTCTGTTCTGGTCTGTTGTCAACAGCTGGAATTCTGTGAGAGCAATTACACCAATATCTCCTCCTCTATAAGAGGGCTGGAAAATAAGAAGCGCAGAGCTGCCCCTGGGAAGAGTTAAACTCTGCTGAGTCTTTGCCAACTCAGCCCGATGTGACCATTACAGTGAATGACAACAAACAGCATATTTAATATGAACAGTATTGGTGTTTTGCTTTTTCAGTTAATTTGATTTCAGGGGAAATATGCCAAGATGATGGAAGGGATCTGCTTCCCCACTCTGTCAATGCACACTCCCCCCACCCTACCAATCTCTTCTAGAGATGCAGTGGGTAGTTCAATAGCCTTTCTGTTCAAACGTTGGTGCCTCTGCTTAGATAGTCAAACATTGCTAATTCTGGTGGTCGTTTTTGGGATGCCGATACTGTCCACTAGGAACTTATAGTCCATCATCTCATGTCAGATGGAAGAACTTTCTTCACTACCAACTTGCTGTGAATTTGAATCAGCAACCTAGAGACAATAAATTCAGATGTCAAATATGTTGATTATACAATATCAAATATGACTAAGAGAATGTTTTCATATTTACAGTGGTAAAGACTAAACTGAGCAGTGTGAAAGTGCCATTTAAGGATACAATGTATTATTATGTATTTGTAGAAAATAATGTATCTGATTATCTTCTTAATTTGGGGATTTAAGGCACAGGAAGTAATTGATGGAAAATAGGAAGGACTAATGGAGTCAGACTTTCCCCCAGTGTTGTCAAACCTGTGACCTTCAAAGCATTTACATTTCAGAGTAACAGCCGTGTTAGTCTGTATTCGCTAAAAGAAAAGGAGTACTTGTGGCACCTTAGAGACTAACCAATTTATTTGAGCATGAGCTTTCGTGAGCTACAGCTCACTTCATCGGATGCATACTGTTGAAAGTGTAGAAGATCTTTTTATATACACACAAAGCATGAAAAAATACCTCCTCCCACCCCACTCTCCTGCTGCTAATAGCTTATCTAAAGTGATCACTCTCGTTACAATGTGTATGATAATCAAGTTGGGCCATTTCCAGCACAAATCCAGGTTTTCTCACCCCCCCCCCCCACCACACACACACAAACCCACTCTCCTGCTGGTAATAGCTTATCTAAAGTGACCACTCTCCTTACAATGTGTATGATAATCAAGGTGGGCCATTTCCAGCACAAATCCAGGGTTTAACAAGAACGTCTGAGGAGGGGGAGAGGGTAGGAAAAAACAAGGGGAAATAGGTTACCTTGCATAATTGACTTAGCCACTCCCAGTCTCTATTCAAGCCTAAGTTAATTGTATCAAATTTGCAAATGAATTCCAATTCAACAGTTTCTCGCTGGAGTCTGGATTTGAAGTTTTTTTGTTGTAATATCACAACTTTCATGTCTGTAATCGCGTGACCAGAGAGATTGAAGTGTTCTCCGACTGGTTTATGAATGTTATAATTCTTGACATCTGATTTGTGTCCATTTATTCTTTTACGTAGAGACTGTCCAGTTTGACCAATGTACATGGCAGAGGGGCATTGCTGGCACATGATGGCATATATCACATTGGTGGATGTGCAGGTGAATGAGCCTCTGATAGTGTGGCTGATGTGATTAGGCCCTGTGATGGTGTCCCCTGAATAGATATGTGGGCACAGTTGGCAACGGGCTTTGTTGCAAGGATAGGTTCCTGGGTTAGTAGTTCTGTTGTGTGGTATGTGGTTGCTGGTGAGTATTTGCTTCAGGTTGGGGGGCTGTCTGTAGGCAAGGACTGGCCTGTCTCCCAAGGTTTGTGAGAGTGTTGGGTCATCCTTCAGAATAGGTTGTAGATCCTTAATAATGCGTTGGAGGGGTTTAGATAAGCTATTAGCAGCAGGAGAATGGGGTGGGAGGAGGTATTTCTTCATGCTTTGTGTGTATATAAAAAGATCTTCTACACTTTCCACAGTATGCATCCGATGAAGTGAGCTGTAGCTCACGAAAGTTCAAATAAATTGGTTAGTCTCTAAGGTGCCACAAGTACTCCTTTTCTTAAAGCATTTACATTGTGGCCCTCTCAGGCAGCTACAGGAGACAATTTGTATTTGAGCATGAATTGAAAATGTTCCCTCAGCCACACCCTGTGATTTTTAAACAAAAGTGTTTAAACCTTCCCAGCTGCCTCCCACCACTTCCTCGGCAGCTCCAGGAGCAGCTCTATCATGAGCTGGGTGTGCTCCGAGCAGCTGCTGCCGCTAGCTGCTGGCAGTCTGCTGTTTCCTAAAGGAGGTGGAAGACAGCAGTTCTGGCAGTTTCATGGCTTGCTTCCCTGCCAGACTGTGGGAGGCTTGTGGAGAGCAGGACGGGAGCTCAGATTGGCTGTCTGAACCTAGGAAAGAATGGGTCCCCTCCCCCAGACAGCAGTGCAGGCCAACTCAGTAGGCTGGGGACCCAGCCTGTACACCTGTGCCTAGTGGCCTCAGGTCCCTGGCTCTTTTATTGCAGCGGGCTGCCTGCCTAACTTGGTGTTCTTTTAACTGCTTTGGTGTAATGACTGTTATTCCTCCACTGGTCTGAAGCAGACTACCCCTGATGGGAAGCAGAGCCTTGGTTTTCTAATGCGGGGTGGCCAACCGGTGGCTCCGGAGCCACATGCGGCTCTTCAGAGGTTAATATGCGGCTCCTTGTGTAGGCACCGACTCCGGGGCTGGAGCTACAGGAGCCAACTTTCCAATGTGTTGGGGCTTGATCACTGCTCAACCCCTGCCCCCACTCCACCCCTTCCCACCCCCTCCCCTGAGCCTGCCGTGCCCTCACTCCTCCCCTCTCTCCCCCAGAGCCTCCTGCACACCACGAAACAGCTGACTGGGAGGTGCTGATTGGATGGGCTGCCAGTGGATGGGAGGTGCTGGGAGTGGGGTGGGGGAGCTGATGGGGGGCTGCTGACATGTTACTGTGGCTCTTTGGCAATGTACGTTGGTAAATTCTGGCTCCTTCTCAAGTTGGAACAGGGGTGGCCAACCTGAGCCTATCAGTCTCTATGATGCATAACTATCTAGTCCTTCGGAGACAGACTGTATGATGATGGTCCAATATTTCCAGGTAGGGATCCCTTTCTGTCTGTTTTGCTTTTACGACCAGCCTCTTGGCTGTCGTTACTTCTTTAATGCTCACTCTGACTTCCTGTTGCTTTGTGTGTACCCAGGGGAAGATGTCTTTGTGACTGGAGTACCACTGAGCCCCCCTGACCCACCGGCTCTTTACACTGTACTGCTGTGACAAGCTCTCTCCAGGCTCCAGCCTGCTCTTTCACCAGCACCCATACAGGCAGGGACATACCCAGATGCAGTTACATGCAGATGCTGTGATCAGCCCTGCATGGGAAGGCTCCAGCTAGGGAACTTCCCAGCTACTGAGGCTCGCATCCCACCTCTGGAGTGTAAACCCCAAATTATACCATCTTGTGCTGCACGAGGAACTGTACAGAGTAAGCTCATCAAATTTGCCCCTTCCCTCAATGTGGAGAGGAATATACAACAGCTTTCTGCCCCAAGTTATGATTTCCACACATGGGTTGTAGATAAAGTAAAAACAAATTTATTAACTATAAAAAATAGATTTTAAGTGATTATAAAGGATAGCACACAGATCAAAGCAGACTACCTAGCAAATAAACAAAAACGCAAACTAAGCTTAACATACTAAAGAGATTGGATATGAACAGAAGATCCTCACCCTAAGTGATGATACAAGCAGACTGCAGATTCTTAAGGGACAAGCTGCACTTGCTTACATCTTAGAATCCCCAGGTGTTCCATTTACAGGCTAAAAATCCCTTTAGCCTGGGTCCAACATTTCCCCCAGTTTAGTCTTTGCTCCTCAGGTGTTTCCAGGAGTCTCTTTGGGTGGGAAGTCAGTGAAATACCAAGATGATGTCACTCCCCTGCCTTATATAGCTCTTGCATATGGCGGGAACCTTTTGTTTAAATGATTGGTTCCCACGACAGTCAGTGGAAAAATACTGATATCCCAAGATGGAGTCCAGCACCAGGTTACCTGGTCACATGCCCCTGTAGTGTCACAGCAGCCATTACTTAGATCCTCTCTGTAGCGTCCTCAGGAAGGTCCCCAGGTGGGAGCTAAGTTTCTTCTAAGGCCAATTGTTTTCTCTAATGGCCCTTCCGCACCCAGATTTTCAGAATGAAAGCATCTTGTCTGGTGTGCATTCCCCAGATGTAAACACATTGGTAATACAGATACATAGTCAATATTCCTAACTTCAGGTACAAAAATGACGGATACAAATAGGATAATCATATTCACGAAAGCATAATCTTTTCAATGATATCTCACATTACCTATCTTGCATAAAATACATCATAACTATGTCATAATCATATCATCATAATATCACCGTGAAGAATATGGGGTGTAGTGTCAGAGTCTTGTGCTCACATTACTATTTGGTGCTGAAATGTTTGAATTCTACTGCAGTGTACCGTGGCCCCTTGTCTGAGCATGGTGTTAGGTATGCCAGACCTTGTAGAATGTGTTTTCAGTTTCCTGATCACAGAAATAGGATTAGAAATATACTGTGACCACGTAGTTCCTGTCATTAAAAGTAAACAAGTCTGTTCAGACCTTTCCCCCAGATCCAGCTGGGATTTCCTGAGGCTGTAAATTCTCTTTCTGTTTTTGATTACTGTACTCTGCACCTTGCCAGTAGATACACTCCCTGGCTCATCTCAGGCAAGCCTCTACCCCCAGGTGTGCAGCTTGTATCTGTCTCAGACCTCAGTTCTTAGATTTGCTGGGATTACTGCTCGTCATGTTTAAACAAAATCCCGTCTTGTGCATGCAGTTGATCTGTCTTCTGGTAGTAGGAAGTAACCTCCTGTGACACTGCTCCTTGTGATATCGCTAACCCTGGAGTAAGAACTGTAGCACCCCATCCTGTTGCATGCTTTGTTGGACTGTGAGATGTGAAGATACTGTAGCATATTGATAGACTGGATTCCTGTCCCAGCACAGAGCTGTTTGTGTTGTTTCCTGGAAGGTACACGCAGCATAGTGTATCTGCCACCAGTCATGGACTTTCCTGGGCACTACTTTTATTCTTACATCACAGTGCTGGAGTCCCAATAACATGTATTGTAGTTGCTTGGGTGCACTCAGCAGTGACTTCTTCATGATGCTTTCTAGTGGCTTGTGAACAGATTGGACGTCCACCTTGCACCCAAAGGTGAACAGGTGGAATTGTTCCAAAGAGCCAGTAGCTCCTTTTTTATCTAAGCGTGTCCACTTTATGTGTCAGGGCTTGTTAGCAAATGCTATGGGTTACTGGCTTTGCAGCTGAGCTACTCTGATACCTCTTTCTCAGGCATCACAGCTCTAGCTCCTTTGTAGGGTTGTGATACTTTTTAGAATTGTTGCCCGTGCTTATGGTTTTCTTTACTCTTTCAAATGTCTGTTCTTGAGTCTATGGCTATTCCAACACTGCACCGTTGTGTGTTCACGGGCTCACAGGCTTCTGATAGGGGTGTGTAGAATCTGGAAAAGATAGTTGGCCATCCCTATAAATCACTGGACTCCCTTCACATCTTTTGATCTGGGCATTTCTTTCATGTCTCTGTTTCTCCAGGTCCATCTGGAGTCACTCACAAGTCAACAGAAGTCTGACATAGGTGACTTCAGTTTTCCTCAGCTTCAACTTGCCTGCACTCAGCCTAATATTTTGCTCCAAGAGCCCATTTAAGAATTGTTATCATGGCCCTGGATGGCCTCTTTCTTGACCTCTTCTCTTATAATAAGAATGCCTTCAGTTACAGTCTTGATGCCTAGGAGTCCCTCTAGTTCCTGATTCAGTTTACAATGGAACACCTCTGGGGCTGGGCTGATGCCTATATGTATTTGTACCCAGTGGTATATGCCAAAAGGAGTGCTATGGTTGTCAGGTGGCTGGATGGCTCATCTAGCTCAATATGCCAGAAGCCATTCTTGACATAAACAGTCAATATTTTTTCCCTGAATAAATCAGGTCGTATGTCTTCAGTCATTGGTAATGGGCCATGACTTCTTTTCAATGCTTTGTTCAGTGATTTTGGGTCAATGCAGATCCTTAGTTTTCCTGTTGTTTTTCGCACCACTACTAGACTGCTGATCCATTCTGTGCTAGTTTTAACAGGTGTAATGATGCACCTTCTTTGAAGGCCTGCCAGTTCCTTCTGTAGTGACTCCACTAGGGCTACTGGACCGCAGCACTTTGGTGGTTTCCAAGGCTGCTCATAAGGATCTATTTCTAATTTCATCCTCTAGGTGTCAATCTTCATGAAATATGTCCTCTGTTAGGATGCTGGACAGGGCCTAAGGTGACTATTCAAATCCATGGCTTGCCCTGCTCTGCTCTGGGAGGTACTCCTGCTTGTCAACTACTGAAAACTCCAGGTGATAACATCTCTTGTTTCATGAATTTCTTAATGACAACCTGCTTTTGTCCACTGGCTTCAGAATAGTTTTATGTATTTTTGCAAATCTCGCAGCTGTCATGAGAAGCAAATCCGCTGCAATCTCCAAGTGTCTTTCCGGGGACATCACCAGTGCTTGGTCCCATTTCTCAGTCTAATATTGCTGTTTATCAGTGTTTCTGCAATTACATTGGAGCTGGTTCCACAATCCAGCTGGAACTGAATTGGTAATTCATCTAAGAGCATGATTTAAAATATGACAGTTGAATGGTTGGCAGTCTTCTTCTGCAGTATGTGTACATTGAGAGTCCTTCTCTCTGCTAGAGTCATACAACAGATATTCTTCTCTTCACGGGAAGTCTCCACATCCTCAGTCACTGTAGGTAGCTGTGACATTAGGATAAAAGTGGTTTTGTTTCTCACACCCCTTCCATCATTGCCTATAGGCTGGGCACTTTTCTTTCTGCCTTTTGTATTACTTTCCAGAGTACATACACTGGATCATGATGCCTGCATTCTCAATCAGTCTATCTCTGTCCTGCCCTCTTGCTTGAGCCTGTGTATTTGTTCTGCAGTAGTGGCTGTAATGTTTTGATCCTTTTTCTTTCACCTGCCCTTGCTATTTGAAGACATTTCTGTAGGGTTAGGTCTGTTTCTTTCAACGGTCTTTACTGTAAGCTTGTGACCATGTGTCCCTCAAATGAACCTGCCTTTAATTAGGGAATCTTTAATGTTGCCAAAGTGACATGTGGAAGCCAGAGTTCTCAGCTCTGTAATGTAAGTATTTATTCCCAATCTTCTTCTTGGTTTCAGGTACAACAAACAAACAAACTGCATCTCTTTATAGTCCCATTCTATCTATGGTCACAGTGCTCATCAAACACCTTTATCAGCTGTTTCAGGACTTATTCCTGGCAACTCTCTCTCACTCACCTCACTTATCCTCTTTTCCCAGTGAGATACTGGAAAATTTTACCTTCATTTTCTCATCTTTATCCCCCATGATCAGCTCGGTATACGGACTCAGTTCTTCCTTCCATTGCTTTTATGCTTTTGCAAAGTTTTTGTCAGGAAAGCTAGTCTCTGCGGTGGTCTGAATTTTCTTCTATGATGCCTGTTTGCTCTGTTTCGCAGTGATGCTTTGTTTGCCTGTTAATCACACTGTACTCGTCGCAAGGGGTCTTACTAGATTCACTGCTATCGCATCCACCATGTTTTGTGTACTGCATGCTGGATCATAACAGGAAGAGACTTCACGCTGTTAAAATTAAACTGGCTCTTTACTGAGAGAACTATTTACAACAATGCTGCAGCATCAGCTAGCATTCTAGCCACATGTAAACAGGCTGACTTCCTTCTCCAGACTCTTCCGTCCTGCCACCTGTGTTCCTCCCTTCAAGTTCCATGTCAGTTGCTAGAACTGCTTTTGTCAAAGGCTTAAGTGTAGAGGAAATGCCTGTTTTATTAGCATACAGAAGTTAATGTCGCTATCGATGTATCAACACTAGTCTTGTGAACTATTCTAATGAGTAGCTGTAATATAATGGTGCCAATAGGTATGGCCCAGATTTTTAAAGGTATTTATGTGTTGCTGTGATCAGTTATAATGCCTAGCTGATATAGGAGCCTAAATCTCCTTTTTCAAAAATGATTTAGGCACCTAGGAGTCTAAATCCCATCAATAGTAAATGATATTGTGGCTCCTAAATCCATACATTTTCTTTCAAAAATAACATTTCAGCTCTTAAATCAGTTAGGCATTGCAATGCTGAGCACAGCAATGCCAAAATACCTTTACCAATCTGGGCTGGAAACATGGAAGTCAGAAGAAGGATGCTGACTAGAGTGAGAGGAGGTGGAAGATGTTCATGTAAAGTTTGCATGTCCTTCTAGTAAAGTATGGAAACAAAACTGTCCCTCTCTGATCTCACTATTACCCAGGTTCTGATCTAGGAAAAGCATTTAAGCATGTAGTTCCACTGAAGTCAATGAAACTATTCACATTCATACAGTTAAGCACATGATCAAGTGCTTTGCTGGACTGGGGCCTAAAACTACCATAATAATAAATTAAAGCTGCCTTATTACAGGGTGTTTTAAGTGTCTAAAGAGCAGAATAAGAATGGCTTTCCTGATAGTGATAGACCAGATCCCTTCCTTTTTCCTTTTTTACTCCATTCCATTTTGGAATTTCACACCCTCTGCAGCATCCTGCAAATCTTGGCTTGCACACAGTCTTTCTGATAGTGGAATTGGCAGAATTATTGGGTGAAGTTCAGATATGCTGTAGAATCAGGATGCAGAAAAGTCGCTCTGTTTGTTTGTTTTCAAGGAACACAAGGGTGAGATGGGATGACAAATAAAAAAATGATTTCAGCGATATTTGTGAGAAAGACTCTAAGGGCTCTGGCCTACAGTATGTAAAGCAGAAATTAGGCACTGTATAAAGTTTGAAGCAGAATGCATTCTTTCCAACATCAGAAACTGCTGAGGCTTCCAGACTGTGTGCCAAAAAAGTTTTATTAGAGAGCCATCGGCTTTGCACTTTTTCCAGATCTTTGCAAAATATAGAGGCCGCTCCTCTCTGAATTTCTTGCCAAGTTTAGATGTGAATCTACTGTTTATACAGCTTGCATTGACTTTAACACATGATTTACATTGCTCCATTTCCTTTTGGCCTGTGCATTAGATTTAGGCCCAGATTTTTAAAGCTACGTAGGTGTTGCTGTGCTCAGCGTTGC
This sequence comes from Eretmochelys imbricata, assembly GCF_965152235.1. Taxonomy (NCBI): domain Eukaryota; kingdom Metazoa; phylum Chordata; order Testudines; family Cheloniidae; genus Eretmochelys; species Eretmochelys imbricata. The sequence goes on from NC_135583.1 coordinate 26,646,411, forward strand.
GATTACCTAATTACCGTTTTCAAAAGGGATTTAGCATTTAGCCTGAATCCCATCAACTTCCATGGGATTTTGGCTCCTAAGTGCCTGAATCACTTTTGAAAATGAAATGTAAGCTCCTAAATCAATGAGGCATTGCAGGCCTGAGCACAGGAACACCGAAATATCTTTTAAAATCTGGAGGTTAGGGACTGCTGCGGGGGAGCCCTTCTTTGTGGTATCTAGGACATCCATCTCCTCAAGCTCTGTTTGTGTGTGATTCATATAAACAGTTTAGGAACCAATTACAACCCAATCCTTTCAGGAAAGGCAAGTAAGACGAATTGACCCTGTTAAGTGACATCCATAGACAAAAGAAGCTTTCTCCTTGGTTTGATCTACTTAAGTGCTATTCTGGACCACTTGATAGTCAATTTTTGTACCAGCTGTGTTCAGAACAAGGCTCAACTTTCTTGTTTATCATTCCGGGGTTCTTTCCTGAGGGTGGGCATTTATCTATTATAGATAAAATAAGGGATCGCAAGTTGAAAGAGGTTTATGTAACAGTAATTGAAGCACGATGTTGGCCCTGCATATTTGGTTCTTAGGTTTTTTGTTGCACATTGTTTAAAAGCAGCTTGGCAATTTGAAGGAATAACAACTGAAGCAATTTGTTGATTTGATTTTTTTTCCTTAGGCTTCAGCAGTGGAGCGCAGGTAGCACCAGTGGCATTATTTCGGGAGTCCTGTTTGCCTATCAAAAGATGACATTTGAAAACAGACTCTCTAAAATGAGTTGGTGGTTCAGACTCACTTTGCCATATGTGAAGTTAGAGGAATATGCACAGCTATGTTTCATTAACCATTCAGGGAAAATAAATTTGTCTGATGGGTCTTTAAAATGCTTTAGTTAAATGTGATTTGGGTATCTTGAAAGCAGGGTCGGCAGCCAATGGCTCAGACGGAACATGTGATCATTCGCAAGGTTGTGAGATTTTAGAGGGTTTATTTTCATTGCTTTTCTTCTTGCTAGAAAATTTTAGAAAACTGAAAACTTCTCTCCCTAGTTTCCGTGAACCGTGAACTCAATGGAATTTAAGTGTGGGACTTTCTTAAGAGTAATGGTTTCAATTCCCTTGGGAGTTTTTTTCCATAAAGTAGTTTAGATAAATGTTGTTAACCAAAAGTGCTTGGTTTTGTTTTGTTTTTTAATTCCCCACATCTGTAAAAACCAATAAAACTTTGGAGATTCCTTTTGACCTGTAGAATGAATTGAGAAGGAGCATTGTCAGTTTATACATCATGGAAAAAGGTTAAAAAAATTGGAGGTATGACTCCAAGACAGCTGACAAAAGTTGTATTTACCCATCTACTTCTCTCTTTGTTTCAGAAACCTACTGATTGTAAACTCTCCTCTAATTTTGATAGAATAAGCTCTTTGGGGAAGGGACTGTCATTTCCTTTGTGTTTAGATAATGCCTTGTATAAGGGGACCTGAATACTGACTGAAGCTGCTAGACGCTACTATACTACTATTACATTATATTATTTTTGAATTGTGGTAGCATTTGGCACCCCAGTCATGGATCAGGACCCCGGTGTGCTAGATGCTGTACAAATACAGAACAAAAAGACAGTCCCTGCCCCAAAGAGCTTACACTCTAAGTGTTACTGCTGCTTCCACCATAGCACCTGCAAATATAAAATCTCCACTAACTTAATCTTACTAAAGGAGAGAAACTGGTCACTGGTGCAAGGGGGAAAGGTAATACTTTGAGAGGGATAGTATGTAGGCCATATATATTTGCCCACAGCCCTTCTCCCTACTAATAATAAAACTTTGCCCTCAAGCATGCCAAAATGCTTTTCAAATATTAATGATTTAATCCTCACAAGCTCCCTATGAGGCAGATGCATATTAGTTTTGCCCATTTTAAAGACCTGATGCACAGGGAGGTCACTTATATGCTTAAAGTCACACAATGGCAGAGTCCTGAACAGAACATGGGTGTCCCAATTTCCAGTTATCTTGTCTGTCTGTTGTACTCCTATGGCTCCCAGTATTTGAATGCTTCACAGTTTCCAATATATTTATCCTCACAATTCCTGCACTATTACTTCACTGAGACCAAATGGCTTTACCGCAGGTCACACGGGAAATCTCAGAGAAGCAGGGAATAGAACCAGTGTCTCTTGCATATCCAAACCACTGGACTAACCTTCTTCTTTCCACTTACCACTGTTACCTCAACCCCATTCAGATTTATCCTCTCATATAGGCAGCAGTTTCAATACTGTATGAAACAAAAAGGAGCAGTAGTTCCACCTGGATCTCTTCCACCTTAGCTTGAAAGGCAAATTTTAAAGGCTATCCTAGTGGTCTAAAGAGTTTGAAAAGTGAAAATAAGGACAAACACAAGGCTGTAGATTTACTTGTCAAAATTCAGGAGTAAATTCACAAGTAGTTACCCCAGCAACACCATCATCTTAGGTCAGGCATACACCCACGTTAGAGGAATCAAAAACAATAGTATAATAAAGATATGAGGCAGAAAAAAAATTAGTTGAGAGCCAAGAGAGAAAAGCAGAATGAGAGTGATGGTTGTACAACTATGCCAATGAAAACATCCCTCCCTGGAGAGAGAAGTCAGGAGCATCTTTTAAGTTGTCTAGGTGTCATCTTCCATCATACGTATATGCTATTTGCACTTCTCTATTTTGTCTTTAAAAGTGCTGGATACTTCTGTTTCAATTCTGAACTACATAGGCACCTTTGGATAGGTGCCGTAGTTCCATGCTGGTTGCATCATTCTCAGATATATGGTACTATCTTCGAGCAAGAGTCATTCTTCTGGGTATAATGTTATAATGGGAGATGCTCATAAACTCAGGCTATGATGTTATCCACTGAACGTGGCAACCATCCACCTTGGAATGTCTGTAAGTAGTGGAGAGCTCCCCCCTGCTGTTTTCTTTTGTATGTATTTGATTTTCTTACTACGTGTTTGCACATCATAACTCACTGTATGACTATTTAGATGATTAATTTCATGATGACAGAGAGAGGGCTAGATTCTCAGCTGGTGTAAATTGTCAGACCCGACTTGACCATCTAGAGCAGAGAGTTCGAGCAGATGGCTCTTTGGAGAGATGGACTGCCTTGTGCTCTTTGCTCCGTTCTTTTTTCTGCTTTCAAGAAATATTAACAATTTGATTGCAATATTTCTGATTCTTCTTTCAGCGTTTGCCTGCAGGGTCTTGCACACACAATTATTCCTTTGGGTCCAAACCCATCCAGGTCTGGTCTCTAATATCATGCAATATTCTCTTTAAATAAGAGTGTCATTCAGTGACACCATCAGAGGGTATGGAAAGAGCACAAAGTTGAGGGATATTCAACAAGTCACAGTACCTTAAACAGCCCTGTAAGAGTGTCAGTATAAACGCCACTTGTTCAGTATAAAGATAAATAACTTGCCCAGTGTAATTAACAATTCTAACAGTTTGTCCCCCAAAATGAAATAATAAGGCTAAGGAGTAGGAGTAATGAAAATATTGGGTAATGTATCACACTCCTGGAAAAGATATGTAGCAGTTTTAGCCCAAAATGGATTTAGGTGGACAGATCTCCACTAGCGACTGCAGCTACAATTAAATGATAGGGTATGTGATTAGTGGTTTGGCTAAAACCAGTATTTTCTAACTGGAAAAATTATTATAGTGTATTTTCTATAGTTCATTCTGGAAATAAAGAAATTTACATTTTTTACAGGCAAAATTCTGCTCTTGCATATAACTACTCTTCAGTTTTCCATTTCTTATTCTGCACTCAGTGCTTGAACAGAATTCCCATGGGTATTAGTGGGATTTCCACCCAGGAATTGAATTTCATAATACAGAATTTCACATTGCAGATAACAGCTCTGTAGGGCAGATTACAGAGGGGAATTTTGCTCCAAGAGTCAAATCTAGAGGTCTTTGCTCACTTTTATTTAGGCAAAAACTATTTATGACTTGACAGGAGAAATACAGTGTTTTCTTCTGAGGGCCTTATTCTACCCTTTCCTAAATGAAAAGTGATGAAAAGAGGCTGGGAGGAAATGTCACTATCAAGTTCCTGGGAGGCTAAAATTATTTTGGTAAAAATTATATAAAATATAGTTCAGAGTCATAATAGTGTCTGTGGAACTAACACTTTTGGGGAAATAATAAATTGCATAATGATAGTCAGTTTTGCTAAGATTGGCTAAATCATTATGTAGAATAAAATGTCAAGAGCCAAAGCAATTGTGACCAAATCATAACGTCACAGTCCTACAATCTCCTAAAAAGCCCCATATACATATATCTCAGAAGAACAATTTAGAGTAAAAATACCACAAAGATCCTAAAAAAATGAAAAAGCTAAGGGTTCTCTTTTTTATTTTCAAATGAAGTTGGCTTCCCCAAGAGAGTGTAAAGATATAATAAATCAAAACAAGGTTTTTGTAGAACTACCTGTTATTATTCCTCATTATTTTTGAAAGAGCAGATACATTTACTGTTGAAATAAACAACAATTTGATTGAGGTATCAAGGGTAAATCAATAGGCAGGGAACATGGATCAAAACATTATAAACTAGGGAACTTAGAATCGATATTTACATGAGGAGAGTCAACAACTGGGACTACTGTGTTTAAACTAGATAAAAACCACATTGGTTTGAATAGCTAATTATGTCACATAGGATCATTGTACCTAACTCATATGGTCTTTTTACAGCTGAGCTTTCCAAAAATTGCAACTTACCTGTTGAAACTATGAAGCTGCAGTGAAACCAAATATAAAACCTCAAATTATATTTGGATATTACCTTGAATGCATGAAATACCTTTTAAGCATCAAAAGATAATGTCCCAGATCATTTCTCCCTTCCCCTAGATCCGCACACAAAGGTGACCCTCTGAGTGTAAATCTCCCACCTCCTGCATGGACGGATGATGAGGCACAGATGCACCAACTTCCTTTTCTTTTGTACCTAGTCGAAGGCATTCCATGGCCATGAGGTCAACACACTTGAAGGTGGGGGAGGAGAAGGAAGAATGAGCACCTGGGAGCCAGTGTTGGGTGGGGCAGGAGGAAGTAGAGGGCTGGGGATGAACATAGTTCCCTGCCCCACAGATCTTGGGTGTCCCAGGGTCAAGGTTTGAGCTATGCACAGATGGCTTTGGACATCTAGGTTTGGGGTGGGGCTGCAGCTCAGTTTGCAGAATAGCAAACTCCTCCTCTAACAGGCCAGAAGGAAGCTGTAAGAGGTCGCTCCTGGAGATTTCCTTCTCCAAAGCTTATGAAGTCTACAGGACACGGAATCCTCCAGGCAGTAATAGTCCTTTCCCCAGTATCTTCATTGGCCTGTTTTTGGTCCTGATATTGGCCCTGATGTTTTTTCTGCTCTCCACGATCCTGAACACATGAACAGGGCTGCAAGAAAGCAGAGGGCTTGTCTATACAGGAAAGTTGTACCATTTTAACAGTACTGCTATAGTTAACTATACCTGTATGGTTAAAGCAGTAAAACCACCCTATTGTGGACACAGTTATATTAGGTTTCAGAGTAACAGCCGTGTTAGTCTGTATTCGCAAAAAGAAAAGGAGTACTTGTGGCACCTTAGAGACTAACCAATTTATTTGAGCATGAGCTTTCGTGAGCTACAGCTCACTTCATGTAGCTCACGAAAGCTCATGCTCAAATAAATTGGTTAGTCTCTAAGGTGCCACAAGTACTCCTTTTCTTTTTACAGTTATATTAGTATATCATATTTATGTTGCAGGTTTAGTTCTAAGTCATCTAAAGCACTTTATAAACTCTCTATATTTACAAAAATTATTCTACTCATTGAAGAAATATATCTATCTTTGGGGTAGAATAAAACAGCTGATTACCAGTACACAGCAACACCACACAACAGTTCAAGTCAGTAATTTAAGAAGGACACTACAGCCAGCTGAAATAGCAGGGGGAATTGACAGTAGGCAGAATTTAATTTCCAAAAATGAACTTTGGCCTGGACTCTGGGACTAACTCACTTACTCTTTAACGCACACAGGTCATCAAAATCTCTCTTTTACATACCGTTCAGAAGAAAGCTCCTGCAGTAGCATATCACAGAATGCTAGAGTATTGGTTTACTAATCCCTCAAAGACAAACCTATCATCCACTTAATCACCAACAGCTCTTCTTACAGCACCCTAGGTTTTACTTGGAGGTTTAGCCTCCAAGAATTGACCAACCATGACCTGACTCTGTTTAGCTTTTGTCATTACTGATGACATTGCAACCCCAGGTATTATCTGGTATTCTGATATAGGATTCATCACCAGAGTATCTGAGTGCCTCTTAAAACAGTAAGTGTGCTCATAAAGAAATGTATCTCACTTCCTTATTTCCCTCCAATCAGCAGGGACTGGACTTTGGATTTGTTATTGTTTGTTTCTTTTTGGGGTATATTATTGTCAGGAGGCTGTGTCAAAGAAATGGGTTTTGCATTTTGATCTGAGATGTATATCCACCCTGATCTGTCTGGGATGAGTTCCAGATTTATGTGCACGTTGTTGAGAAATCTTTGTCTCCTGAATATACAAGTTCCCCTCTTGAGGTTGGCAGTTCTAGTGTGCCAGTGGAAGGTAGCTGGTATTGAAGGTCATGACGTACAGATAAATTAGCCTCTTAGGTATCCTAGGCCAATTCCATATAGGACTTTGAAGATGAGGACCAAAGCCTTGAATTAGATCAGGTATTCAGCAGTGTGATGGTAAAAGGAAAGAGAGCACTGGGATGTTGTCTTCCTAGCTGCCATGTTGGGTCTGTGTTCTGAACTAGCTTTTATAAGATAGAGAGTTTCACAAATATGTACAAAGTAGTAAAATCACCAAGCCTAGGACACTACCAAGGACAAAGCTGACAAGCAGAGGTGAAATTTTTTTGTCAGCCACAGATGGAAGAAGAAATTTTTCAGTGCCTGCCCTGACTACCTAGGTATCCAGAAGCAGTGAGAAGTTCAGGTAGACCCAATGGCTGTAGGCTAACTTAAAGACTGGAGTTCAATGGAGGGGCCTGGTTTTCCTGTAGGGCTTCTAGCACTTCCCGCTAAGGGAGTGGGCCATGTTTGGAGAAGACAGGCATTGTAGTGTTTGGCCTCTGTCCATTGTATGGTTCCTAGTGTCCAGACAGCCCATCTCAGACACAAAGGGATTTTTCTCTGAGAAATATGCTGATAATTCTTGGTAGCAGTAGGTTGCTAAGTTTTGGAGCTGAGTGGAGGCTTCCCTGGTATGTCTGTAGTTCATTAAAAAAAAGTCTAAGAGCCAGATCCTGGTGTCTCTATGCCTGTGATGCACTGATCTGGCCATCTGAGAAATTCTCCCTACTCCAGGGGGAACTTCATTGAGCCAGCATAGACGACTCTAAGCTTTACTCCCCTCCTGTCCCCTGGAGAGCATGTTGAGAGCATGGCAGAGCAAGGGAACATGCATGGAGTACTACTGCCCTCCATCCCTTGAGGCCCTTTGGAATTGGTGCAAGTTAAAGTTAATCCCCGACTCTTCCGTAAGTTGCTCCCCTGGGCTGAAACAGAGCCCAGAGGGCCAAGGATCAAGGAGCCACAAAAGTGATTGACACTCAGGTGTAGAATAATCAGTCCCCAGGATCAGGCTCTATATAACTGCTTCTTCAATCATTTTGTTTAATATAAAATGCAATAATAATGGGTATTCTACAGAATGTCAAGCCTCAACACTTTAGTTAAATAGTTTGTTGCTTTTATGGCTGTTGCATGGCTAAAAAGAAGATAAGTACATGTTAAGTCTATTTTTATCAAGAATAATTGAGCCATATGTCAATATGCTCAAATATCACTACAGTTTAGAGTCCAGTCATTGTTAGCAGGCTAGACTATTAGTCTAGTTCAACTAAATAGAAAGGAAAGGGGAAGGAAATTAAAAATGGCATGTAACTTTATTAAATCTATATACTGTATTTGAATTGCAACAAGTAACAGATGGGATTTCTCTCAATAGAACAGTTTACTTAAGAGAGATGACAAATTAATATATATCTTTTCTATTTGTTAAATTGAAAAATAGGGAGATTTTCAATAATGTCTATACTAGTCATTTTTTGCTACCCTTTCAGTTTCTAAAGATATTTTAGTCAAATGCCAACAAAAACAATATAGTTTACCAAGCAACCACTGAAGTAATTGGAAGCTATTTAGTTTGGGACAGAATAAATTAAGGTGTTTCTTAACTGACACAATAATGAGAACCCAGCTGTATTTCTAAAGCAGCACAGGAGAATAGTTATCAGAACCTCAGTACTCAGTACTTCATATATGAAGTATAATTGCACGTAACCCTTTAACATCAAGATTCCACTATGGGATTTTTTATTTTCTTCTTGGTACTTGTGGGAAAATCCCAAACTCTCAGTAACGTTAATGTATTAAGCAGGTTTATTACCTGACTGTCTAAGGCCCAACCAAGAATGGGACCCATTGTGTTAGGCACTTTACAAACCAAGAGATGGTCCCTAGAGCTCACAGTCTAAACTGACAAGACGGACATAGGGCCGGGAAGGGGTATAGCACACACACAGAGACATTTTATATAGAGACTGGGGGAGTAGGAGAGAGAGAGTTGGAGCAAACAGCCATCAGCACAGGGCAGAGAAAGTCTAATCAAAACTGTAGGAAGTTCTCTAAATGTCCAAAGATTTCTGTTTTGACTGCATCTGCTGGAATCTCTGGCTAGCTCCTCTCTGCAGTTTCCCCCCAAGGCTACATGGCAAGGATCACTTGGGTCCTAGTGCCTTTAGCAATGGCCAGAGAATATGTTTTGTGTGTTTGCATGAAACTGAGTACAGCATATTGGATGAAATAAACCCCAATGCAGTGGGCTCACAGGTTGCACTATTTAACCCCTACATCAAACCCCCAATTCAGCATAGTATTTCATGGGACTACTCTGGTCCTTATATGTACATATATACTTGCATATCATGCTGAACTGGAGCACAAAGGGTTAAATGTGGCTTTTCTGGTTCATTGGGCCAAGATCAGTGTTTCCCAGACTTGGGACGCCGCTTGTTCAGGGAAAGTCCCTGGTGGGCCGGACTGGTTTGTTTACCTGCCGCGTCCGCGTGTTCAGCCGATCACGGCTCCCACTGGCCATGGTTCGCTGCTGCAGGCCAATGGGGGCTGTGGGAAGCAGCGCGGGCCGAGGGACGTACTGGCCGCCACTTCCCGCAGCCTCCATTGGCCTGGAGCGGTGAACCGTGGCCAGTGGGATCCGCGATCAGCCAAACATGCGGACGCAGCAGGTAAACAAACCGGCCCAGCTGGCCAGGGACTTTCCCTGAACAAGTGGCGTCCCAAGTTTGGGAAACACTGTAGGGCCTAGATGATTGGCTGTACCAGCAGAACAGCATAAAAGGCTCCAGGTTAGGGTCAGAACCTCTACACCTAAATTAAATCATACAGGCAAAAGGAGCTATTGTGAAATTATCTCCTACTTCCATCAATGTTATAACTAGGAATGCCCACAAAATGGAGATGATAGCCCTGAAACCAGAATTTGAACCCTAACCCCTCTGAAGATCCGGGTGTTCTAATCTGTGATTTTGTTTATTATATGCAGGGCTGGTAGTACCACCTCTTATTAAGGTTGGCCAACCCTTCCCATTGTAAGACCCTGTTTTTAGTTGCTTAACTTTGCCAATTTCCAATAATTTAGACTGAAATTTTCCATGCTGGGTGTCTGCCTCAGGATAAATGTTTTTGGAAATTTTTCACTCCAACAAGTTCATCTGTTTCTGAAAATCAGGCTAGGAAATAATACATTGTTTTGTCCATGTTAAAAAATTCTATTGACCATCTTTGAGAAGCTCTTGTACCCCCATGCTTTGGAGCAGGGACTGAAATTTGGCAGGTGGTGGCTTTTGTGTCAGGGGTATAATTTTTGCTGAACCAGTGAAAATCTGCCCAAGTTGGGGCCAAGTTATAAACCGTTGAAAAAAATTTGCACTTTGCATATGCTTAGTAGAGACTTAGATTTTAACAGCTAAATTCCCCAAAGATTCTATGTACACTTGGCATGCTCCTACCTGGGTCTGAGCAGGGCTTTCCTTGCAATTGCTCTTCTGGGCTATTGCTGGTCATGCTGGGTCTGGAAACCTGAACCTGAACTGAGAGCAGGGAGACTTTTGTTCTCTAAGTGATGTCCCTACTGGGCTCAGGGAGTATGGAGGAGGAAGCTGTCTGATTCAAATGCAGATGGGACAAGAAAAAGATCTGCAGGGGTAGTAGATTGGGACAAGGAGCATGGCAGGGATGGAGATTAGGACTGGAGACTTGAGGGAGCAGAACTGGAATGGGGAGTTGAGGGGAGACTGGCACAGGTTCTGCAAGGAGACTAGATCCGGGGAGAAACAGGTACTGACTGGGCTCCAGGGAGGAAAGCAGAAGGGAGGGCTGGGAGCTAGTGTGTGAAAGGGAGACTGGATGAGAAGTCATCAGGGCTGAATTAAGGTCCTTAATTCTCTTATTTCCTAACTTTTGAATGCTTGACTTTGCAAAATTAATAATGTTCTTTTGGACACATATTTTGTGCATAATATAGATATAAAAGCTGCCTCTGACATCTGGATTCTGGTGGTGTTTGGTTTCTGAAACTACTCAAAGTTTGGATCTGGGGATTTATTTGGGCCTATCTCTGGTTCAAATATCTGCTAGCTGAGGTAATGTGATTTTTTTGAATAAAGGCAGTTTCAAAACCAAACCACTGCAGTGCTAGTAATAGATTGTACCACTGTATTCTTTCAAAGTTTTTTCTGCGTCAAAGGAAACAACGAGAGCTCATCTTGAATGCCTCTGAGCACAAGACTTTTGTCAATTGTCTTAAGTTACACTAAACCCTAGTTCAAAAAAATCTATCTTGGGCTGAATGTTGCAAAAATCTTGTCACAGCGAGAGGCTAGTATTTTAGCATGGATCTTGCAATCCTCTACATTACTTAACGATAAGGAGATATAACTACTACAGAGATAGACATTCTTATCAAGGTTGTTTCATGTCTGTAGATGAATGGTAAACATATATTGGAAAACCACCTCTAGTGCTGGGAAGAGCAGATGTTCGAAGGAATTATAAAACTCCACAGAGAAATCTATGTTACAGGTTGATCCAAAGCCCATTGAAGTCAATGAGAGGACATCGTATCAGACCCATGGTTACCTTTTTGGGCACAAGAGTGTAATTGCAGAGCTAAGGTATGTACAGTAGTATGGCTGTTAAATCAATTTAGATAAAGGAAATCATTTTGAGCACCTATCTAGATCATGCTTTATGATGCATAACCAGAAAAATAAATCTTTGGGGGAAAAAATGTCTCTGAAAGGTTTCAAGCTACTTGTAAATAGCTTGATTGTCTAAGATGCTGAAAGCCTTTTGGGAAATGCTGAATTCCTTCAATTCTCATTGATCCAGCACCTTGCAACACTACGGCCAAAGAGAGGGAGTTATAAAATAACTACAGCTTTACTCTGTTCATTTTCAATACTTGGGGTATAAGCTCAAATGGTTTATTTTCCCCTGTGATGGTCATATATCCAACCTTGATTATCTTGATGTCCTGGGAAGCATGAAATACATTTGAATAATTGAGGTACTATTCAGTGTAAATGAAAGGAGTTTCTTTAGGAGTCTGGCAAGCTGAGTGCTATTCAAATGATTACTTTAATGCTGATGGGATTTTATTGTATCATCAGTGATATGTTAGGTTACCCAGAGCCTGGATAGGTGTCTCATTAAAAAAACTAAATAAACAAAATAAATACAAATCAAGGAACATGACCCTGCTTCAGTTAAATTAGTTTGGGAGAATCACAACTGTACTACATATTATTTGAGATGTGCCCATTAAAGTGAATTAAGTGGCATTTTCAAGAGGTTTGAACACAAGTTTGATCTACATTAAAGCTATTACAATCCAAAGTGGTGGTAGGAGTAGTGGAGAATGTCACTGTATTCTAGATGCCCACTTAAAATTAATCCATTCTACTGCCAAATAAATTGCCAAAATAAGAAAAATTTGTAGTTTCCTCAAGAAGTTAGGGACCAAGTTTTCTGCAGTGCCTGTGTGAATTAGTGTGTGCATTTTTAAAAAATTTGGGCCTATGTTTTTTGTTCCTTCTGTTGCTTAACTGTGCAGGTAACTAACAAGAACTATATAAGACTCTACTACTGCTATTACTTTTATTATTACCAGGAAATAGAAATTACCATTACGAGTCAGATGACACACTAATTGTGAGGACAGTAGTAGCTCACCTAATCAAAGCAATGAAAACTGAGTGGGCAAACCCAGAGGATCTGTAAGGGCGAGATAATGTGGTGAGCCTAGAAAGTGGAGAGCATAGGAGGTGCTGTTGATCAACCTTCTTCTTTGCTGTCCTATGTTCTAGCACATTAGTTTTGATACAGTGAAAATGGGCGAGGTACCTTTTCTTTAGCTAAACTCCTGCAGAGAGGACAGACTCCTGCAGGAAATACTAGGGCTTTGGAAGCAAGAATCTCAGTAGGAACCAACAATAGGTTTCATTGACCCCACTTCCTAATCATGTGGGGGAGCCACCTTTTGAAAGATAATCTGTGTTGTATGTCTCAGCCTGGTATCCTGGGTCCACGGTCGGGTGGCTAGCCTGAGTCTCCACTAGTGCAGTGCTGTCAACACTGCTGTTTTTAGCGCTCTAACTCGAGCCCCGCAAGCACGAGTCACTCTACCGAGGCTGGGAAGTTGCTCCCAGCTGTGGGGTAGCCCCACCCACAGAGGCTTAACTGCTGGGGGCTCCTGGATGGTATTATCTCTTTCAGCATCCCAGCCATGATATGAATGAAAATCCCATCATCCCACAGAAACTAGATGAAAAGGAAAATGGGAATTGATGTCTTTTCCTCACTGTTTCACAGATTAGCCTCATTCCTGAAGGCATATGTTAAAGGGGCAGGTTATCCTCTGGGAACTTTCCAGATTCCTTTTTAAGTCAACAAGGTACTTAATGCATAGAACCAAACAGAGTTCTTCGATCTGTGGCTGTTACTGTCAGCACTAAAATGTAATCTGGACTAGATCCTCAACAGGTGTAGCTGGGCTTAGCTCCATTGAAGTCAATAGAACTATGCTGATTTATACGAGCTTGAGGAGCTGGTTAAATAGCTGTCTTTCCAATTAATAGCCAAATATAGTCCTGTGGCAAGCATAACTCCCATTGGCTGAAATGGCAGTTAAAGGTCATGACAGTGATTAGGCACATGGAAAAACTCTCACATGAAGAGAGGTTGAAAAGATTGGGGTTGTTTATCTTAGAGAGGAGATGAATAAAAGGGGACAAGTTACAAGCATATAAAATAATGAATGGTACAAAAAATGTAGATTGGAAACTTCTGTCCTCCCTGTCTCATAATAAAAGAACAATGGGACATCCAGGCTATGTCTACGCTACCGCTTATGTCTGCAAAATGTATGTTGCTCGGGGTGTGAGTATTCCCCCTCCTCCCCGAGCAACATAAGTTACGCTGGCATAAGCGCTAGTGCGCACAGCACTGTGTTGGCGGGAGAGCGTCTCTTGCCAACATAGCTTCTGCTGCTTGTGGGTGTGTTTTTTTTATGCCAATGGAGAGCTCTCTCCCATTGGCATAGAGCATCTTCACCATACACACCCTGCAGTACCAGTACAGCTACGCCGCTGCAGTGCGGTAAGTGTAGACATGCCCTCAATGAAATGGAAAGATGGCAAACTGAAAACTTGAGTGAAGAAAATACTTTTATACAGAGTGTATGATTAGACTATGGAATTCATTGCCACGGGATGTCACACGCACTGGGGGGTAGCTATCCAGAGTGCAGTGCTCCGTATGTCAGTGCAAGCCCTGCTAGTGAGGATGTACTCTGCTGACACAATGAGCATAGTGGGGACACACAAGATCAACTTGCTTAAATCGGAGGGTCAATGTCAACTTTAGACATGGTCTTAGATTGGTGGCAGAGACTCGGTAGTGTAGACAAATACATTATTCAATCAACTTAATATGGGTTGTGTTGACCTAAGATTGTAATGTAGACCCGGCCTAAGTGATTTGGATTGCTTGGTAAACTGGGCTTACACAAACATGTGTTTTCATGTGGCTAAATGTAAATGTATACATCTAGTGACAAAGAACATAGGCCATATTTACAGGATAGGGAATCTATCTTGGGAAGCAGAGACTGAAAAGATTTGGGTTTCATGGTGGATAATGCAATCCTTGGGTGCATAGACAGGGGAATCTCAAGTAGGAGTAGAGAGATTATTTTATCTCTATTTGGCATTGGTGTGTCCGCAACTGGAATACTGTATCCAGTATTCATATTTAAAATGATCTTAGAAACAAGTAAAGAAGTAGAACAAGCAGCATGCAAAATTGTGTAGCTGGTCACTGGGAATAGTAAAATGGACAGACATCATGGCATGACAATTAGGAAGATGGCCAGGTAAGCAAGGTAGCCTTGCTTTCCATTGCCATGTTGCAAGTTACCTGTGTAAACCTGCAGGTAAATACATGAATTAAACCTGGCTTATTTGTCTTCATCATGTTCTGAAACTGTTTATCCAAAGTTCTTCCACATTGCTATCCCTCCCTTTAGCAGGTTGTCAGTTTAGATGTATTTCTTTCTCACACTTAGAATTTGTTCCTCCTATAATTCACTAACCTTTGATTACCAGTATTTTTAAAAATGGAATTTTGGAAGTGAGGGTAATTGTACAGTATTTAAGATTAGTAACAAAGAGCAGACAGTTTGTATATCAGCCACATAATTACCACTTTCTGATGTATTGTCATCCCATTTGTTTCAACAAAATTCACATTATTTTGTTGTTTTATTATTATCACATCTTTCCATTAGACAGGTTAATAATAAAATGACAAAGCAGAACATCAAAGGTTGTTGAAGGAAATGGATCTCCATTATACAGAAAATAAATTCTTCAATGACTCCTAAATATCAATGTAACAAAAGCTAGGAATTACACAGAGCATATTTCCAATACAGTGAAAATGCTATTACAACTTTAAGTGATATACCATCTCTAACGATAGACCCACTCTGTGCCTCTTTCTCTCCCAGACATACAAATCTCTTAATTGAGTTCACAGGTAACATACCTTTCATCCTTAAAGGGATAGCCATCTACATTAAACTATAGCACAGAATGGATGAACTAAGGGTGAGATTTATTCTTCAGCCTTAGCTCCGAGACACATTTTCTTCCAAGGCTCCTTTTTTGCACTTAGCTGGGGGAGGGTAGTTCTTTCCTACATCCTTTTTCATATTTAACATACTTACCTTCCTACACCCAACCAGTTTCTGTTGGCCAGGTTGAAAGAGGAGAGTGGAGCCATGTATCTAACCACTCAGCCTCACCACCTATTTCCTACCACTTGGTGGCGAGAGTGCCCAGTACCGGATACACAGCACGTATCACCTCACTGAGCCTGAAGGTGAATTCAAGCAGGTCCAGCATGGTTGTATGGAGGACTGGGGAGTGGCCTTTACTCATAAAGTCATCAGTAGTGGATATTCTAACTGCCTCTATGTTGTTATTGTAGCTCTCTTTTTTATCAGCTCTGAACCCTTCCTTTGCAAATAGCTTTACATCTTGGATCTGTTTGACTTTCGTCCTCCTCCTTTTACCTTCATCCCACATCTTCCTGTTTTCATTCCTCAGTGCCAAGATTTTTTACAACAAAGTTGACACTGTCCAGTTAGAACTCACCTTATCTTCTCCTTCATCTCCCCATTCTGCCACTACTCCTACCCACTTATCCTTCACCTCAGGCTCTCCCATGAACTGTCTCTTGCACCTTGTTCTGTCCTCTTGGCTTCATCCTCTCAGAGTCTGCTTCATTCTATCCATACCTATCTATCATACATCCATGCCTATCCATACATATCTATCTCAGAAAACATATTCCAAATGTTCCAATGCATTGAATGAGAAACTCAACATCACTTTAATATGTAAGAATGTGTGGTGCAAATAGAGTGCTGGAAAGTTGTTAGTGAAAAACCCTTTATTATATTTAAACAAACAAACAACCCCCCCCCCCAAGTCCATAGACATAAACAAAGCCCATTTAAAAAGTATAAATAATAGGGCTGTCAAACAATTAAAAAATGAATAATGGTTAATTGCAATTTTAATCCCACTGTTAAACAATAATAGAATACCCCCCCCCATTGCCCCTGGTCCCCACGGGCTCCCCAGGCTTCCCAACCTCCATTCACCCGTGGGCCCTGCTGCCTTTCCCCAGTGCTTAATTTGTATTGAAAGCACAAATTAAGCGCTGGCTGGATGGGCAGTGCTGGTCAGGCACCCAGCTCTGAAGGCAACACCGCTGCCAGCAGCAGCACAGAAATAAGTATGGCATGGTATGGTGTATTGCCACCCTCACTCCTGCACTGCTGCTGTGGCTCCTGGTGCCTGGCACTTGCCCTGTGGCTCAAGGCAAGCTGCATGTTGTTACATGGGGTCTGCATCTTGCCGGAGTCGAAGGCCATCCCGCAGCTCTTGGGCCACTCCTGCCTCATTAGGGGCGCCACTTCCGATTTTGGTTTAGTGTGAGAGAGTGTGTTGGGGGGAAGTGTGTGTATGTTTTGGGGGTTTGCTGTCTCTTTAAGCAGAGCACTGAGGAGCCTGAATGCTTCTTCAGCCAGCAGCAGCTGCCGTTGGCAGCACTCACTCCTGAGCCGCCAGCAGCGGACAGACTCCTCCTGTTCCCTGACCCCAGCTCAGCAGTGACCGGGTACACAGGCCTGGGAAGGGGCAACACCTTGACATCAGCACCCCCCTCTGCTCTGTGCAATAGGCAGGAGTTATGCTCCTGTCTGGAGTAGCTTGGTCAGGGGCAGCTCCATCAGGGTGGGGAGCAGGCAGGAGCTGCAGTGGAGCTGGGTGGCAGGAGGACGGGCACTTCTGCCCAGAAGACATGTAGTAGTGCCCCATGAACACGGCACCCTGGGTGGTGGTCCCCCTCATTCGCCCCTAAGGCCGGCCCTGTCCAGCAGGGAGGGGATGGTACAGGTGGTTGGAGGATGGCTCCTTTCTCCCCCCAAAGGCGTTTAACTGGCTTTCCCAAATCTCCCACAGACTATGGGATAGGGTCATGATCAATTAGTGCTGCCAGCTGCTGCCTTCCTCCTTACCCAGCTGCTGCTGAGTCCTGTTTCCAGAGGTGTGCGACTAATGCTCGTTAAAAAAAATGTTAATTTGTTCTGAGTTAATCACATGTATTAACTGCAATTAATTGAAAGCCCTAATAAATTATTTGGCCAAATGTAAATAGATTTTCACCAAAGTGCTGAAAAGCACATTTCTGACCTAGGGAAAATTTCAATTTTCCGCCCCATGCCACTGAAACGTGAGAGTTCAAATAAAAGAATGTAATCTTTATTTTTAATGGCAGAAGTCTGTTATTTGCACTGTCTTCATACTCCGAAACAGCTGAATCATTTTCAGTCAAATTTTTCATAAAAATATCAGCTCATTAATTATAGATGTAGCTATAAGTGCTGCACATATGTATATAGGAGTGTGTGTGTGTGTGAGATTGTGTGTGTACGGACATACGTTTGACTATTTAATATTTAACCCTAGAATTTAATACTGAAACAGGAGGTAAAAACGTAATCCTATTTTCTTATCTGGCATCTTGGCTCAATAAAGACTTAGAAAAGAAAATGTAATAAATAAGTTCAAGTAAATGTCTGCCTGTAATCGCCATGGTTCCTACCAATGATGATAATCTATTGTTGCTATAATGTAAGTAATATATGGTAAACTGGAATTATGGTTTCATTTACAGCTGTGACACAATGCTGTACTTTACTACAAGCGCAATTGTTTTTCTTTGGAAAAAGGCTAAGAACACTGGAATGTCCATTCCCTGCAGGCTGTGTAGCCTAAGATAATAAAATCATGGCCCATTACGTACCAGGGAGTCTACAAAAATAAATTCCCTGCATTCAAAATGACATAATATTTACTTTTGAAAAGCTACATAAATAGAATTTGCATTGGAATATATTGACGTAAGGAGTTTTATTTTCTGCATAAACATAAGTACACAATGGCTCAACTGTATTGATTTTACACAGATCATAAACTGTGAGTAAAGGTCCCCCAGGTTTTTAAAGAACAAATAGGCTAAAAAGGAGCTATAGTTGTTCCATAGTTGTTGTTCCAAAAAATTATAAACACATTTCCAGCATTCTACTTGTACATGATCATTGCATCTGGCAGAGGGCAGGTTATAGGGGAAAAAATTTAAAGGCAGGATTCATATGCCTCCTTTCTAAATGGCAACATTTTCTGATGAATAGTTACTCATTTAATTTAATGTAGCTTTCCTTTAAAAGGATTACACTGAAACAGTAGTTTATTATTTTAAATCTATGAAACAACTAAAAAATTAATAAAAACACAAGCAACTTTTGTGATGCTAAGTATAAGGTGACCATTTATATCACTGTTGTTACCACTGTCAGACAGTTTCCAAAAGTCTTGTACAAAGTATGTCATGTAAGATACCAATGGAAAAGTTATGATTTGCTAAGTATGATTATCCTGTTTATGTGCATCCTGCTACCCTTTCACTACCCATCCATTAGGTACCCATACAGAGAGTTGCGGGGGAAATATCCACAAAGAGAATATTTCTATACTGAAAATAAATGGATTGGAAATTATATGCTGTAAACTGTACCTCATCATGTATACATAAGCATATGCTTCTTTCTTTGTTTGGTGTTACTCTACACTGCTCATCTAAATCTCCGTAGAAGTGGAAAATCCCAGGAATGGTCCAGGCACAGACATAGATGCTAGGACTGAGATTTTCAAAGGCGCATAAGAGAGTTGAATCTCAATAGGTGTTGGGTTCTTTGAAAATCCCAACCCAGAATATTTTCTTAGGTCAAACACTGGCATAGCATGGTAGAAGGCTGCTGGGGAAATGACCCCATGGCGGCAGGATGATCAGCCTCATGCACTCCAGCATTCACTATTGAGCATTTCAATAAGCCCTCACTTGAGACTGAACTTCCTGTCTGTATAGCAAAATATTTTGTACTGCACATAAAGGAAACTCATTAATTACTGGTAACAGCTTCATAGATGCATGATCATCATTGTGTGGGAGACAAAAACTGTAACCTTACAGAGAGCTATAAGTCATATGAATAGAAGAGTTAACTCCTTTAATAATCTTGCCAGGGAAACACAAGTGAGACATTGCAAACAGAAAACTTCAAAAATGATAATTGTGCAAAATGGGTTTACCACTTCTGGGTTTTCTCTAGCCATAGAGAGTGTCATGTTGAAAGGACTAAAGTCCTGATTCACCAAAGTGTTGATTTAGGCACATGTTTAAAGTTAGATATGCGCTTGAGAGCTGTGTGAAATGTGCCTGAAGTATTTACTTGATGAAGCCAAAAGTTTCCTTGAATCAGTTCTGGTCACAGGGGTGTAACTGAGAGTAGAATCTGGCCACTGTGTAGATGCAGGACCCTGTGTCACTCCCACTAAAAAGAGCATTTTCAGGAGTCAGATACTTGAGTTCAGATCCTCTCCTTCTACAATGTAAAGACCCCTCCGTGGTCAAGCATTCTGTTGTTACATTCCTGATAGCAATTACCCTCCTTTCAGGAGTTGAGTATACTGTTTGATAGAAGCACATATATTCCCATAGTAATTGCCCTCTTCTGGGTTTGTTTTTAAACAATCTGAACTTTCTGGAACATGAACTGAGTTTAAACAGAGCCAAACTGTATACAATTGTTTTGGCTGTTGCATTAGTGCAAGCTTACAGTAAGCAGCAACTTCAGCAAGTGAAATATGTGAACCTTTAATACCGGAGAAATAAGGAATTATTGTAGAATGGAGATGCATACGCAGAGGACTGAAGTATGACAGTTTAATTGTTTAGCTTCCTGAACCTCTGCTGTAAAAATAGAGCTGTTTATAATTATGTACACTTTATACATTGCAAATAGGCTGTGATTTATTAGCTAATTTGGGAGATCAGTGACCTTAGCTAATTTAAGTAATAGGTATCAAAGGAGTGTGTATAATCCATGAACACATCAACGTTTCTGTGTTATCCACTATATAGCACAATTAGCAGTTAACTCTCTTTTTAGCATAACCAGTCACTATTCTCAGGAAATAAACAATGTTTCTGTCCAGTACATGATCTGAATTCAAGGAATTTGCTTGGTTTATGCATTCTGAAGTTGAAGATGGGAGAAGCTTAAAATGTTCTAAAATATAAAGTATTCTAGAATTTCAACTTGAAGATTGGGGTGTTGTTTTTCAAACCAAATATATTATTTCACATCTTATGACAATAAAAATAGCACATAACAGAGTGAAAATTTTCTAGAAAAATGGCCCAGACTCTTAGCTGATGTAAATTGACTTTGCTCCATGGAAAGCAGTGTTACTGTGCTGATTTGTATCCTCTGAGGTTCTGGCCCAGGGTTCTCTCATTCAGAGGTGGGTGAATACAGCAGAAAATAAATTATGAATATTCTTGCGAATAATCTCTGCTGTTTCACTTTGCTTTCATTCACAAACATCTGAATGGGTGAGATTTGGATAGGTGAGATGGATGAGAACGTCTGAGGAAAGCTAAAGCATCACAGATACCATGGTCAGCTGTGTACTCACATCAAAATTACACACCTGGCCCATTTGCAAAGTTATTTTCATTAATTGTGCAATAGTGTAGAACAATTACAAATGTTCATGAATAATTTGCTAAGAGAAAAATAAATTCCTTCTATTTATAAAGTTTAGTTCATCCAATCAGGGACCAGGAGCAATATTATATGAATTAGATGACCTGTCACGCCACTTGACTAACAGGTAATGAACAGCAAGTACTCACAGCAATCAGTTATGAGCTAAAATTTATTTGCCCAAACTATTTGTTGAAGGATCACCAATAAAATATTCATGAAACTTTTACAACTTGTTTGCAGATGATTTTCTGACGAAAGATATATTTGTAAGATGAAATTCTTCATTGCCAACCCTTTTAACAGCAGTACTCCAAATTATAGATTCCTCAGCAATTCTTTCGGGGTCAGCTCTCTCTTTAGTTGCTGAGCCACCTTTAGTTTATATAATGTGCCCACCACAGCTCTATGCACATTTTACCAGATAAATCTAAATGGACACAACGTCAATAACATCACTTTAGACCGATGACAATGAAGATTTTCTTCATGCAACTCTCTCCATCTGCCTTAAATGTTTGGGTAAAGTCCAACTCTGTAGAAGGAGAAGGAAGTGAACATCAGAGTTGAGGGCCCAATCACTGAGAATGCCTTGTCCCCAGACACAGAAATCCAGGGACCAGCAGCTCAAATAACTTGGCTGATTACATTTGCTGTGAGAGTGAGGTGATGTCTCAGATACACAGGAACTCGTACCCCACAAACTCGTACGTTAAGAACTGTTGTTGTTCCCCACTTTTCACACAAACCCTGACATCTCTCTTTCTCTATGCACACCTTAACACACTTAAAACCGCCTCCACCAGAGAAGCAGATTACATCATGGAATGGGCCACCCAGATACACTGAGAGAACATATTACAATATGGAAAAAAAATCACCTCCAACATCACAAGCCTAGTTGTCACCTACCACCCCACACTGGAACCCATCTAGAGTATCGTTAAACAATTGCAACCCATACTTGATGGTGACCAAACAAGCTGTTTGATCTTGTATTTAGCTGACACGCTCTAAGTACTTTTCCCAGACCTGAAGAAGAGTTCCGTGTGGCTCAAAAGCTTGTCTCTTTCACCACAGAAGTTGGTCCAATAAGATTTTACCTCACCCATCTTGTCTCTCTGTCTCTCTCTAGGAATTTAGGACAATATTTTTTTAAATATAGGAGCCTACAGCTATCCTCTGAAGTTCATATATTAGGCTCCTAAATAAGTAGCTAGATTTTCAAAAGTACTGAGCACCAAGCAGGTGCTGCTGAAGTCAGTGGGTGCTCACTACTTTTGTAAATCAGGCCACTTGTTTCAGGGGCAAAGAATGGGTTTAGGAGCCTCAATTTAGGCTCCTGTGCTTTAAAATATTGACCCTTTACAGCATGCATCACTGCAGTATCTGAGCACATGTATGAGTGGGTTTGACTGAAATCATTTCTTGCTTTCTGATTCAAAGACTCTTCTCTGCTTCTGCAGGCTTCTCTCTCTGTAACCAATATTCTGTGTTCTAAGGCAGTTTTCCATTTCCCTATCCTCTTACCTCTGCTGCATACCCTTCCTTTCTCTCTCTAATTGGGAGTCATTTTGGGGTTCTAATACAAGTCGTACAAGGTCTGAATGTATAGTCAGATGGATTGTGGGAGAATTGTGTTCTGATTTGTAGTGTAGTTCTTTTTAGAAGGTGCTGCATATCACCAGTAAAGGTTGTTCACTGCCTGAGTCTCTCTGACTGGAATCATTAGATAGATGCAGTGCTGATGCCTACAGGACTCCAATGCAAATGAAGGGAAAAATAAGTTACATGGTGTCAGACACATTACACTCCCCAGCTCTGTTTTTCTCCAGGCCTTCTCTTTAACCTGCCTTCCGTGTGCTATCTACCTCTCCTCTTGGCCTCTTTTTTGTGCTGACAATGCTCAGCTTTTTCATTTTTGCAACAATATTGCTTATTCAAGGGAAAGAGGGAGAAGGTCCTAATGTGCTCTGTTGATCTCCAGTGGCCTCAGCACATAGAAAGAAAATATATGGAAAAAGAGGGATCTTGGTTCCATGAATGTCTTTGAATAGGTTTGAAATAAACGGGGATTTATTTTCCCATTCTTGATCAAAGTGAATAAACAGATGCTGATTGTAAATATAGAATTATACTGTACATATACTAACAGAATTTAATTGTACATCTCAAAACCACTAGCTTTGCCTTATTTCTTTGTCAAGGAGTATAACATCTACAAAATCTACAAATCATTTTTTTCCAACTAAGGATACAGTTGTTTTCTTGGTTTCCAGTCAGAATGGACTGCTCTCCCCCATTCTTTCATCATTTCACATTTTACTGCCTGTCTTTCTTGGCTGGTGAGAGAAGAATATTTCTGAACAGTCTAGGGTTCTTTGCTGACCCAATCTGTCACTTAAAATGAATTAGGCACAGTTCTAAGATTGGTGACTTGGAGATGGCAATCTTTCCCTTATGCAATAAAACAAGGAGGAAGAGGGAAGAGGAACATCCTGGCCATGTGCTACCCCAGTTCTCCATTCTCATTTACATTCTCATACATAATGAGCACTGGGAACGAAATAAGATAAAGTCATTTCCGTTTGTTATGATGTGATAAATCAAAACTGTAAAAATCAGTTTGTGCAAGTTCTAACTTGAAAATTTGTGATAACTTCTAATATATTTATTTGAGTAATGATATCTACTTTCTTTAGATTTCTCTAATGGACTCTGTCTAGCTTTTACAGGTGTTTAAAATATACAGATATGAAGGAAATTACTTCACGAAGAATATGCTATGAATACCAAACCAGAATGAAATATTTGCTAATCAAATAATAACCACTTACACCTGATCCCCACACATCCCTCAACCATTCAAAAAATGCTTGAGCAACTAGATCAGTGGTTGGCAACCTGTGGTGGGCTGTGAGACAGTGTTTACATTGACCATCCTCAGGCACGGCCACCCGCAGCTTCCAGTGGCTGTGGTTCGTCGTTCCTGGCCAATGGGAGCTGTGGGAAGTGGCGGCCAGCACGTTCCTATTGCACACCACTGAACTAGATGAACTTTGTCATGTGCCTAAAGGTTAACAAATCTGGGCTCTGCTTGGTATGGGAAAGGAAATGAGTCCTAAAATGAAAACTCCCTTATGATTTTTACTCTTGCCCCTTTTAAACCACAAGATCGTTAGCCTGGTGCCTCTGCTGATTGCAGCTGCAGTGGTATCACACAGGGGGAGACTTGCCTTCTCAGTCAGGCCCAAACCTTTAACAGGTCAGAAACAACAATTTAAACTTCACTTGGAATTCTTAGGCAGCCAATGCAGTCTTCAGTACTAGTAAAGTATATTCAATGTGTGGTAATCCACATGTGGGGCCATTACAGATGTCCTATCTCTTGGTGATAAAGGTATAGTAACTAACAAGGGCTGTATCAGAAAGAAAAGGTCTTTCACTTCTCACCAAGATCAGAAGGATATGAGTAAGTCTTGAGCAACACTGCTACCTGCAGTATCAGAAACAGCAAGGAGCATCTAACATAACACCTGAAACAGAGGAGATGAATAATCAAAGGCAGGTGCACTCCTTTATTAAGGGATAGTTAAATTTCTACCATTCCTTCCAGCTGCTTTCCCCAATCTCCGACCATTACCTCAGTACTGCCAGTGCTGAATCCTAGCCAACAAGCTGTCATTTAGGTCCAATCTTGATCTGGCTCTTGGTTACACATTCCACTTCACTAACTGGGTCAAACAAGATAGTGACGTAGAGTCTCTGGTTTCATGGGTTTTATCAGCCATCTGAGGACTCTGTAGCCTATACCTTCTCATTAACCCTTCTGTGATGGGGTGTATAGACCCCACATGGACAAGGAAGGGGCCAGAGGGGCCCTGTTGGTAGGAGTAGCCCCACCCCTCTGGCCCTGTCAATCATGCATGATAGGGAGGAGGCCTTTAAAAGGGAGGAAAGTGCAGTCAGTGGTGGAGAAGGAGCAAGATTGTTCTAAGCAGCAGACTGCAGGAGTGACTCCTGAAGCAGTGGCAGGAACTCCTGTCAGGACTTAGGGTTGCCAGGTGTCCAGTTTTCAACCGAACACCCGGTCGAAAAGGGACCCTCCCCAGCCTGGTGAAAATGAGCGAGTGAGTGAGAGTGGGGGAGAGTGAGTGAAAGAGGGAGGGAGGAAGATGAAGTGAGCGGGATGGGGCCTCGGAGAAGGGGCAGGGCAAATGGGTGTTTGGTTTTGTTTGGTCAGAAAGTTGGTACCTTCACCCTGACCCTGGGGAGAGTACAGTGTATTCTCAGAGAAAGACAGACAGGCTCAGCCTGTCTCAGAGACCCAGCCAGAATGATTTCCCCAGACCAGTTATGATGGGGCTGAATCACTGACAGCACTGTAGACTTGTCATCCACCTGCCTTTGCTGGTATCACAAGGAGAAAGAATCCCTGAATGCGTGGGTATCCATGACTTTCATTTTGATCCCCCAGCTGGAGACACATGAGAAGGTCCACAAAGGGCAGAACCCCTTTGCAAATAATAGGGAAGTGGGGCCTGTGTTGTGACCACCTAGTGTGGACACCTGGGCACATTCAGGTTCCCACACTCACTAAGGGAGGAACCATCAAGGACTCTGTCACACCTTCCAATGGCTTTGTAAGTACTTTGAACAAGAAGGGTGAACCTTATTAAAATACACACAAAAAGACAACTCAGTCTACCCCAGCAAGGGATCACAGTCCTGTCATTAATACCTCATAGTCACCAAAGGTATAGATAGGGAATTCTGGTGGGACCTGGCAGCTTCATATTTTCATGACCCTACCCAATTTGGTTGTGAAGCCTGCATGTGGTACAGAAATTGCTCTGGCGGTTCTGGTTGACAATCTTCTTCTGACAATAAAGAATGATCAGGTGTTCATATTAATTATTTTAGAGCTGTCACTTTCACCTGCCTCTGAACTCTGGGTTCAGGCTGGGGCCACATGGGCTGGTCTTACAGTATTTTCAGCCTAACCAGAAGCTAGGAAGTTACCAACAAGAAACCTCCACCAAGATTTTATTCTTGTGAGACTTGTGGCCCATTTTTGCATTGTTAAGAAATTCAGATAAACAGCAATATATCCAAACCAAACCTTGAACATTTGGAGGTTTGCCCATTGCTAGTTCTTAGCTGATATTCAGTGACATCGCACCCTGTTCAATTGGCTAAATACTGATCCTGCTGAAATTCAGAATGAGTTTTGATGTCGACTTTGGTAGTATCAGGTTGGCCTTTTTAAGAGTGGATTTTAACTGAAAATGTTCCCTATTACAATGAACTTTGTTATAAAATTACAGTTAAATTAGCTTTCTTTAGAATAATCCTCACGTTAAAAAAACATTTATAATGCTCAAATATCCCTTGATATTATTGTATCGCTCAGCTGCCAAGTGTGTGCTAGGCACTTTGCACACATGTAAGAAGACAAAGATCTCTGAATTGTGCACAATCGGAATACACCTCAGTGTGTCATTGTACAAGTGACCGAACATATTTTATCCTTCAAGATGGAATTTCCATTGAAAAAATGACAAGGAAAAGGTTTCTTCTGAAAACTGCAGTGCATGACACACACTGCTTGTTTTGAGAGAACAAAATACTGGAGTTTTGTTATATTATCAGTTTCTGGCAGACTAATAGAATAGTCTTAGTGGGATATTTATTAACAGTCCCCCGTGAAAGCATTTCAAACATGCACAATCATAAAATGACTACAATTTAAATGTTTTAATGTAAGACCCTCACCCCATATGTCTCAATCTTTTTGTGTCCTATCTTCCCTCCTTTTCTGCATGCCATCAGTGCCTATAACTCCCAGGTGTCTTTACTCTGGGCTCTTACATGGCCTGCCACTGCAGTTGCCACTGCTTCTGTAGTAATAAGTTGCTTATTCATCCCATGAGTATTCCCAGGCCCTTATTCTATTTGTTTATCCAACATGTTCCTCAGTGTCTCTCAATACCTCTGGCAATTTGAATGCCTCTCTAAAATTATGCTTAATATTCGATGCCATTATGAAGTCAACCTGCTTTCTTTCAGTTCCAGGAAAAAACAGTACTCTGGCCAAGAACATCTTGGGACTGAGAGCTGTTTGAATGTGTATTCAGACAACACTAATGATCAGCCAAATAAGGTCACACTCTTCATTTTCCCTGTAAACTCCCCTACTATTACAGCTAAAGAAAATTGTTAAATAGGTAATGAACAATTTTGTTGAATAAAAGATCCTATCAATAATCAAAGCCAGTAAAAGGATTTTTTAGTGAAACACTGGCAACCCATGGCTGGTTGTCAGTGGAATAATTGAAAATGTATCAGTTGGATTTTTGCCAGTTGTAGACGAGTCTTTTTGAAAAGACTCTCTGAAGAGATTGCCTTCTTTTCCTCCATCTACTGTATTTGAGCGAACAAAAGAATAATGCAAACAGTTAAAGATAATATTTTATATGCTTACTTTGGAGAACAAGGGAGAACACCAAGACAATAGTTCAAGTTTTTGTTTGCTTTCCTCAGTGGCCCACTGAAGAAAAGCAAAGATACAAAAGGCCAATACCCAATAGTAATAAAACAAATAAAGAATCCATAGCTAGAAAGAGGTGCACAGAAGGTGGGAATATGTTGTTCAGCTATGCAGGACTCCAGTAGTAGAGGAGCTGTATGTTCTTTCAGCTTCCTGCCAAACGTGTAGATCAGCAGAGTGAGGGCTTGTCGTCACTCCTGGGGTAAGTCAACCTAAGTTACACTACTCCAGTTATGTGAATAACAAAGCTGAAGTCGACATAGCTTAGGTCGACTTACCCCAGTGTCTTCGCTGCACTGCGTCAATGGGAGATGCTTCCCGGTCAACTTCCCTTACTCTTTTCAGGGAGCTGGAGTACCGGAGTTGTCCAGAGAGAGCTCTGCCATCAATTTAGCAGGTCTTCACTAGACCCACTAAATCGATACCTGCTGCATCAATTGCAGCAGCATCGATCTCTCCGCAGTAGTGAAGTCAAGCCCTGATTCTCTTCACTCTCTGGGGAGAAACATATACACACAGTTTTTCAGTACCATCACTACTGTAACAAAGTGGCTTTCCCCAGGGGTTGGAGATCCTGGGGCTAAGCCATCCCTGATTACAGGAGCAGTCGTGTCTTGGTTGAATCAGATGATCCCAGGATAAAAAGAACGGGACAAATTAACATCTCAATAAGAATGGGCAAGATAATGGTTGTTAACATGTATAAACCACCAAATACAGACTGGCCTTCTCTCATATTACCTACAGCCTATCACTCAGCTATGTACGTTAGTGATTTCAATAGCCACCATATGATGTTAGGCTATAAAAACAATGATATTGCCGACAAGATCCATGCCTTCATTTTGATGTGAAAGACCAAGGCACTTTCCATTCTGAATCCTTCAGGTTCCGTCCAAAACCATTCTTGGCAACTTTCCACATAGCATTGACTGGTGATAATCCACATTGTGATGGAAAGTTTACAAGACAAACTGGCGAGGATTCACTTCAAGAATTGAGGCCAGCATCAATGCAATTCCACCGAAGCTCCTCTCTCATTGTTTACCTCAACAGTAAAGGGCAAAGCCTAGTCACTTATGAAAACCAGGAAAGCGACAAGACCTGTTAGTGTCTTTCTAAAATTTATTAAACCTTGGAGCCAAGGGACAAAAATGGTTGGCAGCACTGTTCTCCAATAGCCATTCCTCATGGTTTGTCTTGAGGATCTGACATGAGGCTATGGGCATTGCAGTTGCCAAGCTCAAAAAGCCAACCAGTAACAAGGATATTTCCAATACTTGAACACCTAAATAACATACAGAGATTCTGATTCAAATCCAGAAAACCTTTTTAGCTTGCAAGGCATCACCTCAAAGTCTTGGGGTTTTTCCCCAGAGATCAATGGTAAGGAAGGTGGAAAACCACCAACATCCTGAACAAAAATCTCATCAAGGACTCAACCAAAGAACCCACTTACTTTTCACTCACACAGAAATATGGCCTACTTTGAACCACATCCATGTATCACCTGGCAGATGCACCTACTTCATCCATAAATGAGGACTGAGAAAATTCCATTTGTGACTGCAGAAACAGATTTTAATCAATGGAACACCTCCTCAACCAATGTCCCAAATGATCATATCCTGATGGTATCTCTGCTGTCTACTCTGTGTCACCTGAGGCAATTGACTGGATCACCAATTTAGACTTGGGCATCTAGCATTGCTGTTTTTGAGCCATACAAAGGAAGAAGACTGGAAAACCATATTCTTAAAGAACTTGAATATCACTTTCAAAGTGCTTTTTTCCCTGGTTTCTTTTCATGGCAGAAAATATACTTTAAAGTTTCTTCTTTTTTTTTTCTTTTCTTCCTGTTATGAGCCTGTGTTCTCCTGTGGCTTTTCCTATTATGGTTTACAATTACTACTCTGATTAGAGCTTGAAACCTTGAAAAATTACTTTAAACAGTGTCTGTTTTACTCAGGTCTTGGTATTTCAAAGTTCACACAAGTTGGGTATTCTCTGTAGACTTGAGTAAACATCTTGCTTGGTTTGCTTACTGAATACCTTTGCCCAAAAGCTAGATAGATCTGATTCCTTTTCTTTTGTTTTTGTTTTCTTGCCCTCTCAGTACTAAGCTGCTCAGGGTTAAAGCTATTACAAACCTTTAGGGGTAAAGAAACCTGTTGTCATAGAAAATGGGCAAGAAAATAACTGAAAACAGATTATCCTGTTTTGAATTTTGAAACTAGAGCTACAATACATTGTTCAAACTATTTTCAATATTCTAGGGCTTTTGTAAAATTTTTCTTCTGGGTATTTTAACTTGACTTATTTCATCAACTTTAGACATCAATAAATAGTACAACTTGGTTTTACAAGAGCCCCTAATTTAGTTAATGGCTTCTAGTTTCACTGGTGGAGGAGCTTCACTGATCTTAAATTAAGTCTTGGAGTAAATTTAAAATTAATGAAATTTAAAGCTGCAATTTGTTTAAGGATCCAGAACATTCATTCTTTCATCTATTCATAAAACTCTTTAATTACCTAGTATGCATGAAACCTGTATTGTCTTATTAAGAGATTAATTTGATGAAAACCTCTGAGTGATACATAATTAGAGTGACTCTAGGATAATGTATAGTCTAACCTTTTATGCTAATCCCACCACAAAGGGAGGAGAGAGTGAAGATGACAGCTCTTCACCAGCTTTTCATTCCTACTGTTCCCCTTCAGAATGATCAATTACTTGGGATTGTCTCTCCTACTCTTTTAATTTCAAATTCTCAGCTGTGTGGTAGCTGTTCATCACTTTCATTCTGAGCTGTGTGTTTGTGCAGGTACCAGTGGAAAAGGAAAACTATATTCCATTATAGTAGTATATAGAGACCCCATTGTTCTGGATGCTATTCAAACTCCACTGCAATCAGAAGTGTGACTGCAGCATGTGTAGACATACTCAAGCTAGTTCTAATCCAGCTAGTGCAAGAACCGATAGCAGTGAAGCCATGGACTTCAGCACAGGCTAGCTACCTAAGTAAGTATCCAGGATCCTGGGTGGCTTGTACAATCTGTGCTGAAGTCTGTGCTGCTACAGCTTCACTTCTATTGGTACTTGCACTAGCTACACAAAACTAGCTTGGGTAATCCTACATGTGCTGTAGCCACATCTCTGATTGCAATGTAGACATACCCTTTGTAAAACTGAGTCTCTGCTGCATAGAGTGTAGTGTCTAAATAGACAAGACAGACAAAGGGACAGAATCCCCCATTTTACAGAGAAGGGAATTGAGGCAGAGAGAGAGAGAGAGACTTGCCCAAAATCACACAGTAAGTCTGTTGTAGAGCTGAGACTTGAATCCCCTCTCCTGAATCCCATTCCAGTGCCGTAACCACACCACTATCTTTTCTCTTCCAGTTTGAATAGCAGCATAGAAGAGAAGCCTTCCCTTCATATTAAATGCGTTATCATTTTTTCAATAGCGAGTAGAAAGTAACTTACTTTGTAGGTGGTTTCAAAACTTTACCACTTCATTTATTTCTTAGTTATAAATTTGTACTATTTACTATAGTTGGTATAGTGTAAGTGAGAATCAATAAATACCCCTTTCATATTTTAATTATAGCTACCCAGTTGTTATACAGTTTGAAGATTATCCAGTACTGTACTGTATCAGGTTAATTACAGTGCCATCCACTAAAAGTGTTCCATGCCTTCAATGCAGTTGGTATGATCCTGCAGGGCTTCCAAGAGCGTACCAAACAGCCGTTTTGCGGAGTACCTTGTTGGAACTAGTGTATACAATTTTTGTATGTCCATCAGCACTATACATCTTCAAAACTAAATCTTTCATCTTAAAGGCACCTAGAATCTCATGGAAAATGATAGAAACATGTTTATTTAAAATTCTGATTTTATGCCATGTATTCCTTTTCTCTTCCCTTGCTCATTAGACCAAAACATTTTGTGTGGCAACAGGATTTTTGTTTCTTAAGCACGTAATAATCCCTGCTGGTATTCTTCACCTGGATTCACAAACATCACCGTATCACAGCAGTGAGTTGTGGAGTCACAAAACCTTAATTATAACTCCAGGTGATGAATAATCAGCAAGACAAGATGAACTCTGTTACCAAGACCCTATGTTAAAGAATATGTCCTTAGTGATAAACAACAGGAGGAGAGAAATATACACACACTATATATGTATAATATTTTGAATTTAACACACACACTTGAAAAATTATTTCTAAATAGAATGTTTTTCAGAATTTTCCAGGAGGCATCAGTTGCTGTTTTAGCAAAGGGCAAGCTATTTTAGCACACTTGCTCTATTTAAGAGGAAGGCTTCCCAAAATATCTTTCTTTTGGGCCCAATAAAGAGATTTCTAAGGTCTGTATGATAACTGTGGACATTGCATGACACATACTTTGGATTTCAGAGAGAAATCAAATCTTTTAGGAAGACAAAAAGATTGTCATTCAGTCCAAATGACCTGGTTAACAAATGCTTCCAAGGCCTGATTTCCACTTAGATGGAATAATTAGAACTGATTGAGCATTTTGATAAAATCTATCCAATCACTTAAACAGGATACATTTTCTAAGTGTTACACAGGGATTCAACTATGGTATATGACTCCTACAGAAATTTGTATGAGTCATGTGGCTAAATCTCTCATGTATCAGCTCAGAAATGTATCCCTTAGAGCTTAGAAACTCCAGCCCAAGCTTAAGGGAACATTATGAATTCTATGTCAGGTGAATGGAAATATTGATATTGTTTGCCCTTTGTGCCTGACACCTGGTAATACTGATTATCTAGATTGTCCTGGAGCATTCATGTGGATATGCTGATGTGATTAGAGTACAAGTGTAGTTGTTGGTAGAAGTTTTGGTAAGGAAGAAGTTAAGTATTGTGGTGATGCTCTTTCCTAATTATTGTGTATTTTAGTGATGAGAATGACTACACTATTGCATGTATGCTTCCTGTGTTTGTCCTTTATTATTTATAATTATTTTATTTTACGTATATTACAGTAGAATCTAAAGGCCCCAACTCAGATTGGGGGCCCACTGTGCTGGCTTCTTTACAGGCACCTAGTGAGAGACAAGTCAGTTCCCCAACAGATTTTGCAATCAAAATAGGACAAAACCTACAAAGGATGGAGGGGGAAAAGAGGCACAAAGAGGTGAAGTGATTTGCCTAAGGTCACACATTTGTCAATGGTAGAGCTAGAAATAGAATCCAGATCTCCCTGAGTCGCAGTTTAGTGCCCTGGTCACTAGACCATACTGTCCGGACTGACTTTTATAAACTGGCTTAGTATGTTTGACAACTAGATTCTGTTAATGGGGATGTCCTCTAAGATACTAGAAAGTAGGAGTTTCAAATTCACTGTGGTGGAGACCAGAATGTATATATTAGACTTTTCCATGTCCTGTTATCTGCATGTTGAAGCTTCCTTTTTGAAATATGTTTTCATGCCTAAAGTTAAATGTGATAGTAGGAAAAATATAAATGTAATCAATGAGTATAGAAAGTGGGTGAATCTACTGGCCAAAATCTTTGTTACTTTATGTGCTACCCACATGCTAGTACTGGGATACAGCTAATATAATCGTTCAAAATCAGATTCTGTAGAGAACAGCCATATCATACATATTTGAGTGAGTACTACTTGAACCAGAGCTAATTTTAGAGAGAGCTGTACTTGCTTCTTGATAGAATATGTCTCAAAATCTCTGATAAGTGTGAATTGCCCCAGTCATTTCAATGAGGTGTTAACTCTTAAGCACAGTGAAAATCAAATGGCAACATTTTTAACTATTTCACAGTTGGTTGTTTTTGAAAAAACACCCAGCTACTCTGGCATTCAGAAGAGATTTGTGTTTTGAGTGTAGACTAGTATCATCACTATCCCCCCTAGCAAATTCCATTCCATAAAACTGTGCTTAGTTTGAGGATCTAAGATGTATAAACCCAACAACAAAGCATACCTTGCAAGAGATGCTCATTGTCATATATAGAGCTAAATGCAGCATACACATGACTTTTCTTTAATCACATTCAGCATTTTTTTTCTGTTAGCACTGTCAAGGTTCCTTCCCCACTCTGAACTCTAGAGTACAGATGTGGGGACCTGCATGAAAACCTCCTAAGCTTACTTTTACCAGCTTAGGTTAAAACTTCCCCAAGGTACA
This sequence comes from Eretmochelys imbricata, assembly GCF_965152235.1. Lineage (NCBI taxonomy): Eukaryota > Metazoa > Chordata > Testudines > Cheloniidae > Eretmochelys > Eretmochelys imbricata. Next base: position 26,680,001 of record NC_135583.1, read on the forward strand.
AACTATTTTACCTTTTGCCCTTGGACTTCCACTGCCACCACCAAACGTCTGACTGGGTTTATTTTTGAGAAAGCGTTGTTTGGAAATGTCTTTCCCCCCAAAATCCTCCCAATCCTTGCACCCCACTTCCTGGGAAAGGTTTGGTAAAAATCCTCACCAATTTGCATAGGTGACCGCAGACCCAAATCCTTGGATCTTAAGAACAATGAAAAAAGCATTCAGTTCTTACAAGAAGAATTTTAATAGAAGAAACAGTAAAAAAGTATCACCTCTGTAAAATCAGGATGATATATACCTTACAGGGTAATTAGATTCAAAACACAGAGAATCCCTCTAGGCAAAAGTTAAGTTACAAAAAGACACACAGACAGGAAAATCCATTCTATTCAGCACAGCTTATTTTCTCAGCCATTTAAAGAAATCATAATCTAATGCATATCTAGCTAGATTACTTACTATGTTCTAAGACTCCGTTCCTGTTCTGTCCCTGGCAAAAGCATCACACAGACAGAGAGAGAACCTTTGTTTCTCCCCCCCTCCAGCTTTGAAAGTATCTTGTCTCCTCATTGGTCATTGTGGTCATGTGCTAGTGAGGTTATCCTAGCTTCTTAACCCTTTACAGGTGAAAGGATTTTTCCTCTGGCCAGGAGGGATTTTAAAGGTGTTTACCCTTCCCTTTATATTTATGACACGACCCCCAAATCACAGCTAGGGTGAAACACTGGCTGGGATTTCTTCCTGGAGCTCTAGGAAAAAACAGAGTTAATAAAACACATGTACCTCTAAATATACTACCAAGTATATAAAGACTAACAATATTTTCCACGTCTCAAGGACGATTTTAACCAGTTGATTCTGGGAAACTTTCACGGGAGAGTGCATCAGCCACTTTGTTAGAAGGTCTTGAGATGTGTTGGATGTCAAAATCAAAATCTTGGAGAGCTAAACTCCACCGGATAAGTTTTTTGTTATTTCCCGTGGTGGTACGAAGCCACCGTAGTGCAGCATGGTCGGTTTGCAGGTGGAAACGCCATCCCTAAACATATGGGCGTAGCTTTTCCAGAGTGTAGACAATGGCATAACTTTCTTTTTCACTGACTGACCAGTTGCTTTCCCTCTCAGACAGTTTTTTGCTGAGAAACACTACAGGGTGGAATTCTTGATCCAGTCCTTTCTGCATTAAAATGGCTCCCACACCACGCTTGGACGCATCTGTGGTTACTAGGAACGGTTTGTCAAAGTCTGGGGCCCTTAGTACAGGGTCAGACATGAGCGTCGCTTTAAGCTGGTTAAAGGCCTTCTGACACTCTTGGGTCCACTGAACGGCATTTGGCTGTTTCTTTTTGGTCAGGTCTGTCAGTGGGGCGGCGATTTGGCTGTATTGCGGTACAAATCGTCTGTAATAACAGGCCAAGCCTAAGAAGGATTGAACCGGTTTCTTTGACTTTGGGAGAGGCCACTTTTGGATAGCATCCTCTTTGCCCTGTAGGGGGTTGATAGTTCCTTGACCCACCTGGTGTCCAAGGTAAGTCACTCTGTTTAGGCCTATTTGACACTTCTTAGCCTTAACAGTTAGTCCTGCCTCCCTTATGCACTCGAAGGCTTTTTGTAGCTGTTCCAGGTGTTCTGCCCAGGAATCTGAAAATATGGCCACATCGCTAGGAGACCATCTACAAGTCTTTGGAAGGTGGCTGGTGCATTCCACAGCCCAAAAGGGAGTACATTAAATTCATACAGCCCGACATGTGTGGTGAAGGCTGACCTTTCCTTGATGACCTTTCATCTAGCGGTACCTGCCAGTACCCCTTGGTTAAGTCCAAGGTAGAGACGAACTGGGCCCGTCCCAGTTTCTCTAATAGTTCATCTGTGCGTGGCATTGGATAGTTGTCTGGGCGAGTTACAGCATTTAGCTTATGGTAGTCCACGCAAAAACGTATCTCCCCATCTGGTTTGGGAACTAGAACCACTGGAGATGCCCCTGCACTTCCAGAGGGGCGGATTACACCCATCTGTAACATATTCTGGATCTCCCGTTCTATAGCAGTTTTAGCTTGAGGAGACACCGGGTAAGGTTGGACTTTAATTGGGTGAGCATTACCTGTGTCAATGGATTGGTATGCCCGTTCAGTCAGTCCCGGGGTGGCTGAGAACATTGGCGCGTAGCTAGTGCACAGCTCCTTGCTCTGCTGTCGCTGCATATGCTCAAGGATCATGGAGAGGTTCACCTCTTCCACACCACCAGCACTTTTTCTTTTGTAGTAGACAACCTCAGACCACACCCAATTACCGGGGGCCGCCCAAGGCCCCACCTACCGCCCAAGAAACCTCCCAGCCACCTTATCATCCCGCCACACCGTTGTCCAGCAACCCACCTTGCCTTTACCCTTCCCTTTATATTTATGACAAGCACCTTGTCAGCAAGGAAGATATGTTTTTCTCTAATATATTTGTGTTGCTTTTTTAATTGTTTGTGGAATAATTTCAGCCAACTATTCTCGATCTGCAGATTGGACAGAAGCCGTTTATTGCTAGTATTCAGATACTTTTGACCATACACATAGGTCACATGTTTTCTGACCCATGACGGGGTGACTGTACATCTTGTAATCAGGTTTCCATTGTGAATCCTTACTTTACTGGAAAGAGAATTCATTTTTTGCAAATACTCTCCAATATTTTCTTAAAATATGAAATTTAAACAGACATTTGGCCAGTAAACTTGTTTGCTAGAGTATTCTTGAGATGTAAATGTAAAATAGATTCAAACAGTCAAAGCAAACATATCTACAAGTTCAAAGGTATATTAACAGGGTTTTTTTCCCTCCCAGAGTTTGCCTACCCCATATCCCATGATATTAAAAGGCAGCACATGCTAAAGTGTGCTGCATTGCTCTCTGCAAGTATTAGGCACCTGAAACCACCATCCCGAGTGTTACTGTGCTGTGTATATATTATGATTGATGCTACAGTGTGTATTGGTTCAGCTGTGACAGTACTGCTTGGATCTACTTTGCTTGCAGTATTTTTGTGGAGCATAAATTATAGTCCCCAAGCTGTGTGTGTTGCCTTACTTGAAGAGAACGGTCACTGTATTTGGTTCCATAATGAACTGATGGCTCATGACGCTTTCATTTTGTACCAGCAGAGTAGTATATTGTGAAAACAGAACCTCTGGTCTTGAAATGGACCTTTAAACTGCTTAAAACCTACACATTATTTTGGATGCATTTCATTCCCACCTGAAAAGACTGACACTGTTGTTTTGGTCTATCTCCACTTTGTTGGGTCACCCTCAAAGTTATATAAGTATGATAGAATTATAATTATGTAGTAGTAGAAATAAAGATAGACAAAAGAGTTTATAGGTATTGTAAAAAGGTATGAACATCAGTTCCATGCTGTTGAATTTCACTCTGTAACAAATGCAAGGCCAAAGTGCTAAATATTTCAGGCCGGTACAGGTCAAAGAGTCTGTGCTGGAAAGTGATAAGAACTTTGAGAAAACAATGCTGTTCTTTGAAACAACACCCTGATGCTCTTCCCCTGCGGGGCCCCCTTGTCATGCCTATGTAAATCTTGGTATCCAAAGAGGGAAAAATAGATAGTGGGATAAAACTTGTTAAATGAATCAAGAGTCATAGATTGTGTTGTTAAGTAAAAGAATGAATGATGAGTGCATGGAATTGAGAGCCTGAAGCAGGGAAATAATTGGTTAGTAAATGGTGCCAGCCTAAACCTAAGAATTTCAACCTTGGTATCGATGGACTGAAGAATATGCAAAGTGGAGATAACCGGATGACCCAGAGAGGGCGAACCGGAATCCACCCAAAACACATCAAGGAAGAACAAGAAGATAACACCTAGCCATCATGGAGCCGTCATGGATGTACCACCTGCTGATTGAGCTGATTGATGGTCATCTCATTTGTAAATTCAGCATGATGAAGCAACTTCCATAGACTTGTATTGAACCAGAGACCTATAAAAATTGGGTCCAGGGAGTCTGGTTCTATGACCATCCTCCAGGAGCATTGGATGTGCATCTGACAATGACTTGGCTCTGCTCTTGTGTCCAGGCCACCTGGCCGGTGACTTGGCATGAGCAACGTCTAGGCTGGTAACTATAACAACCTTTTTGTAGAACCTGTGTATGAATGTCTGTGTATAACAAAAGCAACAGAATTTATTGTATCTTGTTCTTCATCATCCTTTGACTCATCTTCCTGGGCATCACCAAAGAAGTCTAGGAAGTCTGCTCAGTCTAAATCCAGGAGAGGAAAAAATAAATCAAGAGGAAAGTCAGGATCCTCCTCACAGAAGGAAGGTGAATCTCAATCTCAGAATCTGAATCATAGGATGAAGTAAAAAAAGAAAATATTTTCAGCTGAATCATTGGAGAAGATGTTATGAAAGGTGATTAGATACTCGGGATTCCGTCGGATGAGACCATTAGAAAAGATTGTAAGGAGGAAGGTGAGAGGACTGGTACAGAAATTACAAAAAAGTATTTTCTGGCTGGTTTAAAATCTGAACCTCACATTCCTCTTCACATCTTTTTTGAGGAAGTAATTAAGACCAAATCGGAAACACCAGCAAAAGTTAATGAGATTATCCAAGAGTAAAAAAAAAAAAATTATACAACATACAGTGTAACAAAACAGATTTCATGTCTCTTCTCAAAGTGAATGGGGCAGTTTCAGTATTCATCAAAGACACTACTATCACAATGGAAAGGGATTTTTCCCCAAAAGAACCCATTGAGTGAAGAATGAAAATATCACTGCACCATATGTTTTCATCCTCATCTTCCGCTCTGAGGACTTCTGATGTGGCAAAAAAAAAAAAAAAAAAAAAAAAAAAAGAATATAAGAACCCTCCTAATGCCAAATCCAGGAAAAGGGATAATTGGCCTTATTACAGGTCTAAATATCCTTGTTTTGGCTACTAGTCTTAGTACAGAATGTGAGACTACCACAAAAGAAAATGGAACAAATCTAAGCCTAGAAGGAGGACAGACCAGTCTTCCTTCAAAGCAAATTCCAACACTTGAAACAATGCTTGACTACAGTCAGGAAAGCTTCAACAACCAGAACCTCGGAGGGAGACTATTAAAATCCAAAGACCAATGTCCTCTCTCCATGTCTAACAGATCAGTCCTGGATGTATGCCATAGAACTTCCAAAGATTCTGAATAGTTGTTTTTTCCTTTCTCCAGCATCCTCAAATCCTCAGAAAAGGCAAAATATGCTAAAGGCCTTAGATCATCTTTTGTGAATCACTGGTTTTTGGACTTACATCCATGCGTTGAGTGCTTATGAAAGTCTGCTGTTCTGGTGGCTTTTCTCTGGCAAAAGGGATGACATTCTTTCCTGGATGACGTTCTAGTCCATCCAATGAGAGGTCCACTTAAGTGACTCATTCAATGATCCAAACATTGCAACAGCATGGATTTATAGTACATTTTGGGAAAAAATATCTTCAGCCATCTCAGTGCCTAGTTTATTTTGGGGCGTTGATAGACACAGAGGCCCATAAAATCTTCCTGTTGGCCAAAAGATGGGACAAGATCAGGTCAGCAATTACCCTCTTGAGAAGGTGCCCAAGACATCAGTAGGCACCCTAGTAGGTGTTCTAGGGATGATCATGTCCCATACTGTAGGGATAGTGCCTTGGGCAAGAATGCATACACTCATTTCCCCACCATTTTCTGATTTTTTTTCCATCTCTGAAAGTGAACTGTTGTTCAATCACTTGTGTTGAAATCCTTGAATTGGTGGATGAGTCCAGAAAGATACCAGGGAGGAAGGGCCATGGTGGAGCCAGAGAGGTCTGTCATAACAGATGACAGTCTGGAAGAATGGGGAATATTCTCTGAGAAGTTGGTGGCTTAAAGGACATGGTCCTTCTTGGAATAAAAGAAAAACATAATTTTTCCAGAGCTAAGGGCAATAAAATGTGGCCTTCAGCAACTGGCCTCAGCACTGCCAAACAGTCATATTATAGTAATGACGGTTTGTGTACACACATTGGCGATGGTGTACAAAAACCATCTGGGGTGTACAAGATCAAGGGAACTACAAAAAAAGAAGCAGTGTCATTGACACAGCGGGTAGAGTTACCTGTTTGATCTGTCAGGGCCTTGCATGTCAAGGGCACTAGCAATGTGAAGGCTGACTGGCTGAGCAGAATGAAAATGGATCAGGTAGAGTGGAGTCTTCACTATGCACTGCTCATCAACAATTTCAGTGTTCCAATTTTGAATCTTCTTGCATCAAGACAGGAAGGTTCACCAATACTTTGCAAGAAAAAGGGAGCAAGGAACCTTAGGCGTAGACGTCCTGTGGTTCAAGTGGCCAAAGGGCTTACTTTATGCTTTTTTCCCCAGTGTCCATAATCACCAGTGTAATAGAGAAGATCACAAAGGAGGAAGTGGAAGTGATCTTAGTGGATGCTCATTGACCCAGAAAGCTTTGGTTTCCTGACCTTGTGAACACGTCAGTGGAGCCACCATTTTTCCTGAATCCAAGGCCAGATTTGTTATCCTAGGATTCAGGATTCAAGTAAGTTAAATAAGGCAGCTTGGCATTTGAAAGGAAATGTCTAAAATGAAAGGGTTACTTTGTTGGTCTCTTTGAAACTCTGGTAGCGTGTAGGAGAAAATGAACACACTGGGTTTACATAAAGGTCTGGTGTAAATTCAAAGCTTGATGTGGAGAGAGACATATTCAGCATCAAATAGCCAAAGTGTTCTACAGGTTTTACAGACTAATATCTTGAAAGTACACATTTATTCAGTGTCTGCAATTTTGACTGTATTCAGAAAATTTTCCGTTCCCATTATAAGGACATACGTTAATTCATTAGAGCAGTTCAGCTATTTTGCCCTCCTAAGGTGCATAGAGCGCCATCTTGGGATTTGAACATTGTGCTCAGTGCCCTAATGAGCCCTATGAACCAGTGAAATCAGTTTTATTTATTACTTGACTATCAAAAGTACATTTCTGATTGCTATCTCTTTATCAAGAAGGGTATCGGAGTTGTGAGTTTTGTCAGTTGATCCATCCTGCTACATCGTTCACAAAGATAAGGTCATTTTGAGAATGGATCCCATCTTTATTCCAAAAGTAAATTTGATTTTTCATTGACCACAAGATATCTCATTGCCTTGTTTTCCTCCAAACCCTTCTCACCCAAAGGAGAAGCTATGGCATTTGCTGAATGTAAAGCAAGCCTTAAAGTTTTACTTGAAAAGAACCGAGAAGAAAAGAAAAACAGATTTATTGGTTTTATTTCATCCAAGAAAAAGCGGTGGTAAGGCCTCTAAATAAGCTCCCGGTGGATATGCTCGTGCATTGCTGAAGGGTATAGATCAAAAAGACTCAATCCTCCAGTGGGTACCTGAGCTCATTCACTATGAGTGGTTGAGGCATTATGGGCTGAGAAAGGGCAGGCCCCTTTACAATGAAATCTCTAATGCTGCAAGTTGGTCATCTTTGCATACATTTTTCAGGTTTTACAAGATAGATAGTCTTCAGTCAATGCAGCCTTGGACAGGAGGGTCCTGCATGCTGTAGTGACTCCTTAAGGAAGGAAATCCTCTCTTTTAGTGATATTTTGTTTCCTCCTTAGAAATTTTGTCACTATTGAGGAAATTCCACACTGAGGACCTGTGGATCTAGCTTCTAGAGAAAATGGGAGAATTTGTGGTTGCTTACCTGAAAATTTTCCCTTCTTTGAAGAGATAGGTCCCTAGATCCGGCCTCTCTGAAAAAGGGAAATCTGTTTAACTTCTAGTTACAGTTCTCTGTAGTAGTTTATTTTTTCTTGTTCACAATGTTCTCCTTGTTGACTATTATTTTTGCAAGGTGCTGAGGCAGATGAGAGATTTTTTTGTTGGTTTCATAGTCCGGAGTGGCTAGCCTTTGGGGGTTTCTGGAAAGTGGGGGCATAGACCCTCATCAACCGTCCAATCAGCTTTGATTCTGTGCCCTACTGCTACAGACTGATGACAACCCACACTGAAGATCTGTGGAATTATCCCTTCAAATATTGAAAGAAGAGAAAATTTTCAGATTCTCCCATTCTATATAGTACAGTTAATGCTTCTAAAGTCGGTGGGATTCTTTTCTGTATAAGGACTATAGGATCAGGGCCAGCAAGAATGTAAAATGCTGCAAAAACCATACATTTTAAATGATTTTACTGACGCTATATTTGGTTGTTTCTCTGGGCAGTAAATACTCATCATTCCTGTCTCGCTGATCGCAAACTATGTGTTTACTTTTTTGACGGGTTCTTTCTTTCCATCAATACACCATTAGGGCTGAATCTTAGTCTTTACTCACAAAATTCAGATCACCATTGACTTCAGTGGTAGTTTTGCCTGAATACTTAGTCAGAACGACTTCAAGAACTGCCCTGAAGTGAACAGATCTTAAAAAATTCTGTTGCAATGCTACAGCCTGTATGGTAGCATGCTGAGATTGTATAGCAGGCCTTGGGGACCTCAGCACTAGACTCCTGGAATGTTATTTAAGTGGATGCCAGGTAGTCCCTGCCTAAGTTTCAGCTTGATCAGAAAGCTCTGGCCAGAGGTCTTACTGATCCTCTTTGTTCAGAATACATTAACCCAGATCTTTGGTCTCTGAGATAGTGCTCATTAAAATGTGCACAACTTAAAAATTAATTAAAAAGGCACCATTAACTTTCAGAGCAATGCATGAAAATGGCTTGTTTACCACATAGACCTATCATTTTAAATCTGTGTCTGGTCAACCTCTAAAGGTGTTGCAATGCTGGCTCTTGACAACTAGCTGGAAAACTGAAATTTTTTTGGATACTATGCCTTTAGTTTCTGTGCCCCTCAAATTGGACATGTATTGCCTGTGGCGGTTTGTGATACTCAGTTCAACTATTTAAAAATGAAGGCTCAAATCCTTCTTATTTTCTTTGGCTTACTCTGACTGACTAAGCTTTTCTCATGTGAAAGCACCTTGACACGCCCATCTGGAAAGGCGCTATACAGTGTAAGCACCATTTGTGTTGCATCGTATTAAAGTGATGACTGATTTCAAGTGCCCTATTCATGAAGATTTCAGACTGAGTAAAGTTGTAAAGGATTCAAGTGCAATCCTAAACCAAACCTGAAGATTTCCCTGTCCACTCTTGTTTGTCTGCATTATCTAGCAAAATTGCTGGTGCAGCAAAAATGACTAAGATCTGAAATGTATGATTCGTGAAAATGATACAATTGGTTTGACGCTAATGCAGTGACTAGGTCACATAATTGTATTCACTGTCACATTTGTAAATCCAGATATTATTCAAGAGCCTTGTGTTTTTAGATTAGGGTAAAGGTGAAACAACATCATTACAATTGTTTTGCCAGTGGCCTCTCCTATTAGGTGAAGCTTCGAGGTTTCACAATTAGATTCCCTAAAATGTCTTCCTCCAGAGGTAAAGGACATTGGTAGATTAAAGTAAGTGTGGCATGTTAAAGTGGTTTAGGTTTTCTGTATAAGGATCACTTTATTTTCTGTGATACTATAGGCAGCAACACGAGCTGAAGGAGGCTGTATGTTCATCCCTCTAGTCCCAGTACATTTGCTTTACATTTTATAAAAAGTTTATTCTAATATCAATTGACAGGTTTTAGAGTAGCAGCCATGTTAGTCTGTATCCGCAAAAAGAAAAGGAGTACTTTTGGCACCTTAGAGACTAACAAATTTATTTGAGCATAAGCTTTCGTGAGCTACAGCTCACTTCATCGGATGCATGCAGTGGAAAATACAGTGGGGAGATTTTATATACACAGAGAACATGAAACAATGGGTGTTACCCTACACACTGTAACAAGAGTGATCAGGTAAGGTGAGCTATTACCAGCAGAAGAGCAGAGGGGAGGTGTGTGTGGGAAACCTTTTGTAATGATAATCAAGATGGGCCATTTCCAGCAAGAACATGTGAGGAACAGTAGCAGGGGGAAATAAACATGGGGAAATAGTTTTACTTTGTGTAATAACACATCCACTCCCAGTCTTTATTCAAGCCTAAGTTAATTGTATCCAGTTTGTTAATTAATTCCAATTCAGCAGTCTCTCGTTGGAGTCTGTTTTTGAAGTTTTTTTGTTCAAGAATTGCTACTTTTAGGTCTGTAATCGAGTGACCAAAGAGATGGAAGTGTTCTCCAACTGGTTTTTGAATGTTACAATTCTTGACGTCTGATTTGTGTCCATTTATTCTTTTACGTAGAGACTCTCCAGTTTGGCCATTGTACATGGCAGAGGGGCATTGCTGGCACATGATGGCATGTGCCAATATAATCCTTCTGCTAGGGTGGTGTTGGTAGGAACAGGGGCTGGGTTCAATATCTAGGGGATCCTCTTACCATTGCAAATCAAAACTGATTCAAGCTCCCTCTCAGTAATCTGGGAAAACTAGACCCCACCCCTAGCCACTTCTAGGAGGCAATACTTTCCCACTTGCAAGCACTGAATCTGTGTATAAGAAAAGAAAACTTTTATTACAAGGGATAGGGAACTGAGCACCAGAACAATGATTCAAAAGCATGTAAACCATAAGTAAATACACACTCTGCTGTATGATGGGCAGTGTGAAAGTCCATTGGATGAATGTTCCTTGAACATCCAACTCTCATGGTTCAGAGTAGCAGCCATGTTAGTCTGTATTCGCAAAAAGAAAAGGAGGACTTGTGGCACCTTAGAGACTAGCCAATTTATTTGAGCATAAGCTTTTGTGAGCCACAGCTCACTTCATCGGATGCTGTCATAAATATAAAGGGAAGGGTAAACCCCTTTGAAATCCCTCCTGGCCAGGGGAAAGCTCCTCTCTCCTGTAAAGGGTTAAGAAGCTAAAGGTAACCTCGCTGGCACCTGACCAAAATGACCAATGAGGAGACAAGATACTTTCAAAAGCTGGGAGGAGGGAGAGAAACAAAGGGTCTGTGTCTGTCTGTATGCTGTGCTTGGCCAGGGATAGACCAGGAATGGAGTCTTAGAACTTTTAGTAAGTAATCTAGCTAGGTATGTGTTAGATTATGATTTCTTTAAATGGCTGAGAAAAGAATTGTGCTGAATAGAATAACTATTTCTGTCTGTGTATCTTTTTTGTAACTTAAGGTTTTGCCTAGAGGGGTTCTCTATGTTTTCGAATCTAATTACCCTGTAAGATATCTACCATCCTGATTTTACAGGGGGATTTCTTTATTTCTGTTTACTTCTATTTTCTATTAAAAGTCTTCTTGTAAAAAACGGAATGCTTTTTCATTGTTCTCAGATCCAAGGGTTTGGGTCTGTGGTCACCTATGCAAATTGGTGAGGCTTTTTATCCAACAATTCCCAGGAAAGGGGGGGTGCAAGTGTTGGGAGGATTGTTCATTGTTCTTAAGATCCAAGGGTCTGGGTCTGTAGTCACCTAGGCAAATTGGTGAGGCTTTTTACCAAACCTTGTCCAGGAAGTGGGGTGCAGGGTTTTGGGAAGTATTTTGGGGGGAAAGACGCGTCCAAACAGCTCTTCCCCAGTAACCAGTATTAGTTTGGTGGTGGTAGCGGCCATTCCAAGGACCACGGGTGGAATACTTTGTACCTTGGGGAAGTTTTGACCTAAGCTGGTAAAGATAAGCTTAGGAGGTTTTTCATGCAGGTCCCCACATCTGTACCCTAGAGTTCAGAGTGGGGGAGGAACCTTGACAGATGCATAAAGTGGAAAATATAGTGAGGAGATTTATATACACACAGACCATGAAAAATATACATTGTAAGGAGAGTGATCACTTAAGATGAGCTATTACCAGCAGGAGAGTGGGGTGGGGGGAGAGAAAACCTCTTTAAGTGATAATCAAGGTGGGCCATTTCCAGCACATTTCCAGGAGTTAACAAGAACGTCTGAGGAGCAGTGTGTGTGTGTGTGTGGGGGGGGGAATAAACATGGGGAAATAGTTTTACTTAGTATAATGACTCAACCACTCCCAGTCTCTATTCAAGCCTAAGTTAATTGTATCCAATTTGCAAATTAATTCCAATTCAGCAGTCTCTTGTTGGAGTCTGTTTTCGAAGTTTTTTTGTTGAAGGATAGTCACTTTGAGATCAGAAATCGAGTGACCAGAGAGATTGAAGTGTTCTCCGACTGGTTTTTGAATGTTATAATTCTTGACATCTGATTTGTGTCCATTTATTCTTTTACATAGAGACTGTCCAGTTTGCCCAATGTACATGGCAGAGGGGCATTGCTGGCACATGATGGCATATATCACATTGGTAGATGTGCAGGTGAACGAGCCTCTGATAGCGTGGCTGATGTGATTAGGCCCTGTGATGGTGTCCCCTGAATAGATATGTGGGCACAGTTGGCAACGGGCTTTGTTGCAAGGATAGGTTCCTGGGTTAGTGGTTCTGTTGTGTGGTGTGTGGTTGCTGGTGACTACCTATCCTTGCAACAAAGCCCGTTGCCAACTGTGTCCACATATCTATTCAGGGGACACCATCACAGGGCCTAATCACATCAGCCACACTATCAGAGGCTCATTCACCTGCACATCTACCAATGTGATATATGCCATCATGTGCCAGCAATGCCCCTCTGCCATGTACATTGGGCAAACTGGACAGTCTCTACTAAAAGAGTAAATGGACACAAATCAGATGTCAAGAATTATAACATTCATAAACCAGTCGGAGAACACTTCAATCTCTCTGGTCACTCGATTTCTGATCTCAAAGTGACTATCCGTCAACAAAAAAACTTCGAAAACAGACTCCAGCGAGAGGCTGCTGAATTGGAATTAACTTGCAAATTGGATACAATTAACTTAGGCTTGAATAGAGACTGGGAGTGGTTGAGTCATTATACTAAGTAAAACTATTTCTCCATGTTTATTCTCCCCCCACTGTTCCTCAGACTTTCTTGTTAACTCCTGGAAATGTGCTGGAAATGGCCCACCTTGATTATCACTTCAAGAGGTTTTCTCTCCCCCCACCCCACTCTCCTGTTGGTAATAGCTCACCTTAAGTGATCACTCTGGTTACAGTGTGTAGGGTAACACCCATTGTGTCATGTTCTCTGTGTATATAAATCTCCTCACTGTATTTTCCACAGTATGCATCCGATGAAGTGAGCTGTAGCTCACGAAAGCTCATGCTCAAATAAATTGGCTAGTGTCTAAGGTGCCACAAGTCCTCCTTTTCTTTCAACTCTCAGGGGTGCATTCTTGCTGGTTCGCCTCCCATCCCTTAAAGCGGGGGTGACCAGCAATGACTTGGCTGCTGCTGCCGCTGCTGCCTGCAGTTGCTGCCGTGGCTGGCTGCTTACTGCTGCCTCTTCCCCTGCTCACCGCTGCCACTGTTATCTCTGCTTCTGCTTGCTGCTGCCACTGTTATCCCTGCCACTGTTGGCCAGGGCCAGCTGCTGTCATGGTTGCTCACCGCTGCCTCTGCTGCCACTTGCTATTGTTGCCCCTTTTGGCCACTCTCTGCCAGCTCTGTGACGCAGTGTTCTGAGGCTCTGTCACGAGGCCCAGTTCACGGTGCTTTCAGTTCTCCGTGATTCCACTGGGTGGCGGGGAGCCCCACTGCTCGTGTAGCCTCTGCACTGGTTTTCACTGCAACACTGACCCACATCTAAGGCTCAGTCCACAGACCTGCTCATCTGTGATTTCAGCTCTCCTAACCACGGTAGAAACAAGGACTCTTCGTTGAGTCTCATCAGCTCTGACTCTTTAAACACTGCAGGGGCAAGGATTAAATGGTCTTTAAGACCCTTTAAATGGAGTCCTCGCCACCAGGGAGGAACACCTTCATTTGAATTTAGCATCCTTACAGCCAGCTTAGTGAACGAAGTTCAATTTCGGGTGACCTCTTCAATCAGGGTAGGCAAAGTACCGTTTTGCTACCCTTTACTTATACAATAAGGATAGCAATATTTCATTACCCCTGCATTTGATAGGAAAGGGAATTTTAACGCAAAACAGCCAAAACTGATTGCTTTGGCAAAGCAGCTCTGTCACCTAGGCAGAGTAGGTGTGTCTATGCAAACTGACACACTGTTCCTGAAATCTTTCCCCCCAGTTCATCACTAGATGGCAGGGGAGAGCTCATTCACATCCTGGCTTATATCAATAAAGGCCACATTTACAATTTGGAAACTGTTTTTGTGCTAAAAATGGGTCACTTTTGAATAATTACCCTGTTTGCCTCGCTGCTAATGTTGAATTATGTTAGTGATTCACTTATAGTCTTGTGGCATAGGAATGCTTACGGTTGACTGCTGACGTTTTCAACATTAAAAGAAGAATTAGGTTTCTTTTTAGCATAACATAAAATGACACCGCACTTTAAACTTATGTATTTGATTTTTCAGGATATTGGTTTACAATGGAAAGCTCCTGTGCATCTGATTTTAGAATCCTGCCTTGTTTAAGAACATAATCTGGGGCGTGGACCGGCAAGGATGAGAACTGTTAACTAGAGAATCTTTGCTGAGAAAGGTTTGGGCACTGATAGAATGTTAGTTTGACAAAAGAGGAGCTAAAGTATTTCAGGGGTAGGTGATATACCACATGGGATTTAACATCCTAGTTTGTTATTCATTTATTGCCTTTGTTGCAAGTGGCTTATTGTTGTCTATTGAATTGGCTTTGTAGACCCTGCCTTTATTTGATTAGATGTTTAAGCATGCAAGGCCAGATCCTCAGCTGATATTAACTGAGATAGCCTCGATTTAGACGAGCTGAGGAGCTGGTTTTCAATTTTTAAAACAAAAATTTGCACCCTCTCTTTCCAACAGATCTGTGTTTAAAAAAGGAGGGGAGGGAGGAGAAGTAATACAGATATATTTTTCATCCATTTCCTTTATGTATTTTCTTAGATGATGAACTTCTTGGAGTAGGAACCATCTTTTGTCTTCTTGGAAAGCCCTTAGCACCTAGTAGGTGCAAGCATTAATAAATAGAAGTAATATATGAAGAGATTATAACAAAAAGAAAATGAAACGTTCTCTGTATAAATATGTTATGGTGTCAGTATCATAATCAAATAGAACCTATGGTCTACTGAAAACATATAAAGATGAAATTAATAAGAAATAAACAATTATTTTAATCATATCACACACTCATAAGCAGTGGTGCAAGTAGAATCCATCTACTGGGGGGTCAACAGCTAAAGGGGGGCACATGACCTCCCCATGTGACCCTCCATGTGACTCCTCCCTGCTTCGCCCCCACGCTCTCCCCATCCCATCCCCATGATCCATCCCGTGTTCCCTGCGGGGCTGGGGAGGGATGGGGGCTCTGTCCTCCTCCTGCTGCGCTGGAGACTTTGGAGCCGCAGCAGGGAAAGGAGCAGAACATGGGGCCACTGGGCAGCCCCACGCTGGCAGCTCCTCTGGTGCGGCTGTACCGCTCCCAGCCCCACCCCTGACACTTCCACAGAGCTGTGTCTCCTCCATCTGTACAGCAGCCCCGCTGGGGGACATGGTTGGTGGGGGGGGGCGGAGCGGAGCTGAGGGTGGTACAGCTGTGCCAGAGGAACTGCTGGTGTTGGGCCGCCCAGCGGCCCCACGTTCTGCTCCTCTTGTGTCTTTCTGGTATGCTTACTGGCTATAAATATCCTGCTGGTATGGCGTACTGGACCGCCATACTTGCACTGCTGTTCATAAGTAAGAATGATATGCTGTTTTTCACTCTTACAGTGAACTTCTCTCCCAAATGGTGCACAATTTGCAGATATACATAATGGATTTACTAGACAAAATGTAGCTATTAAAAGTCTGTATCTCCATCATGCCAAACAGACAATTAAGCCATGTTAACAACTGATGATTGGTGTCAACATACTGATATAAGGACAGAAGCACTGATTGTTTGTTAAGGGTATGACCCAGCTGCCATTAAACTCAACTGAATGGACTTGAGGGGAATTGGATTAGGCCTCATGCTATATACCTCACCATCAAATATTTTGAGTCAAGTGGGAAACTTTACAAATACTCCACATGAGTCATTCATGGCAATATCCATTGAAACCTTGCTGAGCACTGTATTTTTAAAGCAGCTTGATACCCAGACAACCTCAGGCAAATGCTACATAGCTGACATCTCCCATCAACAACAACAGAAAAAAAATGCTCAACATTTTACAGAGTAAAGAGAAAATGACAATACTACCTGTTGTGACAATATGTGTTAGGGGCAATCAAGCTCAGTTTCTAAAAATTAAAAGAACATAAAACTTTGATTACTGCTGTTATCAAGCACATGAAATCCTGTTCTCTGCGACAAACAACTGGATTTTGGTTATTTCTCCATATTGTAATCTGCATCTTCTTTCAGTTATGCAAAATAAATAAGGACCTGCAAATCCCCAGACATCAGGTCTTGGACCCACTGTTGATTAATGGAGAAAATGGCATGATGAGTTCTGAGCTTTGGAGTGTAGCAGGCTTGGCTGACTTGCAAAACATGTACTTAACATGATACAAAGACTTCAACTTTGATCACGGTTCCTCAATTAAGTTTTTGAAACACTGGTCTTAAATAGTTGTCCACAGCATCTGATGAAGTGAGCTGTAGCTCACGAAAGCTTATGCTCAAATAAATTGGTTAGTCTCTAAGGTGCCACAAGTACTCCTTTTCTTTTTGCGAATACAGACTAACACGGCTGCTACTCTGAAAGCTGCAGTGTGTTGTTTAATTCCCCGATGACAGCTGAAGCTGCTAACACAAAGGTCTAGAGAGAAACATTTTTTTCATAAATTCATTTTTGCATTAATATTAGCAGTGTTATTTGTTTTTAATTCGTTCTTTAACCTTCAGTTTTTCATTGTGCAATGCTGTTTCCCTTCATTATCTCTGCACAGTAAATGTGGGGAAACTAATGCAGTCACTTTTGAAAACTTTTAGCTGTACAGGGTAGTAATACCTTCATTCTACAGATGAGAGAAACTGAGGCATATAGCAGGGAAGTGACTTGTCTAAGACCATGCAACAAATAAGTGGCCTGGCCTGGAACTCAAGAGTGCTGAGTTTTCAACCATATGCTCAGTCCACTGGATCACAATGCCCCCCAGATAGAAGCTGAATAGGTTTTATGAGCTAATGTTTTTTGTCTGTGAAATTTAGAAATCTTATCTCTAACGGATAACTTAGGAAAAATATGCACTTTGCTTCGTTGTTTGAGAGAGCTGTTTGTCTCCCTCTAGGCATTAATACCACACTCATCACTGTAGTATCTAAGCACCTAATCTCAGTCTACTTTAACAGAATTGAAAATAGTGGGGAACTCATCATAATGTGAAATGGGTTGGGAGTTTGGAACTTGGCACCAGTAAGATTGAATAATAGGAAAGTTCAGAACTAATTTTGTAAATCTATCAACAACAACAAATCTGACAACAAAAATCTTTCCTCACCAGCAAAGTATTTAGACCTGCTACTTGTCTTGCTCAGCACTACAATCAAAACAACAATACAGTTAAAATGTATAACTGCCTATACCAAATCTGAGAAAGAGGAGGCTTTCTGAGATATGTTAGGAAAAGTATACATTAGAAATAGAGTTCAACTGGGACTTGCCCAAAGTTGTGTATATCACAGGTATCTCCTTGGTTCTTTCTAGAGGGTTAGAAAAATCACAGCTTTATTGCACCATCCCTATATTACCTTGCTTCAGAACAATGTTTAGGATTCCATAGTTATACGATAATAGTCAGAGCCTTTGATCTCAGGCCCGAGTAAGGGGTGGCCCATAGCTGCATCACCCAAAGAGGAGCAATGGGAAGGAACTCTAATTCACAGAGGCCTGATCCCTCCTTGGTCCTCTTGGGGAGGAGCAACTTACTTCACCCTTTTTTCGAGTGTAGGTTACTTCCCTCATTTTCCCAACCAACTACTCTGACCAGTTAGTAGGCCAAGGCTCCTCCCACTCCCACCCACTTGCTCCCAGGGGAATATTGGGATAGCAGCTCTGGCTGCAGTGTGAACAGCCCTTCCTCGACTGATCATGGGTTAGTTCCTCTGTGATCAAACAAAGGTTGGGGATAATATAGCCCACAGTGAGAGAAATGCATCATTGCAGTTAAAGAGGGAAAAGGATATCTGTGTCTGTCTGAGCCTATGTGGGCGGGGAGGGGACAAAGGTGTATGTTGGACTATAAAGTTTGGTTTTACCAATTTGTGTACTTTAAGTTCTCAGACTCATCCTATATCTGAAGCCAAATGGCATCCAATTTGTCTTGTTTCCCCAGATCTGCAATAAGTGTGACTATTAGAAAATAAAATAAAATAAAATAACCTCAGCAATGTGCTTTATCAAATAAGTTTTATAACTATCAGGGTTCCCTCCCCACTCTGAACTCTAGGGTACATGAAAGACCCCCTAAGCTTATTTCTACCATCTTAGGTTAAAAACTCCCCAAGGCACAAATTCTCTCTTGTACCTTGGATTAGGTAACGCTGCCACCACCAAGTGATTTAGACTAACTCAGGGAAAGGACCACTTGGAGTTCCTACTCCTGCCTAATATCCCCCCAAGCCCCCACACCCCCTTTCCTGGGGAGGCATGAGAATAAAGAAGATGAGCACGGACCAACTTTGGGTTTTTTTAGGATACAAAAAAATCCCCAATCAGATTCTAAAAGAAAGAGAACTTTATTAGAAAGAAAAAAGGTAAAAGAAGCACCGCTGTAAAATTAGAATGGAAGATAATCTTACAGGGCAATCAGATTGAAAAACACAGAGGATTTCCCTCTGGGCCAAACTTTAAAGTTATCAAAAGAAAAACCAGGAATACACATTCCTCTCAGCACAGAGAAAATCACAAGCCAAAACAAAAATAAGCTACCACATTCCCTTGCTAGTACTTACTGATTCTAATGGAGTTGGATTGCTTGCTTCCTTGATCTGCATCCGGCAAGCACTCAGAAGAGACAGATCAAAACCTTCCCCCCTCCCACCTCCCAATTTGAAAGTATCTTGTCCCCTTATTGATCCTTTTGGTCAGGTGTCAGCCAGGTTACCTGAGCTTCTTAACCCTTTACAGGCAAAAAGGATTTTGTGCCTCTGGCCAGGAGGGATTTTATAGTACTGTATACAGGAAGATTGTTACCCTTCCCTTTATATTTATGACAATAATGTTATAGCTCATCCCATAAATGCTTCAGTAGAATTTTTATTTGTATCAGCTGAAAATATTTAGACCTGTTTGTTGTTCAAGATTTCACTTCCCTGCTATAAAGCATAGCTTAATTGAAAGTAATACAATAAGAATGTCAAAACAAATTCATGTCAACAGATTAAATCGTCCCCTTGAGGATTCTAGACTATATATGTTGTTTTAGACTTGAAGTGCCTGGGCTCTTTAGGAAGAAAGAACTAGCTATCAGTAGTTACATGGTGCGAGCTTCATCCGCTTAGAGCTTAGATATGTACATTGGGCCTGGGCCAATGCCCGCTGAAGGGAATGGGAGTCTTTCCATTGACTTCAGTGACATTGGATCAGGCTCGTGGTGATAAATACCAGTGGATATCCATGACATTATTAAAGAAAGCAAAGTCTTACTTACATTTCCTGTCTATTTCAAATAATTTTACAGTAGAGAAATCTTCAAAGTTTGTAATGTAGCTGAAAGCGACTTTAAAAATGCTATGGTAAGTGCCTATGACTATTGTGTCTCAGTGATTTCCCTATTAAATATGCCAAATTTACAAGTAAAAAAGATACTTTATTTTTTAAACTTCTAGCCCTTCAAAATCAGGGCTAGATCCTCTGCCAATGAAAACAGATTTAACTCCATTGACTTCAATACTATTTTTTTAAAATCAACTTCTATTTCAGGTCACAAATAAGCAGCCATTTTATTTCAGAAATATGAGTATTTTCATCTGAGTCTCAATGTTAGCTTGTAACCATCTACCGTCATATTTTTTTTTCCAGATTGAGTGTCTTTAATTTAAATGTACACTGCCCTACCTTTTTTTTAAGGTGGCAGTGGAACACTACCTTCCAGAATGGAGTCTTTTTGGTAGGCCTAAACACAATTATTATTTTTATGAATGTTATAAAATGAAAAAGATCTATATTGATTATAAATCACTTCTCAAAAAGGCATTTTGTCTCAAAATACAGGGTTTACTCAATATTCTTAGTTGGTTGTAATGAGCTGAATTCACTGGTTAAATTAAAATGCTATTTTCCCATATTCCATAAATGCAGTGTATATGTAATTGAACTAAAATAAAATTAAAATTTACATTTTCATCAGATGAATAACCAGCATGCTGAGGATTGTTGAATTGCAATTTATGATTATGTAAATGAAAAAGGTTTTGCTACTTGAATATGTTCAGTAAATGGAAGTTCCATTATTATGCATCAAAAAAGCTATTAACCTTGAAAATTATATACAATTGACATGAATATTTCTAAAATATGTTTAAAAGTTGCTAAAGCTCTGTCTTTCCCTTTCATGTGTGTGTGTGCTATATAGTAGGTCTGGGAAAATAATTCAGAGTGAATAATTTATTAAATGAGTTCTGCCACTTTTTCGGTTTATGAATCATCCCCAACTTGCAATTTTCTTGGGTCTATTCATTATTTAAAATCAGTTAATTCTCTGAATAATTTTTAGTCTGCAGACAACATGAACTACAGAAGCAGTTAATCACGAGTATTTGCTATTGAAAACTTGGAATGGGTGTTTTAACTGGACAGTGGGATACACGGTAGCTTTCGGTTCTCTGCATTGGAATCAACTTTCAATTGTGAATACTTGCATATGAATTCAAAATTTGATTTCTATGCATAGTCTCCAATATTTGGTGGTTCTTGGATAGATCTTGCTACCTTTACTCATGCTGAGTGGTCCCGAACTGTGTCAGTAGCCCTATTGAAACCACGTACTGCAAGTAGGAATAACAGAATCTAGTCCTCTTGCCAATAATCCCATTCACTAGATTATTTATGGAAAGTGAACACAAGAATGAGCATTTTTGTAGTAGTAACCCAGCAATACTGCATATATCATGTAAGCTTCTGTTCAATTCCGAGATAGACAGACACGAAGGCAGAATTAACTTTTTCTTTTTGAAACATCAATTAAAGTGAGGCAATGTAAAGAAAATTTTCTGTGGTTTTCATCTTCAAAGACAATAATTTCCTTGGTACGTCCAGGGGTTTAATTTGCCTGTCTCGGTTGGCTTTTGAAATGAAACCACCTCATCCGGACATCAGGACAATCAAAGTAAAAACTTAACTGGACAATTCCAGTGTGAACCCACATTCTTGAAATGTGTCCAGCAATTACCCATGTTCAGCAGTAGTGCAGTAGGCTAAGTTCACCGCGGTTGCTGTATATACTTAACAGATGTTGCACTTTTTATTCAACATCAGTGTTATTCTGAGGTTTCTGTAAATCTCTCTGACACATCTAACTCACTGCCACGTATTGTCAATCAGTGCCAAAAGTTTGAAGACAAAGAAACAAATATTAACCACACACACACACACACGAAATTGACATATAATCTAGTTTCTTCTATGTCTTTCTCAAAGTGAATGTGTTCTTTTGATGATTTTTTATTGGGACTGGTGTGGTGGAAGTGACACACTTTTATCTCTGTGTTTGCTCACAGTAATAATTCTACAGGGATCTAAGGGACAGATTGTCAGCTCCTTACTTATGTTGGATCCCATTTATTTCAGTGAGACTGTTCATAGAGTATTCTATCATTCAACAGCAGGAAAGGGAATCAGAATTTGGTCCTAAGAGATTGCTCTGCTTTTGAGATTTGATCTTACTTCAACTTCACTCTGAAATAATTTTCAAATCCCTTTCTCAGCATCCATTTAGGTGTCAGAGGAGAGTGGCAAAAAAGACCACTCAAAAAACAAACAAACCACGAACACTTTTTTATTATTTCATCTTCATGTCTAGCTGTTGAGAGTGACCTGTGTCACCCTGCATTTAGCAACCATTTTGAATAGTTCTCTTCTTGCCTTGTCTATTTTTCTTAAGGAATTGTAAGTGTTTTGTTTGTAAGTGAAAACCTTTGCCTTTGGAGTCTCAGCAGGGTTTGCTCAAATCCCACTGCTAAATATCAAGAAATTTGTAAGGATCTTGTTAGTAAAACAATGGAGGGGCCAAAAAGGAAGGTAACATGCTCTGGAAGAAAGGATGACCCCAGAGAAAGCGTTGCAAGAAGGATTGGTCATCCAGACCTTTCCACTTGCATGAGATTCTGAGAATGAAGGTACTGGTGCATGAGAATTCAGCTGTTCAAAAACAGATAAGTAAACTACAAATGATTACTCTTTAAATTCAGAAAGGACCATCATGATCATCTAATCTGATTTCTTGCACATCACAGGCCACAGAACCTCACCCACCCACTCCTGTAGTAGGCCCATAACCTCTGGCAGAGTTACTGAAGACAATAAATCTTTATTTAAAGGCTTCAAGTTACAGAGAAACCACAATTTACTCTAGTTCAAACCAGCAAGTGACCCAGGCTGCAGAGGAAGGTGAAAACTCAGGCTCTCCACCAATCTGACTCCGGGGAAAATTCCTTCCTGACCCCAGATATGGTGATCAATTAGACCCTGAGCATGTGGGCAAGACTTGCCAGCAAAATACCTGGGGAAAATATTTTTGTAGTAACTCAGAGCCCTCTCTATCTAGTGTCCCATCTCTGGTTGTTGGAGATATTTGCTAATAGTAGTCGTGGAGGGGCCGTATACCATTTTAGGCAACTTCATCATATCATCCCCTTCAACCTTATCAAGGTCAGTCTTGAAACAAGTTAGGTGTTTTGCCTCCTATTACTCCTCTTGGAAGGCTGTTCTAGAACTTCACTCCTCTGACAGTTAAATAATATTTGTTACAAAGGCAAAAGACAGTGAAACCCTACCACAAAGAGCAGCAGGAAAAGAGGAAAGATATCCTAACTGTTCAATATGTGCTTTTCAAAACTGTGTGCAAGGACACAGCTATGTGCCTTTATTAAGGAGTCACACAGTTAAATCATTCTGCCCCACTTTCAAAATCTCCCCCAGAGTGCTCTTTACTTTGATATTCTAGGGGATGGAGGGGTGGAATTTGTGGACCTGCCTTCGGATTTGGAAATTACATCCAAACTGCATAGCCTATTGGTGGCAAACATGGGGATATCGTCCCGCCATGAATTCCTAATTTTCCAAACTTTTCCTAAACTAGTTTTACATGCATTTAATTTGTCATTTGCTACATATTCAAACTGTTATGCTGTGGGTAAGAACTACAAATAGATCCTTTAGACTTGGCAATCTTTCTGTTTTTTACTGCAAGGGTGGTTGAAAGTTGTGTTCTACAGTAGGTGTTAAATTAGGCAGAACTTTAAAACCAATTTAAATCCTTTATACAATATGTATAGAGTACACAGCAGAGGGCATACATTTATTTGAAGTATCACTCTGGCTTCATAAATGGTTTCTGCAGCACTTCTCGGGGTGAGAATTTAGGTAGTGTGAGCCTATCTAGATGACATACCCATGAAAAATTTGTTTTCCCTTTACTGCTTGATCCAGCACAAGGACACAGATGAGAGATCTAATAGAATGATGTCTGCCTGTTTACTTGTAACTATGAAAAGAAGTTATGTTACAACAGTTCTTGCCTAAGTTACAAAATAGAAATAAACATTTTTGAAAAGCAATATTATTGTTTTTAATCTCTTTTTACTCCCCCCCCAAGATTGTCACAAAAAGAGTATGACCAAGACTGTTGTTCTGTTGTTGTTAAGTATTCCAGAGAACAGAAAGCAAGACAAATGTCTTATTTCTTGATTGCCTTTTTTAAACATTTCCTAAATTAATCTCATTAATAAATATCAGAAATGCTAATACATGGGCTTTGTGTATAGTTACAGTACTTATTTAGGTCACCTATTTGGGGAATAGATGCAGAGGGTGGATTGTCCATAATTTATAATGAAAAATCCCTTTTTGACAACTTCAGGATACATTTTTAAAGCAATGTGCCATGGTTTAAGTATATAATTCCCATAAACGTACATGGCTACATTAACACTAAATAATACATGCTCAGAAACAGAATGGACAACATATCTGTCAGGTAACCTCTATGCCTAAAGCATGGGAGCTAGGAGTTGGGAACATCTCAGTGCTAAAATGGTGGAAAAAAAGAGCAATGATATGTAACCCACATGGCTGTTAGCTCATGCGGTAGAGGCTCATGCACTAAGCTCCAGATGCCCCAGGTTTGATCTTGCCTGCCAATGATCGGGGTCCATCAGCATTATAGATACACTTCCAAGCACTACCCAGAACCCAATTTTTATGAAATCATGATGACAAAGTAAGAAGCTAGCCACAACAGATTGTGCAGATCTTCTACACTCATCTCTCTCCTTTTTTGAATGCTCCAGTCAGCAGTGAAATAAATTAATTATATTGACACTTAACTGCCAAGGCAAATTATGATAAATGAACAGCCTGTTTAATGAATAGGAGAAGTTCACTCAAGGAGCTATTGTTTTAACTTGTCTGCAGACTCCAGCAGACATGACTCCAAGGCTTTACACTTGGTTCAGTTTACTGTAAATGATATATTTGGAACCATAAAGGCAGACTTTGGGGCAGAAGATGTCAGTCTCCAAAAAGAGTATTCTTATGCGTAGTCACCACAAGCTGGCCTGGTTCAATCGTTGCTTCTGCTCCAAAAACAAAGGGCCGCCCCACTTGATCAAAAAATAAAATCTCTATTAGCCTGAATAATATTAGAGTTTTTATTCTCAATAACTCTCCAGCCACTAGATGGTGAAAAAAATGAAAACTACATGAAGACTGATTTGATCCAGCAGCTATTGGTACACATACAGATGACCCAGAATACTGTATGTTGTACACTGCTTGGGAAGCTGTCGCTTGACCAGGTCGCATGGGACGTAATGGCAAAACGCCGAATTGACTTAAATAAGTACAGGATTTTTACCTTTGGGTACCTTTTGCAGCCCATTGTGGAAGAGGAAGTCTGCACCGATTCTGAACAACATTTATGAATGTAGGAGCAAATCTTTATTCCAGTGTCCATCTGAAATAGCTTCGCCATTTCCTGCGTGGACATTTGGTGGTGAGGGAGGAAGGCTGACTTAAAAATTTTATGCCAGGGTTATCACTCTATTACATTTTATAGGACTATTCCATAAGTCTCTGTGTCTCTCGAATCCCCTGCTAGTACAGATTTTTCTACCTTAATGTGAGATTTTTCACCTCACAACCAAGTTCATCTTCCTGTTTCATCTTGGAATTAAATCATAATCCTGTCTTTGTGACACTGGAAGCCTTCTGACAGAAATTACTGTGTTATCATCGGTTAATTGTTAGGGTAACGTCAATGCAGGCTTTAGGAGCAGGACAGTACAGTAATACCTTACATTTGTGCAAAGCCTTTCATCCCAAAAGATCTCAAAGCACTTTACAACTACAGTGAAACCTGTGCTGAGTTAATGGATAATTTGTCACAGTCCTCACTGTAATATTTAGTAAGCAGTCAGAGGGAAAACTGATTGGAGAGAAGGCACAGCACTTTGAGGTACTGTTTGTGCAGTAAATTAGACTTACTAGAAACATAAACTCATTAGCATGAGTACAGCAATTAACTTCAATACAACTACTCATAGCACTACTTGGTAGTGTTTTCATGACCTAGCTCTTAATCTGTGTATATATGGGAATCCATTTACCCGTCACTGAAATGCAGCCACCTCTGGAATGGAAAGTAGCAGCTGTTCAACAGCATACAGCAGCACTACTGAGCAGATTGGGACAAGAAGAGAAGATGAATACTCTACCAACCTAAAGCTGCCAGGAGAATTTTGGTACCCAAATTGTAATTTACTCAGGATGCTAGAGGCAAACATCTCCACTATTGTGAAAAGTGCTGGGGGAATTGTTAGTAACAACAAATATTCAACACTTTAGTTTTATACCTCATCCGACATCTGGGCTATGAAAGAGGAAACTGACACTAAGATTCAAATAGCTTTGGTAATTAGCAGAAAAGGGGTAACAGAAAGTAGGGGGAAAAATGAAAGGTAAACAGATTGATATTTGCAGAGTTGCTTTCAGGATTATTCCAGTGTGAAAGTTCTTTTTAAATTACTGATTGTGATCACATATACATTGTCTCATGTTATGTACGCCCCCTTGTTCTTTTCTCATGCCTCTTTATTATTGTGCTTTTAAACCTTAATCATTTTCCCACAGAAATGAAAATTGTTATTAGCATCTGTTGTCTGCAGAATTATTGTGCCTGTTAAAAGGCTTATTTCTGTTATTTCCATGTCTTTTCTGCAAGTCCCTCCATTGATAATTAGTGTATCTTTCAAATACCGGTGAGGGACAAGGGTCATGAATTTGCAGCATAAAACCAGAATTGTCCTCTCATGGCTAATACTGTAGCAGGTACCATTAAAATACAAGTATTACAAAAGAAGCAATAATCTCAGGCTGTGTTTTATTGTACATGTTGCCGAGGATATCTGAATTTGAGAGTGACTTTGGGACCCTTGCCCCTTGTAATGGCTACAGCAGAAGTTGTCCAGGAGGTGCACGTCTCCCTGTTAACTCTATTGCTTTAACACTGAGCAGTGTGGTGAGACTGCTGACTTCCCATCTTGGCTAAGTCTTGGGTGACAGTGGGTGGTGGGCAACCATCTGGGAAGGATGGAGAATTACGTAGGTGATAAAATTATTGCTTAGGCAAAGCAGAGCAGCCAAAAGGCTGAGTTTAACCAGAGCATGGTAGAATCTCTTGTGGTTCAGAGCTGCTACGGCGGTTCTTATGAAACTCTTCCTCCCATCCCAGCACAGGGGTATGGCTTGGATGAGGGGATCTGGACTGGGCATCTCCACACACCAGTGATCCCTAGCTTTTGGAACAGTCCCTTGGAGCCTTTGGCAGCTAGGCATAAATTTGAGCAGCCCTCTGGAGTAGTTTGAAATACCAGATTAGGCTCCATGGTGTACAATGGCGAATACTGGAGTCAGTGGATACTAATGCTATCATTAAGGATATGTTATCCTTTGTAATCCTGACTAAAGTCATGTAACTGGGCTAGGTGTTAATTTGGTATGTTACCAGCACTCCTTTAAATCTCACCCCATTATTACATTATTCACTAATACAATCCAGGTCTTAGGAAAACAGCAATCATGAGAGGCATTGGAAAGGGGAGTTTGAATATCCGAATGTAGCTGTACAGTTCAGAAATACATGTTGATTGCTTGACTCTGGTGCCACAGCTAGAACTTATGGACTTGACACATGCAGGTAAATGAATAGAAAAGGCTCATATAACTTTAAAAATTCAAAAGTAATTATTTTGCTGGCAATTCTGCAGGTACAGATGATTTTCCCTGTTGTTTCTGTCTCTTTATTTGAATTAGCATTTCCAGGTGCACTTCTCTAGTCCATCTCCACCAGTTTCATATGACACCTCCATATGTAACTAAACTTCAGAGTGAAATTGCCTGTCTAAAGTGGATGTCTGTCTTTTTTAACCATCTTTTCCAAGAATTAAGATCAAAATTAGCTCCTTCTCTGAGTGGGTATAATATCTGAGACAAGTTTGAAAAGGACTGAGAAAGCTGCTCTGTGAAGAACTACCTAAAAAGTGTCTATGTTTCAGAGGTATGATGAAACCCCATAATTCATATAAATAAAATTTGTTTTTCCAGAACACAAGTTTTTGGGGCTGAAGGGTATCCCCTGAGAGAGACAGTGGGAAACAGCCCGTTATTTTTTTATTACCTTTGTGTTTAGTTTTTTGCTTGTTTTACTAATTTTATGCTAATAACTTTATTCCTACATTAAGTTTTACTTTATGCTGCATAAACTAATGAGTAAAACGATATTTCTCAAACATAAATATTAAAAGCACTGTCAAGATTTTTAGACTCTCCTTATAATTATTAGGCTATTTTATCCCTAAATTATAATTGTACTACCACATCACAATTCAGAATTGAACATGGCACGTAAATGGCAAAATACCATAATTCTATTCCTTAATACTAGTAATTAATCACATAGGAAGCCTGTCTGAACAGAGGACTCTGTCTAAATTGTTGCTACTGCAAAGATAAGATTTACTCTTTTCTGTGGAAGTGTTGAAGCGTACTTATTATACCACAAACATTAAAGAAATGTATTGTCATTTTGATTTAAAAAGACAAGTGAAGTACGTACATGTGATGCGTCTCTGGTAAATTCCATATGCTGAGTGAACTCCTGAAGGCTTCATTCATGCAAATAATCCTATGGCAGTAAATGAGATTACTCATGTGACTAAGGTGAGTAGGCTTTGGCTTTTTTTGATGATTTCAGATAGTTCACATATGGGGACAAGTTACATCCTCAGTTATACCTATGCACATTGGCTCCAGTAGGGTTACGTGAGCATAATGAAGAGCAGAATCTGGCCCAGTGTTTACAGAAGGGCGGATTAAATAGATACATTTTGTTAATTCACACCCCAATCCTGCAAACATGTGTTCAGTTTAAGCATGAGTAGTCTTAATGGAGTTAAATGGGACTACATGCCTAAGATTAACCCTATGTATAAGTGTTTGCAGAATCAGGGCCTTGATTTGTGACAGTTTGTGGTCTCATAGACGCAGGCGCCATGGTCAAACCTGATGGAAGAAATAATTATTAAAATCACAATATGTTTTGGCAGTTCACAAAAGTGTTGTAGTATTATTATTCACACCTCTTGTTCCCCTTTCCTAAAATACAAAATTTTCTCCGAAAATTCTGGGGTTTCAAATAAAGTTGCTTTCTCTTGAGCAGACTTAGAGTATTAGAGACACAAGATGGTGAGCTAATACCTTTTATTGGACCAACTTGATGTAAGAGATGAGCTTTCGAGTTTACACAGAACTGTTCTTCAGGTCTGGGAAAATACTTGAATTCTGACACTGAATACATTTCCCAGACCTGAAGAAGAGCTTTGTAAGCTCGAAAGCTTGTCTCTTACATCAACAGAGGTAGGTCCAATAAAAGATATTACATCATCCACCTTTGTCTCTCTAATATCGTGGGACTAAGATGGCTACCATAACATTGCAAACAACTTAGGCAGTGGTTCGCAAACTGTAGGTCGGGATCCCAAGTGGGTTGTGACCCTGTTTTAATGGGATCACCAGAGCTGGTGTTAGACTTGCTGGGGCCCAGGACCAAAGCCGAAGCCTGAACCCCACCACTCAGGGCTTCAGCCCAAGGTGGCAGGGTTTGAGCTTCGGCTTTGGACCCCCTGCCTGGGGCAGAAGGGCTTGGGCTTCGGCTTTGGAGGAGGAGGTTCTTCAGCAGGAAAAGGCACTGATTAACCAGTGCCTGGAGCAGGAGGCATGCCATAGGGAACAGGAGCATTCCCTAATGGAGAGGCTCATTGAACTGGTGGCCAAGCGAGTTCAGGGTCCACCAGCTGCTTCATGCATGCAAGCCTGGATAAATGAAAGTTCTGTAACTAATAGCTCTGGCTCAATCTCCAAAAAGCTCCATGCCAGTCAGACCATGTTGGGGAGTTTTTGTGGGATGATTTCTCTATTTGGTGCCTTTTTAAAAAAACTGGAATGAAATCACTCTTATAGATTCATAGATACTAAGGTCAGAAAGGACCATTATGATCATCTAGTCTGACCTCCTGCACAACGCAGGCCACAGAATCTCACCCACCCACTCCTGCGAAAAACCTCTCACCTATGTCTGAGCTATTGAAGTCCTCAAATCGTGGTTTAAAGACTTCAAGGAGCAGAGAATCTTCCAGCAAGTGACCCATGCCCCATGCTACAGAGGAAGGCGAAAAACCTCCAGGGCCTCTTCCAATCTGCCCTGGAGGAAAATTCCTTCCTGACCCCAAATATGGCTATCAGCTAAACCCTGAGCATATGGCCAAGATT
Organism: Eretmochelys imbricata; assembly: GCF_965152235.1. Lineage (NCBI taxonomy): Eukaryota > Metazoa > Chordata > Testudines > Cheloniidae > Eretmochelys > Eretmochelys imbricata. Next base: position 26,709,970 of record NC_135583.1, read on the forward strand.
CACCAGCCAGATACCGAGGAAAGAATTCTCTGTAGTAACTCAGATCCCACCCCATCTAAGATCCCATCACAGGCCATTGGACCTATTTACTATGAATATTTAAAGATCAATTAATTACCAAAATCATGTTATCCCATCATACCATCTCCTCCATAAACTTATCGAGTTTAATCTTAAAGCCAGATAGGTCTTTTGCCCCCACTGCTTCCCTTGGAAGGCTATTCCAAAACCTCACTCTTCTCATGGTTAGAAACCTTCGTCTAATTTCAAATCTAAACTTCCCAATGGCCAGTTTATATCCATTTGTTCGTGTCCACATTGGTACTGAGCTTAAATAATTCCCCTCCCTCTCCGGTATTTATCCCTCTGATATATTTATAGAGAGCAATCATATCTCCCCTCAACCTTCTTTTAGTTAGACTAAACAAGCCAAGCTCCTTGAGTCTCCTTTCATAAGACAGGTTTTCCATTCCTCGGATCATCCTAGTAGCCCTTCTCTGTACCTGTTCCAGTTTGAATTCATCCTTCTTAAACATGGGAGACCAGAACTGCACACAGTATTCCAGGTGAGGTCTCACCAGTGCCTTGTATAACGGTACTAAAACCTCCTTATCTCTACTGGAAATACCTCACCTGATGCATACCAATACTGCATTAGCTTTTTTCACGGCCATATCACATTGGCAGCTTATAGTCATCCTATGATCAACCAGTACCCCAAGGTCCTTCTCCTCCTCCATTGCTTCTAATTGATGCATCCCCAGCTTATAACTAAAATTCTTGTTATTAATCCCTAAATGCATAACCTTACACTTCTCACTATTAAATTTCATCCTATTACTATTACTCCAGTTTACAAGGTCATCCAAATCTTCCTGTATGATTTCCTGGTCCTTCTCTAAATTGGCAATACCTCCCAGCTTTGTATCATCCGCAAACTTTATTAGCACATTCCCACTTTTTGTGCTGAGTCAGTAATAAAAAGATTAAGTAAGATTGGTCCCAAAACTGATCCCTGAGGAACTCCACTGGTAACCTCCTTCCAGCCTGACAGTTCACCTTTCAGTATGACCCGCTGTAGTCTCCCTGTTAACCAATTCCTTATCCACCTTTCAATTTTCATATTGATCCCCATCTTTTCCAATTTAACTAATAATTCCCCATGTGGCACGGTATCAAACGCCTTACTGAAATCTAGGTAAATTAGATCCACTGCATTTCCTTTGTCTAAAAAAATCTGTTACTTTCTCAAAGAAGGAGATCAGGTTGGTTTGGCACGATCTACCTTTTGTAAAATCATGTTGTATTTTGTCCCATTTACCATTGACTTCAATGTCCTTAACTACTTTCTCCTTCAAAAATTTTTCCAAGACCTTGCATACTACAAATGTCAAACTAACAGGCCTGTAGTTACCGGGATCACTTTTTTTCCCCTTTCTTAAAACTAGGAACTATGTTAGCAATTCTCCAGTCATACGGTACAACCCGAGTTTACAGATTCATTAAAAATTCTTGCTAATGGGCTTGCAATTTCATGTGCCAATTCCTTTAATATTCTTGGATGAAGATTATCTGGGCCCCCCGATTTAGTCCCATTAAGCTGTTAGAGTTTGGTTTCTACCTCAGATATGGTAATATCTCCCTCCACATCCTCATTCCCATTTGTCATGCTACCATTATCCCTAAGATCCTCTTTAGCCTTATTAAAGACTGAGGCAAAGTATTTGTTTAGATATTGGGCCATGCCTAGATTATCCTTGACCTCCACTCCATCCTCAGTGTTTAGCAGTCCCACTTCTTCTTTTTTTGTTTTCTTCTTATTTATATGGCTATAGAACCTTTTACTATTGGTTTTAATTCCCTTTGCAAGGTCCACTCTACTTGACTTTTAGCCTTTCTCACTTTATCCCTACATGTTCTGACCTCAGTAAGGTAGCTTTCCTTGCTGATCCCTCCCATCTCCCACTCCTTGTAGGATTTCTGCTTTTTCTTAATCACTTCTCTGAGATGCTTGCTCATCCAGCTTGCTCTACAACTCCTGTCTATGAATTTTTCCCCCTTTCTTGGGATGCAGGCTTCCGATAGCTTCTGCAGCTTTGATTTAAAGTAGGCCCAGGCCTCCTCTGCCTTTAGATCCATAAGTTCTTCAGTCCAATCCACTTCCCTAACTAATTTCCTTAATTTTTGAAAGTCAGCCCTTTTGAAATCAAACACCCTAGTTGCAGATTTATTTTTGTTAATCCTTCTGTTCAGTTTGAACTGAATTAGCTCATGATCACTTGAACCAGATTGTCCCCTACAACCATTTCTTCTATGTGGTCCTCACTACTCACCAAAACCAAATCTAAAATGGCATCCCCTCTAGTCGGTTCAGCAACTACTTGATGAAGGAATCCATCAGCTATAGCATCTAGGAAAAATCTGAGCCCTATTATTATTACTAGCACTCGTCCTCCAGTCTATATCTGGGAAGTTAAAGTCTCCCATGATCACGCAGTTTCCATTAGTATTTACTTCATTAAAAACATTAAAGAGGGCTCTATCCATATCCAAATTAGATCCTGGCGGTCTATAACACACCCCAAACACTATCCCAGGGGAGTCTCTAATAGTTTTCTTCCCCAATGTAATTTTTGCCCAGACGGACTCTGTCTTATCCATTCCATCACTTCTTATTTCTTTACATTCCACCTCATCATTGATTTACAATGCTACTCCATCACCTTTGCCTTTATTTCTGTCTTTCCTAAACAGCACATACCCTTCAATACCCATACTCCAGTCATGACTACTATTCCACCGTGCTTCTGTTATCCCTATAATATCTGGCTTCACTTCCTGCACCAGTAGCTCTAGTTCCTCCATTTTGTTACCTAGGCTCCTCGCATTGGTGTACAAACATCTTAATTTTTGCTGTTTGGCCTCGCTCACATTCTGTACCCTGTTAGGCACGGTCCCCTTCTGGGATGTTGTAACTTAAGAGGCAGGTTTAGCTGACAAGGAAATCTGGAAAATAATACTGTAGTCAGCCAAAAGGATCTGTTTAAAAAGAAGGGAGCAATAGAGCATATGGTGCTATAGCACAAAAAGATAGTGATAGCTAAGAATTTGAGAAGGACAGTAAGAATCTGATCAGCTGTTTTGTGGGGCTGAATAAATGACTGAAGGGGAGAGGGATGGTGGTGTTGTAAGAGAGGCAACTGAGTAAGGGGTTAATAAATGGGCTAGGGTTGAATATAGCTAAAGCGATGGGAGAGGCAATGGTTGTGAACTAGACACTGACTGAGTGGTGAGGGTTGGAGAGAAAATATGGGATGGAATGAGCAGAGGAAGGGGAAGAAATATGCTACAAAATCATAAATTCGGCAAGTTACATGCCAAATATCACCTCAGAAATATCATCTTTCTTCTGTTTCCTTTGTGTTTCATCTGTTATGTCACAATTCTTCGAAGGAGTGCATATGTGCTTAACTTTAAGCAGGTAAGTGGTCCTGTTGGAGTCTCTAAATCTTGTGCCTAAGTCTTTGCAGGATGACGGCCCTTTACATTGTAAGTCTGTTGTCCAATTTCAGATCTATAAATTGCCTAGCATATGCTGGCTACTTAATTAATATCAAGTTTCAGGTGAAATAGAACAGTTTTAAAAAGGCAATACACGTCACTTCTGCATGTGGGGATCTAAATGATAAATACTTGATGGCTATTGGAGGTATATTATAATTGCCAATTAAATGTTTACAATTAACAAGAAAAGATTCCACTATGGCGATTCAAAATCAGGTGGTAGGGGTTACATAACTAGCTGCAAACTGAAATCATATTTTTGTTGACAACCAACTTTTTTTTTCACCCAGACACACATTGATTGTATATATGTAGCTGGCATTCACACTGACCTTCATTCCCTGATGTCTTCCCTTCAGCTCTGTTTATAATGAAAAAGCACAGAGGAAGAGTATGGGGAGACATCTGTCACCTTCCCCCTGCTCTACCAAAGTCCCACCACACCATTCTATCAAATGGCATTCACTACTTCTGAGATTTTTCTTATTTATAAAACTACATCATGCAAATGAAGTAAGACCTTTAAAATAAATCAAACAAGAATGGAGACAGCAATATTTACTCTCCTTACCCACATGTAAGGGAACCGCTGCCTCCTTCCACCCAGAACTGCTAGAGAAAACACCTACCAAGGGCAATTCCATGGTCCCTAAGTACTAACACAATTTGTAGTAACCACTTCATGCCTTTTAAAAGTAAATATTTTTATTAAAATATTAGTAGCCCTCATCCCATGAACAGATGCTGTAAAAGGAAGCATTAAATAAGAGTCAAAGCTATAGCATTATAACAGTACAGATTGCAAAGACAGATGAATTATGATCATTTGTCTCATGGTTGCAATCCAATGCCTTTAAAGGTTCAATTGTATTTTATATATGAAACAGAGGAATTCCTCATCTAGATGACCCATGCTTAATTTAATAAATCCTATCTAACTTTTTACTTTTTGAATATTTCTTGTTAGTTTCAGAACCGAACCAAGCATACAAATAAAAGCGACCCTCAACAAAGACACTGTGAAATCAATTAATATTTCAGTAATTCTGAGTTTTGGAGTAACCTACCAAAATAAAAGGAAAACAGAATATATTCAATACAAGCCCTTAATGAGCCAAACATGTTTTTGAATTCAAGCAGCTTGATAACAACGATATAACAAGGTTAAGAGATCACATCCACAGATCAGAGGGAAAAGGTTATGAAGAGAAAAAAGAGGTATAGACAATACACAAGTAAGTATGTTATCTTTTCAAAGGCTTGCATTCAGCCCATGATTTGCATTGTGCCTTAATACCATCATCATATTCCTAAACATTTAGATCCAAACAATGCTTTTTTTAGTCCTCTGAATAATTCTGTAGATACTTCTTGAAGTTAATGGCGCTAATAATGGGAGTAAGGTGAGCATTATTTGGCTCTTGGTCTGGGACTTACTGATTTAAATTCCTGTATTAGAAGGATCAAGTCTACTATTGGATTAAATGTTTTGGGGTATATTTTTAGCTGTGTTAAGGCCTGGCCTTTCATTTTACTGGCAGAAGTTGCATGCACAAAATTCATGCAAGTATTTTGATACAAACAGAATGGATTGCTGGTGCAAATCTCAGAATTTGGACCTCTAGCTAGCTGCACAAGGATTGAGATTTCCATTTTAACTTTGGACATGCATTTTGCAGGCATAACTTGTTCCCAAAAAAGGGAAGCTGCCCTTCTGATCATGTGCCCCTTTGTATCACTCAAATAGTCTATATTATTATTTGCAATTACTTTTGTCACAAATGTCTTATGTCATCTCCAAAGCTTATGCCATAAATTGCTTAGGTCCATTTCGTTACCACTCATCGAGCTGCCATAGCTGAATTTTTTGTAAACTATCTACTTGTGTAAAGACAACTTGGCAAATTATGCAGCCATGGGGAAAAAATCCTCAACGTGTTATCATTTGCGGAAAACACCCATTTTTTCATGGTTTGTGTGTATAAAAACATCTTCTGTATTTTCCACAGTATGCATCCGATGAAGTGAGCTGTAGCTCATGAAAGCTTATGCTCAAATAAATTGGTTAGTCTCTAAGGTGCCACAAGTACTCCTTTTCTTTTTATGAATACAGACTAACACGGCTGTTACTCTGAAACCTGTCAATGTAAGACAGTGATGATGTTTGTTATTATTGTTTGCTTTACTACAATTCTTATAATAAAAACTAGTTAGAACTCTTGTTCTCTCAGTTGAAACACTCACCACATCCCTGTAACTTAAAGGGGAGGGGGCAGAAATAATCTTTCGGAAGACACTGGTGAAATGGGATAGTTCAGACTTTAGGAATCAGATTCCCAGTGTGCTTAAATGCATTAACAATTTGGAGTTTCATTTTATAGCTAATTTTACCATTCACAGAACAGGAATGAACTTCTTTTGTATAAATGTAATTTGAAGCCACAGGCTTATAATTAAACATATATAACCACTTTAATGGTCAGTAAATGACTATATTAATGTTCAGATAGGCAATTGCAGCCAATAACAAATGAAATGCAAGTACTAGCTTCACCTCAGGCTGCTGATAACCAAATTAGTTAACTGCTGGTGGTAACCGATTTGTTCAGTATTTGAGCACGGTGTTGTTTCTGGGCAGTTTACTAAAAGCGAGATTAAGCAGGAGATGTAGGATATGAGCCTGATTCTGAGAAGTGCTATCCATTATATCTACAATTTTATGCTTGCATTTTTTGTGCACATATATGCTTTCATCCACCACATCTCATTTAATATATTTATGTGGCCCCCTATTGTGATAGTATCTGAGTGCTTCACAGCTATTTAAAAGTAGACATATCAATTACAATTTCTCTCTTGCTTTCTTCTTTCCCAGTCTTCAGGAGAAATAGCTCAATTCATGCATCAGCTTTCATTCATCCATTTGTTTATGTTTATCTCTGTGAGTGTGTGGATGTGTTGCATAAAGATGTGAATTAGGACTAAATTATTGAGGGAAAGCTAAGTTAAGTGATTGAATTTAGTCAGACAGTGTTGAGGTACGTGGAGGGTTTTTGTTTTGTTTTAATTGCTTATAGGAGTGAATTCCATAGTCTAGCACCAAGTCAAGAGTAAGTTCTGTCTTCAGCACTCATTAGATTCTTCATATTAATTGACAGTTTTATTACTCTGTGGAACATATCTGTTGTGGTCCTCTAATCTGAAAAACCTAGAAAGTATTGATTATATTAATATGCTACACTTGTAAGAAAATCCGCAGACTTACAGGCTAACTGTATAGCCATTTGGCCTTCCTCAGGAAAATTATAGTAGTATATATGCAGCCCAACACTTCAATAGGAAAATATGTGTCTGTGACAGACAGCTGGCAGCTAGCTGGTGAGCCAGCACTCTGATCACTTAGATACCAATCAGTTCCTCTGGAGAAGGCTGATTGAGGATATGCAGCTAATTAGCTGATCAGGCTGGGAGGGCTAAAGAATCAATTTAGCCATCAGCTGAGGGTACAAAAGAAGACACAGGAAGGGAGTGAGGAGGGGAGTATCTGGGCAAGCTGAACCCAGTATGCACTGAGATCTCAAAAAAGGGAGCCCTTTGTTCCTTCCTGGCCATGTGGGAAAGGGTGAAAGGGGAAGACGCTCAGTAAATACTTTGCTGCATGTGATTGTATTAGTGTTGGTGATGGCAACTCCGGGGGAATTTATTTATGTTCCTACTTACTGGACAGAGTCTGAGGGCTTGGCTACACTTGTGAGTTACAGTGCAATAAAAGAGCCCTCGGTGCACTAGTTCACAACCCGTCCACACTGGCAAGGCATGTAGAGCGATCTTACTCCGTGGTTACAGCGCTGCTGGTACTCCACCTCAGCCAGTGGAATAACGTTTGTTGCGCCCTCGCTGGAGCACCGCGGCATCAGTGTGAACGAGTTGCATTGCTGTGCTCTGATCAGCCTCTGGAAACGTCCCATAATCCCCTTAACTCAAGTGGCCACTCTTGTCATTGTTTTTGAATCGCTGCAGGAATGCGGATATGCCCTTTGAAAGCTCCATTTCTGACAGCTGGCTGCTTATCTGCTTCGAGACAAAGCAACCATTACTGTGGAATGCTGTGTGTGAGAAAGAGAGAGGTGATGGGGCAGGGGATAGGGGTCTGCTGATGTCTGAACTTACAAGACAGCGTGCTGACATGCTTTCAGCCCCCCAAAAACCCACTCTCTCTCCCCCCACATACACACAACACACTCCCTGTAATACTCCACCGCACTCCCCACATTTGAAAAGCAAGTTGAAGTCACTTGCATGCTGGGATAGCTGCCCACAATGCACCGCTCCCAATGACCACTGCAAGTGCTGCAAATATGGCCACACCAGTGCGCTTGAAGCTGTCAGTGTGGACAGACTGTAGCGCTTTCCCTACTGTGCTCTCCGAAAGCTGGTTTAACTCAAAGCACTCTACATCTGCAAGTGAATCCATGTCCTGAGAGGTTTCTGGGGCATCAGGGAATGGGGATGGAACATGCTGTGTTACAGCACCATATATATATAGGCCTGTGATTGACTCCATGTCCTTGAATGTGGGCAAATTTTGTGATTCAATACAGTGAGGGGCTCTTTCGTGAATTCCTATTTGCTTTGATGACTTACTCAAACTGTTTACAAATGGATTTTCAACAGCAACAAAGAATTATGGGCATAATGTTAACCTCACCCATACTGAGGTGATATTATTCTCAGTCCCCTCCATGTCAGACAATCTTCACAGAAAGGTATTCCCTGTCTTCATGGCAGTTGTAGGCAGACCAAATCTTTGCTCTGGGACTGGGCTTAGTGCTGTCCCCATCAGCCCCCCCAGAGGAACTCTAGAATTCTCTGCCTCCAACAGCACACACATTAGACTCCAGGTCTCCCTTTGAAGCAGAACTTTCACAGGATTTGTAAAAGATTTGTAACTAAATCTCTTCATTTCTTCATTGGTTTCCAGGTTTCTCTCAAAACTGCTAAATTCTGAAAAAAATGATGTTGGTTTTCTGAGGAGAGTTTGACTCAGAATGACAGATGGATGACAGCAAGAACACTACTCCTAGCTGGCGTGAGGGCAAGGTACACGCTGAGTGAGTGGGCAGGCCACAGCAAACTCAGCTCCCAGCCAGTGAGTGGGTGAAGCCAATGCTGAAAGAGTGGAGCAGGCTGCAGTGAACCCAGCCTCCAACCTGTCAAGTGGGAGAGGTCCATGCTGAGAGGGTGGAGAAGACTGTAGTGAATCCAGCTATCAGCCAGCATGTGTCTCAGGTCCATGCTGAGAGAGTGGAGAAAGCGGCAATGAACCTTGCTCTCAGCCGGTGTGTGGATGAGGTCCACCCTGAGGTGGTTCAGCATGCTCAAGGAAGCTGTCTTCACTGAGACCAAGCCAGAATCAGTGGCACAAAACTGGGGGTAAGTAGCAACCTGAAGGAAGAAATTTCTGCTTCTAGCCAACAAGTGTGCAAGGTGTCCATGCTGGGGTGGTTCAGGTTACAAAGCATCCCCCAGTCCCTGCAATGCCTCAGCTACCATGAAATGCGTCAGCATCTGTGACCTTTCTGATACCAGTGAGTCTGGCTCACTCCTCATTCTGTGCACTCCATCCCCACTCAGCCCAAACCCAGCAGTAAGGAGCATGGGGTGAAGTGATTCAGAACCCTTTCCTTGGGAAAGGATTTCTCTCCTCTTCCAGCCTCTAATGGATCCACAGGAAATCATAAAGTGGCTTCTGTTTTCCTTAGGGAGACATGCAAGATACATGCCTGCAGACTGTCCTTTTAGTGTCCCGGGTCATGTACTCACCCCCTCATAAGACCCCTCTCCCATTCTCGTGGCGATTTGGACCATGGAGGATATTGCTCACAGTTAACTCTTACAGGGGCAGCACAAAGTCTTAAAACTTTTTATGAGATTCTCCCCTTTCGATTCTCCAAAGAGAAAAGGAAAATTTAGAAAGCTGGGGCTTTGAGCAAGATATTTCTGACTCTCAAAATAAGTTTCCCAGAATTAAGCACAAATGAGAGTTTAACTTCACAGGTCTTTATGTTTTTAGAAAATGAAACACCAAAAAGAAAGACCCCCCCCGCCCCAAAAGAAAACAAAATAAAACAACTCCCCCACCTTCTTCCACCCTCGTTCTGCTGGAAATGGTTTGAATTGAATAACACTTTTAAACTTTTAATTTGCTACTGGCCTATACTAGTAGCAATTCAAAAAACTCCCCCAGTGCTGGAACAACTGGTTGGCATGTTGGGGATCAAGGGAGTCGAGTGAAAGCTGCCTATTGCTCCTAGGGCTGATATGCCTTATGCATTTTTATTGTAACTAGTGTAACTATGGAATGTAGCAATATAACTCTTCTTTAGATTTCACTGGAGCAGTTTCAGGAGTGTGAGCATCTTCAAATTTTAGTGTCCTATGAACCTAGACTTCAACAGATTCCTTTGCCATAACTCATTAATCCTTAGACACATCAACTGATTTCAGCACTTTTTTCAGTGTCTACAGTTACAAACACAGAGCAGAAAGGATTCTGACACAAATCAGATGTCAAGAATTATAACATTCATAAACCAGTCGGAGAACACTTCAATCTCTCTGGTCACGCAATCACAGACATGAAGGTCGCTATCTTAAAACAAAAAAACTTCAAATCCAGACTCCAGCGAGAAACTGCTGAATTGGAATTCATTTGCAAATTGGATACTATTAATTTAGGCTTAAATAGAGACTGGGAGTGGCTAAGTCATTATGCAAGGTAGCCTATTTCCTCTTGTTTTTTCCTCCCCCCCCCCCCCAGATGTTCTGGTTTAACTTGGATTTAAACTTGGAGAGTGGTCAGTTTGGACGAGCTATTACCAGCAGGAGAGTGAGTCTGTGTGTGTATGGGGGTGGGTTTCTGGAGGGGGGTGAGGGAGTGAGAGAACCTGGATTTGTGCAGGAAATGGCCTAACTTCATTATCATGCACATTGTGTAAAGAGTTGTCACCTTGGATGGGCTATCACCAGCAGGAGAGTGAATTTGTGTGGGGGGGTGGAGGGTGAGAAAACCTGGATTTGTGCTGAAAATGGCCTAACCTGACGATTACTTTAGATAAGCTATTACCAGCAGGACAGTGGGGTGGGAGGAGGTATTGTTTCATATTCTCTGTGTATATATAAAGTCTGCTGCAGTTTCCACGGTATGTATCTGATGAAGTGAGCTGTAGCTCACGAAAGCTCATGCTCAAATAAATTGGTTAGTCTCTAAGGTGCCACAAGTACTCCTTTTCTTTTTGCGAATACAGACTAACATGGCTGTTACTCTGAAACCTGATTTCAAATGGTGGACTCAAATAATAAAACATTTCTTTAGTAACTTATTCAGTGCTTAAAAATGTTTGCATTTCATGTAGCAAGAATTTTGTTCATGGCATGTTTTGTTTCTGTGAGAGGTTAAAAGTACAGCCATGTTTACCCAAAGATCTTTTGTGTCTCATGAAACTTTCAAAACAAGGTTTGGGTGATTGGGAAGATCTTTGAAGGGGTTTGAAGAGGTCACTAGCTGCATTCCCAGCTCTGGAGAGGCTGTCAGAAGGCTTTACAGGATCATTTTATATCTGGCAAAAAACTGGGAGACATATGTATGTTTACTTAACCTGACTTTGGCAAACAGGTTTTGCTAAACTATAAAGTGTTGCATTTATGCCAGTATTATTAATAATCCCTTACATTAAAGACCTACATGCCAGTTTGGAGATACTGAACTTTGTTATTTATAATAAAATAGGGGAGGAGAGAGGAATGCGGAGGAGGAGTTGAACTATCTGATGGCACATTTTCTGTTGTCCCATATGCATGTCTTGTTTTGCTTACTATCCCTGCAGTTAATATTGCAGTGACCAAAGCTTTAAGCTGATAAATGTGGTTGGAGCTGGAGGAATCTCACTTTCATGAGGACCATATGTCATCCCATCTTAAGCCAAAGAAATTAAAATGGGGCGAACAAAATTCCTAGTAAAAATAGCTGCTATTCCTTTAACAGAAAAGAAACAGGAAGACATCACTGCTGACCTGCCTCCTTGGAAACTGTGAACATATCAGTTCACTCTCTCTGCCAAGGCAATTGGTAGCTGTGGCCTGACAGTGTACAGGCAAGGCCTTCCACAAAGAAAGAAAAACAAATTTTTGCAGCCACAGACTCCCCATCTGATCACGGTTTAAATAAACAAATACTTCTGTCAGAACTATCAGTGCTACAGTTGGTTTCCCACTCTTGTAGAAAATTCTGGTCAGATATATTATGTCCCTCTGTCCAGGTGGAGATAGATCTTAGAATATTTTTGAAGTTTCACTTTTATAGTTTTTCCTTTTATTTAGTCTATTTTCAGAAATAGCTCAGTTCCTATGGGAATCAATATACAAAGTATTATTCTTTGTAAAGCACACTTCAAAGCAGAAAGTTCAAGGCAAATATTATGTTAAAAGGTAGAAAGACTTGGCTACTTTAGTAAAGAGGACAGTATGTGGTTTGAGCAAATTGAGGTGGAAATTAAACTTAAATTGACCTTTATTTGGCAGCCATTACGTTATAAAGTAACAAGAAAATATAATTTACCCTGGAGTCTTATGTTGGCTACAGATGAAGAGAGTATACTGGATCTTAATAATCTCAGTGTATTTTTGCCATTGGACATTGTAAATACAGATGTTGCATCTTCGGTATCAGATAAAGTAGAGTGGAAAGATCAAAATAGTTCTTGGATTAGATGTGTGGAATGGTAAGCAATGTGATGGGCATTGGATACTACATGACTACAGGTTTCAGAGTAGCAGCCATGTTAGTCTGACACCTTAGAGGTGCCACAAGTACTCCTCTTCTTTTTACATGACTACAGTACAACATGAGCAACAGAGCATAACTCGGACAATAAGGAGGATGGATCAGTAAGTAGTTGGAAATCTCAAAATCCTATATCAATTCTATAGCAGAGGCAGGGGCCATGCGGGTGATTCTGGTGATAATGTGGATAATGATTTTGTCAAGTCAAGTACACGTGCTGGCTGGGTCTGAATGAGTTATCAAGGCTTTGTTAATAATATTCTAGTGATAAGCCATAAATCAAAGTGCAATCATCAATCCATCTGTAGAGGGAGACCCAGAATAGTTTAGTAGTAACCTTCTAGTTGGAACACATGTTAATATGAAAAATAAGGAGCCTGCCAAGTAAAAGCAGGGTTTGCCATGGATAAACAATCTGTTTAAATTTGGGAAGGCTGAATAGTAAAGCCAACTGACAGATTTGTTTGTGATATCCATAAATGATATCCAATCAGTGCTTTAGAAAAACTGGCCGTCCCTTGTCAATGATAGCAGGTCAGCATGATAGAGAATATATGTTACTAGCAACAACCCAGTATAATCATAACAGTTGAGAGAAGGAGACAAGGAAGTGATTGCTGGGGAGAACCAAAGCTGGGCTTAGGCAGGGCTGACCTTGAAATGGGAAAGGAGCAAACAAAAGAGTCAAGAATGGAGGAGTGTGAATTCTGGAGAGAATCAACAACTATATCAATAGAAGACAGGGATCAGAGGGCGGAACACAGACAAGAAGTCATCAGTGCTGATAGACTGGAAGTCACAGAAAGGCCAAGTGAAAAGGTGGAAAGAGCGAGAGCTCAAAAGGAAAATTTAAGCCACCCAAACCATTCTGGAAACTCGTCTGTTAAATCTTGGACTATGGACCTTTTCACACTCTACAAGATGGTGGTGAACATTTCCCCACCATGGGACTGATTCTTCAAAACCTTACCTGTTTTTTCTCATGGAAGTAGCCCCATTGGCTTTACTGGTGTTTGTGCCACTCTGACAGTGAGGAAGTGTCATCATAGGACTCCACAAACCTCATTAAAACAAAACAGGAAGGAACATAGGTGTTGGGAGTTCTGTTCCTTGAAAAGTAATTGTTAGCTCCAAATGGGTTTGTTCCAAATGGTCTAGTGTAGGCAATCTTCTAAAAATAAAAATGCGTTGGCGGGAGCAGAAAATAAATACATCCTGCAAATAGACTTTTCTTTTAAATTTCTTTTGTTTTTCTTTCCATTTGTTTTTATTATGGAGAACAGATTTCTGTCGCCTGTGAGGTTACTGCATTGAGGAAATTACTGACTAGGCACTATAATTACATTAGGAGAATGCCAAAAAAGACTGTTTCACATTATTTAGACAATTTGATTACTCTTACTCATGATTTGAGAATGTGATAATCTAAGTGTTTCTTTAACTTTAGTGCTCAACCATCCTCCACAGTCATTTATACAAATAAATGAAATGTCAAGTTGAAAAGTCCCAGTTATAGAATTCCTGAAACTCTGTGTTGGTGCCCTTTGCTAGAGATACCGTGTAAACCTCCTTGTCAGCTAATGTATACTATTGCAACTGTGAGTAAACTATAAGGTATCTGTATTGTCTCTAAATTTAAACCAGGATCCTTATATACAAGGAAAGAATTCACAAGAAAAGTTGACTTCATCAAACCATGTACAAAAACACCTGCAGCTCTATTTTCTTCTTTAAAAAACCCAAATACAAATTAATTTAAACAATAAAATCTCTACTCAGGAGAAAAAGTTCTACAACCTTTCTTTTCCTAAGGAAAATTATCTTAAATCATGGCCGTGAAATAAATGGTTGCATGTCAAAATGTTATAATGAAACATGCAATTGAGAAATTGGGACAAGGCTGTTCTGCAGTTAAAATATATGAATGAAAAACAAGAAAATGCTTGTGAGCAAAAAAAGGCAGTTGTGATGATTCATGGGTGAGGAGGTTAAGTGCATCTTTGTGCAACAGTACAATAATCACAATAGAGTAATTCAGTGAAATATGTGCTCTCACAATTATGGAGAATGTTTATGTACCGTATTCAAGAAGAAGAGGGATTTTATTATTCATCTTTCATTATAACAAGATTATAACAAGATTCCGTATTTGTTGTAAAATATGTTTGTGTTAGTACATGCATGTACTTGGTTTCCTTGAGTCAGAGTTTGACACTTCCTTACTTCCATAGTGGAATAAAGCCCTGAACTTCGTCCAAAGGCTAAAAGAATCAATCTGGTTTTTTGTTTATCATTCATGACTATGGGTCTTGAACTCCTTTTGACATTTTAAAATTGAGAAACTATTGTCAAAAGAGACCTGAAGAAAATGGTTTTGAAATAATTGTAACATTTCATTTTGAAAATTTTGTTATGAAATTGAGCCTTGGAGCCCAAGCTCTGTGGTTCCCAGATCTTCTAGGCTGTCAGCTCTGGGGCAGGGAGCCTGGAAGCCCTGGAATCCTGGCTCCAAGGCAGTTCAAATGACAGGGCTTCCCCAAAGCCCCTGTAAACCCTGGCATCCCCCAACTCTGCATGGTGGGGCTACCCTGGATATGCACACACTGGAAGCTTGGGCTCCTCAGTAGCTTGTCAGACAAGCTGGTAGGAAATCTGGCAGGTCTCCTGCTTCCATTTCATCAGAAGTTCATTGAAACTGCTTTGATGAACTGAGATTTTTCTATGAAAAACTTTAGTCAAAAAGTTTCTGAGCAGATCTACAGCAGACTTATCAAAGGAAAAAACAGAGAAGGAGAACCTCAGAGACGTTGGTGAAGTTTGTTCTGATGGAATGAAGAATATATATGTCAGACTAGGGGACTCAACAAGGGAGTAGGAGGAGGTTAAGTCCAGGCCGTGCTTCAAGGTTTGGGGATGAAGGGTAGAAAGTAGTTAGATAGGCAGTTCGGACTGAGAGGGGCTTCTTCATGATGGGGACTGTGACAAAGTTCCTGCGCTACCTTGGTGGGTCTTGCACTTATTGGTGGATTTGCTCACCTTGGAGCTTCACAGCAGCCCTCAGCTTGGCCGTTTTTCTGAATTCACAGTCCAGGTTGACTCCTCCTCCTGTGTCTGACCAGGAGTTGGGAGGATTTGGGGGGAACCCGGGCCCGCCCTCTACTCTGGGTTCCAGCTCAGGGCCCTGTGGAATGCAGCTGTCTAGGGTGCCTCCTGGAACAGCTGTGTGACAGCTACAACTCCCTGGGCTACTTCCCCATGGCCTCCTCCCAACACCTTCTTTGTCCTCACCAAAGGACCTTCCTCCTGGTGTCTGATAATGCTTGTACTCCTCAGTCCTCCAACAGTCCGCATTCTCACTCTCAGCTCCTAGTGCCTCTTGCTCCCAGCTCCTTACAGGCACACCACAAACTGAAGTGAGCTCCTTTTTAAAACCCAGGTGCCCTGATTAGCCTGCCTTAATTGATTCTCGCAGCTTCTTGATTGGCTGCAGGTGTTCTAATCAGCCTGTCTTAATTGTCTCCAGAAGGTTCCTGATTGTTCTGAAACCTTCCCTGTTCCGTTACCCAGGGAAAAGGGACCTCCTTCGCTTGCTGCTACTCTATTTGCTTTCTATTCTTTCCTAAAGCCCCCGGCCTGGATTTTTCTTACTTTTTGACCCTGCTTCAGTTCCCCCCCTCCCCCAACCGGGCCAGACGCTTTTTCTTTGCTTTGTTTATTTTTGCTGTTTTTTTGCTGCCGTTCGAGTGCTGGTCACTTGCCAGCTTGCTGCCAACCCCCCACCCCCACGCCTGCTCTTGGACGCCGCTTTTGCTCCAGCTGAAACCCCCGGAGGAGGGGGGGAGGACTGCCGACCCGCTACCTGGAGGAGGAGAGTGGAAGCCCCCAGACCCAGCCGTTTTGCTGTTGTTTCTAAAGCCGTACCGAGCTAGAAAGATTCTTCTTATCTCTGCAACATTCTTGGCCTGCTGAAATCCTCATTACAAAGCCGGAAGAGAAGATAGCCGACAGAAAAAATCACCCAGGGAAGCTACGAACCATCGTGGAGGGGGCCGTAAGACTGAGTAACTTTTGAATTGTACTCTCGTGTGGGGGGAGTTTGACTGTGTTTCAGTTGCATTCATAGGGGCACGGGGGTGTGGCACGGAGCTGCCGCCCGATCCATTGGTGCCCTCCCCAACACTACCACGACCGTCACGACCCCCCCCGCCGTCCGTCCCTGCTGGCAACTTGCCATCTGCCTTTGGATTCAGCTGTTTGCCGTTTCAGACCAGACACAACAGCCGACCAAACGAGACTCTTTGGACAAACGTGCGTGGGTCCACGTCCCTCCCCCGCCCCCGACTGTTTACCCCACAGATTGCCCCTATTACCGGACCCCACTCCTGTTTTCCTCCCCTGTCCAGTCCGACCCATTTGGCACCCCCCACCCCCGTCTGCACCCCAGCAGGGAGGAGTGGTTAATCTGCTTCCCCCTCCCCACTCCTTCTTCTGGTGTCTCCCCGTCTCTCCCTGCTCACAATGGCGTGGAATGAGAGGGGTGAGGCCCCTCTAACAACCTCAGTTGCCCCTCCCCCACCTACCCCCCTGCCCAACCCCCCAGCCCTCCCCCCCACCACTGCTGTCAAAACATCTGCCACCGCCCCCACTGGGGCAACGGCAGCAGGAGGCACCCGGGCGATTACTGCCGCTGCAATATCCACCACCCCGCCCAGATTCTAGGAACCCCCCCCCAGTTGGCCGGAAAGGCCAGGGTGTGAAGAAAGGAAAGGGCCCCGCTAAAACCACCAGGCCCTCCATGGCAGGGGCTGCCCCCACCGCTGTGGCCTCCTCATCGACCGTGGCATCCCTCCCCGCTGTTGTCTCCACCAGCTCTGCGAGCGTCCCTTCCCCGGCCCCCAAGACGTATGCCCGGGCGGTGGCACCCCGCCCCCGCCTGCCGCCTCATCATCTCGCCCACCCACCGCCTCCGCTACCATCAATAGCGGCCAGGGCCCCTTTCCCACCATGACCAGGAGGCACGGCATCCATTGCCTCCTGGTGTCCGCCTCGCCCCACATGGAGACATACGTGCAGGCGTTGGCGAGGGTGGTAGGACCCACGGCTATCGTGGCGGCCTCCAAAATGTACGGGAAGGTCGTCTTTTTCTTAGCATCGGAGGCTGCCGCCCAGGAGGCGGTGGAGAAGGGCCTGGCGGTGGGTGGGGAGTGTTTGTCCCCCTGGAGCCGCTAGAGGACCTGGGCGTTCGCCTAGTCCTCACCTCTGCCCCTCCCTTTCTACCCAATGCCGCCCTGTTACCCACTCTTTCCACCCTGGGGAAACTTGTTTCTGTCATCAGCCCTCTCCCGTTGGGCTGCAAGGACCCCACCCTCCGTCATGTCCTTTCGTTCCACCGGCAAGTGCAGCTTCTACCGCCACCGCCGGCGCGTGACGGAGAGGCGCTCGAGGGGTTCTTCCTAGTCCCCTACCAGAGAGCCCGCTATCGGGTCTTTTACTCCACGGGAGAAGCCCGGTGCTACCTCTGCCGCTCAGCGGGGCATGTCCGAAGAGACTGCCCTTTGACCCAGTGGGGAGGGGCACCCGAGACGCCTGAGACCCGGCAGGACGTCGGCTCCGTCGTTGCCGACGCCCCTGGCCGCCCGGCACCTGAAACCACCTCTCCTTCTGCTCGATCCACCGTTGCTCCCGTCCGGGCCCAAGAGACACCTCCCCTACAACGCCCAGACGATCAAGGGAGTCCCACCCTTGCTATCAACAATACAGCAGAGCCTATGGAGGAGGGTGCAGCAAAGATATCACCGAGTATAGGAAAGGGCCCGCCCCAAGGAGAACCCCCCGCCCCCCATGCTGCCTCACCATTACCCCCCCGAACCCTGAACCATCACCTCTGCCCCCCAACACGACCCCTGCTAATCAACCACCAGACGACACTATGGAGGGCTGGACCCTAGTCCAGGGGAAGCGAGGCAGGCGGAAGGATCGAGCTCCGCTGCACCCATCTGATGTGGAGGCCCCCCGGAAGACCAGGAAGGGAGGCACTGATACTGAGCCTTCCGCTATGCCCACGAGTCAGATCCATCGGCCGATGTCGGGAGGGGAAGATAGAATGGCATTGGAAGGTAGAATCTCCCCTCCACGGGAGACCCTCCCCTCCGAGACCCCTGAGGAAGCCCCTTCTACCTGAATACCACCCGAACCCCCTGCGAACCCCGAAGCGACCGTCGAGGCGGGCCCCAGAGGAGAGGCCCCCGGGGTAGCAGAAGACGACCTCTCCTCCATGTATGAGGAGATTGAGGCCCTAGGTTTGACCCCGGTCACCCAGGGAGAGGATGATCTACTGCCGGCTGGCCTTGATCTGGGCAACCTCACCCCGGTCCCCCTTTCCCCATGCTCCCTCCCCCTAACTGCCTTCCTGGGCAGGCACCCTACAGAAGGTGGTCCACCACCTGATGCCATGGCCGCCAAATCCACTGCAGAGCCTGCGCCTAGCATCACTGGGAGCCCCCTCCCCCACCCCTCAACCCTCGAATCTGCTCAGGAGGCACTACTCTTCAGCTGCTTGCCTCCCGAAGCCCAGAGCCTCGCCTCTGCCCCCGCCCCCACCCTTGTCCCTGCCCAATCCACCTCCTCCTGCGATGCTACTGCCACCTCTGGGGTTATTTCTTTCCCGTTTTTTGCAGATTCCCCCCAGGGAGCAGCCTTCACATTTTCCTGCCACGACCCATTAGGAGCTGCAATTTTCCCTCTGCCATCCCCTTCTACCCCAAGGTGTGAGATGGACCTAATAACTTTAGCCTGTCAGACGCCCCGTCGGTGGTCCGCACCCTGCCTGCCCACCTTAGCGGACCACGAGGCTGCATCAAGAGCCCCACCAGGGAACAACCCGGAAGTCGCAACCCCACCCCCCCATGAGCTGCGATATGCATTGCGGAAGTTTTTAGAAAACATCCGTGGCGCCTGCAACAGGGTACAGCTGGCTCTCCAGCTATGTGGGGACTTTGATCAAATCCTCCAGGCCACAAGGGCCCTTATAAAGGAGGGTAGAGGGCAAGGAAAGCACGGTGCTGCGGCCTACGGGCGGGCCCGCGGCTTCCGTAATGATCCACTCACTTAGGGGATGGGTCACAGATTGCTGCGTGACCCGCCGAGGGCTGCGAACACCCCCACCAATAAGAAACCCCCACCCCCCCAGCCCTTCACATGACGCCTCTCATTATTGCGACTTTGAACACCAGGGGCTGTAAGATGGCTCTCCGCAGGTCCCAGGTGCTCTCTTACCTTCGGGAAGGGGGGTACTCTGTAGTTTTCCTGCAGGAGACCCATACAGATCTGACCGCCGAGGACAGTTGGCGGCTGGAGTGGAGGGACGGGGTCTACTTTAGCCACTTCACGATGTGGCAAGCTGGAGTGGCGACCCTGTTCTCCCCCAACCTACGACCCGAGGTGCTAGGGGTCACTGAGGCCGTGCCGGGCCACCTGCTGCATCTCCGAGTCCATATAGAGGGGCTCGTGGTCAACTTTGTTAATATCTATGCCCCGACAACGAGCCTGAAACGGCCACAATTCTATCAGCGGGTGTCCGACTTCCTCGGCACCCTAGATTCTCACGAGTGCCTAGTCCTGGGAGGGGACTTTAACACCACCCTCGAGGAACGGGACCGCTCAGGGGCTGAGCTGAGCCCGGCTGCTGCGAACATTCTCCGAAAAATAGTCGAACATCACTCCCTAGTAGACGTCTGGCGTGACCACCACCCAGATGACACTTCCACGTTCACCTTTGTCCGGGTGGAGGCCCATCGGTCACACCACTCTCGTTTGGACTGTATTTATTTATCCCGTTTCCATCTTTCACAGGCCCACTCCTCCAACGTTCGGCCGGCCCCATTTTCCGACCATCATTTAGCCACCATAACAGCCTCCCTCCGTGCAGAGAGGCTGGGGCCGGCCTATTGGCACTTTAACAACAGCCTGTTGGAGGATGAGGGCTTCGTGACATCCTTCTGGGATCTTTGGCTGGCCTGGAGAGAGCAGCGGCATGCCTTTCCCTCGGCGCGGCAATGATGGGATCTAGGGAAGGTGCGTGCCAAGCTCTTGTGCCGTGACTATACCCGGGGCACCAGCCGACGGAGAAATGCAGCGATAGAGCAGTTGGAACGGGAGGTCTTAGAGATGGAGAGGCGTCTGGCTGCCAGCCCCGAGGACCTGTTCCTCTGTGGAGCGTGCCGGGAGAAGCGGGAGGAGCTCCGGGCCCTCGAGGACCATCGGGCCCGAGGTGCCTTTGTTCGATCCTGCATCCGCCTCCTTCGGGAGATGGATCGCGGCTCCCGTTTCTTCTATGCCCTGGTGAAAACAAGGGGGGCCAAGAAACACGTCACCTGCCTTCTAGCAGAAGACGGTGCCCCCCTCACGGATCCGGTGGAGATGTGTGGGAGGGCCAGTGTCCTCTACACAAGCCTTTTCTCCCCGGATCCGACCGATCCTGGTGCTTGTGGGGTGCTCTGGGAGGAACTCCCCATGGTCAGCGTAGGCGACCAAGACCGGCTAGAGCTGCCTTTTACCCTGGCCGAGTTCTCGGAAGCCCTCTGTCGCATGCCCACCAATAAATCTCCGGGCATGGACAGGCTGACAGTGGAGTTCTACTGCGCGTTCTGGGACATCCTTGGCCCAGACCTAGCCACTGTGTGGGCTGAGTCTTTGCAGGGCGGGGTCCTCCCTCTTTCGTGCAGGTGAGCTGTGCTCGCTTTGTTGCCGAAGAAGGGGGACCTCCGCAATTTACGAAACTGGCGTCCCGTCTCACTCCTTAGCACGGATTACAAAATCATAGCGAAAGCAATCTCGCTGCGGCTAGGGTCCATGAGGGCGGATGTGATCCACCCAGACCAGACCTATACTGTCCCGGGTCGCAGCATTTTTGACAACCTATTTCTAGTCCGAGACCTTTTGGAACTCGGGCGTAGAGACGGTCTGTCGTTCGCCCTCCTGTCTCTCGATCAGGAGAAGGCGTTCGATAGAGTAGACCATGAGTACCTCCTGAGCACTCTGCAGGCGTTTGGATTCGGACCTCAGTTTGTGAGTTTTCTCCGGGTGCTGTACGTCTCCGCGGAGTGTTTGGTTAGGCTCAACTGGACCCTGACCGAGCCGGTCAGCTTCGGGCGAGGAGTGCGGTAGGGGTGCCCCCTCTTGGGCCAGCTGTACGCTCTGGCGATCGAGCCCTTCCTCTGTCTCCTCCGCAGGAGGTTGACAGGGTTGGTACTGTGGGAGCCGGAGCTGTGGCTGGTCCTGTCGGCGTATGCCGATGACGTGCTTCTCGTGGTCCAGGACCCGGGCTACTTGGTGCGGGTGGAGGCTTGCCAGGCCATCTATTCAGCAGCCTCCTCCACCCGGGTCAACTGGGTCAAGAGCTCTGGCTTGGCGGTGGGGGACTGGCGGCAGGTGAGGTCCCTCCCATCCGCGCTTCAGACCATCCGGTGGAGTGTGGGTCCACTGCTCTACCTAGGCATTTACCTTTCTGCCATGCACCCTTCCCCGCCGGAGAACTGGCAAAATTTAGAGGGTGGGGTGATAGAGCGGCTCCGGAAATGGATGGGACTACTCCGATGTCTCTCCCTCCGAGGGAGAGCACTGGTGCTTAACCAACTAGTCCTGTCCACGTTCTGGTACCGGCTCTACACCCTGGTTCTGGCCCCGGGTTTCCTGACCAACCTCCGGACATCGATTCTACAGTTCTTTTGGTCAGGAGTGCACTGGGCCCCTGTTGGGGTTCTTCATCTACCCCTGAAGGAAAGAGGGCAGGGCCTGAAGTGTCTGCACACTCAGGTCCGTGTCTTCCGCCTCCAGGCCCTGCAGAGGCTCCTTTATAGTGCAGGTAGTTCGACGTGGAGCATATTGGCGCACGCCTTCCTGCGCCACTTCCAAGGGCTCCGATACGATCGGCAGCTCTCTTATCTCTGTCCGAGAGGTTTTCTGCGAGACCTCTCCGGGCTGCCGGTCTTCTACCAGGACCTCCTCCGGACCTGGAAATTGTTCTCAACGACCAGGTCCGTGACGGCCACCATGGGAGCAGATCTCCTCACGGAGCCCCTGCTACACAACCCCCAGCTCCGTGTGCAGGTGGAAGAGTCCTGCTTGGTGCGCCAGAGTTTGGTCCTGGCGGAAGTCACGAGAGTCGGAGACCTCCTGGACTATGACTGGGGAGACTGGCTGGATCCCCTGACACTTGCCCGGCACATGGGGCTCTCCAGACCTCGCACCCGCCGGCGCATACTTCAGGAGATGAAGGCCGCCTTGACGCCCGCTGCTCGGGCTTATCTTAATCGAGCCCTGCGCGAGGGCGCACCCCGCCCACCCTCTACCTCAGGCCGGCCGGACCTTTCAATTGGGCCCCTACCCCATAGATCCCAACAAACCCCTCACCCTTTCACTGCAAGCCGGCTGCATGAATTGCAGCCAGTTAGCTTTCAAATCGCGCCACGGAAATATTTATACACACTCACGCTTCACACCCTTCACGCCCACACCCTGGTGTCCCGCCCCGATACAAAGTGGTGGGACCTCCTGCCACCTTTGGAGGGTGAGCAACCTCAGTGGGCCAGCCTGTATTCCACCTTGGTCCCGAGGCCTGTCGGGGACATTAGTTGGTAGCTCCTTCACGGGGCTGTGAGCACGGGCGTGTTTTTAACACGGTTCACCCCCCTCCCGGATACTTGCCCTTTTTGCAACGTGAGAGAAACCCTGGCGCACGTATATTTAGAGTGTGCCAGATTGCAGCCCCTTTTCCGGCTCCTCACGAATATTTTATTATGCTTTTGGCTATACTTTTCCCCTCACCTTTTTATTTATACACTCCCCATCCGTGGTCCCACAAAATCGCGAGATCTCCTAGTTAACCTCCTCCTGGCCCTAGCTAAAACAGCCATTTATAAAACCAGAGAGGGGAGGTTGGCTAATGAAGCGTCCTGCGATTGTAGGGCCGTTTTCCGATCCTCAGTACATTCACGTATCCAGGCAGAGTTCCTCTGGGCGGCGTCCACCGACTCCCTTGACACCTTCGAGGAGCGGTGGGCGCTGTCCGAGGTTCTCTGCTCAGTGACCCCGTCCGGTTCCCTCCGCCTGACCCTTTGATTGAGGGGAAGAGCGAGAGACCCCAACCCCAGCCGTTGCCGCTGTGGATACCATCTTCATTGTCACCTAGGAGGGGTCCTATAACAAGTGGGTGTAACCCCCCCCACCCCAAACCGCCCACCCCGCAGCCGTGCCCATCTTGTCGGGCACTCTCAGGAGAGGAATAATCGGTGACACTGAGCGTGGCACTAGGTAACTCGAGGGGGTGGAAGACCACGAATGTCGAGGAAGCCCCCCTGCTCTAGGCCACCAGGTAACTCAGGAGGGTGGAAGACCACGAGTGTCGAGGAAGCCCCCCCGCTCTGGGCCCAGGCTAGCCTGAACACTTCTCCCTCCTGAAGGCTGCTGTGTTATACCTTCTGTTTGCTCTTGTTTTGTTGCATAGTTTTGCTTTATCCTCTTTGGTGATTCTTTGTAAGTGTTACACAAATAAAATTCTTTTCTGCTTCAAAAAAAAAAAAATTACTCTCCTATAGCCATCTGGCCCAACCCTGTCACAGGACATAAACTCATTCTTGCAGACAGAGAAACAAATCAAAGCAGTTAAAGATGGAGAGTAAGAGAGGGAGCAAGGGAGAGCAGAAGGTGGGAGGGAGACAGGTCGAAGTTCATAAATATAAAGGAATCAGAACTATAATAAATAGATAGGGTGCAAGGAAGATGGAAATTGAGAGATCAGTAATAATCTGATTACTAATTTCTCCAATCCAATGTAAATATATCCTTGAGAGACCTGTGTATGAGACATTTTCCTTCCAAATTGCCTCTTAGGACAGAGTGTCTGAAACTGGATAGGATTTATCTAACAGTGGTTCAGATACTGTGTCAGGTATTAAATGAGTTAACATGTCAGCATTACATCTTCCTTTCTAAATTAACTAAGAGCACGTATATATTTTTCCTACTAATGGAATGTTTAATTTGTTTGTCTAAGGCTACTGATAGGTCAATAAGAGGGTTAGTAGTAGATATTGCTTGTTTCCTCCAGGGCCCTGAACCATCCCTTGGTTTCATATTTCCTCAGACTTGACTCATTGCAAAATTATTTTGTAGACGGACAGATGAAAGTATGTCTTTCATTATTAGGACAAAAGGGCAAACAAAAGGTTAGGAAACTGATGGGTATATACAGACTTTTTCCTTCGGGTTCAGAAAGAGAGAAATCAATGCATTGTTGTCTTTCTAGTGCAATTAGTGGCTTTAATGGTGTGCAAATTGCTGTACATAGTTGCTTTAAGCAGATACAAATGAAATGCATTGCCCTAGGATACAGTACTTGCTCTTTATAACATTCTGAGGGAGCTCCAGGCTGGCTTGAGCACTTGAACAATGGGAAATGGGTTAGGGTTTACAGTGTCCCTGGCTTTGGGGAAGCCCTGTCATATGAACTGCCTTGGAGCCAGGACAGTTGAAAAAAGGTATTTAACAAGTCGCAGATTTAGGACATTTTGCTTTTGAGCTAGTTGCTTATTACTGTTAGTCTTGTTTACTTAGAATGTAAATTCTTGAGTGGAAGTGGTTGGGAATTTTTTGCTGGAACCAAAATATTTCACAGAAATTTTTCTTGGGTCCAGGATGGAATTCCTGGTGAAAGAGAAAGAGGCAACATTCCCAGAATAGCCAATAGCTTGTCTCAAACTTTCTTGTTGCAGCTGTTCAACTTTGTATAAATAATTATATTTGCATTGGGTCAGAGAGAGACTTACTCTATAGCCCAGTGGTTAGGGCACTCATCTAGGACGTGCAAGACCCAATTTCCAGTCCTTCCCCTGAATCAGACATCCCCGTGAGTGCACTAGCTATCAGGCCATTAATTATTCTGGGGCTGGAATCTCTCTATCCTATTTTTTGTCATTTTTTTAAAAGTCTCGGTTTAATTCTGATGAGGAACAAAAACAAATTTTGAAACCATGAAATTTTTCACAATATGGAATTCTTGTTTTTTAGCCAGCCCTAGCATCGAGGATTGTGATTATGGGTAACATTTTTAAAAGGTATTTAAGTGCCTAAAGATGCAGATAGGTGCCTAATGGGATTTTCATAAGTGCATAGGTGCATAACTCCCATTGAAATCAGTGGGCATTATGCTTCTAGGCTCTTCTGAATATCCACTACATACCTAAATGCCTTTAAAAATCTGGCCCATAGGCTCTTAGGAATCTATGTCCATTGACTTTGAGACACATTTAAAAATGTTACCGTATGTCTTTTATATGATTGTATCTAATGAAATGGAGGCACAAGGATTTATGATTGAGAGAGACAATGGAAGAAGACAAATCAAAGAGAAAACAGTGAAATATACTATGCTGTATAAAATGCCAACATTTTATTTCTGATCACAATTATTGAGTTTGTGAATAAATCTAACTCCAGACAAGCTCCTTGAAGTTTTGGATAGATTAATTGGACAATCATTTATGGACTCAAAGATACTAAACTACAAGGGACCTCCATAGTGCTGATTTCTGCCCGGCTGCTGTGAAAAGCATTTGTAATGAAGCTCCAAAGAATGAGAAATCAATGTGTTCTGGATTTCTTTACAAAATCAAAATGTCTAGCCAGGTTTGTGAATCCCCTGGCCTTACTCCCATCCCTTGAGAATTCCCTTACCAACTTATACCACCCTCAGCTGACTTTAGCATCCTGCTTTCCTTCACTTCTCATCCAAAGACCCTTAATTGCCTCACTTACACAATTGTTTCTTGGGGAGTTCCTTTAGCCTATACTCCTACGTCCCAAGTTTTTCCATTCTTGGATCCTCTGGGGTGGCTGGCAGACATGGATTAAAAATTGATTTACATCCCCATTACAAAAATGGCTTTGTGGATTCAAGGCACCTGCTTGTCCTCCTTAGCCCTGCAGCAGTATGCCAGGAAGCACATTCTTGCTGCTGCTCCCTATACTGATTCTTGAGCTTCAGGTGCCCCAAATTTCCCTGCAGTTTATCTATGCCTATTACTAGTAATGATTATATGAGTTCCACACAGTAACATCAGGCCGTCTGGGTCATCTGAGCCCCAAGTTTCAGTGCCAGCAGAAGCAGCAGTGAGCATAGGACAGTTTCCTAGCTACGGTGCAAGGGGTCCTGGGAAATTTTTCAGGTCTAAAGCCCACAGAGTCTCCTGAAATTTCTTGCTTCTGCTGCTGCAAGAGGAGGAGCTGTAATAGGGAATGCTGGCCCTCTGAGGACTAGCCCCACATCCAGAATTCCTCATCCTGTGTCAGCCCAGGCATTATAAAGGTGATAGTTCTCAGAGGGAATGGAGGAGAGCCCCACCAGCCATGTAACAGCTGCTTGTTACTCCTTTTGTTAGGCATAATCTCTGTGTTTGTGCTGCAGGACACACTTCTTTGCTGGACAGACAGCCATATCTGCTGAATAATCTCTGTTAAGAGTCCTAGGTAAAGAGCTTCACAGAGGAATCCATTTGTAGTGTAAAACAAGAAGAATTGTCCCTACTTTTACAAATCCCAGAATCCATGCTATATATCTACTGCACCTTTATCTATTAACTGTTTACTGACATAGAGCATTCCTGTAACAACCTTCAAGCCTGCTCACTGCCATTCTGTGAGCTGCTTGCAAAACACACTGCTTCCTCCTTGGCCAGCTTCTGCTGCTGCTCAGAATCCTCTGGCTCAGCCGCAGCTTTATCTCCACCTCTTTCTTCAGCTAGGAGATGAAGCTGATGGCAGCTAGCTTCAACTCAAGGAGCTTTTCAGTATCCTTCAGGCTGCCACCTCCTCCTCCTGCTGCCACTGCCTCTTGGCTTCTCCAGCAGGGCATGCAGCGGTGCCATCTTCTCCGCAAGCTGTTTGAGATTGCTGGTCTCCATCTCCTCCATCCATCCCAGGCTGCTCTTCAGAAGTCCTGCTTGCCTGCTCACCTTCTGACAGGGAAGCCCCTATCTCTAGAAATGGCTCTTCCCAGGTCTCTTTCTTGTGAGGAAAGGAAGCTTATTTCTATCACATTTCCCAAGGGGCCTTGCTCTCAGCCAATAGTTCCTATCAGTCCCTCCAGGAACTCCATCTTAATTGTCTTGTATCTGGGATGAGATAATAACAGGAGTCCAGGGACTGGGCCCTCTCCTTAAAAGGCCAGCGTGCCCTTTTACAGGAGTAGGAGAGCACCGGGGAGTAAAGGGGAAGGATTGTAGCCACACTAGTTGCCTTTACTTGGAAAGGTCTCTGCAAGAGTAGACCACCCATCTGAAGAAAAGAACATGGAGGAAAGGGGTTTGCAGGACATTAGACAGCTCCTAATTACTTATCTGGATTGTTTTGGTGGTTAAAAATCCTTCTGTGTGAAATGACCAATGTAGAGTTTTTTTGTTTCCTCTATTATTTCCACTGTGGTTACACTTTCTGGAAGTGAAATGTGCCAGAACACACAGGGCAATACTCTGAGAAAAGGTTCTTTTAAAAGGGTAATCTAGCAAAATGTGAAGGCCAGATATGTTTTACAGGGTTTGATTTATAGGAAATGTAGCATTACTTATGGGGCAGATCCTTGAAAAGGTTCAGTGGCATTTAAATAAACTAATAGATGAAGGGTCAGTCCTCTAACCCCAAAGCAAATGAAAGGCACAATGACAAATGAAAGTTTTGTGCACTACAGTGAGAATAAAGTGAAGATATTTCATAAGAATAGAAGGAAAACCCGAGACATTCCATCAGTTAAACAGTGAATCTTTGTATGTTCCTTGCTGTAGGAGAATGGATTTATGACTTAAATTAATTCATCTCAGGGAGAACAATGATGATCGAGACCTCTTTATATGTTTTATAGGCTGAACACTAATGTAATTAAATGCTTACAATTAAGAACAGATAAAAAATTGATCTGACAGTAATAACTCTGTAAATACAAATTGTAGTGCACATAGCAAGTGTATGAATTTGCTATTTATGCGACTATTTATAATGCACTGAATAGCAGCATGCTAATTATTATGAAAAGAAATTGTGTTTATATTAGCATATCTGAGGTGATTATTGAGTGCAAATAAATTATTTGAAGACCAATAGAGAGCATAATGAATTAATAACATTTATTCATGGAGCTGTCCAATAAGTTTCAAAATGAAAGTGATACTGGCAAATTTTGGTTTTTATTGATTAAATGGAGAAACAAACAAACAAAAAGGTCTCCTCAGTTTTGATCAGGGGGGTTTTCTTGTTCTGGTCATAAACAAATAGCCTCTTTTATAAACTAAAAACAAATGTGTTACAAAGGTATGGAATGGAAAATGAAAGAGGAAATCCTTGTTTGTTCTGAAATGATTTCATTAGCTGCATTCACATTCTTGAGAAAGGAAGAAAAGAGAGGAAGGGAGATTAGTGGATAGTCAGGAAACTCCCCTTTAAAAACTACACATTTGCTAAGAAGTGATGATAAATTAAGCACTTAATATACATCTCTTTTGTTGTTCATTATTCCCATTCAAGACATACAAAGTAGTGTGTGTGTTGCACATTGTTTAAGATTTTATTTTGCTCTTGTTAACTTCTGAGAGTCTGTTTTAGTGGTAAATATAGTGAGTGAAGTTGCAGTTACTTTTTATTCTTAAAAAAAGTAAAACAAAGTGTTATTTTTGAAAGGTCTATAGTTGGCACCTGTACAATATGGGTTGCGTAAACAAGCTGTCAGTCTTGTTTGGCTTATTAAACTGAGGGATGGGCCTGGTATCTTTTGTTCTCTTTTCCTTTTGGTTTAAATTTCAAGACCTGTTGCTCATGAGGGAAGTAGCAGACCCACACCGCCATTTTATTCCTTATTTTCAAAAAGATAATGCAGAATTCTATAGTAATGCCCCCCAGCATTGTGGTATCATGATTGCGAGATAGCAGTGTACTTGACCATTACTATAGAACACTAACAATACTAATGGATCCTAAGAGTGTGGAACAGTTTTCTGAGGGAAGTGTTGAAAGCAGTGGTTTGCTATTGGGAAAACAGAAGCACTCAGAAAACATGAGGAAAATAACATGAATAAACTACATTCGTTTTTGTTCAAACTCTCATACACTACTCATATCTATTAAGTTAATGTCGTAGATCTCCCATGTGATGGTCAACTGCTCAATGGTCCTGGTTGCTTAGTACAATGGATGTATTGCACTAGAAAGACTCAAAGCAGCAGGAGGGGTTTCATTTTACAAGTTGGCAACCACAGCAACAATGGCAAAGTGATAGTACCCCTTTTCCCCGGCTCCCAGACTGTCAACATAGAACTCCCATTAGGTGAAAGCTCAATCTCAGAAGACCAAAGGCTGGTCAAAGAACTAGAAAATGTATTGTAGGGGACAATTTTGTACGGGCAAGCAGATGGACTAGAAAACAATAATTGGCCTGGTTGTGTAAATGAGTTTCAACCTGGTCTTTTATTTTCTTGATGTAATGCTTTGGTCACAAACCAATGTACCAACAGTTTATTGTGATAACCCTCAGATCAAGTGATTAAGACATAAATATCATCCCTTACTCAGTCAATTATTCATAACTAAAATGTACACCAGCAAAATCAGATACCATGTTTCAAAATCAGGCCTAGTAACTCTTTTTTTCATTGCCAACTGCTTTGATTATATGAACACTTTTGGGGGGCATTCAGTGGTCCTTCCTCCAATGAAATAACACTACAACCTAGGTTAAGGCAGTACTTTCTAGACGGTTGTGGCTTACCTGCCTAAAATTTGTTTGCTCTGGATACTATTTGCCTCTCTTGCTGCTCCAATAAACAAAGATTTGAGAACAAATCACATGCTCCCTCACTTAAGTGTCAAACCAAAAGGGAAGAGGTGAGTTTCTTTAGTCTCGACTGTAGATTACAGTTTTCTGAAATAATCATCTAAGTTTGGAAATTTCTTGTTCTGACAATTTTGTCCTTAAGTTTTGAGGAGGGAGAGTGGGAATTAAGGGAGAATTTCACTTTCCCCCCTGTATTTTCAATAAGCAAGACACAGAAGTTTTGTACTGCTGAAGTGCTTAGCTCGGAAGTGAAAAGCACATTTTTGGTCTTTGATTCTTAATGATTATTTTAATTGAAAACTGTCAAGAGCTGTACTGAGACTTCAGTGTTTTATCTCTTTTGGTATGGTTGAAGAGATGGGATAAAAGCAACCTGCTATGCGACACAATACAATGTAGAAAATCACAGAGGAAAAAAGACTAAAGCAGTATGCAATAATCAAAGGAGCATGGAAATGCAGTACCACACATAAATATCTCTGAGAAATTTGTTAAACAAACTCAAACCCTCATATAATTAGATGACAACATTTACTTTAAACTATGAAGTAGAATATGACAGCACTATAATTTATCTTAAATAATTTGTTCACACCCAGCAAGTCAAGATGCAGTCTTCAAAATTCAATCTTATTTTGGTTTATTTTATATTTTTGCATCTAAATTAGGAAAGTAAACTCTGAAAGGAAGCTTGCTACAAGTCAGATTTGTCATTTCCTTGTGAGATTAAAGAGGTTACTTGATTTTGTGAGATAATTACTCATCTTTTGCTACCTGATTTACATGAATGTAATATTTTAGCAGCTCCTACTGTATTTTACCTTGAGTAGAGGGGATAAGTTGTACACATAGCTGGCTTAAGCATTTTGGAGCAGGATAGCTAAACAATTTTTGTTCTTCTCTCACTCCTAATGTAACCCATCCCTGTCCATCATAACTAGTACAAAGTGAAGAATTCCCCCTGGGTAGGGGGAAACTCCTCTGTTATAAAGCTAGCAGAATCAGTGTAGGTGAATCCTACACCATCTGCTCTCCTTACCTGTGGCATAAGCATGTTGGGGGCGGGAGGGGATTTGGTGCAGCTGAACTCCATTGTGACTGATTCCCCACTGGTGTAAGCTCCATTATGGAAGTTGGAGTAGGCCGCCTGCTTCTTTAACTTCCACAATGGCTGAGTAGCGGGGGATGAGGGAGCTGCTATCTACCATGTTGTCTCCATCCAGTACTTGGATTTAGTGGACAACTGAAGCCAATATAACTGATTGTGGAGAAAGGTGCTATTGAACATGAATACTGGTATCAATATCTGACCCTTGATTCCCAGATCAAGTTTATCATTAACTGTTTCTCTAGTTATTTATTTGTATTGCGGATGTGCCCAGATGCCCCAGTCAGGAATGAGACTCATTGTGCTGGGCACTATACATATTTATAAAAAGGCACCAAGACAAATTTTCATGAGAATATAATTGTTTTTGTGTTTTTTGCTTCTTATAAATTTAAGTGTTTGCATGGTTTGATACTTGTTGTAGTTTCTTCAATTCCAGAACACAAAGTGATATTCAGTTAGTACATGAACCCATGCAAACCAAAATATGAGAAGCCCTTAATGGAAACATACAACAGAATTTCATAGAGAATTACATTCTTATGATATAACTTTGAAGGATAATTAAAATAAAAAAGTAAGGAAGGATCTCACTCTCTACAACACACATAAGATTTTAGAATATTTGTTCTATAACCTTACAGGTTTCTATTGTTGCTAAATTCTATAGGTTATTTTATAGCATATAGCAAAAATAGATGTGTGTTTTACAGCACAACTCATTCACAAAATTACCATAGATTTAATTATTTTTTCAATAATATTTTATTATAGGATTTTGAAAATGTAATGGTGCTAAAATGAAACAAAAATAAAAAAGAGTGTTACTGCTTATTCAGATCCAGAATCTCTTGTCTGCTTAGCTGCATGCTGCACAGGACTAGAGATAAGGAGAAGCCTATATTGTATTTCATACTTGTGATTATTCATACAAGTTACAAGGTGCTGTTTCTTGACTGTACTTCTTCTAGGCTAAATATCCATGCATACAAATGGAAAGGTTTCATTTTCATGGCTCTGCAATTCACTTTCTATGAACATTCATGCTAGTTTCAGAATAGCAGCTGTGTTAGTCTGTATTCGCAAAAAGAAAAGGAGTACTTGTGGCACCTTAGAGACTAACACATTTATTTGAGCATAAGCTTTCGTGAGCTGCTGTAGCTCACGAAAGCTTATGCTCAAATAAATGTGTTAGTCTCTAAGGTGCCACAAGTACTCCTTTTCTATTCACGCTAGTGAAATTCAGTCTGTCAAACATTCATAGATAGATTCACCTTTTGTAGTTGCTATGTGAGCAAAGCAAATTCCTATAAAAATGAGTGAATATAGTAACTTTTTTCAGTATTCATCCAGCTCTAATTGTGCTATATGACCACAGATTTCATGATATTATGGACACTTCTGGTTTGTTTTCTATTGTTTCTAGACATGATATATTTTAAACAAAAATACTCCTTCGCAGCACAAAAGAGTTATAAGTTTTCAATGATCCATTTGCCATCTAGAATAGTTTATTTAGGTTCAGAGTCTTAGGCTTCCTTTTTTGTAAGCCAGTTTTTCCCTGTTTAAGCTGTAATGAGCTTTTTCCTTCTCCCTGTGTTTTCATTCTTGCCACAAGGTCTTTTAAAAATCCTGCATCCATCACTGATATGTCATCAGGAATTTGAGATTTCATTGAAATGGAAGATAATCAGCTTTATGTTGTTTATGTTTTGTGTGTATGTTTTATCCTTACTGGGTAGAGCTGTTCTGAACCAGTGCCATCCCCCAGGAAATCATTTTCTCTGTGGTGACATTCTTTTTGTAGACTTCCTGACATAATACAACATTACTGTTCTGTGCTTTAGCTCTCTGGAGCTGGAATGCATATTCTCAGAGCTAGAGCTGTTATATATTCATGAAGCTTTGAACCATTCATTAACCATGAATCTGTTGCCTTTTCAAGTCTCTTACTAAGAAACCTTGAAATTCGGCCAGAGGGCAGGTGTTGTCATCCTCCTCAGATAACAGAGAAAATAGCCAATCTCTGAATTTCATGATCAGTAAAGATCAGTACATATTAAGTCCATTCAAATACCTGCCATTCTGGTGGTTTTGCTGAACATAGCTTTCCCACTGAACTAGTAATAAAGAATTTCTCAGCTGCAACTAGTAAATTTCAGTATGCCAAGAAGGGCTTCACAAATCTCATAACTTGTATAGTGACATTCCCTCCTATTTTTTTAATAGAACCTTTATTGAAGGGGCAGCAAAATTTCAATGACTATGAGAGATTACCCTAGGATATTCTACTTCACAATAGGACAGTGACAGGTTAATCTTCAGTCTCCCTCACTCCATGCTCATACTGAACTCCAGACAGACCCTGTAAAGGCAGGCTGGGATACCTCACTTCAAAAAGCATTTTCAGCACCAATTATGGTGATTGATTCAGCTATTTATTAATCATTTAGAGATCCTACCTATGTACAGAACTTTTAATAGGATCTCCGATGTTACTAAGCTCATCTATACACATCCTTTCAGATAGCACACCCCAATCATAGCATATTTGAGCAAACATCTACTTTAGATATTATTCTCTTTCATTGTGAAACAGTTGTAGTCTCAACAGATTTGGACAGAGAACTCTACATGTGTTAATTTAGTGTGAAACAAGCATATAATGTAATGTTACATACAAAAACAAACAAAATACTATGTTGAAAAGAATATGAAGTTTGCAAAGTCAAACATGCAAAAGCTAGGAAATTCCAGAATTCAGGTTGCCTGCATATTAATATGCATTATGATACATGATATATAATTAGACTGTAATGCATATGCACAAGGATCTAAATTAAGTGCAACCTTAATTCTACCATTTCCTAACTTTTGGTTGCTTGACTTTGCAACCTTAACTTTCTTTTAAAGAGATATTTTTTTGTATGTAATTTCCTAAGTTTTAAAAAAAAACAAACTGGAAAAAAAATCAAGAAAACCCATCACGTGGGAACCTATTGACAGTCACATTAGTTATCAGGAGTGTTACAACCTTTAGATCCACCACACAGACCTCTGCCACTTAAGCTGATGGAGTAACTAGTAGTAGCAAGCTGTTAGCCTATATGTGGACCAACCACTAGAGGGGGATGTGATAAATATTTTGCCAGTGGGTTTCACAGATATTTTCTGACAACAGAAGAATATCGAGACTCAGGATTCTTTGGTTCAGTTCCAGGTACTGGAGAGGAGTTTGCTGTAGTGTTTACAAACACTGGAACTAACCTAAAGAATCTTGCCTGATCCTTGCCTTCTACCTCCTTGGCTCTCAATGCAGTCTCTCCCCCTTCTCCTCCTCCCTGGCTCCAGTCTGTCTCTTTTCACTCCCCCCAGGTCTTTACCCCTGTGCATTCCAGTCAGGCTACATCTTTCTCCTCTATGGTGCCTGGCACAAGCAGCGGGGACATTGAGCACACAAGACAGACTATCTACCTGCTCTCATTTCTGGTTCCTGGTGGCTTTCAGTTGCTGGGAGGATTAGTTGCAGAGAAAGCCCTGCAGACCTAGGATGGAGTATGCTCAGTTGCTCTGGGAGTGGGACATGTGTAGTCCATGTGTAGGACATGTAAGAGCTCTGAGGAGGTGGAGCATGATCAGTGCAAGCAAAATCTTCTGAGAATGTAGCTACTAAACTATAGCATGCCTCCACTGAGCATGTGAATCATGCACTTTTCAGAGGCTCCTAACTTGGCTAAATTTGGGTGGATTTTCACAAGGGTGGAAAAAGGCACATCCCTGACACAAAGGTCATCCACAACCAAATTTCCAGTCCTTGTTCCAAAGCATGGAAGTGCTAGAGCTTTTCAGTGAAACAACGGTAGGATGTCTGTAAAGGAGCAGAGAGACTGCAGCAGAGGTTAAAGAACAATTGTGGGTTCAGCTAGCCCTGCCCCATTATACTTGCAGCCAAAGCCAGGCCTGGAGGGGGGAGAGAAGAAGGGAGCCTGGCTCCGTCAGTGACTGACTGGTAAAGAGGCGGGAGCTCTTTCTATGCCTGCCGGAAGGCACAGATCAACAACCAGCCTGCCAACATAGCTACTGGAGGCAAGTAAATCTTCCCCTGCCAATGGGAACCTACTGATAAGCCCCAAGTGTGGGGAAACTGGACTTGCAGGGCCATGCCCCAAACTAAAAGGAATTGCATAGGGAGCAGGCCAGGAAAACAGGCCCTGAACCCCACTTCACGGCTGGGAGAAAGATCCATCTCCCCAGTTTAGGGGCTGAGTGACACAGGACTCTGGGCTAGGACCTGAGAGAGAAGGAGGGGTCAAGTCCCCCTACAGCCCCCCTAACTAACAATCTAGTCACTAGTCCCTCACCCCCTACTGCAGCCTCTGAAGGCCCTATCACAATTCTTTAACAAGAATACAACAATGTATTTTCCTCTCCTCTTCTTTTGAATAGATGAAACATTTTTGCTGAAACTTTTACATTCTATCGGTTATTGTATTTTTCCTTAAATTAAGAGAAGAGATTATCCAATTTCAACTAGATCAGCCTAAGATTAGTGACTACTGCTACTGCTTTACAACTATATAGTGTTTTTTCATCCCAACTGATGGTCCTGCAAGCCTCACAAGTGTGGAACTTCTTTTGAGATTGACAGTTTGAGATTGAGCCTATAAACCGATGATGAACCCCAGCTAAAATGCAATGAGTTCTGGATTAAATGTGGCATTTAACATGTCAACGTTAACATTATGCAACAGTTTAGGACAGGAAGTGGTAAAAGATATTGTGTACAACTTAAAATTTATACATGCCACAGCAAATGGAGGATGAGGGGATGGGTATCTAGGCAAAATGATCAAGTTGGGACAGGGCCAAGATGCCATAGTTAATGCTCAGTGTTACAGAAGATCTATAGGATATTTACCACAAGGGGTTTGGACCTCTAATTTATGTATCATCTTAAAAAAAAAAAAAGGCACAATGCTCCTAAGAACCATGCTGGTTGATTGTGGCATACATTTGAATAATAATAAATATACTGGAGAAACATGAAAAGGAGCTCGGATAACAACCTCGAGTATTCCATTCTGTGCAAACTTATACGGCGAAAACTGAAGGACAACTTTGAGAACTTCCGGAAAGAAAAGCTCCTCAAAACAGCTGAATCACGCAAGAGCCTCAGGACATGCAAGCAGGAATTGACGCAGTATAGATTGAGCATAACAGCATTGAAGAACAAGGACAGAGAGACAGTACTCGACAGAGCAGGGATGGAGGGGGTCTGCAAGGACTTCTATATAGAACTGTTCAAATCAAGAATCAACGTCCCTCTCCCAATGCTCCAAGAGTCAGAAGAACACGTACCCCCAATAATTGTCAGCGAAGTCCGAAGTGCACTACACCAGATAAAGAAGGGAAAAGTTCCAGGCAAAGATGGAATAACATCGGAAATGATTTCTGCAGAAGGCGAAAAACTTTGGAAGGTCCTCGCTTTAAGATTTAGTCAATATCTTGAAGAAGGAAAAATACCATCAAGCTGGAAGGAGTCTAATACCATCTTGCTGCACAAGAAGGGTGATGGAGAAAATCTTAAGAACTACCACCTATATCCGTGCTCTCTCACATCTACAAGTTTTTTACAAAAGTGATAACGAACCGACTCTTGCAGATTCTGGATGAACAACAGACGAGAGAGCAGGCAGGGTTTTGAAGAAATTTCACCACGATCGACCATATATTTACCCTTAGCCAGCTCCAAGAAAGAGCTAGGGAATACAAACTCCTGCTGTGCATTGCTTTCGTCGACTATGAAAAGGCCTTCAATAGCATTGAGTTTAACGCAATATTAAAGGCGCTCGCAGAGCAGGGCATTAACATGCAGTACATCAGTTTGTTGAAGGAAACGAATACTGGATGTACAACAGACATTACTCTCCTCGAAACTCCCCTCCGCATCCCAATCGAGCGAGGCATAAAGCAAGGAGGTACGATATTGCCGAAACTATTCACCGCCTGCCTTGAAATGGTTATGAACAAGATCAATTGGAGGAGTGGTGTCAACATAAATGGAGAATGATTATCGCATCTCAGATTCATGGACGACATCGTACTAATTGCCGAAAGCACCAACCAACTGCAGAGCATGCTACGAAGACTCGACAAGAAAAGCCGTCAGGTTGGCCTGAAAATGAACCGCTGCAAAACAAAATACATGTGATCAGACATCTTACAAAAAACCCGAATAACAGTAACAGGAGAAGAAATCGAGGAAGTGGAACAGTACATATATTTGGGCCAAGAAGTTAATATGCGCCACAACCTGAACAGAGAACTCTCGCGAAGGATTTGGGCAGGATGGTGTGCATTTAATTCCATCAAGGACATCCTCAAAATCGACAAGACCACACGTACAAATATCTTCAATTCAACAGGGCTGCCAGCCATGCTGTATGGCAGTGAAACGTGGGCACTGACGAAGAGAGAAGAACAGGGGCTGTCGGTAGCTGAAAGGGCAATGGAACGAGCTATGTTGGGAATTTCCCTTCTGGATCGCATCCCAAATGAAATGATCAGAGAACGCAGCGGTGTGAAAGATATCATGGAAAGCAGACATAACAAGATGCAATGGGTGGGCCACACAGAACGGCTCACGGACAATAGGTGGACTGCAATCATTGCTGAGTGGTACCCGCGAGAACAGAAAAGACCACCTGGTCGGCCTCCAAGAAGATGGGAAGATGACGTTATTAAATGTTTCAGACAAAAGTGGAGAAGAAAGGCAAGAGTGCGAGAAGAATTGACGTGTTGTGATTGGCGCAGTCTTAACGACAGCTGAAGACCGATCAATCCAGGTGATTCAGGTGATACTGGAGTAAAATGCTGCAATCTGCTAAGAGAGATTCTCTGAGCACAGAAGGAGGATATATTGTTTGTTGTGAATTATTTGCTTAGTTCTATTATATATGCAATTTCCCCCTGTGAAGCAATGTAGGTACAAAGCAAGTTTTATACTTACCAAGTTGTTGTTCCTGTATTTTCTGGTTTATAGATTTTTTTTTCCATTACAAATGTAAAAATGGGAGAAATATCTGGTGAAACTGTACTGTTTTAAAACTGACTATGTATTGCCAGTTGAGGCAGCAATTAGGAGATCTTACAAAAAAGCCTTGTCTCAGCATTAGAAGTGTTCTATTTAAGCTCCCCAAGAAATTGAGTCCATAATTAGTACTCTTTTCAAACCATGCACCTGTCAAGTAAAAATGTGGCTCTTCATCATACCTGTAATCATATTCTGTGTGAAAGTGGAATCATATTCTGAAGTGGAAACATGACAGGCCAAGCAGTTATTCAAAAATATTTAGAAATTGAGTATAATTGTGGGGAGTCCAAGTAAATAAAGCTTTTTCTTCCCACTTTCTTCACAGATATGATTCCTCCTGATGTGTAATTATCTCTTTGACTAGTACTGTACCATATACTGAAATAAACCTAAATATTTAATAATCTAAAGGTGCTCCCTGCATAAGAGGTGATAACTGTGTGTATGCTGGCAGAATCAACTCTAGTGCCAGAGTCTGACTTTTTTCTCACTGCTTTCAGTGTCGGGTTTGTCTAGACTAAGATAAAAAGTGCTTTTAAAGATAGTTAGCTATGCCGATATATGTTTTAAATGTTGATCAGGTCTCAGCTATGTCAGACAGGGATTTGAAAAAAACACACCCCTCATAACATAGGTATGCTGAAAAAACCCTAGTGTAGATGAAGCTATGCCGACAGAGGATGGCTTCTGTTGGCATAGCTAACTCTGTTTGGGGAAGTGATGTTACTATGCGAGCAGACCACCTCCTTCTTTTGGCTTCTAAACTAGGCGGATATTCTGGCATAGGGTCAGTAGTTTAGACATAGCCTAAATCCAAGTTACAGTAGAACCTCAGAGTTATGAACATCTTGGGAATGGAGGTTGTTCATAACTCTGAAACGTTCGTAACTCTGAATAAAACATTCTGGTTTTTGCTTTAAAAATTTATAACTGAACATTGACTTAATACAGCTTTGAAACTTTACTATGCAGAAGAAAAATGCTGCTTTTAACCATCTTAATTTAAATGAAACAAGCACAGAATCAGATTCCTTGCCTTGTCAAATATTTTATTTTAAACTTTCCCTTTATTTGTTAGTAGTTTATGTTCAACACAGTACTGTACTGTATTAGGTTTGTGAGGGTTGGTTTTTTTTGGGGAGGGGGGGCTCTGATGCTGCTTGATTGTGTACGTCTGGTCCCAAACGAGGTGTGTGGTTGTCCGGTCAGTTTGTAACTCTGGTGTTCTGTAACTGAGGTTCTACTGTAGTTAACAGGATACGTTACTTCCCTTAGTGCCTAGTATGCTCAGTTTAATGCTCTAATGAACCTGAGAGCTTGTGTTGTCGCTTAGGCACTCACCAACGTCCCAACATAGACAGCTAACATGATTGTAGAGGCATTAAACTGTGTCAGTGCTAAACATTAAATAGTATTCACATCATGTTAGCTCATTCAGTTTAAAACAGCACCTATTTCCTGTTCTGTTCCTACTCTATGGCTTGTCTACACGGGGAATGGGGAAGCTATTGCAAAACAAGCTAGGGTGTGAATTTAAAGCTCAGTAACTATTCTGCACTAGCTCCCGATGTGGACACTCTTATTCCACACTGAGTGCCTTTTTGAGATTTAATTTAGTGGATTAAGCTAAACTACACAAAACCATTCTTAGTTTGGAATAGGTGTGGCCATACAGGGAGCTATTGTGCAATATCTATTCCGTGTTATTTCCTCTCGGCAAACCCCTTATGCACTCAGTTACATCTATGCAAATTGAGTTTAAAAATGCTGCCAAAATCAGTCTTTTCCATTCTCACTGCTGTCAGCATTATACATCCAGTTTTCATCAATGTAAAAATTACCACACAAGGTGCAAAGCAGTGTGAATCAGGCCCAAAATGGTTACAGCAAACTTTAAGGCTGGAGGCCAAGATGTTGATCATTCCCAGTTATTTTCAAGTTAATGGAAAGCACATTCAAATTTTTCTTTTTATATGGAAATTAGCAATAAATATTCTAATTTCAAAGAAAAGAGAAGCAAAAGGTAAAAAAGATCGGCCAGTCAAACAGACCAATGGTAAATTGCTGGAAAACAAGTTTTAAAATATTTTTTGCTCTTCCTTCTTCATTATTTTCCTCCTTCCTTCCATCTTTGCAACTTCTCCCCTCCCAGCCCTCCTTGTTCCTACACTGTTCTCCTCAGAGAGTTGCAATATAGATCAATGGTGGATAATCTGCGGCCCATGGGCCGCAGATTTCCCACCACTGATATAGATTGTCTAGCTACGCTGGGAGAAGGACAGGATGTGGTTTAATTAGGTCGCAACTTTAGTAACCACTCTCCGGGAGTACCTGGCAGATAGAAGTGTACAGTGCAGGTAATTCTATGATCATTTCAATATATACCTGGGGGGCTTCTGTCAGCCCTCCCCCTTTCCCATCCTGGTCCCCAGCCCTCTCAGTGCTGGGACCTTACCATCCCCCACACCTTAAATGATGGTTGAGGTGGGCTATAAAGGAGGGAGGCATTTTGGCTCCCTGCCGTGCCACTCATAGGAGCCCTAGCACCCTCCCCCCTGGTTTCCAGCTCATTTCATACATGCTTCCTTTAAAT
Organism: Eretmochelys imbricata; assembly: GCF_965152235.1. Taxonomy (NCBI): domain Eukaryota; kingdom Metazoa; phylum Chordata; order Testudines; family Cheloniidae; genus Eretmochelys; species Eretmochelys imbricata. The sequence goes on from NC_135583.1 coordinate 26,751,042, forward strand.
CCTTTACCAGTCCATTTATCTGATCACTGTATCTCTTCCTTATGGAGTACCTACACTGGCCATGCATCACAAGGAGGCACCAGCAATTAGCTTGTCTGCCTTCTGCCCCTCTCCATACCCAGTGGGTACTCAGATATCTTCTAACGCCCCTTTTAGTATCAGCCAAAAACGTGTCAGCCCCCAAGTCTGACAGGTGGACTCCATCCTCCCTGAATAGTTCTGGTTGCCCATATGCTATGTCTGGATGTGAAATTGCCAAGTCCCTTATAATCCCCATGAATTTGGACACCTCCCTATTTGCGTATCTCCTACCCTTGTCGGCCCGAAAGGGCTTCACAACTTCCTACCGCACCCTATATTGCAGCATGTCTGATCATACAATTTTTACTCCTGGAAGAAGTTCCAAGATCTGCCACATGTCCCTCTTAGCTCTAACAGTTAATGCTAGCCCTTTATATGTTCCCAAATCACTTTCCCCAAGGCGAACCACAATTATATCTGGTGTTCACTCACAGGCCCCAATGGTGTACAGAAGGGGCATTAGCTGGTCCCATAACATGCCCATCTTTCCATGCCAGCTCAGGAATGTTTCACTACTGAGGCCCAGCTGTGAACCTCCAGCCAACCTGGAAGCCTGCTTATGCATCCAGTAAACAATATTGTGCACACAGATCCATACCACTGTCTGCCTGGCCCCTCTGATGGCATCTGGAATGAAAACACAACAGAAAATGAATCCTGATTTCTCACCTGGGATCTCACGTATGTTCGGTATGTTTCAGAATGTCAATGCCCAATTACCTGAATTGCCCTAGACCCCATACCTATCTGGGTGTCCCAACCCCGTCATTCCCCATCTCAACACTGTAACAAACTGGTATGTTGTGAGGGGACCTCTGCCACTGTGAATAAAGGGCCTATCCCTCCGTGGTCTTATCACCATGTATGCCCTCAGAGCCTCCACAGGGCAGATCCCAAGTCCGCTACCCACCTATAGAATAACGGATTCACCCTGGCCCCTTTGATCATTTCTTGACCTCAAGTTTAATGTAACTGCTCACCCCTCCCTGTGTATATCCTTCCATTCCAAGGCCCTTCCTGAAGAATTCCTACATGACACAGATACTAGATCGCCGATCCTAAATGCTCCAAAAAATGCTACCATAAATCCCACTTTGAACCAGCCACCTCCTGTCCACAATGACATATGAGGTCCAGGAGCCGCACCAGAACCCTGAGCCTGATGGGATGATGTGTACCCTCCCTGGGATCAGTGCTTTGCCACCACCCTGCTAGAAACTTTCAAACTAAAACTTAAAAATTACAAAAAAAAAAAAAATGCTGTAAGGATCTGGGTAATGATTCAGCCTACTGGCAAGTGTAAGGGCTGATACGCGATTGGAGATAGTTGACAGCAATGGTTGGGTTGCTAACTACACCATTTACTGCAGCACACAGTCCCCTCTAATGAGCCATATCAGTGGCAGACCTTCCATATCCTGAAATTGCACAAAATCATGAAAACTTCTCTCATAGCTCTGCAATATTCACGGAGCCAATGACCTCTATGCTCCACTGACAACCATCACATGCCAAGGTTCCATAGCGCTCGTGACATCCACGCAGGTTTTTTGCTGGCTTCTGGTGCCAGCTCCCAAAATCTGTCCATCTGAAAATGAGACAATGAATCTGCTATGCCACTATCAACCCTGGCCCCTTTGATCATTTCTTGACCTCAAGTTTAATGTAACTGCTCACCCCTCCCTGTGTATATCCTTCCATTCCAAGGCCCTTCCTGAAGAATTCCTACATGACACAGATACTAGATCGCCGATCCTAAATGCTCCAAAAAATGCTACCATAAATCCCACTTTGAACCAGCCACCTCCTGTCCACAATGACATATGAGGTCCAGGAGCCGCACCAGAACCCTGAGCCTGATGGGATGATGTGTACCCTCCCTGGGATCAGTGCTTTGCCACCACCCTGCTAGAAACTTTCAAACTAAAACTTAAAAATTACAAAAAAAAAAAAAATGCTGTAAGGATCTGGGTAATGATTCAGCCTACTGGCAAATGTAAGGGCTGATAGGCGATTGGAGATAGTTGACAGCAATGGTTGGGTTGCTAACTACACCATTTACTGCAGCACACAGTCCCCTCTAATGAGCCATATCAGTGGCAGACCTTCCATATCCTGAAATTGCACAAAATCATGAAAACTTCTCTCATAGCTCTGCAATATTCACGGAGCCAATGACCTCTATGCTCCACTGACAACCATCACATGCCAAGGTTCCATAGCGCTCGTGACATCCACGCAGGTTTTTTGCTGGCTTCTGGTGCCAGCTCCCAAAATCTGTCCATCTGAAAATGAGACAATGAATCTGCTATGCCACTATCAACCCTGGCCCCTTTGATCATTTCTTGACCTCAAGTTTAATGTAACTGCTCACCCCTCCCTGTGTATATCCTTCCATTCCAAGGCCCTTCCTGAAGAATTCCTACATGACACAGATACTAGATCGCCGATCCTAAATGCTCCAAAAAATGCTACCATAAATCCCACTTTGAACCAGCCACCTCCTGTCCACAATGACATATGAGGTCCAGGAGCCGCACCAGAACCCTGAGCCTGATGGGATGATGTGTACCCTCCCTGGGATCAGTGCTTTGCCACCACCCTGCTAGAAACTTTCAAACTAAAACTTAAAAATTACAAAAAAAAAAAAAATGCTGTAAGGATCTGGGTAATGATTCAGCCTACTGGCAAATGTAAGGGCTGATAGGCGATTGGAGATAGTTGACAGCAATGGTTGGGTTGCTAACTACACCATTTACTGCAGCACACAGTCCCCTCTAATGAGCCATATCAGTGGCAGACCTTCCATATCCTGAAATTGCACAAAATCATGAAAACTTCTCTCATAGCTCTGCAATATTCACGGAGCCAATGACCTCTATGCTCCACTGACAACCATCACATGCCAAGGTTCCATAGCGCTCGTGACATCCATGCAGGTTTTTTGCTGGCTTCTGGTGCCAGCTCCCAAAATCTGTCCATCTGAAAATGAGACAATGAATCTGCTATGCCACTATCAACCCTGGGCACATGCCTGGCAGAGAAACAGATGTTTCAAATGTAAACGTTGTAGGACAAATGCCCTTACCAACCTCATAACTCTGTGTGATTTGGAGGCCTGGTGGTTGATCAGACTAAAGAAAATACAACTTGTGGAGTTTTCTCTGTTTTACATGGATTATTTTCATACTGGGGTCATGGGAGCCCTTAGACTCCAATTGGGCAAAGTGCTTAAGCACATGCTTAATTTTAAAAATGAGGAGTCACAAGTCAATGGGTCTGAAGCACCTACTTAAGTGCTTTGCTCAATCTGGGCCCTAGTTACTATGAAAAATGAATCTTTTACAAAGTATTGCTCACAAAGGAGTCCATCACCAATTATTCTTTACTTTCTTCTAGATGTAATAGATAATGGATTTCTCTTGCATCACAGGTATAATTGCTCATAGAGCCTAGAGTTGGAAAAGGCATATTAGATCATTGGTTTCAGAGTAGCCCCCATGTTAGTCTGTATTCGCAAAAAGAAAAGGAGTACTTGTGGCACCTTAGAGACTAACCAATTTATTTGAGCATAAGCTTTCGTGAGCTACAGCTCACTTCATCGGATGCATAAAGTGGAAAGTACAGTGAGGAGATATAAAATCTCCTCACTGTACTTTCCACTTTATGCATCCGATGAAGTGAGCTGTAGCTCACGAAAGCTTATGCTCAAATAAATTGGTTAGTCTCTAAGGTGCCACAAGTACTCCTTTTCTTTATATTAGATCATCTAATCCATCCCCAGAACAATTTGAGAACTGTTATTTATTATACATTAGTAGGCTTTCACAGGTGAAGGGTCTTCCTCCATTTTCCTGGTGAGACTGTTCCACAATTTAACACAGCCATGTTGGTAAATGTAAATAGTACATATATATTCAGCCTAAATTCCATTTCTTCATTTCAGTGCATTACTCCTGGTTATAAAATTATTTTACTATATTACATAATTTCTCCCCTCCTTAGTGTTTACAACCTGCAGATGCTTGCAGACTCTTATCATATTTCCCCTTAGCCATCACTTTGCCAGGTAATATATTTAATTTCCATAATCTTTGCATTTGTATGGTCTAATGATTAGAGCAAGAGACTGCCACTGACCTAATATGTGACCTTGGTAAATCATTTAATAGCTCAGACCCTGAGTTTTCCTATCTGTGTAGTATGTACAGTACTACCTACCCACTTCCCAGGGGTGTTGTGAGTAGTAATGTTTGTCAATCTTTGATAGCTTTGGAGAAAATGCACTATATACAATGGGTTTTTAAAAGTCTGTGTCCATTTTTGAGCTTGTGACTTGTGGGTGTATGTGAGGTCACTTTGCTGGCTTAATCAGTTGCTTAGATATCCAAATGACTGTACATGCATTTACAGAATTGCAGATGTAAAAACAGATGCAAGCCTGAAATACAATACACTATGAAACCTCATAAAATATTTTTCACTAATCACGTATTTTGTTAATATCAATCACATTTAGGGATAATGTGCATTCATGAATCTTAATTTAAAACATGCTATTTAACCTGATGAGTCAGTAGGACTGGCACTGAAGATTTACAGGGTAATGATAATGTCATCTTCAAGACATTCCAGATGATATGGAAGATACTTGAACAGATATTAGTTTCCCACTGTGCTGAGTTGGTACACAGAAGCTAATTAAAAGGCATTTGAGAAGCACATAAAACTGAACAGACAATGTTTGCTGGAGTCCCAAGCAAAATAGATAACAACTCGAGAATGCATTTAGACCCAAACATTTTGATTGTAAATGGTTAATAAGATGTCTGTTGAACTGGCATATTCAGACATATTTCTACATAAAGTAGTACATGGGCAGTTAAACTTTTCCCCTATGTACTAAAATTATACCAAATCTAAATTATACATACATTCCCAAGTTCCTAGACTTCATTAAATACTAAGGGATTAAAAACTTGTATAAATTAATCAATGTGCTATAATCCTAAAAATTATAAAATAAGCCCTTGAGGAGGTAATGTAATACTGGCTTTTTAATTAGCATGACACCAGAGATTCATTGTTCTATAATGTAAGTCATATGTTTATGAATTACTTTATCATTTTAAAATAGAAAAACCTACAGCATTTGTACAAGTTGTGAGTAGCTGGTAAATGCATTGGGGCTCCATCTTGCAAACATATCTACATGAGTAGCTTTTACTTAGGTGGGTAGTCCCATGCTCAAATAAGTAAAATTACTCCCATTGGTAAATATTTGCAGGATTGTTCCCAGAATGATTCCTGGGACCATGTTCTGAGTTCTTCTTATTGAGCTCAGTCCTGTAACCCTTACGCTGGACTGAATCCATATTGATTTCACTGGAGATTTTTTCCTTGTTAAGTACAGATTAAATGTGTCTATTTGTTTTAAGAATAACATGGGATGATTTTTATTAGGTCAAGTGGTGAACTTGAAATGGGTATCGTCCATTTGAGGAGGGTTACAAGTGTAATTTTCCTCCAGAACAAATCACAATAATTCACATATGACCTAATCCTGTAGGGTGCTCAGTATCTTCAGTTTACAATTGACCTGGGAACTGAGGGCAATGAGTACTATCACATAGATTTGGGCCTATTTGCAAAACTCATAGAATCCTGGAAATGTAGCTCTGAAAGGATCCTTAAGAGGTCATCTAGTTGATCTGAAACAGAACTAAGTATACCTAGACCATTTCTGACAGATGTTTGTCTAAGTTCATAAAAAACTCCAGTGAAGGGGAATTCCACAACTTCCCTCGATAACCTCCTCCAGTACTTAACTATCATTATAGATAGAAAGTTTTTCCTAATATCTATCGTAAATCAGAGATGCCTCTGTAATATTCCATAATCCTCCCACTTTTGAATGTAATTATGAAATTGCTAGATGAGGCTTAAATCTACAAATTTTGCAATTGTGTCACTCACCGCTGGGGATGAACATAGTGCCACATCTGCAGGAGGTGTTCTTTTCCACTGCCAAAGCCCCTGTTCAGTGGTGTCCGTAGCCCAGCCATACGCACGTCATGCATGGTCCATACCATTTTATTGGTGGAGTTGGGGAAAGCTCATAGAGCTTGGTTGAATTGGTGAGATCCATGGCAGGAGGAGCTGGTCCCAGGCAAGTGCATCTCTGTGGGGCTGGAACATGTGGCTGGCTGCTGCTCCGGGAGCAGAGGGCTGGGTCCAAGAGCACCAGCAGCAAGTGATGAGGATGATGCCCTGGCTCCCTGCGCCTTCTCCCCTAACATGGCTGCTAGTATCAGATGCCTCCAGCTCTGGGACATGCCACACCGTCACCTGCAGCCCCACAGTAAGTATTGCTCGCCCCAGCATCACCTGCACTTGTTGGTGCCTGATCTCCCCAAATCCTGCCATGAGTTTAGGAAGACCCAGCATGATACCCCACCCCCAAGGGCACATCCAGGAGGACCCAGCACAACTTTCCCCACCCCCTTGGGCCCAAGAGGGATGTGGTATGACACCCCGCTCTGGCATGACACCTCTGCCGTAGGCCAGAGCTGCCTTTCCCTTTCCTGGCATACTGTGAGAGAAATTTCTCAGGGTGTCCCCGGAGCACACATGCAAACTGTGCAGTGAGGGGCACTCTGATAGGGGGTAAACCAGGGCAGTTTTGAATGGGTTGGGATGCTGGATCATTGCCCAAGCCACAGGCTGCATGTTGCACTCTGACTGCTCCGTGTGGACCTGCTGGCATGCTGAAGGTAACTAGAGTGTTTATGTGCTCCAGCAGGGTCCACACAGAGCAGTTAGAGCACAACATATAACCTGTGGCTTGGGTGTTGATCCAGCATCCCAAACCCCACGGACAGCCCCAGCTTGTCTGTGAGGAGAGGGGAGGGGGACTGCAGTCAGGGAGGGGTGACACTGGTGCCATGGGGGAATGGGGCATGATATATATATATATTTTGCTAAGGCCCAATGACTTGTCCCAAAGTTCACCAGCCACCACCGTCAATCAAAATGGCTGATACAGGTTATAAAAATGAGTCAGATATGCAAAAAACAAAAACAACAACAACAAAAAAAACCAAAAACAAACAAACAAAACCCACCCTAAAATGGAAAATGAATGTAGAAGTTCAAAATAGACTACACAAGCAAATTGGACATGATTAAAATGTCAAGAAAAGGTAAAAATTATGTGTACTATGAACTATGTTGCATGGACATATCCATCGTACATGGTGGTCATAATGACATGAAAATTCACATTGGCATGAAAAAGCATGCTGAAGCTGAAGAAACCAGCAGGGAGCAGCATGCAGGTAAAGTAGTTCTTCACCACATACATCAACAATAGCATGATCTATGCCAAAATGTTAGTAATGGGATTCATCATTGAGCATAAGTGGCCAATTTTAGAGAGCAATCATATGTTGAAGCTGCTGAAAAGTCCTTTTCCTGATTCAGAAATCATCAGGAATCACAATGTGCATGCAGAAAGACAACAGCCGTTATTAAATAGATGACAGCATGAACCATATAGTAGAAAGCATGCGTTGTTTGTTGTTTAGTCTAGCCATTGACGGCAACAATGATGAAGGCACCAGCAAGCTGTTCCCAATTATCATTTGACATTTTGATGGATCAGAGGTAAAGCGATCACTTTATTGTTGTTAGGCCCCAATCTGAACAGAATATTTTTCAGCTTCTGAATTCAAAAATGGAGGCCAAGCAGTCAAACTGTTTGACTATTGGAAGTGACAGTGCTTCTGTGATGATGGACTTGCACAAGGGTGCTGTATCGTTTATTCGAGAGCAACATCCATCTGTTTTTCTCATGGACTGCCCATGTCACTTTGTGCACGTCATGACTGAGAGAGAGAAGTGTGAAGTGCCTGCCCACTACTGTAGATGAGCTCCTAATTGACATCTACTATTATTTTAACAAGAGCACCGAGCAGCACCAGGAACTTAGCATGTCTTAGAATCTGTGTGATGTAGGAGTCTGTAAGATATTGATGCACACCGTGGCTGTCTCTTGGACTATGTTTGACTCAGCTCATCCATCAGTGGGAATCACTGATCATATTCTTCAGGGCTGAAGTGGCAAAGGTGGGAGGATTTAATTCACACAGTACCAAGAACAAATCTATGTCTGTCTGTCTGCATGGTCCTCCTTCACAGCAATGTAAAACTGACACATATGCTGATAAGTTGCAGGTTGAGGTGACAGGCCAGCAAGACCAGACCGTAAGTGATAACCTAGTGAAAATCAAGATGGGCCACACAGAGCAGAAATCAGTGACATCAGCAACAACCAAAAACTGAACCAGGTGTAGCAGTGACCAACAGCCAGTCATCAGCACTGAAACTGTGCGTTGCAGCAAAAACAAACATCACCCAAAAAGCATTGTGACAGCAAGCAGACAGTTCAATTTGCTGATGCCAAGTGTGACAAAGCAACTAACCCAACATCAAACATCATCACTGTTCCAAAACAAGTTGCAGAATTGGTTATTGAAACTTGTTGTGAGCGTAGGAGATGCTTACTGATTTCTCCACAAAATTATATTTTCCTGATCCATGAGTTCCAGTCCCTCACTGTAATGTGTCTCAGATAGGTTAATCTATAGTTATTTTCTTTATTTGAGCAGGTAGGATGTAGTTCTGTGAACACTACAACCAAAACTTTAGTTAGCAAAGTACATCAGTGTACCTTAAAGTTAGACAAGTGAGCACTGTCTTAGGTTACCTGTTTCCTCAGGGAAAAAAAAACAATGGGATGGAAAATTTTGGGAGGATCCCTGGCAGAATTTCCCTGGCATTGTCTGGTCTGGAGGGAAGGGCTGGAAATGTCCACAGGTTTGTTTCCTTTCAAGTCTTATGGATCTACAAGGAAGAGGTAAGTGCCAACTCACAGCAATGGCTCCTGCCTTCCCCTCCCCTTTAGAAATCTTGTCATGATAAAAATAGTCTAGTCATCTATCTGTACAGAAGTCAGCAACATTTGGGTATATTTTATGTTTGCTTGTATTTATTTACTGAGCCAATCCTCAGCTGGTAGAAATGTGCACAGTTTCACTGACATCAATGGAGCTACACCCATTGACGCTACCTGAGGATTTGGCCTTTTATGTTCTATATTTGAGCAGTGGAGCCACTATTTTAACAGATTGAAGCAATAAAAGGCCTTTAATCTTTCTCTGCATTGGCTTTATAGCACCTAAGTGAATGCTGTATAAGAGAACTGTCACACTGGTAGGAATGCAATTCTGGGGCCATTTCCTATCCTCATTAACAGCATTAGAAGCAGAGCCATAATTATAGAAAAACATATACCATAAACTAACATCCAGTCATAAACAGGTTTCTGAGAACATAAAGTCCTATTAAAGTCAGAGACTGCTCTGTCCTTTCAGTTCAAATAGAATTTGTATCAATCATGAAAAGTAAAAGATTTATAAATTAGTTACATTTTGTGCCCACAAGCTGATTTTCATATTAGACCTTTTTTGTTCAAAATACTGGAGGGGATAAGTCAGCCTCAAGTTTTATCTTTGCCTGCAAGACTGCATTTCAAATATAAAAATGAACCTCTCATAATCTAGTGATTGCTGAAAGAACACTTGAAGGAAGTCCAAATTATGATTTTTTTTTGGCATTCTGTGCTCAAAAATACCCGAGCAGAACCATTTTTTTATAAGTACATAAAAGATTGCTTCTAGACTACCAACTTGTATTTTACATTTCAGTTCAATGCATTTTGAAACAGACGAGACAGTAAATCATGAAAAATAGTGTTTAGAAAAGTCAATTTTACTATAAGTATAATGTCTGGTAGAGTATATAAACAGGGCACTGGGCATATCTGTGGCTGGACTGTGACAAGGTCAGAACTGCTCCATAGCTACTTACTTTTAGGAAGAAAAATACAACCAACTTTGAGCCAAAAGCCACATCCAAAAATTCAGGTGACTCATCTCAGTAGACTGAGTGAATACTATGTTTTCCCAAAATATTTGTTGGAATTTTTAAGGACTATTCATGGACTCTTTTGCCTTTAATATTCATGAAAAATCTAGTGAATTTGCTAGTAGGCATATTCACTGAAACATGAGCTATAAAGAAGTAGTGCAGAATGTCTGTGGGAAGTGGATGCCAAAGTTGTATCCTTGAATATTCACATCAGAAATGTGATTGAGATGCACACTCACAGAGTTCAACTACAGAAACAGACCATGTGACCTCTGTGTGATCAAAATGCCTTGAGTTTCAAATTTTGAGTATTCACAGTGAAGTACTTGCAGATGAGCGACAGACCAATAGATATTCAGCAAACAATATTGATGACAATTGTTTTCAGAAATAAAAAAGAAATTCACTGTCTGCTCACAGACAATCCCACAGAGAGAAAAATAAGTGAAATGAATTAACTAAGCTGTCCACTGTGAATTTTTCACCAAGTGAACTACCCTACTCCCTCATCCCTAATTAGCTTATTTATATCACAAATGACATGGAGAAGTTTCCAACATAGTTTGAAGAGGTACTTGACCTTTCACTTGCTATATTACTACTTCTTTAATCTTCAACCCCCACCATTAACTAAATACAGACTTATTTCAATTTTTCTATTAATGTTATTTTAATATAGCAGCATCCATGTCTTAAAATTTACTTAATATGACTTTTTGGCCACTGATTAGAATATGAAATCCAGATTAGGTGTGCCTAAAATATAATATATTCTATTCTGTATAATAGCTGTTGGACAATGAAGGTGACATGGTGTGCTCAGACTGACTCCTTGATTATAGGAGTCTGCAGAACAAAAACATCACTTTAATTAGTGGTAATTAGCCCTCTTGGCAGCTCAGCTGAGGAACAAACAGAGAGTGCATTATTGGAGGTAATATGTCCAGGTTTAAATGACACTGGTAAAGTTAAGGAGAAGTTACTAACAGTGCTGTGTGGATAAATGGAGGACTTCACATCTCAGTGCCATGAAGCTGTCAATTAAGACAACAGGAGATAAAGTTTCAGTGTTAACATGTCCCCAGCCCTGGCAATAGCCTGTGATTTCTCACTTTATACACTTCATTTTGCTGGCAATTGCATCTGATTCTTTGGCTATCTTCCAAGCCAATATTGCTGACCAAATTATTTTTGTAACATGCAGATGCTAATAAAAGGTTGCCAGGTGTTGTTTTTTTTTGTAATAAAGATGTGCAAACCTTTGCATCTCACCAAATTATTTACCCACTTAAATCATCAGGATGTTGAGCTCCCTGTCTTGCTTTAGTAAATTTTAATAAAAGGCATCAGCTGTTCTCAGTATGTGCCCTTCATTTTACGGCATAGATATTTTGCTTTTGGCTTATCTGCCCTACTATGACCCATAGGGACATTTACTGGGACCCCTTTCTGATTTAAACAGTTACTGAGTGATTGGAAGTCCAGATGTTTAGTGGCTTATTTGCTAAGTGCTGTCCTATAAAAGAAAGTAGGCAATATCAAAAGGGAGGTTTTTATTGTGTATAAATCATATTGATAAATTGGATGTAAACAATGCCACTTAATGTATTTCTTAGGCGTGATCCTCAGGCTATAAGGTTGGGAAAATATCAACTGGTTTCATATAACATCATTTCCTCTGACAGGCTCATCACAAGTGAAATATATTGGTGTAGGTGGACTTTTAGTCACTTGCATAGAGATTATGATGGTGAAAGGAAAACTGGGTTTTTTTGGTAGTCCTATAAATTAGAGTCACTTTAGCAATTATTTATTTACTTGTAGGAGCCCTAGTCATGGACCAGGACCCCGTTGTGCTAGGCACTGTACAAACAGAACAAAAAGACAGTTCCTGCCCTCAAAGATCTTACAATCTAAGTAAAAGACAAGACATAACAGATAGATAGCGGAATACAAGGAAACAATATTGGTCAGCATGATAGACAGTGGTATGAGTGCACCAGCAACCAGACTATTGTCAAGTTTTTTGTAGGCATCCTTCCAAAGCAGTAATGTCCTGTAGATGACAAGGACTTAAAATAATCCAGCTTTAAAATCACTAACGTGATCTTGTGGCCTTTGAAAAGGATAAGGACTTTGATGGGGTCAGGATGATGCTAACTTCTCCTTGCCCATGCTGTCACTGTGGTGTATTACAAGAGAACTTCAATACTAGGCAATGATTCAGCACCTGTCCCAACTCTACAGTAACTGTGGTTTCTTTTTTAGTGCTTTCTTTAATTTAGTTTATATGTAAACATGGGAAAATATCCCAAGCAAGCCAGAAATGACCTGCAAATGGCTAGTCATGTACATTCAGCATTCAAATATAACTTGTTCTTTGCCTTCTCATTCAATGCCTATTAGAACTGTTAACCTCCCAGTGTTACCTCATTGGGTATTCAAATGCAAGGAATGAAATTTTTGTGAATACTGGTCAGCTCTCAGGAGTTCAATCAAATCAACGTTTTTACCATTGCTGTCAATAGACACAGCTTTTTCCAGTGAAACAAGTAACATTCCACCAGAGAGACAAACTGTAAATATGTCACAAGTATGGTGTGAGCAAGGACTGCAGAATCAAGCCCTCCATAAATACAAGTTCAGTATCATAACTGCTGAATTTCTGTAGTGTTGGTCAATATTATGATTTTTTAAAAAAGTTTGTAAATGTGCCAACCAGTCTCATTTATTTAAACTGATTTTGCTAATATCTTATAGTTACTTGGAGCATTGACCACCTGCATTATTCATTAACTATGATTCCCTAAAATTGTCCTCATCATGAAACAAACAGTTTCTATCTGTATTATATTAGTTTGCAGAATAAATGACACTTCAGTAGGGCCCTCGTGGGAATTCTAAGGGCATGATGATTCTATCTCAAAAGGATGTGGACAAAGGGTTAATTAACGTCTATAACATTTTTTGCAGACAAACCACCCTAACTGAGTCAGGCAGATTGCAAAATCCAATTTAAGCTTTAATGATTATTGTACCTCATGAAATTACAGACTTTCCTGACTTAATGCATGGACTGGTCATCCCCTTTTCAATCTATCTCTACCCTAATCACTCTCATTGTCCCCCCCCCCCCACCCACACAGAGAGAAAGGAAGGCTGAAAGATGACTCATTACTAGTCACAGCACATTGCTCTCACTGATTGGAAGGCAGTCACACTCCACCAAGCATTTATTCTGTTTACTGAGATGTAACACTCAGGAACAGCAATTCACACCTGCAGTGAAGCTGTTATACTTCCCATTTCTTTTCTTTATTCTATTTTTGTCCTTGTTCATTTATCTTTCTTCCCCCCGTCTTCTCCTCTTCTCCTCTGATGGGTGCCTGAGTCTCATTCATGACACCTTCCTTAAACCTGTAGTAAAGAATACATGGCCTGGTGGCTCTTTATATACAATGCTGAATGTAACTGACTGAAACTGACACCCTTTCTATCTATGCTTTCTGGCCAAGGCATGCAGTACTTCCAAATCAAGTACTCCATAGACAGTGATGCCTTGTACAAGAGATGTCCCTTTCTAGGCACCATCTCATTGTAGGAAGTATTCCCCAAAGTACTGTGTACTATTTGGCTCCACTTTATTGGAAGGCCGACTGCATGAAATAAGGCTTTTGTTGGTCTCTTGAGTGGTTGCTTCGAATTGCCTAAATGGGAATGTATATTTGTATTCTGTCTGTTAGGATAGAGAAAGGCTGTGTGCCATGTGTCTTCCAAATTTGACATTATTAAAATTAGCTTGAGTAACGTGAGAACCTTTGAGCCAAATATTATCTGTGAATAATTGAGCCATAGTTTTTGTGGAAATAGTTCCATTAAATCATGGGAAGTGTTACTGACAAATGTGAATCTAGTGTAATAACTTTGGGCCTGTTCTTTCCAAAAGGAGGGTTATATACTTTGCAGGATTGGACCCTTTAAGTAACAAAAATTTGAGACCTAAAAGGTACTCTGACATTTTTGTAACTATCTTACAAAAACCGGCACAAACAAACAAACAAAACCCACAGAGCATAAAGAAAATTATTCTTGGTTTTATTATCAATATGAATTCATTAGGCTAGGCCTGCTTCCTTGAAGAGAATAGGACTTTTTCAGGGAAAATAATGGGGATGCAGGGCAATAGGAAAATAGTGTGTTTTAATTGGCCTCAAGTATTAAGTAATGGATATGGGTGTGTGGAATAGTCAAATGTTTGCTGATTTTTTTATGTTGAAGATTAAATTTTCCATTAGTATTCCACCTCTTCAGTTTTGCCTGAGGACTGTTAATTGTATTTCTGAAATAGCTATCAAATAATAACTCCACAAAAAAGTAACAACTAGATAAGATTATAAGTAGCTGATTTTTACCCCAAGCAGTTTATCAACTATTACTCCTGGCCTAAAAATGTACATGTATTACACATGTAATTCCCACACCCTGCTTCACCCCCGTCCCCTGCGCCCCCCCCCCCCACATTGTTGAGCAGAAGAGCCCAATTCAGGGAGGTGGTGAGCACCTACTTCAAAATTCTGAGGTCATGTGATGAGCCATTCTAAGTGGTGCTGAGCCATTAGTTAATAGAATGAAAGTCATTTCTTTTGAGAAAACTTTCTCTTTAATATTTCACTCTTCTAAACAAAGCTTTTATATTTGTGAGTGTATTTTAAAACCTGATTGACAAGGTGGGTGAGGTAATATCTTTTATTGGACCAACTTCTGTCGGTGAGAGAGAGACAAGCTTATACAGAGCTCTTCTTCTGGTGCAAGCTTGAAAGCCTGTCTCTTTCTCTCTCTCACCAACAGAAGTTGGCCCAGTAAAAGATATCACTTCACCCACCTTGTGTCTCTAGTAAAATAGTTGGAGAATTTTTTTTCTTCCTAACCTCTAAAGACAGGACAAGAAGCAATGGGCTTAAATTGCAGCAAGGGAGGTTTAGGTTGGACATTAGGAAAAACTTCCTAACTGTCAGGATGATTAAGCACTGAAATAAATTGCCTAGGGAGGTTGTGGAATCTCCATCACTGGAGATTTTTAAGAGCAGGTTAGACAAATGCCTGTCAGGGATGGTCTAGATCAGGGGTCAGCAAGCTTTGGCATGCAGCCCATCAGGGAATCTGCTGGTGGGCCATGAGACATTTTGCTGATGTTGACTGTCCACAGGCACAGCCCCCTCCCTGCAGCTCCCAGTGGCTGCGGTTCACTGTTCCCAGCCAATGGGAGCTGCGGGAAGCGGCAGGCCGCAGGGACATGCTGGCCACCGCTTCCCACAGCTCCCATTGGCCAGGAACGGTGAACTGAAGCCACTGGGAGCTGCAGTGGACCATGCCTGCGGATAGTCAACGTAAACAAAATGTCTCGCGGACCGCCAGCAGATTACCCTGATGGGCCGCGTGCTGAAGGTTGCCGACCCCTGGTCTAGATAATACTTAATCCTGCCATGACTGGAGGTCCCTTCTAGTCCTATGATTTTATGATTCTATCCTGGGACTGACATGGCTACAATAACACTGCATATTTTAAAATCCAACATTTTAAACAGAAAATTCAGGATATTATTTTATCTGAACTTTTCTTTAAGAGTATCTCAGCCTGATTGGTGTCTGGAATTCAAGACTTTTTCTTCACTACAAAATGTAGTACCTGTTTTCCAGCATCAATGTCACTGCGCCAGTGCAAGGCAACAATGTAAGTGCTAATGTGGACTGGGGCTTGTGACATTATGCCATAAAGTACTGAGCCTGCCCTATAGTCATGCTTACACTTTGAAGCTGCACCTGGAAAATGGTGGGAAATGTTGTGGAGTCATCCAGCCTGGAATGTGGTGTATGGACATAACTTCTGTTTTGGAAGAACTCAGAAGAAGGCATTATGGAGTGTGGTAGAGTTAGGCAAAAAATAAATTCAAATCCAACTAGTTTGCTTAGGGGTCTCCTCCTGTTGACAAATTGGGTCACTGTACAGCCTGGACTTCATAGAGTAGTCTGAGCACCAATCAACCCAGCTTTGAGCCAAATGACATTTTCATATAATTTAGTACTTATGATGCGACACATTGATAGATTCTAATGGTATAATTATTGAAAATATTAATCACTGTTTTGAAAAGTTTGGAAAACAGATTACTAAGGGTGGATTACTAAGGGTGGGCCAGAGGGAATCAGGCACCCAACTCCCTTAAACCCTTTAGAAATCCTAGCCTAAATGGTTTTTTTAATCTAATAAAAATACCAGCAGCAAAAATATGCATAAGGGCCGGTGAAGATGACCGTGGACCCAGAAATATTACTGGACTTTTTTTGCAGCTAATGCAGTGTTTATCTGCAGTTTAACTGCAGTGCATTTTGTTGTGCTTTCAATGACCATAGTTGTGCTTTATGTTTTATTTGGCTACTTCGTGCCTTTATAAATGGGCTTTTTTAATTGCCTTTGTTAATATGCCACTGGTTGCCAACCTGAAGCAATAATGATTTATCTTGGTTAGTTCACTTTTTATTGATGCTAAGTAACAAAAAACTCTTCACAATGACCCACATGCCCTTTCAATTGAATGGGACTTAACATTGTCTCTTCTGTTTCATAATGATGTTAATGTAAGTCCATGGGGAAAACTTTATAGTGTCAAGGTGAAATGAGACAACCTGAGTGCAATCTTCTGGAAATTGTTCAGATTTCAAGGTCTTGTCAAAATTATGCCAGTGTAGGTCTTTAAAATCATTACAATGGCTAATTGCAGGATGAAATGAAATTGTTTTAGGGCAGCTACATTAATAATCTTAGGCCACTATGATATAACATTAAAATTGTGTCTGTACAAGCGTTTGCAGACAATATTAAAATGAATAGCGCAAACAAATCTCATCAGTGTAGGTTTACAGATAAAGTAATGGTTATGTAAAGACACTGGCAAGGCATTATCAGTGCAGTTCCCTAGAGGTAACATCAGATATAAAAAAAAATACGCCAGGAAGCTGTCAATGTGTTCATAGAATTATTCAGAAAGAATAAAAATAGTTTTAAGTCTATGGACTCTGAGGTCCATTGGGGATTTAATCTGCTTTCAGCCACTGATATAGCTGGACCTGGACAACCCCCTAGTGCTATTTGTCCTGGTGGAGATTTCCTCAGTTTCAAATAGGCTGGTTACACTAGAGATTTGCACAGGTGCAGTACACTGGTTGCTGGTCACTAATAGCTGTTGTTTAATATGTTTTTATTATTCTGAGTTTGTGTGCACTTTGGGGAAAGGAGTTTAGTAGAGCTTGTGATTCTCTGATAAGTCACCTTTTTCAGTTATTAGCATTATAGCCAACTAAAGTAGTCCACTGTTATGAACTCTTCTGGATAGACAGCATGTGCTGTAGTAAATAAAACGTCTTGAGTTAAAAGAAAAGGAGTACTTGTGGCACTTTAGAGACTAACCAATTTATTTGAGCATGAGCTTTCGTGAGCTACACAGCTCACTTCATCGGATGCATACTGTGGAAACTGCAGAAGACATTATATACACAGAGACCATGAAACAATATCTCCTCCCACCCCACTCTCCTGCTGGTAATAGCTTATCTAAAGTGATCATCAAGTTGGGCCATTTCCAGCACAAATCCAGGTTTTCTCACCCTCCGCCCCCCCCCCCCCCGCCCCCCACAAACCTGGATTTGTGCTGGAAATGGCCCAACTTGATGATCACTTTAGATAAGCTATTACCAGCAGGAGAGTGGGGTGGGAGGAGGTATTGTTTCATGGTCTCTGTGTATATAATGTCTTCTGCAGTTTCCACAGTATGCATCCGATGAAGTGAGCTGTAGCTTACGAAAGCTCATGCTCAAATAAATTGGTTAGTCTCTAAGGTGCCACAAGTACTCCTTTTCTTTTTGAGAATACAGACTAACACGGCTGTTACTCTGAAACCTGTCATCTTGAGTTAAGTAAGGGTTGGGAGACAACCTTATCTTAAAAGTGAATTTAATTCTGAACTGGTACATTCAAGTCTCATGCTTCATTTTACTGAGATTTTGCATTTGATATATTTTGGTGCTGGGAATGATCTCAGTACATTCACTAGAAATTATTTTTTGTAGGTTTCACAATGAGCAACCAGTGTGTATCTTTAAGTTATAACCTACAATGTAGTGTTGTAGAAACTAATTCAGCATAGAAGCATTCTTGAAATGTCTGACCTTTTACCTTAGGCAAAGGTTTTTCCACTGTGGCACAAACAAACTTGGATTCCAGTAACGTGATAGAAATAAATAATGACTGGTAGTATTATGATGCATGTACCACTTTCAAATAATTTTTTCCCTTACAGACTTTAACAGTATAATTCACTTCACCCATATAGAACTTGTGTAGGCAGGCTTTGTGTGTGTGAGGTATGTGCTGGGAATCTGAGGAGAGGGTAGAATCCTTCCAATCAAGGGCCAGGATTCGGGTTCAGGAACAATTTTTACAGGGGGGGTACTGACGATGGAAACCAAGCCGGTGGTGCAGTAGCACCCCTATTCCAGCACCAGTGGCCAGGATGTGGGTTTATAGTACAGTCCCATGCAACTTCTCTACCCTCTGGGTTAGAATAGCACCCACAGTCACTCCATGTCACTTGTGCAGATTGTCAGGGCTCCAGAGGCACCCTGCCCCAGATCTGAGCCCAAACTGCCTTCCATAACAACTTAAATAGGTCAGCATGTAGACGCCCTCCAGTGTGCCCGAGGGGCCAGATGCTGTGCTAGGATCTATCTTCTCTGCACAGCTCTGCTGCTGCAAATGAGCCCCAAAGCAGCTATATTTTCCCCAGCTGGCATTCTCTCAGCATGGGGAAGCATCAGCAGGTGCAGATGCAGATCAGTAGGAGCAGCTCCTATGCTTTCCTCTCCACAGTTGATGACCTAGAGGATGTATTGGATTTGGGGACTAGTTTAGGCCACTGCACACTGCTCTTCAGCTCTCCCTGGCTGGCACACAGCATCTTGGAGGCTGTTACTAGCTGGTGTAAATCTTAGACCTATGCCAGAACCACAGCTGTCTCCCTTGCACTCTCAGCAATTGGTTTTGCTCTCAGTCTGTACTGTTTTCTGTCTTCAGCTGACAGATGGATTAATAATTTTCTTCTATCCATTATTGTGAAGGGGGGAAGTAAATTTGAGTTTTAATTTAAGCTTATAATATCTTAAATTCCTCCCATGCTACATTGGCCTTAACTGCTTATCCAGTTTACGGCGACATAAAACAAAAGAACAATTATTTTCACTAGAACACATCTGCGATAATGGCTCACAGAGTTTAATTTTTCCCTTGGTTTCCTGAAAGACTTTGTTTTGACACCTGCAAACCACCTTTTCAAAATCAAAGTGAGCTTTTCTCTTCATGTCATTCTGCCACCCAAGTAGAGCCGACAATAAAATCCAAAGTAAGAAACAGAGCAATTATAAACACGGTTTCCTTCAGTGCTTGTGCTGTTTTTAGCTTTGTTATTCTCCCTAGGAGAAACTTGTGTCTAATGTTTGAAACTTAGCATGCAAAATTAATAAAAACTGACAATTAGACTGAACAATATAAAATACAACCAAGGGATCCTTTTCTATGTGATCTGTCTTGAAGACATCAGTTTGTTCGTAAATTACAGACTCCTTGCTCTCAAACTCCATTATTAATTTATTTAACAAGGTAATGGTAAAATATTTACCTGGAATTATTTACAATAGCCAGCTCTGAGCCAGCTTTTTTCCCCAGAGAAACCAAAACCAAAAATAGTTTTTATACTTCCAATAAGCACATGTTGTACGATGAAACTCCATTAAGTACACAATATTTCGTAGTGAAAGAGAAGCATGAAAGAGACCAAGTTGTAAACTGGGGGTGAGGGAGATTTAGTTGTTCTTCTGTATGCATGTCCACATAGGATCAGATGTTCCAGATGTCAGGACTGGGATGTGGGTGGTCTGGCTTAATGGTTGGAGTGAGAGCAAGGAGGGGACAGGAACTAGAGCTGAAGAGTCAGAGCTGTAGTTTGGAGCCAAGGAACAGAGCCAGAGACAGGAGCCGGAGCTGGTGTAAACTGGGGCAAAGCAAGAAATCAGGCTGGGAGCTCAGCAGGATACATCTGGAGCTGGGTTGGAAACAATGCAGGAGCAGGGCAGGCACAGAAGCGATCATAGCTGCAGGCAGAGGCATTGAGCTGCCAGCAAACTATTGCTGGCCTTAAGAGCCTGCCTGCTGGCTCCCTTCAGCCAGTGAGTGGGTCAGCCAACCAGGCGCTCCTGCCGCATGCCATCTGTGCTCATTAGTCCACCTGGAGACTGAGCTAGCCAGTCCCATGCTTAGCTGCAGGCCCTCGTTCTTGACACCAGACATATTGGGGGAAAACTATGGATTGATTTAAACCCAGTGCAGTTTCGCAGAGAACAGTGGAGTCAGATGAGGTGTAAATCAGCACATAATTTAGCCCTTAGATGGTTTGAGAATAAATTAAATTTCTCTGGCACTGTTTTGAATGATCTTGTGGTCCCTTTCTTCATTTGCAATGTTAATGTTCATAGTATTCCCAGTTCTTAGGCTAATATAAGTGGCTCGCTGGTAGTTTGGCATTCATGGGTTAGATTAAGTTCACTGGAAGCGTATTGTTCTGTGGGCACTGCATCAACTGCCTTTACTGTTTACACAGCACGGTGCCACTAAAGTAGTCCCACAAGGTTAAGTACTTTTCAGGAGTAAGACGATTCATCAAAGTAGAAATATCTTCTTTTTTTGGTTGTTTTTCTTTCTCAATAGTTACTAGGAAGCTAACAGGGTGATAATTCAGATTTAGACCCTCAGTAGTATTTTTAAACTGGGAATTCCTTACTTACATTTTTGTTCTTTTTGCACAAAACAATATATAACACCCTGCAACCAACAGCTGCAGAATTTCACCCAATTTATAGAGTTTTAGGAGTTTTGTTTTTACTTTTAAAGAATGATTTTGATGCACTAAAGTAGTATTACTGTCAAAGAATTGGTCACATGATCACTAACCACATTGTTGGATTTTATTGTATTTCCAAGCCATTTGCTATAATCATCAGTAAGCTATTGCTGTTAAAGTATGTTTTAAAAAAAAGTAAAGAAGAATATAATTAGAAAGGAAAAGGAATAGATTTGAGATTATCTATTACAAAACCTTTTCTTCAGAGACAAATGTGTTGAAGAATGATGACAACCTTCCATTAGTTCAATTAACTGATTCTATCCATGGCTTGTTTGTCTTATTGTAACAAGACAAAAACAAGTGTAGGTTTCCTTTTAAACAATTCTTTTATCAGTTGTTTCTAAAAGAAGCAGTTGTTCAGTTTGACAAATAACTATTTGGATGTAGACTGAACACAGGCTAGAAGACAAGAGCAGAATCTTTACGACAACTTAGGAGACTGTCTGGGAGTCTTTAGCTCTAGGATAGAAGGAGTTCATTCCAAAGCCCACTGTAGGTGATGAGAGTATCTCCTGATTTTGGTGGGCATTGGATGAGGTCCATGATGAGCAAAGCCTAAGATGAACTCCACCTTTCCCACATGTTCTGTGGCTAGTGCAGTGAAACATTAAAAATATAGGATGGGGAGCCAGAGTGCAGCTGAATTGCTAATGGAAAGGGTAACATTTCTTCTGTTCTTGGAGACTGTTCTTTGTGACTAAATCATGGTTGATTTAATTGGCTTTAGTGAGCAGAGTCCCAAATGCAAACCCTGTTGGCCACGCTTTTGTGAAGAGCTCTGAGCATTTAGGAAATTTATAGTGGAACCCTAACAACTTTTTAGAATTAATAATATCAAAAGACATTTACTGAAACATTGTAGAAATGCCTGGAAAAAAACGTGTATTAAGTGTTGACTTCAACTGCTCAGACAAAACATAAATAGTTGTTTGAAAAGAATGATACGGTCAGCTAAGAAACAAATTCATATAAGTAGTTCAAATGGTTGGAGGCTGAGTCATGCAGTTTACCTTGAATGGGTGTTCATTTGACTATAAGGAATTGTTTACACATACATTTATTGCTTGGCAAGCTGGTGTGTAAATCTAACCTTCCCTAGCCTGCTTGCACTAAGGGTCCATGCGGACCCTGCTGCTGCATACTAAAATTTGCTCTGGTCTACTTTTGTTTGAAAGTGGTGTAACCACACACTTTCTGGGTGTGGTGTTCTGTCCCATCTAGTTGCACCAAGAGAGAGAGATTAATGAGTTTGCTCTACAGCCTTAGCTAACAGCCATGTGGGTTTTAGCTCATGCGGTAGAGGCTCATGCACCAAGCTCTAGAAGTCCCAAGTTCGATTCTGCCTGCGGACGACTGGGGTCTGTTGGTACCACTAGATGGGACAGAACCCCACACCCAGAAGGTGTGTGGGCTACAGTGGAGTAGATCAAAGTGCACCGTGGAAGTTTTAGTGCATGGCAGCTTGGTCCACAGAGACACTTAGGGCTTGTCTACAAGGTGGAGTGATGCACATTACAGCACTGTGATGATTAAAGCACACTAGTTTGTTGTGCATTATTTGGACGATGTAGACTCTGCTGGCATGCATTAAATCTTCCCTAGTGTGCTTTAATGCAGCACTATGTTAAATTGGGCTCGGGAACATTTAGTGTGCAACAGCAAGGTCTACACGGATAATTAATGTGCAACGCATTATTGCAGTGTAGAAATCACACCCTCATAGTGAGCATTTCCCCTCCATGTAGACAAGCCCAAAGTATGCAGCAGGCTAGCATAGGTTAGATGTATACTCCAGCTAGCTACAAACCAAGTGTTCATGTAGACAAGGCCTAATAAACCAGTCCAACCAAGCCAATCTCAAGATGTCACCTATAGAGATCGGCTCAAATCACAACCTTATCTGTATGTCAGTACACATACAATTAATACTGGAGAAAGAAGAGACCAGGAGCTTGCGCTAGATGAAGGCAGAGCCAGGGTAATCATTGTCATTCTGGGTTTGTTTGGTTGGGACAATCTGAAGCCATATGGACTTTGAGATGTATCATGTTTTGTCCAATTGCACTTGTTATACTTAATATAGAATGGCAGCCACCACTAAGTAATAAAAATAGATGATGTTTTGCTGGCTCACACTGGTATCCTTAACATGTAGTGTGCATTTAGGCACTGCTTGGACCAAATACAAATGACAACTTTTCCCCAGTAATGTTTTTCTGGTTAAAAATGTATAGAAGTCTTTACTTCTTTGTAATTGCTTTGCCTAGAAGTAGCACATTCCTGTTCCACTTGGAAAATACTTTAACTTGTGATATTATAATATTTTCTCTGTTCACAAACTTTCCATATTTTAGTCTAGAGCCTGCACACCTGAAGGAGTGGTATATTTCTGAGCAATAGTTTGTTAGCAGCAGTTGAAAAGCTGCACTAATCATCAAACACAAACATTAGTATCTCTGGGACTGTAACAGTCGCTGTACTCCAGACATAAATAGTTCTTTGTACATTGCTGAGCTTGTTAGTTTGTTACTCATGGGGAGATATGAATATTTGTATATTTGATTTATAAGCTCTTCATTAAGAGACTTGTCACTGAGGGAAAGCAATTTTTTCAGTAATGCGGAGAATACAATTTTCTCCCTCTAATATTTAACAAATACCAAAGTTCTCAATTATCCCATCTTACTCCAGTCTTGGATCCTAGTTAAGAATTCATTACAGACTACTAGTAATAGTTGTTTTCATTTATATAGCTCCAATTATTCAAGAATTTCAAAACACTGTACAAATATTTTTGCCAACAAAACACTCTTGTAAGGTAGATGGTGAAATAGAATATAGAATGAAGTGTCACTTCATGCATCACTGGGGTGCAATGTAAAATACTACAAAATAGGTTAAAACAAGAATTGGAAAAGAAGTTGACTACTGGGTTTAAATGAAATTTCAATAATTAGCTGAGCTGGACTTTGTCCATGCTGAATGCCTCAGCTCTTGTGAAAAATGCTGTGAGATCTTTTTGTAGCCAAACATGGTCAGGAACTCATTTTTAATATTGTACCTAAAAGATGGTGCCCCTAGTGTGCCACAGCAACTATATCCATACTGGGGCACAGGTCCATAGCTGACCATAATCTACGTGTTCCTTTTGGGTCATTAGCTAAATACTCAGCTTATGAGATCTATCAGGGTGCAGTACAGGATGTTATGGTGACTAGTTCCACAAAGTCAGACTCTCTGGCCCTCTCCTATATTATTCAAAAGCAAGGGAAGGAAGCACTGGACCCAAGATGAGTCAGACAGTTTGGGTGAAGAAAAGCTATGATGAGTCAGAAAACTGCAAAGTGAGGAAGGGATAGGAGAAAGAAAGGAGGATTGGTGATAAGATGACTGGAAGCAGAAAGAAAAGGCTTTCTGAGAAGAGTTTTAAATGGAATTATTAACATGCACATATAGCTATAAAGCTTTGAAAATACAGTAATGCTGCAAAACGCACCCATTTATCTTACTGATCCAACTTACCCTAAAACAAAGGGGGAGGTAGAGGGAACCAGAGGTCGGATGCTGATGATTGGGTCTTGTCTACATTAAGAGTGCCATATTTTCCAATGCACCATCCTGACAGCTGCTAGCAGCTGGGATGTTCTTGCTGACAATCCGAAGCCTTAAACTCTGGGGAGGAGTGGGCTAGAAACAGTGCATTCCCACAGGAGGAACATGACTTTCAAATTTGCCCTCCCCGTTCATTCCACAGAACCTGAGTGGTGATTTTAAAATGTTGTGACTGCACCTAAAGGTTGTGTTGTGCATATATTGTGTATGTTAAAAACTTCTATTTGGGGCAGAAGTGGGTAGCAGAATTTAAGGGACTCAAAGTTGGTGACTCACATTATTGTAGCCACATCCCTTTTTACTTCTTATATTGTCACTACCCAACCTTTTTTCCGTTGAGTGCTGGAAAAATAGTAGGTTTTGGTGGAGTTTATTGGGCCTGGACTGACCCCATGATGTTCCGCTTTGGGCTGTGCTGGATTCTGTGGCATGTGTTATACAGAGGTCTGATTAGCAGATCACAATGGTTTCTTTGAGCTTGGAATCTATGAATCAATGTTAGTAGATAAAAGTTTGTACATTAGAAACATTCTGCTCGTTCTAACCATTCAATAAATTTTGACTGGAAAAAAATATGTTGGAAAATAAGTGTGTCCCCTTTCTGCAAGCTAGTGGCTCCTATTTTAAATGTACAGTGGAAAGGCACCACTTTATTGTTTACGTGCAGCATGTTGCTGTTTTGCACAACATAACCACATGCCTCGCCCAGCTCACAAAAACAGGCCTCCCCGCTGAAGATTTAAAATAAAATGTACTGTGCATTTATTTTTAGACAGAAAAGAAAAAGTTAATTCTTCTCATTCACCAGGTGTTTAATAGAGCAATTTTTTTCTGGTAGAAAGATGACAGATACTGTAAGGCAATGGAATGAATGATATATGGGTAGTAAGATTCTGATTTTGAGAAGGGAACTACCTAAAGACTGAGTGAGATTTTTGCGAGTTCTAAGCACTCACAATGAGAACTGGATTTTTAATATTTCAGCTCTTATTTAAGTACCTCAGATAAAGTGGCCAGATTTTCAAATTTAATTGAGAATGGGAGTTGCTGGGCAGCACATTGAGCATTTGTGAGAGTCTGGCTGCTTTGTTTAGACGTGAAAATGGGACCTGAGCTCTTTTTAAAAACTTGGTTGCTTATTTAGCTGCTTAAATGTTATTAGATGCTGAGGTCCTTTGAGAATCTGGCTCTGTACATTGAGTATTTAAAATCTTAAATAAGGTAGGAGCAGTCTGCCTGTTAATGTACATCCCATTAGAGTGCTAAAGCTTGACAGGGTTGGAGCATTTGATCATCGCAAAGTCCAGTCTTGAGGATATGGTAATCCAAACTTTGGACTGTTTTTTCCTAAGGACTGTCTTACTGTCTTGTTTCTGATATAATTTTCTGGTATGGTTACTGACCATTATGAGGCTGGCTAGCTGAAGGGTGGTATACCCAGTAGGTCTGGTATCTGTTTATTGGTCCAACTTGACGTTCATATATTTCGTCTTGAGCTTACATTTTGTTAGATGCTGAAGGACCTTTGGGTATGAACACCTTGGTAGTTAAAATATATTGTTTTATAATAAAAAAAAGGTATAATGAGAGTGATGGGGAGCACACAGATCGAAGAGCTGTTTGTCCTCATCAGAGCATGTTTGCCCATACTGGCTTATGGTTGAAATGTCTCTTTTTAAGAACAGTTTGTGAAATGGGCTCTCTGACACACTTGGCGATTCCACTCTCTTTTTATCTGAAACAAGGATGTAAAAAGCACCTGACAATAAAATATAATTGAAGACACAAGATGCACGGTCCGTTTTCTACAATGTGAAGATAGAGTCTGGTTCATGTGGAGGCCGTTTGTCACTCCAAGTTCTCTTGCAGCCTAACAACAGCTGTATGTGCCAGAAGAAGGGAGTGAGAATACTACAGTTACTTACCATCACTACTTGCTTCACCAGCCTCATTCTCAGAGGTGTAAAGGAGACAAGCAGATGTGTGCTCTGAGATATTTTCTCTCTTGGTGTGAAATGTTTTATAATTCTCAATGGCAATACAAATCCTGATCTGTTCTGCAAATGCTGTATTCACCCAATTTAACCATTCTAGCATGTATTATATTTTAAGCAACGTGTCATGAAAACATAGTAAACTATGCCTCGAGTAATATGTCTCAAAAGATAAGGTTCCACTTTCACAAATGAAATACTTTGGGCCGATTCTTCTACCCTTCCTCTGTTGCATAGTAATTTATTCTGAAAGTAGTCCCATTAATCTGAATGAGCATCATTGTATACATCTGGGCATATCTAGCACATAAGTGTTTGAAAAATTATTATAATATCAGATTAGCTCTACTGTTTACTGAAGCTCTAGCTTGAATCTAGAAATGTGTCAGGAATACTCATATTTCCTTACTGCATAACAAAAAGAAAATTTGGTACACTAATAACTGGGTTTACTATTAATCTTAATTTGTAGATGTTCATTTAGGTTAAATTTGATCTTTGATCAGGTGTAAAAAGATTTTACAATAATATTTAAAATATTTAAGTTGACTGTTATCTACTGTCCTTGTTATTAGTTGCAGATGAAATTTGGCCAAACATTGGCAAATCATTCCTAACCAAAGGATACTAGGATACTTCAGCAAAATTACACTGAATCTTTCTTTTAAATGCAGGATGGGACAATGGAAAACTTCATGTGATGACAGTTTACGTTCATCCTGCAAAACCTTTCCAAAGAGCCATTTAAAGGTTCCTTTCCCACTTCAGCTAAGAGAATCAACACGTCGTTGGTCCTTGCTTCTGAAGGTATTGTACCATACCATGACTGTAGTGCACATGAATAAAATATCCTTTCCTAGTTTTCTTTCCTGCTTTTGTAAACATTTACAGTTCCAATAGGATGGAAGCATGGTTACATTAGAATGAAATTTATGCCTTTTCATATGAGTTTTACATAATTCCCTTAAACATCTTTGAACAGACAGTCTATGGTAAAATAAATTGGTTAACCATGGCCTCCATTTAGACACACAAGTTTACTATTCTATACATTAGATTACGCCCCATTTAACTTTTTAACTCGTTTTTTTGTGTATCCTATCCTATCCTAAACTACTTCCTCTTCACCCCATTAATGTGTATTATCTTTGACTTCTGCTAGCTTTCATAAACTGCCTTTCCCAACTTGCTCTAAAACAAATTTTGCACACTGTGTAAACTCAGAAACCCTTCCTTGTTTTATTATTACCAGTAATAGAACAGAGTTCAACTCAAACCCTCTTCCTGGGTTAAGTCGTTCTCAAGGTTCCGACAGTCTACCCCAGCTTACATCCTCTCTCTTTAATAACTCACTCTCACCTCCCTTATTTCAGGATAGGTTGAGGAGCCACCAGGCAATGAGTCAGAACCACCCATTTAACCCTTTCCCAGCACAATCAACACTTGCTAACATAGTGGTGTGTTTCAGGCTACAAATATCAGCTTGTTGCAAATACATTTTTAATTTTCTGATCGTTCTGTTGCATAATATATGCTCTCTTGTGGTTTGTAAAATTTGATATTTTTATGCTTTGTGGAAAAATAAAATATGCCAATAACAAAACATTATAACAATAAAGCAAGATGGTAGAAATGCCATAAAATTACATTGATGAACCTGAGAAAATTCCAAACAGCAGAAATCATCTTGTTAAGAAGTAAATCATGAAACATATCCATCAGCTTGTAAGAGAGTATGACTCATATCTACTAGCTGCAAGCTCTTCATTTGTCCTTCATTTTTCTGCAGTACTGTTGATTTAGAAATTGCTTTTGAGCAATTGTCTTAATTTAACTTTTAAAGTCTCTGGGTTGTAAAAATGACAGTAATAGGTATATATAAAAGTTACATATTTTTGTCTCCTTCTTTGTAACAAACTGCCATCCAAGAACATTTGAAATGATAGCATACAGCTTTATTTTTTCCAATGAGCAGTAAAAATGACTAAACAGCAGAACAGTTAACATTATGAGTTGCAGTTAGGTATTGTGGTCCTAAATTGAGAACATGATAATAACTTTTCAGGATGTCCAATGTAGCTCTCAAGCCTGCCATAATGCATACTTTCATATAGTTTATCGCTTTAATATTATCCTGCTAGCTAGTTCAAATCATAGTATGATAAAATTCCTTTCAAGGAAATTCCGACAACATAATGAAGAACAATGTTTATATGAAACTTAATGATACTTTCTTTGGGCCAAAATTGAACATTTGGGCTGGTTACATTTCGTTAGCTGGTGACATACAAAGGCTAATCATTTTGGTCACGAAAAACAGCTTGTAACTTTTTAATCTATGTACATGTGCCAGAGGGCAAAACTGAAATTCTTTGCATTTCATTCTAAAATTGCACACTACAAACAACAATAAAGAGTTTATTTCTGTGGGACTAAGAGACGCACCATGCAAGTTGAAATACCATAGTGCATAATTTCTGATCTAGATTTTCTTTTTTTTACAGTAATGGTGGCAGTGGATTCTTACGAAGTTGGTAGGCATTCTTCACAGTCCATTCAGGATGCTGTAAACTTGAGAGCAGGTTCAGAAAATTAGAGATGCTACACAACCAAATGCTTCACTTAGTACATTTTAAAATAAATGAAGCTAGAGGGACAATCTAGCACAGTGGTGAGCTTACAGTATTGTTCATCTCTTCACTCATTCAGACACTTCTGCACTCTCTGTACTTTCCATACAAGGCTATTATGAAATCTGAAGGAAAACTGCACCCATTTTGCTTAGCCCCACAGTCTAAATGTTCACTAGGGAACTTGTGAAATCGATTTGGCTTAATAAATTTTTTAATTACAGTTGATATTTCTGAGACTACTGCTGAAAGAAATCATTGTACTGTAAAGAAATGTCTTGGTGAGACAGTGCAGGAGCCCAATGGAACATATTTTAAAACCATGTCTGCAATTTCAATAATGGTTCCCCCGATAACTGAAATGTAACCAACAGTGTTTAAATATCACAGATCTTTTTGTTAATAACCAGTGCTTGGATGGTTGGCAGTGATAGTGTGTTCCAATTTTTTCTCCTGTTTTTCAGTCAGCAGCAATGAGAAGTGTGGGAAGCAATGAGAAGAAAAGTTATTGTTGCAAACAGGAGTTTTGAGAGAGAATTCTCATTAGATGGCTCCACAAATAGGTTCAGTGCCATGCTCTCCCCCACTCCCACCTCAAGGGTCCAAGGAAGGGTCTGTGGTCATACAGCATGACTGGGCTATGTAGCTCTAGCTTTATACCAATGAGTGGGCAGGGCAAAGGATTTTGGCTATTAGCGTATTTACTGAACCTATATTGTTCTTGATATTAGACTGCATGTAGTTGTCATTAGGTTTGAGAAAGAGAGTTTCTTACTGTTGGATGCCAATCAAATAAAGTCTTTAACAGCTAGTCAATGTGAAAAGAATATTAAATATCCTCTCAAGCCCTAATCATGTAATCACGTATGCACATGCTTAAACACGCAAAGAGACTCACTGAAGACAATGGAACTTGTGTTTAAAGTTAAGTTTTGTCTAAATGTTTGCACTTTGATCAAATGCAATTGATTTGTACTCAGATGCATGTTTTTAGACTTTACCTTTTCCCAGGAGTTACTAATTAGTTTTTAGGATTTACTCAGTTGTTGGTACTCAGCTGTCCTAAGAAAAATATTAATCTTTAGTTCAATATACATTATTATTACCCCATACATCATGCTGGCAATTTAGCATTCTTGAACCAGAAAGATGAAATTAGAAACATCTTGAGAAGAGCCTTCTTGTTATCAATCATGTCATCTTGAACATGTTTAGAAGCTTGCTTCTGGCACCAGGAATGGATGTTTTATTCAAAAGAAGGTATTTAAAGAAAGTGACAGTGCTTTTCAATTTCAACTTTTCAAACCCAAGAACTCTTTCAAGTCCTCCATGCCATGTGGATTCCAGCATTCCAATGATTAAGACCATTTTCAGTTATACATGCTTTTTTCATTATTTTCTCATAGCTTTTTGGTAAATTTTCAGCACCCAGTGTGGGAAATTAGACACACAAATCCCTTGCAACTATGAATTAAAACTGCACAGACAGTGGGGGAATGGGCACATATAAAGAAGAACCAATACAAACTAGCCAAAACTTGAACAAAACCTATTACAAGCTATTGAAAAATGTAGACAGCTGTCTTTTTTATTGTTGTGAACCTCATACTTCCTACTTGCAGCCAGGGAAGTGAAATGCCAAAGGATAAGAAGAAAAGTTATTGTTGCAAACAAGAGTTTTGAGAGAGAATTCTCATTAGATGGCTCCATGAATTTCATG
Source organism: Eretmochelys imbricata (assembly GCF_965152235.1). Lineage (NCBI taxonomy): Eukaryota > Metazoa > Chordata > Testudines > Cheloniidae > Eretmochelys > Eretmochelys imbricata. Next base: position 26,782,078 of record NC_135583.1, read on the forward strand.
TATCCAAGAATTCCGGAGTTGTAACTGGATTTGGATAAACATGCAGACTCCTGGATTCTTGGCTGAAGTGAACGCTTCAATCTTTCCAACTTTGCATTTATCTAGTGCCCTTTAATTCTGATCTGAAATTCTCCCTCAGCTTCCAGTACTGGTTGTCAACACAAAAAAGATTACCATGGTCTTAAAATTTGCACAAACAAATTATCGTTAGTAACTGAGACCCGTTTAACTCATTCAGATTTGATCTAAGTTTCATTTGGGCTTCATTCTTCACAGAATTCAGAATCAATTCATACAAGTGGGAAATGTTACTTTTCCCACCCAACTCAAATCTGAGTGTTTGCTCCTCTAACAATCTGATTGCAAGCCCAGGTGAAAATATGTTTTCAGTGTTTTGACACCATAATTGTATTTGGTTTTTTGTATGGTGAAAACCTGTAGTTAGCAGCTTTGCTCCTCGGAATGAATTCAATCATATAGATTCAGGCTGAGAAAACAGACTTATGCTGAGTTTCTGTTAAAAAACCAAACAAAAAACAAAGTCCTGCACCATAACTGACCATAAACATTTCTCTAAGTTCTAAGTAGTTATACAGCCCATTAAGCAGAACTTAGAAGGCTATCTGCAATAGTACCATCTGATGACTCACCATAATGTGCCACTCGCTACACTTTTCCTGGAGAAGAAAAAGAAACGTTACCAAGTTTACTATTACCAGAGATATGAAATTTATTCTAAGTATTGAAAAAGTTGCCATTTAACTTCAAACCCTGTTGAGATCTGAGTTTCTGAGCAAATATATACAGATTCAACCTCTCAGGTGTTTTTACAACAAGGCCATTGTGGATGTCATAATGGTTGCCTATGTCTTTTATTTTCTCTGGGGATTCTCACAGTGAACCTTCAGTTCTGGTAAGCAGGTTTTGTAAACTTCTACTTGTGAAAAAAATAAACTGCTGTCTTGGTCTGGAAAGGGAGTTTCTTGAGTCATAATCAGAATTAAACTTGGCTTGCTGTAATTTGAGCCAAAGTATTTGATTTTGCATTAAAATTGCCTGCTCCAGATAAGCTCTTATTGCAACTGGGCTCTGATTGTGCCAGGTTGTCATTGTTGGCCATTGTGATTCTATATGCGCACTCCACGGATCCACAAACCCATGGGATCCAGAGTCAGAGTGGGCAGAGTTTGGAGTGAAACTCCTCCCAGTTTAGGAAGAAACAACTCTAAGCTGTATGGAGAACCCCTGTCCCCCCATAGAAATAATACATGATAGGCCACAGAGGTGCCCTTTTACTAAGAGATGGAAGACACAGCTGGGAGACATGGGAAGAGAACACCTGAGAAAGGGAATTCTCACTCCCTAACCCAGCAGCTGGTGAAAGTGGTCGAGCTCAAGGGAGCATCTTCCAAAGGGTGCTGTACCACTTCAGCTACCATGTGTGCTGCCCATGAGCCCTTGGAGGCAGCCAGAGTAAAGTCCAAGTCAACCAGAATTCTTCCTAGTGTGCCCATTATGGTGTGACCCCTTCTCAGTGTTCACAAAGCAGATATGTATTAAAGCGAGGTGTGTTAGTATGCTTTGTCTAGTTAGTTGTGTTCTGCAAAGGAAGATTTTTCCCAGTTGTCTGTACACGCATGTCAGTTAGAGAACTGAGGCAGGTGCAGATGTTTGAAGGTCAATGTCTGTCTCCTTAAGCAGCTGCACAGATGGCAAGTTCTACCTGTGAACCAATCTGAATTAACCTCATTGTTTTAAAACAATTAAGTTTCAGGAGCAATATGTGGCTAATTAACAGTACTGAAGCTTGGCATGGGAAGAGACTAGCTGTTCAATTTTCATTAAAAAATATATCAAGCTACATGACACAGTGTTAGATTGCTGTATATCAACTCCAGACAATGACATTGCTATAAATAGTATTAACAGTCTGACTTAGGAAAAAGCAAGAGAATTTACGGATGAGGTAGCAAATCATAGCTCAGATTTCAGCCTTCACCAATCCTGTTGTCAGAAAACATAGCTAATTAAGGGGAGAGGAAAGCTCGTTAGCATGACATAAAATGGAGCTTCCATCCCAGATATTTAACAGGTCCCAACTTTTGACATACCCCGTAAAACTGCTTACTGATATCTCACGTAAAACGTTTTCAAAAGCTATGACCCCTATCCAGCAGCCCTTACTCAGGTAAGAAGACCCTTTACTTTAATGGGGATATTCACCTGAATAAGGATTGTAGGATCAGGCTCTATATTTGGAGAAAATACTGCCTCTACTTTCCGTTTATGGGGGCAAGAGGAGTGAAAATAGAGGGAAGGAACTTTTCCATAAAAAGGCAGATCTGTGTGATTTATGATTGGCTGCATTAACTGCACGAACACCCCACTGGAAATCATAACACCCAAACTTGGTGCCGTCTATGGTATGTCAATGAGCATTGGGCTTTGTCACCATCTTATAGCTTCTTTCCCTTAGCTCTCTCTAGTCTTTCCAGTTCTCAGCTAGTCAGCAGCTACTGCATTATGAGGCTGAGTGCAGGCTGCAGGCACAGAGAATAGAAGAGAGTACGTCCTCCTTGTCCCCTACCAAGTTTATGCTCCACCCAATGAGTTCTCCTACTCATCTCTATTGAGCAGTCATACCTGTAGAGGAGGATCCAGGACTTGGTAATGGTTAGAACCACTACCCCACCAGGTAAGTGGTTAGTAGACACTTAGACGTCAACTTTGTCACCCTGGCAAGGAGCCATCTCTTGGTGACCTGAACCAAGAGGGGTTACATCACTAAGCACAACTATCTCAGACAGCGTATGGCTTATCTGAGTAGGTCAGCCATATCCCTTGCTGTGTACATCTACAGTATAATGGCCACAGACCTACTGACAGCCACATGAGATATGTATAAGGACACCACAGTCCAGGGCCTCACAAAAAAGTAAAGGTCTTAAACATGGATCTGAATGATGGAGGTGGCTCTGTCTGGGTCTAGTGAAAAGGAGGCGTAGCTGAGTGTCATTAGCGTATTGAGGACATTGTCCAACAAATGCATTACAAACTCTTCTGCTAGCTTTACAAAGATTGACAGGACTTTGCCCTGTAGCACACCACAACTAAAAGCCCTCATGGTGGAGGAGCAGTCACCCAGAGCCAGTCTCTGGCCTCTGCTCCCTCTGAAAGGCATGAGCAAATTAGTGTTTGTCTACTCTTGCCCTGACATTTAGGGATGGGGCCTTGTGTGTGGCCAGAGGTGTGACCTGCTAATTGGGCCAACCCTGAGTCTGCTTCACCAGACATTGGGCTTGATAGGAAGGTGTCCCTGTCCCCAGGTGATTCTGCCTTTGTTTTCACAGCTGTTTCACAGATGTGAGAGTTGGCCATTTTAACATTCTTTTCCTATTAGCAGAGGCAATAGATGAAATGCTTGCAGTTAGACTTTAAAATTAAGCTCCTTTTTGGAGAAGTACTAGAAAATAAATTCTGCATTTGTCTTACTATTGAAAAACAATAGCTTATTTTTCAATTGTAGATAAATAAAATAGATAAATTTGACAGGAATGCTGAAAAGACCTTCACTAGCTTTATGAATCATATCAGAAAAGTATGAAAACCAGAACATCTTTAAAAGTAGTATGAGGAGCATCAGACACTTAAAAAAATGTATACATTACTCAATCCAATTTAAATCAAATAGGCTTTATGTCTTTTCAGGTAGTTGCCTTCTAATTGGAACTGCATCCATTTGAATTATTGCTTTTAGAGGAAAAAGGATGAGAGACCACCTTGATTTGTAGCTTGATTTTCCCCACTGGGTATATGTAGAAGTGAGAAGCAGTCAATAAAGATAGTACTTTTAAGGCTGAACTGAATATAGAAAGCTAAAGCCAATACTTTGTCACTAATTATGTCTGATAGGGATAATTGCTCCCATTATATAACACCCTTTTATTTATCACCTTTCTAAAGCGTTACCATAGAAATCAGAAGGTTACACACACATATTTATTTGAGACAAACTTATAGCTGCAAAAATAAATAAATAAAATAAATAAATACATCCACATTTAATTTGTATTGCAAGTATGTCACATTTCTTGTTTTTATGAAGCTTTTAACTTCCCAAGTTATTGTAATTGAAGTTCCTCTTCTGACATCTGAAATGTATAGTAGTGGCATTGAAACGATTTCAGAGAGACTGTTCATAAATTTTGCATGGAAGTTTTTATCTCTGACCCTAACCACCCAACATCTATCCTTGTTTTATTCTCAAAGCTTTAAAAATAAACGCTTTTGATTATATGGGAAAAAATTATTAAACTGTGGAAAGTGCTGGTTCTTCATGTGCAGCAATGACCCTTCTACATACCTAGGTATATAGATGATAAAAATGCATAGATTCTAGTATTACAAGGAAGTGCTTGAGTCATCGACCAGTGCTACTCAAAGTGGTGGTCCGCGGACCGGTGCTGGTCCGCAAGCCATCAGCTGCTGGTCTACGCGCACATTTGAAAAAAAAAAATTGCCGGTCCCCCACATCAGATAGCTTGAGAAGCACTGATCTAGTCTACCTTTCTACAAAAGTGAAGCACTGGAATCCTTCTGCCATCCATCTGAAAAGGGCAAATTGTCCCCATGGATGCACACATGGAGCTCCAACTGCAATCAGTTTGAACCCCAGGCATTCATCTGAAGGCAAATTTTGGACACAAGTTTTAACTTTCTTTGGAATGTATCCAGTGATGTTGTGTTATGGTTCTTTCCCTGGGGGCATGATTCCTGTGCCTGAATGAGCTCTCTCTTTAAAATGTGTCCCTGGTTCCTAGTGTGGACTTTTTTTTTCTAGCTGCAGTCCAATTACTCTCGGGCTTTCCACACCTGACTATCCTGAGCAATTCCTTCCTTGTGTTGTTTCCATATTTACAACCCTTTGCCAGATCTCCTATCTGCTGCGTCTTTGCACTGCTACCTAGTTCCTCACATACAATGGCCTACATCCTCAGCTGGTGTAAATTCACTTAGCTTCACACTGGCTTGGTGTAAGTCAATGGAGCTACCATAGATGTACAGCATCAGAGGATCTAGCCCAGTATCTTTAATCATTTTTATAGCACTTCTCCAGGCAATCAAGGACATTACTGGACTGCAGAACCTCAGACTAAGTTGCAGTCTTAGGAGAAAATTCAAACTTTGGTTGCATGGAGACTCCCATGGATTTAAATAGATGCTCTGTGTACACATGCAAGGGTACAATGTAACCTTTCCTGAGACTGAATAGAGAAGAACGATCATTTATCTAGGCTTATGAGATATACCAGGATAACATTTGCTTTTTTTGGCAATAGGTTAATGCTGGATGTCAGGTTTATTTCTTACTTTCCCTACCCCCAATCAACGTAACTAACGCCGAAAAATTAGAACAGCTAACAGTAAATAAATAGATTAAATGAAATACAGATGAAGGGGTGGAGAGAGAGATGCATTAATTTTGTTCTTTAAATGCTACCAGATTGCATCTAGTTTTCAAATGTTTTCTGGGGGAGGGTTTCCAAATCTGTCAAATTAAGCCTGTTTCCTTGGTAACTATCTCATTCTCCCAACCTTCTGTAGGGACAATTGCTTCTCTTTGCTGTGCAGTGAGGATGAAAGGAAAAAAAATAGAGAGGGAACAGGGGAGCCCAAGTGGGCAAATACCATATGGCTGAGGGGGGCTACGGGTCTAGAGCTCAGCATGGTGGTTAGGTGGAGACAGGGAGCAGCCACTACATATGTCATGCTTTCCTCCTAGTGGCTATGGTGCTGTTCCATCTGGATGCAGGTTTCAGAGTAGCAGCCGTGTTAGTCTGTATCCGCAAAAAGAAAAGGAGTACTTGTGGCACCTTAGAGACTAAGAAATTTATTTGAGCATAAGCTTTCATGAGCTTTTGCATATACCATAAACTGCAGGCACAAACAAAATAATATGGATGTCTTATTTTCAGATACGGCAGCTCAGACAATATTTACTACATTCTACCCTTTGTGACTGCAGTTAATCACATAAATTTATGCCTAGAGTTCAAGTGGAGGCTCATTTGAAGATGTGGCCCTTAGAGTTCAAAAGTGTTCTTTACGATAAATATACAGCCAATGCTTTCTTCTTTATTGTGCCAGAAGAGTAGAATTAGGCAAGGCTTCAGTGTGCTAAACCTCAGTAAACTTCTACACCTCGGTAGACTTTTCCTCCATTTCTCCCCCAAACTTTAGTTAGGGCTTGAGGCCTTTGGGAGCTTTCCATCGCCAGTTAAAATCATAGTTTTCTTTCTCATCTGTCATGACCAATTTAGAATATTGCTCTGAAGACCTTCTCCACCTAAGTCTGGCAGGATAGTCTGAGCTTTACAACACTAATGGCAGTCGGCTGTCCTATATGATGATGTGTATCCTGCACATTATATCTCACTTGGTTGCTTTTCTGTGTGTAAAGAACCAGTTTGCCCATTTCTAATTCATTGAGATAGGCTCTCTCGTGAGTCTTTCTTACTGCAACTGTAATGCCTACAAAAATTGAGAGCCTATTATAACGGAGAGCCTAAAAACTATTCTTCTCTCTTCTCATCCCAGCAGCTGAATCCTGTCCGATTAACAAACAGACTTATTTATTTAAAGGAAACAGTTATTGTCTTCAACCTTCCCTACCTTCTGAGCTGCAGATTTCTGTAATCCCAGACCTAATTTAGTTATTTTTTATATAACGGAAATAGATTTTTGGTAGTGCACCTCTCACATAAGCAGAAAAAGAGTGGGTGTCAGAAATTACAAGGTGCAGTAATACAACAGAATGGGGGCCGTATTGGTTATGTGTTAGAGGAAGCATGTGCTGTTGTTATAAAAGATATATCAATGATTTCTTTTTCTGTATTCTTCCTACTTGATCCATCTTTCTTCAAGTTCAGTTGTTCCCCCTGGTTGACAGAAATGTTTCATATAATATTATATAAAGCTAGGAAACTGACTTGTCCTCAGACGTTTCCCAAATGGATTGCCCCGTCTTTCTGATCATTTCTTCCCCCATCTTCTTCTGGGCGTGAATCAAGACTGAGGTGCTCAGTGATGGAATCATCAGCAGTGCACTTACAGAAAGAGCAACTCCATATTCGTGAAGCATGATCAGTCAGACATAAATCTAATGAGATAAATGTTCGTGAACTTGGTCATCAGAGTTTGTGTCTCGGAAGGTTTACTTAAAAGCCACAACCCTTTGTTTCTTGAGATCATCTGAATGCTTTATCTATAGCTAAGAAGACAAACTATAATCCAAAAGACTACATAGAGAGTAAACGGGAGGCTAATGATACCTCCAGTGTGCATATCATGTTTACTTTGACTTTTATAAAGAGGTAATTTGCAAGAGTGGAGATAATCCCACTGTATTTTATAATTTAAATGTCAGTTGGAATGTATGCTGACATGCAACTGATTAACAGCAAACTTTGGTGGCAAATTAATTAGTATTTAATCCAGAGGCTGTATTAAGAGGCAATGTGATAAAAATAACTTTTTTTCTCCCAATAGTTGTTCAATTCAAATGCACAAACTATCTCTGTAGTTTTTTGGAGTTTTGCATGTTTTATTTAAAGAACTAAATAATCATCTCTAGTTTATATAAAAATAGGCGTAAACACAACAAACAGTTACAATATAATTTGGATGGGAGTATTTTAATGGATTTAGAAGTGAAGTTCTTATGATGAAGGAGTAATTGTAAATTTTTAAAAGAAAAACAAATGCCAATAAACGTGGCAAAAATCTGGCTTTTTATTTGTTGATCTGAGCATCTTTTTTTTTTATTATTTATTTTCCTTTCTCTCTTCATTTCTTCCTGCCAAGAACAATGTGTGTAGTATTTAGAATACCATTTATCGTTCAACACCTCTTTGTTTCCACTTGGAAGTGTATGTGACTGTAAAAAAGATTTCTGTGCTCCTACATGGATTTTTGTGTAAATATTTTATTTTATTGCTTTCCCTTCTTCCGTCAACATCCTTCCATTTGATTCTATCTTACTGGAACCCATAATGATATTCTCCTTTGCTGATAAGGTTTATTCTGCTTCATGCTCCCTGTTGGAAGAGTTGTGCCACTGTGGAAAGAAATTAATGTAGATTTCTAATGACTATGGCCTCTATTCAGCAGGAAGGATCTCCCAATTTGGCATTTTGGAAAAAAGCAACTGAGCAGAAAATGAGAGTGGACAATGGAGCTGTCTGTCATCAGTGTCCATAAGTGTCTGTCTGTGTAAGAAATTATTCAAAGGCATTTTTTTTTATTCGATAGGACCACACATTTCTATATTGATGGCCAGGATCACTAGTATGTGTCTGTTTCCCTGGTAAGCCAATTTGGCAAACTTTTTTTTCCAACTACTTAATTCCTTTCTAGTAGCATGCATTCAGACAAGGACATTATGCCTTAAATCAACAGTTTAATTTCCTTTTCAGTTCATTATTACTGATCTGCTTTGTTATTTCTAAAGCATGTTTCCCAAAATATCAGGGTGCTGCCCACGGAGAACAACAAACACAGCAATGCGCACAACATTGAATCAGAACCTAGTATAAAAGAGAGAGGTATCAGAATAACCCCACCCACCTTAAACCAGGAAAAGTGAAAGTAATGTAACCTACACCAAAACTAATGATCATAACAAACCTTTCCTCTGAAATAATGAGAAGATAGACTGATTTTTGCTGAAAAACTGTCTAGGCTATTTTATATGTTCTGGAAAACTCAGTGTAGTAAGCAAGATTGATCCTCAAGAACAATCAAAATTTCATTTACTGTGACTTATTGGGTTGCATAAGACGTGGTAGCATTTTAGGTTGCATCTACCTGGATTGAGGGGACTTTTGTGAGATCAGGCCATTGTGATTTGCTTTTCAGAGTACTTGTCTACATGAGAATGAATCTTATCAAAATGTAATATGGAAACTTAAATGACAGGGTTGGTTTTGGTGCTGTCTCAAGCATGTGTTTTGTAATTGCCTGCATGTACTATTATGACATGCCATCATAATCTCTGTAGCTGTGTTATAGTGCTTTGTATAGATCAGGGGTGATTCTGAAATAGATTTATATCAGTGTAATTCTTGTAAACAAATTATTTCTAATCCTTGGACATTTGTGATTTTTCTTAAAAATCTAATAAAATTCTAAGACTAGATCCTTAGCTGTTGTAAATCAGTACAGCTCCATTGAAGTCAACAGGGCTGACTTCACATCACACGATTTACACCAGCTTAAGATCTTGTCTGTACACTGGAGAATAGTAACAAAAATTAACTATGAATAAAAGCATGATCCCCTCCACCCCCCAAATGAAGTTATCCCTTAGAAAGCATGGAGGGATGTCCCATGGTTTATGTTGTCTGTACCGACTGACCATGCTGCATTGCCCTTAATGATATTTGTACTCTGTGACTCTCCTCCTCTTAAAAATATTTTTCAGATATTGCAAACTTTCTTCTGAGGCTGCCTGGCCTGTTTTCAACAATCCAAGTCAGACCTACTGTTGCTAAATGTCAGCAATGCAACCACGCACACGAGGAATCAACACCTCCTCTCTCTCTGTCTGTCTCCTTCCTCCACATGGCAAATGGCAAGTTTGCAGGAAAAGCACAACAGTCTCTCTCGTTCTCTCTTGTTCTCTCTCTCTCTTCCCTGCTCCCCCAGTACTTCTTGTTATTTAATGGATGTGAAATATCCACAGAATACCCCTCTCATACCATTTCCAGTGTCAGCCAAGCCAAGAGAGACACATGATTTGAGAAAAGATCATTCAGTCCAAACATAGGCTAAAGCTTGCCCTGAAGTCAATGGACACTTTCCAGAGTGTGAGCTCTCTTTACAGGCTTGGTTTCAGTCTGAGGCAAACATTTTAGAATATATTTTTATCTGACTTAATTTGCCCTGATGCCTACCAGGGAAAAACTGTCCTGAACTTTTATGCCACATTCCAAGCAAACCTTTTATGGTCATTTTAAGGTTTGGTTGATTCCAATTGCTTGTTGTTTTCCATTTTCAGACTGCCCTTGCACTCTCTAGTACAGTTTCCAGCTTGAAGCAGGAGTGTCAAAATACCACGAGGAAGCCTGTCTTTGTGAGGTCTACTGCCCAATTCTACAGAATCAACAGGTGTGGATAGTTCAGATAAGCATCCAAACGTCCCTAATATATAAGTTTTGCTCATTGCTAATTTCTACCATAATGGTGAATGGTTGAAGGTTCTGACTTTTAAGTGTGCTGGTGAAATCTGAACTGAACTGAACTGTCAGGAGAGCTTAGACAGAAATAGAAAGTGCTGCCTTATGGCTTATCTCTGTTGCAATTTCATGCATAATGTTCCAAGCTAATTATCCAAAAAGCAGGAAACAGTGTTGTAGCATACACCTTTAAAAACTGCTAGGAAATCTCCACTTAATTTGAGACTTTGTTCTGATTCAGATTTATGGCATGGAGCAAGACATTCAGAATCACCCCAAACTTATGCTGGCTGGGAATTTTCAATCTTGGAGCACTGTCAAGATGTTTATTTTACAGGATCTCATCCTTTCATAGTACGATTCTGCTCAATTAAATATTTAATGAACTGTTAACTATTAGGATCTCTTTTATGAAACAAAGAAAACCCTTGCTCAGGTATTCAGTAGGGCTGTCAAGCGATTAAAAAAATTAATCTCGATTAATCGCGCGATTAATCGTGCTGTTAAACAATAATAGAATACCATTTATTTAAATCTTTGTGGATGTTTTCTACATTTTCAAATATGTTGATTTCAATAACAACACAGAATACAAAGTGTACAATGCTCACTTTATATTTATTTTTGATTACAAATATATGCACTGTAATAAACAAAATAAATGGTATTTTTCAATTCATCTAATACACATACTGTAGTGCAATCTCTTTATCACTAAAGTTGAACTAGCAAATGTAGAATTATGTGCAAAAAATAACTGCATTCAAAAATAAAACAATGTAAAATTTTAAAGCCTACAAGTCCACTCAGTCCTTCTTCAGCCAATCACTCAGACAAACAAGTTTGGTTACTATTTGCAGGAGATAAAGCTACCTGCTTCTTGTTTACAATGTCACCTGAAAGTGAGGACAGGCATTTGCATGGAACTATTGTAGCTGGCATCGCAAGATTTTTACGAGCCAGATGTGCTAAAGATTCATATGTCCCTTCATGCATCAACCACCATTTCAGAGGACACGTGTTCTGCTCGATAATGATCCAAAGCAGTGCGGACCAATGCATGTTCATTTTCATCATCTGAGTCAGATGCCACCAGCAGAAGGTTGTTTTGTTTTTTGGTGGTTCGGGTTCTATAGTTTCCGTATCTGAGTGTTGCTCTTTGAAGACTTCTGAAAGCATGCTCCTCATCCCTCTCAGATTTTGGATGACACTTCAGATTCTTAAACCTTGGGTCAAGTGCTTTAGCTGTTTTTAGAAATCTCATATTGGTACCTTCTTTGCATTTCGTCAAATCTGCAGTGAAAGTGTTCTTAAAATGAACATGTGCTGGATCATCATCTGAGATTGCTATAACATGAGATATATGCAGAATGCGGGTAAAAGAGACCAGGAGTTCTCCCCGAAGGAGTTCAGTCACAAATTTAATTAACACATTATTTTTTTTTTTATGAGCATCATCAGCATGGAAGCATGTCCTCTGTAATGGTGGCCAAAGCATGGAGGGGCATTGAGGTATAGAATCATAGGACTGGAAGGGACCTCAAGAGGTCATCTAGTCCAGTCCCCTGCACACATATGAATGTTGTTTGTCTTAGCAATTGGCTGAACAAGAAGTAGGACTGAGTGGACTTGTAGGCTCTAAAGTTTTACATTGTTTTGTTTTTAGTGCAGTTATGTAACAAAAATCTACATTTTCATAATAAAGAGAATGCACTACAGTACTTATGAGGTGAATTGAAAAAATACTATTTCTTTTGTTTATCATTTTTACAGTGCAAATATTTGTAATAAAATAATAATTTAAAGTGAGCACTCTACAATTTTTATTCTGTGTTGTAATTGAAATCAATATATTTGAAAATGTAGAAAAACATCTACAATACTTAATAAATTTCAGTTGGTATTCTATTGTTTAACAATGCTATTAAAACTGCGATTAATTGCAATTAATTTTTTGAGTTAATTGCATGAGTTAACTGCGATGAATCGACAGCCTTAGTATTCAGATTTTAAATTTCACCCTATTACGATGCATATGGGTATCAGAAACATCATTTAGTTTAAGTAGGGCTATATTATTCATCAAAGTACAATCTTGTAAAAGGATTTTCATTGAGTTGATCAGTTACATTTGACTTTACTGACAGACTGAGTCGAGTGTCTTTTCATTTTGCAGATTGATTGGAATGTAAGATTAATTTAGTGGATTCAGAGTCACTTTGCTATAAAACCTTTTGTCTGTATACTTTTTTTCCTGGAAAATCTTGAAGACTGATGCTATCTTTTTATAGAGAGCGTAGTAGAACAATATGTGGTTATCCTGTATTCCTTTCTGATATAATTATTAAAAAACACAAATTATTATACTACAATTAAATTACCAGTAGTGGAACTGCAAAGCCCCCACAGATAAAGATGCTTCATCGACTGTTTATCTGTGAAATCTAAACCAGGAACAAACAGCAGTTTTTCCTTTTATACGTTGTTGAGGCACTTTTGTGTGTTGTTCTGATTTCAGTGCTATTTTAGAGGAGCCGTCCTTCTGTTTTTGGATGGAATCAAATCGTATCTGCAGGAGAATGCAGACAAATAAAGCACACGACCCATGTAGTATGAGTCAGTTAACATTTCAAGTAGAGCCTCACCTCAAGATATTAGGCTGCAAGCAGATTTATGTAACCAAGGTCTAAGATCCTGTAGAAGGCAGTATTGCCAATCTGAAGTGTTCAGAATTATGAATCAGGTCTTGTCAAGGTTCCTCCCCAACTCTGAACTCTAGGGTACAGATGTGGGGACCTGCATGAAAAACCTCCTAAGCTTATCTTTACCAGCTTAGGTCAAAAACTTCCCCAAGGTACAAAATATTCCCCCCGTTGTCCTTGGACTGGCCGCTACCACCACCAAACTAATACTGGTTACTGGGGAAGAGCTGTTTGGACACGTCCTTCCCCCCAAAATACTTCCCAAAACCTTGCACCCCACTTCCTGGACAAGGTTTGGTAAAAAAGCCTCACCAATTTGCCTAGGTGACTACAGACCCAGACCCTTGGATCTTAAGAACAATGAACAATCTTCCCAACACTTGCACCCCCCCTTTCCTGGGAAATGTTGGATAAAAAGCCTCACCAATTTGCATAGGTGACCACAGACCCAAACCCTTGGATCTGAGAACAATGAAAAAGCATTCAGTTTTCTTACAAGAAGACTTAATAAAAATAGAAGTAAATAGAAATAAAGAAATCCCCCCTGTAAAATCAGGATGGTAGATATCTTACAGGGTAATTAGATTCAAAAACATAGAGAACCCCTCTAGGCAAAACCTTAAGTTACAAAAAAGATACACAGACAGAAATAGTTATTCTATTCAGCACAATTCTTTTCTCAGCCATTTAAAGAAATCATAATCTAACACATACCTAGCTAGATTACTTACTAAAAGTTCTAAGACTCCATTCCTGGTCTATCCCTGGCAAAGACGACTACAGACAGACACAGACCCTTTGTTTCTCTCCCTCCTCCCAGCTTTTGAAAGTATCTTGTCTCCTCATTGGTCATTTTGGTCAGGTGCCAGCGAGGTTACCTTTAGCTTCTTAACCCTTTACAGGAGAGAGGAGCTTTCCCCTGGCCAGGAGGGATTCCAAAGGGGTTTACCCTTCCCTTTATATTTATGACAGGTCTCCTAAAATCAATTGATTGCCTTAAAAATAATGATACTTAAAAAAAACATTTTGAGCTCTTTTTATTTTCCTTCTGGTTTCTGAATCTTTAGGCGGTACGTGCTTCATGTTTCCAAGCTTTTTTCTGCAACCAGGCTACAGTACTTGGGAAGCAATAACCACAATAACAAACAATGGGATCCTAAACACTGTGGGATTGGATTATGCCATCCAATTCCTGTCTATTCCCCCTTCCCACTCCTTACCCCCATCATATTTCAGGGACCCCTCTCACAAGTCACTGCTCCTTCAGTAGATCCAGACTCTTTGCACTTAAACAGGATAGAAGAAGTGCCTCTTGAATATCAGCAAAGGGATTCTATTCCCACAAGTATTTGATCCACAAGTCCAAGGGAGTAGGTTGGGAAGTGCATCTGGGGACATTAAAAATTCAGGGTTTGAGAACAGAACAGGAAGTATCTCTTCATATCAATGCTCTGGAGCTTCAAGACATTTACAATATGTGCCATGCCTTTCAGGCACAGATCAACTGCACAGCAGTTCATATCCTCACAATCAATACAATCACAATGTATTTTGTAAGCAAGGCGGGAGGAGCCTTTTCCAATTAGCTTTGTCAGGAAGGAGTAAAGTTTTGGCAATTGTGCATTATGGAAAACATCATTTCCACAGGTTCTCAGAATCACTTGGCTGATCACCTCAGCAGGAACTTCTCCAGAAGTTGTGAACAGTCTCTGAAAAGCAATGTATTGTGGTCCATTTTTAAGGAATGGGGGCATTCTGATGGTCAACCTATTTGCAATGAAAGCCAACAAGAAATGAAGTCAATATTGCTCTCGAATGGGTCTCAGTCTGGGCTCTTTAACTGATGCTTTCTGTTTGAATTGAGGATCAGTCCAGATGCGTGACTTCCCCCTGATCCCGCTCATCCCTGGTGATTCTCAAGCTGAAGCTGGATCATGCCAAGTTGATACTCGTTGCATTGGCTTGGCTGAGACAATGCTGGCTCTCTGAATTTCATGGTCTGTCTGTTGCACGGGTGGGCAATAATTTTTGCAGGGGGGCCACAAATTTTGGTAAGTCGTCACGGGCCGCACATTTCTATTATATTAATGGAGAGGGTGAGGGGTCTTGGAGGGAGTTTGGGTGCAGGATGGAGCTCTGGGCTGGTGGAGAGTGTTGGGGTGCAGAAGAAGGTGAGGGATGTGGACTCTGGAAAGGAGTTTGGTGCAGCAGGGGGCTCCAGGCTGGCGCAGGGGATTGGGTTGCAGGTGGGGGTACAGAGTCTGGGAGGCAGTTTGGGTACAGGAGGGGGTTCTGACCTGGGGGAGATATACAGATTCGCTATAGCTTTTCTCTTACTAGTGCACGTCCAATTTGCTGTTATTTCCATTGGTAAATCATGTTATCTAGACCTATTCATAATGGACCAAATTCTCTGGTTTTGAGTGAGCAAAACTCCAGCTTGGTCCAATGTTTGCAAAAGATTAACACAACAAAAAGGACATTTTGGAAGACTTTCTTGTAGTTTTCTGCACACTATAATTCTCTAATTTGGTTCCATTGTTTTAGTTCTTTAATTATTTCTGCTAACACTTATATCCCACACCACCTTTGAGAGGAATGTATCTATATTAAGAAAATACATAAAAGCTGGCAAATAAATTGTCTTTTGCAGCTGTTCAGTTGTACAGGAAATGATTAGTATCAATAATGGAGGAAGGAGACTTTGAAACAGGACTCTGTGCTTTACCATTGTGATATCTTGGAAAATCTCACCTGTTGAATGAGTCTGGAAAAAACCTGGCAAGCATTAATCAATAGGGAATTTAGAAACGTGGACACATTTTAATAAAAAAATGATGCACTAGAGATCTTTGCTGTGTAAGAGAAGATGATTTGGAGGAGAATTATATGTCTTTTTTTGGGAAAAGTAGGTTAAATAACAGTCCACTGTTTTGCAAAAGAAGAAACAACATTGACAGATAGGAATTGGATTGACTCAACATTGACTGCTCACTCATAAGATGACCTAAATGCCTGCACAATAAGAAGGTGTAAGGCAATGGTTCTCAACCTGGTGTCCGGCATGCCCTGAGGGGCCGCAAGTGGATTTCAGGGGGTCCGCCAAGTAGGGCAGGCATTGGACTTGCTAGGGCTCAGGGCAGAAAGCCTCAGCCCCATGGGGCTGAAGCCCAGGGCCCTGAGCCCTGCCACCCGGGGCTGAAGCTGAAGCCTGAGCAGTGTAGCTTTTCAGGGGCCCCTCTGGCATGGGGCCCCAGGAAATTGCCGTGCTTGCTACCCCCTTGCTACCTACTGGCCCTGGCTTTTATATGCAACCCTTCCTCCCCCAGTTATTTTGATACAAGTGGGCCATGGAATTTTTATAGCATGGTGGGGGGGGGGGTGGCTCAGAAAGAAAAAGTTTGAGAACCCCTGGTGTAAGGCACTCCTTACTTCCCTTTGCGGCTACTTGCATCATGGGTCACAATGAGGGGGGTGAGGAGAGTGGCCAGTGCAGAACTCCGATCCACCTCCTGCATAGGTGGGCAGGGCAAGATCAGAAGTGGGTGGAGCCAAGGAAGTGGGAAGTAAGCTGCATAGGCACGGGAACTAGGGCTGCAGATGGTGCTGCAGCACCCCCACATCCCCCGGCATTCCTGGCTGCCACCCCCGCACGCCCGGCGTCCCAGCTGCCAGCCCCACGCCCAGGGCTTTGCTCCCAGCCCCACGCCCAGGGCTTTGCTCCCAGCCTCAGTTCTGGGTGTGTGGGTGTGGGTGGGTGGACAGGGGTAAGGGGCTGGCTTTCAGAACCCATACTATTAAAAATGTTCCAGCTCCACTGATAAGCTGTGCCAGGAAAAAAGATGGGCACATCTTACTTCTCTTACAGAGCAAGGGGGAAGCAAGGACTGAACCGTGACTTTCAAAAGACAGTTTGGTCCCTAGTCCAATCCTGCACAACTACTTGCTGCCCCTTAACTGAGGGGAGATTGTAAAATACTGCTACCAGCTAACGGAGGTGCTCCATTAACTTAAGTGGTAACAGCCTGTGATTTGCAACTAAAACTTCTAGCTCTGCCAATGATCTGTGGTGAGGGGAACCATTACACCAGCAGTATTTATCTGATAGATTAGAGGTGTTTGCTGTCCCCATTTGATCTGCTTCCAGCCTCTGGTGATTTACTGAACAATCATATGCTAGGGAACCCTGCTTTTTGGGAGCCACAACATCTATTCCCTCCCCCTTCTCGGGATTATCAGAGGTGACCATTTCTCAGCAAGGTTAGATAATTGTGCCATGGTTGGCACTGTTGTCCTTTAGGATTTTTGTCAGCACCTGGTCTGCTGGGACTTTTTCATCTGCACTGTTTTAGAATTCCATTTTCCCTGTAGTGGATTTCCTGCTCTGCAGGATGAATTCCGTTGAAGAACACTGAGATCCTGTACAGAAAAGACTAACTTCTAGAATATTTGCATTGTTTGTAATGTTCAAGTGGTGGGGTAATAATCAGTAAGGAATTTAGATATATAAGTTGAGCAGCTGCTAATAGTCAGCACAGCACATAGGTGCAGCAGCTCTGAGGATGGAATTGTCAGCTGTGAGTAGCTGTTAAGTTGCTAAGGTCTAAAAACTATAAAAAGTTGAGCTTTGCTTTTAGATGGATGTTTTCTTTGCCTGAATTAATCTTCCCGGTTGTTTCAACATCATTTAGTGAGAATAAATAATGAACAGAAAGAAGAGATGCTTTTAAAAACCACTTTACTCTGAGCTGCTTTCAAATGTGTGTGTTTGTTTGTATATGAACTTAACCAAACATTTCTAGGCTTTTTCTGGTTTATTTCAGTTTTTTCAGAGAAGCCTTCATTATAATTAATTATTGTCACAGGCTTGCTCAGGAGAAATAGATGGAGTTAGAATAACATATTTTCTAACACATCTGATTTTGCATAGTTTGTAAAAAGTTATTTCTGAACATCACTGTTTTGAACTTATGAACAGTCTAGCTTTTTGTTTTTAAATAGACACCAGCTGTGATATTTTCTTTCATTCATTCAGCTAATTTCCCCATATTTAAATAGCTTGAGAGTTATGTTAAGGTTCTGGTCTGTTCAAAAATCAAATTAAAATTCTGATTTCTGCTGCATCTGGCATTTCTTACTCACATTTAGTGACTAGCTCAGATCTTCTTACATGATAGTTGCAATTTTAGAAGTAAAAACCAAACCAAAACCAAACAAACAAAAAAAGAAAAAGACAAGAAAAAAGAATAGATAAAGGCAAACTAACAACCATTTCCCTTTTACATTTGCAACATACAACACAAAGTGATTTACTTTTTCATGTTGCTGGTATGGGCATGCAGTTCTTTCTTCCTTTAGGTAATTAGGAAGCATGAGATTTTATGTAATGTTTGAAAAGAAATATATTTTGGTGGGTTTTTTTGTTTGTTACATTGTTCATTGTATAATGTGTTTTTGGAAAATATGGTATATGTCCACTCGAAAGAATCAGTTTTCCTAACTGCTAAGTACCCTCAGTTCAGAAAAAAATGGCATGTTTAATATACCTGAATCCCTCACAGTTCTAACTGGTTGCTGTCAAACTAGTCAAAGAAACACCAGGCTTTCAAAGTGAGGGAAAGCAGCCTTTTTGAAAAGCCAAAAGGCCTATCACAACTCCCACTGAATTCTCTCCATTAACTTCAATGGGACTTGAATCAGGCCAAAAGAGGCCTGAAAATAATGTGTCTGAAATAGGAAAAGTCAATCCTTATCCTGCACATTTGGAAAATTGTTTAAACTACTGAGCCAAAGCAGTGGCTAGAAGCTGTTTTGGATCAGAGTTGAAGATTTAATACTGTAACTTCAACTCTTCCAAACATCTGCTGTAGCAGGTCATATATTCTTGCCCTAATAAAGGGGAAATGATCTGCTCACACAGATATTAGAAAGAAAAGATTCTTTAAAATAACCATTTCTTTCTGGAAGATGGAGAGGTAGTTCAGGTTAAGCGAAGACTACGCAGTTGGGTTAGGCTGGGGATCCACAGGGCTGTAGCGAGAGCTTTTTGTGAATTGCCAGCCTCTATGGACTGGAATGACCCTTTCACAAAGTTTCATCGGATGTTTGTGCCTCGGTGGCAGAGGAACTCTTGGCCATTTCAACTAGAAGGACAATTCACTAGTTTGTTGCAAGTAGTTGACTTCAGTATAAACACCCTCACAACATCAATGTACCAACCCCTGAGGGAACTAGTTAGATTTCAGCAGCTTTCTTGGTATACACATATACTAGAATGGAAGATCAATGAATTATGAAGTATGTTTACCGAGGGATGCTGGTACACAGCTGGCAAACACATGGTCACCAAAAGGTCTGTGGGCATGATAAGACTGCCAATGATGGACATATTCAGCCAGATGACCTTAAGGATCTAGCTTGAGACCAATCCGCGTGGCACTTGATCTGCAAGGAGATTATGTCCCTTTGCAGCACGATGATGGCCTCCTCAGACCCATTCCTTGTGTCTCACCGAGGGAATGAAGAAAAGGCTATTGGAATAAGGTAGTATCATTCTCGTGGCACACCTATCTACTTTTTAAAAAAGATCTTGGGAAGACTATACTGTTAAGGCCCTACTTAACTTGCGATATTGTGGACTCTGCAACATTAGTCTTCCACTGCTCTGTTGACAGTGGGAGCCCCAGCTGCCCCGGGGCTGACAGCGGGAGTCCCTGCTGTCAGCCCCAGGAGGCCTCTGTCAGCTCTGGGGCCCTGTTTTCTGCCCTGGGTGGCTGGCGGCGAGGGGAAAAGTCATAAGGGAGGGCACTACTGCAAATAATAAGGTCCATTTTCACTTTTCTGCAATTTTCCACGGCTTGCCTGCAACTCAGCCGCAATTTTTTGACAATCATCCCTCAGTTCAAGTAGGGCCCTTATATACTGTCTTATTTCAAACCAGGAATGAAGGTCTGTACAACTGATTCAGGCCTTCCTGTTAGATTTCGCTATTAGTAATCGTCTTGGTTTGGTGCTTAAAAATTACCCAGAAACTGAAGGGTGTAAATTCACAATGAGAGTCACCTTTAAACTTCCCAACGCCTGAGCCCATCCCGTTCCCAGTTCCACATGTGGCCGCTCCATATCTCTGGTAGTTTCCCCCACTCCACTCCTTCCTAACTCTTAGCAGTTTACAGAATCTTCTCTTCCCATCTTCTCCACTGCATCACCAACTACTCCTGTATGAAATAACTGATTGCTTCTCATTGGTGTGACTGACAGTCATCGGGCACACTAAAAATCCTGTCATGAGAGGTGCTAGCTTCCATTTCTGGAGTGTTTTTCTAGTTAATGGTGAAGGATGGTCAAGATAAGGATTGGGGCCATTTTTTTGGGCAAATTGTTGGCAACGCTTGTTCTTCTCAATCCATATTATGAGCCCAGCTACCTTGCTGATAATGTGCACCACATCAATAAAACAGACTTGTAGAATAGCAAATATACGCTTCCTTAGTCTTAGCTTATCTAGTCTGATATGATTTTCCAATTAGAAAGAAGTGGAAAGGACAGACCAAGGGAAGACAGAACAGTTACCTGATCACAATATAATATTTGAAGCAACTGAAAAAACAATTTGGTTCCATTCTTCGGCTGTTGTGTCTGAGTTATTATGTAACTTGTCCAAAGAAGAGAGAACATTTCGGTGATGGTGCCTGGTGGATTAATCTAAAATATAAACTTTCCATCTTTTGTCTCAGGTTTTGTTTCCAATATAAACAACAACGTTTGTTTTAAGTAAAAGAGGGCAGGAACCAGAACATTCCACATCTCCATGTGTGGACTTCAGGTTTGTGTTCTAGTTCTTTCTCTTCTTTTACAGTTAAAGTGCAGCTTGTTGAACACCCCCCTCCCCTGGCCCCCCTTCTCAGCTTCCCAGGCTGGTGGTGGGGGAGCTTGGGGCTTCTGCTCGGTGGTGGGGTTAGGGGCTTCTACCAGAGATGACTGGTGCCTGCTGAGAGTGGGCACAATTTAAAGGTTTGCCACCACAACCAACAACTTGAATCGCGCCCCCACCCCCCCCGCCCTCGTTACTCTTCACAGCATCTCCCAGGTGTTAGCTCTTTATGGGGAGGTAGCTGCAGACAGCTGGGAGCTGCAGGGCGGGGCTGCTGCCTTAGCCTCACAGGGAGAGGCAGCAGCAAAAGCAGCGGCCCTCCCTGAGGCTCCCAGCTGTTTGTCACGGCCTCTCTCCATGGCGACAGCTCCCAGTTTGCTGATTCCAGCAACTGCTATGCAGAGAGGGGACTCGGCAGCACATGTGACCGAGCAGGGCTACCAAAAATCTGGGGGGGGCATGTGACCCTACGTATGCCCATAAACATTGCCTCTGGCTTCTGCTCAGTGGGGAGGTGGGTGTTGAGGCTTCAGCTCCATGAGACACACCTGTTGGGCTTGGGGCTTCAGAAGGAGTGGGGCTTCAGCCCTGGCAGGTGGGTCTTGGCTTTCAAACTTCTGTGGTCTGGAGGGTCAGTACGTTTGGCCACCCAGTAGGAAATGGTGCTTAAGGGAGGAAAAGTAAGTATTTTGCATAAGTTTTCTATCAGCCACCAGCCTTCACTGTCTCTTGAAATTTCACTTTATAGATTGCAATTTTTAGTACTGTACACAGGGGACCAAATATTTTAATGCTTCTGCATTTTATTTCCAATTCCCTCTACCTGGCTGAATAATTTTGCAAGAAGCTGCAGAAATATGTATTTTGCAGATGGGTAAACTGTAGCATGAAGTATTCAAGTGACTTGTCTCAGGTCACTGGGAAAGTTAATGGCATGCAGCCTGATCCAGAGCCTACTGAAGTCAAAATGTTAAATTTTGATGAAAAAATTCAGTTTTCTGTTGGGAAAATGAACATGACAGCTCCCTACTCATCTGCTGGGAAGACTGTTGTAAATTTCATCTTCCCCTTGCTTCTCAGCCTTGCAAGCTCAGCCCACGCCCAGCTGCCCACAGAGCCTTCTGAACTGGGAGCTGGGAAGCCAATGAAATTCCATGGTGGTTCTCCTGAAACACATTATTTTCCGGAAATCCCTTCTCATGAAAAATTTTGCAATTTTGACTTTTTATTCTGATTTGGGACTTCCTCCCTCCCCCCCCCCAAAAAAAAAAAACATGAATTTTTTTGCAGCAAGGATTTCCATTTTCTGTCCAGCTCTAATGAGAACCACAAGTAATTCCCTGTTTTGACAGTCGCAAAAGCAAAAGTTGAGACCAGTACCTTCACATACGTTATTTCACTTTCCCTACTGTGATCTACCACTGCGATGGCCAGCATGTTAAGTTCAAAGCTTCAATTTTTAAATTCATTTTATTTTACAAAATAGACGAAGGAAATGTCAGGGTTTGGAACAGTCTTGACAACATGAGCAGCACTAAAAAAAAAAAAAAGAAAAAAGCATCATTTCGGAGAACTTGTAAATACCATGAAGTTCTAAACTTTTGCAGAGAGGGATACATCCCTACCAAGATAGAGGCAATATGTATTTATGCTAATGTTTTTATTAGCCACGGTCTTGTGGCAGCTCAGTCTACTTCTAGCATATAAATGCCTATAATTTTGATTCATTTTGACTTTTGCCTTTCTCCAGTAAATTGCAACTCTGTTTGGTAGTGTGGAGTGAATATAAACCAGTTTTTACCCTCTGAACTTATTTTCCCTATGAACTCAATATTGTGTGGAAAGGATTCTTTCCAAGAACTCAGTAGTACCACAATTGCTAACCACCTATGTCCATCTGTGTCTCTTCCTTGGAGTGCTGCTGTAATGAGAACAAGCATAATGTATTTTTGGGTTTCACTGTTCTGCTCTGCTTTATTGCTTGCAGTGAGCTCCTTACTTAAACAATCAAATACGTTTGCCATTTTTTAAAAAAGAGATTTTTGAGGAATTAAAGAGTACCATAAAGAAGTCTACAATAAACAGAGAACTCAAACAATGAAAGTGATTTAGGCCTGATCTAGTGAAGCACTTAAGGACATTTTTACCTTTAATTGGAATTCAGTGAGACTTAAGTAAGTGCTTAAGTGCTTTTGCAGAATCAGGGCCTCAATACTTAAATAAATTAAAAGCAAAGAAAATGGAGGTGACCAGTCACAGACTTTTCATCAGAGATTCACCCTCTCCCCACCCCAAAAAAATTGATAATAAAGAAATACTCAGCCACTGAACAAAATATTTTAATCCTAATTATCAGGATGAAAATCGAAAACTGGTGGTATTGTTCCCAGGAGAAGTTAGTGTAGATGGTTTATTTTTCAATGAAATTTAGTCCAGAATACGTCAAAACCGATGGGCTGAAACTCACAGGTCATTCACCTTTCTATGGTAAAAGGGAATGACTTGGACTCCTATTAGTTAACTAGGCTTTGCAATTTTGAGCATTCAATGCCTTCTGCTCTTGAACTTTTGATTATCAAGCGTGGCTTTAATAGATGCTTGACATACTTATCCTGGCAAGTAAAATTATTGTGATATGTAGGTCAAGCCAAAAAGTAATGCTAGGTGGTTAGGTGAAAATCTGGAAGATTATTCACCATGCCACGGTTCTATCTGATAATAGCATTGTGCCATTTTCTGAACCTATGATCACCTATTATTCTACTTTTTAGAGAAACAGTTTTTGGTGACTTATTCATATCTTTGTGCTATGTATCCAGGTGTTCAGCATAACAAATTCCACACGTGCTGTATTGCCCTGATCCAGATAGACACACGTAATTTGGAAGCTATACTAATTTGGAGCTCATTTTAAGACACATCCCTGTGTTGGGCATAGTAATTCACATTGCTGTAGTGGGAACTCAGGACAGATTATTCCTATAGATGTGCACTGTAAATCTGGCTAAGGAGTTAGTCCAGTTTTACCCCTAAGACCAGGATTTGATCCCTGATAATAATTGATTGATGAATTATATGGAGAAAAGGGTAAATGAGATGCTATTTTTCTGACCATAAGGCATTTCCTGCTACCATAGTTTTTACATAACTGCTAAACTCATTACTTCAAAGAGCCATTGTTCTGTCTTCTGTTGTATTAAAGTGAGGCTCCATTTATTGCATATTTCTGCCCATCCCCTCTGGTGCCAACTTCATTTCTGTGTACCCTGCCTGGTTATTCCCAATACTTTTTAAACCTCTTCATATCTTTGTGATTGTTCTGTTTTCCTTTATGGGTTTATTAAATGGTCTCTTCTTTTGCAAAATGGGAACACTATTTGATTCCCCAATACAAACAATCCTCTTGTAAGCAGTCCCGTCCAGCACATAAAAGCTTCTCTGATATCGTATAGTAATATTTTCATTCATATTTTTCAGAACTCTTGTTTAATTCACATGTTCACATTCCCAATTGAATTTAGTTATGTTTTTCAACCATTTCTTTAAGAACATCTTCAACATCACAGCTTTAATCGATACACTCCTACTTAGGTGTTTTCCTTCCTACACTAAACACATTTATCTTTTCCTTTCCAACTGAACAAATTAGTAGGCTGCAAACATTTGATAAGACAATTTAATTGCTAGCATTTATTTAGTATAGCTACAGTCCTTGTAAAGGGGCATAGAAGTGTTAGCAGAAGCACTTAATTATATAACTAAACAATGGGAGCAGATTGGAGATGGTATGCAGAAAATGACAAGAAATTCTTTCAAAGTTTCCTTCTTATGTGTTAAACTTTAAAAAATCACAAATAGTGTAGATAATACTGTTTATAAATTGAAGGAACAATAAAGTGAACATGCGTATGTGGAAAAAATATACCAGATTGCACATATTATATTAATTGTCAATCAATATTTTGGAGGTACGGTATCTTAAGAATGCCTTAAAAAGTTTATTTATATAATTATTACTATTACTTTCATGTGGCAGCCAAGAATGGTCATATAAGCTAGTAATTCAATTTGCTTTATATGAACCTATATACATCATTTATACTATATTTATTTAAAAAAAAATGGATTTGGTAACAAAATAGAAAAATAAAGTAAAATGTACTGATATACACAAAATAATAGAAATCATCACAACAATCACTTTCTGTAATGTGGAAAAAGTCCCCAAACTATTTTAATGAAAAATATGATCATATTACATAACTCAAGTCAAGCTGAAATGCTGAACAGGAAGATTCAATTCCTTCTGATATTTCTTAAGCAGGAAATGTGGGTGAACTCATAGACATTAACTAGGCCAAAAGGGGAAAGAAAGTAAGGTACTGCAAAAAGTAAATGCTGGGTTTGCTTAGAAACTCTAGAAGCCAATCAGAATAATCTCCTGAGGCAAAGTACAATCTATGAAGAAATATGCAACAGCATATCCAGTGGCGAGGTTCTGGATTGACACAGCTGGAACTCGGATCCGAATCTGGCATGGGGTTTCTTGATCCAAGGTGTGAAATTCTGACTATTGAGGTCAATGGGAATTTTGCCATTGACTTCAACAGGACCAGGATTTTGCCAAGGTCTACAAATTAATAGATCAAAATCAATATAATCAATTCCCACCCACCTGGAACTGGCTGGTCATCTAAAATTGCTGTGGAAATTACTCACATGCTGTTGAAGTATTGGTTTGGTATTAAAAAAAATGGTACATCAGAAAGTGGTCATTACAGATGCTCAGCAGTGTATGGCGTAGAGTTCTCATCTCACCAGACAGTTCAAAGTCATCGTTGTTAGCAAAACTGTTATTAGTAGAAGACTGAGTGTATTGAAAAAATGTAGAGCAGTTCATGATTTGAGTTTTTCTATTTTTCATGATATAGGTTTGAATATAGAAAACTACTTCAAAGTGCCATGGCAATCTTTTACAGTCGAATTCATGAGTAATTGAAACTGAGTGCCCTTTGTAGCTAATTTTTATCTGGCTGCATCCAGCTATCAAACAAATCTTCCCATTAATCGTTAAATCACAATGACTTCAGAAAGCATTTCTTACATTACTGTTAATACTCTGATAACCTAATCTCTATAAGCCACTGTGGTTGCATTGAACAAGGCTGTCAATAGTCTTGTCATCTCTGGTGACTCACCATACTTCTGTAAGTCAGAGATGCACTCTCACACTTGTGTTGAAGAAGCTAACAATTTCTAAAGCATTTCTGCAGATAAAACTTTAGCAGATACAGTGGATTCTCAATAATATTACAGACACAAATTACTATCTGGGCCAGTCTGTTGTAATGTGTGTAAGTACAATAGGAATGAATCAAGGTTTTATTCTGTATTTTTTTTTTGTGGGAGGTATAGACTAGAAACCACAGGGGGCAAAGATATGTTATAGTATGTTATTTAGGAATTGTAGATTATAGGTGGACAAAGACGGGGATGATAAGCAAACGCAATGCAGTGCATATGGGAGTGTGGGAAGGATTTAAATGCAGAACTTCTGCAGTATGTTTATACTTGCTAACAGAAATATATAGGTAGCAAATGTGCTTCTTGTCAGGATCCTGTATTCTACTAAGATTGCCTATCACACTGTTATGTGACATCTTGATACATATTAATTTGATAGGAGCCTTTCATTAAAAATTACTTTTTTGAGATAATTTGTTTTAACATTCAATTCAGGAGTCTGACTTCATTTAGCTAAACCCCCTCTTAAATACTGCATTCAACTGTGTTTTGACATTTTTTGGTTGAGGGTGTTATTTAAAAAGTAACACAAGCAAAAAACAAAACAAAAAACAAATGTGTTTTGGTACAATGTATTTGATAACAAAGCAGTTGTGTCATTTGGAGAATCTCCCTTTCTCTCTATTGCCTACATGAAGTACTGTAAGGATCATAGTAAAGTGAACTCTGAAAGGGTGCATCAGCTTGACGTTGTCAAGATAATTATTTTAAAGTTTTGTTTGCAATTGTTGCCATGTGAGTGTCTCTCTAGCTGTGCCTCCTTTTCATTTATGACATTCAGTCGTGGTGCTTTACTCATGCTGAAATCCCTGAAGATGCAAAAAACCAAGAGATTTTTGAGAGAAAAAACAGCTCCTGTTCTGTTCCTAGGCTCTCTGCGTAAGAGCCCTGTTCACTTAAAAACCTTCCCAGCTTCTGAAACACTTGATTAAAGTCAATTGGCAAAAAGATAAACTCTTAAAAGTGCTAATTTATGGCTAGAAAACTTGAATAAGTCTAAATATGAAATTCTCAGTTACTCTGGATTCATGATTAGGGGGCTTGTTTGGAAAACGTTTTAACATTTCATTGCACGATCTGCATTCCTACTTCTACAGTATTTCATGCACTTTTTTACAGCACTCATTACTGTTGTTTTTCAGTTCAGCTGTATACTCCCGCCATCTGCCTTTTGCTTCTTACCGGCACTGGAGCTTTTTAAAATTCTCCTAAAGGTCAGAATTCATATACTCTCTTTCCATTGTCTTTCTTTGGTCACCCGAACACAAATACATTCTTCCTCAAAAGCCAGCCCTTCATCCCCTCTATATAATAGCTAGTCAGTTAACTCAATGCTCGTGGTTAACATAATTCTACTTACTTCTCAGTAACTTCAGTGCTAAAGCCACCCTCCCCTTCCACACCCTTTTTTTCCTGCTTCTCTTGCAGGCAGTAAGATGTGTCTGATCAATCCATTCCTAAGATCCTTTTTGTGGAAAAAAAATTGCAGCACTTCCCTCCGACAGTCTGTATTATTCTCTCTCTCTGTGCCTTCTACTTTCAACTCAATTTCTCTCCTGGTGCATTTGTGCAACTCATAATATTAACAGGAGTTACATATTCACAGTAATAGGAGAATTTATTCTTTCATTGGACACAACTTTCAGCCTGCCCTTGGGCTGCTATCATACTCACATTGTACAGTACATATTCACTCACACATAGATGCAAAATCACATTGAGAAAGTTATGATTCATTGACCTCCTTCTACACATTACTTCACATTTCTGCAAGTCTGTTTACTCCCACACTTAGAAAAGTTAATATTTCATATTAGCTCAGAGGTGCAACTTTTCATCTGTTCTTTTGTGTTCTGGTCATTGTGAAACTAATAAATGCATTCAGCTTTGCAGAGAAGAGTGAGCTCACAAGATTAACTGCAATAAGCTCTTGAGTACTTGAAAGCTTTTACAAAGGCCCTCCAAATGAATATTTAGTAATTCTGGGCCCCTTCTTCCATCCACACATATATCATACATCATATTAAGGGCTGCCCTTAAAATGGTCACTGCATTGCACTGATTCTGAAAATGGTTTTGCATTTTCCTCATCCAACTGGTAATGGCAATCCTTCTGCTTCCATGTCAAAGCTGCACTGAAAATCTTGAAACTTTAATTCTTGACTGTGTATTGACATGACACTTGAGACTACCAACTGCATGGATTAACTTTCTGAGTCTCTAAAGGTGCTGGTAAACACACGCATAGGGCACTCAAATTTATAAAGGCCCTGCAATGCCTTAAGAAGAAGATCTCCTTTGTGGAGCTCAAAAACGTCTCTCTTTCACCAACAAAAGCGGGTTCAATAAAAGATATTATCTCACCCACCTTGTCTCTCTACAATGCCACAAGGGCAGTTTAATGAATCTAGCTGCTTGTCTTTTCTTCTACATTTCAATGTAACCCTTTTTTCTATAAAAAGACCATTGACATTATTTAGACATATTTGTGAATTAATTACTGTACAGAAACTCAGGGCCACATAAATCACAGATATCTTCAAAATGATATTTAAAGGTAGAGGGACTGCTGTTCACGTGGGTGTTTCCCACACTCCAAATAAGTGCAGGGCCAACAAGCCACCAGTGTTCTGCATAACATGTGAACAAATGAAAATATGGTCTTGATGGATGTTATAAAACTTCTATGTTCATAACAAATTCCAAGGTGCAGTTGGGCATTTGTTTATGAAAGTCACAATTTTTAAAATAGTTACTTAGGCTCTGAGGCTACAAGGTTCTCAATCTGCCACAGTCACATTGACTAAATACGGGAGAAATGAGCATGCATTTTCTCAGTGGCATGCCTTAATCCTAGCATATACATTAAGTAGCTATTGTTAAGGATTTGTTTGGATAGCAAGCACAAGAGCCATTTCTTCCCCATATGAGTAGCAGGGAGGGTGACATGCCAGAAATTGATAATTTCCTAGGGCTCAGGAAATCAGGATGGCTGACTTGACACATTTCTATTCCTTTGATTACACTAGACTCTTCAAAGCGTTGGCCTTTGCAGAATATCAGCCCATTTGATATATTATATTAGCTACACGAGGAGAACAAGAGTTTAACATCTAAAAGTAATGAGAAAAATAAGCAGACACTATAATCTAGTAGCAGAGAATCAGAAAACAAGGATATGATCCAAAGGACTGGAATATTTTAAAGAGACCAAATACTTCTAAGAAATTACTATGGAAAATGGAAATGAGATGACAGTTCCTTTGAAAGACAAAGGCTTCCACAGACAAGTAATAAAAACTTGGATAGTAGCATGACAGGAAACAAACTAGTAATAGCAACAACAACAGAAGAAACTTACATACATGAAACACTCAGAGAAATGTTATTTTATTGAATTATATCCAAAATACATGTGCATTTATTTCTGCGTGTTTTTTTTTTCTCAAATAAGCATAGGACCATAAACCACACTGAACCCACTGTAATGTTTATCGATTTCTTGTGACCTCAGTAAAGACTTTGACACAAGATTTAACAACGTCTGAGCATAGTGACATGGCACTTAGCAAAGTTCTTTAAAGTACGTTATAGATTAACGGTCCCAATGTGGCAAAGTGCTGAAACTCTTAGCTCCCAATGGGGCAAATACGGGGCCTCATGCAGTGTCTTGATGGAGCATAAATTAGAGTGCATGTAAATATCAGGACACTAGCTACATTTCAATCCCTGTTGCGTAAGGGTGGGCTAATCAATTCCAGTGTATCATTATATTCTAAATATTTTGTATTTTATGATAACCTTTTCCCTCCTTTACAGAGAAAAATTTTCCCCACCAAAATAATTGCTATGTATTATCTCTTTCTAATTGCAGCAGCCCTTACTTGCTTTGCCTAGCACTGAATCCTCTAAGTATTCCCATTGATTTGAACGAGCCATGTTCTCTGATCTGCTAAGGTCACATTGTGTAAGGGGCCTAGTTAGAGGATCTTTGCTGATTTAGCAGTTTCCTGTGCCTTCTGGCCCTACCGCTGCTATGAGGGGAACAAGACGGATGGAGGGGGGCATGCTGGAGTGGAGCTCCATTATACCCAGTCCTCCACTGGCGTATGGTCCCTTATGGAAGCAAAGGGTTGGATTTATTGGAAAGCCCCTATGCCAATGGTGTAAATAAGAGCTACTCATTGGCAGCTCTAACTTGATTTGGAGTTCAGTGGCTCAGAATCGGAGAGCTGTAGCTGCGTCTTTGTCCTCACCTCCATCACTTCTCCTTCTGAGCAAAGGTCAGTGGAAATGGGGAACTGAGACCAATGCGAGTTCTTGCGTAAGCACTAATTGATGCAAATTAGGGTTGTAGAACTGTGTGCTTGTAATATTAACACAAATCTGCATTTCCTTTTCAGGAAATCGTTATTCATTTTAAAAAGTATCAAATTTCATATCTAGGCTTGAAAAGATTCAATTTTTGTCAGTAAAGGTTGATTTTACCGTATGCACAGTAACCTGAAAAATATTTCCATTGACAATAATCAAAATTTACAGATTGACAAAGAAATAAAAATGCTGATGGATCTTATTAGAATTTGATATGAGGATATTTACTTTGTATATTTTGACATGTGATGTTGATAATTTGTGTTTTAATGATTACAAAGCTTTTAACTTTTTGAATCGCAACTTCTACTGTCATTAAATAGTTGTCTGAAAGACCCATAATTTCCTGCAACTGTGAACATTTAAATGGATAAAAATTAGAAAAAAAATGCTTAAGATGAATATTGATATTATCTGTCAAAATTATAAATAAATAAAAATTGAATTCTGCCAAGCCTAATTATATGTGTTGCAAAACATTGAAGTGACTAGATAATATAACCAAACTGTAAAAAGTCTTCTATTCGATTCTAGTTCCTATACCGCCCTCATCACTGTAGTATCTGAGTACCTTCCAGTAGCACGTTAAGGGCACATCTTCACTCGCTTTGTAGTTGCGGCACCAGTGCTGGGAGAGAGCTCTCCCGGCACTGTAAAAAACCACCTCCATAAGGGGAATAGCTACCAGTGCTGGGAGTGTGGCTCCCAGCGCTAGTGTACCGTCTACACTGGCATTCTACAGCGCTGAAACTTGCAGCGCTCGGGGGGGGGGAGGGGTTGTTTTTTCAAACCCTAAGTGATATGACTAATGTGTCACGTGCCGTCCACTCTTTCTCTCATCCCCAGGGGGCAAATGGTGCGTGCAGTGTAGAGTTTTTGTTTTGGCATTCATTTTTATTATAAATTATACGCACACACTATTGTGTGTTTATGTTAGGGAAGGCAAGCAGAAGAAGAGCACCCTGTGCTCACGCAGAATATGGTGAGGTTAATGATTCTTCCTTCCTGTGGGAGCTCCTTCCACAGTCCTGGACTGGCTCCCGAAAAAAGCTCTGTCTCTTCTACAAATGAGCTTTACTCCCATGGTCGATAGCTCCATTGTTTGTAAGGAGTAGAGTGGTTGACCATGGGCCTCATCTTACAGTTTTAGGAGATCTTATTGGTATTCTGGACACAGCCCATTGATTGCCTTGAAGATAAGGACTAAGACCCAGATCCTGAAAGGTATTGAGGTGCCTAACTTCCATTGAACCAATGGGAATTGGGTGCCTCAATACCTTTCAGGGCCTGTTCCTAAAATGTTGATCATCATTCAATATGCTATGGCTATTCTATCCAGCTCTTTAGCTTTCTGCAAGGTTTCACTCTTGGAGAATAATATCTCACAGAGATTATTTTTGGCTGGTTTCACCAATTATTATTTTTTCTCCTTTAGAGAAGCTCAAGGATTAAATGCTTTGTTTTAATAGTTAAGCGTAACTGATCCCCCATAATTAGCTGTCCCAGAACTACATTATGAGAGGGCTACAAGAAAAATGTCTCTATTTTCCATCAACAAATAAGGGTACAGGTATAATCACTATAATCTGCCAGAATAATGCCAGTTTATTCTAGGGCTTTCTTTTCTTAAGCAAAAGTAGAAAGATTTATTCCCATATGAATCTAGAAGGATTATTAGCAGAAACTTCCAGGATGCTTTAAAATGAAGCAGCTAGTTGTAAGAATGTAAATCATCTTCTATGGGAAGAAAAAAAAGTCAGATCAGTCTAAGAATGCAAATCATATTCAGGGAAAAATTCAGATCAAGATAAGAATCTGCCTCATGTGACTGTAATAGCATACAGTTATGGTTGAACAAAATCTGGTTTGTGGTCAGCACAATTAGTTTAAATTAGGGCTGTTGATTAATCGCAGTTAACTCACACGATTAACTCAAAAAATTAATCACAATTAATCGCAGTTTTAATCGCACTGTTAAACAATAGAATACCAATTCAAAATTTATTAAATATTTTGGATGTTTTTCTACATTTTAAAATATATTGATTTCAGTTACAACACAGAATACAAAGTGTACAGTGCTCACTTTATTATTATTTTTATTACAAATATTTGCACTGTAAAAATGATAAAACAAAAGAAATAGTATTTTTCAATTCACCTCATACAAGTACTGTAGTGTGATCTCTTTATTGTGAAAGTGCAATTTACAAATGTAGATTTTTTTGTTACATAACTGCACTCAAAAACAAAACAATCTAAAACGTTAGAGACTACAAGTCCACTCAGTCCTACTTCTTGTTTGTCTTAGTGATTGGCTGAACAAGTTTGTTTACATTTACAGGAAATAATGCTGCCCGCTTCTTATTTACAATGTCACCTGAAAGGTATTCGCATGGCACTGTTGTAAGGCATTGCAAGGTATTTACATGCCGGATATGCTAAACATTTGTATGTCCCTTCATGCTTCAGCCACCATTCCAAAGGATATGCTTCATGCTGACTATGTTCATTTAAAAAAAATGGCATTAATTAAATTTGTGACTCAACACCTTGGGGGATAATTGTATGTCTCGTGGTCTGTTTTATTCGCATTCCGCCATATATTTCAAGTTATAGCAGTCTCGGATGATGGTACAGCACATGTTCATTTTAAGAACACTTTTATTGAAGATTTGACAAAACACAAAAAAGATACCAATGTGAGATTTGTAAAGATAGCTATAGCACTTGACCCAAGATTTAAAAATCTGAAATGCCTTCCAAAATCTCAGAGGAATGCGGTGTGGAGCATGCTTTCAGAAGTCTTAAAAGAGAAAGTCTCTGATGCAAAAACTACAGAACCTGAACCACCAAAAAAAGAAAATCAACCATCTCCTTGTGTCATCTGACTCAGATGATGAAAATGAACATGTCAGTCTACACTGCTTTGAATCATTAGCAAGCAGAACCCGTCATCAGCATGGATACATGTCCTCTGGAATGGTGGTTGAAGCATGAAGGGAAATCTGAATCTTTAGCGCATATGGCATGTAAATATCTTGCAACACCAGCTACAACAGTGCCATGCAAACGCCTGTTCTTACTTTCAGGTGACATTGTAAACAAGAAGCAGGCAGCATTGTCTCCTGTAAATGTAAACTAACTTGTTTGTCTGGGCAATTGGCTGAACAAGAAGTAGGACTAAGTGGACTTGCAGGCACTAAAGTTTTACATTTTTAAAATTTTTGAATGCAATTATTTTTGTACTTGATTCTACATTTGTAAGTTCAACTTTCATGATAAAGAGATTGCACTACTTGTATTAGGTGAACTGAAAAATACTATTTCTTTTGTTTTTACAGTGCAAATATTTGTAAGTATACTGTACTGTACATTTTTGTATTCTGTGTTGTAATTGAAATCAATATATTTGAAAATGTAGAAAATATCCAAAAATATATAAATCAATGGTATTCTATTATTGTTTATCAGCATGATTAATTGTGATTCATTTATTTAATCGCTTGACAGCCCTAGTTTAAATCACTAGCCAAACTGGGGTAAAAATGTTCATAAAAATTTGGATGCAGAATATTTTTTGTATATGTCAAGTATATACTTATATTATGATGATGGAAGTGAGGAGCATGTAATGTTGAGGGGGGAAATAACTTGATTATTATACTATACACAGGAAGCCAGATTTACAAAATATCTCACTTCCTATTTAGGAACCAAAATAAATGGTCTAATTTTCAAAAAAGCTCAGCAGGTTGGGTGCTCAGCTCTTTTGAAAGTCTGGCCATAAATATCACAATGGGAGTTGCTGGGGGCCAAGCACTTCTGAAAATTGGCTTATACTTAGGACTCTAAATGGGAAAGGATGTATTTGGCAAATCTATCCCTAATATAGTAGAAAGACTCTTTCTAGCCAGTTATGTGATATGACTAGAGTTGAGCAAATAATTCATAACAAATAATTTTATTTTATGTAAATAACCTTTATTTCTGCTCATTAAATGTCCACAAAGAGGTCATGATTTCATTGAATTTGAAAATGAATTTAAAATTTGAATTCCACAAATATTCTTGCATGGAAATTGAAAATGCTCTTCCATGACCAATCTTGCAAATAAAATTTAATGGCTTGAATGTTTGAGGGAAGAGTGGGTTGCGCTAAAAAATGTGTTTTTTAAAAAATGAGCAAATATTTTCTGAATACATTTTGAAGTAATGTCCAACCTATAGAAATGACACGAGTAAGTGATGAAATATGCACAAAGAGGGAAAGAAAATTAAGAATTCCCAGCACCTTGGCTATTTTGTAATACACCACAATTTGCAAGAACAGTCACCAAAATTGTGCATATAAAATTAGACATATGTTTGGCTACATTTTTTTAAGCAGACCCTTACATTTACAGTTGGAGAAATGAAAATAAGTTTATTTGGGGGATGAAATATAATAAAAATAAAAGTTCCATCCAGCAGACTTCACAACATATGCCGCATCTGCACCTATGCTCCAGAACTCATCTTCTCTCACTTTTCCATCACTGTTTCAAGATCATTTCATTTCAAGGTCTCTACCTTTATTCATACCCATCTGTTTCTTCAACTGGAGACAGAATGATGAATGAATTGAAATGTTTACTTCAAGTTGGACAATGTTTACTTCAAGTTATTGCACAAATAGACAGTAACTACTCTATATACAAGTATTGTGTATGGACACTCAACAGTGATCAGAAGTAGAGGTGAACAAGATGTCAGTGGCCAACAGTGAATTCAGTGGGAATAGATTTAAGTCACTATTTAGTGCTTTTGAAAATCCTACCCCAGGTTTACAGCTGGCCTCAAATTGTGCTCTAAGCTTTGTTTGTACATAACTTGCATTTGTACATTTACAGTGAGAAGGTAGATATGCAATTACACAAAATGTGTATGCAAATTTCAGTTTGCATGCAGAAATGTGTCTATTCATGCAATTTTTCAGATTCAGTCAAGCCAGAAATTCCTAATTGCACATGGATATACTCAAATATATGGCACGTTTCAGAATAGCAGCCGTGTTAGTCTGTATTTGCAAAAAGAACAGGAGTACTTGTGGCACCTTAGAGACTAAAAAATGTATTTGAGCATAAGCTTTCGTGAGCTACAGCTCACATCACATTCGATGAAGTGAGCTATAGCTCACGAAAGCTTATGCTCAAATAAATTTGTTAGTCTCTAAGGTGCCACAAGTACTCCTGTTCTTTTTACTCAAATATATGATATTCTATGGCTCTTAAAGTAGTCAGAGTCTAAGCCATCATGTCTGACACTGAAAAGCAATACTTCTGGGAATAATATCAGAATACCAGCGAATCAGCATTTCCGTGGTGCAGTGTCATTTCTAGAGCTAAGTGTAACATGTGGGTGGGAATAAGAACTAGTTGGAATGACTGAAAAACTTGGTGTAAAACTTGATACGTATGTATCTGTGTATTTCATATACACAAGGACACGGGCTGCCAAACATCAACTTCATCTGGTAGCTTTCCTAGGACCCTTCTCCTCAGCACATTTTCAGTGCAAGCATGCCTATATACAAATGTAAAAGTCCGTTTCTATGAATACTTATGCATGTGACTTTGAAATATTGTTTCCACAAACAATTCATGACAGTGATCCAATGTAAAAGACACGTGAGCGTGGCTGAAGCAAATCCATTTGTAAATGCAAGTAGCTGCCAAGACCCCAGTCTAACAAAGCACTTAAGCATGTGCTTAATTTCAAGTACATTGGTACTTCAACTACTCCACATGCTTAAAGTTAAGCATGTGTTTTGCTGGATCAGGTCCTAATGGACTATTAGTTTGTAATATTTACCCAGCTATATAATACATACTATTTAAAAGTTAATTTTGCTTGGCAGATCACTTCCATTCTATATTTACAAGAATTACATATGCTCCATAATTACAAATGAACATCAAACAATGAACTCTATGTCTAATTGGTGCAAAGGTAAATGTGGTGAAGACATACACCTTGCAACAAGGACTCTCACATAAAAAATGTACATTATGTTTCTATAGTCTAACAAGACGTACAAAACTTCCATAGAAATTATGTTCAAGACTGCGTACATTACTATGTTTTAACACTCTGAGACCTTTACCTAATCCTCTTGGTCACTGAGAGTAAGGACACTTGACAGCATAAAAGTGCACTTCTCTCAGCATTAACACAATTAATGGATATACTCTTGAAACGAATGAAAGAAAGAAAGAATAGCTCATCTCTCAAGGTAGTTTGATTCATCAAATGAAGTGAGATGTACAGAGAATACCCTTTCCTCCCCCGATTCATGTACATTTTCTGTTTTTTAAAAAATCAGTATTTGTATTGGTTTAATAACAGTCAGATTTAGAGGCCTACATTATAGGGCAGCTAGGTTATCTGCAACCACAGACTTGGATTTCATCTAGATAAAGTCCATAATAGCTATCATCTGTTTAAATGGCATCGATGGGACGGGTGCAAGTCAGCTACCCGCTGAATGACAGAAAATCCAGCTCTCAGGAGACTTTGAAGGTTTTGTGTTGGAGGGTGACATTTCTTAGTGAGGTACTCATCTTTGTTCTGTTTTGTTTTTTAGGTTCCTAAGGTCCCAAGATGGATGGAGCTAGAGTAGAGAGAAATCAAAGGTACTGAATAATGGCAAAATGCCTGAAAAGTCCTGGGTGATGAGTTCTTAGGTTTAAGAAATCACATCTTGTTTATTGGTATTTGTATGGTTTGTGGATTTCTTTGCTTATTTTTTCATCCAGCCACCAATTTTCCTTTCTGCCTTAAATAATTCTAAAGCTATGTTATCTTAGGCATGATTTGAAATGAGCTAGGCCTATTCTTGGGGTCTGTTATTGGAGAAGACCAGAGGAGGCAAAGTAAAACATCTTCCAAGGAGGAGACAAATGTTATGTACACACAGAGAAGTTAGATAAAAACATAAAATACTCTTGCTGGAAGGTTGTAATGTAACACTACTTTATTTCTTAGACTTCAGAACAACGCACAAGAACCCAAAAAACAGAGAGAGGGAGCAGACTGCTTTGGATAAGTCAGAGATTTGCATGCCTCCCTACAGAGCCCTCTAGCCTGCAACCAGGACCAGAAATCCTCTCTCCCGCCCCTCGCGCCCCCCCCCCCCCGGCACCACACCTACTTCCAAACATTTTGAGTATAGGGGGCATTCTGAGGCAGAGCTAGAAGATGCTCCTTCCACTAACATCTTGGAAGGTTGCTATAAAACCTGTTATTGATCTTCCTTAGCCTGTCGATGATCTTCATAAAGAGAAATTAGCTGTGTTCACAATGACTTTTAGTTGTTGTCATACTGTGTGTAGTCCCTTTAAGGGCAGAACAGGCCAGCACATTCCTGATCCAATTTCTGGCCCTTTAAGGATGGCCATTCTTGGAATAGTTGGTCCCGGAGAATTATGTGAGTGTAAGCAAGAAATGTTGGGAAGGGAGTTCCAGGGAATATAAGAGGGGGCTCTGAAAAAGGCATGTGAGAATGCAGGATATAGAAGGATCCCGGGGAAGAGTGAAGCAAATGAAGGGAAAAGACCTGGTGGCCGGGCCCTGGCACCTGACCTTGTTTAGGGGTCCAGAGAGGCAGGAAGGAAGCCCCTGCTTCAGGTCCCTGCGTCCAAGGGAGATACCAGTGAGGACATTGGCAAAAGAATTGTTGTGTGCAAGGAGGGCCATTTGTTTTGTTTGGACTCTCTTATTTGCCCCGGAAGGGAAAATGTTTTTGATTTTGCAAGAGTCCAAATTGCAAAATAAAGTTGATCAAATCAGCCTGGAAAATTCTGCCTCCAATGGGAAGCCGAAGCAGGAGATGTATCTCCGTGTTGGAACGGTAAGCTGTGGGTTATGTATTGCTGCA
The DNA here is from genome assembly GCF_965152235.1 of Eretmochelys imbricata. NCBI lineage: Eukaryota > Metazoa > Chordata > Testudines > Cheloniidae > Eretmochelys > Eretmochelys imbricata. The sequence continues at coordinate 26,820,484 of NC_135583.1, forward strand.
TATTTCTGTTACAGGTTGAAGCTGACAAATGTTAATGAATTTTAAATTTTAAAAAAGTGTTTTCAGGTATAGCCCTTAGTCTTCACTTTCAGTTTAAGCATGAGCTTTTATAGAGCATATCTCCTGAATGACCGTGATGCCATTTAATTTTTCACCCATCTATGTATTGTGGAAGTTCTAGCGAGTGACAGTAATATGGGCATGTGACACTACAATCAAGCATATTGATCCGGCCTTGTTCCATGCCAATGGCAACATAATGCATGTTCCTTGGGGAGGTTCTGATCTGGTTCTGCTAAATTGAAAGCTTCTCTGTAGGTTTAAATGCTATTTTCCATAAACGTTCCAGGTTCCATGAGCTTCTCTTGCTCTCGCTGGTCTCCAGTAGACACTTATCCACATTAGAATTGCTATACAATTTGGCAGCTTCTCCTCAAGAAAAGTCTTATTTTAGAATGGCGTTGGCGATTTAGCATAGGACCAAATGTATGTTTTCAAGACTGTGTAGCTATCGTAGTTCACTGCTTGGGCTGATTATCAGGCAGCCAGGGGATCTAAAATTGATTAGACTGATTCAAAACAATTCCAGAAGCAGTTTCATGGACGAGTCACAAAAGATGTGGATGGGAAGAAGATATTTTATATCTCATAATAAACAGGAAAATCTCTGAGACTGTAATCTCATTTATTGGGAGAATCAATTACCTTTACTCTTTGTGAACTGAATATGAGTGATATAGAGTGGAGATGGGAGGAAAAGAGACAGTGCTGTGGAAGTGACAATAGTTGAAGTAATACTCCACTGATCATTCAGTAATTTTAAAACATGAGTCAAAACTTAACAGCTGCTCATCGCTCTATGCTCCAGCTACACCATGTAGTGCCCTACTGCTTTACTGTCTGCTTACTTCTACACATACATGTAAAAAGACTGAGAACACACTCACTTTAGTGCATTTCCCTGATTATAGCTGGTTGTTTATACTAGTGATCTGCTTCATACTTAATCATGCACAGGGAGGTGAACTTAGGGAGTTACTGTGCACAGCCTGCATTGACATCTAGGATGGTACAACATACTGTATCCAGTGCGCTCAGTTTGCTATGTGGATTGGTATGGAAGGGGACAGGGACAAGGTTGCTCCTATCCACTGCTCCCTTTGGAGAATTTATGTGGCCAGATGGTTCACAGAGTATCTGTGTGCACAGGGACTGTACTTATGGCTGCCCTTAGCTAGACAATAAAGTCAGGAAGATACCTCATGCCCTCTGCCCACTCCCTGTGTCCCTGCGCAATCTGACTTATGCTGATTGTCTGATTATCTAGGTCACCATTGCAAACAGCCCTGTTCCTGGATCCCCAGTGGCCCCAGCTGGTAACATATCTCTACAATCAGAAATGCATGCGGAGATGGGGGTGGGGTTCAGACTAAAACAATAAAATAATGGAAATGGTGAGGCAGGAAAATTATTAGCAGGTCCCGCACAGACCATTGCTAGTAAGGAACCAGGCACATATCCAGGGATGCCGCCCACTGCATTCCGTTGTTCCTAAAGAAGACTCTGATAAAATAAAAAATCACTACAATATTTCTGAAAGCCTAATTGGGCTGGATTCTTTACAGTGCACCACTGTAAATCAGGAGTACTTCCATTGAAATCCATGACCTTACTTTGGTATGAAGCTGGTACTAGTGAGAGGAGAATTGGGTTCATGATCTCTGGTATCTTTCCATCTAATTTTCCACAAGTATACACAGTAGGAAGATTGTACTCTGAAAATGTGGACAATTCCCATGATATAAGCCTTAGGTTATTTAAAATCAAGGAGCCACCCTTTCTTTACTAAGAGCACAGTACAATATAGTTACAGATGAGGTGTTACTTTGAAGTTAGGATCTTGTCTTTGATCAAAAGCATACAGCCTCCCTCATGTCTCTCATAAAGAATCAGTAGTTATATTGCACTGGTGTGTTTTTTAATGTTTAGGACAGCAAAAATGACATTTACATGAAACAGCAATCCTGAGAATGTATGAGATAAGACAATTTCAGCTCTGGGTTGTGGAAAAGTCTCTCAAACAGACTTTAAATCAAGCACAAGTAATAGCATGTCATACACACTTTGCCTGCCTTACCTGCTGTTAATTAAAGCACTGATAAAGGAGGTCTGTCAACATTAATATGATGAAAAGTAAAACATGTTTTTAAAATTTTCTAGATGAAAGTATGGTTAATCAGTATTACAGAAAAAGGTTTCTAGTAAGTGCCTCTAATTTGGTTTGCTTGTTTCAAAAGTGTAAAGATGAGATGATAGTGTGGCTTTACAATCCACAGTTGTGTAAGGGCATGATGGTGCAGAAAGACACTCCAGCAGTGTCAGTTCCCACAGAGGATAAAGTAGAGGATAAAGCGAGCAGAATGCTGCTGGAGGCAAAGGCCCTGAGTAGTGGTCCCTACTCCATGCACTCAGACCACCACTGGACTTGGCAGCCAGGTATGACACTAACCACTATAGCCCCAATTCCACTGGGGTGCTAGAGCCACCAGTGGTCCTCATTTCCCGTTGCCTGTGCTCACCGCATACATGTTGAAAGGCAGTTGTCTCTGGCAAGTAAATAAAAACTGTGCCTATCCCAGAGGCAGGAAAAACATGTCATCAAATATCAAGTTTCAGAGGAGCAGCAGCGTTAGTCTGTATTCGCAAAAGGAAAAGGAGGACTTGTGGCACCTTAGAGACGAACCAGTTTATTTGAGCATAAGCTTTCGTGAGCTACAGCTCACATCCACTGAATGCATCCGATGAAGTGAGCTGCAGCTCATGAAAGCTTATGCTCAAATAAATTGGTTAGTCTCTAAGGTGCCACAAGTCCTCCTTTTCTTTTATCAAATATCAAGGCATCATTGAGGAGGACCAGTCATAGTATCGTGTTTCACATTCTTACATGACATCAGTAGAAGACAAGTGATATTGACAAAGCTCAGTGGTTTGAGTATTGGCCTGCTAAATCCAGGGTTGTGAGTTCAATCCTTGAGGGGGCCATTTAGGGATCTGGGGTAAAAATTAGGGATTGGTCCTGCTTTGAGCAGGGGGTTGGACTAGATGACCTCCTGAGGTCCCTTCCAACCCTGATATTCTATGATATTGTTACATAAATGGCTTTTACTACAATGATAAAACTAACATGTGCACTATTAACACTAATGAATGGAGCTGTTGTGCTGCGGAAGGGGTATGATGTTGCACTCTATATGTTCTACAGAAATATGCTTATGAGTGTGAATATGATGTAACTGGAATATATCTTATGCAAAAGGTCTCTTGTAAGGTATCATAACAAAGGTTATAACCTACTGAATATATTCCTCCTATTTGTATGCACGTATCATTCTTTTATCTGAAGCTAGAAATATGAAGTATAACTCTGAGGTCCTATTGTAATTATGCAAAGTGTGGGCCATTAATGGTGGTTTAGAATCTTGATAGCTCCCACTGACTAGGACAACTGGTTGTAAATGACTTATTTACCTGCAAACCTTCCTGTGTATGTGTGGGCCAACCCAGGAAGAATGGAGACTAGGGGGTCTTACAGTGACATGTGACCATGTCACATGATACTGGAATCCATCTTAATCCTTGTATTTTTCCATTGATGGGGTGTAGGTGGGGACAAGCACAGACAAAAAGATTCCTTCCTTGTGCCAAAGCTATAAAAAGGGGTGGAGCAGGACAAAGTGGGTGGCTAGTCATGAGAAAACCCCTACTTACTACCTGAGATGTCTGCTGGATCTAACAAAGAAAGAATAGCAATTCAAATAGAAACAAGTGTGAATGATGAAAATAAATGGTTATGTATAAAACAAAATAATAAAATATGAACTAGGGCCTACACTTTTTAATAGTCACCTTTCCTATCTAATAAAGTAGATTCTCACCCCAGGGTGTAGTCTTTTGCACCGCTTGCTAGCCCCAAGGAGCTAGGGCCCAGTCTTTCATAAAGCACCCCCACTCATCAAGGGACCTCTCAATGAATGGATCCAAAGTGTCCTCCTTCACCATGTGATATATTGAATCAATCTTTTGTCTTTATTCTCAGACAGGGTGATCCCCTTGCTGTCATATCCTTCCTTTTCATTTCCAAGTGATTTTGATGTTTTATAGTTTGTCTTCAATGGTTTTCCATTGACTTTTCTGGGTTGGTGGAAAAGTGGACAATTGAACAATAAATTACATATCAGCTAGCTAGAGGGAGAGGGAGTGTTGAGAATGGGCTCTCGCTTAAATGTGCCATCCCTGAGACACATGTTGACTCCCTTTCACTCTAAGACCATAAGGGCATAATTTTCAATATAGTTACATTATTCCTCAAATATTACTCATACACACATCTTGCAATGATTAGGAGTATTGATAAAATACAAAGTTGCAGGAGAGACCTCACATGCTACCCTTTATGGATAAAGACCATGAAAGCAGTGTATTACGTGTATTGAATCTATCAGGTCTAAGTCAGGAGTTGCTTGTAAAGAACCCCTTTGCCAGTTGGCACCAACTGGGCCTCTGTGTAACACACTGGGTTCATGTGTTTTGACATTTTCTACTTTTGTTATAACCTTTCTCATGAGAACCGTGTAAATGCTCTCTATATTCTGGAAAAGACAACAATAGATGTCTTTAAATTAATACCGTTTAAACTTGTTCTTCATAATAAAATATTATTGACACAACTTTATTTATATGGCCATAGTGATAAATTACATGACGTGCTCTCAGCATACATTAGTTTAAAGAAAAGCCAAGAAAACAATTACATGGTTCAAAATTGTGTCCTGGATTGCTGTCCCGATGTTCAGAAGTGCTGAGCGCCCATAAATCCCACTGATGTCAACTGGAGCTGCAGACACTCAGCACCTTTGAAAAATCAGACAATAGATTAACATTTTGTTTCATTAACAATATGAAATGGTAGAATAATTATGACGCATAATGAACTTCTCATTTTTATAAGACACTGTTTTTTAGTTGAAACAAATAAAACCATTGCCATTTTTTTTAACCCTTGAAGAACGGTTCTGACCTTTCAGTATTCTGTTTCAGGAATATCTTGCCATTTTATTTTTTCCCCACACAACACTCAGGTTAGCATGGGGAAATGGGAATGTCTATCCATTCAAATGATGGTATATGGAAAAGGTCAAAGTAATACATAATCCTGTAATATTAAAAACGAGCATATAAATATGGCATTAAAGTTCAGACTTACTTAATTTCTGAGAAAAAGACCCTGTCTTGCAAACAGCATTTGGATTCTTACTTTCACCTGGTGTGTTCAGTGGGACATAGTGGGAGTAAGGGACTGCCCATGCAAATCATGCAGCAGGATTGGGGCATGCTGCTTCCAAGACCAGGGAAAGGTACATTATAGAATACTGAATAATAATAGTACTCAGCAGCTAAATAAAACTGCACAGCGGGAACTTACTGAACATTTTAAGGTATTGCAAAATTCACACAAAACCACCTGCTAAGTGAATCTGAGCCTTCAAAGAGCTTAGGAAAGACACAGTTTTTATTTAAATAATATAATTGTATGATTATTTGAATGATGAAAGGGACTAGCAGTTATTTTGAGGGACAGGCTGCAAAGCCATGTGACTTTGTCACTGGAAATGATATTCAAGTAGCCTGTAACTGGTTTTTACTTCAAATTATAGATACTGCACCTCTTCATTTTGGAATGATATCATCTAGTATTTTCCATGTTTATCTCTATCTACTGCAATGTGTGATATATAAATTAATTTAAGCCTCTGCTGTGACCTCCCAGTGCCAGTTAGTCTACTATGAGCTAGGAAACAGCAGCACAAGTTTCCTGCAACCTCTGACTCTTCCCTGGAGCCAGCCAACACATACCCTAAAGAGGGTAGGGCTGGGCAAAGAGGGGGCCTGGCCAGAAGAGTTGAGATAGTACCATATAATAATATGACATGCTCTATGCTGATTGGCTGATCGCTCCATCCCTCTCTCTGTCTCTTTACCTCAGCCTCACTTCAGCTCTTCTCCGTGCTCCCTTTTTTTCTTCCCCCTTTCTTCTTCTCTGCCCTGCCCCTTCAATGTTCCCACTGCCTTACTTTGTCTTTGTTCTGCTAATCCGTTGCTAACAATCCCATCGAAAGAATTTTAAAAAGACCCCAATCCTCCCCAGTTGCAGTTTTTGGCACTAACTCTCCTTGTGTTTTATATCCCTTTCCCTTACCCTTTGTCTGTTTTGTCCACTTAGATTGTAAACTGAGGCAGACTATCTGTTTGTACAGTGCCTAGCATAATGGAGCCCTCTTCTCTATTGGTCCCTGGATGCTACCCTAATACAAATAACAACAACTTCAGTCTTATGACATTTTCAGCATTAGATCTCAAAGCAACTTTCAAAAAAATTAGGTATCATTATCTGCATACTATAAATTGGGAAACTTAATGTTCTGCCTTCTCTGTAAGGATGAAGGGACTAGAACATGGGTCTGCACAGCCTGGGGCAGCTGACGTTCTCACAGTACCACCATGGAGCACTGTGGGGAAAAGGTGCCACAGGAAGAACCACCCAAGGGACCCAGCATGACATACCCTTTGGCCCTCTGATTGGCTAACCACCCTATTTAATCCTGGAGGGTGCCCAAGGAAGTTTTCTGGGCGACAATACAGACTTTGGGCCTGCTGCAATTCCAGACCTCACGTTGTCTCCTGATCTCCAGCCTCCGATCCCGGCCTGACTCCAACCTTGGCTCTTGCCTCCTGACTCTAGCCTGGTACTACCTCTGGTCTCTGACTCTGGCCCTGATTCCTGCCTTCCCATTCTGGCCTGGTACTACCTCTGATCCCTGGCCTGACTTTGACCCCAACTCTTGCTTATTGAATGTGGCTCTAGTGATTCCTCTGACCCCTGCTCACTGACTACCATCCCTCATGTGTGGATTCCAGCCTAGCTGTGACTACTAGGCCAGACCCTTATATCCTACTCCCATATGTTCTTCTTATTATTGCAGAATCAGAAGCCAAAGATTTCAATATCATGCTTCCCTCCTACATTGTAGCGTCCTCTTAAGGAAGTTTGGGATGCCCTGAACCACCTATGATGCCAGAAATAAAGCTGAGATTAAAGCTGATTTCTCCTTGAAATCACACTGAGTTTTGGCCCTTAGATGTTGCTTAGTAATCTGAATAGAAAAAATGTCACCCCAAAGTTTTATTCTTCATTAGAACTATTTGCCAGGAGATTCTGCAGTAAAAGGAAATAGTTTTTGATATTTTCCTTTTCCACATGAATCCCCTGTCTTTGATTTTCTTCAGATGCTGGTTTCTTTATCCTACTGGTTCCCCTGGAAGTGAAGAATGTGAGAAGGAAATGTTGGAAGTATTTTAACAAAGTAGATTTGGTGTTTTCCAATCTTCCCCTCAACTGTAGCTGACTAGACACAGCAAACTCTCCCCATTCCCTTTTTCATTATTATAGTGTTATGGAATTTATAGCATAACTACACCCTAAAATGAAGATTGAAAGTAAAATTCTGTACTTACCTAACCAAGTATAAATCTCAATGAAGTCATGGCAGCAGAGTTATTCCTCATTTATACCAGTGCAGAATTTGGTGCTGTGACAGGGTGGGGCCAGATGGCTACAGGAGAGTAATAGAAGGCAGATATATAAGGAAGGTCCTTTGGTGAGGATAAAGAAGGTGTGGGGAGGAGGCCATGGGGAAGTAGCCCAGGCAGTTGTTGCTGTTGCACAGCTGTTCCAGGAGGCACTCTAGACAGCTGCATTCCACAGGGCCCTGAGCTGGAACCCGGAGTAGAGGGCGGGCCCGGGTTCCCCCTAAATCTCCCAACTCCTGGTCAGACACAGGAGGAGTTGACTTGGACTGTGGGTTCATGAAAACAGCCAAACTGAGGGCTGCTGTGAAGCTCCAAGGCAAGCAAATCTGCCAATAAGCACAAGACCCACCAAGGTAGAGGAGGAACTTTGTCACAGTGCTTAATCTAGATTTGGTCCTAAAATGAAAATCTTCTGAGGCTTGTCATAACATCAGAATCTTTTGAGATTTGTCCATCTCTATATCATATTAGATAATGCCATCTGAAAAACTCCAAATGCCAAATGAACCTGTGGCTTAAAACTTATGGAGAAGTGTCCTGTAACTGTTTATGGACTAGAGATTCATGATACAACATGCTTTGCATATACTCAACAGGAACAGCTGCTGTTGTTCTTCTTATGGTTGCATTATGAAGAACAGAAGCCATAACTGAGTAGATTCTAGTATGTGAAAGTGTATAGAAAAGAGGATAACTCTCTTTCTACTCTCTTTCTCTGGCGTGCATCAGATGTCTCTGATACAATGTGTAGCAAATACATGGTTACAAGTTGCATGTCTGATAATGCTACTGACCTTTGCACACCTTAAAAATTAGTACAAGGCAAACTGCGGTGATTGCCAAGGGTGTTCCTTTTCAAGTGTTTGAGAATTTATCAAAGGTGCTGAGCATGTGTGTGTATACAAATGTGCATTATATATAATATATATACAGCCAGTCAGCATTGTTCTCTTTTAAATCCAGGGTACTATAGATATATAGTTTCTTCATGTGTAGAGACACTTTGAAAATTGCCATTTTTATAAAATAAATATAGTTCATGTACTACTTAAATCAATTGCTTCATTTGATTTACATTTCAATATCCAGAAGGTTTAAGCAGAACCAATGTTTGGGCCCTTAGGCATTTCCCTTGACTGCTTAGGAATGCTTACAGCAAAGTACTGTCTTGCTTACAAATCTGAAAGCACAGTTCATATGAATACTGCAGGTGCTGTTATTTCTCAAGAATGAGAAGCAATTCCAGAGCTAATTCTCCTAATGCTGATTTTTTAGAACAAGTCACACATGGACACAACTGGAAAATTTTCAAAGGAGCCTTTTACCATTAATGTAGACTCATGGATGGGGACACCTATCCTGAACTGGATTTAGGGAGACTGGCCCTTTTCCTTTGCAAAATTGTTCATTATATACCCTTGGGGAGGGCTACTAGTGGGGAAGGCTGCATCTCTTAGCACATATTTAGTTATAAAAAGTGCACAGAGAGCTGATTAATCTATGGGAGTTGCTAATAATTGATTCTGGATATTTTCTTCAAATGTTTCTCAGTGATACATGAAACCCTTATCAAAATTCAAAAGGCACTTCATGAATCAACCAGGAGCTAAAAAAATTAGCAGTAATGAGCTCATTTCCATAGAAATGGGACTAAGCTCACTGATGGGTCAAACTGTTTGCTGTACTTCTACTTCCCCCTCTCGTCTTCATTTCTTATGCTCTTATTTCACGCATCATTATCTTCCATCTTCTCTATATCTAAAGCATGCCTTTCAACTCTTTGTTCTCTAACCAGGAATTGCAACTTGTAGGTATTTCAAAATGGTGGTGAAAAAGCTTAAATATCATTTTCAGCTTTGAAACTCATGATTCAACCCATAACAAACCATAGTGCTAAGCAAATATTTATAGTGTACAATCCTCCCCATTCCCACTGGATTAGTAATGAGTTCTAATGGTACTGCATTTTTATTCTTTCTTCCACGAGATATCAAAGAAGCTAATTTGTGGTGTTTCTTTCATATGCCCCAGCAATTTAGTGTTTTCCATTCCTAGAGATTCACCACTAACAAAGATGAAAGCTGTGGGTCTAGTGAAACAAAACCTGAAGCATCTGAAATGAAATGGTATCTCTTTGAGTTTCTCAATTTGTGGGACAGAAGGCATTAGCTTAGTTTTAATATACCATAAGGTGAGACTTTCTCTTTCACATTCCACAGAAATCATGATGCGCTTACGCACATTACAGATTGGTACAGAAGGCCATGCTCCAGTGCTGGAGGATTATACTGCAGGTTTCCAAGGGAGGTTGTGGAGGTTTTTAAGGGCAGGTTGGATAAACACCTGTCAGGGATGGTCTAAATATACTTTGTCCTGCCTCAGCACAGGGGGCTGGATTTTGTTGACATTTTGAAGTTCCGTCTAGTCCTACATTTCCAAGATTCTGTGCAGGAGCTAAAGAAGGAGCAAGAAAGGACACTATCTAGAAACAGTACATGCAAAGAACATGCATTTTGTCAGGGAGAAACAGCTGATAGCTGTAATAATTAGATATAGCAAAGCTGGCCTATGTCACTGTGATAATTAAAAACACTAATGAATTACACAATTTGGCTCTCTCTCTTTCTGTGTGTGCATATATATATATATATATACAAACACACACCTAAGTGAAGTATTACATCTTATAACAGTAAGTTGGGGTACAAATGTTGACTTTAAATACAATATTTGTATATTTGTATGCAATATTTGTAATAGGTATATTTTATATGTACTATATATAAATTGGGAATGAATCACAGAAATGTTTTAAAAGAGCACATCAACACTTCACAGCAGTTAGATTAGGAAATGAAGACTATCTGAATACCTTATCTATTTGAAACAGCATCTCTTCAAGAAGCACCACTTCTAAAAGGTCATACTTGCTGGACTAATATCTGAAGGAGAATTAATCAAAGGTTGCTGACACTGATGCTGTTCTCAGAACTACTATCTTCAAAGTAATATGTCAATAAAGAAGGCATGCAGGGAAATAAGATATTGAAATATTTCTAGCGATTTGCTGCTTGGCCTGCCTGCTGTTCAGATTTGGAGTTTGCTAGACTACCTAAAATGAGTGAATTATTGCAAAAAGGCTAATAAACTCAAGAGTCTTGCATGTACATTGAGATCAGAAAACAAATGTTGAGCATGGAGTAGGAAAAACTTGTTTCAGAAAAATCTAACATAGTATTAATTTTACTTTGCTAAGCAGTCAGAATATTTATTGTATGTGACCTCATTATACAATTTATGCTTTAGAAATTTATTGTTATTCAGGAAGGACACTTATGCACTTAAGTGCTTTCCTGAATTTGGGCTGTTATTTGTGAAGACTCAGTTTGCTTTTTAAAATTCTCCCGTAGATGATCTGAGCATATGTTAAATCTCCTTTTTGTTATACTATTAATACACATGAAATGATCAGGTAGTATACAAGGCCTCTGATGGCTTTTTATTTCATGGACAGAAATGAAATAGCAAACTAAGATAGGAAATGACACACAGAAGCAGTAAAGTTATATTAGAGATGTTACTGGTTACTTCAGGAAAGAGGCAAGGGAGTATTAAATATAGAATGGAATCATCAAAGTGTAGGTGGAAAGTACACTTAGTGGTTCACTACAGATTGGGGACTAAGGAGGGAAAATAAAACAAAAGTGTTAATGCATGACTGCAGCCGTGCCGGAACAATTTTTATGGTGGGGGTACTGAAGGCAGAAACCATGTATTTGGGTTGTTATTACTACTTCAATGTGGCAGCACCCCCAGCACCTCTAGTTTCAGCACCCATGCATGATTGGCAACGCAGAAATACAGTGCTCAGATCATTCACTGTGAGAAGACAGCACTTGGTAGACTATCACGGAATAGCATATATTTATATTCCTTTGTGTTACAGGGCACAAACTTTGTTTCCCAAGTCAGAGAAACATAGTGATACACTTGGCATTAGAGAGTGAAGGGCTACTTTATTCCTATGGACCCCAATAAGAATTCAACATATATATTTTATACTAATACACTTTATACATTGTTTTAAGAAAAACACCTGTGTACTAATTGTATGTTACTTGTTAACCTGAAATCATGGGCAGAGACATTATGTAATCTTTGACTATTGGCTACTGTGCTTGTCTTGCTGCTAGACCTATGCAGGGCCTCAGGACCACCTAGCCCATCATTTCCCTCCGCCCATGGAAAACCCATATAATCCATTGTAATCAATTGATTGGCAGTGTCTCTGAGCCTAATAAGCAAGGTGACACTCCACCAGCGCTGTGCGTAATAAACCCACGTGCTTGATTCTACACGGTGTCCATTTTGTTCCTTCAGAGAGCAATGAAAATTAGGGCTGGGTCTGCTGAAGTGCTATGCAACTCATATAATATGGACCAAAATAATTCTTACTATAACTCCATTGAGGAGATTTAATCCCTCCTCAGATTTACACTGGGATAAATTTGAAATAAGAGCAATAGATTTTTCTCCATAGTTTTTCAGCAGTGATAAAAGTACTTTGCATGAAAATAACACCTGTCATCCAATAAAGTATAAGAGCCAAAAAGGCATTCAATGAAGCAATAATAATAATTAGAGATGAGACTGTCTTCTCCTCTAAAAAATGGCTGAATTAAAAAAATCACAAATACTTTTTTAATAAAATCACCAAATTTGATTGAAACTGATACCCCTGTAGCCCAGCTATCATTGGCTGCCATAATGGTCCTTGGGGCTATTCGCAACTTTCAGGCTTGGTGAGAAGACCCCAGGGATGGGGTTTAAAGTCAGTTTTGTACTCCATCGTTCCGAGTTGCACCAAGTGCTCCCCAGTAAGCCAGTTCAGTTCTGCGCTCATTTTACATGTTTGTAATTCCTGGCACAAACACTGATGGAGCTGAACTTTGTTACTAAGGGCAGAATTAGACTTAAAGTTTTAGGTGACCAGCTAGTTACTTGAAGTCCAGCTATAGCTCAGCTGAACGTGAATTAAACTATAATAAAGAAATGACACTCTCAAGTAGCACATCAAAAGACAGGACAAGATTAAGCTTTATAAACTTGTATGTGGACAATAACTGGCATATTTGATCCTTCCTAGTAATTCACTCTACTTACTGTAAAATTTGGCATGTAAGACATTAATGTTACTCATATTCAGATGTCACTCTGAGTCATACTGTCAGAAAGGATTTAATTTTGCTTCTTCACTTTCTCCTTGTGTAGTGCCAGAAACTACATATCACAACTCCCTCTTACTTCCTTTGGAGCTCAGGGCACTCAGCATCTCACAGATGGAGTTTTGCATCTTACAAGACCAGACCCTCTACTTCTTGTTTTCCTTTTTTCCCTGTTAGCTATTCCATTTGCTGCAAAGTGTCTTTCATGCTATTTTCTACTTTACTGTATATCTGAGCAAGTAAATGATACTATTCTGCCAAAGTAGAATGCCTAAAGCAGTGGTTTTCAACCTCTTTTTTTCATTTGCAGGTCCTTAAAAATTTTTGAATGGAGGTGTGGATCCCTTTGGAAATTCTAGATATAGTCTCTGTAACTCCAGGGGTCTATGGACCACAGGTTGAAAACCACTGACCTAAAGTATCATTTTCTTTTCCTTATGCAGTAACTAGCCCCAACACACATTTGGTAGCATTCTTGCTTCTGGAGCGGAGGTGGAGACTCGAGGTACTACACCTTCTGTCATAAATATAAAGGGAAGGGTAAACCCCTTTGAAATCCCTCCTGGCCAGGGGAAAGCTCCTCTCACCTGTAAAGGGTTAAGAAGCTAAAGGTAACCTCGCTGGCACCTGACCAAAATGACCAATGAGGAGACAAGATACTTTCAAAAGCTGGGAGGAGGGAGAGAAACAAAGGGTCTGTGTGTCTGTCTATAGTCTGTCTTTGTCGGGGATAGACCAGGAATGGAGTCTTAGAACTTTTAGTAAGTAGTCTAGCTAGGTATGTGTTAGATTATGATGTCTTTAAATTGCTGAGAAAAGAATTGTGCTGAATAGAATAACTATTTCTGTCTGTGTATCTTTTTTGTAACTTAAGGTTTTGCCTAGAGGGGTTCTCTATGTTTTTGAATCTAATTACCCTGTAAGATATCTACCATCCTGATTTTACAGGGGGGATTCTTTATTTCTATTTACTTCTATTTTTATTAAAAGTCTTCTTGTAAGAAAACTGAATGCTTTTTCATTGTTCTCAGATCCAAGGGTTTGGGTCTGTGATCACCTATGCAAATTGGTGAGGCTTTTTATCCAACATTTCCCAGGAAACGGGGGGTGCAAGTGTTGGGAGGATTGTTCATTGTTCTTAAGATCCAAGGGTCTGGGTCTGTAGTCACCTAGGCAAATTGGTGAGGCTTTTTACCAAAGCTTGTCCAGGAAGTGGGGTGCAAGGTTTTGGGAAGTATTTTGGGGGGAAGGACGTGTCCAAACAGCTCTTCCCCAGTAACCAGTATTAGTTTGGTGGTGGTAGCGGCCAGTCCAAGGACAACGGTGGAATATTTTGTACTTTGGGGAAGTTTTGACCTAAGCTGGTAAAGATAAGCTTAGGAGGTTTTTCATGCAGGTCCCCACATCTGTACCCTAGAGTTCAGAGTGGGGGAGGAACCTTGACACCTTCTTTTGAGATTACACTCAGTGCTGATGCTGCGGGGGGATGCTATAGTATTAGAAGTGGGTTTCTTTGAATAAGATCTTAGACATCCCTTTTGGGGGAGTGGAGTTGTTTATGACTGCTAATTCAGTTTGCCTAAGCGAAGACCTGTATTTCTTTAGGGATAGCTTAACACATTTAGATATAATAAGATTTGACCTACACTTTCACATAAAACTCTAAAACTAAATGTAATAGCTGATAGTATTTATAAAAGGAAAAATGAAAAGCTTTCAAATAATTCAGGACCATCAAATTGTAACTGTGTGTTATTATTACTCTCATTCTCTTTGTCCTTTTCTCTCCTATCATGTGTTCTGCTCATTCATGTTTGCTTCAAATTAGATTGTAAACTCTACAGAGCAGGGGCTGCTGTGGGTATTTTTATTGCCCTACAATAACACAGTGGAGCGCTGATCCTGGTTGAGGTCTTGGGAAACCATCACAATACAAATCACCAACTATTGAGATAAAAATTAATTTGCCTAACTCTCTATATGCCAATTATTTTTACCCTATTAACTTCCTGGTTTCAACCAGGACAAACAGGCATACTCTTGCTGGACTTCCAGTCCACTATCCAGATATGCTAGGTTTACGTACCCTGGATAAGATTTGGATACTTGTATTAAGTAGTAGAAGGTTTTTCCAGAGCAAATCTTGCAAAAGGTTATTTGTGTTCCATTACATCATAGGTCTGGCAGCTATTTGAGTTATGGAAATAACTTTAATCTCTGTAAACAACATGGAGGAATGAAAAAAAATATACACCAGGTACACGGGCCAGATTCTTGGCTCCTATGCTGGCTGCTTTGCTCTGGCTGCCCAAAAGCAGATGGAAAGCTACCCTGAAGAGACAGTCAAAAATTCTCCTAATAGAGAAAACGTGCCTGGGGCAGGAGGTGGCAGGATGGAAAATTCAGTGCTCTCTGTGAGACTAGTACAGCTGGCATAATTTAAAGCAGCCCCTGTGCTGGCCCAGGATCAAGGAAAAAGGAAGGTAGTTTACAGCCTTTCTCCTTGCTCTGCTTAGCTGCACAAAGCATAGACACTGCACATCTGATAATCTGGCTCATTGTCTTCTGTATTGCCCCTCCTGTTAGAGCGGCAGCGTTGGGACTGATATTGACACGTACTTCAAAAGTAATCAGAGGATAACGTGAATTCTCCCTAGGGTAGCGTTCCTTACAGTGATATCACATAATACGGCAGAGTCACGGAGCCAAAGTACCCACTGGTAAATGAAGTATTAATAGAACATATGGTCCATATAACAAGTGAGTTCTTAGGGAAGAAGAAACCTCGTCTTCATTTCAAGATTTATGTAATTAAAATAATCAGACTTTTGCTGGGGAAGCATAAGAAAAAGAATAAGAGATCTCACAACATAAAGTATGGATAGATGTGATGGGATGTACTTGCTCCACACTGGACAAGGAGGGGTTAATCCCATGCCCCCTCACCCATACTGGGCATGCTCGAATTGGAGCATCAGTATAAAAAAGGGAGCAGCTCAGCTCAGTCAAGGCTGATCACCAAGGCGAGAGGATGCTTATTGCAGGATCCCATCCAGGAGCTGCTGGAGCCCCAGATTACAGAAGCCAGTCATGCCAAGACCCGGGCAGATATCTGGCTACCTATGTATGCCTGAGAGATGTTGGAACCATTCAAAGCTTCACAGGCTGAAGATACCAGAGATCTGTGGACCAAGCCACTGGAAGAAGCCTAGGGAGTAGCCATTGATCCAATTGTAGAACTGAACAATAAGTCAGTGTGTTTTGGCCAGATCCCAACAGACCCAATGGGCCACCCCCCTCTGGTCAAAAGGCCATGCAGCCCAGTTCAGGAGGGCAGTTATATAGTCTCTGGCCATGAGGCCACGTAGCCCTCTGAGGGAGGGCAGCTGTAAAGATTCTGGTCACTTGGCCGTGCAGCCCTGCAAGAAAGGGCAACTGTATTGACTCTGGCTGCTGGGAAAGGTAGCCATATTGACTCTGGCAACTGGAACATACTGCCCTGAGGCTAAGGGTGGTCAGGTAGACTCAGCCATTGGGCTATAATGCCCTTTTCTCTGCCCCAAAGGATGATGGCGTGTGCTTGCCCTGCAACAATAGTACATTAATTCATCATCATCATCATGTTCTTATTATGCCTCTGGCGTTCAGGGCAGTGATGAAGCTCCTCCACTCCTGTCTGTTTCTGGCAAGTCTTTCAATGGTTCTCCAGCTGGGCCCCAGGTTTTCAGCTTCCACAGCTCTTCGCCATGTTGTTTTCAGGCGGTCTTGTTTTCGCTTGCCTTCAGGTGTCCATCTTATTGCTACTCTGGTGATGGAATCAGTCTCCATGTGAAGCACATGACCGATCCATCTCAAAAGCTCTTGGCAATGATGGTGCTCAGATCTTCGTGGCTGCACTGTGTGAATAGATCTTGGTTTGAGATTGTTCTGGGCCAAAAGATATGGAGGATTTTTCTGAGGCAGGTTGTATAAAATGAAGACAGTTTGGACATGTCATACTTTCTCATTCCCCAGCATTCTGCACTATAAAGTAGTGTTGAAAGTACACAGCTCTGATAAATATTGAGTTTGGTTTTGGTATATTAATTACACAGGGCATAATTCTGCCACCCTTATTTGTGCTGAGTAGTACCTTGTTTTGTAAATAGTTTCACTGAAATCAGTGGTGCAATGTGTAGAATAAAGTAATATTGAACATGAGTAGAGGTATCAGAACCTAGCCCATAACATGCATATGTATGTATGTGTAATTTCTGTAAGTGATTCTTGCTGGAAAGGATCTTATACTTGTGGGATGTCCTGAACTGATAGTAGAGGGTGTGCAATAACCTTTTAGAGATGGATTTTAATTGGTCTGCCTTCTCTAAGCTACAATGCAGGCAGTAAAAGACGTGAGCTAATAACAGAATGCCAATAAAATAAATCCAACCCCAAATAATTAGCTTTATTTTTGTTTCATTTTACTTTGTTTCCTCTTGAGAGCAATACAGTAGAGACAAAGAGCAATCATGCAGGCTTGCTGTAGTGCCTGTAGTTGGAATTAAGGCAGGCTCCTCCCCACTACATGACATCTTTGGTGTTACAAAAGAGAGAGAGAATTCTCCTGTTAAAACCTTTCTGGTGATGGTTAATTATTGGCCCATTTTCATCTATGAGTAAATTGTGATTGAGGATGCCTTCCTGAGCACAGATGAAGGAAAGTTTCCTTAGCAACAGGAATAACATGGGAATGCTAAAAACCTCTCTTGTGACTCTACTTGTTTCTGTACAGTACAAAAGGCTTTTTCTATTTGTTTCTGTACAGAACACAGACTGAGAGGCAACAAGACAACCTGTGAACAGTTTCATTTTTTCAAGCAAGTTAGAGTCAAAAAGTAATATTTAATTCTTCAGACAATTCAGAAACCATCACTCAGATAATCCTCAGTGTAGTCTGTGTGTCTCTGATTCCTTCAATAGTTAATTTGCAAAACGCTTATGAGCATGTTGGCAAATAAAGCCTCCTGTCTTAGAATCATAGAATCTTAGGACTGGAAGGAACCTTGAGAGGTCTTCTAGTCCAGTCCCCTGCACTCATGGCAGGACTAAATAATATCTGACCAGAAATATTGTCTGATCTGACAGGTGTTTATCTAACCTGCTCTTAAAAATCTCCAGTGACGAAGTTTCAACAACCTCCCTAGGCAATTTATTTCAGTACTTAATCATCCTGACAGTTAGGAAGTTTTTCCTAATGTCCAATTTAAAACGCCCTTGCTGCAATTTAAGCCCATTGCTTCTTGTCCTATCCTCAGAGGTTAAAGAGAACAATTTTTATCCCTCCTCCTTCTAACAACCTTTTTGTGTCCTTGAAAACTATCATATCCCCCCTCAATCTTCTCTTCTCCAGACTAAACAAACCCAATTTTTTCAATCTTCCTTCATAGGCCATGTTTTCTAGACCTCTAATGATTTTTGTTGCTCTTCTCTTCTTCCAATTTGTTCACATCTTTCCTGAAATGTGGTGCCCAAAATTGACACAATACTCCAGTTGAGGCCTAATCAACATGGAGTAGAGCGGAAAAACTACTTTTAGGGTCTTGCTTACAGTACTCTGGCTAATACATCCCAGAATGATGTTTGGTTTTTTGCAACAGTGTTGAGCTGTAGCTCACGAAAGCTCATGCTCAAATAAATTGGTTAGTCTCTAAGGTGCCACAAGGACTCCTTTTCTTTTTAGTGTTAACTTGTTGATTCATTTAGCTTGTGACCCACCATGACCTCCCAGATCCTTTTCTGCAGTACTGCTTCCTAGGCAGTCATTTCCCATTTTGTATGTGTGCAACTGATTGTTCCTTCCTAAGTGGAGTACTTTGCATTTGTCCACCCTATTTACTTCAGACCATTTCTCCAGTTTGTCCAGATCATTCTGAATTTTAATCCTATCCTCCAAAGCGCTTGCAACCCACTTCCAATTCTCTTTAAGTCCTCAGTCTAGTCACATGTGCTCCATATATCTTCCTCTCACTCTAAGTGGACTACACTCTGGGAGACAGCCAGGGGTTCCCAAACATCTTACTTCACACATGACACTGTGAATCTTAGTGCCAGACCTATATAAAGGAAACTATTGGTATTAGCAAAATTTTAAATTACTTAAATGTGAGTTTTCCCTGAGAAAGGAATTCTGAACCAGGATTCCTGTTGGCTGGATTCCTTGAAACTAGCTCTTGTTTTGTTTTATTTTATTTTATTTTATTTTTGTTTTGTTTTGGCTTGTGATCTATTCACTTTAACAATATAATGAAGAAACAAACTAGATTATAAAGCTGCTATGCCAAAAAAAGAGAAAACCTTTGTAATACGTATAAAGTGCCAGCTGATGTGGTGTGAATTTACATAACTTGCTCCTGATTGTATTGTAACCTCATTAATTCTATATATTGGAAAATAACATGGTTTAGCAATTTAAGTAATACAGTTATTGCTAAAGCTAAAAATATTTATGGTTTCTAATACCTGAAAATAATTTGGAATCAGTGAATGTTTTATTAAATGGGAAGCAAAATAGATAAAGGAAAGGAAAAAAAATAGAAGTCAGCTGTTGGATGCTAAATCTTTATTAGTGTCCCACTGTGCTATTTTGCTGCCAATTTCCATTACCAAAAGACAATATTTAAAAGCGTTTAAAACAAATTAGAATCCCTGGTTACATTCTCATATGGAATGTACATTTATCTCTACTTTTCATTGTGCAATGATAAAAAGGGCATAACAGGCACAGCATTAGGGTCACGAGATCTAAGAATAATGAAAATTTAATTACCATGGTGACTTACAACCATATTAATAATACAGTGCATTTGATATTTTTACATCCTTACAGTTTATAATACCATGCCAGTAGCTGACATACTGAATTATGGCTCAGAATAGAAGGTGGAGGTATTGTATCTCGTTGTTAGGCAATGGGCATTCAGATGTATAAACCGCTACAACAGAAAGTTAACATGTTCTAAATCCAATTTCACGTGTTGGGCTGGCATTTTAAAAATCTTAATTTCCAAGTGACGTTAAGAAAAATAAAGGAAAAAAAAACAAAGAAAAAACGGTGCAAAAGCCTGGGTAAAGAATAAGGATTAAATCCTGGCTTCACTGAAGTCAACGGGAAAATTCCTATAGGGTTCTTGAAGGGTGACTTTAATATGGTAAAAATATTACCCTCAGAGTCTCATTTTTACCTAAGCATTGTGTATGTAGGAGAAGTTCCTCATTCAGTAACAAGGTACAATCACGCCCAGAGCAAGACCATGAGTATAGGGGTTACTCCCTCCCAATACCCTGTAACAGGGAGTGCTGGCCCTTTACAGACATGCATGTATTCTTCACTTGAGTTAGCTAATGTGAGTTAAATAAAGGTAAAAGGCAAGGCAATTTGTAGGCTTTGCATGAGTTAACCGGTCATGTGAAAGACTGTGAGGGAGGCTACTCTTTAACTCAACTTGCTAACTTGTGTAAATATTATCAACTTTCTTGTCTTCACTAGGACTTTACTGCGAGTTGGCTAACATAAGAACATATCTTTTTCCCACTGAAGACAAGGTCATCAAGTCCAAATTACACCTTTTACAGATGAAGTTAACCACGGCACTTAACTCTTGTTGCTGGTTCTTTTTTGAGGAGACAACTGATAAACCAGGCTGCTGGTGCCATGTCTATAAGGTACCTATAAGTCCAGGTCTCTTTCGTGATGATGGATCCTCTTGGTATGAAAGGCTATCTCCCTTTCATTGATGATGGCTCTTAATGAGACTTTGGGCCTGATCCAAAGATTGTGTTGAAGTTGAAAAACAATTATTGATTTCAATAAGCTTTGAATTGGTACCTTCTTCACTTCCTATGTGTTTTTTTTTTCTTCCCTGTTTTCAGCTTTAAGTTCCTGGACAGTCTGAGTATCAGGACATTGATCCCTTGGGATACTTAAATGTCAAGAACTTGATAAGGCCATCAGTCAAAACAGTGGCTTTGAGTATTTGTACTGCCCATTTACTTACTTACAATCCAAGCATATATTCAATATAGCACTAATGCACACAGGCCCTGTTCAAAACTGGAATTAATATTGGAACTTGTAAATAAAAAAAAATCATACTATCATTAGTGGATTGTAGTCTGAGCTATTTAAATCTGCAGCAGAAGATATATCGGAAGTGTAATACCTGTGGGGTCATCACTCCTTAGGAATGAATTAGGACACAGCAGAGTCCAGAAATTTTCCATAGCACATTATGTTGCATTATGATTCATCATGCATACTCTGATTGATTGGGACAACACACTGGCATAGCCTAGTGTTGTTTTTTTCCTAAGTGCTCATGGAAGGCTTTGTGTGCTCAGTGGACATGGGGACAGACCTTGTCACTGTTCTGCTGCTTACATTTCTTTTCATTGTGCTAACCTTTTCCGTCTTCATGTCAGTATGTGGTAAGTGTTATTTATTAATTATGCTGACACTGGCAGCAAAACCAGAATGTTTTTGTAGCTTGGAATAGAATGTGTGTCTTGGTTCATCATGCATCTAAACTGATTCTCAGCTACCCTGCTTTTAAATTTTGTCTGCAAATTTATTTCCTCTAGCTAGTCATAAGTAACATACCCACATGAAGGAAGCATATATTTGATTGTTTTAATTTATTTCTTCTGAGCCTATAGTTTCACTCATTCAGCAAAACATTGATACATGCACATGATCAGGATCTGCTCTGCACAGTCAGGAGGGAGGACTGGATGTTGAGCTGGAATAAAACATAGGCATCATGGGCTCATGCCTTGGGCCCCAGCTACTGAAGACACATGATGAGATCAGAATCTTGGCTTTCATTAAAAAAGGCGTGTCTAGCCCTTATGAATGCAAAGAAATGCTTGAAAATGTGACCTAAGTTTGCAGAGCCTGCAGAGTTTGCAAAGCCGTCGCTTCAGGAGGTGTGAAATGTCCCATTCATCTTAACTGAAACCTGCAACCATTAGAATTGAGCAAAATTTGGAATTTCTGTCCCATGGGAAATTCTTACATCTTTGCATTTGTTTTCATCCCAAATTGTGACAAAGAGTTGGAATTTTGAATTTTTTTGTAGAATTGAAATTCTGAAAAATTTCAGTTCAGAAACATTGTTTTGATATTTTCAATCCAAATGAAACATTTCGACATTCCTGAAATCACTACCTCTGGTGTTTTGTGTGAATCCCAGTCCAGTAGGGAGACTCTGAAAATGTTTATGGGATCAGGCTCTATGAGGAGATAGGCAGAGCAACACTTAGTTTGAGGATGGAAATTTAGGTGCTGAGAGAATTCAGGCACCTCCAGGGTTGGGTGAGGATTCTCAGGTGAGGATCAACAGCTATCATATCAGACTCCTGCAACCTGGGTTCAGGAGCACATTTTGACAAATTGACACTTTGTGGCCATCTGAATTCCCAGTAATAGCAAAATTACACCTTATACCGTTGCCAAACACTGTGGCTGGGCTACATCTCCTATGATGCACATACAGTTACATGACTCCCTTGATAATCCATGCAGTTAAATTGGTCCATATTGTATTGTGGAAATGTAGTCCTCCCAGGAGCCTGGCATTAAGACTACAAAGTGCTAGAGAAGATCCAAATCCTAACTATGAAACAGGTTTTCTTTTGTTCTATTTTCCCTCAGTTTAAATTAATAATCCATTGCCTTTAGCTATGTTCTTGCTGCCATTTTAAGGGGTAAAATTCTCTTTTAGTGTGAACTCATGCAGCTCCATTAACTTTAATGAATCTGAGCCAATTTGCACGTGCAGAGAATTATCCCTTGCTAACCAACTCCCAGATCTAGCATTTATTCTGTCCAAGTACTTAATTTTTTAAGAGTAGGGCAAGCTCTACCCTTATTATTCCTGATAGCATTTTAAAGATTTCCATCATATCCCTTCTTAGCCTTCTTTTCTCCAGTGAGTACAGTCAGATTTTTGCTGAATTACCATCATATATTATACAGTTGTACTACATCCTCTTTCCAGCTAGGAGGAAAAGCTACCTCTTTTGAGATTCCAGCTAATGCCATATTGTGAGGTGTATTGTAGGAATATTCTAACTCCTCCTCCCACACCCAGTACACATCAGTCTGTCTCATACTGTGACTCTCAAGCTTAATGCCTACTTTTACAAGGCTCAGTGGCCTACTTATTTTTTAAGAGGTATTGATTTAAATGAGTAACAATAGATTTCTACCCAGATTATAAACATTGCCAACAGGAGTGTTGCAATAAATGTATTTAAATGCCTACTACCCCCCAAAAAAGGATCATATGATTTTGATCAGGAATGTGTATCAGGAAAGGTATGTATGAGGATAAAACCTAAAATTATACACACAAGATCACAATGGTGAAAGATAGTGCTTCTTCTAGAGGATGTAATATGTTTTAAATTAAACTGCAGGTGACCAACAATTATAAAATGCCATTTTTGAAAAACTGAATTTAAGATTTGCACTATTTCTGTATTGAGCCTTTAAGCTATCTCTGTAATAAGAGGTTAAAGGGTGACTTTTGCTATTTAAAAAGGAGGTTATTGCAAAATGAAGATAGAACTATAATTGGGTCTCCTGCTGATGCAAATGAAGAAAAAACAATTAGTGGAACACTTAAAAAGGCTAATCTAAAAGAGTGGCTGGATAAAAAGTTCTTTCCATTGGCACACTGACACTGATAATGCTAATCAAGGCCACTTCTGCTACTACAGCGATTGCAAGAGTAGACAACACTGTATTTACCCCTGGCAAGATTCCACGAGAGACTTCCTAATTGCAACATGCTTTTGTTTGCATAATTTTGTAGTGCACACATGTCATTTTACAGGACAGTCCAGATATTAACCTGTCAAATGCAATGTATCAATTCATTAATTAGGTCATCATGCACATTTGTGAGTTTTATGGTTAAAAAATTTGTTGAAGTACCATGATTTCTCACAGAAATTGGATACTTGCATACTCAATTTTGATAACTGCACATACTACTTTAAGTATTTGTCCTCATAGATCACACTGTAGGTATGTTTGCACACCATGCGTGCAAGCCCAGAATCTTTTAGCCAGAAGTGTCTACTGGGGCTGTGCATGCAGCGTGCACACCATTGTGCCTCATACAACAAGTGTAGAAATGATAGAGCAGCCCCACCCACCACTCAGGTCCTTCTCACTCCCTGTGATAGCAAGTTAGAGCCCATAGTGTCCTCCTACATATCTGTAGCTCTTAGATAGTTTAGGGTTTATAATTAGTTAGTTTAAATATTAGCGTAGTTTTTTATAAGTTTTCTTTAAGTCCTCTGGCTTTATTTTATTTTTATTTTTTTTAAAAAGGACGTGTCATGGTTTGAGTCTCACCTCACTACCAAGAAGTAGGTCTGATGTCTCAGAATGGATCTCCCGTTTTAAAATCTGCCCCTTACTTTAAGACAGCTATGTCTGCCCATGGTGCCCTTTTGAAATGTCTGATTTGTTTAGGAAAGTCTTCTACCCTGAACAAGTGCAATTTATAGTTCTTTTTTTAAGCACACACAGAGAGCTTGCGATGTCTGTTTAAAGTTATTTTTGATACAAGGACGGTGTCTCTGATATTGACCTCCGTCAGAAGCAATCTGACCCTGCTTCAAAACCAGTTTCAGCAATTGCCCTGCCTATGACAGACTCTGAGGGCTAAGAGATCATTTGACTCTAAGGGTACATCTACACAGGGATAAAAGACTCACAGCATGCCGCTGCTGGCCTGGGTCAGCTGATTTGGGCTCAGGCTGTGTGGCTAAAAACTGATGTTTAGATGTTTGGGTTTGCAGGGTCCCAGAGCTTGGGTTCCAGCTTGGGCCCCGAACACCTACATAGGAATTTTTCAGCCCAAGAGCCTGAGTCCTGTGAGCCTAAGTCAGGCGACCCAGGCCAGCAACCAGCCACGAGTTTCTATCTAGTGTAGACATACCCTGAGAGATCTCATGCTTGTGTCAAGCGCTCCGAGCTGTCTTGTCAGTCTTCATCTGGTTGCTGTTCCCAGGAAAGACCAAGGTGGTGGCTAAAAGTCATCATGCTGACTTGCCTCCGGTGAATCCTTTGAAACCTCATTGGTACTGTGAGGCTTCAAAGACTCGGGGAGGTGATGTTCTTCTGCTATAGATCCTCTATCTGTGATGAATGACATCACTTCCCCAGCACCACTGGCAGCAGTGTCATCAATACTGCACCCTGGTAAGACTTCTGCTGCAACTCTGGCATCAGCTGACACTGTTACTGCTTCCTTCATCTGCTGGGTCTGTTTTTACATCTCCTGCTGCCCCTATTATTACTCCAGAACCAGAGTCCCCCTTGTTGGATGTCTCCCATTTGTCTGTATTATCTAGGTGTCTGCTGGGTACGGTAGCCCAGGTACTTAAAGTCTCTCTGCATCCAACCTCTATGGTACTGGTCCCTGCATCTCATACAGTGAGAACTAAGTACATTCCTATTTCTACACCTCAGGAATCAGAATTCTATTAATCTGCATCCCCATCTTGTATGGCAGCTACTCCCAGACATCATTTTGCAGAACCAGGGCCTGGTGCTCTACACAGACCTGGTATATCTACATGTGACAACTTGGAGGCTATCTGGCTAAGTTCTTCAGATAGAAGCTGTTCAGCAGCTGTATAGGAGGTTTTGAGCCAAAGCAGAAAAGCCTCTTCTAGAGAGGCATATCATGCAAAGTGGTCCATTCAAAGATATACTCAGGCCTTGGGTTCTTTTATTGCTCCTATATTGTTACAGTTCATCTTGCTACTATTTCTGCACATTGCCCACCTATTGAAAATCAGTCATTTTTTTTTCATCAGATGAAGAGCCCTTCCCTACCTGGCCCTTGAATGCAGTGCTCCTCTCTTTAATGGACTCTCCCTTTGACTCCACATCATGTTCACTATATCATCTCTCTATTAAACAGCCTTTTTGGTAGCAATTCAGGCTTTGCTGGCAAGCTCTCCATACACCATTTTTCTCAAGGACAGGTTATTCCCAGAGCACATCCAACATTTTCAACAAAAGTAGTTTTGGATTTTAATATAAATCAGTTTATACACTTACAGGCATTTTCTCCTCATGACTCTTCTACAGAGGCTAAACTCCACATACTAGATGTTCTTAAAGGTCTGTCCTTTTATCTTGCCAGTACAAAGCTATTTTGTAAAATCATCCAGAATCTTTGTGGCTTTTGGTAATAAGTCTTGAGGGCAGGCTGCTTCTCCTCAAATGCTCTCTAAATGAGTTACAGTCTGCACTAAGATTTCCTACCCATTAAATAAACAAGCCCTTCAATTTTGAATCAGACACCCTCTATTATGGTTCAGTCCATATCTGGAGCTTGCTTTTGGGGAGCCTGTTTTTTTTGAGATCTGTAGAGCAGCTACTTGGAGTTCAGTTCATATATTTACCATTATGGCAGCTGCTAGAATAGATGCCCAGTTTCGAAGGGCTGCCTGCAGTCATTTAGATAGGACTCCTATCATCAACCTTCTTGAGAGGTAACTGCTAGTCACTCATCTACTGTGGGATCCATGTGGGCAAATGCTCAAAGAGAGGCTTGTGTGTGTGAGAGAGAAACAAGAACCAACTCTGTGTGTGTATGTGTGTGTGTGTGTGTGTGTGTGTGTGTGAGTGAGAGAGAGTGAGTTGGGGGGAGGGAAAAGAGACAGAGCACATGCAACTGTGAACACTTAATTTTATTGTACTCAGAAGAGAAAAATGAAAAATTTTATCTTTTTTCCCAAAATATGTTGAAAACAAAAATGAGTCCATTTTAAACCCTACAAAATGAAAATACATTTGAAATTTGATTTCTTTTTTACAATATAATAGTTTGTCCATTTTTTTACCACTCTGGCTATTACTACTTTCTTACTGCTCACTCCTCCTTTTTTGTTTTGCGGTTGTTCTTGGTTCAAGCACTGCTGACGTGGATTAGCTGTGGTCTATCTGCAGTTTTAATCATTTTACCTAATGCACTGCTGAAACCGGGGAACTACAGCCTCACCTCAATCCCTGGAAAAATCATGGAGCAGGTCCTCAAGGAATCCATTTTGAAGCACTTTCAGGAGAGGAAGGTGATCAGGACAGTCAACATGGATTTACAAAGGGCAAGTCATGCCTGACCTGACTGCCTTCTATGATGAGATAACTGGCTCTGTGAATATGGATGTAATATAGCTTGACTTTAGCAAAGCTTTTGATACTGTCTCCCACAGTATTCTTGCTACCAGGTTAAAAAAAGTATGGATTGGATGAATGGCCTTTAAGGTGGATAGCTGGCTAGATTGTCGGGCTCAGTGGGTAGTGATCAATGGCTTGTTGTCTAGTTGACAGCTGGTATCAAGTGGAGTGCGCCAGGGGTTGGTCCTGGGGCCGGTTTTGTTCAACATCTTCATTAATGGTCTGGATGATGGGATGGATTGCACCCTCAGCAAGTTTGCGGATGACAATAAGCTGGGGGGAGTAGTAGATACACTGGAGGATAGGGATAGGGTCCAGAGCGACCTAGACAAATGAGAGGATTGGGCTAAAAGAAATCTGATGAGGTTCAACAAGGACAAGTACAGAGTCCTGCACTTAGGTTCTACAGAAAAGGACCTGGGGATTACAGTGGATGAGAAGCTGGATATGAGTCAGCAGTGTGCCCTTGTTGTCAACAAGACTAACAGCACACTGGGCTGCATTAATAGAAGCATTGCCAGCAGAACTAGGGAAGTGATTATTCGCCTCTATTCGACACTGCTGAGCCCACATCTGGAGTATTATGTCCAGTTTTGGTCCCCCCACTGCAGAGGGGATGCGGACAAATTGGAGAGAGTCCAGTGGAAGGCAACAAAAATGATTAGGGGGCTGTGGCACATGTCTTATGAGGAGAGGCTGAGAGAACTGGGGTTATTTAGTCTGAAGAAGACAAGAGTGAGGGGGGATTTGATAGCAGCCTTCAACTGTCTGAAGGGGGGTTCCAAAGAGGATGTAGGTAGGCTGTTCTCAGTGGTGGCAGACGACTGAACAAGGAACAACGGTCTCAAATTGGCATGGTGGAGGTCTATTGGATATTAGGAAACACTATTTCATTAGGAGGGTGGTGAAGCACTGGAATGGGTTACCTAGGGAAGTGGTGAAATCTCCATCCTTAGAGGTTTGTAAGGCCTGGCTTAACAAAGCACTGGCTGGGATGATTTAGTTGGGGTTGGTGCTTCTCTGAACAGGGGGTTGGACTGCATGACCTCCTGAGCTCTCTTCCAACCCTAATCTTCTACGATTCTATGAAATGGAATGCAAAAAAACAAGGAGGAGGAGGCTTGGTCTTGTCAGAAGGATAGTTTAAACCTATAATATCCCAATGAGTTTAAAATTCCCTTGAAGCATATTGCCACCTTGGACATTGGGAAAGATTATTCCTGGCTCATAAACAATTTTGATAAGCTCTTTCCTTTGAGTACTTTGGAAACCCTTTTAAATATAACCTGAACTTTTGCATGAGCTTTTTGTTAGGTTTTAAGACTGATGGGACATATATTTTTAATGTCACATTTTTCACTACATTTTAAATGTATTGCTTTATTTTTCATGTATAGTGTTTGAGGATTATCAGATAAAGCCCGTAGTCCCTTTGCAGAAACCAGGGATGATGCACTGTGAACCAAAGTAAAGTTTTAGCAGCTTTTAGCACCTGTATTTCAAAGTTGTGCTTTTGTTACACTCACAGATCATTCATACATAATATACAAGTACAGATGCATATGTCACTGGAGCTGTGCAGAGAATGGAAATTCTGTTTCATAGAGGATTTTTAGTTTATTTCTTAAAACTTTGACAAAAACATGATTTAATGAGGGATTTTGATGGAACTAGATTTTCCAAGAAAAAGTGGTCCGATCAAAGCTTTTCTGACAGCTCTATATGTCATCCTAAATCGGAAATAATACATATTTCATATTTTACATAAATCTATATGTGAAAAATTCACGTTCTTAGGCCATAGTACTGCAACTTGTTATCTCTGGGTGAATCCCTGCATTGTTGCAGAGCCCTATTGATTTCACTGCGGCTCCATCCACACTAGTAGAAGGATCTGCCCAAATGCAACACAAGCTGGAAGACTGAAACCCTCACTGACAAAATACTTCGTAGTATGCCAGTTTTTGAAAACTATTTTCTTCAAGGCAGAATGTTTGGAATTATGCTCCTTCAACAAAATGGCCAAATACAATAGCAGAAGTCCAGTTTAATATCAATTCTATGGCAGAATTAAATTTCGGAGCCAGACGCATTACATTGTTTACATAGTCATACTTTTCTCATCCTTTTAAAATAACTCGTAGTTTGCTTTTTGGTATTCAGGTTCTGTGATCATTTTAATGCATTAAATCATTTCTTTGTTCAAATAAAATAAAGCAAAGCAAATAAAAAGTTAAAACACTATATATTCAGACCTTCAAAATGAAAAAGGTGGGGGTGGTTAGCAGAGGAGAGGTCAAAGCTAATTTTGCTATATTCCTCCTTCACATCCATTCATTGTGGCTACAACTTACAATATTACTACACTGTGAGGGAATTAAAGGAGACTCTCAAGTAGGAGTAGAGAGGTTGTTTTACCTCTGTATTTGGCACTGGTGCAACTGCTGTTGGATTACTGTGTCTAGGTCAGGTGTTCACAATTCAAGAAGGATGTTAATACATTGGAGAGGGTTCAGAGAAGAGCCATAAGAATGAATAAAGGTTTGGAAAACATGCCTTATAGTGATAGACTCAAGGAGCTCAAGCTATTTAACTTAACAATGAAAAGATTAAGAGGTGACTTGTTCATAGTTTATAAGTACCTATTTAAGGAACAAATATTAGAAAATGGGCTCTTCGATCTAAAGGTTTAAACTGATCCAGAGCTGGATGTTGAAGCTAGACAAATTCAGAGGTGTACATTTCTAACAGTGAGGGTAATTAATCATTGGAACAGTTTACCAAGGGTTGTGGTGAATTCTCCCATCACTGGCAATTTTAAAATCAAGATTGGATGTTTTTCTAAAAGGTCTGCTCTAAGAACTATTTTGGATAAGTTCTGTAGCCTATATTATACAGGAGGTCAGTCTAGATGATCACAATGGTCCCTTTTGGCCTTAGAATCTCTGAATTTTCAAGGATTTGAGTTAAAACTCTCAGATGCTTAGTATTGTGTTTCTGACCCATTGCATTAAATAAACAGAGCTGACATGACAAGAATCCTCTGGGACAAGTGTATTAATTTGGCTGTACACCAAGCTTCACATCTTCCACACAAATCCTAGATACAGAAGACACTGGCATTTGTTCTATTATTTAATACTTATCTTCAGTGACAAAGCAGGATATTTAGCAACAGAACTAAACAAAGATTTCCGGGCTCAGACTGGCAGAAGATAAACTTGGCTCAGAGATGCTATTCCTTATGGACCAGTGGTTATTACTCTACTACTTATAAGGGATAGACTCAAGAAGTGAGATTGAAATCCAGACTTGGAACTCCACAGAATGAAGAAAAAGGTCACTTGCGGAGTTGGAATCTGGATCTTGGTTTGAATTTTGAGCACACGCAAAATAAAAAAACTATCCCCCAGGATTATAATAAAATCTTTCTGTAATCTGCACTAACCAGGCCCTACATCATATGGCAAGTTCATAGATTCATTTTGATGGGAAGTCTTATTTCTGTGAGAACTTAGGATACACTTAAAAAGCAGAAGCTTTTGTAAAATTAAATATAAAAATTAATAATGCAACCAATGTGGTTTTGAATTTGATATTTAATTCATTTTATTTTGTTGTTACCGCATTTTCAGTTTTAGTTGTATTGTAGGTTTCAGAGTAACAGCCGTGTTAGTCTGTATTCGCAAAAAAAGGAGTACTTGTTGCACCTTAGAGGCTAACCAATTTATTTGAGCATAAGCTTTCGTGAGCTCATGAAAGCTTATGCTCAAATAAATTGGTTAGTCTCTAAGGTGCCACAAGTACTCCTTTTCTTTTTGCGAATACAGACTAACACGGCTGTTACTCTGAAACCTGTCATTATGCAAGGCACTGCATTTAGCCGTATGGAGTGGAAATCTATCAACTGTAGTTGTATTGTAGAATATCATCTTTAGTTTCCAGAGTTAACATCCCATTAAGAAGAATGGGCAGCTCGTACTTCTCAGAACTATTGGTTCAGGCTCTCTGTGAACTCAGGGAGACAGCACTAAATCCCATTGTACTATAGGCCACTTGAGGGTTTCTTTATAACCATAATGTTTCTATAGCAAATGGGGTGCTCAGACGGGTGAGTCATAACTGGAGAAACAAAAAGGTACTGATGCTAATGTACCATAGGATGATCTGATTTTATGGAGCTGGACTTCTTAAAATTATTTTTCTACTTTGCTTTGGATTTCAGGGGATTGAGGATGTTATGGCAGGTTTTGCAAAAGAACTGATAATCTGATTATTTATTTTTATTAGGGTATGTGCACCATCTATTATAATAATTGGGCCTACACATTTACCCTAATTGTGAGCTCAACTGTAAAAGCTAAATGAAAGGCACAAGAACCAATAACAAATACTGATGGGAAAAGGTGTAAAAGAGAGACTGAATTAGTCCTACTGGTATAGCCCAAAGATCAAGCCTGATAAGCAAGAGAAATGGAGGACTGAAAATTAATAAACCCAAATTGATAGGTTAGATATTAGACCTAACTTGTGAAAAAAATGAGATGAGTTTTTCCACCCATCACTCCCTTTCAGGGCCCTTAAGAACAAGACTTGGGGGTCAGAAAAAGTGGCTACTGGAGTGAGCCTCACCATATTGGCTGCCACCTCCATTGTCCTCAGGGACCCCAGACCAGAAGATGTCCTGACCAGACCAGGCCAGAGAAGGGGAACCAAATGACATTGTACCTCCACCAACTTCAGCTGAATCCTGAACACCGCTAGGGATGTGAGACTTTGTCCCATATCTCTGCCTTGTGTGTTCTTTTCCTTCCCAGCTATTTCTTCTCTTTCTTATCCCTCTCCTTTTGCCATCTGGCTTTGCCAACCAAGACTGTATATCTTGGTATAATGCTGCTGTAAGTTTGTGACCAGAAAGAGGCAACTAAAAGCAATGCCCTGAACAAACCGATCCTGGTACCAGTTTGCCAGGTCTCAGAGTGGCTGATTAGACCATGTGCTGTGCCTGTGTTTTTAAAGCACTGAGGTTACAAGCCAGAGTCAATGCCAGAGATAAAAGCTGAATTTTCTATTTTTGCTGTTCTTTTCTCTTCCCTCTTTTGTGTGTGTTTGTCTTGTTTTGTCTTCTAGGAAATGGGATCTGACTTTAACAACAGCAACAATGACAGCTCCAGCCCATTTCAACTAACTTCTTCTCTTTTCCCCCCAAAAGGACAGTTATTACATCTTTAATACCATCTAAGAGACTGTCAAACAAGAGGTTTCTTCCTTCTAAAGACTCTTGCCAGCTAAAGGGAAAGGGAACAAGAGATACTGTTAAAATGAAAGCCTTATTTAATACTTCACATTTCAAAAGCTTCAGCTGTTTTCCCATCTTTTCCGTATCTTTAATAAAAAGTTAAAGGCATTTTTAATGGTGTATTTGCCATGGTACTAAGCAGGCTGAGGCCTCTGTATACCAAACCCTGAACCTTGTTTAACATTGTTTAATGTAGGATAGTGACTGGGTTGTCTTAATGCCTTTGATTCTTTGGGTCCCTTTATTCCTTCTAAATTAATACAACTTGATCCACTTATGCACCACTGAATTAACCTGAGCAATTTTTGACCACTAACTGGTAGCATGTAAAAGTAAATACACCTTGGAAGTGTTTATCATTTTATTTTATTTGAGTGCTCTAAGTATGATACTTTTGCTGAAATCCACTCATATCCCCCAGAACAAAAACAGTTTTTCATCTTTCTTTAAGAAAAGCCTTTCTCAAGTTTCCATTTTTTCTTCATTGAACATGCCAATGCAGACACAAGGGAGACAGGAAAACACATTTCTTTTAAGAAGAATGCAATAAATCAGAAATTCACAAAATCTCCAAGGTACCCAGTGTGCAAAAAAAATCTCAAGGTTTTGTCTGGGTCATGTGATTAAAAACCACCATCTGCTCTACTTTTATAACAGTACTAAAATGCTACAATGTGTTTATTTTAAAATAATTTTGCTTTTGCTCTGCATTTCATAATTATGTATAAATAGGTAAGATTCAGTATGCCCAGCAAAGAGAAATTGAGTGTTTCTTCCCTAATATTCAACTTTGAAATGACTATCTGTAAGGTTGATTTTTATATTTATGGATATGGGGCTAGATCCTTAGATGGTATAACTTGTGGTAACTCCATTGACTTCAATGGTGCTCTGGTGATTTACACTAGGTGAGGATTTGGCCAGTTAGACTCCTGACCACTTTTGTGCATGTGTGCACTATATGCTGAAGCCAATGGCAGTAAGGACAGAATGAGGTTATCAGGATTTGGCCCAGAGTGCTTGCTGGATCGTATATGAAATCCTTATGAGAGCAGTTTGCAGAAGCCTGAATGATATAAAAGAGGCCAAATCAGATGTTACTAGGGAAAGGAAGACAATAAAGAATTTCTCCAGAAAAGAACCAACTATCTTTGGGTCCATAGCCCATAGTTGGGTGCTTGGGAAGCAAAACCCTTATTCAGCAAAGCACTTGAAACATGAGAGTAGGTCCCACTGACTTTATTAGACTACTCAAGTACTTAAAGGTAAGCTTGTGCTTAAATGCTTTGCTGGATTGGGACCCAGGTAAGGAAAGGGTCCGTTTGTCCATAACAAAAGCATTTCACAGCGGATGAAAACCATACCCCGATTTAATTTCGATACTTTAGTGAAGATATTCTGTATCTCTCAATCAAACATTCTGCTAAACTATGCAGTATAAATCTTTTATGCTTGCCCTTCTAGCTATGCCTTTTAAGCCCAGGAACAACCTCTTTATCTTTTCAGGTGTTACAACATCACTTTACAATGTAGCAATCAGCACTGAACATAAATTCTATGTGAGTCATACCAGCTGTTTAACCTTATAATAATTTTCTTAGATTTATCCTATGCTCTTAAATTACCTGTTGCAAGTATGCTAATTTTTATATATATTTTTAAAATACCACCATATTGCTTAGAGATATGTTCAGTGAACACTTTCCATTACCTTAGAGTGCTTTCCAGTTAAATTCCATTTATTTTGTACTTGTATTTTTTGATGGTGTGCCAACATGTATCACTTTACATTTGTCAGCAATGAAATGTCCAGTAGCATTAGCTTTGTTAGTACAGTTTGCTGCAGATGCAAATACAATAGTTTCTTTTATGCATGTGTATATCTTTTTTTAGTTTCCTCTGGTCTGTGTTGTGTTGCATTATGCTGAGATGTTCAAGCTGTGGCCTGTAATACCCATCTCAGTTTGATGGGCAAATATGGTATTGTTCCATAGCTGAACTGCAGGATGGGGTTTAGAAAGGGACCAATAGGGGTTTATTCATCCTTTGCATGGTATGGAGTCAATCTCCAGTGGAATTATCTGTGAGCATCACACAGGAAGCATTTGGGGGCAGTGTTGGGGTGTTTATTACTGTGTAGATCCTTTATTGCTAGGCTGCCATCTACTATGCCATAGAATGTGCCATGGATGAGGAGGTTACTCTAGCCATTACTCTGGAGTAGACTTGAAATTGTAGCTCCGCTAACACAGTGATGTGTGTGTGTGTGTGTGTGTGTGTGTGTGTGTGTGTGTGTGTGTGTGTGTGTGTGTGTGTGTGTGTGTGTGTGTGTGTGTGAGAGAGAGAGAGAGAGAGAGAGAGAGAGAGAGAGAGAGAGAGAGAGAGAGAGAGATTTGTCTCCTTAACCTCTCCTTCTCCAACCTCACCAGCAGACATACCTGAGCTGATACTGTGGATTTGTTTTGCCATTGTATGGTGAATGGAGCAAACCTTGTCTCACAGCTGATTTGAACTCTAAAAATTCAGTTTAGTTATACCAACCTGAGACTCAGTAGCATTTAAGTTGCCTTTGCAAATTCCATGCAATCTCTCATTGATATAAAACTCACATGACTGTTTGATATGAAATGCACAGCTCTTCATATCTTTTATCATTATCATGACAGCTCTTCTTTCACACATTTTATCCTTCATTTTATGATACCTATTAAAGACTTTTAAACAACTCTTGGTTCCTTGAGGAATATTTATGCTTCTTACAGGACTCTTATGACTTGAAGAAACAGTTACCAAGAGCATGCAGGGAAATGTTATATTAAGGACATTTTAGGATGCTGTTCCTACATGATAATGACTGTGGAGCTTCATGTTTTACACACTAGTTTATGTACCTGTCTGAGCTGTTTACTTGTGGGAAATGAAGAAAACCTGTAGAATTCTAAACAGAATGGAAAACTGGACTCTACATTAGATCAGGTTAAGTTAGTATTCTCTGTAACATAAAATTCTACTGACTGGGAGGTATAATTTGGGGTGGAAGGGGAGATCTTTCCATTCTACAATTTGGCCTCTAGGATTTTGGCACACGGAATTTTTGAGGTAGGGTTTGTGTATAGGGGAGTCTTATTCAAAACAAACTGTTGAAAATCAGCACTGCTTTTGTGTGAGAGATGAGAGGAATCCATTTATTTCTGGAGGCTTGTTACAAATGAAGGCCTAAATGTTTGTGTTGGTCTCCTTCATTTTATTTATTAATCTTTTAGGGCCCATTGATGGAAATTGAGGGTAAAAAAACCTCAAGAGACTGGGTCCTTAAACTAAAACATAAAAAGGGGAAATATTTGAATGAAAAGAACAAGAGAATGTACAGACCAACAACTATGCTAATAAGCTTAAAATAAATATATATTCAAGGTTAAACTTGAATCTTGTTCCATAACATCCTTATAAGGGAGGGGGTTGAGGGGTGGGCGGGAGAGGGGAACTAGGCAGATTTCTGCTTTTAGGGAGTATGACTACTACTTTGTCTTATTATCTTCGTTGTCTAGCTTGATGCTTGCACACATGGCTTATTACTAAGTCAAAACTCCTTCTGAATGCCTTTGGAGGGAAGAACTTTTTTCCTCACATACAAAGCTAACTTTATGAATAATCAGCAGTATTTTTTTGCATGACAATCAGGCTGCAGTGAA
The DNA here is from genome assembly GCF_965152235.1 of Eretmochelys imbricata. Lineage (NCBI taxonomy): Eukaryota > Metazoa > Chordata > Testudines > Cheloniidae > Eretmochelys > Eretmochelys imbricata. Next base: position 26,856,589 of record NC_135583.1, read on the forward strand.
AAGACAAGGAAGAAAGGAATCTTTCTTTAAACCAGCTCTGTGAAACACTCATTTAAAAAAGCCAAACTAGTAAGAATACACTTAATATTATTTATAATTTACTTTATGGTAGCACTTAGAGTGGGGCCCCATTATGTTAGGCACTGTACAAATTCACAGTAAAATAACTGCTCATCTTGAATTGCTTAGACCCTAAATACACAAGAAGGGTGACAAAGGGTGAGAGGAGAAACAGGGCACAGAGAAGTGAAGTGATGTGAAGGTCGCAAAGCAAGTCTGTGGCAGAGCTGTGAATACAATCCAGGTCTCCTGAGACACAATCCAGTACCAAGACAAACCTACTACCCCTAGTAAACTGAAAGGAATACTTGACACAAGATAGGCTTCATGAAGAAGAAGACAAATTCTTGCTAATAAAGGATTAGCTTGTGAATATCTTATTCACATTGGTGCACATTTACATGAATAGTCCCATTGAGGTCATTGGAACTATTGGTGTGAGTTAGTGCTGAGCAGTGCAAGCTTGTACAAACTAGTCCTAAGAAAGCAGATATTATTTACAAATATTGGGGGGAAATAATCCTTCCAGAATAATAGTTTTAAGCTATTTGCTCGCAGACATCACATGTCATTCCCTCTCTATTTTACTTTAATTGATTTAGAATTATTAATGTTTTAGTAAGTATGAATTTATCTTTCACTGAAATCAGTCTGCTTGCTTGCTTCTTCTTTAAAGTCAGCTAAGTTCTGGCTCCGCAAACTAAATGGCTCCAGGCTGAACTAGCATTCAGTTGATTACATAACACACAAACAGCTCAAAAACATTGCTGGTGTAGATTGATCTCATCTGACCTGGAAATGCCAATCCATTAAAGAAAATAGGGCTTGTTGCTTATAACAAATAAATTTTAACCCGCACACTAGAGTGGAACAGAAGAGAAAAGCAATGAAGCCCTTTCCCAGAGTACTAGCACTGCAATCTGTGGGAAAACTATTTAAAAACATCCTGTGTATTAAACTAGTGAGTAATTGTCATTAACATGCATGTAGGTTATGTTTTAATAATACCTTTCTCCCACAAAGGAAGCCTCCTGTACAGCCTGTAGTGTAATTAATGTGGTTTGTTTGCTTTCCTGCAGTATTTTGCCGTTAAAAAAGATATTCTGAAAAGACCTTTTCCAGCTATATACTTTACAAAAAATGTAAATTAATTAAAACATCTTTCTGAGGGTGACAAAATCACTCTCAATCTGTTGTCTACAGTTTGTAGCCACATACATAACTTTTATGGGTGGCAAGAAGATCTCAAACACATGGATCAAAATTTTCGAAAATAGGAGCCTAAACTGGGGCCTGATTCAAAGTCAATAGATAGATTACTATAGACTTTAGTGGGCTTTGAATCCTAAATAAGTGGCCTGACTATCCAGAGTTCTGTGAGACAATTGATTTTAATGGGAGTTGCTAGGTGCTCAGCACTGTAGAAAGTTAAGTGACTTTTTTATTGCAGCCTAAATATGGCCTTAATAGCCTCCGGGTATGTCTACACAGCTCGCAGAAGTGAGCATCCCAATCTGGGTCTTTTTTTTGCATCTCTTTATTAGGTATGCTGACTACGTTGGGTAAAAACAGTTCTTTTTAAACACACCCTTGTGATACCTTGAACAAAAGGTAACCTGTGTCCAAAAAGTAGAAAATGAAGGTTACTTACTTGTAACTGGAGTTCTTTGAGATGAACTCTGCATATTCATGGTCTTCGGACTCATGCCAATCAGTGCAGCAGGATGGTAGAACCTTCTAGTAGCAGTGCACATTAAGCACCCATGCTCCCATGCCCTCCTCATCTAGCGCTCAAACATAATCTGAGTGTGAGTACAAAGGGGGTATGTTGCCATTGCTGCTGCAGGTCCTTTCACTGCTAGTATGGAAAAACCAAGATACTTTAATTGGGACTTTGCAGGAGCATGGCAGGTGAGTGGGGTGTGTAAATATGCAGAGTCCACCTCAAAGAACTCTGGTAACAAAGACATAATGAGTGATGAGAAGAGAGAGCTTTTTTCCCCCCCTCAGTGCTTTTCCAGGTAACAAATTAGTAAGCATTCTGTTCCTCTTTTCCTTCTATAGACAAAACTAACAGTTTCTTCCATGAAGGGTCTTGAGGAAGGGTCCTATTATCCCATCACCATTATGTTGTTCTTGTAGCCATTTTCCTTCTGACTTTCTTACTAACTTAACAGGTCAGGAGAAGTGTCTCCATTACACCAAAAGGAAGTTCTGCCTCCTCAGTATACTGTGTAATAGGGTAGCTTACCCCTTAAGGGCTGCAGCTTGCCAATCATGATTTCAGAATGAGCTACACCTAGGAGAGAGCAGGGTGATCACCCTATAAAGATCAGCAGGAGAGGATAAGTTCAAGAAATAAAAGCAAGACTGCAGAGGGTATGATAGGCACCTACAAAGAGATCAAAGGAGCTGTGACAGAGAGAGGCTGCAGTAGGCAAGAGGACCCTGACTGACAGAAGGGTTTGGGGGCTTAGAAGCCAGAAGGCTGAGCTCTAGTCAGGTAAAGCCCAAGAGAATTGGGACTTAGCTCTGGGAAGAAGTGCTGGGGACTGCCCAGCTAAAGGGAACGAGTGACCAAACTGTGGCTTAAAGTGCCAGTAAATAATGGGGAGGGGAATGTTTTAATTACTTGTGGGCTGTCAGTTGTTAAGGGGCCCTGAAGAGGGGATAAATTGATAGCACAGCCCCACAGAGGCACCTCCCCCACAAGAGGGACACTTGGGAGTCAGCCAACTATCTTGCATACTATTAGAATATTGTGTACTAGCCCTGTTAATCCATCCTGCACAGCTCTCCCATCTAGCAACCAGATCTATTCCACATACTTCATCTTATGTGAAACATTCTGTCATACTAGTTTCCTGAAATCCCTGTGCCTTCTGAGTAGAGAGGAGTTAAATTTTTCAGTTCAAACTTGGGCTACCAAAACCTTCTGTGAACTTGTGTAGAATTTGCTAAATTGTTTTAGTTAAAGGAAAAAAAAAACCCTGAAAAATCAAAAGATTTCTGTTTTGATGTGTGTGAAGTTAAACTTTTCAATTTTTTTATTTGATACTTTTGCACTTCAAACTTTACTTCAGTTTTAGTTTTAAAAACATTTTAAAAGCTCAAAAAAGCATCCAAACCAAAAAATCAGTTGTTCACACCTCCCTGTTCTGGAGTGCCAGCTGCTTAATAGAGATGAGAATTTGAAGGAAGAAGCTGCATATTTCTCGAGTAAGGAATTATATCCTTATAAGAAAAAAGTTAAAATAATTATTGTGAATTCCTGCAAATTGACTTTAAAGGGTGTTTTGACTTAGTGAGGACTGGTGAATCTGGCCTACAAACAATATTGTTTCTCCAATACCATTATACTTTAGTTATAATTTATGGAGTACAGGATGTGCACTACAGTCCTACTTATTTAGAAGGATCTAGATAAGAAGGCCACATGAGAAGTAAACCTTTATGCTATCATCTGCCTCTGAGCTCACATCAAGTTACATACTGCACTTTAATTTTATGGCCCATCAGATACTATTAAGAAAATATTTGCTTTTCTACCTCATATTTCATTTTGCAAGTGGGCAGAAAGGAAGTTGGTCCCCAAAGAAGCTTCAGTGTGTCCTGGACATCCTTGAGTAATTCTTCACATTGCAACCAACCTACCCCTATCCTCTTCTTTCTCAATGGTGCACTTGGCTTTGACTTTCATTTACCCAAGGTGGAAGGGAAGGATTCCACAATTAAATTATCGCATCAGAAACTCCAAGGTTCATATATGATCCCCAATGAATTCCTCCTGGCAGCATGGACAGCCATTTATCAAGATTAGTAAGTGCTACACAGTTTGCTTTTTAGCATCTCTTCAATTCAATTCTGCCTCTTAATATTAAATCTCTAAAGAAACATTTCCATTGGCATTTCAGTGATATTTCTGAGATTGGAACCAGTGCAGCTTAGGTATTTACATTGCTTTGAAAAATCCCAAACTTTTCCAAATGATGAAGTATCTGCATTTTAATATTTTTTTACTAATCCTTTTAATTTCTAATTTGGAGAAAGAAGTGTGTTCTTTTCCCCTTGTCTTTATTCTGGCACATGCAAGGGAACCCAGAGCACAAACAGGCCTTTACACTTTAGACAACGGCTAGGCACAGCTATGGTGTGTTTGATGTGAAAATGCTGGCGCACCCCAATGAACAGATGCAAGTGTGAGGGCTGCATTGTACCTACAAAGCGTTCATTCCAAGATGCACTTCTCTGTTCTGTGTTTTAGGGCTAGACTGTGCTTGGTTCTCTGTGTGGATGTGCAAAGAGAGGGAGAAGGGAATGAAGCCTTCATCGGCTTGCACCCTTGACCAGTGCAGAAGCTGGGCATAATGGAAGAACCTTGCAATGGGGACCACAAGGGCTTCAGAGAGCCAGTGCCCCCACCTAGGCAGCCTGTGCAAAGGGGAAGGGACAGAGTGGGGCCATGGGGCTGCTCCCACCTCTTTCTGCCAGTGGGCGGGCGGGCTGTCTATCAAGGGGGATGTATTCTCAACCCACCAGGAGGATTATGTAGTATCTGTGTACCCTGGGAGATCAGTAGTGCTGGTAACAGACTATGTAATGGTGGTATGTTGTGCAATGGTGCTGGAAGGAGAACGATCTGTATTTCCTGGCGCCAGTCACTTAACTTGAATCTGGGTTACAAAAGGGGATGATACGAGCAGTACCTGCTGATTCTAGTGACTATTGTTACACCATCCTCAGCAGCGAGCTGTAGCTAAATGTCATGGACCTAAGTCTTACTAAAGTCATTGGAAGTTTTATCATGGACTTTAATAGGAGCTGGATTGGGCTTTAGACTGTACAGATATTTGTGTGTTTCAATCTAGCTGAGTTAGAACAAGGCTCCCATGACAAAAACACTGAACTATCAGAGGGTGCAGCATGCATTGGCCACAACAGAAAGAGCTGAGCACAGCCCCTGTATATTTCTTACACTGTATTTACTTAGTTACTAGCTGGAAAAGAAGCAAATCTTACTTTATAGCAAATATTTCGAGCAAGTGACCAGCCGAGACTGGCCTGGAGCATTAAAATTATGTATCGCACATGAATGGCCAGCATCCTTTGTGCTGAAATAAACATGCACTAAAATAAACAGTTCTACAGTATGTGTAGGTCTAGACATACATACACACATATTGTTATTTATTCTTTGTATTAGAGTAGCACCAATCGATCCTAAGATTGGTTGAGATCAGGGCCCCATTGTGGTAGGCAGTGTACTAACAAAGAGTAAAAGACAGTCTCCATCCCAAAGAGTTTATAGCCTAAATATACAAGACTAAGGATTGTGGGGGGAGAGGATATAACATATGGAGTGAACCACATGGCAGTTGCAAATGCCATGTTAGTGCCACAATAGTTTTGTTGATTGATTTCTTTTTTTGACTGGGTTTTGTTGGGAGGGAATTAGCTTAATAAAGAGATAAAGATGGCAGTGGGGACTTGAAGGAGAGGGGAAAGGAGAAGGATTGAAGGGAAATATGGAGGGCATGTGGATTGAGGCTGCAGTGAAGAGAACTAGTTGGGGGAGTTAGAGAGAACAGGTAATCAGCAGAGGCAGAAGGATGTCCACAGTGTATATTGACCCATATGCATATGTATTCCTGCAAAAACCCAGACAATAATGCAAATTTAAACTTGAGAAATTTATCACAGGACAAGGATGTATGTATCTTAGCTGGTACAAACTAAATCAAGCTAGATTGATTTACCCCAGCTGAAGATTTAGCCATTAGAAAGTAAGGAACCTAAACATTGACCATGGTGCATATGTATGAAAGTAGTCATACCCATTCCTTTATTAGTTTATATTATTATATGCATTTTTCTATCTTACACAAGTATCATGTAGTACAGAGCCTAAGTCAGATTCTGGTCACTAATAAGGCAACCCTTTATGTCACCCTGAACTCACAAAGAGGCTGTAAAGGCAGCTTAAAGACCAAGTCTAGAATTTTCCTGGCATAGGGGAATCCCTCCCTCAGAGACCCCAGCATAGGTAGCATGTTGTGAGAGGTCATCATAGCTACAGTGTTACTATGCTCTGTTCATCCTTGACTGATGTTACAAATTCTTGTGGGGCAATCACAAGTGGGCACAAGTTAGAGCAACCCTGAGGTTCTAAGTTGCACCACACCTAATGTTCAGTGAGAAGTGGAGATAAAGGTGACATATACTACCTTTGTATCTCCCTAGTACTCCCTTCAATCTGGTTCTGCATGAGCAGAGATTTGCTAGAGTAGGGCTGAGCCCTAGGCATTTAAAATTAAAAAAATATATAATTTGTATTTTAATGGGGGGGAGGGGGAACAGAATAAAGAAGAATCTGGTAATTCTTACAGCAAAGTTCCTCTTTAATGACAGACATTTTTAGTAATACATAATAGAGTAGGCAACACAGAAAATATATTTTATCTCAGCGTAGCCAATGGAATATTTTCTACTCTTTTTTAAAATTATTTTCCATGTCTGTCTTTCTTTAAATTGAAAATAACTAAACCATTTTTGCATTTTGGAGGAATAAGTTCTTATTTAAGAACTTGATGCCTTAATAAACAAAAGATTATTATGATTTAGAGGAAGAATATAGCTGAAGTAGAACAAATATGGTGGGAATAACTAGATCTTATTTTACTTTTGTTTGTCGGGAGAAATTGATTGAAATTCTTCATGGTAATAGAATTCTGAATGTTATCTTGTGTGAGTGTGGAATCTTGAAGCAAAAAGATTAGCAGTTGGCTGAATCAGCTTGCTGGCATAGCTGCAGAATTCTTGAACTTTCAATATCTAGGCTGTTTCGGTTGTGTGCCCAGAGGAGACAAATTCCATCTGCAGATTGGGAGGAAGTCAACTGCCCTGAGCAACTGTCCTTTCACCACCCCAACAGGCCAAGTTTATCAGAGAATGATGGCAAAAATAGTAGGTTTAAAAAGCAATAAACCTCGCCCCGTATCAGTAAACTTTCTGCTCAGATGAGAAGAGAGTTTTGTTTTTTCTGAAAAAGAAAAGGAGTACTTGTGGCACCTTAGAGACTAACAAAGGTGCCACAAGTCCTCCTTTTCTTTTTGCGAATACAGACTAACACGGCTGCTACTCTGCAGGTCAGCTACAAATCTGCTCTCCCACAAAAGATGGCTGCTTATTCCAGAACTAGGCGATTCTTGGCATTCTCAGGGAGATTGCATTTGTCTGCTTAGTACGTCCCTTGAGCAGGAAGCAATGCCTCTCCATATGCTTTATGCAGACGGTGACCTAGCCTGATGAATAAGGATGAGATGTATTCTGAGAAACTCACAATCCATGTCAAAATGATGGATTTGAAAGCAATCTCTCTGGCACTGAGAGGAATTCCTGGGAAGGACGTGACCCCTTAGAGTGGATGGTGGTATGTGCTGGTGCCACCAGGAAAGTCAAGAGAGCAAGGAAGATTGAAGGGGAACTGCACAGTTCAAACAAACAAAGAAAAGTGGGTAGCTCAGGGGTGAGAAAACTAAGTGCAGTTTTTAATGTCTGGCAGTAACACCGTTCGGTAACCTTCAGGAGGTAATAGGATGTGGGCAAAGAGGAAAGTTTGAGTTCTGAAGCAATAAATGAAGCCTACCGCAAAGATGGACAGGGCCTGTGAGAAGCTAGATTTGAACACAAATACAACATCCTTGTGTCTTTAGTATTCATATGCAAACCTGGATGTTTCTGTAAATGCTAGAGAACTAGCATGTTTAATCCACAGTAAAATGGATTACATATGCTAGTTCACTTACAGAAACATTCAGGTTTGCACATGAAATTGATATTGTCACCAGCAGCTTTTTCAGTGGAAATAGTGAAACTCCATCTCTTTTAAACCAGTATATTAACCGATACGGAAATGAGATTATCCCCCCCCCAGTCATGTGTTCACCTCTTTAGGGGCACTCAGTTTGTGGCTTCTTAGCCAAAGGCTTGGTTGTAATTAAATTATTAAAGATGTAAATTCATTTCTGAACCTAGGAGTCATCATCTCTGCCCCCGCTTCCTGTAACCAAGTACAAAGTTAACACACTACAGATTCACACACTACCAACGACTTGGCCTATGCTGCCTCTGTAGTAGGATGAGCGCTAGTGATTTGACCCTGTAACCAGCCAAAGGAAGATCCATAAAATTATTATAAAGTTCTGCAATATTTTTTACTTGCTTTTGTGGGTTATAAGGAACGGAGCAACCTTTCCTGTGGGGCAAAGGGCCTGTGAGAAGCTTTAAAGTTGATTTCCAGACTCCGTAAATGTCTAGCTTTCTTGATCATCCACGTGTTCATATCACTTTGGAATTCTTTAGTTTTGTTTCTCTTTTTAGCTCACTTACTGAAAGGAAACCATATGAAAATAACTTTAACTTTACAGACTGATCACCTCAAAAAAAATCCTGGAACTTGGACAATGGGCTGAATTCCCATTAATTTTTGCAAAAAAGTCATTTTTGCTGTAGAATGCAAACTCTCAGCCATTTTTACAGGTAAAAGTAGATGTCTGCACAGGATCAGCAGGGAATATTACTGTGATATGTGCGATGGATGTGGCAGGTCTTGACTTCCTGCCGAGTTAGTGGGGAAAATCCATTTTTTCATGAGATTCACAAATTGTGAGAATTTCACACATTTCTGTATAGTAGCACTAACAAGCTGCGGATGCGTTGATTCTGTCCCATCTCTAATTACAGTCAGCCCTCAGGCACACGTTTATACCCAGTAAATCTTCTGTCAGATTATAGAAATCTTTGCAGTAATGGATTGTAATGAAGATTAAGTTGACAGGTACATGAGTGATTTATTATAGATTACTGTGCAGTAGAAAGAAACTTTTTCAACAATCATCACTGTATAATGAGAGCCATTATATGGCTGTATTCTTGCAACACTCTGGGTTAACAATGAGAACAAAATTAGCCAACAAGCAGTGAGGAATATATGAGTGTAGCATACTTTGTATATCTCCGGTTTTCAGAAAACTGACTGAAGTAAGATCCTGCTAATGCTAGGAGGTGGAGGTGTCAGGGACTGTCTGCTTTGGATAGTACTGGGTTCTAGAGATGCTCATGCCAATGACCCTGTTCATTGCTACAGCTCAGTCAATGGCTGGGAGGAAAGGAATCTCCATGTAGAGGTAAAGGAGCAGCACTATGGCCATAGTAGCCCCTATTTCTCTCATGCCCCTCTGGCATGGGTGAGGGAATGGCTGATGGATCTTTGTAAACTCAGATCAAAAAGCTCCATGTCATCTGTACAAGAATGTAATGAGCCCTCCGGCTGACCTCTTCAAGGTGAAGGGGATGTAGGTTATTATCCAGGCTCTCTGAATTCTATCCTTCTCATTCCATGTTGACTGACCACACTGGTTTTATTATGCCAACATGCCTCCATAGCCAAGCAGCAGCTAGGAGAACTTGCCATTAGAATGGCTTCATCATCCTAATATTGTGTGTGTGTGTGTATGTGTACATAACCACTTTTGAGAGTGGATGCTGTGGTGATATGCCAGTCAGAAATGCATATAGATAAAGACTTGGGTCTTGACTTGTATATTTTCATTGATTTTTTTTCTTTGTTTCAAAAGGCCAGTGTACCTCATCTCTTTTATGAACCAGTAATGACACTAACATGTCTTAAGAGACACTTTCCAGGTATGCACCTTTTGAAAGTTTCTAACCCTTTTCACAAAACACACATTTATCTCTGAAACTGGTAAGTACAAACATATAATCAATTAGATGATTTCACCAATGCTGCTTTGATATGGTACTTTTTTCAGTGCTGAGTCAGAAAGTGTACTGAGTTATCATGGAACACTTAGAGTGCAATACTGTTTCATGGACAGTCATAATTCACAAATTTCTCTAACACTTTACCTGCAGGCATTTCACCATTTTGATCATGCTTGAAGGTGGAGGGGAAGAGACAGTTCTCCGATAGAGCCACCAATCTCCTATGGACTGTGCTTAAAAACGGATTGCAGCAAAACAAGAGACATGTACAAGTGGAAAGTAATACTAAACTGGAATAAACAGGTAAAAGTAACATTGCTATTTTGTGAAGTTAGAAGGATGTCACGCCGTTGTCCAACGATTCTTCAAAGCATCCCTCCTTGGTCTGAGAAATCCATAAGCATTGGCTCAGCTCTTCAGCTGGTGCAATCGGACAGCTCCATTGAATCCACTAATCTTGTTATGCCCAATTTGCACCAGCAGAAGATCTGGTCCCTGCATTTGTAAAAAAGTATAGTTTTGGTTCTGGCTTCTCACAGTCTCAGTGTCTGCCATGGCACAGTTATACAGATGATGCCCATTTTTGACTTGCGTATAAAATTGTCAGCTATGGAGCTCCTTAACTTACTAATAATAATGCACAAAGGACAAACTGGAAGTGAATATTTAGTGCAGTACATGAAAGTACAGTATATCCTGAGTACTGGCATAATATAATATATTTCCATACAGTGAAAGATTTACCTTGTTGTTGGTCCTCCATCTTCCAAGTTATGGGTCACTTCTTCACCATATTGCTATCCATCACTCCAATAATATGAGAAATTATTCAGCTAGAGACACTGAAACTGTTCTGGTAGCCTGTTTAGAAAGCTCTGGAAGCAAAAAAAGATCTAAATTCAAATATAATTTGGATATAATTTGTGACAAAAATAATTCTCCATTTTAAATGGAGGTAGTCAAACTTTTTCTGGCTAAAAGTCCCCATATTTCCTTAAACCTATGATAGATATTGTTGTATTTCCTTAATGAGGGCATTAGTCAGGTTCAATAACAAACTTTCTAAAATTTGAAGATTTTGTGAAAATTGTGAACACAAAGAACTTGAGGATTTGGTTAAACTTAAGATAAATGTTTCATTAGTCTGCTATTTGCAGAATTGTATGTGGATTATTAAGCAATAGAATGTATCTATCTGATCTTCTATAGTATAATTTGATTTCCTCTATCTAATGCAGAAAGACAAAACTCTCACATACACATGGATAAAATGAATCCCCAGGCTAGCAAATTAATGTAAGAACTGAACAAAACTTTTCTCCTGGATTTTGGATTTAATTTGAGTTTTCTGAATTGGAGTGGGGTGACCAGCAATGCTACTTTAGCTACAGCTGTGCACACCGTTCAATTATAAACCCTCGTTCTCAAGAGTTTTATATAATTTGATGACAAAAATTTCTGCTTGGCGTATAAAAATTTCATCCTGAGGGTTTTTTTAACTCTTGTACAAAATATATATCAAAGTGTTTGTTAAAATAATAGAGAGCTAAATGACTTCAGATATTTTAGGGCCTGAGCCAGAGTCCATGGGAAATCTACCATTGACTTCAATTGACTTTGTATCAAGCCTTTAGTGTATCCCTATAACTTAACAGGATTGTTTTAAAATAATAAATAATGTAGAATAATCCCTAATAGAGAATGGACTTTAACTGTTGCAAAACCCACAAATGATGACGATACTAGGTATGACTTGCTTCACTGAATATTTTTATTATTTGTATTGCGGTGGTCCCTATGAGCCTCGGTCATGGGATCAGAACCAATTGTGCTAGATGCTGTACAAACACAGAACAAAAAGACAGTCCCTGCGCCAAAGAGCTCACAGTTTAGGTGCCAGTATAACTCCACTGGAATCACAAATGTACAATTGGTGAAGCAGAGTGAAGAATCAGACCAAGTGTATTTATTTATTTCAAGGTCTGCTTAATGGTATGACTAACAATTGGAAAATGTGTTAAAAACCCACAAGGAAATTCACAATGGGGTAGACTAAGGCACAGCCATCAGCCAAGGGTTGTGTGTGAATTGCCCCACCCCAGGACTCACCCAGGGAGTCATCATGCCTCAGACAGCTGAATTACAGTTCCCCCTCTGTTGTCCCCTGGCTTCCTGGGGTAGTAATTTCCTGCAAGCCTATACAGTCATAGGTTATTATTCCCCACTCCCCTTTACCCACCTTCAATAAGCTGACCAATAAGCAGGGGTGTGGAGCAAAGGTTCTACCTATTCCTGTGCAGTCACTGCCCACCCATTCAGGGGCAGCAGTAAGTGTCCATGTAGCTTCGCTTGTGCAAAGCAAGTTCTAGATAGTCCATGAAGGGGTGTAATAGGAATTATTTTTCTCTAATACAAGTGTATAGTCCAAGTCACAATCTGGCCCAATGAGGTGTTTTTTTTTTTTTTTTAAATTAAGGCATCATTTAAGAGTCCTAAGCAGTGTAAACAATGTAAGTTAACAATGGAAAGATTAAGTTGCTGCTGTATGTAATAATTCCTGTATTACTAGAGTTGCATAGTGGTTGAATTTGTGCTTATTTGCAGCATTAGCCTGCAAAAAACCTGCTTTGGAGAAGATTAATATTTGTGTTCTTGCATTTAATTTGATACCATTTTTAATAAAATGGATCAGTGGCCTGATGTACTTATTCTCCACCACTAAGAGGAATGGTGACTGTGACAAAACATGTTGGTTTTTTTGCTTGGGGAAACTATTTCCTGCTTTTCCTGGTTTCAAGATAATAAACTTAGTTTGTGCCTTCCTCAGAGACAGGCAAACTTGTGATTTGGCTCCAAGCAAGACAAGAAATTTCAACATACCTTTCCCAAAATATCTGAAGACACCAGAGGTTGTTGCTGTGATATTGAGCCAACTTGGGCACTACAGACCCCAGTGGGGTACAGACCCCAGTGGGGTACTGATATAGTTATGGGTTGGTTGGGCATCTCTTCATTGTACTGATCGAATGCCTGGCATAGCTTCTATTAAAGCCAATGGGAGTCTTTTAAACTCATTTTCATTGGAGTTACAGTGTGACCTCAGTGAGCAGAAAAAATATATAAATTGGATGTTAAAGAACAGATGAGGTTTGTGGTGACACATTTTATTGCAACCATGCCAGCTAGGGCTGTGATTTCATCAGTTAAGAAGGGTCAGCCTCTGCATGAATTTTCTGATGGAAGACCTGCAAGGAATACTCAGGTTCTATAGGAACTGCTGCAGTTGAATCAAGGTTTTATCCTGCAAGAAGACGAACTCTTTGGCCCTGATTCATCTCTTAAGCATTTGCTTAACTTTAAGTCTGTGAGTAGTTCCATGGAAGCCCTAATGAAAACAAGCTCAAAACTCTCAAAGAATTCAGACCCCAAACCTTTTCGTTCAAAAATGTTTGGATAAACTCTGAAAGCCAGATTTTTCTTAAACAGCCTAAATGAAGTGGCTGGAAAACAGTTCCTGTCAGTGACAGCTGCTGGGGGGCTGTGCACTTTCAAAAATCTGGTTCCAATTGTGGATGCTGAGCTCGACAGTATGTGAAATATTTATTTCCTTTTCACAACTCTCTGCTCTCAAGAGCAGGAAAAGAGGTGCCAAAATACTGTGAGGGGCTATTCTTTGCACAGGTTTTATAGACTCAAGAGGTTCATGTATTTCACATAAATTCTGGATCAGCATCTGATCCAGTAAGTATATATCCCAGCTGAACAGAAGTATCCAAGTCATTTGAGATTTGCCCATTATATAAAATGAAACAGGTATCAGTTTGATCCTGGATTACTTCTACTTAGAGGCATTGGAAATGCACTGTATTAGATCTAGCACAGGATTTTGTAAAACCAAAGAATTGCTGAGATCCGATGAAGTGAGCTGTAGCTCACAAAAGCTTATGCTCAGATAAATTTGTTAGTCTCTAAAGTGCCACAAGTCCTCCTTTTCTTTTTGAGATTAAGTGATTGTGTAGTCTCATTCTGGTGTGAGCTCTGCATTCAGGTGCTTTTTTTTTTAACATAATATTTCAAAATCAGAAATAACATTTGAAATAGCACGGAACACCCAGTGAGATCCAAAACTAAAGAAAACAAGCTTAAGGCAAAAGCTGGTAGTGCTTAGGCAGAATAATTGTGTGGGCAGTCAGAGGAGGAAAGAAAGTACAGGCAACTCTCCAGGGTAGGATTGAATTGTGCAATAGAGACTGCTTAGCTTGTATCAACATGCAATGCATAAAAGTTCATCAGAGAACTTTTGATCGCTTCATCCTTCATCACTTCTGCTGTTTTATCTCTTCCCCCCCACCCCCGCTTCTGTTTACCCAGGAGTCTGCTGCTGCTCTAGAAGTTTAAATGAAAATCAAGATGAATGCTGTCTTTGTTTTCAAGGGCTACTTGAACAACCTGACCCCCTACGGTTGCAGGGCAGAGGATTCATGCCTTCGACAGGGGCTGCCAGTATACTGCAGCGTCAGTCTCTGTATAATAGCAATTGTCACTCGGTGCACAGTATCACTGTTCTAACCCAATTCATTTTTCAATAACATAATTTAAAAGATTGCTATATGTTGCTTTTTGCCAAGTTATCTATAATGCTGTGATAGTTAACTTTAAATTAGCTAGTTCTTTCCAAAGTAGTAATATGCAGTTGTGCAATCTAACCAACAAAGGCAGCAGCACAACAAAACTGACCAAGATGCATGCGTGTGTTGGCTCTGAAACATCTGATAGTTGGGAGGTTCTGACTGATGCTGAAATGGACACTTAGCTGAGTATTTAGGAAGTTTTTTTTTTTTAAGGCGTTCTGTCTTATTAAGATTTAAGTTCTATTGATAAGGCTTCAATCATGTACTTGGTCAAGGGATGTTTTTATTCTATTGTTTCTATAATATAAGGTAGGCATCAATGAAAACTACCTACCTAAATACATATGAGTTCATTAAATCAAATAAAGCTGAATGTTCAGTTTCTATGAAGGACTCAGGGTTGCATTTCTGCACAGAATACATAGGGGTCTAGGGCTTTCCTGAATGTACAGAAGAGTCATGGCTCAATCCCTACCAATGCGCAGCCACTGTGCAGTTTTAGCTGCCAGAGGAATTTCAACCGTAAACAGAAATCTGAGCCTTTAGTGCATAGTTCAATACAATAGGCCGAAATCTGCCCTTTTTTAAAATGCCATGCAATAGTCCTGAAATCACTGGTGTAGCAAAGGGTGCAAGTCAGGGCAGAATTTGGCCATATGTACAGTATTATGAGTTATTTGTTAGGCTCTCTGGACTAGATTTTGTTCTCACTAGACTTTGTTCTCTTACAGTGGTGTATATCTCGCATGACTCCACTGAAGTTAATTTGAGTTCACATCAGTGTGACTGAGAGCAGATTCTGGCCTTCAGAATTCGAAATATTCCCAGTCTGCAGCAGTACAGAGACAGGAGGATATATCCCAGTAAGTTATTTAACATATTTTAAAAGTTTTTTAAAATAGTACTGGGGGGAGGGAGTTAGTGCTCGACACTGAAACTTTATTTTAATCATCAGTGCACTATGTCATCTGAGACTCAGTAGTTCCCTTTCCTTCACTGCTTCTCTGTCAAAGTTTTTTAGATTTAATTTAATTTGCACAATCTGTACCTTATGATATATTGGTGGTGTGAGCAAAGCTTGCCTAGCATTTTGGGAGCATAGAAATGCTGCTGTGTAAAGTCTGTTTTAACTCCCAGATTTATCTATTTTAGGGGTTTATGTAGCACCTAGAACTGGAGCATCTTAGTGCTTAGGTGACACTGAGGTGATTTAGCCAATTTATCAGAAATAAACTAGAAGGCTAACTTTTCTGAAATATGCCCAAGAAGTAAAGAACCATTACCAGATATTCACTAGCAACGTTTTCAAACTATTCACAATTAGCTTCAGAGAACAATACTATGCACTATCTTGCTCCCATCCAACCATTCTGTGCATGAATGGTTTGCACTCCTTACTGGTTGAACTTGGTAGCAAAATGGATAATATGGAGTTGGAAGTTGATCTGCTGGTCTTGAAAGTGAATAAATTGGGCTCCAGGATAAAAAGCCTGGACTCTAGAATGGGAAACAATGAACACTAAAGGTGCTTAAAGGTACAGAATAGCACTGACATTGTCCATTTCATAATAAGGAGCATTTATTGTAGGGGACAATGTAGGAAAAAATATACGTGGGTTCTTCCATTTGCCAACTCACAGCAGTACACAGATATGGTTACTTTGGCCGTTCTTATGTTATCTTCCTTCCAATTCTCACCATAAGCAATGATATCTCAAATCAATCCTAATAAAATTTTCCATTGATGTTTCCATTTAACATTTATATCTCAAGTATGCTAAGTTCAATTTTACAGATTATAAATGCTATACAAAGGCATATATTTATTTTTCTAAACTTAATTGGCTTGGGGAGGCTGTCTTTAAAGATCATCTCCAACAAGGCATAGAAGAAAGCATCAAGTAGAGACAGAGCTAGTAAGATGGGAGGTGGATTTGTGCTGATAAATTCTTAGAGGAGCAAAAAGTATCCAGGTTTGAATCAAACTATTCAACATCTTAACGGGCTCTAACAGGTTAAAAAAATATAAATAAATTCTAACTAATCAAAACAAAGCAGGTTCAAAATAATCTAATCTTGAATTGCAAACATAATGTTACTGCAGTTTCTAATTTAGATTCTTTACAGTATCACAGAGAATCCAGAATGTTTTCTGTCCATATCTGGAGTCTAAGAGAAAACCTTACTTATAATAGAGATGAGATTCACCCCTGTGCACTGAGCCTGCCAAAGGCCAATTCACCACTCAGCTTCTACTTAAGCTATTGGGCAAAAAAACTGGGTAAAATGTAATTTGTTTTTTAGTGTAAGATTGAAGTGGTGCTCAAGTGGTGCTTAGCTCTTGTGTGGTCCCACTGCACAGGAGTAAATCGCACCCATACTGCATAAAATAAAGTTTTCAAAGTGTATTGAACAA
The DNA here is from genome assembly GCF_965152235.1 of Eretmochelys imbricata. NCBI lineage: Eukaryota > Metazoa > Chordata > Testudines > Cheloniidae > Eretmochelys > Eretmochelys imbricata. The sequence continues at coordinate 26,873,479 of NC_135583.1, forward strand.
TATCTTGATATGTTAAAAGTACTTCTTGAAGTTAAATGCACCCAACTGATACGATCTCTGTGTCAGCAGTATCATTACATTGTCAGCTTTGGTGTGGCTCAAAGCATGATATTTTCCAATGTCTGCATCTGATCTGAAATGAGCCCAAAGGTTTATTAATTTTCATGGGAATCATCTACTTCAGTGTGTCCCAAGTGTAGGGACCTCACATGAACTAGACCACCTGATAGTGCCCAACAGCTGAAAATCAATAGTGCAAAATTTCAATTCTATTTTTGGTGGTTGCACTAACAACGTAACGCCAACCCACTAAGCCCTGAGACTCCAACTAAAGAGATGTGTAGGATGAGCTAACTGCCCCTGGCGGAGTCCTCCAAACATTTGATGGAGTTCAGAAGTCCCCAGTATTCCCACACTTAGATCTGTCATCTACTGATGCTCCATATAAACAGACAACCTAACTGGACACTCTTCAGTGCTTGTTAGTTTCACACTGTAAGATGTTAGCGGTGTAACCTTTGATTTATGTATTCACAATTAGTAGCTTAAAGATAAGGAATAAAACTAAACTGAATTCTTTATGGTTTGAGCCTCCAGGGTGGCTACAGATAATTTAATTTAGTGGAGGACTGTGAATGACACAATGAGTGATAAAATTAAAGAATTCATTTAAAATAAAATACTGAGTTAAGGAAACAGGCATTACAATGCAACCATACACTGCATTGATACTCACATGCTAAGATGAAATGATGCATCCAGAGGTGATCAGTCCTTGGATGGGAAGAATGGGCATAATCCTTTCTCTACTGGTACCTTGAGAGTGGATGGGTGCTCCTAATCTAGGTTAGCATGCTACCCTTTTCATAATAATTTATAGCACCCCCTAATTAGTTAATATTAAATCCACCTTTTACCATAGCTACATTTCTGCCACCATAATTAAATATTTTCTACTTTCTTATTGGCTACTTAACATTTGCATAATCTTAATATCTGCATAAACCCCATACATAAGAATGGCCATACTGGGTCAGACCAATGGTCCATCTAGCCCAGTATCCTGTCTTCCAACAGTGGCTGGTGTCAGATGTTTCAGAGGGAATTAACAGTACACTGCTATTATCAAGTGATCCATCTCCTTTCCTGCAGTCCCATCTCCTGGCAATCAGAGATTTAGGGACACTTGGAGCATGGGGTTGTGTTCCTGACCACCCTGGCTAATAGCCCTAGATCGACTTATCCTCCATCAACTTAACTCATTCTTTTTTGAATCCAGTTATACTTTTAGCCTTCACTGAATCCCCTGGCCATGAGTTCCACAGATTGAGCATGCATTGTCTGAAGAAGTACTTCCTTATGCTTGTTTTTAACCAGATGCATATTCATTTTGCTGGGGGTGTCCCCTGTTTCTTGTGTAATGTGAAGGGGTAAATAACTCTCTTCACTTTCTTCACACCATTCATGATTTTATAGACTTCTATCAGATCCCCCTTAGTCAGCTTTTTTCTTAAATTGAACAGTCCCAGACTTTTTAACTTCTCCATATATGGAAGCTGTTCCATACCCCTCATCATTTTTGTTTCCCTTTTCTTTACTTTTTCCACTTCTACTATATTTTTTTTTTTACCAGAACTACCATGGAATTATATAGTGGCATTATGATATTTTCTTTCTTATTTATCCTTTTCCTAATGGTTCCTAATATTCTGTCAGCTTTTTGACTGCTAGTGCACTTTGAGCAGAGGTTTACGGAGGATAAGCCATGATGACTCCAAAATCTCTTTCTTGAGTGGTAACAGCTACTTTAGACCCCACCATTTTGTATGTATAGCTGGGATTATGTTTTCCAATGTGTATTACTTTGCATTCCTGAGCACTGAATTTCATCTGCCATTTTGTTATCGTGTCACCCAGTTTTGTGAGATCCCTTTGGAACTCTTCACAGTCAGCTTTGGACTTAACTATCTTGAGTAATTTTTTATTGTATGCAAGCTTTGCCACCTCACTCTTTATCCCTTTTCCAGATCATCTGGGAATATGTTGAACAGCACTAGTCCCAGTACAGATCCTTGGGTAACCCTGCCATTTGCCTTTCTCCACTGTGAAAAGTGACCGTTTATTCCTACCTATTGTTTCCTATATTTTAACCAGTTACTGATCCATGAGAGAACCTTCCCTCCAATCCCATGACTACCTACTTTTGCTTAAAAGCCTTTGGTGATATCAATAACTATCAGAATAGGTAGCATTTTCCAAACCATTAACATTTTATCTAAAATACTTGTTACAACTAGGTTAAGACCAAAACACGTTAACAACATTACCTGGGTTTGTGCCCTAACTTATATCTAACTTGTTTCTGAATAGTCTTACTTCACTTTACTCATATTTTACCAGGCCTTACTTGGCTATTGTCGAGCTTATTTTTAGAAAATAGATTTTTGGGCCTACTTATGCTTCAACACATTTCTATATAACATAAGCCAGCATCATGTTTCTGAGCTACAGTGGGCTGCTGTTCCTCAGTGCAAAGTGTTGAGTGTGTTGCCTTTGTAGTACTTCTAGCTTCTGCTGACCTGTGGATATATGGATAAACTATATGGCTATTAGATGCAAGCTAAGGTCCCCCACATAGTAGCAGGATGTTGGAGTATTTTTTTTCAGCTACTTTTTCGCATTGGATGCTAAGTGGCTGTAATAATGTTTCCTTTTTCTCAGTGAAAGTAACTGAAAGCGCTTTCAGGATGTCAAAGAAAAGGCAAGGAACAGCAAGAGCGACTTCTGAAGTAAAGTGAAGAAGCTTCCCTCTGCCAAGGTCATCTCCAGCCAGTGTGCAGGTAGGAAAAACACCCACCTTTTGAGCAGATTGGCAGGTGTTTGCAGGCATTTGATCTTTTCTAAACCAGTTTAGCCATATCAATCCTTTTCTATTATTAACTGTCTTTGCTTCAGATAATTCAGGATAAGCAATGTCAAGCTGCTCTGTAATACTGTTTTGCTCACAAACAGGTTGTATGCCTACAATATTAAATTTCTAGCAGTTGCAGTCTAATTGGCTGGCAGTACAAAAGTATTTTGTTGGCCTGGCATTTCGAAGGAATTCTGTTTCAACACTTCAGAGCTACCTTTTGCCTTGAAACATACCAGAGGTAAGCTTGCATCCTGCTGTAATCACACAGCCTGTTGCTTGCTCTTGCTTACATAAGGCACAATTTATTGCACCTCAATGCTTTAATGATTAATGAGTGGATGCAAATCTGAGCAAGGGCAAAACAATATTTCTGAAGTAATGCGTACATGTATATACACAAGTAGTGTCTCTGGCACCATGCTATTAATGTCAGTTACTTGTGAGGTTTAGCGAAAGGTGGGATCTTGGCAGAGATCTATTTAAAAAAATTAAATATTAAAAAATTATACTAGTTTTAATACTTTATCAGGACTCTGTGTCCAAAGTGCTGAATGCCTTCAAGAGCTTAAGCATTTGTTTCTCTTCTCCAGGGACTTCTTCCAGATATAAAGTGCATATTTTGGTTTTTGGAAGTGGTATTAAAAACACACAATACAAAAAAAGAGAGGCAGCAACAGTGGATTCATTGACTTTTTGTGAAAATGGTCAGGTAGAAAACTGCTTACACTTTTAAGTGTAGGATGTACTGTCGTCTCCTGTGGAACTGACTGAAAGCATTGTGCTAATTGTCTATCAAACTTTGGCTATGGTTGAAGAGAAAGCTATACAGGTCAGGGGAGAAGAACGCTATGCATGTCAAGGTGGGGATGGATGGGATGATGCCAAGCTGGCGTAAAGCTCATTTTTGCCCTTCTCTGATCCTGCACTTGCTATGTGCAGGGCCACTTTGTATGTGAAAAGTACATCAGCCTGGGAGGAAATGTGTGCATCCACACACATACATGTACATAGTCAGTCCATGAGCCAGAATTAAGGTCGCATGAAATATGCATTTGTTTGTCCCTTGTAAGATTAACCTGTTTCTGCTTATGTGGGCAGTGCATGTTTTATGTTGGCCTTAGCTCCTCATTTCTTTGATGTTAATTAAGTGTTTGGCTTTTGTGAATGATCTGGGTAACTAGTTTGTTGCCACTTAGCAAACTTAGCTGTCTTTTGAGATGACGTATTGTTTTTTATTTAATATAGTAGTCAGCTCTGTGCAGAACTGGACAAGACCTAGGACCCAAGCACTGCTGCTTTAGCAATAGGCAGCAGCACAGCTGATTACTGTTGATGAGCTGGCGTAGGTTGAGCTGATATACTTGGGGTGAATGTCAAGGAGTCAGAGGAAGATGAGTATACATCTGGGGATGTTGGGAGAGGAGTGTGTGTGTGTTTGTACTCTCTGGAAAGAATAGCCTGCCAGGAATGGAAGGAAGCACAAAGTGTAGGTTGTAGTGGGGAGCTGTTTAGTTTTAACTCTCCCCCTGTGCAGCCCAGAGAACTTCATAGTCTTTAGATTATCTTTTGGTTCATTTCCTCAGTGTATCTCCTATTTGGCTTATCTGATTTTTCTGAGAACAAAACAATTGCAACAAGCCAATCATTAAACACCAGCAGTTTTTATTAGATCTCAGAATATCTTCCTTGCAGCAAAGGACCCCTGCAGCTTCACTCCCATACAAGATGCTTGTTGCTATAGTGTGAAGCCTACTCTCTGTAATTTGTATATTCTCTCATATAGTGGGCAGAACCCATAGAAGGCAATGAACTGCACCCACCTACCCAAAGAAGCTGAGCAGAAATTAAATGCACACCAGGAAAAGACTGATCAGCTAACTGCCTTTCCCAATACAAGATGAAATACTCTACAGCTGAGATTTGTGTGGGACAAATAAACAGTTTGATGACCATTGTGCCTGATAAAAAGAGGATGAATACAATCAGTTTTACATACTGCTGATAATCTATCATTGAAAAAATAACTGATATTTTATGAATTTAAAGACAGAAACATAGAAAGGATGTAGACAACTAATTATTTTTTAAAGAGTGATATATATCTCTATAGATATATTTCTTAAGAACCTGTAGTTCCTGGTGTTCTGCAGAGCTGTGATTGATTCTTTGGAAATCCATGAATTATGTAATGCTCTTCTCCCCCTTTACCTACCTTCAGACCACATGACTTGAAGGTTCAGGCCCCATGATAAGCTCTATATCTGAATATTATGACAATGCCTGACTGAAGAAAAGAAGCCTTGCACCATCCTCCGAACATGGCAAGATGACAGTGAATCTAATCTCTGGTGGAAGAGACCCACAGTAGTGGGTTCATCACTAAGATTCTCTATCAGGTGTTCCTGGTCCCTGCAAGGTGTGGCCTGCCCCATCAACTGAAGTGTCTGTTTTGATTGAAATCATTGCTCTAGGGCATGGAGAGAGGCAGTTTGAGACAGCCAGGTTTGGGCTTTGTAAATGAGGTCCAGGACTTGGGTTCTGTACTGGGTAGGTGAGTAGTGTGGTGCACAGTTAGCAGATAGGCTGCAATGTTTCTGTACAACAGTACTTCCTGGCTGGCTGGGGATAGCCAAGGTATAATGTATGACAAAAATCTAGCCTGGAGGTGATAAAAGCATTCCGATGATATTCTCATTCACCAGGGAAGAGTTTTTTCTCTTGGACAGTCACAGATAACTAGGTAGCCAAACAGGCCTCCTACTGGGAGTTCAGGAGCAGAGACAAGTCCACCAGATCCCTAAGGTTGTGCACTACAGTCACTATCAAGGGAAGGATGCCCTCAACTGAGATCAAGTTTGCCAGTGTTCTCCTCTGCTAATGAGCATCCCTTCCAATCTGTGATGATTGAACCAACTGCTTTCTATCCATGGGTGAAACCCTGGCTCCGTTTCCATGATTTCTGTCTATGTCCCTATTTTTACTCAGACTGGAGACTGGACTCAGCAAGAGAGAGGCATAGAGTTGGGTGTCATCAATATATATCTAACAAAAGGGCTGATTTTTTTTTGCTGTATAAAGATTAATTGCTAGTATATGCAGTCAGCTCTGGGAAATTAAAATCCATACCATGTGCCTTACTTTGGGTGCCTGGACAGTTTTAAATTCTCAGCCTTGTTATGATGTGTTAAAAAAATCTCAACCACTGTGTCGATTTATTATCACAATTCAACTAAATGACTATGTTTCTGTTGGTTATAAAAGCCTTGAAAAGCATTTTAGAATGGTACTGAGCACTTTTCCTGCATGGAGCCCAGACCACTTTACAAAACAGTAAGAATCATTGGGCAGTCTGGTTAACGGCCTAGTTTATATTATTTTTAAAAGTATGTTTTCAGTTGCACATCTACTTTACATACTTTTTCATGCCTTACTTGCTTCTATTGTTATTGCTGTTGAATGTACAAATCAGTTAGTTGAAAGTACAAGTGGCCGGCTTAACTGTCTATTTATATGTAATTAAGGGCAAAAATTTAGACAAATTACATGCACATTTTGTCCACGCATTAAGTGCATTCGGAATGCCAGCTCCTAAGTACCTTGAGCTCAGTCAAACTCAGACTAGAACCGAGATCTCCCAACTTTCATCCTTATGCTGTAGGACCAAGGAACTTTATAGTGGAAACACAGTGGTATATGACAAAGGGTACCTATTCCTTCATTTAGCCTTAAACCAGATAAGATCTTGGTTTAGTCAAACTTTTATTGTCTTTGGCCTGATCCTAACTACATAGGCAAAATGTCCATCAATACAAAATTGAATCTTGATTTTTGGCTAGTCATTGACTTGTACATCAAAGTTTGGTAATGATAAAATCTACACTTAAAATGAGACATACAATAGAAGGCCACTCATGTTAATACAACAAAATAGGTCAAAGTACTTGCACCTGCACAGTGTCCACCATAATTTCCCCAATACTTCCTTCCGGTCCTTGCCCATTTTCTCTCCCTATCATCGTCATGTTCCCATTACACCTCTGGCATTTAGGGCATTGATGAAGCTCCTCCACTTCTATCTGTTTCTGGCAAGTCTTTCAATGGTTCCTCAGCTGTGCCCCAGGTTTTTCAGCTCCGCTTCTTCAGCTCTTCGCCATGTTGTTTTCGGACGGCCTCATTTTTGCTTGCCTTCAGGTGTCCATCTTTTTGCTATTGTGGTGATGGAATCAGTCTCCATCTGAAGCACATGGCAAATCCATCTCCAACACCTCTTGGCAATGATGGTGCTCATATCTTCTTGGCTGCACTGTGTGAATAGATCTTGGTTTGAGATTGCTCTGGGCCAAAAGATATGGAGGATTTTTGTGAGGCAGGTTGTATGGAATGAAGACAGTTTGGACATTTCATACTTTCTCATTCCCCAGCTTTTTGCACTATAAAGTAATGTTGAAAGTATGCAGCTCTGATAAATATTGAGTTTGGTTTTGGTGTTGGTGTTGTATTTTGATGATTTCCAGATTGTATTTAAGCTCCTGAAGGTGTTCCTACCTTTATTGATTTTATTCTGGATGTCCTGGCTTGTTCCACCATCCTGGCTGATGGTGCTGCCCAAGTATGTGAATGTTTCTATGTTGTCTCTCCCTATAATATCTCCCTATCCATCAGTCTGCTCTCCTCATTCCTTGTCCACCAAAATTATACTCCTTTGTGCAATGTGCTGCTTTCCTTCTGAGCTTTGAACAGAGAAATGTCTAAACACTAGGGATGTAGTCAGAACATTAAACCAAAATTATTGTTAATTTACTTTTCAAAAGATGTTTTTTCAACTGAAATTTAACTGAGGGCCTGTTTCCTCAAATTTAGCTCAGACGCATAAGATTTGAATGCATAGGTGATGGATGGCTCTAATTATGCTGCTTGCCAAAAAAATAAAATCAGTTATTGTTTTTCTCTTTGTTTGTTCTCTTTTTCCAAGGATTCTTCAAATTCCCTTAAAGAGGGGGGAAATCATTCACTTCTCTTGTTTACGTTTCGTACAGGTTCTTCAGTGTTTTTCTATCTTTTGGGAGCAAACAGTCTTTTTACAGATGACATTATCATCACTTGCTGTGCCCTGAGTACTGGAGGCACAGTAGGATCCAGAACATAGACAAGCAGAGACAGACTATGCAGGGAACTTAAAACCTTTTTTTTTTTTTAAAGCAGTTAGTTAGCAATTATTTCCATTTTTATGCCCTTTTCAAACTTTCATCCCTTCCTGGAGTATGTCAGCAGAAATATTCTAGTTTACTAGCCACCATTTACAGGGAAATTAACTATCTTTGTTTCTCTTTGTCTGTAATTTAATTAGGAAATGAAACTGGGGGGAAAATAGCCAGAGTTAGAAGACAGCAATAGTTTGACCTGCTCTCGTACCCTATGGATAAACCAGACACTTCAATACTGAAGGTTCAAACCTTTTGAAGTTCATTGCTACCAACATAAAATATTTAATGTTTTGGAAGGCTTATTTTTGACAATGACTCATGCCTCATTTGCCTCTACTTAGGTTTAAAGGCAGACACTGCACTATTCCTAGTAAAGGGGTCAAATACTTTGTTGTTATGATAAACCAGCCCTTATCATTATACTGTGTGTTCAAAAAATAAAGCTTAAAATACATTAGTATAGCATTTATTTTTCTTTAGTAGGAAACTGAGTCCTAATTCCCTTCTCAGTACCCCCTAGCCCCCAGGATGTAAACCAAGAAATTCCTAATTGGCCTCAGTGTTTCAGCCTCAGTAATTTCTCCTGATGAGCCTTCTATACATTTATGATCTTCTGTATGAAAAATTGCTTCCTGCTGTCTATTATAAATCAATCTCTCTCTAACTCTCTACTTATGCCTCTTTGTTCTATTATCTTTATAGGGCAGCAAATAGTAGTTCAATTTGATGTTATCTGTTCCATTTCAAATTTTTATATGATTCAGTTTAATTGCTCCACAATCATCTCTTTTCTAGGTTATATAAAGCTGTGCTCTCCCTCTGTAAACTGACATTGTACTATAGCTAGTAACTTACTGTACCTGCTGCACTGTTTAGAAAAAGGTCAATTTACCAATACTAACCAGATGCTCATAAAAGGGATCATCCCGTCCCTTGCTTGACTGCACAAAGATCTGGGGGTGCAGGAACAGGAACATAGGACCTTCTGTTGCACAGACCCTTCTGTGCCTGTTTCAATCGTGGTGAATATTTGGATCTTAGAGCCACTTCCGCCTTTGGACTGTAGTGGTGTCCACAGGAAGGCTCTACAGTTGGGGGTGGGGCACTTGCCCCATTGCATCCGCTTACTACAGGGCTGATCATGGGACTGAGGATTTAGCCCTAAGTAATGTCTAAAACTGAGCTGTTTCTGGCATGGACAGCTTAGTCTTTGTGTTTAATTGCTCTTTGAAGGATGGCAGACAAATTCCAGCTTAGATTTCGTCCTCCCTCTTTTGTTCCAGAGTTTAATAACCAGGATGACATGCTGAACGGTACCAGTGCACCTTAGACAGAATAACTCCATTTTCTTCTACCTCCAACCATAATAATTCTTTTTTGTTTTTTCCTCTGCCGCTTCTTTTCACAGCTTGTCTGTCTAATTTGTTGTCACTCTGTGTTTTAATTTATTGGACATTTTTCTCTTTCTGCCCTACTCCAACTCCCTTTCTGTTGATGACTTTGGAAGGTCAATTCAAGTGCCAACATTGTTTTGGGAGGGTGGGGGGCATGCCCAGAGATCATGAAGAAAATATCAGAGAAGGATAGAGAGAAAAAATTACAGTGGGAGAGTGGAGTCAGGCACACCAGAGTCTATTTAATCTTTGGTCATTGAGATTGGAGCCAAACCGTGGTCCCACTGAACTCCCATTGACTTCAGTGGATCTAGGATTTCACTCTATGGCTAGGTCTACACTTGGAGCAAGAGGTGTGATTCTTAGCTGGAGCAGACATACTTAGGCAATGTGGTAAAAACAGTAGCGAGGTAGTGTAGTGTACAGCCAATTGGAACACACACAATAAAATAGATCTCTCGCAAGTTCCTTAAGTACTGAATGATCACTGGACCCAACAAAGTCAACTTAAATTTCCAGTGAAAGTCAATTACATGCAATAACTAAAGACTGTAAATGTTAGAGGTAGGCCCAAGGGACAAGAGCCAGAGCCCACTCTGGGTCTGAATTTTGTTTACATTCTGGGCCACCAGTGAAATTTTGATCTGGATCAAGATTCAAACCTTTCCAAAATCCTGTGGGATGTCTGGTGTGTTGACTACTTGAACTCTTTGAAACAGCAGGATTTGGTAACAGATTGACTTCCATAATCAGAAAATACAGAGTTAACAATCTGTCCTCAAAAACACAAAAGGCATTTGCTATATCCTGACAAAGGCGTTAACGTCTCCATATAAAGTAGTGCTTTCTAAGCAAGGATCTTAATCTGGCAATATTACAAAGGTGATAAAAGAAAGATTTAGTAACAGATACGTTTCCTTGGATTTATCTCTTATTGAACATTTGCAGCAACCGAGACTTTTATATTAAAGGATGCTAAAACTGAATTATTGTCAGAATTAATCACCAAAGAAGTAGTCATGCCTAGCAGGTAGCCAGGACCAATCAGTAACATTTCAGTCTTGCTCAGGTTTAAATCTCATAAAATTCCCCATCATCCATGCCTGAACATCACACAGTCTGTTAACACTGTTGCAGTGGCAACAGAACTAGATAGCACTGTTGTATCTGTGTGTCATCTCCATAACAGTGAAATGCTATCCTGTAACTGAAAACTGTTTTATATTATGTGTGTTCAGAAATATGCAGGATACATTTTATGAACTGTCCTTTGTCAAACTCTGTATAAACTTGTCTATAAACTAAATAATTGGTTTAGTTTTCCAGTCACTATATGGGAAGTTAGTTTATAAGTGGGTCAGTCTTCCCAGGGGACATTACAACACAAGCAAGAAGCTGCAGAAGAGAGACAGTATCAGAGCACAGCTGACCTTGTGAGGACAGGAAACCCTCTGGAGACAGTGGAGGGAAGGCTATGGGGCCTGTGGTACTGCTGCAAGTCAGAGAAGCAAAAGGCCGCCAGATGAGTTGAGACACAGAGAAGCTGCCTAGGGAAGAAACAGCAGTGAAGGAGAGGTACAGTTGGGGGCTCGGGCTGCATTGTTTTTCCTAGCTATGAGACACACAGGAAAGCGGGAACTTGCTCAGATCTATCATTGTCTGCCATCCTCACTCCACTGTCTCCCCTCAGCCATTATGAAAAACAGTCTGACACAGGTGAGGGGTATAGGCTAGGACGTGCAAACCCTTAAGTTTTACTCATAGAGCCCTGCAGGGATCACTTATAACAGTTGGCATAGGATCAATATCTTCCAGTCTGCACCATGTTCAGATGCTATAATGACCCAAAGTTGCAGGAAAGAAATATCTTCACCCCTACCACCCATGCTACCTGCTATCATACCTCACCCCCCTAGTTATTTTTCCTCTTGTGGCCCCAGGGAAGGGAGGCAATGTGAACTACTCAGACCAGACGCCCTGTAGCTCTGGGATGAAAGAGCCTTAGGCACTGGATCCAGCCTTCTGTCATGAGTTAGGCCTCACAAAATCATGACATTTTATTATTATTTATACAGCAATAGTACCTAGTGTCTTATTCATGGACCTGGTTCCCATTGTGCTAGGTGCTGTAAAACACACCAGAAAGACAGTCCTTGCCCCAAAGAACGTACAATCTAAGTAAAAGCCAAGAGATGACAGATGGATACAGACAGACCAATGGGTGAATACATGGAGTAGTGAGACGGCATTGTTTAACATGATAGGCCGTTGTCTCAGTTTAAAACAGAGTGGCTTAAAAGTCATTGAATTTTTTAGAAATAATTTCTTGTTTCTTTTATTTGCCTCCTGTATTTTGATTCTTTGAGTGGGGAGGGGGCTAGGCTGGAAAAAAGTATCTTCACAGTGAGGGTTTTTTTTTTATTAAAGTTTTGATTGTCAGGTAAACCCTTGATGGCAGGATCTTGGGCTTTCAGAAAAAAACATTAAATATCATGAGTAGTGATAAAAACATGAGAGTTAGTGACAGTGTGGAAGGGACTCTTTCCCTCTCCCTCCCCCAAAGGACTAGGGGTCCCTCAAGGAAGGAGGTGGGAGAAATTCCACAGGGGATGTGGCAGGAAGAGAGAAAATGTAGAGGAGATTAAGGCCCCAAATGGGGCTGCAGGAAGGAATCTGACAAAAACTTAATGTAAGAGAGAGGCTGAAACCACCTGAACACGATCCTTGTCTGAACATTAGTTGGCCCCTTTGGCCTTCTGGAGGTTGGCCTACAATTGCTAGAGTCAGGATGTATTTCCCCATCCAGTAATATAGGTTCAGAAATATACGCAAGACATTTGATCACCCATCCTTTGTCAAACTCTGATCCAGTGCCAGAAACAACCCAAAATCTAATGAAAAATGTCTGTTTTTGTGAGCTATTGAGACAGGATGGTGGACATTTCTGCCCTTTTGGCCTAAAATTTGGGAAAACAGTTCACCAAATTTTGGTTCCATTGTATCAGAGCCTGAGCCCTGATTGAGGCTAGGGTTTGGAAGCAGGTTCAAGAGGCAATCTAATCAGAATCTGCACACCAGCCACCTCATTGGTGCATTTCTGCTTAATATAAAGAGATTCTTAGCTTCAGGTGAAAAGATTTTCTTACACCGGTCCCCACTTTTGGCAAAGTACTTAAGCAAGTGCCTAATTTTAAGCACACAATTAGTCTCATTTGAACTAATGTGCTTAAAGTTGGGTGAGAGCTTAACTGGGGTCATAATTATTAGCATCCAGGCTGTATAATTTGTTTCCCCTCACCCCCGAAGTCCCTAGCACGCCTTCCATGCCTGATCCCAAGGGAAACTCAGAGTGGACTGAAATACCCATGAAATATAAAAGACTATTGTTAAATTCATTGCACAGTATATAGACCATAGTACATAGTTTCTCTTCTGTAGGAATACCCAGAGACTTCCTGAACTGATAACTGAATTACCAACAAGACTTTAAAAATATATCTACTAACTACATTCTTTCTAAGTGTATTTTGTACTCGCATTGGTCTGTGTTTGATGTATGTTCAGTTACAAAGATTGTTCAGGGATTAACCATGGTGAAAGCCATTTAATATTACTTCAAATTAGACATACTGTAACATCACTTTTCACTATTCACTGTTTTTCAACTTTTTATGTACTTTTTTTTTTACCCAGTTCTATCACTTCCCCTAAATCCCTGAGGATTAGAGCATCAAATGAAGAGCCTAATCACTGTTTTAGGGAGAAAAGAATGAAAAAGAACATTACCAAGATTATAGTAAAATCTTAAACTGACACAATCGAGGTGACTGAGAATATAGGCAGGAGCTCATCTGTCTGGTTTCTGAGGAAATTACTCATAAGAAATACTGTTCCTCCTAATTAAAAGTAAAGAACAAATTTAAAAGAGTAGACAAATGCTTCAAAGGATCCTACAGAGAAATCTATAGGGGCACATGTTGGCCATTCTCCAGGTAGAGCAAAGTGAAGTTGAGACGTTAGCCAGATTTATCCCTTTTATCTAGTTATTTCATTTGCTCTGTTCTTAAACATGAAGAATCCTTGCTGTTTGGAATGGCTGACTTGAGTATCCTGAATGCTATGTTAGATGAAGGAAAGAAAAGAGCACAAAGAGTTATCTGTAATGAAACTGCCCCAGCTGGCTTGAAGGTTAAGAAAAAGATGAAACATTTGATAAAACGAGGTCCTTGTAGACTAAATATATTATGGAAGATAACAGGGTCTCATTGCAGTGAAACAGATTAAACCCATCAAGTAACAATGTAAACATTATCAGGATTTCTAATACATTAGTGTCACTGATATCATTGCAGACCAATGGCCTGGCCTGTGTGTTGGATTTACTCCAGTGGTTTTCCTGTATGCTAAAAGCTTTGGATAGTTTTGCCAAGTTTACAGCTCTAAAAATGTCATTTTAGGAATAGATATGAGAGGAATAGCCAGTCAAAATTATTTTAATTTGAATGCAGATGAAGTAGCGCTGAGGAAACAGCACTTAGGCCTGTCCAGCAGTTTAGACAGGCATATATGAGGTACTAAAGCATAGGAGACTGGTACACTCTTCTAAAATACATAATAGTGTTATCATGAGTAATGATCTGAGGTTTGAGTTAGATCCTATATAGATAGATGTCACTGCAGTCTTAATTTATGAAGGTCTAGCAGTTATTTGCCACAATATTTTGAATTCTTCTCTCTTTATCAACACTTCTGTAAGTCATTTCAAAGAGAATGCAGAGAATAATTAATATGCAGAGTTCTTGAAGAAACAATATTGATTGTCTTGCTCTTTATTTTATATCTCGTCTCAACCGTGCTACAGCTTTGTGTGTCATGTTAGTGTTTAAGGAAAATGTTTAATTTTACACTTCCCACCCCCTCAACACATGAAATATTTTGAACATAGATGTAAATTGGTGGAGTGGGTCAATTGGTTCAGCAATAAAAGGACAATCTTTCATTCAGCAAGATTTCCTATTCAAGATTTTTTTCTTGAGAGTTTAGAGTGCATTGTTTTGCAACAAGCAAATAATAAATAATAACTAGCTCTTATAACTAGGAAATAAAACCCCATGGGATACAATACAGATCTCTGCCAGTGGCAGCAGACACTATCTTTGTATCTTTTCAAAGATCCCTGACTGCACTTACTAGTCAGAAATTGTCTTGGATCCTCAAAATTCCACCTTTGGTCCAGGAAGCATTCCATTGAATTACACTATCTTCCTGTAAAAAAGACACTTCCTTCCTTGTATCTGCATATTGGAAGTCTAGGGCTGAAGCTGTTTTGGTTGAGTTTACTGATGGGCCTTCAGTGCCCAGTCTTGCTTCATTATTCCACACTGCACACTTGCGTGAGGCATAAAACAGTGTCAGATCTCTGCTTCCTGAGGATGAGGTGGGACCTTCATAGGCTGTCAAACAGGACTAGGATTATCAAGGAGAAAGGGTTACATTCAGTATAACCATTATACAACCCATATACAATAAAGAACAGATATATTAAGAACATGCCTAGTATTTAAAATGTGGATGATGGCAGCTCAAAACAAATTTGAGAATATTGTAGCCTATAATTTTTTCAGACATTATTATGTTAAATTTGGCACTAAAATAAACCAGAAATAAATTTATTGTATATTTAATTGTGTGACAATAAAGAAAGATATATTTTAAAATGGCTAATGGTCTGGAGCTTTTAGGTAGGTTTCAGCAATGCTCCATCAGGTCTTAAATCTTCTATAGTAGAATGAATCATGAAAATCTATTCCAGTCCTGACAAGGTTATGAGCAGCCAGGGTCACCTTTTCATGCATGATAGGAATAACTTGTAACCCAAGCATTGTTAAAAAGTATTAAATGCTTGTGACAAAGATATTAGGACTTTCCTAGAAAGGATTACAATCCAAAGGATTTCTGTGGACATGGACCCTGGAGAGATATGAAGAGATATGGAGACTTTAAAACCAGAGGGAGGTTTTATCTCACAGATGCTTCCAATGTACAGTATCATTCTGTTGGAAATCCCCACAAGGACTGCTATATGGAGGGAAGCAATAAAGGACTCTGCTGTTTTAGAAAAGCCAACATCTGGTTTTCAGGGGAAATGACAAGAATTTGAACTCTGATCTTATCTGAAATAATCTGAACAGTTTGTAAGAGGACACACCTCCAGGAGAAACCCTAACTTTGTAGACTAGTTTACATATAAATCAGACATTGCACTGGAAATTGATATATTTATTGGTTTCTTGTACAGTTTTTGGTCCTCAAGCTTTTGCTGTAGTATTCTGTATATATGCCCTGTTAAGGCAAGGTTATGAAAGTGGTTAAATGGCCCCACAAGAGGGGAAAACGCAAAATGCTTTCTCGGGTGAGCAACTCAACCAAATGAGGTCTGGAAAGGGTAGGGCCATCATCCCACTCTTCTCCACACCAGCTCATACAGCAGGGGCAGCATGCAAGGAGGCAATCTGCTCTATCCTAATGGATGGAGCAGTAAATGAACTCCTGTGGTCAGGAAGGAACAACTTCCCCAGTGCGATGTGTCTCCAGCCCTATGGACAGCTTTCGCATACATGTCACAATGTATTGCTTATGGCAGGAGAATACAAAGCACTTGCTTTCACTAATACAATAAGTAAAGAAAAAAGGGGCTTGTGGCCCAGGAGAAGTACAGTGCAAGCTTATTACATGTTGACTTTATAACTGGGCAGAATAGGTGTTGAATAACTGGTTCTAAGTGGCAGGTTTCAGAGTAGCAGCCGTTTTAGTCTGTATTTGCAAAAAGAAAAGGAGTACTTGTGGCACCGTAGAGACTAACAAATTTATTTGAGCATAAGCTTTCGTGAGCTACAGCTCACTTCATCGGTTGCATCTGATGAAGTGAGCTGTAGCTCACGAAAGCTTATGCTCAAATAAATTTGTTAGTCTCTAAGGTGCCACAAGTACTCCTTTGGTTCTAAGTGATATACCTGAATCAAATGTCTAACTGCTGGCAACTAGTATATTCCTTTCTCTTTAGGAAAATATGTAATCTCCCCTGCTTGTCCAAAACAGACTCCCCTTGGAAGAGAAGAGTAATGATTCTCTTGTTAGTATCCTTGCTTCTTCCATAGGAGTAGATGTAAAGCCTTATGAACACACATGTCAATATAAATTTGTAAAATGGTTTTAAAATACCCCAAGCAGTTGATAGTTAAATGTGCAAAACTTTCCTCTTGCTATTTGGCTGCTTTGTCACTTTCAGTGTTGGGAGCTGGCCCCTGAGGTACTTGTTCTGTCAAAGATACGACACCTGAAATTTTATCCTGAAGTAAGTTTTACTGATAGAATGTTGGGTGATGGGTTATACAACTCAGACCAAAACATTTAAAGACACTGTTGCCTTTTCTTCAGAATTCAGTTGAAATACTTCATTGTTTATATTAAATGGGCCTGCTTTTGTCTTTGATTTAATGTTATGACTTTTTCAAGTCTACAGGGTCAGAGGTCACATTTTTACACTTGGTCAGGAACTGAAAATGTAATAATGCTGTGAACTCCTGGATCCTATTGATTCCTAGTGTTTAGGGGTCACCTGCCTTCTGAACAGTTACAGTGTGTGACCTCCATATGCAATATTTGGATTTGTACACTGGTGAATTGAAACTTCAATTGGGGACTTTTAAAAAAGTGACAATCTATATAGCTAAATCTACCACAGCTTTACCATTGTGATTCTTAAATTTCAACGTCCTCACCCTACATAGTTTCTAACTATAGTACTTCCCCGCTCCTTTAGTACCATATTTAGTACATAATGGTACATAAAGTTTGGTTTTGGCTATAATAGGCACTCTTCAAGCAAGGCTACCCAATTTTTTCTTGTATTTTCCCACCCTCTTCTTAACAACAGAATTCCAGTTCAATGATATGTCAAGCTTCAGAAACTCATTTCAAACTGTTGTGGCTGCAGCATCCAATCTGACCTGTGAAGATTATGGTCTCTATAGAACAGCAAGGACTTTAACAATCTCCTAGCTAATGTGTTGAGTCACTTCATTCTATGCCTTATGAAAGTAGTATTTTTAGCAATATCTTAAATATACTTAGTACATTCATGGTATTCTATAAAGTATACAATGATTTCGAGAGAACTTTCCAGGAAACTTTCCCTATAATGTATACACTGAAAAGCAGCTACTTAAATATTCATAATCTGTTGTTTGAAATGTCTTGTGAATAATGTGCAGATGCTATAACAGCAAGTATCCTTAAAATAACCTTATAGTATAGCAACCAGTAATACTGGGCCATGTTACTTCTGGGAATAACTGCAAATAGCAGAAATGTTGGTTAGCTGTCCCCGTGTCCTTTCATTGCTGGATCACTGTAACTCTTGCTCAGGTAAAGTTCACACTAACGTGAATTGTTAATGTGCAGAGAAGATATGGCCAAAATGTGAGTAATTCAGAAAGCAGTAACTACCCAGAAGTCTGGATGCATGTAGCTCTGATATATGTCAAAATGCATTCTGAACTTCAGGGAAATTTGGCTCCAGATCGGATTTGCATCTGAACGTTGTCTCAGATCCCTCTATATCAGCAGAAAGTGTTAGGTGCTGTACTTTCCCCATGCCTTTTTTCAAAGGAAGCAAACTTACAAATGCAAAAGCAGATCTTTTCTATTACTTTTTTTTTAACATCTGTACACGTTTTTTAAAATGATTTTTTCACACTATTACTTTAAAACAATTCCCCATCTTAAAATGTCCCTCACTAATTTTCTTTGCCTTGTAGAACTTAGCAAATCTAGAAATGCCAGAAGTTCTAGTTGTTGATCTGCAGAAATAACCATAAATGAAACAAGTTTATGAAAACTCAACACACGTCCCTGTCAATGAAGTGTGAACATGATGTAGCCCTGGAAATTGAACCAGGGTCCTTAAAAGCAAGTCGTCTTTCAGGCTGTTGCACATCTACAATATAAAATAGACAGTGAATAATAAGACATGACGGGACATGTGTTTTGTTGAGTTATACAGTGCCACTGCTTGGAAAAAGTGAGAGTCGCATGGACTTGCCACATGCCATTAAGTGGCATTGTCCTTGCTTAGAACATGCCATCAAGAATCTTACAGATTTGTACAGTTTTGTTTTCTAAAAATTATCTCTCTGTATAAAGAAGTGTATTTTGTAATTGGCTTTAGTTTTTCTTCAAACAAATCATCTTGACTGCTAAAATCAAGTAATGATAAAACTATAATCACTATAATTATCATAGTTTTCTAAGTATTACTGTGTACAGTTTTAATTAAAAAGTCAATTTTTACCAGCAACTATCACACAGTGCTATCAGATTTTTAAATACAGTTATGCCTCAGTTTTAGCATATCCTAATGTATAGTTGGAAAGGGAAAGCGAACGGGAAAGGTTGCAATTATAGCTTTTGGTGGCTGGTTCTCTGGATTTTTCTTTTTAAAGCAGAGAGCTTGTTTGAAACCTTAAAAATTTCCTGCTTACAATGCCACCATATATGACTGAAGAATTCCCTAAAACTCCTGAATATTTATTTCGTGTCCGCTGCTCAATTAAAATAAAGTCATTTCCTCCCAAATGCCACAAATCATTGAGAGTATTGATATCCTACTACCAGCAAACACATTCTAAATAAGAGTGCATATTACTCACTTAATTGGACTACTCACAGGTGCAAATTTGAGCATGTGCATCATATGTTTGCAAAATCATGGAAGTAGTTCAAATGTTTGTGCCTCAATTAAATTATGCACCTAATCTCATATTTAGGCACTTAATTTAGAAGGCTAACGTTCAAAGGAGTTGAACAATCACATTGATGCTTTGGCCATTATGTGTAATATTGTATAATGTAGTAATTGATTGTCTTGATGCTATTTACTTAGGGAAAATGTAAATTTAGTTGCACAGAATGTTAAAATGATCATGTGTATGTTTAGTATATTTGGGGCATGTATATTAGCCTAAATTCATTTGACAAAGTAGTGGAGGCCTTGCAAGATTTGTCTAAACGCTTGAGGTGACACTTGGAAGACTCAATCGTATTTATTGGTATTCCTCCATGACTGCAATTTTAAAAGAATAGTTCACAAGATATCCATACCATCTAATATGAATCTGAACCCTAGCTCTGATTTAGTATAATACATGAATTGATGACTCTAGCCCAGGGATCAGCAACCTTTGGCATGTGGCCCATCAGGGAAATCTGCTGGCGGGCCGGGACAGTTTGTTTACCTGCAGCATCCGCAGGTTCGGCCGATTGCAGCTCCCACTAGCTGCGGTTTGCCGCTCCAGGCCAATGGCGGCTATGGGAAGTGTCGTAGGTCAGTGGGAGCTGCGATCCCTGCTCTAGCCTAATGCTAATCCAAGAAAAGATAGACATTGGAATACCTGCTTTCCAAGCCCATTTCTAGTTAAGATTTTGGAGCAAATTTTCAAGATTGCTTCCTTTTGTGGGTGCAGTTTGCAGCTGCAGAACTTGGGTTTTCTTGGAACCTGCAACCAGGGGTGAAAGTAACTTAAAGGACATGCCGGTACTCTGGAGTCTGGAGGAGGGGGCGGGGCCTCAACTGAAAGAGGCGTGACCTCTACTGGAAGAGGTGGGGCCTTTAAATCCCCGGGTCTCTTAAATCAGGATTTAGAGGCCCGGGCTAGGGCTGTGGTAGCAGCAGCTGGGAGCCCCGGGCCCTTTAAATTGCTGACGGAGCCCCAGGGGTCCAGCAGCAGGGCCCGGGGCTCCGGCTGCTGCTAGCCTTCAGGGCCCTTTAAATCATCCCCGGAGCCCTGGGACAGCAGCAGCGGGGATCCGGCGGCTATTTAAAGGGCCCAGGGTGGTACAGGCTGTGGGAGCCCTGGACCCTTTAAATAGGTGCTGGAGCCCCACCATCACTACCCCAGGACTCCGGCAGGCTCCGGGGGCTATTTAAAGGGCTCCCTTTGCCTCTACCGCTCCGGGACCTTTAAATCATCCCTGGAGCCCTGGGGTAGTGGCAGCGGGGCTACAGTGGCAATTTAAACGGCCTGGGGCAGTAGCTGCGTCAGGAGCCCTGGGCCCTTTAAATCGCCACCCAAGCCCTTCTGCCGCTACCCCAGGGCTCCAGCAGCAGGGCTCTGGTGGCAATTTAAAGGGCCCAGGGCTTCAGCCGCTGCTGGGAGCCCCAGACCCTTTAAATTGCCACCTGGGGAAGCTGATCCACCCCGGTACAGCGCACCGGCTCTTGCCAGCAGGGGTGGCAGGTTTGTAGAAATTTTGGTTGTGCCCAGAACCTGCCCCTGCCCAAACTCTGCCCCCACCCACCAGTTTGGGTGGGGGAGGAGGTCTGGGGTGCAGGCCCTTGGCTGGGGCAGGGGTTTGGGGTGTAGGGTGCAGGCTCTGGGAGGGAGTTTGGGGATGGGAGAGGGTGCAGGGGTGCGAGCTGTGGGGTGAGGCTGGGGATGGATCTGGGGTGTGGCTGGGGATGAGGGGTTTGGGGTGTGGGAGGGGGCTCAGGGCTGAGGCAGAGGGTTAGGGTGCGGGCAGATGAGGGCTCTGGCTGGGGCTGGAGATGGGGGGTTGGGGTCTTGGAGAGGCTCAAGGCTAAGGTAGAGGGATCAGGGCTCTGTTAGGGCTATGGACTCGGGGTAGGGCAGGGCTCGGGATGAGTTTGGGGTGCAGGCAGGCTGCCCCGGGAGTGGAGCAGAGAGGACGACTCCCCCCAGCCCTCCCCCCGCCGGCAGCAGCGAGCTCTGGGGTAGGGCCCCCCTCCCCACGATGGCAGCACACTCACCCCCACCACTGTCACTGCACATGCTCCTAGGGCCCCTCTCAGGTCCAGGAATCTCCCTCGTGTTCCTGTGGTGGGTGCCATGGGGCGGGGGCTGCCATCACGTGTACACCTCATCCCCTGCTGCTGCCCCTCACTGTAGCCTCACTAGGGGTGGAGGATGGGGCTGCCCCTTGCCCAGGGTGGGGCAGGAGCAGTGACTGCGGGCAGGGGGGTGGCTATACTGGTAAAGGGTCCCACCGGAAAATGAAAGGGTCTGAGGGGGAAGGGCAGCCTGCCCTGCCACTTGGGGAAGGCGGGCACTAGGACCCTGCGGTGGCAGTTGGTGCAGGGAGGCAGCATGGAGCTGCAGGGGAGAGACAGGGATGCTCTCTCTGAGACCCAGTGAGGTGCCTGGGGGCAGCAAGGGGGAGGGCAGGGGACACTTGGGGGAGGCGTTGAGGGGCAGCAGGTGGGACCGGGGGAGACCTGGCCCCGAACATTGGTGGAGCTGGGACCCTGGGCCCTCAATACTGCTGGAGCCACGAGCCCATATAACTCACCTCTGCTGCTTGCCGGTACCCCATACGGGGCGTACCAGCTTACTGTCACCTCTGCCTGCAACTGAATAATGTGCTGAAGTGTAGGTATGTTCACCGCTGACACATTTCAGGTGCAAATCAGGGTCTCAGTTTCAAGTATTCCAAATTGTACCTGTAATTAATTTTGCCACTGAAAAATTGCCACTGCAATAAGTGGCTGGACCTTCTCCAAAAGTTACCACAGAGAGTGTTGCAACAGAGAAGAATACTCCTCCTAAAAAAAGAATCTACAGATAAAACTTAAGAATGGCTTCTGAATAAATTTGAAGGAAGTCTCAGCCTTTGGGAGCATTGAGCATTGAATCTTCTGTTCTTAATTTTCTTAGTATTTCATTTGATCCCACGTTCATAACTATCTGCTAAGACATCAGAGCTTGCTCTGCTTTTTTTTTTTTTTTTGTAGTACAACAATCTCCCTGAAACAAAGCATTTAGAAGAATGGCATTTTCCAACCTCCTAATAAGGAAAAGGTGCAAGGTGTTATTTCAGGATTCTACTTGTGCTGAGTCCCCTGCCTGTAGAAGTTCTAGTTTAGTGATGAAGCCAAATCACCAAGGGTAGGATTTTCAAAAGTACCTAAGGGAATTCAGTGTCCAGCTCCCACTGACTTTCACTGCACTTGTTAGGTGCCTGGAAAGCACAAAAGCTACCTAACAGGCAAACAACTTTAATGCAGCAAATTAAAACCCTAGTGGGGGTGCCATTATAAGATTACACAAAATAAAGAGGGAATACTTACTGCAGTGCTAAGAAAAATGTAATAGGCTCCATTGAAGTAGCTATAAGGAGGATGGATGCAGTACAGTTTCTGTTGGATTGCATATATCCTAAAATAATCTCTTATTACCACTATGTCTTCTGTGTCATCACTTCTAGCTAAATAATACAATTTTTCATCCACACCTAGGGAAATAAGCTTTCACATGTGCACTGCCAGCTTTGTGTCCTACAATACACCCTCATTTCACGCTGCCAGACACAAAGAGCAAATTACAGCAGGTGAAGGGATCCTGCTATCCTGTGCTTTGATTTGGTGTGGGTTTTTTTGTAGAGACAACTGCTGTTTATTCCCTATCTTGTGTAGTGCAATGTTCTCATTCTTCCTCCCACACTAAACAGTATTGTTGTACTAAATTTAAAGGGCATTTCGAAAGCAGTATGTCAATTCACCCATTACTGCAATTGAGTGTTTTCCAGACTTGCAATATAATCTCGAATGCATTTCTTATTTGGATTCATAGATCTAAGGCCAGAAGGGACCATTAAATGTAGTCTGACCTCTTGTATAACATAGGTATATTATTTCATTCGGGTATACCCGTATTGAGCCCAATAACTTGTGTTTGACTAAAGCGTATCTTCCAGAAAGGCATCCAATCTTGATTTGAAGACTTCAAGAGAGAGAGAATCTACCACTTTCCTTGGTAGATTGTTCAACTGGTTAATCACCTTCACCATTAAAAAGGTGTGCCTTATTCTAATTTGAATTTGTCTGGCTTTCACTTCCAGCCACTGTCTGAACCATTAAATTAAAAAGCCCTTTAGTACCCAATATTTAGTCCCAGTTAAGGCACTTGTACACTATACTTAAGTCCTCTTGATCTTTCAATAAATTTAATCGATTGAGTCTCTTAAGTTTCACTAGAAGGCATTATTGTTCCAGCCTTCAAATCAGTTTCTGGCTCTTCTCTACATCCTTTCTAAGTTTTCAACATCCTTTTAAAAACGTGCACACCGGAACTGAATGCAGTGTTCCAGTATCAGTCTCACCAGTGTTTCACAGAAAAGTAAAAATCACTCCCACTTCCTGTTTCCTTGTTTATATACCCCATCACACCACAGATGCTTTTTGCCACAGCATCTCACGGGGAGCTGGTGTTCGGTTTATCTACTGTGATCCCTAAATCTTTACAGAGTCACTGATTTCCAGGATATGGTACCCCAAGCGAAGTTTTTTCCATACCATCAGAATTCAGAAGAGGTTTCTCCTCTGATAATTCCCATTTCTATTAGAATTCTGATCCAGAGATTTCTTGGGCTCTTTTTAGACTGCCCCTTTGTAGACTGGATGGGGTGTTTCATCAGCCCCAACTCCTCTGTAAGGCCTTTTCCTCAGCATGGTTTATTGTGTTTGTCCTTTGTTATACACGGTACAAAATAAATACAACTGCTCAACTGAAAAATTCAGAGGCTTTCCCCTGCCCCAACTAGCCAGGGAGAAAACACCCCCCCACACCCTTTCCCTCAAACATGTTCCCAACCCGGATCCAACTTCCTCTTCTAGTCTTCCTCCTGGGTTGTGAGTGTCAACTCACTCCAACACCCATCTGCACAGCCCTGTCCAGATGCTCCTCCTAGAGATCTCATTCCTCAGAATCTCGTAATCCTCTGGTTATCAGGCTTCTTCCACCACTCTCACTTCTTGCATCAGGCCCCAGCTCCCTCGCAATTTCCAAGGTCCCTTTGTGCAATAGGGGCATAACCTGCCTGGCTCAACATCCTGTTCCTCTTTGCACTGACCCCCCTCCCAGGCTTTTCCTAGTCCAACAGCTCCTGCAGCAGCTTCTCTCCAGCTCAGCAGGTTCCCTCTCATAGGAAGCACCACCCAAAACTACTATTAAATGATGTGTTAAGTGCCCTAATCACTGGCCACGTGGCCAGCCCTAGACCAAATGGTACCTCCCTCCATTTGTTAAACTTTTGAATACCTTATTTTTTATTGCATTTGTAGCCCATTTCTCTGTCATATAAGAAGACAAATTTTCACGCTAGGATCTGTAGATCTGTATATATTCATGCTAACAACAAAAACAGCACCCCGAGCCCAGTGCCCCCCAACTCTGTCACCCCAGGTGGTAGCCTGGGTCACCTGCCCCCAAATCTGGCTCTGCCTGCTCAAACCAAAACCCATCACCCCCATCACCTTGGAGGCAGATAACTGGGCACAGGTAGGGTTCTCCTAAAAGGATGTCCAAGTTTAAATCCAAGTTAAACCAGAACATCTGGGGGGAGGGGGGGTTAGGAAAAAACAAGAGGAAATAGGCTACCTTGCATAATGACTTAGCCACGCCCAGTCTCTATTTAAGCCTAAATTAATAGTATCCAATTTGCAAATGAATTCCAATTCAGCAGTTTCTCGCTGGAGTCTGGATTTGAAGTTTTTTTGTTTTAAGATAGCGACCTTCATGTCTGTGATTGCGTGACCAGAGAGATTGAAGTGTTCTCCGACTGGTTTATGAATGTTATAATTCTTGATATCTGATTTGTGTCCATTTATTCTTTTACGTAGAGACTGTCCAGTTTGACCAATGTACATGGCAGAGGGGCATTGCTGGCACATGATGGCATAAATCACATTGGTGGATGTGCAGGTGAACGAGCCTCTGATAGTGTGGCTGATGTTATTAGGCCCTGATAACATCAGCCACACTATCAGAGGCTCGTTCACCTGCACATCCACCAATGTGATTTATGCCATCATGTGCCAGCAATGCCCCTCTGCCATGTACATTGGTCAAACTGGACAGTCTCTACGTAAAAGAATAAATGGACACAAATCAGATATCAAGAATTATAACATTCATAAACCAGTCGGAGAACACTTCAATCTCTCTGGTCACGCAATCACAGACATGAAGGTCGCTATCTTAAAACAAAAAAACTTCAAATCCAGACTCCAGCGAGAAACTGCTGAATTGGAATTCATTTGCAAATTGGATACTATTAATTTAGGCTTAAATAGAGACTGGGAGTGGCTAAGTCATTATGCAAGGTAGCCTATTTCCTCTTGTTTTTTCCTACACCCCCCTCCCCCCAGATGTTCTGGTTTAACTTGGATTTAAACTTGGAGAGTGGTCAGTTTGGACGAGCTATTACCAGCAGGAGAGTGAGTCTGTGTGTGTATGGGGGTGGTTTTTGGAGGGGGGTGAGGGAGTGAGAGAACCTGGATTTGTGCAGGAAATGGCCTAACTTCATTATCATGCACATTGTGTAAAGAGTTGTCACCTTGGATGGGCTATCACCAGCAGGAGAGTGAATTTGTGTGGGGGGGTGGAGGGTGAGAAAACCTGGATTTGTGCTGGAAATGGCCTAACCTGACGATTACTTTAGATAAGCTATTACCAGCAGGACAGTGGGGTGGGAGGAGGTATTGTTTCATATTCTCTGTGTATATATAAAGTCTGCTGCAGTTTCCACGGTATGCATCCGATGAAGTGAGCTGTAGCTCACGAAAGCTCATGCTCAAATAAATTGGTTAGTCTCTAAGGTGCCACAAGTACTCCTTTTCTTTTTGCGAATACAGACTAACACGGCTGTTACTCTGAAACCTAAAAGGATGAACGCACTCTGACTCGCTCTCTTAGAAATGCTGAAATCTGATTTAGAGTGAATAAATTTTTTCCCCCTATGACCTGTGTACACAGAATAGGTAGCAACAACACTGCCTAGGGTAGAAGAGGAGATAAGATATTGCTACTAATTATTATTTCTGAGGCCTAGGCATTACAAATGGTCAGGGAATAGTTTTCCTCTTCTAGGAAAATTCTTTGAGATTTTTGAAAAATTTATTTGTCCCAAATCAGAATGAAAAGCTAATCTTGAAATTTTTCACAAACCAACTTTTGATTTGAATGAATCAAAATGTTTTATTTTGACATTTTCAGAAATATTTCGATTATGATTTTTTAAATTTTGTATGACAATTAGCTTACGTTTCAAAATAAAAAATATTTTTCAATGCTTTCTCCCCCCCCCCCCACAAAAACATACCCAGAAGTTGAGTTTCTAAAATGTCAAAAAGGGACATTTTGACACCTTTGAAAGTCTTTCTCTCTCTTTTTTTTTAAACTGCACTGGGAAATTTGTGTAAATTGATCCTTTTCCAGAAACAGTTTTGGTTTCAATGAAATAAGATTCCAGAATGTGCTAAAATAGCAGCGTTTCACTAAAGAGCACCTGAGTTGGTTGTAGGTATGCTACCAAAGCTGTTCTAACCCTGAAGCAAAAGGTGTTAAACAGCTCTGGCTGCCCAGATGTCTGGCTTCTTGGGTTTCCCATCTGAGGGGTGAGTAGGCAGACAGCAACCATGGACACCTGGGAGTTTGGCAGCTTGCTGGGGAGAAGGGGATTCTGATGGTATTTTTAATTGGGAAAAACCACAATGTTCTTGATGCCCAGGCTGTTGGCTTTTGAAATTTCACTCCTGTGAAAATTTTTGAGTTTTTGACCTTTCATACTGAGTCAGAGCACTTTTATTTTTTTCAAAAGCTTGAATGTTATAGTGAGTGTGAAATTCCATTTCCTGATCAGCTCTACTCCAATGCCTGCCATGTATGTGCACAAGCAACTCAACTCACTCAAATGAGCTTTTACTGGTGCACAAGGCTTTGGAAGTCTGGATCTAAGTAA
The DNA here is from genome assembly GCF_965152235.1 of Eretmochelys imbricata. Classification (NCBI taxonomy): domain Eukaryota; kingdom Metazoa; phylum Chordata; order Testudines; family Cheloniidae; genus Eretmochelys; species Eretmochelys imbricata. Next base: position 26,900,805 of record NC_135583.1, read on the forward strand.
ATTATTAGGGCAGATCCTTAGCTGCTGTAAATAATCATAGGGATACCAATCTCAAAAGGCATCTGACAATGTACACCAGCTGAGGATCTGCCCCATTATTTCCAGAAAATACATGCTATGTAGATTGCTGGGGCTCATTGTGGAGATTGCATTATTGTCTGGGGAGGGGTGGGGAAGCTAGCTATTGAATTGTGCTGTAACCTCTTTTAAAATGCGTGGACTGCTTAGAAGTCTAATCATTTGGTTCCAAAGAATGGGTAGTGAATCACCTTTGTATGTCTGCCTCATGACAGGACAGCTTTTTATTATTCTCTAAACCATCCCTAATATAATTTTTTCTAATCTAATTTAGATTACTCCAATGACTTTGATGCAAAAAACTCCCTTAGCAGCTTGCTCTGTTTCTTGTGTCCTTATAAGCTTTTCTTAATATATAGTCTTTCTTCAGACTGCAGCTCTTATTTTCCAAGCCTTCTATCACTGTAGTCGTTTTCCTCTGAACACTCTCCAATCTGTCCGTCTCTTAAGTGTGCTGCTCCAAACATATGCACAGCTCTGACTGAGGTCTAATCGTGCTGAGTGGGGTTGGATAATTTTGCTTATTTTACATGCTTACGGTGCGACCCAAATAGCATTTGCTTTTTATGGGATTGTATCTCATTGTTGACTCATATTCACTTTATCATTCACTATGACATGCAGATCCTTCTTTGTGGCACTACTGTGTAGACAGCCTATTCATGGGAAAAATCCTAAGGGTCTTCCTCAATTTTAACTCAGTCCATACTCAAGCAAAATCAGTGGATTTCGATGGGAGTTTTCCAGATTAAGGATTGAACAAAGACTTCTGGATCTGATTCTTTATTTGTGCGTTTGTTTATTCTTTGCTACATCAACCATTTGGCATTTCTTTCTATTGAATCTCACTATATATTGATTTGAGTGAATCACTCCAATTTATCAAGATCTTTAACATATTTTGCACTGTGTTTAAGAAAGCTAAATGTCATAGCAGGCTATTCTTTCCCCATTTTCATGAATAAAAATTGTGAAATTATACCTTTATTTTAAAAAAATGAACAGAATATACATAGTAGCCAAATTGTGTCATCTTCCCCAAGAAAAGTTGTCTGAAGTGCTAGAGTTGGCATGTTGGACAAATTCTTGAAAAAAATCATTTTACATATGCAGACAGTCATGGAGAGAAATTTGGTACTTTGGCATAGATTAGGACCAATGTGTCACATGGTTTTCAGTTAAAATGAAAGAAGCAGGCCAAAAAGAGATCATAGAATCATAGAATATCAGGGTTGGAAGGGACCCCAGAAGGTCATCTAGTCCAACCCCCTGCTTGAAGCAGGACCAATTCCCAGTTAAATCATCCCAGCCAGGGCTTTGCCAAGCCTGACCTTAAAAACCTCTAAGGAAGGAGATTCTACCACCTCCCTAGGTAACGCATTCCAGTGTTTCACCACCCTCTTAGTGAAAAAGTTTTTCCTAATATCCAATCTAAACCTCCCCCACTGCAACTTCAGACCATTACTCCTCGTTCTGTCATCTGCTACCATTGAGAACAGTCTAGAGCCATCCTCTTTGGAACCCCCTTTCAGGTAGTTGAAAGCAGCTATCAAATCCCCCCTCATTCTTCTCTTCTGCAGGCTAAACAATCCCAGCTCCCTCAGCCTCTCCTCAAAAGTCATGTGTTCTAGACCCCTAATCATTTTTGTTGCCCTTTGCTGGACTCTCTCCAATTTATCCACATCCTTCTTGTAGTGTGGGGCCCAAAACTGGACACAGTACTCCAGATGAGGCCTCACTAATGTCGAATAGAGGGGAACGATCATGTCCCTCGATCTGCTCGCTATGCCCCTACTTATACATCCCAAAATGCCATTGGCCTTCTTGGCAACAAGGGCACACTGCTGGCTCATATCCAGCTTCTCGTCCACTGTTACCCCTAGGTCCTTTTCCGCAGAACTGCTGCCTAGCCATTTGGTCCCTAGTCTGTAGCGGTGCATTGGATTCTTCCATCCTAAGTGCAGGACCCTGCACTTATCCTTATTGAACCTCATCAGATTTCTTTTGGCCCAATCCTCCAATTTGTCTAGGTCCTTCTGTATCCTATCCCTCCCCTCCAGCGTATCTACCACTCCTCCCAGTTTAGTATCATCCGCAAATTTGCTGAGAGTGCAATCCACACCATCCTCCAGATCATTTATGAAGATATTGAACAAAACCGGCCCCAGGACCGACCCTTGGGGCACTCCACTTGATATCGGCTGCCAACTAGACATGGAGCTATTGATCACTACCCATTGAGCCGGACAATCTAGCCAGCTTTCTACCCACCTTATAGTGCATTCATCCAGCCCATACTTCCTTAACTTGCTGACAAGAATACTGTGGGAGACCGTGTCAAAAGCTTTGCTAAAGTCAAGAAACAATACATCCACTGCTTTCCCTTCATCCACAGAACCAGTAATCTCATCATAAAAGGCGATTAGATTAGTCAGGCATGACCTTCCCTTGGTGAATCCATGCTGGCTGTTCCTGATCACTTTCCTCTCATGCAAGTGCTTTAGGATTGATTCTTTGAGGACCTGCTCCATGATTTTTCCAGGGACTGAGGTGAGGCTGACTGGCCTGTAGTTCCCAGGATCCTCCTTCTTCCCTTTTTTTAAAGATTGGCACTACATTAGCCTTTTTCCAGTCATCCGGGACTTCCCCCGTTCGCCATGAGTTTTCAAAGATAATGGCCAATGGCTCTGCAATTACAGCCGCCAATTCCTTCAGCACTCTCGGTTGCAACTCGTCCGGCCCCATGGACTTGTGCATGTCCAGCTTTTCTAAATAGTCCCTAACCACCTCTATCTCCACAGAGGGCTGGCCATCTCTTCCCCATTTTGTGATGCCCAGCGCAGCAGTCTGGGAGCTGACCTTGTTAGTGAAAACAGAGGCAAAAAAAGCATTGAGTACATTAGCTTTTTCCACATCCTCTGTCACTAGATTGCCTCCCTCATTCAGTAAGGGGCCCACACTTTCCTTGGCTTTCTTCTTGTTGCCAACATACCTGAAGAAACCCTTCTTGTTACTCTTAACATCTCTCGCTAGCTGCAGCTCCAGGTGCGATTTGGCCCTCCTGATATCATTCCTACATGCCCGAGCAATATTTTTATACTCTTCCCTGGTCATATGTCCAACCTTCCACTTCTTGTAAGCTGCTTTTTTATGTTTAAGATCCGCTAGGATTTCACCATTAAGCCAAGCTGGTCGCCTGCCATATTTACTATTCTTTCGACTCATCGGGATGGTTTGTCCCTGTAACCTCAACAGGGATTCCTTGAAATACAGCCAGCTCTCCTGGACTCCTTTCCCCTTCAAGTTAGTCCCCCAGGGGATCCTCGCCATCCGTTCCCTGAGGGAGTCGAAGTCTGCTTTCCTGAAGTCCAGCGTCCGTATCCTGCTGCTTACCTTTCTTCCCTGCGTCAGGATCCTGAACTCAACCAACTCATGGTCACTGCCTCCCAGATTCCCATCCACTTTTGCTTCCCCCACTAATTCTACCCGGTTTGTGAGCAGCAAGTCAAAGAAAAGCACCCCCCATAGTTGGCTCCTCTAGCACTTGCGCCAGGAAATTGTCCCCTACGCTTTCCAAAAACTTCCTGGATTGTCTATGCACCGCTGTATTGCTCTCCCAGCAGATATCAGGAAAATTAAAGTCACCCATGAGAATCAGGGCATGCGATCTAGTAGCTTCCGTGAGCTGCCGGAAGAAAGCCTCATCTACCTCATCCCCCTGGTCCGGTGGTCTATAGCAGACTCCCACCACTACATCACTCTTGTTGCACACACTTCTAAACTTAATCCAGAGACACTCAGGTTTTTCTACAGTTTCGTACCGGACCTCTGAGCAGTCATACTGCTCCCTTACATACAGTGCTACTCCCCCACCTTTTCTGCCCTGCCTGTCCTTCCTGAACAGTTTATAACCATCCATGACAGTACTCCAGTCATGTGAGTTATCCCACCAAGTCTCTGTTATTCCGATCACGTCATAGTTCCTTGACATCACCAGGACCTCCAGTTCTCCCTGGTAACTCTGAAAATCTAATCAGATATCACCTCTGTACTTGTACTTGAATCAGATGATATACTGTATCTTATTTCCCTGCAGTACTTGCATGAAGCCTACAAATATTTGAACTGATTGCGCTTCAGTGCATGCATGTGTGCAGCAATGAATCATTGTATGATAGGATGAAATTAAAATCAATTGAAAATGTATTCAGGGAAGCTTCCAAAATGAGCTTTGGGGGAAAAGTCCCATAAAACTACAAGGTGGCTGCTGTAGCTTTATTGGCAAAACTAATTGTGTTTGAGATAATTATTTTGCAGATTTTATTTTTGCAAACATCTGGGGCAAAGAGTTGAGGCTCTTCTTGGGGATAGTGTATACCCAGGTGGTGTTTTATCAGCATGCTTTTTTCTTTATTAAATGTGGCTCGTCACAAATAAACAGATGTACAAAAATCCTCTGTGTACATAGATTGCAAAGGAAAGCTATAAAAAGCATAATCAAACGGTTTCAAACACTGTCTTCCTGACCATTTCTCTTAATAAGTTCTAAAGTCAAGAGCTCAAACTCATCCCTGATGTAACTTTTTTTTAACTTCATTGATTTCCATGAAGTTACTTCACAGCTGAATTTGACCCAAAGTGTGTGCTCTAATTAAGGTGTACTTCTCTTTGATGTCTTTTATTGGTCTGGTACAGTTGTATTTGGAGGAACTACATGGGGAACAAAAATTCTTACCACAAGTCAGAGTGTTTTTTTGCTGAGCTGAAAAAAAATCCCAAAACCCTGTTCATGCCTTCATTTAAAAAATAAATCATAATTTTGAAGGCAGAGAACCACTGTTTTGCTGCTAATGGGTATTTGCTAAACAATAACACCAAATCTGAGCCACAGTTGCTCACACCAGGGCCCAGATCCTCTAGTGCAGTGAGCTGACCAGCAGCATGTTATGACCCATAAGCCAGCACAGCTAGCTATGAGAGGATGGTACCAGTGCAGGGGGATGTTCTGGTGGCTATAGTTAGTGTTTGCCTATTATGTCACCACCCTGCTGCCAGCTTAGAAGTCAAGGCCAGATAATAGGGGCTATGGCAAAAGAGAGCTTATGACTGGATGTACCCCTGCTGACACATCAGTTGCTTAGGCCATTGACAGGCAGAGTAACTTAGAGCCAATCTTGAAAAACATCTCTGGATAATAACTCTACCATTTATCCATCGGCAACCTAGTAAACTAAGTGTTATACCATTTAGGTACAAAAAGCTTTGAATGTACTCACTTATTTAGTATTATACAAGGTTTCCCCCCCGCCATATACAATGGTACTTTGCTGATGTGTGGTATAAGTCAAACAAAATACATATAATTATGAAGATCTGGGAATGGTTAACTGGCAGCTTAAGTAAATATAAGAGCAGAGAGAGAGAGAGATGGTGAGCAGTTTGAGTACACCAGGTGCTGAGGACTAAGCTACTGAAAGATTGATCATGCATAATTTTAGCAAAATTTCAGGGTCTCATCCTACAGCTCTAAAACTATGTCTACTCTTAGGGTTTTCTTAGGCCTGGTCTACACCTAAAAATTAGGTCGACCTAGCTACATCACTCAGAACTGTGAAAAACCTTACAGTGGGGTTGACCCCATTGTAGACAGACCTAGGTAGACGGAAGAATATTTCTGTCAACCTAGCTCCTGCATCTCAGAGAAGTGGAAGACATGCACGCACCCCCCTCCCCACCCCTTCTGACAGTGTAAGTAGTATCTGCCCTACAGTGGCAGAGCTGCAGTGCTGTAGCTGTGTCACTGTATTGTATACTTACCCTTCATTACTACTGCAGCTCCCCTGGTGGAGCACTGGTATAGACAAGACAGCAGCACTTTTACCATTAGGTGGTCTGACCAGGGTCTGAATAAATATTAGATGACACAGAGGTAAAAACACCATCAGTCGTCCAGCAACTGAGCTGCACTAAAGTGCCCATCATTACTGTCACCGGTGGAGCTGCAGCCGTGGGAAATCTGAAGTGAAAACTCAGTATGGACAAAGTGTCAGAGCAAGTTTTCCTGCTTAGAACTGCTGCAAGTTCAGGCCTTCAGTTACCCTCCCAACCCCTTGATGATTTTTTTTTTAAATCAAAATCTTTGAAAAACCTTAAACTCAGATTAGATTTTCATTAAGGTTTTAGAAAATCTATTGCACAAAGTCTCATAAGAAACAGGAACACAATTCATGGAGAGGATTAACAGGTCGACTTAATGAACTTGGCCTTGAACCTCTTAAACCCACCGTGGAGTTCCTCCTACCTTGAAGTGCTAGAAAGAAACAGATCTAGCATGACAGCTCAGAACAGTGTAAGAAGTAAAAAAGGAGATCACATGGTCTCAGTCGTGTTTCTACTTTTCTGAGAGTGTACATCAACAAACCATACTGTATTGTCACTCATTTGACAGCTATAGCAATCAAACGTCCCATAAAACCAGAATAAGACACTGGGACTAGAGCCAATTGAAGGCAGCTTTACCTTAAAAAACAAACACTCACTCTTTCTCTAACTCTGGGCTGTGTGATTGAACAAGAAGTCTAACATGGATAAGCTCTTAGCTCTCATTTGCATAGGAACTAAAGAGAAAGCAGCTGCTTAGTTCCATTTTATTATTTGTGTACAGTAGTGTAAATATCAGAATTCTAATACTAGATTAATCTTAAATTCTGTCAGCAGAAACCCAAATCAAGATTAAAACTCCAAAACAGCGTGCACTTTCAAAGATTAACTGAATTAGGTTACTCTAGGTCAGGGGAGAGATAAATTATAGCTTTCGTTTTCACATCTGCATGGTGTGAACATTTTTATTTTTTACAACTTAAAATCTAGAATTTGATTTGGCTTGTTATACATAAGGTAGCTGAAAGCACGTTACATCCCTCCACAAAAAGCCAGATAATGCTGGGGCTGTGAATTTAAATAAGCAAATAGAGCTTACCTAACTGACAGTGGAGTCTGGGCCAGTAAGACAAGATGGCTCACATCTAAATGTTGTACCATGTTAGACTTTAACAGGCTCTAGGAAGGCAGAAGATATATATGAACGCACAATCATCTAGACATACTAAGCCCCTTGAAAGTTGAATTTTTAAAGGAATACTATTCCAGTGAGATACAGGATCCTTGTATTCCAGGCAAGATCACTAAATGGTTGAAAGCTAGAAATGGAGAGAGCTAACTGAGAAAGCAAAGTTGGAGATTTCAGCTAATGGGTAAGAATTAGAGCAGGGCTAGACTTTCCCTGATCAGTGAAACAACTATTTGGCCCCCTGTTTCTATTCTCGCCTTTGGCTTTTCTCTTTTCTGTTGTAAGCTAAAACCTTGCTAATTTATACATGGCTAATTTGAATTTGAATGGTTTCTCCGCACTTCTCAGCAAAGTAACATAAGACCTCAGTACATGACTCCAGTTCTTTAATAGATTATTATACTAAGGAGAATGATCTACAGCAGGGATTGGCAACCTTTGGCACGCGGACCACCATGGTAAGCCCCCTGGCGGGCCGGGCCGGTTTGTTTACTTGCCGCATCCGCAGGTTTGGCCGATTGTGGCTCCCACTGGCCGCGGTTCGCCGTCCCAGGCCAATGGGGACAGCAGGAAGCGGCACAGGCTGAGGGATGTGCTGGCCGCCGCTTCCCGTAGCCCCCATTGGTCTGGAGCAGCAAACCATGGCCAGTGGGAGCTGCAATCGGCCGAACCTATGGATGTGGCAAGTAAACAAACCAGCCCGGCCTGCCAGGGGGCTTACCCTGGTGGGCCGCATGCCAAAGGTTGCTGATCCCCGATCTACATCGTCTGAGTTTATTTGGTGTGAGTGTAGAGAGGGGTGGGTAACGGTAATTACTGTGGTGTTGGCACCTTTCAATTTGCACTGAGTAAGAGGCAGCAAGTTGTGCCAGATTGTGACTCATTTACAATTCACTTGCTGCTTCCCATTTACTCCATAGGGGAACTAAGCATCAGTATCAGCCCTTTCTCTGGCACGGCTTACTTCCTATTCCATCTGTGCTGGCCACACACTTCTGCTGCCTATGGGGGAAAGGGAGTAGCAAATGCGCCCCCCATCTCCACAGCTACTTGGAGCAAATGCAGTGGCGTAAGGAAGCACCTTATGACCCCTTACTCCCATACAAGGGCTCCCAGAGCAAGGATCAGAATCTGACCCTATATTATTTCTGTATTTTAAATCTTGTCCTGGTCAGCTATAAGTCTTTCTCTTTTGACATTTGCAGTGCAGCTCAAACATTTCCAGTGAAGCAAATGTTCTGAAGCTGAACACAAAACTTTACAAATATTTTATTAAAAATTGGGCTTCTGTCTCCTCCAATGATAGCAGCTAGATAGGCTGTCTGCCTTTTTAATTACAAAATTCTGAAGCAATACCTTGAATCGATACATCTCTGTCAGTGGTTAACGCGTATTCCAACTTTCTTTGAGGTATTCCACACCTCTCACAAGAATGAAATCTCATACCTTGAGCTCTGTGATTTGTCCATTTCTGTTCAATTTGGCCAGGGTTCACCTCAAGAACATCAGTGTCAGGGTATAGAAAGTCCTGTGTGCCATCTATATTGCTGATGCAACAGGATAGCGCTTGAATGTATGTATTTTCTATCTCCGAAGCATGTTACAGAAATCTATAAAACATTCATAATATGACATCCCAAAACTCCACATTAGAAGAACATTAAGGTTGCAAAGTCGAGCACTCAGATGTTAGGAAATGGCGGAATTCAGGCTGCCCATGTAACCTTAGTTTGAATCCTTTCTGTTTATGCAGTACTGTACAGTCTTTAGTTATACTAGAATTATCTTCACTGCATTACTGCATTTCAGCAGGGTCAAGGAATTGCCCTGGAGGAATCAGGAACAGGATATCTAGGGGTTTCGCTGCTTGAGAGCCATCTGCCTACCCATTTTAATGATGATTAGTTAGTCAAGTAAATTTGACTTGTTCTTCCAGAGCTGTTTAAGTTTAATGCTGCACTGAATGTAAACATATGTGATGTAATATGTCCCTACAGCATTATGCACCATTTGTTCATGATACTTAGCCTTAAAGTAAATAAAATTGTTTGTGATTTTGGGGGGGGAGGGGAGAAAACTGTAATGATGGAACACCCTTTTATGAACATGCAGATTTACAGGGTGCCCTTATGTATTGCTCTTCCTATTTGTTGATAATGATTACTTTGAGCCCAGTTCTCTGTGTGGGTGTGTCTCAAAACTGCAGCAGCTTCCCAAGAAAACATTAAGATACCATATAAACGGAGCCCTGTGCCCCTAACCTCCTGTATGCAGGCACAAATTAGGATATTAGTAGCACAATTCCTTTTGCAGATGCAAAATCACATGCTAGGCTAACCCTGCAATGAAGACATAACTTAAGACAGTGTTATACAAGAATGGTGTTATTGGAATTCAGGTACTGTATTTACTGGCAGTTTTTTATCTTGATAGCAGGATGCTAAAAATGTAATTTAAAATTGGATATCAATGTCCAAAAGACACTTTCTAAGAAGAAGCTTGCAATTTCACAGCCCCACTTCCCTTGATAGGAGCATTTATGCTTGTACACTACAGTTCTAGACATCAATGAACCAGATGTTCCTTTGAAAAAGTGGCAGCCAGCGTAGTCAGGTGTGTAAAAGCCAACAAGATAAAAATATTGCAAAGTTCTTTTACCACTTTGAAAACTAATCAGTAAATTTTAAAACAGTTTTTTATTGCTCGCATCTCTTTTTAATGGGAAAAAACACCTTAGGATTTAACCATACACTTATTGTATCTTTTGAATTTGTTATATATTATGATCTCTTCTCAGTCTATTATCCATTAACAATAAGCAATTCTTCAGGCTTCTCTGCCTTTTGAAACAATTCTCATGAGCACAACTACACCTCAAATCATGATTGAAAATTATATCACATTTCTTTCACAATGATTTACCATTTTAAAAAACCAGAAAACCTCTGCTATTGGCTATGACTATGCTTTATATCGCAACTTGTGTTATTGTCATTTGTATTTATTTAAATTTGCATATGTACAGTACATCTGTATCTATAGATATAAATATGTATTTATATATGTATAAGATAATATGTAATGAGAGCAGAGTGAGTAATTTACCTGAAGAATTTAGCCTCTTTTTCTGTCTACGGAATATCCATGAACTGATTGATTCCCTAGAATGTGTTAGTTGTTTAAATTATTAAATGACTGTCTCTTAGAAATGTTTACTCACATTGATGTTGAGTAGTGCCTAGCTGTGAGTGGTCAGATAAGTCACATGATTGCTTGAGCAAACAATCTCTTCCAGCCCAAATACTTGTATGCTGAAATTAAAAAATTGTTTTCTGTGGCATCATGAACACTAGGAATTTTTTTTTCTAAAGTCTCCATCTCTCACTGCTATCAGTGCAACTTCACCAAGGGTAGCAATTGCGGAAGTACCATTATAGACGAAGCACTGGCTGGCACTGATGTTTTAAACACCATGACAGGTAGCCCTGCTTGGAGCAAAATTAGATGACATGGTGCTTAAAATGCTAGCAACCATCTGGAGTCCTGTCTGTGCTAGTGTTTTCAATGTTCCTATTACTGAGCTGAGCCAGTGATAGCAATATAGGGATATTTTTGCTTTAGTTCTGCAAGGTCTTAAATGTGACATATAACCCTAATAGCATGCACTGTTAGTGTACATGCAGGTGATGCAGGCAAACATTTTGTTGGATTTGCTCCTGTTTTCTTCAGTTAGAAGTTGAAGGTTGTACTCTGTCACCTAAAAGAGTAACTTTCCTTAGATTCCAAATAAGATGTCTGATCTAAACAATGCAGATTGTGGTGGTATGAGGTATCTCTCGAGATAAAGAACCAAATGTATGAATTTGTATAGCTTTGTAGAATTGTGTAGTGTTTGCATATAACAAAGGTAGTCTCAGTTAATAGCCTTCTACCATTTCTAGTACAGAACATATTCCTTCCATGGACAAGTAGGTGAGTCAGTATAGTGCTTTGGCAGCTCTGCTGGTGGGACTTCTATGGAGCTGGCACTGGAAGTTGAGGATTAGATGCTGGGTTCATAAAAGTCAGGGACAAAACGTCCATTGACTTCATTGGTAAAGGATCAGAACCTAAATATGAGAATTTCCCAGTAGAGTTACCTAAGAATGACCATACTGGGTTGACCAATGGTTCATCTAGCCCAGTGTTCCATCTTCTGACAGTGGCCAATGCCAGATGCTTCAGAGGGAATGAACAGAACAGGTAATATTAATTGACCCATCCCATGTTGTCCATTCCCAGCTTCTGGCAAACAGAGGCAAGGGACACTTTGGAGCACGGTTTTGTATCCCTGCCCATCCTGACTTTTCACCATTGTTGGACCTACCCTCCATGAATTTATCTAGTTCTTTTTTGAACCCTGCTATAGTCTTTGCCTTCACAACATCCTCTGGGAAAGAGTTCCACAGGTTGACTATGTGTTGTATGAAGTAATACTTCCTTTTGTTTGTTTTAAACCTGCTATCTATTAATTTCATTTGGTGACCCCTAGAAAAACAAACCAATCTTTATTTATGTTTGCTCCCAGTGGAAATGCCTATCTCTAAAATTGGCATGTAAAACACTTCCAATTTACTAAACCAAGGAACTGAAGCCATTTTCCTTCTTCTGTTTTGTTTATGTATTGCTTTATGTGATTACCATTTGTGACCAGTTTCAGAGTAACAGCCGTGTTAGTCTGTATTCGCAAAAAGAAAAGGAGTACTTGTGGCACCTTAGAGACTAACCAATTTATTTGAGCATGAGATTTCGTGAGCTACAGCTCACTTCATCGGATGCATACTGTGGAAACTGCAGAAGACATTATATACACAGAGACCATGAAACAATACCTCCTCCCACCCGACTCTCCTGCTGGTAATAGCTTATCTAAAGTGATAAGCTTATCTGTATTTGTGCTGGAAATGGCCCACCTTGATTTTCATACACATTGTGAGGAGAGTGGTCACTTTGGATAAGCTATTACCAGCAGGAGAGTGAGTTTGTGTGTGTGGTTTTTGGAGGGGGGGGGGTGAGAAAACCTGGATTTGTGCTGGAAATGGCCCACCTTGATTATCATACACATTTTAAAGAGAGTAGTCACTTTGGATGGGCTATTACCAGCAGGAGAGTGAGTTTGTGTGGGGGGGCGCGGAGGGTGAGAAAATCTGGATTTGTGCTGGAAATGGCCCAACTTGATGATCACTTTAGATAAGCTATTACCAGCAGGAGAGTGGGGTGGGAGGAGGTATTGTTTCATGGTCTCTGTGTATATAATGTCTTCTGCAGTTTCCATGGTATGCATCTGATGAAGTGAGCTGTAGCTCACAAAAGCTCATGCTCAAAGAAATTGGTTAGTCTCTAAGGTGCCACAAGTACTCCTTTTCCATTTGTGACCATTGGCTGACCATTATATGACCCAGTAGCACAATATTCTACAAACCATGTACTGTGGATTCTTAGCTGGCTGGGCAAAAACCATGCTGCTTGCTCTGAAGAGATGTGTAGTGGTAGCTAGTCTGTTCCTAAGTTAATTAAAAGACTTTTGAAGTAGAATCTGACATCTATATAATATCACTCTTTAAAACAGCAAATTGCAATTTAGAAGCCTATTAGACATAGTGGGTTTAAATCCACTCTTATTGTCACAGGGAAAGATGCTAGTGTTTCAGTGTGGACACTCATGACAGTGATGGGAGGGATTCTCCTATCTCAGTAGATAATCCCACCTCCCTGAGCCCGGACTAACTGCCAGTATAGCTATATCTCTCAGGCATGTGGATTTTTCACACTGCTGAGAGATATAGTTATGCTGATGTAAATACCCAGTGTGGACCAGCCCTCATTCTCCATTATAGGAGCCTGTCACAGGTAGGCTGGTTCCTGATGCCCCTGAAAGGACTAGCCCTGTGTGATACACCCACTTATATCAGGGACTTGTTTTGCTCTCGATCTTCACCGGCTTATGGAAGAGCATTTCAAGCTCAACAGGAAATATTGGCCTAGCAAATTTCCATGTTCAAAAGTATAAAGGTGGGGCTGGGAATAAGATCTTGGATAAAAAAAAGAGCTTGTGCGCATTGGGGTACATGCAGGTATTTTGTCACCTGTAATATCAGTTTGTTTTGACTGCTTTCCATAATTATTTAAATTAATTCCACAAGAGGTAAAATGGGAACATTAAAATGTAAAAACTTACCTTGTTTCACAAATAGCCTTATACCTTTGTTACATGTCAGTTTGCACCTTGATCTTTACACTGCTTTTGGGAGTTCTTATTATATCTATTTTGCCCAATCTATCTGTTTTTTTCCGTTAGCCCGCACCAAGTGTAAAGTGTGTGTAAAATGTTACCAACTCAGAATGGGACCATTTTAATTTCACTTTACACTATTGTAAATGATTGCACAAGGCTGAAGAAACAGAGAATTAAGCACACTTTATCTTTAAAACCTAGTTTGATCCTAGTAACTCCTTCAGCCCCAACATTCTTTGAAATTGGATGCAAAACCACCATATGTGCAGTTCCAGATTTAAGAAGTAACATTTGGTAAATATAAATGTATATGGGAGTTCCAAAATAGGTTTGCCTTTCTGGTTTACTGAAATCCCTTTAGAAATGGGAAAATATTTAATGCTTGTTACCCTGGTTCCAATTAATATAATCAGAAGTCAGAAAGTAAAACAAAGTAGCATGGGATGACAAGACACTGGTGGTAATGTAAGATAGGTTCCAATTAAAGTGACTAGCATGGTAGAATGCATGTTAATGGATTGGAAGATTTTTCAAATAACACAAATAATTCTCTCACATGAACTTAGACCTACCATAATAATCAATATTCATTCATCCAATCCAGATTTTATGGCTCAAACCTATAGTAGCAATTTTCTCTGCAATATAAGTTGATATTACAGCATGGCATTTGGACTTGTGGAAATTCCATTAAAACTGTTGGGGTGTAAGCCAAATGAAGAGGAAAAATGCTAGAAATGTTCAAAAGAAATCTAGTGGCCCTACAGTGAAGAGAGAGTTCTTACATTGGTCTTTTTTTTGTCCCATTTCAGTCTCATATTGCTAGTCACATGCTTAAGGTTCTTAGATGAGTCAGGGCTTGAGCAGCTAGCAGAATGTAATGAGCCGTGATTCTCTATGTGGAATAAGAGCAGGCAGAATTCCCATGATTTCATCATATGGTGATTTCTTTGATTGATAGAAGTTATTCATTTTTGCAGAAGGATTGGACAACCTCGCTAAGAATTTTTCATCTGTTTTCTGTAAGTGCAATGTTAAAAGTATTACAGTAATTCAGAGCATGAGCCTTGTCATGCTTGATTTATACCCTCAAAAGTGAAGTACAATTATTCTGTGTTGTTTTTTTCATTTGCTGCAGGCCTGGAACCCATGCTGTAGGGAAATATACATTTGGTTAAAATTAATTTGTAAGTATTCTACTCCTTTAATTTATAGTTTTGGATAACATTTGCTTGTGTTGGATAGCATGATTATTTACCCATTAGAAATGGCAGGTACTGATTATGATTTAGTAAGACAGTAATGCTATTTAAATTGAAATTTCCAGAACTTCAGTGTGGTATAATCTACCCTATGCAGAAAAGTTCATGTCCCTAAACAGGGTCTGTTGTCTCAGTTTATGAAAGACTAATAGAGACTGTTTTGTTCTATACCTTTTGGGCACTTCTTGTTACATTAACATTAAAAATCACAGTACAACTCTCTGAGTGGCACAGTGGATGTCTGTAGCAGTAGCAGCGAGTGCCTCTTTAAAGACTGCAAGGATTCCCTGGTGCTTGACTTTACAGCAATGCTACTTTTCCCCTTGGAGTCCTGAACTTCCTGTTCCACTTCGAATGAGTTTCCAGCCCATCAAAAAAGTAACAGCTGTGGACTGGAGCCGTGAGTGTTGAATGATAACTGGCTGGAATAATTTATTGTTTTGTTATTAATAAGTAGCACTCATGATTGGAGGAGTGAAGGGTGGAATATGGAGTGTTTGCCTCACGAGTGGCTTCTGCTGGCAAATTCATCGAAAATAATTGGAGTCATCCCCAAGAGGGCAGCTCATCTATTGTGACATTATACCGAGAGAAGCTCTGTTTCTCCAAGAGAGGACAAGGGCATATTCTGGAAGACAAGCGTTGGTACACAGAATAGAGGAATGGGGTAGGGGTGGTCTTCAGTGTTGTCCCATCCAGAAGAACCATTGTTCAACATCAGATGTGAAAAGGAGGACACAGAGAGAGCACGAGAGAGAGTCAGGATTCTGTCCCTACAAATTCCTTTCGACAGCTACACAATATTCATTTCATTTATTATTCCTGTTTGTGTCCATCATCGTTCAAGTTCTTTCAGTGGAACTAAACTGCATTTGAAAAGGTTAAATTCTTAAGAACTCAGAGCAGTATTTTTTAAAAGCTCTGAAAGGGGAGAGAGCAATTCTGCGGAGAGAGGTGTCCCCATCTCCTATCATTAATACTTTTCAGCACTTGCGCAGGCTAACAAAGGGATCAGATGGGTTTAATTGTTAGAGAAATACAATGTTTCATTTGCAACACTAGGTGCTGATAATAGGTCTGTTCTTTGATTGATTTGCCACTGCATATAGTACATCAGGTCTTAAACGCTAACCCTTAACTTTCAGGGACTTAGAAGAAAGTTCCTATGTGCCTCAAAATTAGCATGTTTTTGTAAAATTAAAATATTAGTTCAGGGCTGAGTTTTTTGTTTGTTTGTTTTTTTAGGTACATATCTCTCCTCTTCCGATGATTTTACTTTTTTTAAAACCAGAACTTTTAACAACAAGAGCAACAACAGGAAAGAAACACATATACAGATACAATCACATAATTACTTTTGCGATTTTGAGTACTTTTTTGCCATTCGAATGAATAATGAAACAAATGCATATGCAGTTTGTGAGACAGATTGCAGGGCCTGGCTATGCTGTGTTTGGTGCAGGACCTGGGTTGCAGGGTGGAAATGTGGTTCTAATCCTAAGAACATCCAGGGACTGAACTTGCTCCTAAAGTAATCTGCTAAAGTGTGACAATCAGGGTCCAGCAAACCCAAGGGGACAACAGAAGATTTAACCCCCATAAACAACCAATTAAACCAACATTAGATACAGGGTCATTGTACTATAAAAATATATTGAGTAAGGTCTTTTATAAAAGCTCGTACTCTTCTGAACTTGATAGTCACTATGAGATATGTGTATACAGCATGGCTATGAATGTATGTATTTGTGTATATGGAAAATAGTGCTCATTACCTTCAGTTAATGAGCACATTTCCACTTCATAGCAGTGTAGTAAGCAGTCATGCAGGGAGGGGCACCTCCCGAACCAGTTGTTTACCCAAAGCTAGCTGCAAGTAACTACCCATTATGCAGCCCAGCAAAGGACAATGATGGGTCACTAGACTTAATGCAAAGATATTAAGACAACTGGAAACTGAAAAGAACATCCAGGCTACCAAACATCAAGTCAGGAGGGAATTTCCCCACTCTGAATAACCATGAGTCACCATTGAGTGCAAATAGCGGGGGGCGGGGGTGAAGGGGGGAAGGAAAAAGCCTTTTAAAAGCATGCTTGGAACTAAGGTTTTTCATGCAGGACTTGGGGACAATCTTGAGGCAGAAAGCTGTCTGGGAACACTGGATCCTTCCTATAGCTAGGGGGTATGCTGGGGAACTCTTTTAAGGCTATAGATAACTCTAATTGGAACAGGGATTTTATCTAATATGAATGTGTAAAGCCTGAGGTTGTGTCCTTATGTTTATTTGCTGTGTAACTTGTCAATGTTTGCTTTCCCTTGCTATTTCATTTTTGAATCTGTGGTTTTTCTGTTAAACTTTTGTTTATTTTCATCCCGAGCAAATATCTGGTGTGTAAGTTGTCTGGAATGCGTATGCCAAAGTAATCTGCTATCTGGAAGGCTAGCTTCATGCCTTCGGAGAGTGACAAACCAGAAGGGACTAGTCTGAGTGTCTGGTAATTAAGAATGTTGGGAGGATGTATTTGGGGAGACTCTGGACTGGAAGGGCCATTGGTGGTACTCTGCAAGGTGTAGCTAGGCTGGTAAAAGATCTGGTAAGACCTTATGGTGGGCAGGCTGCTGGTGTCAGAGAATTGAACCATATCTATACAGCATAAAGTTACAGGGCAGTTGCTTACACAACCCCTTACTGGTCTGGGTGGTCCCCAAAACATACAGTAGTGTAGTGAACCCCAAAAGATAGCACACAATTACCAGACTGACTGCACCTCTGACTCCTACTGCTCTCTTTGAGTCTCTCAAGCTGTCACCACCCCCAGGGTGGAATCGTGTGATTCTCCCACTCTCTGCCTGGGCTTTGGGCCATAGTATCTAACTGTTATTACCTCAGCAGGCCTGAGTTCGAATCTGCTCCTCCAGGAGCTATCACCAGTAGCATCCGGTGACCAAACAGCCTTCTTCGAGCCAAACATAATTTATTTAGAACTAAAGCATTTCAGATTGAGAGATTTTCAAAATAATCAATAGCCTGTGCTATGCCTGCTGTCCCTAAGGCTTACCATCTCCCGGAAGTTTGGGGAGGCCTCCACTGCTTCAGACATTCCCACAGGGCCTGTCTCTGTGGTAGTCTGTTCCCCTGCAAACAGACCATTGACAACTTCCTCCTCCTTGCTCCAGAGAGTCTTTACAACAGTTTAGTATCTAGTTGAACTCTGGGATCCCAGCCTTGGCAAAACAGTGGTGTAACGTTTGGCTGGAATTTAGCAGGAGCATCTTCACTGCTCATAACTTGGTCATTGTCTTGTAATAGCTCTCTAGAATTTGTTTAGGAGCCTGCTTACCTATTGTCTTGCCTTCCTGCTTCTTTTTCAATAGCTCCCTATTAAGGTAAACCAATACATTCATACAAGAAACCCTAATAATCTAATATAGCTATACAGTGACTTTTTCACTGACAATGTCACACACAATATTCATACTATTATTACATAGCAGCTTCATGTCCACCACACACAGCACGTCCCAACCCAGCCAACTCCCTGGTCTGCCTGGGAATGCATCTTTTCTCTGTAAGAGAAGGGGTTGTGAACTTTTTGTGTAGTTCTGACCATCCTTAACTCCTATGGGACCAATGTGAGGGAAGGAAGCGTAGCAACTTCAAGTCCAGAGCCCTTAATCAGCTAATAAGAGATACTACAGTATTTAGAGCTACAATGACAGCACACCTCACATGATTGATGCTGCATGTGGGATTTAAAAAATAGCAAAGACCTAATTGAAATCAGTGGAGTTACATCAGCATAAAACTGGAGTAATGAAGTGATGAATCAAGTCCCCAAAGTGTAACTATAACCCAACTAGCCAGAGACATGATTTCCAATGACACTGTAATTGTTGTACAGACTTTAATAAAAAAAAAAATTCTATAAATTTTCACATTTACTTCTTGGCTTCAATTATCTATTTATTTGAAACTGAAAACTCATTATGATATTTTCATACGTTTTAAACACGACTAGAGTTAGCTGTTGGGAAATGAGTAATTGATGCAATAGTTGACACACTATTTTTATACATCATTATTTGAAGAAACATAGAGAATCAATTAATTCGTCATTAGTTCTGAATTATTTCAAATGCGTTGAAATACTTATGCATTTAATGTTTAATCAAGGAAATGTGTCTTCTAATGGTGTTAACTTCAGGAACTTAAACACGCTTGCATGGGGCTCATTTCAATAAGATAAATATCCTCCACAGTGCTAGGCCACAGCAGCTTTCATGAGCTTTTGAGGGCTCTGCAGTAGTACAGCCATTCATGATTCTGCTCATTTTCCCAGTCCTCAGGGGCTGCAGAACTCTACATTAGAGATTTTGTTCTGCCACACTTACTAGAGTGGAGCTGCTAATCCATGCAGCCTGATTGTTATATATTCTGCCTTCTCTAACAATTACAGGTATTTAGTCACTGAAGCATAAGGCTGGAGCAGTTCTGAAATATATGAAATTTACTGCATGGCCATATGGAAGGTGGGTGTTTTAAAAATTATATTGAATAGGAATTGTGTGAGGATTGGTAACTTTTGCTTTAGGCAAGATTGCTGATGTAGATCTACGATTCTATTTGATGGCTTCCCATCTAGCCAGGTTCTGAGATTTCCAAAGCAATACCCCACTTCTGTTGACTTTCATATTTGACTTTCAGTAGGAGTTGGGTGCCTAACTCTCTTTAGGCTTTTTGAAAAATCTCAGATTTTGGTAATGTAAGATGTTAAGAGCCACATAATGCTCACCCAACTAAAATGAGAATGAGGAAGCTTAGACACATTAAGAGTGAAGAAAGTGAAAGAGTGAAGAAACTTAAAATCATTTAGCCCAAATATTTGTCTACAGAATTACATTCCTTTTGCTTTATTCAGGTTAGCAACTGTGTGTTTTTCAATGATAGCTACAGAGGGATGTCCCAGGGCATCAGATGATTGTATATGCAAGATATAGGTGTGAAATATTGAATAATGGAATAAGAAAAGTAATGAAATAAAATTAGTCTATTGGAATGATTCATATTTTTTCCTTGCCAATGAAACATTAAAACTGAATGCTATACAACAGTCAAAGGGAATCACACTGAATTCTAGAGTTGTGTGAAACTTTGTCTATGAAACCGAAAACCATCTGTAACTTATTTGGTTTTAGGTTTGATTACAAATTTTAAACTCTGTCCAGATTTAGTGAAAGGTTCACTATGGTTTGTGTGCTTCCAAATGAACTTAAGCAAACTTGGGCCAACTGACAACCAGGAGACAAGAACCTAAGTGACTAAAAAGATGAAGGAAATCGTCTGAACTGTTGTGAACTGAACTCTGCCAGTTCAGATGAACAGTTATGATAATTAGTATAACTGCTTGTTATGTAAGTCACAGTGTGTGCAGCACTGAGCTAGCCATAATTAAAGAGTTTATCATGTTAGTCTAGTTCATTGACAAATATGTCAGTTATAGGGTTTAGAATGTTCAGCAATCTGATCTTATTTACCTATTAGGTAATAGGAATTTGTTGATACTTTTTTAAACTAGGAGTTCATTTGAAATGCTGAGGACATCATCTTTTTGAACCCTGAAGAGAGAAGCTTTTTAAATCTTCTTTCCTAGTAAATTTCTAAAACTGCTGCTACTCCCTTGAGTGCAGAGGGACAAGTTATCTCATGAAAGAGCCTTTTTCTGGGTCCCTTACCATTTGGCTTTGTTTGGGATATTTAGATCCCATGGCCACAGGCAGAGCCTCTATTTGCACATGTTCTCTGGAGGATTTACATGCCTAAATTGGGCATGTACCCATTTGAGTCTGAAGTCTGAAATTCTTCTTTCCTCTACCTCAGGTATCTCTCTCTTTAGAAAACTCTGATCTCACTGAATACTTTCCAAGTCAAAAGTTTAATCCTCCTCAAGTCAAGGCTACAATTCATAAAAGAATGCTATAATGGGCAGCTGTGTGCTATGAATGGTAAAAGACAGTGTCACCCCTTAGTAGTGACCATTAGCTTAGAAGTTGGAGGACTTAGGGAACAACGTTTTTCCAAATGCAGATAACATTTATTTTTACTTAGAATTTACTGTGCATTTGTAAAGCTTTAACTGATTTTCATATTTAAATGGTTACACACAAATCTCAGGCCAAATTTGTGCTGATACTCCCAACCCATTAACGTAAACAAGATTATATGGGATGGTAAATGAGCATTGAACTGCTATCTTTTGTATCTTGCAGAAATCCTCCCCATTTAGCTATAAATGTAAATAACCATTTATGGCCAGATCCTCAGCTGACATAAATCAACTGGAACTGGACTGATTTACAGCAGCTGAAGATGTGGCCCTTTGAAACAGACAATAATAATACCTCTTGTGATGGGGTGCTCAGCCCAACCCAGCCCTGAAGTGTTTAAGGTGCAAATAGGGCCCATTAACCTTATAGGCCACACCTGGTGGAGAGTCTGGCTGTACTGGAAATAGCTGATAAAGCTCAGCTGGGGGAGAAACTGGCTTAAAATATAAAACCATTACATTCCCAGTAAAAAGGGGCTGCAGTGTGGAAGTCATTCTCTGGCCATGAGAGAAGGTTCACCCACAAGTCTGGAAGAAAAAGTCTGTGGGAGGCAGAGTAGGAAGTAGGCCAGGGAAAGAGCACTGAGGTTAGAGATTGTGCAGAACTTGGCCGCTGATTATTGGATAGTGGGTGGAACCCAGGATAGTGGGTGGGCCCCAGGTTCTCCTATCAGCCCCGGGGAAGTGCCGTAGTACTGCAGGAGATGCCAAACTCCTCTGATACTCTGGAAGTGGGGGGGGAAGATACATAATGACCTACCTGGAGGGCTGAGTCACAGAGAAAGGCTGCAGGGTAAGTGAATGGTGGAAGAGGGAACTGGACTGGTTGAGAGCTTCTTCCGCAGATGCAGCCACATCACAGCAGTGAATAGAGAACCCTGTGATACCCCTTTATTATTTTTTCAAAATATATATCTGATGGGAGGGCAACAGACCCTCACACTGGCAAGGAGGGTTAATGAGGGCCTCGGGACCCAGCTGTCCCCACCCTGCTGTGCCTGTAGCAGATGGCAGGTGGGGAGTTAAAAAGAGATGGGCCTGCTCGGTTTAGGGCTGGTCAGGAAGGAGAGCAGAGCTCAGCTTCTCCCTTGGTGAGGGAAGGAGGGCTGCAGCCAAGAAGTGTCCAACAGCTTGCTGCCGTGATGAGCCTCCTGGTGTATAGGACAACCTGGCCAAGGAAGACTGGCTGAAAGGGCTGGCTTCATGGAAATAAGCTCTGAGTAGTAGGGCAGGGTTCTGCCAAAGACTCCCCGGACAACTCCCATTTTGAGTTTACAGTATTCCTTTGTTTTTGGATTTTAAAACCCTGGAAGAGGTGGAACTTAAGTGTGCCTTGTTCAGAGGGCCAAAGCATCACTACACTGGACCTGTGAGAAGTGGAGACCTTGTGACAGGGTGAGTAGTGCCCCATGGGATGCAGTGAAGCACCACTGACATGGGTCCTGTCATAGTAACTTCTTTAGTGTTGTTGACATTCCTTTTAAGCTGTCCAACTGCTATGTAGTGTTTGACTCTGTACACCTAATGCTGCCAGGAAAATGAACACTTAGCTTGGAGTATTATGTCTTCAAATGCACCTTTTCTCCCCCTACTTCCTACAATGCATTTTTCCACATGTTGAAAAGAAAAATGTTTGAATATAGTCTTTGAACTGTAGTGAGCTGTTGATAGTAATGAAATATCACTATACAATACTACAGTATTCAGATATTCAAAGGCTGGCTTTGCAGAAGTGTGCTTGCTAGGGGTGTTTGTTCAAGTTCCTTTGAGAAATAGGGAAATAAAATTCAGCTGTGAGAATAGCCGTACTCCTCATAAGTGAACAACATTAGCTAATTCTTCTTTCCAGACACATTTGGAAATTTAAGACCCTCACTTAGCAAAGTTATTTTCACAATGTAAAGAGGAGTGGCAGGGTAGAAATTGCATGCCACATTTTAAGCTGCATGAAGCTTTTCTCCTACAATTTATTTTCTCTCTGAAACAGGTTGAAAGCTTTGTATACAGATGAGGAGTGAAGGTGGTAGGGTGACTAAGATGCAGAGGTCCATGGGTGGCTGTGGAATTAAGAAAATACAGAAAGACGGGCATCTTGGTGGCTAAAAATTTGGCAGCCTGCCTGCCAGAAGAACCGTTGAGAAATATTTAATGCATAAGGTTCTATTGTGATCTTTGATATGCTAGTCACTAATCACTCCAGAACCCTACACAACTAAAAGGAAAAAGAGGCCTGACATGGGGCAGCGCGTTTAAATTATTGAAGTTGAAGCATTTTGTATAGTTGTTGTTTGTGCAAACTCATAGAATTATGTGTGTGTCAATGTTAGGGGGATGAAAATTACAGAACCAAGGCACTCAAATACTACAGTGCTAAAAGTGGGGTTATGTAGCTAGGAAACTAGAAGGTATGCAAATAGCTATGTAGGGACTGGTTTCAGAGTAGCAGCCGTGTTAGTCTGTATCCGCAAAAAGAAAAGGAGGACTTGTGGCACCTTAGAGACTAACCAATTTATTTGAGCGTGAGCTTTCGTGAGCTACAGCTCGCTTCCAGTAGTTATGAAAAGGACTTTGTGTCAGCTTCCTATGTTCTGTTGCCTGTAGGAAGTTAGTGAGATTGTTCCCCATTTCCCTGTGGCATTGAGCAAGTCACTTAGGCCCAGATTTTTAAAGGTATATAAGTATTGCTGCATTCAGCATAGCAAAGCTTAAGCCACATTTGCAAAAAGTGATTTAGGTACTTAAAAGCCAGAATTCCATTGACTGTGAATGGGATTTGGCTACCACATGCCTAAAATCCCATTTGAAAATGGGACTTAGGCTTTGCTATGCTGAACGCAGCAATGTTTAAATACCTTTAAAAATCTGGGCCTTAACCATAATGCCTCACTTTACCCAACTACAAAATGGATATTCTAATTAGAGCTAGTTGAGAATTTTCTGACAGAATGACTTTCTAATGGAAAATGTCCTCTTCACAAAACCAAAATTTTGCAAAGGAAAATTTCAATTTGGCCAAAGAACGTGCCTGACAAAGTCGAAATAACTGTTCTCTGGCCGCCTGCTTTGAAAGCTCTTGATAATTTCACTTCTCTGCTGAAAGTGAAGGGGACAAGAACCTTCCCGGTATACTGCCAGAGGCTGAGCAGATTGGCACTCTGCTTTTCTTGTAGCCTGATTGTCTCTCTGGCAGCTGGGCTGGGGGCAGATGGAGTGTTGAAGAGCTGCTGGAGGGAGGTGGAAAGTGAAATTTACCAAGACCCTTCCTGGCAGGCAGCTGGCAAACTGAAAAATTCCATTTTGGTTCCCCCGACACACCATCTTTCTGGAAATTCTTTCCCACATAAATCTTTGCATTTGACTTTTCATCCTGATTTAGGATTTTTTTCCCCAAAGATGTTAACTTTTTCATGCAACAAGATTTTCCAGCCAGCTCTAATTATAATCCCTGAATAACTCATAAAATGCTATAAATCTTAATATTTCCAAAATGCTTTGAGATCCTTAGATGACAAATACTATGGGGATGTAAGCTGTCCTTCTTTGAACTAGAAGAAACTGCATTACTTCACATTACATTACCAGACAAGACCAGATTGGAATAAAGTCATCCAGGCTTCTGAGGCAACTTCTAATTTTTCTCTGGAATGAAGTCATCAATCATGATTGTCTGCTTTTTATAGCTTGCAAACACCTTCGGTTTTGTTGACATAAAGCTTTTATAAGTTACTTTTGTAAATTGTGCTCATGATGTCCCTTCAGTCGCTTTGCAAGTAGTAAGTAAGCTAATATTTTAATGTTTTCTCTTAAAATGTTCTAGGGAGGAAAAATATGTTTTTAGAGCCCCTGGCAGCTGTCAGATGGTTGAGACAGCTTATTTGATGTTGAATGACAAGCAGTATTGCAGACAAAGATAGAGTGAAAATATATGTGAGCAAGAGAGCAATCCCCTAAAGGTATTTTTAAAAAGGGCTCTCTTGTGTGTATTTACAATTGAAGTCAATGGTATTTGAGGGTGCTCAGCACCATGCATGATCAGACCCCTTTTGTATGTGTAAGGGAGGCTAACTTTTAAAGGATACAGTCTTACTCCTGCCTGCAGGATAGTTGTTTGAACAGTCTTGGAAAAGATATTGTTACAGTAAGCCCTCTGCTATCCAGTCCCTTCTATAGTCTGAAGAAATGAGAGGCATTTGAGTGGAACTGACACCTGAAAAACTGCCCATTTAAAAAAATATGCAAAATTCAAACACATAAAAACAGGAAGCCAGTTTTGCATCACTTAGTAGGTGCCTTTTTAATAAAGAAACAACAGACCAAGCCTGTAAAGCAATAGCAGTTTCATACATGAACCGTCAGCCCATTTTGAGGAGAATCGCCTTGCTCAAGAGGCTGAGAAATGGCAGAGGAGGAAGGAAAGTGTATAGCATTCTGGCCAGCAGTTGTGCTCCCCCCAAGCAGCTACCTGTCTCGTATGTGGAAAAATCTGTAGAGCATGGATTGGACTCATCAGCCATTTTAAGACTCATCAATGACTTTTCCCCTGGCAGACATCATGCTCATATCGATGGATAGCTGATGGCCATAAAGATAAGAGCTTCCATAAAATGTTTGAGAATGTTGCTTGCTGGAACTATCGTTAGAGCAAGAAACACTTGAATAGATGGGGAAACTTCATATGCTGTAGTAAATAATTACATCTAGTGCCTGGTTTTCAAACATTTAGATGCAAACACAAAAACCATGAACCTAATGAGTGTGTGCAGCTACTATGACCGGCTATGTACATGATTAGCTAGGGACACAACTCTCTTTTATGTGCACAACAGTAGGGGCACAAATATGTGCATATTTGCATACCTAAACTTTTGAAAAATCAGGTCTGAAGTTCCAAACACTTCCTAGATTGCCACATTGTTAGAACATATTAATAGACTAGATCAAATAAAAGCATTTGACACATGCAGGTATAGGACACAAAACTATGCAGGAGAAAGGACAAATACTAATGAGTCCGTAATGCACGTATAAGTGTTGCTACATTTATGGAAACGGTGAACCTTGTAAAAATATAACACAGCTCTAACTCTCTACAGAAAATAATTACCGCAGTCTCCTGCATCAGCTTTTACAGTTTATTAACATTAAAAGTGCACCTAAATTCTGTTTATTAATATGGCTTAAACAACAAGGAATGGAAAAATCACTTCCTATACTGTTCTTAACAACAAGGATATCTATGTAATTTTAGTAAATGTCAACAGTGCTTTTGTAACATGAGAAGGAAACCACTGAGTGTGTGGGTGGGGAGGGAGGAGGGGAATAGAGCCAAAGCTAATGCACACAAAGGTAGACAATGAAAAAATATCTTTCCCTCCAAAGAAGTCTTTTGTATAGAATGAAATACCATTGTAGGCTCCTTTCAATGCACAGTGAGTTGGTGCACGCAGTTTCCTTTTTAAGTAAATGGGAGGAGTTGTTCTGCATAAATTTCATGTATTGCACATCAGAGTACTGCCTTTGAGCCTGTCAGCTGCTCTTGGGGGAAATCTCTCTGGGGTCCCAATGTGCCTACAAATAGAACAGTCTACAAATTCTTAACTTAAATTGAGTCTATCAGCACTTAAATTCCAGGGGTTGCAGTCTTGTTGTCTCCTGCTCAGTTTCTTAGGGCAGCCTGGCATGGGACTGTTGCCCCCCTGCTATCCCAGACTTCGTCTCCTTTTCTTTCTCTGTCCTGTCTCTATTATAGTTGGGCTTGTTTTCTGTATTGGTCACAGCTGTGGGTACTTGCCTCCACGACTGGCAGTTCTGCCAGCTAAGCAGGAGTGTGTTCAGCCTGGTTGCCTGTAAGCAGGGAAAACTCTCCTCTCCTTTCTGCAGTGTTCAATATGGGGCTCTCACAGAGCTCTACATTCACATATTGGGGGAAGCGTCCTACCCATGGAATGGTGGGCTTTGGCAGAGGGTCAGTACAATAATTAAGCTTCCCACACTGTGCTCCTCTGCAAGGTTCTGCAGCTGCTGTCCCCTAGGAGGATCAGGCAATTGCAGCAGCAGCTCTGGTACCTCCCCTGTCTGCTCCACAGAGGGGAGAGAAAAGGAGCAGCAGCCAGGACTTCCTTGAGGGAAGATGCTGTGGAGACCTTTCTGAAGAAGGGTGGGAGAAAGGTGTGTGTGTGAGAGAGAGAGAGAATATGAGTGAATTAATTGTAATGTGGGCAGGAGCAACCTGGGCAAAGACTGAGAGTTGCTGGGGGCATGTAATGGATTAAATAACTTATTTAACTCACACAGTGAGGAACCAGCCTTAAAAACAGGTTCTGTAGTGAAGAAACCAGCTGTATCTTGATGTGCAACAAAACTTGGGTGGTCCATGCTCTTTGCCAGTTTGTCACATCACATATTCCAATGGTTTCTCTTGTCCATTGGCAGGTTTGCAGGTTGAGAATAGGGCTGATCAAAAATTTGGTTCCCCTGTCACTGCGGAACCTCTAAGACTCTTCAAGATCCAGGCCAGGGTCACACTTTCCCTCATAATTGTCAGGAGGCCATAGCTGGATCAGTATGGTTACTGAGATTGGCACCTTGCTCACAGCTGGGGCAGGGGCTCTTGGCCTGGTGCCTACTGGCCACTAGTACCTTACTGTAAACCCAGTTGCCTCCTTGGGATGCTCCTTTGTCCTTGTAGTCCTATTCCTCGAACTGTTTCAGAGTGATATCTAACAGTGTACCTCAGGAAGAACGGAATTCATATCTTTTCATACCTGGATGATGAGAGGCAAGTCCTTAGAAGAAATTCTCTCTTGTGTTCAGTTTATGTTACACTTTCTCAATCATCTGGGCCTCATCCTGAGCAGCAGAAGGTCAACACTGCTGCCAACTTAAAGAACCGAGTTCAGTGGGGCCCTGATAGACAGACAGCATCTCTGCTGACTGACCAATTCTAGGCTACTGAAACTGGAGTCTTAACCCTCAATCTCAGGAATACTTGGGCTAGGTCATATGGCTGCCTTGACACAGGTAGTCCAATTTGCCAGGCTGCACATACGTCCTCCTCAGATATGACTGAACTCAATCTATCATATAAATCTACTGGTCTGATATACCCTACAGATCCTGAACTCCTTATGACGATGGATGGCACAGGACAATGTGTGCCAGGACATTTCTTTCACTTAGTCTCCACTGACCAGAACTATTGTCACTGATTTCTCCTTACTGAGCTGAGGAGAGCACCTAGGGTGGCTGAAAGTTCAAGGCCTGTAGTCTGAACAGGAAGCTTCTCTGCATATCAATATCCTGGAGCCTTGTGCCATCTACAATGCCCATCAGACCTTTCAAGATCACATCAGGGACTCAGCAGTTCTCATACTTGCTCACCGATATCTCCACAAATTATATGAACAGATGAGGAGAGGACACTGCAATGTGTTGCAGTGTTCAGGCTCTGACAGTTTTACATTGGGGAGAACATTTCCCCCCTGTGTAATCTCTTCCTGGGATGACCTCAGTGGAAAATTTTCCCTGAACCACAAATGCTCTCTGAAGCCCAGCGTCCTGTTTTCCACTTCTGAGGTTTGGGACATACCAATGATTGACCCATTTGCCACAAGAGGTGAGAAGAAATGCCATCTGTTTTGCTCCTGTGAGGGTCTGAGTCTGGCTTCCCTGACTGATGCTTTTCACCGAAGCTTGGAATCAGCACTCCTGTATGCATTGCCTCCTATCACAATCATCCCTGTTTCTTCCCCCCCCCCCCCCCCCCCCCGAGTCATTCTCAAGTGGACATTGTCTCAGTCATGCTGGGGCATTCAGAATGAACTTAAAATAATCCAATATTGGTTCTTTCTGACCTCCCATATTCCTTCCTCTTCATCCCAGCCTCCTGACTCGGCACCATGGTCAGGTTTTGCATCCAGCTCCATGCATCCTACAGCACAGATAGCTAGATGAAGAGGAGGAACAATGTTCGGAGGCAGTCTGACAAGTCCTGCTTATTAGTTGGAAACCCTCCACCAGCATGATCTATTTGGCCAAGTGAAAGCAGATTGTGATGTGATCATTGGCCGAGGCTTATATCCAGGACGTCTAGGAGTACCTGTTACACTTTCAGTCTTCTGGACTCATACTAAGTTAATAGAGAGTGCACCTGGCAGCAATGTCTTCGTTTCGTCCATCCATCCATTCAGGGGAAGTCAAATGCCATGGTACTGAGATTCTTGAAAGGAGTCTCTCGTCTCTAACTGCCAGAGAAAGAACTGGTTCCTTTTGTGGGACCTTAATCTCATCCTGGCAGCCTCTGGCAACTTCTTCCCTCTCTGTGTCATAAACCTGCCTTCTGTGTCAGAAATTTGGTAGCAATAACCTCTGCAAGAGTATGTGAAGAGATGGCAGACCCTCCTTAAATGCAGTTTTCCAAAGACACCCTAAGATTTTTGCCTAAAGTGGGTTCTCAGTTTCACTTGATCTAAGTGTTGTATCTATATGAGGTGGGTTTTTTGTTTTTTTCATAAACCACATTTAAAACTGGAGGAGCAGTGTCTTGACACGTTGGATGTCTGGCAGTGTCTAGCTTTCTATGTGGATAGGACTAAACTGTTTTGTTCCTCACCTCATCTGTTTTGTCATAGCCAGATAGAATGAAGTGTCGAGCAGCTTCATCCCAGATCTCCAGGTGGATAATTTCCTGCATCATGACAGCATATATAGTAGCTCAAACTACGCCCCATCCCCAGGGCACAAACTCATTCTACAAAAGCCTAAGCAATGTTAATTGTGTTTCTAAATGACGTTCACACTTCAGACATTTGCAAGGCTACTCCTTGGACGGTCAGATATATACCTTTATAAACCACTGTCATTACTACTGCTCCTCTCGCTGAGATGCAAATTTTGGGAAGGCAATCTTGCAGTCCTTGTTTACATAGACTCAGAGCCCCACCTCCTGTCACCTTCCTGGAAGGCACAGCTGCATGACCTTGAAGGAAACACAATTACTTAAGTAACTGTTCTTCAAGATGTGATGCAGACATGTATTCCACAACCCACCATCCATCCCCTCTGCACTGGCATCTCTGCTTTTGATGTTGGGTGCAAAGGAGCTGATGGGGTGGTGGGGAAGGGGGTTAGGGCAACACCATCCTTATATGTGGGGGGGCGCTAAGGTCATGAGATGTGAGTGCCGTCGTTATGGGTACTGCTAGGCAAAATTCTCCGACTCTGGCACACTGGGTGCGTGCACACCTACGTGGAATTAACATATCAAAGAACAGCAGTTACAGTAAGTAACAGTTTTCCTCTGTTTCTAAAGGAAAACAGCAGGAAAACTATAAGGAGAGGCTCCCTTGGGAAAAGGAGTGTAAACATATAAGATTTTGAGGGAACGTCAAAAGGAAACACGTGATATGTAAATATGTAAACAGAATGGGAGATCCTTCTGCATAACTTATAACTCAGAACATCAAAATCCATGCAATAAGAGGAAAGCACAGAGAGCCATGATCAAGACCGAGGGCATAGGGATCCTACAGAAAAGCATGTTATAAAGTTACTGGGTCAAATTCTGCTCCAAATATTTGGAGCCTCTTTAAACTACATGTATTGGGCCAAAATTCACCACAGGTGTAAGCAAGTACAAAGCAAGTAGTGTGTACTAGAGTGAGGAAGGTAACTAACTATTTTTCCATCCCAGAAAAGTATTTGAGGTATCAACTTTTTCCTGTCCAAAATTAGGATTACAACTCAATTGCAAGATTTTTTGCAACTGACAAATGAAAATAACCCTTCAGTTCTGGTTAATCAAAAATATTTCATCTGGATAATTTTCAAACACTTTGTTTCATTTCTGACCTTTTTACTTCCTTAAATTCTGAAAAGTTATTTAGAAATAGAAAAACTAAATTTTTTGGTTTCAAAACTGTCAAAACAAGATGTTTTGGCAACTTTGGAACTTTTTTCAACTTTTTTTTTTCTCTTTGGGGCAAGAAATTATTTTGAAATGACTTTGTCGTCTGCAGTTTTGATTTTGATTGACCTATTTTTAAAGGAAAATGTCTAACTGAAAATTTCCTGACTGACTCTAGTACTTAACATACCTGGATAGTGGAGTTGACCAGAGTATATAATGCACGTGAGGAGAGGAAGGGCAAGCACTTCTGAGTTGGATACTTGTATGCAAAAATTTAAAATTCTCTCTTATAGCTTAAAACTTGTTTTCTGTGAACACTTTCACCAATAAAACTCAGTTTCCCCATGATCATGGAAACCAAAAGAACTCAATTAAAAACTCAGTTGCAGAAACTGTCTCTTTCAATACTTGCTCACTTCTACTTCACACTGGGTTTGCAAGTGGTTATTTATGATTTCCTAATCTAGAAACTACTGGCCACATCATACAAAGCCCGTGGCCACTCAGAGCTTGGGTACTGTAGCCCTTTTTCACGTTTGCACTTACTTGTGCAAGTAGTTCCATTTACTTCAAAGGGATTCCTTGTACGTTACCAGCCAGAGTAATTGCAGTAGAGGCCCTTTATAGGTGTCTTGAAGACCAGAGTTTCAGAAGTCCTCAGCACCCAGCAGTTCTCACTGAGTACAATTGCAGCTGCTGGGTGCAAAACACTTGGAAAATCTGGCCACTTTATACAGATGGCTAAATGGGAACTGTGCTCTTTTGAAAATCTGACCTTCCATGTTTACACTTTGTATCTATTCAAACAGGTGGTTCTGATCAGGTGGAACTCCAGATTTCATGTTACTGAATGACACATTGAGAAGTGCAAAGCCAGCAGTGACTCAAACATTGCATCTATCTTTCATATTAATAATATTCTGTGAAAATGTAATATTCCTCACTTCGAATGTTTAAGTTGTATTATAGACCTGATGCCACAGAAATGGAAATGTCAGTCATGCTTGTATCAAATGTTGAAACCAGGACAAGGAGTAACGAAAAGTTAGACTCAACACCTTAGGCCAAATTTTATTTGCAGTGACATTGTTAGCCCATAATCATTGTATCCTGAATATTTATAGAAGTAGATATGGTGCCTATGTTGAAAGTTAAGGGATAAAATCAGATGAAGGAAATTTGCAATATATATTTTCTAGGAAAATAGAATAACAAGGAATTTTTCTTTGTTTTTATTGTGTGTTGTAGGGACTGTAGAGATTAAGTGAGGTGACTCATTTTGTTTTTGGTTTGTTTGTTTATTTTGTTTTTTGTTTTGGTAGTGTTGCATGCAATGGTTCTGGAGTCTAGTACTCTAATCAGAGGTGATCATTTTGTCTTGGAATCCTGTTCGTGTAAAGGTGTACTGCATTTATTTTGTGGTTGGAAGAGTAATTGGCTAGTAATAGTTGCAAAAGGTTTGTCTCATCTGAATAAAATTGGTATAAATGAATTTAATAGGTCAATTGTGCTCTCAATTTCAGAAGTGTAAATCTGAAATAAAGTCAGGTTTCAGAACAGAGTCTGTCTGGGCCATTGTTTGAGATCAGTGGGGAGCAGGATTGCAGCTCTTTCATCTCATCAAGCTTTGTTAGCACTTCTAACTTACTCATTCGTCAGGCAAAACTGCCAATGAGGTCTGCCGAGTGTGGCCCTTACTGCATATTCTAGATGGTTTTTAAAAATACAGCATATCAATAAAGAATTCCACCCCCAAAGTCTAAACATTTTAAATTGGGTCAGCTATTGTACCAAAATAACCCATCTTTGGCCATTTAGTAAGGCTTTCTCCATTCTCTGTCATAAAATTATGGAGATTACTGGACTTCACAGAATTTAATACCGACAATGGACTCTAGTTAGTGAATCATCCTCTAATAAAAGTGGGAAACTTTCCCCAACAGGAGGCCAAGTACTTCTCCCCCTCTTCGAACAACGTGTGGTATAACTTTTAATCAATCCAGCTGACTCAGACATGCAGACTACAGAATGTGTGGTGTCTTCATTGTAAAAAGCACGAAGAGACAAAATTGAAATTGGTTGCAGTGTAATACACAAAGAAATATAAACTCACATCTTGTCCTTTTTTTGAGTCTTAATGTTAAGCCAAATATCTAATGTTCTCAAGTTCCTGGTGGTCACAAGAAAATTCCAGGAAAGTGAGATATAGCAGCAGATGGAGAGAACTCTGTATTTAATCAACCGTAATACCACTAGCAAGGCTAGGGACTTAGGTGCAGCACTGTCCTACTCAACGTTTTTATAGTTAGAGCCACTGTGTCTTTGAATGGAGTCTCAAAGAGCCACAAGAATTTAAAAAAAAAAATTTTGTAGCAAGTTTCAGTTACTAAAACTAATTTCCATTACCATAGCTACCCTGCATTGCAAGGACATTCTTGCAGCAAAAACTTCAGAAGTTTTCACTTTGCTGGGCTGCCACTATGCACACAGATGTAACTTATTTCTGTGTGGTGTTTTTTTTTTGTTTTTTTTAAACAAATCAAAATACTTTAAGGCAACTTCATTGTCAGACATTGTGTGATCCAGAAGGAGAGCCACATTCATGGTTGTATGAGGAGACTGATATTGTTCACTAAATGGTAGTGAGAGAGACTACATCTGATGCATTCTCCATCTCATGCCCTCTTTTTGCCACCCATTAGTTCTCTGTCAATCTATGCTGCCTTTTCCCTTTCTCACCGCTAATGTTCATTCCAGCCTGGGGCTGTAGTAGAGATTTTTAGATGGAGGCAGAGTATAGACCAAGGAGACAGCCTTATCTGAGTGGTTTTTGAAAAGCAGTGAAGGAATAAGAAACAGAAGCAGCCACTGAACTGAACAGAGAAGACTCTTCAATGAACAATTCCCAGGCCCAGCAAGGTACATAAACTAATTATTTTCTACTGGTCAGTTAAAACTAATATTGAAAATGATGAGGGTTCTTTCTGTCCTTCTAGTAATCCAATTTTTCATATTAACTAGGAACTGCATTCTCCTCACTCGAGAAAGCACGTGCACAAGACATAAGAACCAATCAGTTGGCATGCTGAGTGGCTTAACAGAATTATTAGCATGTCTATTAACATAATATTATTTGCATAGTCACTCCAGTACAGATAACTTGGAATTTGACTCAATGCCTATTGTATTGAATGGAAAAACTTCTGTTTGTTCAGTAGTCTTTGAGTCAAACCAGGATTAGTTGAGGTAGGGTATTCTGGTATGTAAGAGTTAGTATGTTTGAGAGAGAGAGAGAGAGAGAGCGAGCGAGCAACACCAGATCAAATTCTCTTTTTGGTTGTAAATCAGGAATAACTCCATTCTCTTTAAAAGTCTTAGAGACAAGGTGGGTGAGGTCATAGATGCTGCCTCTGTGGGTGTTCTGGGGCTGAACACCCCCAGAAAAAAATAGTGGGTGCTCAGCAGATCAGATCCTCCCCATTCCCCCCAACACCTCCCACCTGCCGGTGAGACCAGCCAATCAGCTCTTCCCTCTGCCTTCCAGTGCCTCATGCCTGCTGCGATCAGCTATCCAGTGGAATGCAGGGCGGAGGGAAGGAGGAGTGGAAGCAGGAAGAGGGGTAGAGTGTGGGCAGGAAGAGGAGGGGAGGGGTTTGGGGGAAAAGGGTGAAGTGGGGGCGGGCCTGGTGTAGAGTGGGGGTCCAGCACACAAAGTTGGAGCCTCTGAATGAAGTAATATCTTTTACTGGACCAACTTCTGCTAGTGAGAGAGACAAACTTTTGAGCTAAACAGAGCTCAGGTCTGGGAAAAGTACTTGGTGTCACAGCTAAATACTAGGTGGAACAGATAGTTTAGAATAAGTAGTTAACACACATTCTAAGGGACCATCCAAGGTGATGTGGCCTGTTAACATCCCTGTGGTCAGAGGATGGGGGGGGGAGGGGTTAGTGGGTTACAGATTGTTGTAATAAGCCATAAATCTAGTGTCTTAAGACCATGATTTTTGGTGTCTAGCAAAGTTATGAATTTAAGTTCTCATTTTGAAGTAGTTGTGCAGATTTCCTTTGAGGATGAGGGCTCAGAGGTCAGATATGGAGTGATCACTTTGGGGTGGGGGGGAAGCTTGTTCCTAGGTGAAATGATGGCTTTTGTCTTTCATCACTTTTCTGTTTTGAGTTCATTTGAAAGAGTGGTGACTTTGGGTGAAACCAGACATAGTTGTTGGGATGTTCAGTGCACTGGATGAGGTACACCACATGTTGAGATAGGCATGTGTAGGACCCATGGATCTTGAAAGGTGTGTTTGGCATGTGGGGCAGGGAGGGCGCTGATCATTGTAGCAGTGGAGATAAGTCTGCAGGTTTTGAATCTGTTTTGGCAGGGTCTGATCCGGTTTGAGTTACTGGGTTCTGGCCAGTGGGAAGCTTGCTTCTGATGATGATTTTTCACAGGGTTGGGGGAATGTTTGAAAGCCAGAAGAGGGCTTTTAGGAAAGATTATTCGGCATGTGGACCTCATTGAGCTGAGTTTTAACTAGTCAATGATACCTCATAGGGTTCCAGGTGGTAAGTGACAACTAGGGATGCGTACCCAGAGGCATTTTTACTGTATTGAAGCAGGTTTTCTCAGGGTATTTGGGTAGCTAATTTTATTATATGATCTACTTCTTTGGTGGAGTGTCCTTTATTTGATGAAGGCAGTTGAAAGTGTGTTAAGGTTTGTATCCTGGACTTTCTCATTAAAGCATATTCTGTGGTATTTGAGGGCCTGCCTGTAGATAAAAGATTTCTTGATGTGTGTGGAGTGGTTGCTGGCTATGTGAAGGTAGGTGTGGTGATCTATGGGTTTCTTGTATATCATTGTCTGATCAGCTTTGACAATGGAACCCTACAGAGTGTCCAGGACTCTGATGCTGGTGCTGGAGTATTCTGGAGAGAATTTGATTGATGGGTGGTGATGGGAAATTGGTGATGGCATTGAGGTAATCTGACCAGAGGATGACAATATCATCAATTGCTTTTGTGGTACATTTGCCCAGAAATTCTTCCTCAAGTGGGCCTATGAAGAGGTTGGCATATTGAGGAGCCATCCTAGTACCCCGGCTGTTCCCATGGTTTGGACAAAGTGTTTGGAAAATGTAAAATTGTTCTGGCTAAGGATCGAATGTGTGAGTTTGGCAATGAGTTTGGGGGTGGATATCTTGAGTGTTGTCCCTGTCTTTGTAGATATTTGAGGCAGACAGTGATGTCATCATTGTGGGGGATGTTGGATGTCACCCCCCTATATCCCATGGTGGAAAGGATGTTGTTCTGAAGGAGGTTTTAATGTTGTGCAGTTTCTGGAGAAAATAGGCTGTCCCCTGGGGGAAGCTGGCTCTTTGTGTGTTTAAGTGGGTTTGAGGATGGTTTTATGAGTCTTAATATTCTGGGACTAACATTGTTATAACCACACTGCAAACTTCAAAAGTCTAGTAAGATTCCATTACAGTAGAATTATACATGGAAATGGAAGCTCTCCAGCACAAATAATCTTGTTTTGTGTTATGTAAAATAATTTCTACCTGCTGAGCTGGGCAAGAGCTACCATTATGTACTGTACAGTGATACAACATTCTGAAACTGAATTTCTAAAGAAAGCTTATTAAGGGTCCCAACTTACATGGGCTTCAGTTGTTTTGATTTGAAGTACATAGCTGACTCATCTCAGCTTTGGATTTTCCCAAAATATAATAAATCAGTGGTTTAGTACTTACACATAAGAAGACACAAACCAATTCTTATTTAGCAATCTTCATGCCTTATGCTGCAGTTAGACTAAACAGCCTTTAATTTTCAGTCATCTTAAATGTGAAATCTTTGCATAAGAAAAGACTGCAACTGTGAATTCCTAAAAAAATAAGTTTATAATGAATATGTATGAATAAACAGATTTAGTAATTTATATTGTCATCCTAAAATGGTCACTAAAAGTATGGGCTAATAAGAGAAGAAATTTAATAACATCCACTCATTTTGTGTTGAAACATGAAATCAGAGTAGCTTAAGGCCTAACAATACAGGCTACTTAGATTCACATGCAGAAACACTACTGAGAGGGGGGAAATGAATACCATTCTTTTGTCTGTTAGCTGTTTCACTTACTTCATTTAACATCAGAACTGGGGCAGTGGATAAATACACTAACTTTCCATGACTGCACAGCTGGGTTCAAACATATGAATTGATTATAGCCCTGATTGTGTGGCTATACTAATTACATGCACAGGTGGCTACTTAGATGTCCATTTCTTTGTGCATGCCTTCATTGAAATTGTATGTGCAATTGCAGTAGCTGTACATGGAAAATCAGCTCAGACAGTTTTGCGCTCAAAAATACGAGCTTGCACGTCTAAAAATCTGGCCTCTAGGTTCTTGTGGACATTTGTGCATTAACAAAAGCTAGTATGCAATTTGGCAAAAATGAGGAATGGCTCTATTTCTGTTTAGAAAAAGCTTAGGTTTCCTAATGTAGCATCTCGTGTAGAATTAGGCCCAAAGAGAGGACAGATTCCTGTTTAAAAGCAAATAAAGAAGCCAAGCAGACACAAACCCAATTTTAAATCATTAACTTCAGGCCGAGGATACAATTCAAATTAACTTTAATTTCCAGATTCAGAAACTTGGATTACCATTAATTTACCTGGATATATATGGGAAAGACAGGTGAAGCTTTACTTTTTATGAGCCATTGTTTTTTCTCATCAAAGGCACTTCTTAATACTGAGATCAAATAACCGGCTTAACCTTCTGAAGCATGTCCTCCAAAAACCTGAATTTTAAATGAATTATACCTGTAACTTCAGAACTTTCCAATATGATCTGGTTTCCAATAGCATGTATGTTTTAAACTATTTTTTCTTTCTAATTGTATATTTATGTGTATATGACATACATGTGTACGTTTGAAATATATTTTATACTGCATGTACAACAATGCGATACTATATTTCTTAAATGCAGCATCATTTAGCACTAAAAACTAGTACCAAATGATAGGTAAGGTCTGACAACAAAGCATTGTGGTGCATTGTTTTATCATAGATAATGAAACAAACATCTTTGCTGAGTTGTGGTTATATAAAAAATAATCAATCAAAACCTCCCACAACAATTGGGTAGGGCATCCTTCATGCACACACAGAGGTCAGTGACTTGCCCAGTCCAGGTGTTTGCAATGTTAGATTAGATGCTTTTAGAGATCAGGTTTTTGATCTATGACCAAATCATCATGGTTAGTTTAACTAGTGAGGTTCAGTGATGGTGCTGTATCTTCATGTATTTTAAATTAAAATAACTGTATGTGGACATCTCTTATTTTTAGCTCCTTCTTGTAGGTGAAGCTCCCATTGTCTTCAGTTACAGTTCTTGCCTGTGACAACTTTGTGTGCGCATGTTGTATAGACTGGAAATGATGCTGCTTTTCATTTTATAAATTTTCAGATCAACAAGCCAATAGCAAATCTTAGCTTCACAAAGTAATTTTTTTTCTTCTTCTTGGAACATATAAACAGTTGAGCCTCAGAAACTAATGGAACTATCTATACTTCTTGGGTATTCAAAACTGGGCTAGAAATCTTAATAGAAGGATTTCTTTGGAGCAGGGACCATCTCTTTGTTCTGTGTTTGTATAGCACTTAACAGTATGGGATCCTGGTCCATGACTGGTGCTCCTAGTTGCTACTGTAATACCAATAATAATTCATGAAAAAACTCTTTCTACTTTTGCTGGCAATATCACAAGAACCACCGCCCAGCCTTTCCTGCAAATAGACTCAACCAAGAATGTCGTTGTTAAATAAATATATATAAAATTGTTAAATTATATATAGAACATTTTTCATATCTCAGGTCATTGGGTTGTATATGTGCCTAACACACATGCCCTCAATCTTACGTTATTTTATACTACTGTCTTTGTATTAACAAGTGTGTATATCCCAACACTAGTGTCTGAGTAAAAAGTATTCAAGTTGGTGGAGTTACACTGAAGCAAAACTGGAGTGAATAATAAGATAATTAGGCCCCCTGAAAAATGACTCTCGGGGGTGAAGAAAGTCAGTTTCTAGACAAAACTCAAGAAGTGAGAGCCAAAAGGAGTGACACACAAGATTTCTTCTGTATAGCAGGACTGGGGGGGGAGGTTCCCCCCCGTCGCCTCCCAAAGATAGCTCAGACTTTAGATGAAAACCTTTTTGTGTAAATCCCTTGACTCTTCTGGTATTATAGCAGGGATGAGTTTAACCCAACAAGGGAAAAACTCCAGCTTTGAAGAAAGAAATCCAGAGATTTGTCCGCTTTCAAGAATCAATTCTTACATTGTTGTACCTTTTCTGCATGTTAGGACTCTTTACTAGGAAGACCCTGAATTTGACCACATTCTGTCAGCCAGTCAAGATAAAAGGACACGGTTGTTTGAAGGCTTTGCTAAGGAGTGTTGTACAAAACCTGACAAGAATTGTCCACTTTTAAGATGACCCGCATTTAATCATATAGCTAGAGCTTTTAAATTGAGCTTTGGGATTTGTAATTGGATGAACCCTGCAATTTTCTATAATAGCTTTGAGAATTTGAGGTTTGTGACCTAATAGTTATTTAGAATTGATGTTGCATGTCTGCCAATGTGTATGTATATACACTCTTGCATAGCAGAATACACAATGACAATTTGAGGCAAGCTGAAGTCCTTTGCTAGCAATATTACAAGTGCAATATATAGATGGCACTAAGAGAATCTAAAGGTTTTATTTTATACTGTGGCTGTCACTGTAGTGGAGTTGAATGGAGAAGAGTTTAAAACACTGCAGTTAATGGTAGCAAAAAAAGCATTCAGCAGTCACGGTGCTTGGTTCCAGATGTTAACCCACAGAAAACTGACAAGTGGGGAGAGTTAACTCCTACACTATTATGAGAATAAGCTCCTATATTGTAACACTGGGGAAGATAATGAGTCACTGTGGTAATAGTTGAGAACTACTAAAATGGAATGTCCCTGATGAAGTGGAATTTATGTGCAGTAAAGCACTTGATGTTCTGATCTTTTTTAACCTAGTTTCCCACAATCATCACTATTTGTACATGTTTGGTAAGTTATTTTGTATTGTTTGAATATATTGGAGAAATACATTTCAGCCTATGGACTGCTAGGAAATTT
The DNA here is from genome assembly GCF_965152235.1 of Eretmochelys imbricata. Lineage (NCBI taxonomy): Eukaryota > Metazoa > Chordata > Testudines > Cheloniidae > Eretmochelys > Eretmochelys imbricata. The sequence continues at coordinate 26,940,690 of NC_135583.1, forward strand.
CCCTGTGAGTATGTGAGAGTATTCAAAATTGCTCAAGTTTGGTGAATGGTTATGGGAGTCTGTTTGCTCCCTAAATAGAGGTTCTAACTCTTTATAAGCAGGCATGTCTAAATAACTGGGGGGGGGGGGGGGGGGGGGCGGCTATGACTCTCTCAGTGGGGAAAGGAGGAGTTTGCACTTCTACAATAGAGAGGTAGTAGATAAGCAGGCCTAGGCAATTTTGCAGGATATTTGAAACTCTCCTTTTCCATAGTACTATATTGTGGCCAAGTACATGGACCCCAGAATGTAAATTACTTGTGTTTCTTCCTGGCTGAGGGCTACAAAGACTCAAACCCCTGAAAGCAAGATTTATTAGCTGTTAATAGCAGACCTTTCTTTATTAGCTGTTAAAACCAAAACACACGAGATTGCCAGGCAAAAACCAGTATACACTTACATATTTGCAAGAATAGAAGCGCCACAAATATTCATTCCAGCAAAACCTGCCTACACTAATATTTACAGTAAAGCAAATGAAAAGGGGAGAAAACTTAGTGGGAGTGAAATGTAATTTTTGAATTCATGAAATGTTCACAAGTACTCCCCTAAACACCTACCTTCCCAGGAGACTGAGAACTAAATATTCATGCACCAGGAGACGGAGGGAATATATATCTGAAACCAAAATGAAATGGAAGAGCAAATGTTGAACCTCTCCCACTATACAGCCATTGTTCCTGATTGTGCACGTAAGATTCCCACCACCTTTTCATTGGAATTTAGTGTTGCCCTCCAATATATATGAACAACATGGTCAAAATAATTATAAACCAAAATAATACTTAACAGCTACATTGTTTATTGAGTTTGAGGAAGCTAGGGAACCTTTTTGGAAAGGTGGAGCCTATACAGGAAGGATGTGCTCGACCTAAATGAAAACTGAACCAGATTGCTAGCATGTACAATTAAGAAGATGGTAGAGTTTTTGAATTAAGGCTGGGGGAAAGCCAATGGGGGCAGGAACAAATGGTTTGGACAAACGTCCCTTAGGGGAGGATTTATTAAAGTGGATATGCTATATCCTAGTAAAGAGGAGAGGATGATAAAGTACCGACAGATGAAAAGAAACAGTCAGATGAAAGAGTTCAATTACATCTCATGAAGGCAGACAACTAAAAATTCACCATTTTTTATCAATTTGTCAATACAAATGCAAGATGTCTATATGCTAAGATGGGTGAAATTGAGTGCCTAGTGTTAAATGAAGATAATAGGTATTTTAGAAACTTGGTGGAATGATGACCATCAATAGGACATGGTAATACCTGGGTACAAAATATATAGAAATGACAGATTATGCTGATGGGGGAGTGGCATTGTATATGAAAGAAAGCAAAGTTAAATAAAGTAAAAATCTTAAATGAACCAAATAGTACTATATAGTGTCTATGGATAGAAATTCCGTGCTTGAATATGAGTATAGCACAGGGATCAGCAACCTTTGGTATGCAGCCCGCCAGGGTAAGCCGCCTGGCGGGCCGGGCCAGTTTGTTTACTTGCTGTGTCCACAGGTCCGGCCGATTGCGGCTCCCACTGGCCACGGTTCGCTGTCCCAGGCCAATGGGGGCTGCGGGAAGCAGTGTGGGCTGAAGTATGTGCTAGCCGCCGCTTCCCACAGCCCCCATTGGCCTGGAGCAGTGAACCGCAGCCAGTGGGAGCCGCGATCAGCTGAACCTGCGGACACGGCAAGTAAATGAACCGGCCTGGCCCTCTAGGGGGCTTACCCTGGCGGGCCGCATGCCAAAGGTTGCTGATCCCTGTTATAGTAGTAAGAATGTACTACTCATCACCTTAACATGGATGGTGAATGGAAAAGGCTCGAGGAGATTAGAGAGGCTACAGAAAAATAGCTGAAATCCCTTACTATTGGATTTTCTATTCCCGTATAGACTGAGTATATGTCACCTCAGGAGGGGCTGTGGAGATAAAAATTCTAGACCACATTAATGACTGCTTCCTGGAGCCCACAAAGGGAGAGACAATGGTTGCTTTAGTCCTTAATGACATACAGGATCTGGTCCAAGAGATGAATATAGCTGAACTTCTTGGTTATAGTGACCATAATGTAATAAATTTAACATCCTTGTAGGGATAAAATTCCAAAGAAACCCATGACAGCAATACATAACTTCAAAAAGGGGAGCTACACAAAATGAGGCTAGTTAAACTGAAATTAAAAGGGACAGTTAAGAGTAAAATATCTGCCCACTGCATGGAAACTTTTAAAAACATCACAATAGAGGCTCAAACTCTATGTAAACCCTACATTAAAAAAAAAGAAAAAGAGGACAGAGTAAAGGTGGTTAGAAACAAAAAACATCTTTTAAAAATTGAGGTCAAATCATACTGAGGAAAATAGAGAGGCGCATAGACTCTGGCAAGTCAAGTGTAAAAGTATAATTAGGCAGGCCAAAAAGAATTTCAAGAGCAACTAGCTAAAAACATAAACTAACAGCAAAAAAGTGTTAGGAAGCCTGCTAAACAAGCATGGGGCCACTGGATGATTGAGGTACGCCAGGAACACTCAAGGAAGACAAGGCTGTTGCAAAGAAGCTAAATGAATTCTTTGCATCAGTCTTCACTACAAAGGATGTGAGGGAAATTCCCACACCTGAGCCATTCTTTTTAGGTGACAGATCTGAGGAACTGTCCAAGATGAAGGTGTCCTCAAACATTTTGGCCCAAAATTTGTACCTACCTGTACTCTTTGCCCATGACAGAAATATGCCAAACAAAACAAAAACCAACAACAAAAGCCCAAACAAACGAACAACCCTCCCCCTGCATGCGAAACAACAACAAAACTGTAGAAATGTGACAGGGCTTCCCTCACCTATGTTTGAAACTGGTTAAAAAAATCTAAATGTGGCAGCTGTGCTTTGTATACAGTGGGACAAATTCTACTATCAGTTGCATCTATGCAACCTTTACTGTACTCAAAGGGATTGCCTATTTTTTAACAATAAACAGAACTGGGTTCATTAAACACTATTTTGTTGAGTGTGGAAGAGAACTGTAATGACTCTATTAGATGAACTTTGAAACAATTGGGAGCGCATTAAACAGATTCAACAACAGGAGAGAGTTTCTATACGTGTTCTGTTGGTGAAAGTTCAGGGCCAACCAAAGACAGCTGAGGTAGCAATTTTGTGAGCAATACCTCTTTACTGGCAGGTAGTCAGGAGGACTTCCCACACAACCTTGAATGATTTCACAGCCAATCATCTATGGGAAAATGAAATGTATGAGGAAACTCGCTAAGACTAAAGCAATAACTATAAATGCCACAATCCTACCCTTCTTACCGATGCACAATTTCCTTTAAGTGAAAGAGTTGTGGCAGAGTTCAGCAGAGGATTAGCCCTAAAGAACATACTTAGACCTGGGAAGAAGGCTTTTCTCTCCCCGCCTCTGCAAGTTGTGGTTTAGGATATTTCTTGGTGAGTTTTAGGGGTTGTTTTGTATTTGTAAAGTACATGCATTTTACTATGTGATAAGTAATTTTTGATTTTTGTTTTGCAATTTTAACTTAGCCCCCATGTTCTTCATTTAGGAGTGTTATGTGTTTGTAGTTAGACTACATTACACATAACAATCTGGCATATGAAACTGACAAAATGTCATTCCCCCCTGAAGATTTCAAGTGGAGAACGTTTATCTTTAGCAGAGGGGGGAAAACGTTATAATTTCCTGCTGTGATCCCCAGCTGTTTATAGACAACATTTTAAATATGAACTGCACATTCTGTACTTGCCACAATGGTCTCTTTTGAGATATGTGGTATCTATACTTATTGTAACATTTGTTACTAATCTAAATACAAATATTAGAGATGTATGGTAGGTCATGTTTCCTTGTTGCTTTGCATGGCTGATGTAGGATTAATAATTTTATTAAGATAATGTTGAAGTAAAAAGAAAACGGTACAGAGTTTAGGCATAGAAGTTTCTGGTTATCCGGGAATAAGGTACAGATTATGAAGGGGTGCGAAATTCGGTTTAGGAGTGGGTGGCGTAAGGAATACATAATCTGCAATCTCCCCAATTGGGGGTAAAAGTTTAACGGGTCAAAGTACAGACATTGAGCTATGGGGATATGTTGTCCATATAATGGCTATATTCAGGTGTGGAGTATAATGAGCGGATACGATGATGAGGATGGATCTACCCTCATTTGGTAGGATTTAATGTTCAGTGAGTTTATGGTTCCAGTTCATATGGTCCAATGGAAAAAGTCTCTCAGTCCCTTTCCCATAGTTGATGCACGATGTCGTACCGGCTCACACCTCCTGGTGCTGTCGGCGGCCGGTGATGTGTTCGATGTAGATGTCCCTGGACCATCGGATGGTGTCAGAGACCATGAGGCGCCTCATGAGCCACGCGTAGCGTCGACCAATCCCACAGGTCCACAGCACATGCTCGTTGCAGGGGTCCCAAGCGCCCAGGGCTCCGACGATCAGGGCATCCATCTGCACCTCATAGCCCTTCGCTCTCGGGTGTCGGCCAGGGGGGCGTATTTTTCCAGCTTACGAGCTCGGATTCGCGGAAAGCTGGGGTCCTGTTCTCAAAGGAGACCGTGATGTCAACGAGGATGATCTTTTTCTGGGCCTCGTCGGTGACTACCACGTTAGGTCGCAACTGGCTGTCAGTACCGGGGATGGCACAGTTCACGGTGACCTCCCCCAGGCGCAGTGCGATGGCTTTCACTAGGCGGTTCTGGATGGTGTTGTGGCGCAGCTGCCAGGCTCTGGAGTGGGGCTTCCAGCTGCACAGGACGTGGGGCAGGGTCTCGTTGTTACTAATCTAAATACAAATATTAGAGGTGTATGGTAGGTCATGTTTTCTTGTTGCTTTGTATGGCTGATGTAGGATTATAATACAGTCTGGGTTAACCCAAAAGCAGAGAAGGCCAGGGCTCCTAAAGTAGGTGGAAGGGAATCTAGCCTAAGGGAGAGCCAATCTTGGAGTTAAGTGCCAGATACACCAGGTTTTTCCATTCCTGTTTTAGTCTTGTCAGGTTCCTACTTTATATATGACATTACGGTAGCTCTGTTTAGCACAGCATCCCATCCCCCCTCCCGCTCCCTCCTCCCCCCACACCCCAAGGTAGCAGAGAATAATGCATTGGTTATGGAAACAGCACTTCTTGGCTTGTGAGGGCATTGTCAGAGTGACGATGAGAACTGAAATGCCCATGATGTAGGGGACAGATTATATGGGCAGGGAAGGAGAGTAAATGGAACCCTTGCCTGCTGCCCTTGAAATGCAAAAGGGGACACTTGGGATAGGTAGATAGGTCCACTCTCAGGTGTTCTAAATGTTCAGTGGATCTTTTGTCCTTTGAATATTACAAGACAAAAACCCAACAGCTGTCTCCTGGAAATGGCGGGTTTTTATTTCTAAAGCCTCAGAACCCCATTTACCTTTTATATTTTTGTCAAAGATCTGAGAAGAAAAAGATCACAGAATAATTCCAATAATACCTGTCTTACAGGTTCCTTTTTAAAACATCTTGAGCTCCATATGTACTGCCTGACCATCCTACAGCAGAATTACCCATTCTCCTCTTCCTTCCTCCCACTGCTGGGCTCTTATTTCTCTTCACTTTGCTAAGCTTATCCCAGACCCCCCTTGCATCTTCTCTCTCCATTGCCACCTGTCATCTAGTTTCAACTTGCAGGGAAGTGCAATCCCTGACAGAATACTTAAACGCTGCCTTCGCCCTAACTGTCTGCCCCCTGTAGACAGTTATTTTAAAGCAGCATCTCCAACAGCCTCTTCCCAGTTTTAATAAAGAAAGAGGCGGCTACTCAGTCGCCTAAGGGATGCTTAGTTGTGCTATATAAAGTGGCACTATATGAAATCAGTTGTGATGCATGGGATGTAAATTGGCATGGTTTTTAGCCCAATATGTTTGAAAGGAATCTGCAAAATCCAACAGTATATGAATTATTTTGTTTTTTCTTGATCTGATTTCATAAGGTGTAACTCAGCACAGATTTGGCCCCATTTGATATGACCTTACTAGACCTGTTTTATGCTGACTGCAATTTAAAGGACAATAATGTAGGAGGATGTTGTTCTCTGAAAACAGACACCAATGTTTAGAATCCCGCACTAAATTTTCCTTATGGTCATTTATATTCCACATATGGACCATCAAATGCCTTCTGCTGATTCTCATATTAGGAAAGATATGAGATAAGGATAGGAAGGGAAAAACAAATCAAGAAAAATGTATGGTGGTAATTTTATTTAAATTCCCATTTTAAAAATATTTTGACTATTGGATAGCTAGAGTAGAACTCCGTTTATAATACACTACATGAGGGCCATATTGCTACACACTGCAACGGCTTATGCTATAAGACGAAATGCACTATAACACAACTCCTCCCCCACCCTTATTTCTCACCAATTAAATTCCCATTGCCTTAATCTTGAGTTTCTTCCTTTGAGTTCAACTTGGTTCTTTGTTTGTCTGGCTCAGTAATAGGCAGAGGCCCAGACATTGACTAATAGTCAAGTTCACATTTGGTATGGCTGAATATAGGAGAGAGAAAGATCTCTAGGCAATCTTTCCACTCCCTGTAGCCATTGGGATTCAGTGCAGCCCTGAGCATTATTTAGAGTAGAACAGGTGCTAAGGACAACTCCAAGTTACACTGACTGATATGGTTCCATTCCAGTTAAGAATTGAGAAGCTCTGCCCCTAGTACATTTCCTGTCTGTTCCCTGCTCTGGAGGTGGGAACAAGGACCATCAAACTGAGGATCTGACCCGGATCTGACCCATACTGTGTGAACATTAGTATAAACAGAGCCATAGCAAAGGAGTATTTGTCCAGGTCTCTGAAGGAAGTCGGTATATATTTTCTTTTGTCTTTGTCTGATTTTGTGTCCTCTCCTTAATGGCCATCTCAAGACTTTGTACCATTTAGGAAAAAGTTTGCATGTGCCACAGCAAACCAAGATCAAGAATTTGTTATCACAGTGCTCCAAATCCTGAAAATAGTTCCCGTAGTCCATGGCACCAAAGTCCACTCGTCTCCACAAAAGTGCAGAGGCGAATTCTAAATCCTGTCAGTAGATACAGTAAGAAGACAACCATGCCACTGACCCTCATTTTAACTTGGGTCATTCCTCACAGCACTAAGGTTTAGGGGCCAATTCTTTCCTCCATTACAAGGACACAATCGCTATTGACATTAGGTGGGAGTTGCACTGTATAACAGGTGGGCCCTGCAAACTTTATTTTGTAATCCCTTACTCACCTGAGCAGCACTGCTGATTGCTGTCGGGCAGCTCAGATGTGTAAGGACTTGACATTGCAAGATGCTGAGTACTCTGGCCCTGATCCAACACAGCATTTAAGCTCATGATTAACTTCAAGCAGAGGAGTACTTTCATCATGTATTTAAGTGCTGTGCTGGATGAGGGCCATGTGCATTTACAGGATTGGGCTCAAACTTGTACCATACAAACATAAGAATGAAGTGACAACTGAAGGACAGGAGAGATTATCAATGAGGAGGTAAAGGGATAATTGGCATTATCACATTATTTCAAAAGTCTTTGTGAGGACTTTTCATTAAATCCTCATGATTTCTGAATCCAGAAGCACTCTCAAAAGTTTATTTTTAATTTCCTAACTATTTCATTGTTCTCTAATGCTACATAACACTCCATCTCTAAAGTCAATAGAATAAACTAGAAACAATAACAGGCAGAATCAAAATAAAGATCCACATTCATTACTCAGAGCCAGATTAATGAAAGAAATTGTGTTTGTAAGATTTAAATAAGTGAATAGAGTCTCTATTTGCTATTATCTGCATAAATAGTTCTAGTTATAATTATTGAATATCTCTGTCTATACAAAGTTGGAACTTACTGTATAAAGCTATTTCAAAACAGTGCATATGCAATGATCTACAAATATACAGTACAAAAGCGCTAATTAATTTTGATTAGATCCTTTTGCTGAAATGCAGACATAGATAATACACAGAAATGCCATCTATTTGATGAACTTCCACAAAAGAATATTACTTAGTGCTTATGCAGTGCTGCATTTCATTTGGAAATCGTGAGTCGGGTCTACACTAGCCTTTAGGAGGAAATTTGCACAATTTCCTTGTCCATGACATCAATCCACCAATCATAGCAACGGTAGGAATGTTAGTGTAAACAGACTACTAGTGTCTTTAATAGACAGGTACCCCTGCTCTGAGCAGGTCCAGACATACTGTGGTAGCATTACGCTAGCCCACCTGCCATTGCTGTGGCTATGCTGATGGGGCAAGAGTGGGAATTTCCAAAAGAAGTTTAGAGTAGGCGAGAGTTCAGAGATCAGAACAAATGTTAATTATCTATACCTAAAATAGATTTACTCCTTCTCACCTTCTATTCTTCTCCTGTAACAAGAGAGGTGTGGGCCAAAAGGACCTTGACAATCAGGCACACACATGGCATATTATGGGGCTGAGAGGTGTGTCAGGTAACTTCTCATGGCTCTCTAATTCTCTGCCTGTCCTCAGGAGCTGCTCTAATAATGTGCCGTCAGCCACTTGATTAAACTCAGGGCACCCCTTGCTCTGACCACATATGCTCCACATCCTGATGTTGTTCTGCCTGCTCCTGACACAGGGTTTGTGTCCTCATGGCTCTTTTAGCGAGCAAGCTAGAGTAAGGTTACATCCACAAGAGCTGCAAATGACACTCTCAGTTACAGTGTAGGTGTAGCCTATGAGAGGGAGAATGCACCCAGTCTTTGCACCGCCAACATAAAAGCTGGGTAGAAAATCTACCCCTATTGCCTTTTTGCTAGTTGGTAAGCTATTATTGTCATTCTTGTTTGGTTTAGTGGTGGGTTTTTGTTTTTTGTGTTGTGGTTTTTTTACCCCCTCGTGGGGTTTCAGATTTTTAAAGTGAACATATTGTGATGTAATCCTTTTATATTTAATATAATCACTGACAACTATTCCTCTTGTTTTCATTTGTACCAGCTAAGCTCAGCACTTCCTGCCATAAGTGCTACTGTCAGAGAACAAAGTTCTACAAAGAAAAGGAGGCTGAAAGTAGAACAATAACACCAGCTGCATTGTGCCTTTGGTTGCATTATCCAATAGACCCTTGATGAATGTCTTTGGAACAATGCTGATCCCCCAATATAGATGATATTCTATAACAAGGAAAAAAGAAGAGCTTTGAATCATCAGCTGGTGTAAACACTTTGCAAAACATCCTTTTCTCCTCTCTACTCTGCCCCCTGCCCACTTTCCCCCGCTTGGTGATGCTGAATAGAGCAGCTGAATCCCCATTGAATAACTTTAGCACACCATTTTGGTCTCTGTAGCAAGGATGGCAGTCGGACCCTTTTAACACTTAACTCAGTGGCTTCTGCAAGACAAGGTGCAGCATAGAAAAGCAGAATCGAGCACTGGGATTTTACAGTGAACTGAGTTGCTTTCAATCTTAAATGCAGTGGGTACTGGAATAAGCTTGTAGGTATAAAAAACACTGCATATTTCAGTCTTTCTGATCAGATAGGTAAGGCCCTACCAATTTCACGGCCTTGAAAAATGTGTCACGGACCATGAAATAAGCCCTTCCCTGCAAAATCTGATCTTCCCTCTTGTTGCTGGGAGTGCCGGGGGCTCCTAGCTGTGAGTCCCTGTTGGGCTAGAGAGGGACAGGACATGTCCTTCCCTTGCATGGCATTTTTGGGGGCGGGGGCAGGAAAGCGGTCAGATCCACTTCCGGGTACCTCTTGGTTTGGGACCCCCATAGTTACAACACTATGAAATTTCAGATGTAAACAGATGCAAAAGTGAAATTGACGAAGTTAAAAACTCTATGGCCATGAAATTGGTCAAAATGGAATTTGGTAGGGCCCTACAGACAGGCACCAGATAAGTGAGAATGACTTAGTGAATGAAAGCACTAGTTGTAGTGAATAAATGAGTTGGTGTCGCAATCCTAACAATGACACTTCCAAGAAAAATTGAAGTAGTCCTCCAGTCAGTCTTTCTGTAAGCCTAGTCTCATGTCACATAGTGACTGTGTGTTGTTTGAAAAGAGAATTGTTCCTGTGATTTGTTAAACTACTCCGCTATATGCAGACATGGAAATATTAAATCTGAGCAAGTATATTAAAAAGATATGCTGATATTCATGCTCCCTTGCCACTGAAATATTCAATCTCTCTGGTCACTCGATTGCAGACCTAAAAGTTGCCATTCTTCAACAGTAAAACTTCAAAAACAGACTCCGAGAGACTGCTGAATTGGAGTTAATTTGCAAACTGGACACCATTACATTAGGCTTGAATAAAGACTGGGAGCGGATGTGTCATTACACAAAGTAAAACTATTTCCCCATGTTTATTTCCTGCCCTCCCCCACCCGCACTGTTCAACTGCTGGAAATGGCCCCACCTTGATTATCACTACAAAAGGTTTTTGGTTTTGTTTTTTCTCTCCTGCTGGTAATAGCTCACCTTACCTGATCATTCCCCTTACAGTGTGTATGGTAACACCCATTGTTTCATGTTCTCTGTGTATATAAAATCTCCCCATTGTATTTTCCACTGCATGCATCCAATGAAGTGAGCTGTAGCTCACGAAAGCTTATGCTCAAATTTGTTAGTCTGTAAGGTGCCACAAGTACTCCTTTTGTTTTTGTGGATACAGACTAACACAGCTGCTGCTCTGAAACCTGAAATATTTGTGCACTTTGTATGTGCTGATTTATGATGGGCTGTGAAATAACAAGTTGAGCAGCACCTTATAAGACACATTTATTTGCATCATTCAGATATTATCACACTTTTTATTTCAACCAAATACTTAGGTTCATAAATATTTTATTCTTAAATAAGAAGAGAAGCATACAATTGTTGAAATGCCCTTAAACCATTAAAGTATACAGATTGTTTAAGGTCCAATTATTTTTCCCAAGTACATGATTATGTCTAATTTAGCACTTGGGATTGTCGCAATATTTCCAATAATACAAGTAATGGGATCTGTTGGTTATATCAGGACAAAGTTGGTAGTAAGTTCACTATTGATCAATATGACATAAGTGGTGGGACATAAACAATAAAATGCAAACTAATGGCTGTACTAAATACTGTTTAGGACTTTTAAAAAACTTAGAGAAATTCACAGAATTACTGCATTGTGCTCTAGCAGCTAAAAATCTAAATAGTTTAAAAGAACTGTCTGCATTATCTTCAGAAAATGAGGTTGTCTTTAATGTATACAGTCTTAACTTTTTATAAATATTTCATAAGATCTAAAGCAATTTTGAATACTGGGAGGCTTAGTCATCTTGAGTCCATCCATTTACAGTCATTGATAGATGAAGGAACTAAAGAACTTCATACAGGTCTAAATCAGTTCTCATTGTACAAAGCAATACTTACGACAATGATTTAGAATTGTGACACTGATGTGTTTATGTATTGTCCCAGGAAAAAAGTATAGGAACACGCACGTGAGAGGTGAGACCTAAATGGATATTAACTCAGTTCTAATACTTTCTGTTCTAGCGGAATGAAAAACCTAACTCTATATTTATTTTGGTTTTACCTCTTTCAGGCCTTTGTAATGCCAATTAACCTAGTACAAGAAATGATAAATTCTACTTTCCTAAATAATCCCAAGAGTCAATGTTCTCTCTTTATTCAGAAAACTATCCAAATGTGTTCAGTTTTCAGATCTCTCCTTGTTATAAATATTCCTTTGAGTTTGTTCATTTCAAAATAAGTTCATATATTCAGACTCTATATCATATTCTGTTGCTACATGTTATATTTATTTGATGCCTGTTCTTTTCAGTTTAACTGAAGGAACATCTGGCTTTTTTTGTCCACCAGTAGAGGCTCCAAAGTGTACAAAAACCTGCTAGACAAATTTTATTATGAATTCTGATTTAATAAACGTGCATTCTAGGGATGATTCATGGATTTCATAAATGCATTCAATTATTTTTCAAACAACTCATGTTTCATTTTTGTCAAGAATTTCAATCAATGACAACTGCTCAGTTATCATGCTGCTAGTAGCCTTTTGTTTAATGAACATACATAATCAACTTATTCAGTCTTGGCCTATATCAATGTCACCTGTGTACCACTAACAATGCATTTAATATTCGATATGAGGTGCAAATATGGTTTATATCTGCCACTGAGTAGACTGTGGACCCCCCCCCCAAAAAAAAAAAAAGAAAAAAAAAAGAAAAGTTCTCGGTAACACTTAAGCAAAAGAGACGGTGCCAAATTCTTCACTGAATCCAGTGGTGAAATTGTATGGATGCCTCAAAGGGCACTGATGAAATGAAGACACAATTTGGACCATTGTTGTCATTTGTCATCTTCAGTAACTTGCACCACCACTTGACTTCTCACGTCACTTTCAGTAGATTTTTCTTTAGAGCATTAAACAGGATTTTTTTTTCACGGTTTAAGTGTCCATCTACATTCTTACAATGGCACATAAACAAAGGGAAAGAGAAATACTTAATTCCATCAAGGGATTTAATAAGAAGGTCATGTTAGTGGCCTTTTCATCTTTAATCTCTGAAATAAAGAATATGTATCACAAAAATAAGAGATGCCGAATGGTTCAGAAATACTTTGGACTTATATCTTAGACATGCCATTTTATTTACGTTGGGAGGAAGTGGATAGTACTAACCACTTGTATATGTGAATTGTATATAAGACTTTGGGACATGGTGGCATGTTTAATCATTTACAGTGGCTTCCTTGATTTAGAACATACTACTCCATTGGGATGGAGCATGGTCCAACAGATAGAAAACTGGCCTGGGAGTCAAGAAGCCTGTGTTCTGTTCTCAGCTCTACCACAGACTTTCTGTATCACCTTGGGCAAGTCACTATACATTTGTCACAGACTGTACTGATCACTTTCTTGCTTGCTCATGATTGTTTATTCACAATTGCTGTATCAGTAAGTAAATCATCTCGGCACAAAACACCTCCTTTCTTTTATTCTTCCTTGTCCACTTTTTTATTGACAGTGTAGAGAGTAAATAGACCCTTCCTCAAGGAGTATACAATTTCTATGAAACGGAGAATGGAGATAAGGATATTTAGCTGGTCCCTATATGTATTGATTACATGTTCCATAATTTCTGGATACATAATATGGTGTGGCAGTGATAGGTTCCATACAAAAAGCCTAAAATAGATAATACAAATATGGTCTCAAGCGGCAGATTGCAAGATCAATGGAGCCATAATTAATATCCCCCAAGATAGATATGTGCTTAAAAGACTAAAAGTGAAAGCAGGGGTGGGGAAGAAAGAGGGAGAGGGGACCACCATTTAGTTAAAATGTAGAAAATCACACATTTGGGAGCCAGGAACCTGTGCTGGAGGAAAACCAATGTTTTGCACTGTAGGTAAGTGAGGTCATAATGTGGGCCCTTTTTTTAAACTCACTGGGATGGGCACTTGGTGAATAGCACTGTGTTTACATGGTGAATTTTATATCTCAGCTCTTCATCGGCGGAGGTGTCTGAGACAATGTGAATAACATTTGAAGTACATTTTTTATGCATTGACTTATGTTTAAGTTATGTGAAAGGATAAAAGTGCAGTTTTTATTAAGGTAGGTAAAGAGAAATAATCTGTTCGGCTTTGTTAGATGGTTTGCTAGGTGTGTATGCCATATAATATAGAACACAAATGAGTTTAAGGCTAACTATTACCTACTTTCTTTTTTTGGTTAAGCAGCAGTATTGTAGCTAGCCTGTCAGGTGCTGCTGTGCTGAATGGGATTCGATGTTAGGACTCATCAGGGAGCCTCTTGCACTGTATAATGTGCAGAACAGGAATTTGTCACATCAGCAGTCTATCCATACCAAACACCAAAAAGAGAGAATATTGCTGACTAGAATCTAGCAGGGGCGGGAAAGAAGGAATAGGAAGGAATAAGTATGAAATCGTATATGAAAGTATTTTTGAGGAGTGTAGTGAAGAGATACTGCTGTGATGTAGACTATCCAGGATAAGTATTTCATTTTAGGGGCAAATCACCCTTCACAACAGACACAAATATTAGAAAGTCTGAAATGGATGGAATGTCTGCTCCCCAACAGAATTACAATTGTGTGAGTTTTCATCCATTACCCCCACATTTTTTGTAATATATGGCACTAAAGATGGGAGAGTAATAAAGCAGATGAAACATTTGAGTATACAAATACCCACTGACATGGACAGGACAACAAAATGAGGACAGATGCATGAAATTAAGTGGCAGGCCACAGCTCTTATTAAACATTGGTGAGGGGTAGTACCTGCCCATCTCCTATACCAGGTATTTAACTGGTTCCAGTACTGGGGTTATAGGGCTCCTTATCATGTAACCCCTAACTTGGGGTAGGCTCTCTTCAGCCTACGCCCAGGACTCAGCTCTGAGTTTTAGCATCTTCCCCCTGAGGGGACAGAGAGTTCAGAAGGTGGAACCTCAGCCTATGAGGGCCACAAGGTCTCATCCTGTCCCATGACCCCAAGGCCCATCACCAAAATCACAGGTCTTTTACTTCTGAGTCCCATTCATTTTATTTTCTTAACCACACTGGAAACCAGCTGCAACCTGCAATGAATAAACAGCTCAACTCAAGTACCTCAGTTAGGTACTAAATGCATTCCTACTTAAGCCACTGTGGCTTGAAGGTGGTGTGTCTTGAAGTCAAAAAATCCCCTGGTCTTCTGTCAATTGGCTAATGGGAGAAAAAATTCCTTCCTGATGTGCGAACAGCTAGACCTGAAGCATCTGTCAGGCTGGATTCCCATTCCTAGTTTGGGGTGGGTAGGGCTGGGCTTCTAGAATGGCACCATAAGAAACTCCACATGGCCCCCGCTCCATGTTAAATCCTGGGAGCTGGGGAACCCTTGCCAGTCAGCACTCTCCTCCCCCAGCTGGCCCCTGGGAGCCAGAGACTCCTGGGGGAAGCAGCTAACAAGTGTCCCTTTAGCAAGTGTCTCCCTCCCTTGCTGCTGGGACTGTTTCCGGTCACTGCTGTCTTCATCAAGTTCCCCAACTTGTTGAGGCAAGTTGCATATGTGCTATCTAGTAAAATGACCAGATTGTAATCTCAATAAGGAAAGTCAAACTTAAAAAAAATACACTACTTTATTGTAATGGTCGAATATAGCTATCAATTTATTGTGACCTGTAAAGTTTCAGATCCTTAAAATAAACTACTATAGTATTTCTTAGTATGGGCAGGTACTATTAAGAATTTATCAAGAAATGGCTCAGTGACCTAACAATTACTCTTTAGCTTTTACATTTGCTGACTTTAAGATATTACTAGTGATATTTAGACTTCTTTCCAGAGTCACAATGGTTGTCTGAACCTTAGCTGAACTATTTGAACCTCCCTGACCATGCAAAATTGAGTTAAAAAAAAATGACAGTTTTGTTTTTTTTCCTCTTCAACTCAGGATGGAAATAGGAAAAGTGAGTTCACATGAAATAATAAAAAGGGAAGGGGAAGGAAGGGAAATGGTAATCCATATATTTTAAAAAAAATCTTTAACAGAACTGACTTGAAATTCCTCCAACTATCTGTACTGGTTGAATCAGTCCCAATACATATCCTATGCTTTTATTTATATATAATTTATAAAGCATAGCTAGTTAGAATAGATCATAGTAATATGGGCCATTATCTTGTAATAAGATCTGTGCAGGGATGCATGTGAACATATCTTGTTGCAGGATCAGGGCCATGGAGTTGAAATGAATTGCAAGGTTTTTTTGGACTACAAATAACTGTCAAATAAGTAAAAGAAAAGGAGGACTTGTGGCACCTTAGACTAACAAATTTATTTGAGCATAAAATTTGTTAGTCTCTAAGGTGTCACGAGTCTTCCTTTTCTTTTTGCGAATACAGACTAACACGGCTGCTACTCTGAAACCTGTCAAATAAGTAACACTTTTTAAAGGATATCTGACATTGGTTCTATATGCAATTTATGATTTATTGAAATAAATTTGAGTCCAATATGACAAGAAAAAACTCCCTTCTGTGTGGTATTTTGAATTACATTGAAGTACATTGTGGAGTAGCAGTATGGGTTTGTCTTCTGTAAGATCTGTAACATGCAAGTGAAATGGACACTGTATATGCCCAAACTTTCAAAAGTGAAGCGCATCAAGCCTACTTATTCAGATTATGATGTGGCAGAACAGTTATGTTCAATTTGTCCAACTTTCCTTAAGAAAATATTATATTGAGTGTCATTTTTATCGATATGACAGATATGTGGTTGTTATAGGATTTCATCATGTGCGTCTTCTGAAGTCCTATGCATGTATGTACTGATAACAATCTTGGGATTCCTGCCACAAGAGTTGGCAATCTAGGTGACTGCTCTAAAAGCTTTGACTTTGGTTTTGAACACTATGGGCCCTATATTAGGTTGGACAGCGTTTGGTCAAATAGACTGGCATTTAGCCATTAGGCACAGTACCTCTCCTAATTCTGTTGAATTCACAGGTATGTTTAATATAGCTTGCCCTATTGGTTTTAAAATGGTTATAGAAATACATATTTCTTCTTTTGTGGAAAAATATATTTTACATGTACGGTATGATTCTACCATCTACAGCAGCTATATCAGTTGTATCAAAAAAGTAATATGCATATGAACTACAATCATATCTAAATGAAATAAAAATTATACCTTAAAACATATGATGTTTTATTGGTATTGATAAATGAACCACAAATGTGTCATACCATAAACTAACTTTGTCTTTCTGGCTTGTAATGAGCTCATTAGTAAAGTATAATAATTAGAAGGAATTGATATTACACTTGTGAAAAACATTCAAATAAATAAGACTGCAATCTTTCAGAATATAGACAGATTTTTCTTTACATATAATAATCTGTTTGATTCTCACCAACCTATTCCTCATTAACAGATATGCATTAAGTCTGAGAAATGAAAAATATACTTAAGTGAAATGTTGATAAGGAATTAAACTGGTTGGTGCGAATATGGTAGTTGTACAGAAATAAATCTTAGCTCTTTTAGTAAACTAATTTTTTCATGTAGGTTACTTTAGTAATGTGGTAAGTATGAAAAATTGATTATGGGAATAGTATAATCATTTTGGGGAATATAATCTAGAGTTTGTGCATTGGCTATATGCTACTAGGTAATTGCTGCATTCTGGGTAAGAAAAAAAAAGAAAAGACACTGTACATTTTTTAGTTAAGCAGCACTTACTAGACAGAATCAATTAAAAATTGACTTCAAGCTCTGTCTTAGACATAGTTTAATTCATGTCTGAGTGCTTTAAAACCCCAGTTTATAAATAATTAAAACACTTAGACATCAGGTATGCCACAACATATCTACCATGATATCCATTTGACAGTTCACAGTTGTATTGACAGGGTGGAATACTTTGAGATGGGTAAATATCAAATGGCCTCCCATCAGTTATGCCGCTATATAATGGAAAAATGAAACTTTGTTAATGTAACTTTGTTTATATATGTAAGATAACCTTGGCCAATCACCACTAATTGGCTTGCTTACTGTGAGATGTGATACTGGATCAAGTGCGTCATAGGACATAAAATGTCATCGCTATTACTTTGGGACCATTCACAATTAACATTAATGCTGGCTTGGATTCATCACCTGAAATAACTATAATTATAGGCTGATCGCTGTAATCCTTGCTCGCTGTGCCATTTTACAATGCGGAAAAATAATATAATTGTCTGAAAGAAAAGAATCCTCATCATATTGTGTCCAGTTCAAAATTTCTGTTAAACAATGAATATCCTAGAACTACAGAAATGTATGGCTGGAAGGGACCTCAGGAGGGCACCTAGTCCATCTTCTCATGCTCAGGTGGCACCAAGTATACCATTCCATTATATAGCACCTGACGGGTGTCTGCCTAATCTTTTCTTAAAAATCTCCAAGGATGGGAATGACCACCCTGGGTAACCCATTCCTATACTTACCTATCCTTAGAGTTAAGTAAGCACTGTGGTCTGAAATCTTAGTGTGTAAAGAGACTTCTATTGTCCCCTGTTGGTGAAGTGAGAAGATTGGCCACAGCTGCTTGAGAACCGCAGATGGAAGGGGCTCCAGTGTGGAGGGAACTCTCTCAGCATATGTTGGAGCGCAAAGGGAATTGATGGACTGGCTCAGGCATCATTTGCATTTTAGATAATTGACCGTTTGGGGCACTTTTTTGTTAAAAGGCAGTTGAATTTTTGAGGTTGGGGGCAATAAATTGCTGTTGACCATTGTTGGGAAATACAAAAGCAAGACGCTGACATGGAATATACCTGGGATCGCCCTGACAGAGGCTGCTGTCAGGCACAGTTGGGTAAAGGAGCCTGGGCAGAGCTAAGAGGGAAAAGAGGTAAATATCTTCTAGGGCCTCTCTGGAGGTGAAGTCTCAGTTAAACGTCTTTGCTGCCACTGAGTTCACTCTAAAGAGCTGAGCTGAGACTACTGCAAAACAGCAAACAGTGCACAATGGTAGCATCTCTGAGGCGATGGACAGCATAGAGGAGCAGTGACAGAGTGGCAGTGGCTGATGCAGAGCTAGGCAGCCTAGGCTGAAGCCACAGAGAGATCAGCAGCTTACCTAAGAGAATCTGGTGTAGGCCACCCTACCCAGAAATTAAAGCTGAAATTGTCCTGGCTGACCCAGAAGGTAGAGTGCCCACAGCATCCTAGTCAGCATTGGCCAATCATCATCCTTGGACGTCTCCAATGCAGGACAGCTAACTGTGAGTAGGGAGGAGGGAAGTGGCTAGAATGTACCAGCTACTCTTAATTTCCAAGAGTACTGAGGCTGGGACTGTTATGTCCCCATGTGGGGTGGGAGTCTTATATCAAATACTTTAATGGATTAATCACTGGTTTTTCCATATTCATTCTCTTGCCCCCCCTTTCTCCCTCCCCAATAGCATTCTCTCTGTTTTCACCCCTGGATTCAGTGTTTGCCAAGTGGTGAAAGTATTGCCCATCAAGGGTGCCCAGGACAGTATATAGGGTTTCCCAGGTTTCTGGGTGGAGGCTTGAGCCAGTGTCTTTAGAAGGACCCCATGAAAATTGAACCAGTCCCTTTTTGCTGCCAACACTTCAGAAATGTTAGTTATAAAGGTTTTCCTAATATTTAACTGAAATCTCCCTTGCTGAAAATTAAGCCCATTACTATTTTTCCCACCCTCAGTGGACCTGGGCAACAGTTGATCACTGTTGTTTTCCATAATAGACCTTAACATATTTGGTCTGAAGACTAGTATGGGGTCTCCTTTCAGTCTTATTTTCTCAAGACTAAACATGCCCTGTTGTTTTTCCCTCATAAATCAGGTTTTCTAAACCTTGTATCGTTATTGCTGTCCTCTGAATTCTCCCCAATTTGTCCACATCTTCCTTAAAGTGTGGCATCCAAAACTGGACAAGTACTTCAACTGAGGCCTCACCTGGGCCAAGTAGAGTGGATTAATTACCTCCAGTTATGTTACATAGGACACCCCAGAACCTTAGCCTTGTTGGCTCATGTTCAAACTGCTCCTCTGTAACCTCCAGATCCTTCTCAATAGTACCACTACCTACCTACTTTGATTTTTTTTTTCCTTCCTGATTGTAGTACTTATCTTGCTTGAATTTCATCATGTTGATTCAGACCAAATCTCCTATTTACCAAGGTTCTTTTTAGTGCTGATCTTTTCTTCCAAAGTACATGCAACTGCACTCAGCGGCATGTCATCCCACATCTTATTAGTGTACCCTCCACTCCATTATCCAAGTGTTAATGAAAATATTTAATACCAGATCCAGGACAACACCTCCTGGGGGTTCCTATTATATATATCGTCCCAGTTTGTCAATGAACCATTAATCACTACTCTTTGAGTAAGTTTTTTTTTCAAACAGTTGTACACCTACTTTATAGTAATTTCATGACCACATTTTTCGACCATCCTTCTTCAAAGTACTTTAGCAAAAAACTTGGGAGTGTCAGAATAGTGTAAAACAGGTTTACCAGATAACTTTTATTCTGAAAACTATACTTCGGGGAATGATTTAAAAAAAGAGGTGTGTGTGTGTGTGTGAGAGAGAGAGAGAGAGAGATATTAAGGACGAGTTCATGCATGGATATGGGGAGGAGTGTGCAAGAGTAGGCAATAAATCAGGAGAGATTAACATTAAAATGAGTTCTGGGAAAGGTACTAAATATATAATATAAAAACATTGATGTCATATAGTTCCACATTTGACCATCTCAGGTTGGCTATGTTAACCCCTAGAAGAATGGTGGTGGTGTAAACAAAGTTCATTATATCATCTACTACTTTCCCTCTACTCATAAAATCATAGAGATTAGACCTATCCGGTCACTTGGTCCCCCCCAGACCATTGTGGGATTGCTTTCTATGATATCTTCTCAAGAGCTAGGTTCCATTTAGTTTTCAGTTGGTGGCCCACCTCCATGCTCATCCAGGAGAGTAAGGTGCTCCTGTGAGGTGGAGTTGGGGATTGGGTAGAGCCTTCACTCTGTCCCCACAGCACTCTGAGTAGAGCAGCTGTTCTGGCACAGTGGTGTACATATGTGGTGTCAGGTGTAGGAATGGCCCAGGGTGTCTCTCCCTGGAGCAGAGGGATACCAAGACTCAAATTGTGATTCTAGGTCACATCCTGCTTCCTGGGCTGCTCTTGGCGTGTCGTAGTGCGTGGAACACTTGTGGCAAACACTTCCTTACATGGAATTTGGGCAAAGCCACAACTGAGCTCACAATTAGGATGTTTTTCTCCAATATGTAGCATAAAGTTACCTTTTCTTTATTTCATTCCACTACTCCTACTTTGCATTCCATTTCCCTTCTGCTTCTATTTGCAGGCCAAGTACATTTCATGAAAAATACCATTCTCCATCAGAATATGTGCACGTACAAGGAAAAAATATTTCAGTTTACAAAAGAGGAATAAGGGAATGATTCCATAAACAGCAACTGTAACACCATCACTACACAAACTGTTAGTGCTCCATTTATGAGAGCAATTAAGCATATGGATAGCTTAGCTTTTCTCGTCAGCCCAGAATGGGACAGCACTATCAAGGCAGATTCAGTCTAAATCTAGAACAGTAAAATTGGTCTAAGATGTAACCCTTTAATATGCTTGGAAATGAGAAGTTGTCTGAGTGTTGCTAAGTTTGGTAACGTTTGCTAATGAATGAATGCTGGTTAGTGCTGTTAGTAAAATTTTCACTGACTAATAGGCCTGCTCTATGAAAGACAGTAAATGCCTCAAATTTTATGAAAAATAATCTTGTGGGGGGGGGGGGGCAGCACTATACTTCTGACTGAAGTACCCCTTGGAGGATGAAGCAGAAAAGGAAGGGAATAATTATGTTTACATGATTGGAACAAATTCTTCATCAGCTGCATACACGGTAAATGTTGAATGGAGGGATTCCACTAAAAATATCAAGTGCATAAAATTAATAAATGTACAGGATTAACAGAAATCAGTGTTTGGTCCCTAACAAGAGTTCTGTCCTTCTTTATTCCAATGCAACTAATTTGGGTTGTTAAATACCGATAGCCCACATGAATTTTTAAAAAGAAAGCATTGTCTTTGAGGAAAGGCATAACAGAACATCTTCAGTATGCTAACGGTTAGTAATTTGTATCTTAAGGTATAAGTAAGTAAATAGAAACCCTTTTCCACTCATTAACTGATTTCTTAACTCACTTTTTTTAGTTAAAGGTCTTGTGCTTTTGAATGCTAGTACCTCATCTTGGCACTGTTGTTGGAAAAAGGCAAGGATCACTTTGAATTAGCATGTTTAATTATCATATTTCTGTTTACTCCATGCTCCTCTTGCTATAATCATATTTAGTAACTTTAGTAACTGAGGATCAGATTGTGTCAGAGAACATCTATGGGGGTGGATCCTATAAAAATTTGCTGTTGGCTGGAGTAGAAAAGTAGTATAATCAGCAATCAGATTGTCAAACACTGGCATATCCATGGAATCATGGGTTCAGTGGGTATTCTGTTATGATCACCATCCTTTGCAATAAATCTAGGGCATAATGCCTTTCAGGAGCAGTATTTTCCAATCAGCAACATTGAAGTGTTGCATATAAACAGATAATGTTGTGTTTGTTTGGTGCTCTACCCCTAGATTTTCAGATCTGTAAAGGCCAATGTTCAGTATAATAGTTAATAAATTCTCTGGTTGGTAGCCAAATTTGTTCAATTATCTCAATTACTCTTCAGCTAATTTTATTTTTTCTTGCCATTGATCCACATCTCATTTGAATAAAAAATCATTCTGCTCAAATTCACTGCTCTCCCAGATACATATTTGAAAGCAGCAATGGACACATTTTATATCAATGTGAATCAGAACCATAGAGAGGCCAATTGGATAGTAAAAAAACAAAACCAAAAACCACATCAGTGGTTCATTAGATGACCAGATAATTTGTCAGAGGAATTCAGTAGATGTGACCAGAATAGAAAGTCAACATTTAATAAAAAGACAGCCTGTTTCAGTACTCCCCTTCCTGATTTTCATAGCATGATCACAAGAATCTATAAGATAATGAAACGCTTCTGGTTTCAACTAGCTTAATAATGATGGAATCAACAATGCCATCATATTTAGGCAATGGTGAACTAGTTGAAATGGTATATCAGTGCTTTTAACCACAGTGCACAGAATACTAGTAAGAACATAACAAACATATTTAATCATAGTTATAGGCTAGGTCTTCTTCTTTTTCTTCTTCTTTTCTTCTTCTTCTTCTTCTTTTATAATTACATGTCAGAAATGACTTTGGTCTCTAAATTTGTACAGGTGGAATGTCTCTGTTTTTACTATCAGCTTTTTTTTTTGTAGTAGTTTGTTCACTTGCTCAAATTCTGTTTTCAGACTTTGTTTTCAGACTTGTCCAGTGTTTTGCACTTCTGAGTCATCAGCTATAACAGAGTCAAGAACTCAGCTTTGTCCATGCAATGAATTAAGATGATTCATGGAAGCAAGGTGTTAATATTTTGTCTGCATGGTGGAAGAATCATTGGGAATCTAGCTCAGTTGATATGAAAATGGATGCATTCAAAGACCTTTTTCATTTGCTGCAATTTGTAACTAATTAATTATATATATAAAATCATATAATTATGTAACTAATGCGTGGGCAATAGATTAGATTTGAATTGTACGTTTAAGTGGTAAATTACAAATAGGATTACACCACAAGGAGATAGGACTAATAAATAGTAATAGGACTAATAATAGATCACTGATGAGTGTGTATTAGATATCTAAGTAAAATAAGGCTGTAATACAAGGTCTACAGGCTTGGGGATGATGTCCCCATAAGATATGTAGTTTGGCCATAAAAGACCTCCGGCCTGAACAAGATTGGCATGACTAGTTGACCGAGAGAGAATCATGTACCAGTAAAGTGTAAGAGCACAGTAAAAGATATGTTAAGTGCTGAGGTTCTGCAAACTGTGCAACAATAGACTGGAAAATATGCTGCAATGTACCTGTTCATACCACAAAATGCCTGATAGTAATATTTTGGGGGATTCTGTAATAACCTCAAATTGCTCTGGTAACTCATTAACATAGATGCTATTGAGAATATGGAAAACTAGGGCAGCCTATGAGAAATGGGGCACCCTAAAATTCCTGGGGCGTGCAAGTGCAATTAAGGAAAAAGGGGTTAACATCCCTATGCGTATGTGTGAACCTTAGTAGGCATAAATGTAACACTGGATAAAAGGTGTTGGCCAGCCTGGGTGCTGGGGAGAATGCATGGGGACATGTCAGGATGACAACCATGGATGATGATGATGATGACGACCGAGATAATGACTAACACTCGAGTCCCTCAGCAGTAGATATGAAATGTGAGTTGTAAGGTGATGCCAATCATAGGACTAACCACTTTGTGCTCTTTCTCTCTCTGCTATTGTATTTTAGTGTTTGTGGGGTTGTTTATCTGCATAGTAAATGTGTAAATTAAGTGACCTGTGATAAATTGCAACTGTTTCTCTTTTGCTTCTAGGGTCTCTCATTTTCAAGACACTGATGATGATGATCATCCTGAGGCTTGTAGCCCACAGGAGATTGAACCTTTGACCACTGCAGTCTAAAAGATTATCAAGAATCAATATACCAGTTCATCAGTAAGACTACAGACTGGCAATGTTTTCTTGCCTGAACTTTGCTAAAGGCTTGTCTATGCATGGAGTTATTGCATATATGTGTACGTGGGTGTGTGTATAATATTTCATGGATTAAGTTAAACAGGAACGAGACATTCTTACTGTGTCCACACATGGAGTTATTCAGGAATAGCCATTGTGCTTTAAATTCATACCCTACCTCAATTCAAATTAAGTTTGATGTTAGACAATTCTGAAAGGAATCCCTTTACCTCCCCAAATCCTATTATCTAGTTCACAAAGCTATAGTCAGTTGTTTGTTCATTCACTCTAAAATAATTTAATTCAGAAAATAATTCATTAGCCATTTATAAGGACTGAGAGTTGAAATATTGAGAACTTTTTTTTGAAAAAAAGAAACCACTAGCATTGCTCTTTCCCCAAACATAGGCATTATGGTTTTTTGCGTTTCATAGGAAATCTCTAAGCTGGTGAGCCCAGTGCTATGGTCTATAGTCCAAGAACCAGATTTTCAAACTCAGGTCTTATTTAGGAAAGTGGCCAGATCTTCAAAAGTGTTCAGCAGTTCCCACTGTTCTCAGTAGCAAGTGTTAGGTGCTGAGCATTTCATTTAGGCTCATAATGGGAGCAAATATTTTTGAAAATCTAGCTATGGTTTTAGGGGCCTAACTGGCAGCTGTAGGTTGGTGAGCTTTTGACAGTTTTGGCTGCAGTATCAGGTATAGCAACGACTACCTGGGAGAGGTTGCTACTATAACTGAGGTAGTTGAAGTGCTACAATCTCCCTAGAGTGGATGCAGCTATACCAGTATCAAGGTGTCTTGTACTGGCATAGCTCAGTCTTGCAAGAGGAGGGGACTAAGGCCTGGTCTAGTTAGACTGACGTAAGTCACCTTGCATCGACCTAGCTGTGCATGTGTCTACACTTAAATTTGTCTCCCGCTGATGCAAGCGCCCTGTTACACTGCCCTAGTAACACCGCCTCCCCAAGCTGTAGCGTTGAGCCATGATTGATGTATTGAGGTTGGTGAAGTGAGAGTGTAGACACAGATCCTAACAGTCCTCCAGCAGCTGTCCTGTAATGCCCACAGCTGTGACCAGAGCGGTCCATGTTGAACAGCGCTGCTCAGGTTTCGTGGAGACTGGAAGGCACCACTCCCCTTTAAAGCCCTGCACATTTTAAAAATGCCGTTTCCTGATTTGTCCAGCTTGCTGAGCACGCCTAGCAATTTGCCATTTTTGTGCCCAGCTGAGAATGCCAGCTACATGCTCCAGACATGCTCTGGCTTAGAGTAGACAGGAGATATTGGATCCTCTGGGCCTGTGGGGAGAAGAGGCTCTGAAGGCCCAGCCATGGACCTGCTGTAGAAACATAGCCATCTACAAGCAGATTGCATGGGGTGGATGCAGGAACAGGGGCATGACAGGGACCAGCAGCAGTGCTGCATGAAAGTGAAGGAACTACATGCATCAAGCGTATCAGAAGGCCAGGGAGGCAAACAGTCCATCTGGTGCCAAGCTGCAGACCTGCTGCTTTTATAAAGAGCTGCATACCATGCTTCATGGAGACCGTGGATACATCTCTGATCGAGTCACAAGCCCCTGGTTTGAAGGGGGAAGGAGAAGGAGGAGAAAGTGGAGGAGGAGGAGGATGGGAGACATGTGAGGGGGTCTAGCTATGCCACAAACCAGGACCTGTATGAGACCCCACCGCAGTCCAGTCAGTCCTGGCAACCAGGCACGGGTGAGCCCAATGCAGGGGAAGGAACTTCGGGTGAGTATGTAATTGCATTCCCATTACAATGGTGTATTGATGATGTCCCCGACTTAACAGGACACAGCTACTGACTTTTCATTTAATTACTTACTAGACGAGCAGGGGGTACAACAAAGAGCTACAGTTATCTGCTTTTCATTCCCCTGTAGAGTTAGGTGAAGGGAGGGCCATGTGGAGCAGTTTGTTCATATACACAGTGATGTCCCTTGAATCCTCCTGGCATCTAGGGATGGCAGCCTTATTTCTCCCTCCACAGTAGGAGGTTGCTCCACGCCAGTTGACAAAAACTTCAGCAGGCACTATTGCAGTAAACAGGCTAGCAACATATAGGCCTGGGCAGCTTCAGGATGCCAGCAGCAGCTGTGCCCTGGTTAACCTTAGGAGTGAGGTACCAGCTAACATTGCCACCACCTGTGGAAGATGATGCCAATATTCAGTGTCATTGCCCTATATTCATAGTGTCATGCAACCGAGAAATTCCCTCCTCATTTTCCTCACTCTCCACTAGGGCTGGCACTGTGAGGGGTGCCATGCACAAGCACTTCAAAGCAGAAGTGTCACTAAGCATGTCTTGCTTAAAACTTTAGGGGAGCAAGTGAAGGGAGTTCTGAATCTTACCTCTCACTTTCTGTTGTGACTGTACTGACGGTAAGTCTGTGTTTTATCTGTAGCTGCTGCAGTAGCAGCCTTAAGGGGTTCCCCCTCCACACCTAAGTACTGCCCGAGCCACATAAGGAGAAGAAAGAAGAGGACTTGGGATGACATGTTCAATGAGATCCTGCAAGCCAGTGTTGCATCAAATCATGAACAAAGAACTTGGAGGGTGAACACTGTAGACGGTCTGGAGAAGGAAAGAGAAGACAGGAGAGAGGCCCATTAGTCCCAGCAGGAAAAGAAGAGGGAGATGCACCAGGACATAATGGGGCTTCTCCAGCGGCAAACACAGATACTGTAGACTCTTGTGGACATACAAGCTCAACAGGCCTGGGCTCAACCTCCTTTTCAGTCCATGGAGAACTCCATTACGTCACTGCCCTACACCTTCCCTCCACATTCCATGTGGCATCCGAGGAACAGTAAGGACAAACACAGCTTCACATACGCTGACCTGTGAAAGCCACGTAGGTAGAGCTGTATGTGTAGGTAAAATGGACGTTATTGTTCTTTCACTTTAAGTTCTTAATTTATTAAGTTCTGAAAGCACTGACTGACTTGTTACTGTACAGTGTGATACAATATAGTAATCCTAAATGTATAGCAAGCACCACAAAATTACACACATGGGGCGAGGGGAGGGATAGCTCAGTGGTTTGATCATTGGCCTGCTAAACCCAGGGTTGTGAGTTCAATCCTTGAGGGGGCCATTTAGGGATCTGGGGCAAAAATTGGGGATTGGTCCTGCTTTGAGCAGGGGGTTGGACTCAATGACCTTCTGAGGTCCCTTCCAACCTTGATATTCTATGATTGATTCTATGATTCATAGATATACACCAAGCACCACACAATTCCTAACAGATCCCAACACAGCAAGGCCAGGTAGAGCAGAGGACGCCACAATACATTATTGTGGCTCACTGTTAAAGTGCTCTTTCAAAGCCTTCCTGAGTTCATAGAATCATAGAATATCAGGGTTGGAAGGGACCTCGAGGTCATCTAATCCAACCCCCTGCTCAAAGCAGGACCGATACCCGACTAAATCATCCCAGCCAGGGCTTTGTCAAGCCTGATCTTAAAAACTTCTAGGGAAGGAGATTCTACCACCTCCCTAGGTAACGCATTCCAGTGTTTCACCACCCTCGCGGTGAAAAAGTTTTTCCTAATATCCAACCTAAATCTCCCCCACTGCAACTTGAGACCATTACTCCTTGTTCTGTCATCTACCACTGAGAACAGTCTAGAGCCATCCTCTTTGGAACCCCCTTTTAGGTAGTTGAAAGCAGCTATCAAATCCCCCCTCATTCTTCTCTTCTGAAGACTAAACATCCCCAGTTCCCTCAGCCTCTCCTCATAAGTCATGTGTTCCAGTCCCCTAATCATTTTTGTTGCCCTCCGCTGGACTCTTTCCAGTTATGTAGCTCTGAGTTAAGCTCTTCTAATCGCCCATGCATCTGGGTTTTCAAACTCAGCAGACAGCCACTCTCCCTTTGCCCTCCACCTTGGAAGCTGCTTTCCCCCCTTAACTTCACAGATATTATGCAGGACACAGCAGGCAGCTATAACCATTGGATGTTTTTTTTTTCACTGAGATCTAATCTTATGAGTAAACAACACCAGTCTCCCTTCAGTCTACCAAAAGCACATTCAGGTGTCATTCTGCACCTGCTGAGCCAGTAGTTGAATCTTTCCTTTGTGCTGCTGAAGTGGCTGGTGTACAGCTTCGTGATCCAAGGGAGTAGTCTGGGTGCCCCAGGATCACTATTAGCATATCAATATTGCCTATGGTAATTCATCAGTCAGGAAAGAAAGTCCCTGCTTTCTGAACAGTCCTGTGTTCTTAAATAAGTGAGCATCATGATGTTGGTGAAGCAGCCCTCGTGATCTACCAGTGCTTGCAGAACCATAGAAAAATAGCCCTTTCTGTTGAGGTACTCTGTGCCAAAGTGGTCTGGTGCCAAAATAGAGAGATGCGTGACATCTATTGCTCCACCACAGTTCGGGATCCCCATTACTGCAAATCCATCCATTATGTCCTGCACATTGCTTAGATACAGTCCTGCATAGCAGGAGACAATTAATGGACCTGCACACTTAAATGACAACAGCCCCCACAGTGGATTTTACAACTCCAAAATGATTTCCCACTGACAGCATTGCCAGTTTCTACAGTGTGATCACCGCTCACTTCTCCATTGTTGGAGCAGTTCTCATTTTGGTGTCCATGTGCTGGAGGGCTGGGGTGAGCTTGGTACACAGATCTAGAAATGTGGCCTTGCACATCCAAAAGTTCTGTAGCCACTGCTCATCCCAAGCCTGTGTTACAATGCAATCCCTTCGGTCATTGTTTTTTGTCTTGGGCCCAGAAGCAGCACTCTGCCATCTGCAGCTGCTCCTTGAATACTACCGACATCCTTGAATTGGTTTTCACTATGTCCCACACCCAATATGTCCTCCAAGAAATCATTGTGTTCCCCACTGATTGGGTTCCTCTTTCAACTCTGTAAATACTGGAGGATTGTGCATCCTGTGTTTGCAACACTTATGACAATGGCACAGAGCTGTGCAGGCTGTATCCTTCTGTCAGAGAGGGTAACAAGCAAGGAGGGGAAGGTGGGTTTGTGGGATTTTTTTAAAAAAGGGGAAAATTGTGGGGTGTAGATGAAATCATAGGATGGAAACAGTTGCATGTTGGGAAGTTGACCTTCTCTTCCCAGTCACCCGTGTGTGACTCATTTCTGCCCCACTGTGCACTGGCATAATTTCCCAAAAGACAATGCACTATAAACAGTGGCAGGCTGAACACTGGGATAGCTACACATCGTGCACCATACTGTACGTTGACACAAGCATTTCTGGTGTGTACATGCTGTGCCGACCCAAGGAGCCAACTATGTGTGCACACAAGCAATATACTAACTGCAGAGGCCTTATATGGATGTAACTTGTCAACCAAAGTTTGTAGTGTAGACATGGCCTAAGCACACTTGTACTAGTATAACTGCATCCACATTAGAGGGTTGTACTGATATTAACTATGTTGGTTAAAAAATCATACCCCATATTTATGCCAGGACAAAAACTGTGTAGTCCAAGCCTTAGTGTGCCAAACACCTACCTTAGCTATTGCAAAGCTTGCAATAATTCTAGTTGTATATGTGGTCATCCTTTTCTGAAGTCTGACTTCCTGAAATGCATCCTTTCCTTTTCCCTGGATGAATTACATGAGTGCCTTAAAATTACCCTTCTTACCCATTGTAAGGATCATTAATATTTCTCATTAAAATTTTATTCATTTTTTTTTAGCTTTCTAATTCTTCTATCCACTTGCATGGTCTATAGTTTTATTGCTCACCCTTTAGAACTTTTACAAAAGTAAACCTGAGGAACTAGACCAAAAAATTAGGATAATGGTGCTACACTTTAAAGGGTTTGGGCATAATTCTAGGTCTTAGTTTAGTTTCTCTATATTTATTCTGGGGTAACTACGTGTGGAATATTTCCCCCTTCTCCCCACTTTCTCCCCTCCTCCCCCCGTTCTCTTCTTTGACAGGGCTCCTTCTTTCCTTCCTTCACTCTTGAGATAGTGGGTTTGCTGATCACACACAACCAGATTGATACCCTTCCTCTCATTGAATGGTCTTTTACTCTGCAAGCAGCCCTAGTCACTTCACTGGGACAGTTTGTGGAATCAGGTGCTACTCAGAGTGAGTGAAGGTGGCAGCAGGGCCGGCTCTAGGTGTTTTGCTGACCCAAGCAAAACATTTGCCACCCCAAGCTCTGAGAGAGCAACTGCCCAAGCCAAAAAAAAAAAAAAAAAAGATGGCCAGAATGCTGCCCCAAGCACATGCTTGCTTTGCTGGTGCCTAGAGCCAGTGCTGGGTGGCAGAACCTGCTCATTAGATAGAAATTAAGTGTAGATCAAATGAGCAAAAATAGAAGGCTGCCTTTTCCCCTCTCATGTTTGTTATCTAGCTCAGTGGTTCTCAAAGCCAGTCCGCTGCTTGTTCAGGGAAAGCCCCTGGTGGGCTCGACCAGTTTGTTTACCTGCTGCGTCCTCGGGTTCGGCCGATCGTGGGTCTCACTGGCCGCGGTTTGCCGCTCCAGGCCAATGGGGGCTGCGGGAAGGGCAGCAAGCACGTCCCTTGGCCCATGCCGCTTCCCACAGACCCCATTGGCCTGGAGCGGTGAACCGTGGCCAGTGGGAGCCGCGATCGGCCGAACCTGCGGACGTGGCAGGTAAACAAACCGATCTGGCCCACCAGGGGCTTTCCCTGAACAAGCGGCAGACCGGCTTTGAGAACCACTGATCTACCTGACCTGAGCCTAAATGGGTCTTTTCACCTACCCATGAAACTGATGAAAAGTGAAATGTCACCATTTTATGTATGTACGTTTTTACACACCTCCACTGTGGGGAATTTTTCCTAATGTTTTTTGCATTAACAGTTATGACAGGAGCTCTTCTTCCAGCAGCTTCAACTGGCTGAATTAATAATAAAAAATAATTTTAAAAAATATAATCCGCCCCTCACCCCGCCAGCTGAACGTTCCATACCCAGGATGCAGATGATGTATACGAACACATAATGGTGGCCATAAAGTTTGTGGTTGAATCTCTTTATCTAAAATTTTTGATAAATATCTGAAGATTTATTTATTAAGGGCAAAAGTATAATCACACACATGGTGTGTGCCCATATGCTAGCAGTAATGATTCATTACCTTTGATGAAAGGAGTACTACCAACATAAATTGGCAGTTGATAATTTGACATATGCAGACAGGCAATACATATGTAGAGTGTGGATTTTTTGCATGATACCAGATAAATAAGAGTAAGTGTAAATAACTTGGTAATTGTACTGTTGTCACAAAACAATGGATTTAGAATAACAACTTGTCTACCTCAGATAATTAGCTTATCAAACTCTGTAGAAAAAGTATGCTTAATTACAAGGCTTAGTGTCTCACTGGACAGTAGATCGAGCATGAATCAAGGGTGCTGTCTAGGATTACAGCTGGACCGCTGGGGCCTAAATTCTCAGTTGGTATCCATAGTGTAGCTCCATAGAAATCACTGGAAGCTACATAAGATTACACCATCCGACTCTGGGATCCTATTTCCCACCCTCGTTATTTCTTCACAGAGCAGTAAACTTGGGTGATTCGCACCTGAGTTAGCTTAGTTCCAGTGTGATCAGCCACACTGGAGAGCCCGACACAAGTAACTGTGTCCTCACTGGTGCTGCACTTACCTGTCTGTTTCTAGGACTTCTAGGGGTATAGCCTATGGTTCTTTGTGCTTTGGTAAGCTGAGCTGCTCTCTGTTTCTATCCCAGTGAATTACAGGAGAACTTGTTTGCTCTTGTGATCACAAGGCGATTTTGTTGGAAGGCATTGGAGGACTATCTGTACTCAAGTGATTTAGCTTGCATCCTCACTGCAAACTGGATGGGTTACTAGCCCAAGTGAAAGCAGCATTCAAGCGCTTGCCTAGACCTCCATCTGGGCCAGGGTTTAAAGCACTACCAAACTCAGGTGAGAGGGTTTTGTATGTAGATGGGAGGGGGACAACACCATAGTAAGAGCATAAGTTAACTCTGCAGGGAAGACATATATTCTATTGGTGACTTATATGATATAGGTCAAATCACTTGACCTCTCTGTGCTTCAGTTCCCCTAGGGTAGCATATGGATCTAAAGGGCTTTCAGATCATCTCATAAATGGAGGGGTTCTAGTACATCAACATATTTGTTGTTGACGTTTTTTAAAAATAAATCCCTTTGCAGTAATACTGCTGAAGAGATTTTGAATGTGTTCAGTCCAAACTTTGTTCTAAAAGATAAAGAAGACTGGCTTTTTAAATGTAGTCCCTAGATGAAGATCACAGCTTAATGAGGCAGAGGTAGTCAGCAATAATTAAGGACTATAGCAGATTACAGCACCCCAAAGAAGTACACCTTTTGTGAACATCTCCCAGTGGAGAGATGAAAATCAATCTCAGTTCATGTATTCCCAATCAATTTCTGCCAACCTCAACCCCCGAACAGAACTTAAAACAAGGAAATGTATAATCATGCTCACCTTTCTGATTCACGTTGTAGGAATGGAGACAGTTTATAATTCCATCTAAAGCACAGTTCAGGTCCTTTCTCATTGTATACATCTTTTCATTTTCTAATAAATTAGGAGGTTAACTGGCTTTTCATCTTTGCCTTTATCATTCAAATAAGTTTTCATTTTTATAGAAACTAGCAATCAGATTCCACCAAGGGAAAGTCAGTATCTCATCTGCTTTCTATATCTCCTATATAGTCATGCATGGCTTTCTTCTGTTCAAGGAATTAGTCAAGCATATAATAAGTAAAGCTAACAATTTAAAACTTTTTTTTCTTTAAATGATATATTGTCAGATTGGGTTCAGCTCATTCTGGATTTCTTTCATCTTGCCAATGTCTAAAGCCTCCCTCAGGTCTAAAGTCCATATCTAGTAAACATTTTAGTGTTACTTTTCACATAATATTTTTATTTGTAAAGCACCTCCCCCCGCATGCACACAAATGCCCAGGGTGCTGAACAACAATCACAAAAACAATTTCTCATTGTGTAAGAAAAACCCCAGCTTTGACAGAGTTACAAACAAGGGGGGTTGGGAAAAAAGAATAAAACAATGAGCCAGATTTAAGGAAGGAGTGAATTGGAACGTATCAAGGGAGACTATGCCAGGCTGGGGAAGATGCTTAAGGAAATCGAGGCTCAGGTGATCTTCAGTGGGATTCTGCCTGTTCCGAGAGAAGGGCAACAAAGGTGTGACAAGATTATGATGATCAACAGATGGCTCAGGCAGTGGTGCTATAAGGGCTTTGGGATGGATGGCCATGGGGAAGCATTCATGGACAGAGAACTGTTTGCTCGGGATGGACTTCACCTGAGTAGGGAGGGAAATAGACTTCTAGGATGAAGGCTGGCACAACTGATTAAGAGAGCTTTAAACTAGGAATTTGGGGGAGATGGTTGGGAGATGTCCAGGTAATCTCCACGCCAGATTTTAACATTGAGAGGGAAGAATACAAAGTAAGAAAGATACAGCTGAGGGTAGGAGAATGGACGTAAGGAGGAAGGGTAGTGTAGATACCAGTCTAATAGGTGATACTGGTGGTAGAATGTCTGTGCTCAATCGGGTAAAGAATGTGAGCGAAGCCAAACAGCAAAAATTAAGATTTTGTACACTAATGCGAGGAGCCTAGGTAAGAAAATGGAGGAACTAGAGCTACTGGTGCAGGAAGTGAAACCAGATATTATAGGGATAACAGAAACATGGTGGAATAGTAGTCATGACTGGAGTACAGTTATTGAAGGGTATGTGCTGTTTAGGAAAGACCGAAATAAAGGCAAAGGTGATGGCGTAGCATTGTATATCAATGATGAGGTAGACTGTAAAGAAATAAGAAGTGATGGAATGGATAAGATAGAGTCCGTCTGGGCAAAAATTACATTGTGAAGAAAGCTACTAGAGCCTCCCCTGGGACAGTGCTTGGGGTGTGCTGTAGACCATCGGGATCCAATTTGGATATGGATAGAGACCTCTTTAATGTTTTTAATGAAGTAAGTACTAATGGGAATTGTGTGATCATGGGAAACTTTAACTTCCCAGATATAGACTGAAGGGCGAGTGCTAGTAGTAATAATAGGGCTCAGATTTTCCTGGATGTGATAGCTGTTGGATTTCTTCACCAAGTAGTTGCTGAACCAACAAGAGGGAATGCCATTTTAGATTTGGTTTTGGTGAGCAGTGAGGACCTCATAGAAGAAATGGTTGTAGGGGACAACCTTGGTTCGAGCAATCATGAGCTAATTCAGTTCAGACTAAATGGAAGGATAAAAAAAAATAGATCTGCAATGAGGGTTTTTGATTTCAAAAGGGCTAACTTTAAAAAAATAAGGAAATGAGTTAGGGAAGTGGATTGGACTGAAGAACTCGTGGATCTAAAGGCGGAGGAGGTCTGGAATTACTTCAAGTCAGAGTTGCAGAAACTATCAGAAGCCTGCATCCCAAGAAAGGGGAAAAAATTCATAGGCAGGAGTTGTAGACTAAGCCAGATGAGCAAGCATCTCAGAGAGGTGATTAAGAAAAAGCAGAAATCCTACAAGGAGTGGAAGATGGGAGGGATTAGTAAGGAAAGCTACCTTATTGAGGTCAGAACATGTGGGGATAAAGTGAGAAAGGCCAAAAGCCATGTAGAGTTGGACCTTGCAAAGGGAATTAAAACCAATAGTTAAAGGTTCTATAGTCATATAAATAAGAAGAAAACAAAGAAAGAAGAAGTGGGACCTCTAAACAGTGAGGATGGAGTGGAGGTTAAGAATAATCTAGGCATGGCCCAATATCTAAACAAATACTTTTCCTCAGTCTTTAATGAGGAGTTTAGGGATAATGGTAGGATGACAAATGGGAATGAGGATATGGAGGTAGATATTACCACATCTGAGGTAGAAACCAAACTCTAACAGCTTAATGGGACTAAATCGGGGGGCACAGATCATCCTCATCCAAGAATATTAAAGGAACTGGAACATGAAATTGCAAGGCCATTTGCAAGAATTTTTAATGAATCTGTAAACTCAAGGGTTGTACCGTATGACTGGAGAATTTCTAACATAGTTCCTATTTTTAAGAAAGGGGAAAAAAATGATTCGGGTAACTACAGGCCTGTTAGTTTCACATCTGTAGTATGCAAGGTCTTGGAAAATTTTTTGAAGAAGAAAGTTAAGGACATTTGAGGTCAATGGTAATTGGGACAAAATACAACATGGTTTTACAAAAGGTAGATCATGCCAAACCAACCTGATCTCCTTCTTTGAGAAGGTAACAGATTTTTTTTTTTTTTTTTTAGACAAAGGAAACCCAGTGGATTGATTTCAGTAAGGCATTTGATACAGTTCCACATGGGGAATTATTAGCTAAATTGGAAAAGATGGGGATCAACATGAAAATTGAAAGGTGGATAAGGAACTGGTTAAAGGGGAGACTACAATGGGTCACACTGAAAGGTGAACTGTCAGACTGGAAGGAGGTTATCAGTGGAGTTACTCAGGGATTGGTTTTGGGACCAATCTTATTTAATCTTTTTATTACTGACCTTGGCACAAAAAGTGGGAATGTGCTAATAAAGTTTGTGGATGACACAAAGCTGGGAGGTATTGCCAATACAGAGAAGGACTGGGATATCATACAGGAAGATCTGGATGACCTTGTAAACTGAAGTAATAGTAATAGGATGAAATTTAATAGTGAAAAGTGCAAGGGGATTAATAACCAAAAAATTTGTTATAAGTGGGGACACATCACTTGGAAGTAACAGAGGAGAAGAAGGACCTTGGAGTATTGGTTGATCACAGGATGACTGAGCTGCCAATGTGATATGGCCGTGAAAAAAGCTAATGCGGTCTTGGGATGCATCAGGTGAGGTATTTCCAGTAGAGATAAGGCGGTGTTAGTACCATTATACAAGGCACTGGTGAGACCTCATCTGGAATATTGTGTGCAGTTTTGGTCTCCCATGTTTAAGAAAGATGAATTCAAACTGGAACAGGTGCAGAGAAGGGCTACAATGATGATCTGAGGAATGGAAAACCTATCTTATGAAAGGAGACTCAAAGAGCTTGGCTTGTTTAGCCTAACCAAAAGAAGGCTGAGGGGAGATATGATTGCTCTCTATAAATATATTGGAGGGATAAATACCAGGGAGGGAGAGGAATTATTTAAGCTCAGCACCAATGTGGACACAAGAACAAATGGATATAAACTGGCCACCAGGAAGTTTAGACTTGAAATTAGACAAAGGTTTCTAACCATCAGAGGAGTGAAGCTCTGGAGCAGTGAGGGCAAAAGACATATCTGGTTTCAAGACTAAGCTTGATAAGTTTATGGAGGGGATGGTCTGATGGGATAGCCTAATTTCGGCAATTAATTGATCTTTGACTATTAGTGGTAAATATGCCCAATGGCCTGTGATGGGATGTTAGATGGGGTGGGATCTGAGTTACTACAGAGAATTCTTTCCTGGGTGTCTGGCTGGTGAGCCTTGGCCACATGCTCAGGGTTTAGCTGATCGCCATATTTAGAGTTGGGAAGGAATTTTCCTCCAGGGCAGATTGGCAGAGGCCCTGGGGTTTTTTGCCTTCCTCTGCAGCATGGGGTACAGGTCACTTGCTGGAGGATTCTCTGCACCTTGAAGTGTTTAAACTACAATTTGAGGACTTCAATAGCTCAGACATCGGTTAGGGGTTTATTACAGGAATGGGTGGGTGAGATTCTTGTCCTGCATTATGAAGGAGGTCAGACTAGACGATCATAATGGTCCCTTCTGACCTTAAAGTCTATGAGTTCCATACTGGCAGGGCAGCCACAGCAAAAGCTCCATCTGCTGGCTTCCAGCACAACCGGGGTGCCATGTGAGTACAAAAACCTGTCAGGTGGGAGACTCTTGGAAGAGATCTCAAATATAGCCAGGGCCAGTCCGATTTACAGCTTTATAATCATTAAAGCTAATTTAAAGTAAAACTGCCACTTCGTAGGCAACCAATGTAAAGAGCAAAAAGCAGATGGTTATGTAAAGAACACAAAACTGCTGAATATGATCACCATAGCTCAATCCTATAAGCAATCATGCAGGTCCGCTGAACCAGCCGCAAGCTGCGGATCAGCTCGCTGATAAACCAGCATGTAGGGAATGACAATAATTGAGCCTCCAGGTCACCAGGATGTCATGAGATAAATAAGGGCATGATAAATAATCTGCAGATTGCGTAGCGGCCAATGCTCAGCATTCATTAGATAGGGCATGGTCAAAAATGATGCTAAAATTTATCTCAAATTAAATAGTGTGTGAATGGTGGTATATGCATGTTTTAAGGGGACATTTTATAGATCTGCCTTTACCTGATACAAGGTTAAAAAAGCAGAAAGAGACTGGGAAGTAACCATATGTAGGACTGTATCCTGAACTTTGGACTAGTGCACTAAGGTACATCTAACTTGGGCTTGTAAAGACTGCTTTGAGCCCGGATTACCCTGGTCTTTCTAGGGAAGGATTATCCCCAGGTGAGATCCTTAGACCAGTGGTCCCCAAACTTGTTCCGCCGCTTGTGCAGGGAAAGCCCCTGGCGGGACGGTTTGTTTACCTGCTGCGTCCGCAGGTTCGGCCGATCGCGGCTCCCACTGGCCGCAGTTTGCTGCTCCAGGCCAATGGGGGCTGCGGGAATGTGGGTTCGCTGCTCCAGGCCAATGGGGACTGCGGCCAGTACGTCCGTTGGCCCGTGCCGCTTCCAGCAGTTCCCATTGGCCTGGACCAGCGAACCGCGGCCAGTGGGAGCCACGATTGCCCGAACCTGTGGACGCAGCAGGTAAACAAACCGGCCTGACCTGGCAGGGGCTTTCCCCGCACAAGCGGCAGAGAAAGTTTGGGAACCACTGCCTTAGACCATCCCTGTGCTTCATCACTGGAACCCTGGGGCTATGATTTGGGACTGGACTACATAGATTTGATTCTCATATTGTAATTAGAGCTTTTTATAGAGTGATGGTGTCATGTCATACAGGTGTGTCTGACTTTTTGATTCATGTACTGGTGGCATGGTAGCCCCAAGCCACTCCTCCATTTTCCTAAATAAACTACCCGTTTTCCCTTCATGTAAACATTGAATGGGAAGGAAGAAATAAAGGGATCTTGAAGTATCCCACATAAGAGAGCATTCTGATAGGAAGGAAGTCTTATGGCTAAGGTCTTGGTTTGAGGCTCAGAAGATCTGTATTCAATTCTTGTAAGTACGTGTGTAACTTTAAGCATGTGAGTAGTTCGACTGATGCAACAAGACGACTTGGGTGGTTGAATTTACACAAATGATTAAGTTCTTGGCTGGTATTGTATCCAGCTGTTATCTTTCATCATATACATAGTTACTGCCCCAAAGGGCTTTAGTCTGTCTCTTCATTATATGTTTCTACATTGCCTAGCCCATGTCTGTTTGGAACTTTCTGGTGCTACCATAATTCAAACAAATAATAATAAATCTGTCTTGGATGGCATCAGCACACAAACAGGTATCGGAAACCAGAGGAATTGTATATTGTTTTGTTTCCTCTGAACATTA
The DNA here is from genome assembly GCF_965152235.1 of Eretmochelys imbricata. Classification (NCBI taxonomy): domain Eukaryota; kingdom Metazoa; phylum Chordata; order Testudines; family Cheloniidae; genus Eretmochelys; species Eretmochelys imbricata. The sequence continues at coordinate 26,979,564 of NC_135583.1, forward strand.
AAATAGTTAAATCACTTTTTTTATTTTTGACGACAATAAAGTAACAAATCTATATGCGTTATTGACTTTGCCAAGTACTGACTAACAGTAATTTTTGGTTGATGATTTGTAAATCTTTAAAAGCAGTGGAGCTATATGGATTTATACCAGATGAGAATGTGGCTCAGAATTTTAGGTGAAGACAGTACGGATGAAATATCAAGAGACTATCTTGGGGGGGAGGGGAAGGGAGGGGTACCTCTATAATTATTCTGCAGTCATTGTTTTATGTAAAATTACCGAGCGTGATTAAAAAGAAAGTGGTACCATATACGTTTTCACCAAAGGAGCCAATCATTTTACCATACTTCAATCTTTATTAAAATAGTTATCTGTTATCTTTATTATTTATCTGTTTTCTGAAAAGAAAAATGGATTTGCAGTGTTAAAATATCACTCACTGTTTCTCTCCTCCCACATGCAGAATCCTAAATATTCTCTTGTCAGCCACTGTCTTAACATTTGAAAGAATAACATACGCAGTGCAGTCAGACCTGGCTAATCTGAATTCCTTTGTGAAATCCACTCTTAACATCTATTAAATAAACACTTTGAAAGAACAAATTTATTCTGATTGGTACTGCGAAATGGAACATTCATCGGTTCCATATTGTTATAGTATAGCGCTCTGCAACGAAGCAAATGCACAATTGCCATATCTGATAGCTATTTTCCATAACACAATTTTATTAAAACACCCCTGCAGTTCATGTTTAATGGTTTTGGCACTAATGAGGATCTCAGATGAATAACACATTCAAGTAGATTAGTTCTCCTTAATAGCAAGGGATTACAATTCACACTCAAGCAGTATGTTTCAACTGTTGTGCATTACTGAGCCATTGGGGCATACTTTGATGTGTTGAGAGCTAAATGGTAAAATTAATGGTGCTGGTCACTATCTGCAAAGGTTTAAATAGCCTAGAAAGTATTTTAAGTAACTTGGTCTGTTAAGGATTTCCTTTGCAGAAATGCAGTCTGCAACCTAGCACACCATCTGAGTTGTTCACTGGATATACTTGAGCTATCTGTCCCAACTCCTGTGAGTTGGAGCCTGGACACTCCTGGCAACAGACCCAATCCCTTTGAAATTTCATCCTTTTAATATTTATTTAAGCCCCAGTGTGGCCACATCTAGAACGGGGTCAGGGTGCAGGGTTTCTTTGTCCACTACTGGCTGTTTGCTTTTCTTAATATCTTTGGGAGGCCACAAGACAGGAATATCTGTAAATGTTATAGTTTCCAGTACAAGCCATGTAAATAGCTCCCAGATACTATTGTGATGGACATCCCATATATGTGTGTGGCAGCACAGGGGGAACCTACACCCACCCTTTACTATGGCCTCCCAGCTTTGAGCCTCTAAACAATTGGGCTATCTGCCACCATAATGCAAACTGCCTTGTCTTTTCTTCCAGTGGCTCTTTCTCTGTGTTCAGCATGGCTTCCTCACTTATCCTTTCCTGACTGTTCTTCTACTCTTTAATGGAGCATCTCCTCCTAGGTTTGTTCTCCCTTAAGTCTCTGCCCTTATATTTCCCAGCAGGCCAGGTTTCTGGTCACATTCTGTCTCTTGCTATGTACCCAATCCCCTTAAAGGACCAGTTGTCCCTGTGACACATAAATAAAAGAGAAAAATTATTTCTGTCTGAACAGTTATTTGCTATGACTGTGTTCGGTGTGTACCTAACATCATGGAGCCAAAGAGTACTATTTCCTAGAAAAGAAAATAAATGAGCTCTTATAAGAAAGTGGTCCTATGCAATGCAATGCAGTGTGTGTATGTGTGTTTTCTCCACTAAATAAAACATAGGTAACTGATGGACTTTTAACTTCTCCTTGCCGTGCAAACTCTACCAAACGTGACTGAAAAGAATAGCAAGGGTTGAAGTTACACTAGTGTTTTCCAGTTTGATTTAAAATCTTTTCAGTGATGAGGCCCTCGCTGTGCAAAGTTGGAAATGCATGGTTGTGACATCACTAGGAAAATACGTACAACCACTATAGGTTGGATACATGGCTTTGGACGCAGGTTCAAATTTTGAATGGACCTTCTAAATTGCTCTGTCTGTCTTTTCAGATACCTATATCTGCATACAGAAAACTCCACATCTGTGTATGGAAGATGGTTAATAAGGAATGCAGGTACTTGATTTGTGTAGACAAGTGTGAGATTTTCTGAAAACACATAGATGGACATGCAAATATTGTAGGCACGACCAGAGAAACCTGTTGAAAATTTTGCTCTTATCCTCAGCTGTCTCTCAAAAATCATATTCTATTAGGCAATACATTGCTATAAGCCATGTGATAGACTGCCTTTGCATTCTTAAGTATTAAAATATATTCTTAAATCAGACACTAGCTAGTAATATGTGACTGAATTTGAATTTAAATTTTAATGCAAACTTGATGCCCATATTTTTAAGATTTTTGCTTATAGTCTGTTATTGGGAACTGAAAATTCCTTGGTTTCTCAGCACTAATACAATTTTCTTTATCCTGAATGATATTCATCCATCACTTTTTAAAAAGTCTGAGTATCTTGGAGCAATGTTTCAAAATGGATTAATAACCTAATCTTTCCTCCGGATATGCAAGTTCAAACCTGTCACAGGCGACAACGACAGTCAATATGATATATCAGTAGGCCAACTTGTAGGAATGGACAAACAAGAGGATGCTGTGATCCAGATGATACCTGTGTTCAGAAGTCCTCTTATTGGGAAAATATTTGGCTTGGTCAGAAAAGTGCAATAGAAAAGAAAGGAGACTGGAGATGTCACATGCAGTACCTGTGACAAGGTTGTATAATTGAGCCAAGTCATCCCTAAGAATGTCACTCTGATCATGTGTACTGATTTCAAAGGGATACCCTCCCTCCACCCCACCCCGGTTGAGACGGATGCATGGCTGTTGGTTAAACATAGGTTCAAATCTCAAACTTTGGAAGTTTTACTCTCATTTGGATCTAAAGTTTTGGTCCATAACCATATCGAGCCTTTGTGATGGCACTGGGCAGAGAACTGTAGTAACAGCAGCATAGTAGTGGAGAGAAGAGGCAGTGAGTGCACAAGTGACAGCAACATGTGTGGGGAAATACTTAAAATACTCCAGTGGGTTTTCAAAGGATCCATGAAATTTGACTGAGCCATAAATGAGTGGTGCAGCAAAAGACCCACCAAACAGACTCCTTGGAGTCCTTTTCTGACTAGAACACTGCTCAATAAAAGAGAACACTTGTGCGACTCTCCTATTTAGATTATATAAAAAAAAAATCCATCAGGCAACTAAAGACCATATCCTCCAGTATTGAGAAAGGTAGCAGTTAGATCCAGTCCCCTATTAACTAAGTAACTGAATGTGAAAACATGAGAAGTACATTTACTCTTGGTGTCTCAAGACTGTGACTGGGCCAAGAAGAGGCGTTACTGCCATTTCTGGCTTGGCTTGGCTTTGTTTCTTTCTGTTTGTAGCCATGGCAAAGGAAAGAAGAGAAGATTTAAGTGTCCAAGTGGTGGCACTCCCGTGAGAGGTGGGTGTCACTACCAATAGCTAGAGTAAGAGGCTGACACAGAGGAACAGGAGGGACAATCCATCTCTGTGTCAGCCACCATTGCATGGGAACATACGTGGCATGAACCAAACTGTTACAGAGATGATTGAAAAGAGAAGTGGACAACACATTTCAGGGGACTCTACCCCCCCTCAGTACACTTCCATTGTGTGTGAATAAGGTCTCTGTGGTATCAGCTGTGCAAAGCTGAACATGTGGTTTTGATCCCAGCCCTCAACAATACAGTGGCACAGCAGTGGTATGAATGGGCCATTTACTCTTTTTTTTCCCCCTTTCATTTTTTTATTTCTTCTGTGTTCATGTTGTCTTGCTCTGTATTATGTGTAGCTGTTATTGCTTGCTGTTGTGTGTTATCCCTCTGTATGGTAGGGCAAGGGGGCTGCAGGTTAGGTTGCTTGAGTTTTAATTACTAATTTATTTCTAATCAATTATTTATTTTTTTATTTACAGAACATTGTTTTCTTACATAAATATTAGATGAGAAGGTCTTAGATTTGGTGGATAAGACATCACAGCAAGGCTGAGACAGCATAGGTTATGGAGTTTGTGTGTGTATATGTATTATTATAAAAATCATGTATATTGTTTTGATTTTCACTTCATCCCAGTTGATCCATTTTTCCTCACCCAGATCAGTTATTGATGAAGACAGCCAGTGAGTTGTTCCATTTCTCTTAATTCTTTTATTCTTGTTAAATTTATTTCTAGAGCAAGGATTTATTTTTTATTTTTACAACTATAAATACATAGACACGCACAGGCTGCAGTTACACAGGATTCTAAATAGATATTGTCTTTACTTAGTTTCAGAAAATCCGGACATTTCTCTAAAATTAGGCTAATAGAAAATTGGTGAATATGTGTCTGAAATAACTCTTGCTTCATCCTTCTAACCTCTGATAAGAAACCTTTCAATATGGGACAATCCCAAAGACATGATGGGGATTCCTTATCCCATTGCATTAGCTCCAGCATGTAGCTGTGAATTTTGGAGCCATTTTACTTTGTAAGACCAGTGTGTGAAAATATCTAATCATAACTTTCCTCTTGCATTCACGCCAGGAGAGGGAACTTGTGCCTACCATTATATCCCACCAATCCTCTGGGGGAGATTTGCTGGTTCATCTCTTTTTTTTCCAGACAAGTTTCACAATGCATTGCCCTGTACTGGTTTCCAGTAGAAAAAGATGTGAATACAATACCCTTTTTTTTGTACTGTACATCTAATTATCTATAATTTTCTTTCTTAGACCCCTGCCCAGCAAAGTACTTGAGCATGTGCGTAGCTTTATGCACATGATTAAGACCTTAAAGTCAACGATTTTCATCATAAAGTCTGGCTTCAGACAATGATGGCTTTGAAAAAATCTCAGCCCTATCTGGGGGATTTGGGCCAACAATTCCGATTCATTTTAATTTGGTTTAATGATTAATTTTAATGGAAATTGGGTGTCAAGATCCTTCATATGCTTTTGAAAATTTCAACCTAGATGCCTGGTCCAAACCCAGTGAAGTCATCCAAAAGACTCCCATTAACTTCAATGGCCTTTGGAAAAGGCTATAGAATATTACTGGAAAAACAAAAGGGGAGGAAGAGAGCAAAATAGTTTATCACTTAATGCCGAAATTACTTTTGACTGGGTAAATTTATCCTTCCTATTTTCAATTTTAGGAAAAATGTATTTCCCAGTCAAATGGCTTAAAACCTCATATTCCAATCCTGAAACTTAAATTGGGGTTAAAAATTGTAGCTCAACTGCTGTGCTCTGAAAAGAGAAAACACACCAGATTTGCCCATTTTCATCCTTTCTCTCGGACCACTGGTGGCCAGAAGCAGAGAGAATGAAAAATACTGGGAATAACGACAGAGGATTCCCTGTGTGTGGGTGGTAATTTATTATGTATCTTCGAATCAAACCCAGAACTATCCAAAACAACAAATGTTTATGGCCAAATTTCTACTGGTGAGATAAACACAGAAACAGATGCCGTAGTATTAAGTTGCAGAAAACCAGAGGATATTATGGGTATATTTAAATGCAATGAAATTAGAAACAAATAGTGTTTCGAGTTTTTAGATGTGTACCCAAACCAAAGCCTGAGATCATCTCTGATAAGAACATCTCTGAACTCTGGAGAAGTAAAGAGCTAGATGCTCATGGCTTTCACCTATCTCTAGGGCTTCCCCCGCAAGGAGGAGGAGCAAAAACCTCTGGTGGATGCTCTTTGTAGCATAAAAGAACCTTTATTATTTTGTTATGACATTAGAATTTAATTATTACACAGGTAAATTGATCAAATGACAGAAGTATTCATCCTGGAGACGACATGGTGATCTGAAAGATTGCTGCAATTCGGGTACTGTGTTTTTGCACGTACGTCCCTCATTAACTTTCATGTGTTTCACATAGTCTGTGGGGGGAGAATATGTAGTTATGCCAGCTTAGTAATACTTACATAGCTCTTTACAAAGGGAGAATAAGTGTCATTATCCACATTTGTTATATGGGGAAATTGAGTCACAGATGTTAAGTGACTTGCCCAAAGCCTTACAGTGAGTCAGTCCAAAACCAGGATGAGAACCCACAGTCCAGTGAAATATGCATTGTACTGCCATGCTTCCTCTTGTTCCCGTTTGTGATGTTTTTGGGCATGTTTTCTATATAATTTGACAATAACATAGCTAGACAGTGGCATGACCAAAAACAACCATCCATCTACCCCAATTTAGTTCTGGCAGGCTTTATTCCTATTTGCAGGCTCCTGGAACTCTTTTGACTGTGCTGGCATTTATGATCTGGGAAAAAAGAATGCTTTATAAAGCTCTTAGTGGTTTAGAAAACAAACTTTTGCCAGGACTGTAAACAGTTTATTAACTGAACTCAACAGCAGGGGTTCATGTAATTGCTCACCTCTTCTCTGACCAGAGCATGTTGCTGCCATGCAAGGAAATAGTTTTTAGAGGTATTAAGAGGGAAGTGGATAGATTTGAGCATAAACAAAGTGGCTAAAAGTATTCAAGCAGAAATTAAACAGCAATACTTTAAATTATTTCCGCAGGTGATCCATGAGAGATTGCAGTGTCGTGGCCAAATGCCTATTTCACTTTCCAGTGTAGAAGCAAAGATGTAAACCCTAATGATGCAATTTTATCTTCAGGTTCAGTGGTCAGTCGATAGCCTTTCCAGGGTATTGTGTTTCTTCCTTTTCTTTCTTTGCTTTTCCCATAGAGAAATTGAAGCTCAGAGCTGACCAAATATATATCTTTCAGAGCAGAGAGCATTAACATGCTCTAATGGTTTGCTTAAAACTGAGATGTGTAGGTTGTATGCCTATGCTGGTTAACCCAAAACAAAGATTGAGTAAGGGTTCTGGATATAAGGGGAAAGTAGAATGTGAAATTAAAATGTAAATCAAAAAGTAATTGGCTTTTTTGTGCATAGTTTAGATAAGATTTACTTTTGAAGAATGACTTTGTGTTTTTACACAGCAGGCCAGGCGCCATGTGGCACACTTGCACTTAATAATGGCAACCAATCTAGACCATAAATATTGCAAACGACGCAATTTGAATGAGGAGCCCTATGAACCGTAATAAAACCCCTTGTGATTAATTCTAAAACTGCTCTGTTCATATTAGACCTGCAGTGGCCTCCCTGATGAGATCAATACAGCGTAGCAGAGTGATTCTAATAGAAGTGTTATTATCTTTTAATCTTCAGGAGAATGCCAACTTTTAGAATTTTTCAACATTCTGGCTGCTTATTTCCACGGAGCAGCCTTGGAAGCAGTTGTTTTCTGGAATGAAGATACATTAGGGTCTTCAAGGATTTATCAATAATGGGACACGGTCACTGTTTGTGGAGCCAACAGCTAAAAGGCACATTTGTGTGCTGGGACTTACAATTGGTCACAATGACCTTCCCTGTCAGCCTCTATTTTCTCAGCAGACAAATGCCTACAGTGAATGAGTAGCAAAGGACAGAGATTTGGAGAGGTGGTGGGGGGAGAGAAAACAATATAGTGTCTTTCAGGCAACTAAAAGCATCATCTTGTGCATAAATTTATGCCTAGGGTGCATAAATTATGTTTAGCCCCAGCTTTTGTGTACACGTACTGTAAACAATATTAAATAGAATGAAATGTCAGTAACCATTTTTCTTTATCAGTAGGATGACATAGAAGCAGCATGTGCTGGAATGAGGGATACTATTTTAATTTGTAGACATTTCCAGAAGGAATCAAAAGGCAGAGTGTTTTTTGCTGTCTCTCTTGCCTGTTTTTATATTAAAAAATAACCAAAATGACCCCCTATCCATTGCTAAGGTAAATGCTGCAAGGTAGCATAAGGGAATCTTTACATATCTGTAAGCTTTAAATCAGCAGTGAGAAGAGACAATACCAGCTTGCTAGATCTGAAACTAAACCTCCTTAACCATGGATTTGCTTGGAAGTGTTTTACAAGATGTCTTTCCTGTTTGCTTGCAGCATTGTCAAATATATATATGGTGTGTCACTACTACATAATGCAACCTGCTGGGAAGTAATTGAACATCAGAATAGGAACTGAGACAGACAACATCAAAAAATGAAAAGATGGAAGTCCTTGTAGCTGCTGCTTTTTTTAGTTTAAAAAAAAATTGTGTTTAAAAAAGTTCAGCCTCTGGTTTTCAGGAATTTAAACTTCAATATCACTTAATTTGAGGTACTGTGTCTGGGTTGTAATTGTGGTTTCCACAGAAATCCCCTAGGAATAGGATATACGCTATAAAGATTAAACAGGTCAGTAATAAAATGAAAAGGAGAGCTCGACTCCTGTGGTGTGTTCCTTGCATGCCCCAGGCCACATTTGACTCAGGGAAGTTATTAAAATCAGTGAGTGTTACAGTGTACCTGTAAAGAGAACTGTATGCATAAATAACCTTTTATTGAAGGTATGATAAGCTGTTCAGAAGAAAATGGCTTGAATGAGGATATAGTGCTGCTCATGTCAGATCTGTAACTGGGTTAATTATTGTTAAGGACAGAAAACAGGATAGCTGTTTTTCTATTGACCAGGCTTTTTCAACCCCTGGTTTCCCTTTGTAAAAAGCACATTGTTCACTTCAGTGCCTAGTAGTTGTAAAACTTATGCACACAGGTGTCTTTTTTTATTTGGTATGTACAGTAATTGGAAAATTTTGACAGGCGAATCTATTTTACAGATGTTTTTGCTGTTTCTGTAGCTGCCTTTGGATACGTACACGAGTGGTTTCTGAAATTGGCACCAGAATAAACTTTCAATATCTTGGAAATAGCACAAATTCAGACACATGCTTCTGTATCTGATACCATTGCTCTGTGATCTCCGACTTTCTTTTGCATGTGCTTGGTGAGCTCATTTGCATGTAAATACCCAAAGTGCTCCTCCAGCTTACAACTATTTCTTAGCTATGCTGGTGTCTGAGTTCTGGAAACAAACCAAACGGTTTGGGAGAACTTTTGTTTTCACTGAGTTTGTTTTTTCCTCTCTTTTTCCTCCTTCAATAACCCCCCCGTTTTTTTTCTAATCCTGAAATCAAATGGCAGTCTCAGTTACAAAATGCAGAGGAAGTAATAATCTTGTAAGCCTTGGAGCTTGTTCAGAGTCAGAAACTATGGCACCAAGCTCATTACAGCTGTATAAATTATACTCTGAGCCCAAAATTCAAAATGTAGGCCCCATTCACTACTTTTCTGATGATTTTAGTAATGCAAGTTTACAAAATTTGTTGGGCTATTGTTGGCTCAAGCTAATTTTGAGATTGCCAAAAGTGACAGCCATGGATGGGAGATCAATGACTCAATCACATTATTTTTATAATTGCTTTAAAAACCTATGTCCAATATGACTATTTTCATCAAATTCACTCTAAGAATTCTAGTGGAAACATGGGGACAGATTCTCAGTTCTTATCAATTGGCCTAGTTCCAGTGAGGTCCACGTAATTAGGCAAGTATACAAAAGTTGACTATCTGGTCCCATATGTTCTTCAAATAAATATTTTCCCGCAGAATTTGTGACTTAAACATTGCAGCATTGTGCTAGAGTGCTGTAACTGGAAAGAAAAATAACCCAAATTTGTAAAAATCCTATGAAATACTGTGGATTTTCCCTTGAATACAAAATCACTTTCGGTGAAAAGAGTTTCATTAATTCATTTTTCACACTCTGTCACTCACTAAATTCTATTCTCCTGTTAAAAACTTTGTCATCCAATCAAGGATCAGAAACATTAAAATATGACCAATCACATACTGAATAAGAAATAACTAATAGTGAGTATTGGAGTAAGCAGTGCCATGATTCTGAGGCTGAGGCAGTCCGAGTTTGCTGGGGGACAGTGCTCAAGGAAGGGTCTCCATCCATAGTACAAACATTATTAGACCAAAATATTTGGTGAATACTTAACAAATCCTGTATAAATTTGCAGCTCATGGGAGTGATTAGCAAATGATTCACAAACCTAATAAAGACAACAGTCATCACATTTTATTGTGTAAGAAATGCTAATTGACCCATGCTAGTGGTAATGTAAACACTTATCCTGCAATGAGCTCTGCTTGGTTGTACTCCTGCACTTATATGGAGCCACCTGGAGTAAAAGAGAATCCATATGGACACACAGGGCCATACATACAGAGCTCAGTGTAGGCTGGGGACCTTAAATAAGACCTTTTTTTATTTTTTTATTATTGTTTATAATCTGATCCTTTAATTCTGGCAAATCATTATATAAATATAGTTGCATATTTAAAATACCACTAATGAGGAAACATCTGTCACTTTAACAAGAGAGAACTTCCGTCTCACTGAATTCTCACTTTAACCCAAAGCAACAAATCCCTCTCCCATTGAAGTTGATAGGAAAACTACAATTGACTTAAACAGGAGCAAGTTTTGTCTTTTAGTGTTGGAGGGAGCCTTGCATGAGATTTCTGCACTGGGTGAATTTCACCTTAAATTAACATAACCCAGAATTAATTTCTGTAATCTTCATGCGTATTTATTTGATTAGCAGTGTGTTAAATTTCCATTGCTATGGGGGAAAAAGGGGTGGTTGGGAGAGGGAAAGATAATCAGGGCATGCAGGAAGACTGAATTAAAAATCCTTGCATTCCTAGTGTTTCATTTTTCTTTCAGCAATGTGTGTGTGTTGTTGCTATTAAAGTAGAGCCAGGTATCTGTGTGGTTAAATTCCTCAGTAATGGAATTCATAAACTGTTTGTGGTTTGAAATGTTGCTTTATAGTTTTTCATTAGTCAGTTCTACCCTTTCTATTACAAAGACTGAAAGTTTGAAAGGCCATGCCCTTGTTTCTTCCTAAAGAAATGCTTTCTGGCAGACACTGTTAACAATGCTAAATGCCTTTGCAAATGTAATCCCCATCTTAGTTTTGTTCTCATTTAATTGAATTAGGAAGGCATAACAAACCAAAAAGGTTACTTTCATGTCCTTAACTTTGCATAATAGTGAGGTTGCGGTATGTATTTCTCACATAATGGTTTTTGTATATGTTATGCTTTACTTGGCAAGGGACCGTTTTTTGTGCATAATAACTGTAGTTCATATTCATGTTCTTACTTCACATCTTAAATTTTAATCGGTGTTAATTAAAATATATTTTAAGCTTCCCTTCATGTAACCTGCTAATATGCAAGCTGTTAGACAATAAGAGGTCCATTTGAGAGATGTTGCTTGCAACCCCATGCTGATTCTGAAAAATAGGAGCAAAGTATTGAACTGTCTTCTGAACCATGCTCAAGGGGTTAATGATTGTTGGCACCCGTCAGGGTTAGGATCAGAGCACTGTCAAATATCCTCCATAATTCTTTCTCTAACTCTTGATTAACCACTCTTGAGAATTACACTGAAGAAAGGAAGTTGCATAGCTACTAAAACCAGAAAGTAACAGAAAGCCACTAGCTGTCACCTTCAACCCTCAACTAAAACCTCTCCAGCGCATCATCAAGGATCTACAACCTATCCTGAATTATGATCCTTCACTCTCTTAGATCTTGGGAGACAGGCCAGTTCTTGCTTACAGACAGCCCCCCCAACCTGAAGCAAATACTCACCAGCAACCAAAAAACAAAAACACTAACCCAGAAACCTATCCTTGCAACAAAGCCCGTTGCCAACTCTGTCCACATATCTATTCAGGGGACACCATCAAAACACCTAATCAAATCAGCCACACCATCACGTGCCAGCAATGCCCCTCTGCCATGTACATTGACCAAACCAGACAGTCTCTATGTAAAAGAATAAATGGACACAAATCGGATGTCAAGAATTCTAACATTCAAAAACCAGTTGGAGAACACTTCAATCTCCCTGGTCACTTGATTACAGACCTAAAAGTCGCAATACTAGAACAAAAAAACTTCAAAAACAGACTCCAATGAGAAACTGCTGAATTGGAATTAATTTACAAACTGGACACCATTAAATTAGGCTTGAAGAAAGACTGGGAGTGCATGGGGCATTACACAAAGTAAAACTTTCCCCATGCTTATTTTTCCCCCTACTGTTTCTCACATCATCTTGTCAACTGTTGGGAATGGGCCATCCTGATTATCACTACAAAAGGTGTTTTTTGTTTTTTTTTCCCTCCTGCTGATAATAGCTCACCTTAACTGATCACTCTCATTACAGTGGGTATGGCAATAGCCATTTTTTCATGGTGTGTGTGTGTGTATTTTTATCTTCCACTGCATGCATCTGATGAAGTGGGTTTTAGCCCACAAAAGCTTATGCTCAAATAAATTTGTTAGTCTCTAAAGTGCCACAAGTCCTCCTCATTCTTAAAACCAGATAGTACCTTGAAGAAAGGAAGCACTATACAGGATACAAGTAAAGCTATAAGCTCTATTAAAGGGAGTTCCTGGTCAGTGTTTCACTACACATCAAAATACCCTACCCAGGTAAAAGGTTTTTTTGTTTTGTTTTTGTTTTTAAACATTTTTTTCCCTTTTAAATTATGTTTCAATAGGCACTTGAATCATTGCAGAGTTCTTGGCAGTTTCTGCAAAGGGGACTGAAGGAAAAGTGTGTGTGTATAGTGTAAACAGAATCCAAAGTTATCTGACAAATTGAATATCTTCAAGGTTAGATTTCTCAGAGCTGTTAAGTAGTCATTAATGTGCGTGCCCCCAGCATTGAGTACAAAGTGGTTGCAGTTCTTTGGTATAATGGAAAGCAAAGAATATTTTACAATGTGAAGAGACCTTTGTACTGCTGGTTAAAAGATAGAATTCCTCATGCTCCATTGCCAATTTCCATCCCACTTATTGAAATTGATGATAATTTTAAAATAAAAAGACCTATTTCATATACTCCGCTTGTTGTACGTGTTTAAACTGAAAGTATCAGTGTGACAGGGTTGCTGGTATGGTAATACAAAATTATTGCCCTCTGGGGGAGTTTTGACATGGGGCACTGTTACAGAGACAGACCATGTGAACAGCACCTCGCCTCACTTTTTTCCCTTTCCCTTTTATGCTTTGAATATCTGTATTTAACTGGGCACTACCTTCTCTTCAGAGAACTTTGATTTCTTTAGAGATTACCTAAATTTGTAGCTGAAATAAAAGGTTATGTTTATAAACTACAGGGGGAAAAGATCCTTTTTTTAATGTGTTCTTTTTATAAAAAAAATTCAAATTACATAGCTCTTCAAAAGAAAGTATATCTGGCATTGCACAAGTAGAGGGTTGTAATTGTAAAGAGCAGTCTCCAGAGAAACGCCTTGCCTACCTCAGTGAATTGTTTCAAAGAGAAACAGCTTCACACTAAGTGCCCAGGTTGATACCAAGATTAAACTCTTTTATTTCTCTACCAGCAAAAACCGCTTTCAGAGGAAGCTGTGGCTGCAGAACAGGATTCAAGAAAGATGCAGGAAATGTCCCCCTTCCTCCTTGACAATGTCAAAAATCATCAGGGGAACAGCTCCAAAATGTTGAGTCTGCCTGTGAAATTCTGTTTCTCTCTCTTCCTGGAAAATAAATCCTGTCAAACTAACTTGAGATCTCTTCTTTTGATGAGATACGAGTTTGGCTGATAAGGGCAACAGTGCTGATCTAATGTACTTAGACTTCTGTAAGGCAGTTTGAGTCATATTCACAGACTTTTTAAGGCCAGAAGGAGACACCAGATCATCTAGTTAGACTTCTTGTATATCACAGGCCACCACCAACACCCAGCACTTGCACACTACACCCAACAACCAGTATTAGACCAAAGAGTTACAACCCTCAGGACACTAAACTATTGGGTGCCACAGGCAGAGAATAGTTGGGACTGACAGGCAATGGCAGGAAATTGTTTGTGAGATATACCCAAATGATCCCCACAAGTAACCTGCACCCCACGCTTCAGAAGGTGCAAAAGTCTGACATGGAATAAAATTTCTTCCTGACCGCATATCAGTTAGACCCAGAGGATGTGAACAAGAACCACCAGCCAAGCACGCAAGAGGTAGAATTCTTAGTACCCATCTGTCCAGTGTTTCCAGCTGTGGTCATTTCTGATGCTTCAGAGAAAGGGGACAAAAAACCCACCACCACCACCAGGATGCATTGGGACAAGGAGTGAGGAAATCCCTTACTAACCTCTTCAGGTGACTGACTGAAGCATGAATTATAGGAACATAAGACATTAATTGGAAGAGACCCCCCAGGGCTGCTGAACCCTGCCCACTATAAACAATCCCATCATATAATCCCAATCATAAATTTGTCAAGCTCTCTTTTAAAACTAATTAAGTTGTTTGACCCCACAGGGACAAGGCAAGGTAGTGGCAGCTCTTCTCTTGGAAGCTGAATAGAGGGTGCTGCTGCCAGGAAACACGGAGCTGCTGAATCAGTGAACGGGAGCGTGAAATAAGTTACAGTGATCGTATGTACGGAGAAGGCAAATATCGGTGTTCAAAGCAAGCTGTTTGCGCTGAGCGGGATGAAGGATCACAGAAGGAAAGCGGAGACTAAAGCAGTGACCAAGAGAGAGAAAAATCAGCATTCACTTGCAGGTCTGGGAAAGGGAAAGGTGGTTGTATGATACCAACTACATACACTACAACCAAGCAGCCTGTAAGAAACCCAGAACAATGCTGGCCAAGTGATGTTTCTCTAGATATTAAAGGACGGTAGTAGCCAGCAAGACAATTTGTTGTTGAAGAGAAAAGGTGTCAGCAGGAAGAAGGACAGTGCACATACGGATCATCTCTGAGGAATAGCTTCAGAAATAAGCTTAATACCATGGGAGAAAAATATGCTTAGTTGCAGAAGACAGTCAGTACTGCACAAAAAAAATGAAGTGGGGAGGAGGTGCATGAGCATGTTCAAGGTCTCTGGTACTGGACCGTTCTGCATACCTACTCTCCTCTGTCCAAGGGCAAGGGAAGCAGCAGCAGTGATGGAGCAATACTAACGGCAAGAAGGCATGTAGTCAAATTGCCCTTCAGTTGAAGTAACCTACTAATGAAGACGAATCTGAAACATTTGTGAAAGTGATAAAACTGCAAAAATCATAGGCTTAAGCAGGTTTAAATATCAAATGGGCTAAAATGCTCCGAGTGCACTTAATGGAAGCCATTGCTCTTTTCTCTTTCTTAGGGGCCAGAGATTTTTGAGAACTCATGCGAGACTCATTTCTGAAGTGGGTTCACCCGAACCTACTTGATACCAAAGCGGGACTCAGCAATAGGTTGTATGTTCCAAACAACAGTGTCCAAAGCTTTGAGAGATTCTGAGGTGAAAGGAGACTATTGCTGTAACTAGCTTGGTAAAAATGCAGTGGAGTTGTGCAAAATGTTTCTTGTTAAACCATTTCAGGTTTTATCAATTCAACATTCAGGCTAGCTTTCTACACAGATTTTCAAGGTGAAGGTCTGAGTAAACCTAAACAGATTTGTGGTTTTGCATTGATATTTTGTAAAATTCTAATTTTTCTCATGGTTTTGATGGGAAAGTTAGTGGAACCTCAGTTTTCAACTAAGTACTGCATTGCTCAAATTCAGTTTTGGATGAGTAACTACAAGAACTAGCAAATCATGTGAAAGAATGAGTGAAAATGATAGCTGTGAACATCTCACAGAGCCAGATTGTGTTACTGCACAAGAAGCAAGGGGCATCAGGTGCTTAAACATATACATGGGTTACCTTTAATGAAGGTCATGGCACAAGGAGCAGAGCAGCTTCCCTGGGACTACTACTCTTCCACTTGCACTGGTGGACAGGGTTGGATCGGCAAGGGTGTGTGGTGAGCAGTGTCTTAACTTAGCATCCTGACAAGTATTGCTCAGCTGGCACTGGGGTGGGGGGTAGGGGGGGGAGGCAGGGAAGTAATCTGCACTAGATATTGGACTGGCACAGATTACTTCCCCCTGGAACAATGGGGCTGGTGTGGGGCAGGTAAGCAAACATCAAACCATGACTTGCTGAGACACATCTGATTCTTGGTCTGCTCCTGGACTATACTCACTGCCTCTTAGTCAGGACTTGTGGCAAAACCACAACCTTGCCCTTGTGTTGAGTGGAACCTTATGCTAGGACCCCTTATTCAATTATTTCATTCTTACTAATGGTATAGGCAACTACATGAGTGAGTGTGACAGAACTGACTCAGTTTTATGACACTCATTGCCATATGGTTGACATTTTTTTAAACAGAACTTTTACTGACTCTTGCAGCTGGCATAGAAGAGGAGTTAACTCAGTTCTCCATACACACAGAATTTATGAAAAATTGAAATGACAAGGGTGTTGCTGAGATGCCATTTTCAAGCTACTATACCAAGGAAGACTAGTTCAGGTGTTTTGTGAGTCAGTGAAATGAAGTTTGCCTACTAATCTGGTTGACACCACCGGCCCCTCCGGCACTGGGAGAGAGAGCCTGTCACATCCACAATATTCTTCACCTTCAACAGCCCAGGGAAGAGGACTCCCAAGGTTGCATTTAAACATGGTAATATTAGGCTCACCTTCTCAATTCTTGCTCATACTATGAAATGCTGAATGTGGGTCTGAATCCCAACTATCTGGCACATGGTGTTGTCATTTACACCTGGGCAAAGTTGGTGTGAAACTCTATTCTGTTGGAATGGAAGCATTTTGCACTCCTGTGTAGAAGCGTGAGTGCCTGCTCCAAAGCCTGCTGAGGCCAATGGGAGTCTTTTAACTGACTTCAGTGGAACAGACCCTAATGATGACTGCTTGGAGCCTAAAGCAGTCAAGAGAGCCAGGCCCTCTATGCCTAGTTAAGCTCATTTGAACAATTCAGATGCCTGGTTTACCAGATCTTTGACTTATTCTTTGTGTTACCGATATTTCGTAGTGTGTGAACCTTGTTCAAATGTGGCCATATGTAATTGAGTTCTCCCAGGAGAGCAAAATGTTTGTTTTTTGTGATATCAAGAGAAGCTCATTATGCCTTTCAAAAATATCAGACTGATTTTCACTCAATTCTGTTTCATTACTCTTACGATAATGTGTTAGCGGGGCAAGGTCTCCCTCTGCTCTGGTATTCCACATTTATAAAATCAGAGCATTAAACTGCTGTAGTGTTATCCAAAAGCCTCGTTGACCTCTGCATTTCTCATTTTCAGAGGCTTTTGTATTTGTTCTGATCTTATTTGCACATCTCTGCATACAGAATTGATTTCAAATTTCTGATGAACACTCATATCTTTCATGACCGCAACATCAGGAATTTCATTAGGAAAGACCTGGAATTGTTGTTGTAAATGTTTACATATCTATAAATTATTATTAAGCAAACAGTAAAAGGTCACCCTTAATCCTTAAGGGCACTTAGAGTATACTATATGCAAATTTCCAACAAGATCAAGAAATTGGTTGTAGATTAATTATATACTAATGGTGTGATAGTGACAATGGAGATATGAATGTGGCCTCAGGTAACAAGGTATACTAGTCCTTTAAGGCTAGTGAGGGCCAGAAGACCCTGTTCCAGGGTAGGCTGGAATAAACAAAGACCTTGGAAGTGGCTTCATGGCAGGGAGAGAGAGAATGGTCCTGGAGAGTTTGTCATTGGATGGGAAAAACTAGGACACTGTTCCTTTCAGGGCCTGGAACCAGGAGCCCTGTAGTATAGGATGGGGCATGGCTTCCCCCTCTCTCAACCAGTTGAGAGAGAGCCCCTGAAGGAGGGCAGTATATATGCTGTCTTCTCCCTGAGAACAGGGAGCGAGCTGATAGGGCAAAGGAAGTCAGAGTCAGAATGCTGAGCGCCTACTAGGAAGAATAGGACTGGCAGCTCTGGGAAGAACAGTCTAGAACAGAATGAGAGCTCCATATGTGAGAGAAGAGCCAAAAAGGAGTATGAAATTTTGTTTTGTCATAACGCAATTTGGTTTGGGGACACTGAGGGCTATTTTGAACTGCTTTTGGCTGTTAACCCAGACCAACACGTTGGTTGTTGATAGTCCCAGGAAAGACCGTGGGAAGTTCCTAATCACTCCTGAAGAGGAACAACAGAATGAGGGTGCTGCAGAAGCATCTCTGGCCATTACTGGCTGCTCAGGAAATGGCAACCCTGCTACCGCTAGCTTTATTTTAAAATGCCACACATTTACAGAAGTGCTTCTGATAGACACCTAAGTCCCTTTGCATCTGTATTTTATTTGCATCTAAAACATGAGATGTGATGGTTAATAGATGAGTTTTATAAAGTGTTCCATCATTAACTCCACCCCCCTCAAAAGAAAATAAGTAAGTAAGTAAGTAAATAAATAAATAAAGGCAAAAACTGCCAAACCAACCACCAAACAAACAATCATGGAACTAACATGACCTTTGCAGCCCATCACAGTGTTCACTCAGCTTGTGTGTGATATCCCTTCTTCCCCTGCCCATTATCAGACTTCTTTATAAAATCTTTGGGAGCAGGGACTGTCTCTCACTCTGTGCCTAGGTCAGAGAGATCCCACCCCAGTCTCAGTCGGTCTCTAGCATTACTCTTTATAAAGAATAAATAATAATTTTAGATGACTGAAGGAAATAACTTTTCCTTATGGGATAAAATGAAAATGACTATAAAATAAGATTACTATAAAATAATGCATTTGAAGCTGATTCTAAAAAGTACTTTAAAGTAATTTAATACTAAATGTGGGTGTCTGGTGCTCAGAGTAAACCGTGCAAAATGTTATTTTCTATTTACCATTTGAAGAAGTCACAATAAAAGAATACTTTGAAGGGTTTTTTGGTCCTGTTCTCATAAACGAGTATGGCAATTTTGTTCCCATGAGGCGCTCTTTAAATGTTCGAATTGCTAAAACTATAAGGCCTTTTCTCTTCTCTTGCTTTGCTTCTCCCAGTACAAAAAAATTTCACCTGTGCAACATCTACATGAAATCTTACCATATCCAAACAAGATCTGTGTGGGTGGCCCCGTGAACCTGTAGGCAGGTTAACAGTCCTCTTTTTGGATGGTTTGTCCCCTGTCCAGTACTGAGACAAAACCGGATGTGGTTTTGTCTGGTAAGGGACAGGGGATGCCATTTTGAAGAACTCATCGCTCCACCTCACTGATGTGACTTCCAGTGGGGGCGGAGTGGCTTGCCCTTCAAAATGGCATCCTCAGTGCAGTGACCTTGTATGCACCAAGTGTGCAAGTTTCTGCCAGTGGAGATAGGCCCATGCCATTCCTGGAAGTAGCAGAGTGCCTGATATTCTGGGAATGCATAAGTGGCTACCCTCATGTGAAGCTCATTATAGGATCGGGTTTTAGTGAGACTACTCTAGCGTGGACTAAAACTGGGATTTTCCACCTCCTTATAGTGTAGTCATTTATACCTCTGTGCAAAGTAAGTGTTAAATGCTATCCAATCAGACCTGAGAATCCAGACCTACTGTGTATCTAAACACACAATTTGTATTGTTTTTACTCGACCAGTCTAGCTAAAGCAGTACAAACCATCTAGTATGGATGTGTTATATTAGTATAAAAGTCTCTCTTACTGGTATAGCTTATTCCTGTAAATTTAGGGGAATAAACTCTATTGACATAGTTTATTCTGTTATAACTGCATCCACACTAGAGTTGAACCAGTATAATGATTCTGGTAAAAAATCACCCCTAATTGAAATAGTGAAATCAATCCAAAACTCTGTGGACCAAAACTTAGTTACACTAGCTCCCTTTTACACCACTCTGGCAATGTAAAGGAATCTTAGAGTGCATATAAATTATGCTTATGTCCATTTAAGGCCCCTTTACGCTGCCAGAGTAAATAAAAATCAGCCCAAACATGTTTTACGCTCATTTTACACAGGTATAAATGACTAGTTCAGTGTAGAATAAGGCCCTTGAGACTGTCCAGAAAGAGGAAGGTTACAAACGAACATTTTCACAAACTCTGGGGTGTCCTAGTAATTCTGCTGCACCACAATATCATATTAAACAGTTTTTCACTGTTAATATTTCTGATAAAATTAATAAGAATGCAGGATACGTAGTTCATAAAACCTGATAGCTGAATCAAATTTTTAGCAAAATGGCTTTCAAACACAAGACAGTCATTTTTTTCATAGGAGGTTAATCTTCCCTAATAGGTATCTAAAAAAATCTGTTTGTAATGTTAATAAATTTGTCCAAGAAATTTAGTAATGTCCATTTCAGGAGCTATTTTCTTCATACAAGTAAGATGGTTTTTAATGTACTCCTTTTTGTTCCTGTTAGAGCACATTGTAATTCATTTTTGTTCAGCCTATAAAAGCAGCTCCGTATAAACAAAAAATTGCCTTTTTTAAGGTTCTCTTAAAGAAAAAGCCTGAAGCAATCACCAACTGAAAAAATGCATGAATTTTAATCCACTAGGAAGGAACACCTCCTAACTTAAAATAATTTCTTTTAACTCAGAGGTCCAGCCAAGCATAACAAATGATGCAGTGAAGTCTTAAGATAGAGCTTCTGCAAGCTTTTTTCTATAAGTTTATATTCTTTTACTTAAAGATTTGGACTGGAAATAAGTTGTATATAGTGCAAGTAGTATGACTTACAGATAATCACAACTTTAGTACCATAAACCAGAGTAGTTTGTTCTTTTCAATAAAAAAAGACCTATTAAATTTTTCTTCAATTACTGTACAACAATTTCCTGTACTGTCTAGACATTAGAATATCAGAGCAGACTGTTTATATGTCTACACAGTCTAGATAAACATATACGTTTTCAGCAAAACAACAAAACACCTCATGGACTCAAGAAATAATTTGTTAGCAACTATCGGGTAACCTTTACCTCACATTTCACGGTTTTAGATATTAATAATTTCATTTTGTAAGTATGATTTAGTGACTCGTGTCTCACCTGGCTCCCTCTCTCCTTAGACCTGTTTTGAGCTCCAGTCCTGTAACTTGTTCCGTGTGGGTAAATGTCTGCACCCATGTAAAGCCCTTTTGGAATTAGTGGGGATCCATGCAAATAGGATCCAAAGTAAGGACCTTACCTGGCTACCAAAAAAGTAAAGGAGTGTTTTTTAGTCTATTTCTTTGCCCTGTTCCTAAGCATCTTCTGTCAGAGAATTGTCTGACTACCCTTACCAACCAATTAGCAGACCTCACAATGACACAAGAACTGCTAAAATCAAGCATTCAGCTACTATGGTGATGACGAGCACTGTATAGATGTAGAAAGTTTAGGCATAGGGGAGCGTGAATACAAATTCACTATTGCACACTGGTGAAGGGAACCTGATAATCATCCTGGAAATCTATTTCTTGAAATCAGACCACCCCTTGAGTTATTTAAAACAGAAGGCTGCCAGCATCTTCTGAGAGATCTTCAGCCCATATTCTATGTGCATGGAGAGCTTCTTTATTTTGTTCAATAATGGCTCCTCCATCATTTCTGGAGACTTTAGGCCAGATGCTTGATCCCCTTTTCTTGATGTCAGAGAGCTTTCCCTTGCATAGAGAAATCTCTAAAATTGGCCTTCGCCATCTGCTGCAGGCTTCCCCAGTGTAGCGAGCATGCTAAGGAGGGCCAGGGGCTTAACTGGAAAGTACCACAGTCAGGCCATGAGGCTGATCTAACTTATTTTGGGGACTGAACAAGACCCCAGAATCCTTAAGATTGAGGGAGAGGAAGGGAGAATGCAAAAGTGTACAATAGCCACCGATTCCTCTGATTTGTGTCTGATGCTGATTTAAATGGGCAAAACCTGATCTTCCCATGTGTTCTGCACTAATCACACACATCTGAAATCAAAGTCAGGCTTTCAAATAGATTATATATGGGTGCTGTTGTTAATACCTCATTCTCTGTCTTTCTAGAACAATAAATATCTTAGTAACAGGCCAAACACTGATTGACAGGAAGACAGTTATTGATTGTAAATCATTTACTATATAGCTTGATACTGATTTAGAAAAGTAAACTAGTGGACATTTGAAAAAGTACCGTTGTTTAATCACCAGAAATTGAGGAACAATGTGTCGTTGTTTAGCTTAAATGTGCAAAGAACACAACTATCAGATAAACAACTTATTTCCAGCCTTTGGGCCCTTTCTGGTAGATCAGTCATGCTTTGGATATGAGTAATTTACATGTTCTAGAAAACTGTTACAATATAATTTTTGCTTGTAACATTTATATATAAATTGTGCTGAATTCTTTCTTCACTTACCACCACTTGGCTTCCATTATTACTTCATTGTGGTTTCACATGTGTGACTGAGGGCAGAAAATGGTCCATGATGTGAAGGGAAAACAGGTGTACAATGATAGTACAGTGGGCAAATTCAAAAGGAGGCAGTTAAGGAAAATAACACACAAAACTTAGAAAGTTTCTGCAGTAATCAAGTGTGCTAGCTAAAATATCCTCAACAGTGCATTCCTTTTTTAGTAAGGTGATGTATTCCAGTAAGAATTTCAGGAAAATTATATTCAGTAACTCTAACGTGCATTATTATTATAGGTAAGAGTGTGCCTTAGAAATTCCATCTGAACACAGGGAATTTCAGAGGCCCTGGGAGATTGGTCTAGTATGTATCCTGCACAAACTCACTCTCAGATTAGTGATGCTAACATCATCTTGATTTAGACATCTAGGGCAGTACCTTCCTCAGATGCAGGATGTTTGCCCTCCCAAGAAATGAAAACAAACATGGCAGTCCTATTAGCTTCATTGAGCCTGACTCTCCATTGCCTCTCTCCTTGCATGGTCATTTTCATCTGCGCACATTGCAAATTGGGTGTAAAATGTTTCTGTTCTAATTTGGTAGCTTTATACAGCCACTTTCACAAGAGGAAATCATTTTACAAAATGCAAGTCACTGGAGGTTGTCTCCTCATCCTAATATTTTGGAGTAGGCTCACAGCTACCAGATGTTTTATGGTTCACCCACCTTTAGCTAGTAATAGTTCCTAGTGAAATGAAAGGAAGATTTTGTTAGATCACCCAAGATTCCTTTTACTGAGAACTTTTTGCATGTTGTTAATGTTTCCTTGAAATTAGAGAGCCCAGATTTAGACTAGAGCCATGCCAAGCCAAAAGACATATATCCTCCACCAGCAAAATCTCATGATTGAATGACAGCAGGACTCCTTTGACAATTGTTGTAAATCCTTATGTCATGGACGTGCTCACCCCACACTTGCCTGAAAAGGGTTAATGGAGGCCAGATGGACCAATTAACCTATTAGACTGCAAGATGGAAGAAGAACTAAGGCTGAGAGGAAAGCCCTAATGAGGGGAAGCTCACCTGTGCGGGGATGGGCAGGGCTTCTATAAAGCCAGGGAGCTGATAGCAGAGAGAGGCTGTAAAGAAGTAGGCTGAAGTCATTCCCTGGTAGAAGGGAGATGTGTTTGGGGCTATAGAGGAAGGTAGTCTACAGTTACTCCCAAGGAGAAGGGAAGTTGTGAGGCTGGCAAACCCAGAGAAGGGGGTGTGCCAGATGGCAAGGAAAGGACTTAGGGAAAGGCAGTAAGGTCGAGGAAGGAACAGACCTTGGCTGCTGACTAGAGGGTTGCTAACCTGGAGTAGAGGGTGGGCCTTGGTTCCGCTGCCAGCCACTCAGGAAGTAGCATGAGGGGGCAGTTAATGGGAAGACTACCTAAGACGGAGGAAGTGGAAGTAGAAAATGCACATAGTGACCTGTCTGGAGGGCAAGTCACAAAGAGGTGGCAGCAGCTCCTGGAGTGAGAGAGGGGCTGCAGACCGAAAGAGAGATGGAGTGCAACTGCAGGAAGGGGCATGGGTTTTTGCAGAGCTGATCCCTAGAGTGGCCAGGAGGAGGCACCATTCTAGTGATGAGGGGAGCACCCCGGCACACCTTAGTAAAGGACTTTTGAGTGACATCAAGAAAGGGAAGATTAGAGACACTGATTAAACTGCAGGATTGGGGGCCTCGAGTTTTTGTGTGTAAATAATCTTACTTCAGATTCTTCCATGTTCTTACCAGTGACTTTGTACTTTTGGTGGTTGTTTACTGATGCTGAGAATTGTTTTTCACATAATCATTGGCAGGGTGTGGAGGACAAATAGTCTATCTTTAAAGACACATCCCCTGTTTCGACCTTGTTGTCCCCGCTGATTTTAATTCATTTGCATAATATTCCTTATGGGAGTATTTTTGATTTTTTTCTGGAACTAGAAGATGACAATACAGTTGCTGATGGAGTCCATATTAGGCTTTCTATAAACAGATACATACATACGGTTATTAAAATGTGTCTGTCACAGGCTAGCTGGCCTTTTAAGGTAAGTCAGGCTGCCTGTGAGCTACCAGCTAGGTGCCAATTGATGGTGGTAGGGCAACTTGATGATTAGTGACCCCAGCTACAAGGAATCAGGAAGATTATACAAAAAGAGTGGAGAACTCGGATAGGGAGAGAGAAACTGCAGAGACCCAGAAGGAAGTAGGACACTTCCCTCCCCCTGGGAAAGATCTGAAGAAGAAGGTAGGAAAACTCACAGGGAGCAGGGACAGGCTCCAGTGGGCAATGCCCTGAGGTAGAGTCAATAAAAGCACTCTAGTGGAGGCTGAGGGGTGTGGAGAAAATTATTAGTTCAGCAGAGAAGGGAGAAGTCAGAGGCTGGCGGACCAAAGGGAAGCCATGTTAAGTACAGGCTGCAGGGAAGTAGCACAAGGGACTGAGGTAGCGAACAGATCAGAGAAATAGCAGCAGACCTAGCTGCTTAATACAGGGTTTCTGGGCCAGAGCCCAGAGTAGAGTGTGGGCCTAGGTTACTGCTCCTTGAGGAGTGGGCATGAAAACCCAACAATAGGATCTGAGGGAGGTCAAATAAGAACACTTCAGTGGAGCCTGAGAGGGGTGAAAGAATTATTATTTGGCTGTTTAGCTTATACGTTCAGTTGGATATTTTGTTACCCTGGAATGGGACTGAACTTTACATGACTTTGCCAGTAGGCTGAGCCACACAAGACCTCAGGAAAGACCATCAGGAAATGCTGGAGGCAAGGACCCTTTGCAGCATTGGACCCTGACACAAGGGGGTGCTATGGATGGTGAGCAGCAGTGTAATGTAGCATAATCTCTTTTGCAGAGGAGGAAATTATTTCTTTGTTTCCACTTTGTGCATTAAAAAAAGAGTAAAACAGTTTGTGATATATACACTCACACAGACACTACTAAAATAGGAGTGCTTTAGCATTATCCCACCTTACATTGTTGCTAACAAACCAAAGCTTGCTGTACAAAAGATAACTGATTGATACAAGTGGACTAGTTTTACAATTCAGAGCACTCGTTGAAAAACCCAAAATTTCGAGAATAAAATGAGGAGTATGAAGATTTTTTTGGCTCTACAGGGCCAAATATATTTTCACTGAAATGGACTCACACGCAGGGTAAGTTGGGCCCCTCCAGTCAAAATCTGCTCCCATTCATACCTGTGAACCATCTCTGTCAAGGGAGATTCAGAAATTCAGGCCTCACTTACAGTACTTTCATTTTCTCTTGCAGCATTATGACTCCAAATTTCAAAAGAGCTTTGCTCATCACAAAAAGCAGTGATTCATATTTATTTCTTAATCAAATGTGAGAAATAAAAGCAGCGGGAATGTAGCTGAAACCTGTGGATATCCTGATGCTAGTAAAACCAAAAATCCTTTACAACAAATCCCTTGTTTTTCAGCTTTTTTTGAAACTGATATGTAACAGAGGTTTAAAAAAGATAAAACAATAGGATTCTTTAAGCAATCAAGAGGTACCTAAAAGCTTATCAAAACCAGAAGTCTTCCAAATGAAAAATTAGAGAATTTTCCTAAAGCCAATGAGTAGTTGCTGACTTCCTGATTTTAGAGTACAAATCCATTAACAGGCTTCTGAAAATCTGATACATTCAGATCACATATATACAGTCATATTCATACATGTAGCTAATGAATGGAATAATAGCAGCCATGATTGGGAAGAGTGTGTATATATACGTATATATGTGTAAACAAACCAAATAGTTGGAAAAGATCTTATTAACTATTTCTAGCTTTGCCATAGAATTCTCATGTAGTCTTGAGCAAGTCAATTCTTTGTCTTCCTGTCTCCATCTGTAATGTGGAGATAATACTTACCTGCCTCACAGTGGCTAAAGGGACAGATTTACAAAAGAATTCTGCTCCTCTTTAGGCATGACATGGCTAAATTGTCAAAAGGGCTCAGCACCTTGTTCTCAGTGGTTGCTCCTGCATGCTGAGATCTTTTGAAAATCTGACTTGAAACTATTAGTGTTGCTAAAATGCTTTGAGATCTGCAGCTGGGATGCTCAACTTGAATGGAAAATATGGCACAATAGTCATACTAAATTAGAGTAATAAAACATTTTATGCTAAAATGTAAGTCTTATCTAGAAAACTTCCACTATATGTCCTGGTGGGTGGGTGTGTATGGGGCAGGGTGCGGGTTAACTGAATGGTATCTTGTATTCTGAGATACAATTACAATTTATTCAATTCTCAGTTTGACAATTTAACTATAATTTTGTCTGTATTCTTTGGGCTGGATGCAGTAGCCCTTCTCCCATGAAACACCCTTTGATTTCAACAAGATTTATTGGGATTTCTCTGGGAGTTCAGAGCTTGTAGGATTGGGCCCTTAAATGAAATCTAAGCTGAGCTATTAAAATTCCATTGCTTAGGGTTTTGATCTGTTGCTAGAGCCAACCAAGCTTTTAGACAGCATCTTGCAATTTTTGAGGCTCTTTAGCCTCTGGAGAAGGGTTAAAAGTGCAGTAAAACAATCTACTAATCAAATTTAACATTTTGTGCGAGGGATCTCTAACCTATAACTGGAAGCAGAAAGTATTTAACTTGGTTTTGATCCAGACTGAACTGTGCTTTTCACCAGGAAATAGCAGCATCTGATTACTATTACAGAATTATCATGAGTAGAAGATGAACAATATTGTATTGTCAGGTGCACTTCTGTAATAAATGTGAATACCATTACAAGGCAAATGGAGAAATCTGCAAAATTAGGTGCATCATAAAAACAGTAGGCACCCACTTTACAAAGTAAAATGACATCAAGAAATCAAATTAATCTGTTTCCAGATTTTATTTTTTAAATTTAAGCCTCTATTTTCTATTCCAGAACACACAATACAAATTTTTCTGCTTTATAGGTAAGTTCTGAACAATTATTCTTCTATTACTGAGCTACATGAAACAGCACATTTTAAAAACATTTTTGGTGATCAAACTCCTTCATACATGCCCAGTTTATTTCATAAGACCATAGAGCCAATCCTTGTACATTGCATTGAAAATTAATTGGGATTTGTGAGCTAGAATGACCATCACTTGTTGAAAATGCTGGTACTTCCATATATAAATAGCTGTTTTAATGAGCCCATTCCTGAACTCCTTTCTTCAGTTAACAGGAATTTTTAGTAAGTAAGGAATTTGATATCAAGCTCTATATATTGTGACAAGGTTGGGCCAGATGGCTACAGGAGAGTAATTTTTTTTTTTGAAGCAGAAAAGAATTTTATTTGTGTAACACTTACAAAGAATCACCAAAAAGTATAAAGCAAAACTATGCAACAAAACTAAAGCAAACACAAGGTATAACACAGCAGCCTTCAGGAGGGAGAAGTGTTCAGGCTAGCCTGGGCACAGAGGGGGGGGGCTTCCTCGACACTCGTGGTCTTCCACCACCTCGAGTTACCTAGTGCCACGCCCAGTGTCACCGATTATTCCTCTCCTGAGAGTGCCTGACAAGATGGGCACGGCTGTGGGGTGGGCAGTTTGGGAGTGGGGGGGACGTGTGATAGGACCCCTCCTAGGTGACAGTTATGATGGTATCCACAGCGGCAACGGCTGGGGCTGGGGTCTCTCGCTCTTCCCCTCAATCAAAGGGTCAGAGGGAGGGAACCAGATGGGGTCACTGAGCAGAGAACCTCAGACAGTGCCCACTGCTCCTCGAAGGCGTCAAGGGAGTCGGTGCACGCCACCCAGAGGAACTCCGCCCAGATACGAGAATGTACTGAGGATTGGAAAACGGCCCTACAATTGCAGGACGATTCATTAGCCAACCTCCCCTCTCTGGTTTTATAAATGGCTGTTTTAGCTAGGGCTAGGAAGAGGTTAAGCAGGAGATCTTGCGATTTTGTGGGGCCACGGATGGGGAGTGTGTAGATAAAAAGGTGAGGGGAAAAGTGTAGCCAAAAGCGTAATAAAATACTCGTGACGAGCCGGAAAAGGGGCTGCAGCCTGGCACGCTCTAAGTATATGTGCGCCAGGGTTTCCCTTATGTTGCAAAAAGGGCAAGTACCTGGGATGGGGGTGAACCACGTCAAAAACACGCCCGTGCTCACAGCTCTGTGAAGGAGCTGCCAACTAATGTCCCCGATGGGCCTTGGGACCAAGGCGGAATACAGGCTGGTCCACCGGGCTTGCTCACCCTCCAAAGGTAGCAGGAGGTCCCGCCACTTTGTATCGGGGCGGGACACCAGGGTGGGGCGTGAAGGGTGTGAAGTGTAAGTGTATATAAGTATTTCCGTGGTGCAATTTGAAAGCTAACCGGCTGCAGTTCGTGCAGCCGGCTTGCAGTGAAAGGGTGAGGGGTTTGCTGGGATCTACGGGGTAGGGGCCCGATGGAAAGGTCCGGCGGGCCTGGGGTAAGGGATGGGCGGGGTGCGCCCTCGCACAAGGCTTGGCTAACATAAGCCCGAGCAGCGGGGGTCAAGGCGGCCTTCACCTCCTGAAGTACGCGCCGGGGGGTACGGAGGCTGGAGAGCCCCATGCGCCGAGCGAGTGTCAGGGGATCCAACCAGTCTCCCCAGTCATAGTCCAGGAGGTCTCCGACTCTCGTGACTTCCGCCAGGACCAACCTCTGGCACACCGAGCGGGACTCCGCCACCTGCACACAGAGCTGGGGGTTGTGTAGCAGGGGCTCCGTGAGGAGATCTGCTCCCACGGTGGCCGCCACGGACCTGGTTGTTAGAAACAGTTTCCAGGTCCGGAGGAGGTCCTGGTAGAAGACCGGCAGCCCGGAGAGGTCTCGCGGAAAACCCCTCGGAGAAAGGTAAAAGAGCTGCCGGTCGTATCGAAGCCCTTGGAAACGGCGCAGGAAGGCGTGCGCCGGTATGCTCCACGCCGAACTACTTGCACTATAAAAGAGCCTCTGCAGGGCCTGGAGGCGGAAAACGCGGACCTGAGTGTACAGACACTTCAGGCCCTGCCCTCCTTCCTTCAGGGGTAGATGAAGAACTCCAACAGGGGCCCAGTGCATTCCTGACCAGAAGAACTCTAGAATTAATCTCCGGAGGTGGGTCAGGAAACCCGGGGCCGGGGCCAGGGTGTTGAGCCGGTACCAGAGCGTGGACAGGACTAGTTGGTTAAGCACCAGTGCTCTCCCTCGGAGGGAGAGACATCGGAGGAGCCTCGTCCATCTCCGGATCCGCTCTATCACCCCGCCCTCTAAATTTTGCCAGTTCTCCGGCGGGGAAGGATGCGTGGCGGAAAGGTAAACGCCGAGATAGAGCAGTGGACCCGCACTCCACCGGATGGTCTGAAGTGCGGATGGGAGGGAGCTTACCTGCCGCCAGTCCCCCACCGCCAAGCCAGAGCTCTTGACCCAGTTGACTCGGGCGGAGGAGGCTGCCGAATAGATGGCCTGGCAAGCCTCACCCGTGCCAAGTCGCCTGGGTCCTGGACCACAAGGAGCACGTCATCGGTGTACGCCGACAGAACCAGCCGCAGCTCCGGCTCCCGCAGCACCAAACCTGTCAACCTCCTTCGGAGGAGACAGAGGAAGGGTTCGATCACCAGAGCGTACAGCTGGCCCGAGAGGGGGCACCCCTGCCGTACTCCTCGCCTGAAGCTGACCGGTTCGGTCAGGGTCCAGTTGAGCCTAACCAGACACTCCGCGGAAGCGTACAGCACCTGCAGAAAACTCACAAACTAAGGTCTGAATCCAAATACCTGCAGCGTGCCCAGGAGGTATCCATGGTCCACTCTATTGAACGCCTTCTCCTGATCAAGAGACAGGAGGGCGAATGACAGACCATCTCTACACCTGAGTTCCAAAAGATCTCGGACTAGAAATAGGTTGTCAAAAATGCTGCGGCCTGGGACAGTGGAGGTCTGGTCTGGGTGGATCACATCCGCCATCACGGACCCTAGCCGCAGCGAGATTGCTTTCGCTTCAATTTTGTAGTCCGTGCTAAGGAGCGAGACGGGACGCCAGTTTCGTAAATTGCGGAGGTCCCCCTTCTTCGGCAACAAGGCGAGCACCGCTCGCCTGCATGAAAGAGGGAGGACCCAGCCCTGCAAAGACTCGGCCCAGACAGTGGCTAGGTCTGGGCCAAGGATGTCCCAGAACGCATGGTAGAACTCCACGGTCAGCCCGTCCATGCCCGGAGATTTATTGGTGGGGAAGCGACGGAGGGCTTCCGAGAACTCGGCCAGGGTGAGAGGCAGCTCTAGTCGGTCTCGGTCGCCCACGCTGACCGTGGGGAGTTCCTCCCAGAGCACCCTGCAAGCGCCAGGATCGGTCGGATCTGGGGAGAAAAGGCTTGCGTAGAGGTCACGGGTCCTCCCACACATCGCCACCGGCTCCGTGAGGGGGGTGCCGTCTTCTGCTAGAAGGCAGGTGGTGACGTGTTTCTTGGCCCCCCTCGTTTTCTCCAGGGCAGAGAAGTAACGGGAGCCGCGATCCATCTCCCAAAGGAGGCGGATGCGGGATTGAACAAAGGCACCTCAGGCCCGATGGTCCTCGAGGGCCCGGAGCTCCTCCCGCTTCTCCCGGCACGCTGCGCAGAGGAATGGGTCCTCGGGGCTGGCGGTCAGATGCCTCTCCATCTCTAAGACCTCCCGTTCCAACTGCTCTATCGTTGCATTTCTCCATTGGCTGGTGCCCCGGGTGTAGTCACGGCAGAAGAGCTTGGCGCGCACCTTCCCTAGATCCCACCATCGCCGTGCCGAGTGAAAGGCACGCCGCTGCTCTCGCCAGGCCAGCCAATACTACCGGAAGGAGGTCACGAAGCCCACATCCTCCAACAGGCTGTTGTTAAAGTGCCAATAGGCCGGCCCCAGCCTCTCTGCACGGAGGGAGGCTGTTATGGTGGCTAGATGATGGTCGGAAAATGGGGCCGGCCGAATGTTGAAGGAGTGGGCTTGTGAAAGATGGAAACGGGATAAATAAATACGGTCCAACCGAGAGTGGTGTGACCGATGGGCCTCCACCCGGACAAAGGTGAACGTGGAAGTGTCATCTGGGTGGTGGGCACGCCAGACGTCCACTAGGGAGTGATGTTCGACTATTTTTTGGAGAATGTTCGCAGCGGCTGGGCTCAGCTCAGCCCCTGAGTGGTCCCATTCCTCGAGGGTGGTGTTAAAGTCCCCTCCCAGGACTAGGCACTCATGAGAATCTAGGGTGCCGAGGAAGTCGGACACCCGCTGATAGAATTGTGGCCGTTTCGGGCTCGTTGTCGGGGCATGGATATTAACAAAGTTGACCACGAGCCCCTCCATACGGACTCGGAGATGCAGCAGGTGGCCCGGCACGGCCTCAGTGACCCCTAGCACCTCGGGCCGTAGGTTGGGGGAGAACAGGGTCGCCACTCCAGCTTGTCGAATCATGAAGTGGCTAAAGTAGACCCCGTCCCCCCACTCCAGCCGCCAGCTGTCCTCGGCGGTCGGATCCGTATGGGTCTCCTGCAGGAAAACCACAGAGTACCCCCCTTCCCGAAGGTAAGAGAGTACCTGGGACCTGCGGAGAGCCATTCTACAGCCCCTGGTATTCAAAGTTGCAATAATAAGAGGCGTCATGCGGAGGGCTGGGGGGGTGGGGGTTCCTTGTTGGCGGGGGTGTTCGCGGTCCCCGGCGGGTCGCGCAACAATCCGTGACCCATTCTGTAAGTGAGTAGATCGTCACGGAAGCTGTGGGCCTGCCCATAGGCTGCGGAGCCGTGCCTTCCTTTCCCTCTACCCTCCTTTATAAGGGCCCTTGTGGCCTGGAGGATTTGATCAAAGTCCCCCCATAGCTGGAGAGCTAGCTGTACCCTGTTGCGGGAGCCACGGATGTCTTCTAAAAACTCCCGCAATGCTTTTCGCAGCTCATGGGGGGGTGGGGTTGCGATTTCTGGGTTATTCCCTGGTGGGGCTCTTGGTGCAGCCTTGTGGTCCACTGAGGCAGGCAGGCAGGGTGCAGACCACCGATGGGGCATCTGACAGGCTAAAGTTATTAGGTCCGTCTCAAGCCTTGGGGTAGAAGGGGATGGTGGAGGGAAAATTGGAGCTCCTAATGGGTCGCGGCAGGAAAATGCAAAGGCTGCTTCTTGGGAGGAATCCGCAAAAAACAGGAAAGAAATAACCCCGGGGTGGCAATAGCATTGCAGGAGGAGGTGGATTGGGCAGGGATAGGGGTGGGGGCGGGGGCAGAGGCGAGGCTCTGGGCTTCGGGAGGCAAGCAGCTGAAAGGTGGTGCCTCCCGAGCAGATTTGAGGGTTGAGGGGTGGGGGAGGGTGCTCCCAGTGATGCTAGGCGCAGGCTCTGTGGTGAATTTGGCAGCCATGGCATCAGGTGGTGGACCGCCTTCTGTAGGGTGCCCGCCCAGGAAGGCGGTTAGGGGGAGGGAGCATGGGGAAAGGGGGACTGGGGTGAGGTTGCCCAGATCGAGGCCGGCCGGCAGTAGGTCATCCTCTCCCTGGGTGACTGGGGTCAAACCTAGGGCCTTGATCTCCTCATACATGGAGGAGAGGTCGCCTTCTGTCACCCCAGGGGTCTCCCCTCTGGCGCCCGCTTTGGCGGTTGCTTCGGGGTTCGCGGGGGGTTCAGGTGATATTCGGGCAGAAGGGGCTTCCTCAGGGGTCTCGGAGGAGAGGGTCTCCTGTGGAGGGGAGATCCTACTTTCCAATGCTATTGTGTCTTCCCCTCCCGACACCGGCAGATGGATCTTACTCGTGGGCATAGCGGAAGGCTCAGTGTCAGTGCCTCCCTTCTGGTCTTCCGTGGGGCCTCCGCATTGGATGGGTGCAGCGGAGCTTGAGCTTCTGCTTGCCTCGCTTTCCCTGGACTAGGGTCCAGCTCTACATAGCATCGTCTGGGAGCTGGTTAGCAGGGGTCGTATAGGGGGGTGGAGTCAATGGTTCAGGGGCTTGGGGGGGTAACGGTGAGGCAATATGGGGGGGGTTCTCCTTGGGGCGGGCCCTCTCCTATGCCCGGTAATATCTTTGCTGCACCCTCCTCCATAGGCTCTGCTGGATTGTTAACAGCAAGGGCGGGGCTCCCTCACTCGTCTGGGCGTTGTAGGGGAGGTGTCTCTTGGGCCCGGACGGGAGCAGCGGTGGATCGGGCAGAAGGAGAGGTGGTTTCAGGTGCCAGGCGGCCAGGGGCGTTGGCAACGACAAAGCCGATGTCCTGCTGGGTCTTGGGGATCTCGGGTGCCCCTCCCCGCTTTGCCAAGGGGCAGTCTCTTCGGACATGCCCCGCTGATCAGCAGAGGTAGCACCGGGCCTCTCCTGTGGAATAGTAGACCCGATAGCGGGCTCCTTTGTAGGGGACTAGGAAGGACCCCTCGAGCGCCTCTCCGTCACGCGCCGCCGCTGGCGGTAGAAGCTGCACTTGCCGGCGGAACGAAAGGACATGACGGAGGGTAGGGTCCTTGCAGCCCAACAGGAGGGGGCTGATGACAGAAATGGGTTTCCTGAGGGTGGAGAGAGCGAGTAACAGGGCAGCATTGGGTAGAAAAGGAGGGACGGAGGTCAGGTCTAGGCGGACGCCCAGGTCCTCTAGCGGTTCCAGGGGAACGAACACTGCCCCCCCCCCCACCACCAGGCCCTTCTCCACCGCCTCCTGGGAGGCAGCCTCCGATGCTAAGAAAAAGACGACCTTCCCGTACATTTTGGAGGCCGCCACAATAGCCATGGGTCCTACCACCCTTGCCAAAGCCTGCATGTATGTCTCCACATGGGGCGAGGCGAGCACCAGGAGGCAACAGATGCCGTGCTTCCTGGTCATGGTGGGAAAGGGGCCCCGGTCACTATTGATGGTAGCGGAGGCGGTGGGTGGGCGAGATGATGAGGCGGCAGGCTGGCGGGGGGACGCTCGCAGAGCTGGTGGAGGGAACAGCGGCGAGGGACACCATGGTCGATGACGAGGCCACAGCGGTGGGGGTAGCCCCTGCCATGGAGGGCCTGGTGGTTTTAGCGGGGCCCTTTCCCTTCTTCACACCCTGGCCTTTCCGGGCAACTGTGGGGGGGGGGGGGGCTCTCCTAGAATCTGGGGTGGGCGGTGGACGTTGCAGCGGCAGTAATCGCCCAGGTGCCTCCTGCTGCCGATGCCCCAGCGGGGGCAGTGGCAGGTGTTTTGGCAGCAGTGGTGGAGGGGGGCGCTTGGGGGTTCGGTAGGTGGGGGAGGGGCAGGTGAGGTTGTTAGAGGAGCCTCACCCCTCTCATGCCCTGCCATTATGAGCAGGGAGAGACGGGGAGACACCAGAAGGAGGAGGGGGGAGGGGGAAGCAGATTAACCACTCCTCCCTGCTGGTCTGCAGGCGGGGGGTGGGGTGCCAAATGGGTCGGACTGGACGGGGAAGGAAAACAGGAGTTGGGGTCCGGTTATAGGGGCAAACTGTGGGGTAAACAGTCCGGGGGGTGGGGGACGTGGACCCACGCACGTTTGTCCAAAGAGTCTCGTTTGGTCGGCTGTTGTGTTTGGTCCGAAAGGCAAAATTCAAAGTAAACAGCTGAATCCAAAGGCAGATGGCAAGTTGCCAGCAGGAACGGATGGCGGGGGGGCCGTGACGGTTGTAATAGTGTTGGGGGGGGGCACCGATGGATCGGGGGGCAGCTCAAGTAGATAAGAAGAAAAAAATAACTTGTCGGTTAATTACAGGTCCACAAACAAACAGCAAAACGGTTGGGTCTGGGGCGTCCACTCCCCTCCTCCGGGGAGCGGGTCGGCAGTCCTCCCCCCCTCCTCTGGGGGTTGCAGCTGAAGCAGTAGCAGTGTCCAAGGGCAGGCGTGGGGGGGCTGGCAGCAGGCTGGCAGCCGACCAGCACTCGAACGGCAGCAAAAAAAAAAAAAAAAAAAACGAAGAAAAAGCGTCTGGCCCGGTTGGGGGCGGGGGGAACTGAAGCGGGGTCAAAAAAGTAAGAAAAGCCAGGCCAGGGGGCTTTAGGAAAGAATAGAAAGCGAATAGAGTAGCAGCAAGCGACAGAGGTCCCTTTTCCCTGGGTAAGGGAACAGGAAAGGTTCCAGAACAATCAGGGACCTTCTGGAGACAATTAAGACAGACAGGCTGATTAGAACACCTGCAGCCAATCAAGAAGCTGCTAGAATCAATTAAGGCAGGCTAATCAGGGCACCAGGGTTTTTAAAAGGAGCTCACTTCAGTTTGTGGTACGCGTGTAAGGAGCTGAGAGTGAGAATGTATATTGTTGGAGGACTGAGGTGTACAAGCATTATCAGACACCAGGAGGAAGGTCCTTTGGTGAGGATAAAGAAGGTGTGGGGAGGAGGCCATGGGAAAGTAGCCCAGGGAGTTGTAGCTGTCGCACGGCTGTTCCTGGAGGCACTCTAGACAGCTGCATTCCACAGGGCCCTGGGCTGGAACCCAGAGTAGAGGGCGGGCCTGGGTTTCCCCCAAACCTCCCAACTCCTGATCAGACACAGGAGGAGTTGACCTGGACAGTGGGTTCATGAAAACGGCCAAACTAAGGGCTGCCGTGAAGCTAGAAGGCGAGCAAATCTGCCAATAAGCGCAAGACCCACCAAGGTAGAGGAGGAACTTTGTCACAATATGTATGATGCATTCTACTTGAGCAAGGATTAGATTACATGAATTACATCATTTACTGATCGGAGATCTTGAGGGCAGCATGGTGAGGTCCAGCAACTCCTCAGTTTGTTTGTAAAAATAAAGGACCTGATATTACAGTCCTTACTCACACTAGTAGTCCCACTGGGGTAATGTGAAATTAGCCACATAAGTAAATGTTGCAGGACTAGTATTTCTTATAGTATTACCCCCCTTTTCTCCCCACACACAAATACAATTCTTTGCATGTGCAATAGAATAGAGGAGCTACGCAACTGAAAAGATTTATTTCTGTCAATTGTGTTTAGAATATTACTCAAAACTAAACTGAACTGGTTTCAGAACTGGCAAAAATTTGGGTTTGGTTCATATGAACATTATTGCTATGGATGCAAAATGAAAAGATTCAAGAAAAAGATTACCTCAGGCCAGCAGGTTTATGAAACTAACTAAAATCTCCTGTCTCAGTTCCAGTGAATTTGAAGCTGAGGTTTTAGTTACAGATGAACCTGAAACTTAAAGCCATGTCAGGGACTCTCAAAACTCTTGGAATCAAAACTGCTGGAAAGGTTTGGTGTAAACTCATGCAAATGCCAAAAATGGGCTTTACACAGCTCCAGTTATAAAACCAGATCCTGCAAAGTACTCTGCTGCCCCTGTTGAAGTCAGTGAGGGAGTAGAGAGTCCTCGGTCCATGAAAATGGTGGTGTGAAAGCTAGCCTGGATTATTCTTCTCATCTCAAGAAAGATCACCGTAATTTGTGTCAGAAAAGCAACATGCATAGACCTGCTCAATACAGGAACTACAGGATATTCGTGGCTGAGCTATTAACTTGCTGGAAGCCCTTCACCCATTTATCTTACACCGGTTCCTAGAGAGATTCTTCCCTTCAGCATTATAGTGAAAATCTTTAGCAGAAAAAAAGCTCTGTCTAGAATTTTGTTCTTTAAAGAATCAGCCTTTTCTACTGACTTTTTTGGAAAGCTTCCAGAACGTTAATTCCAATAAGTTTCAGAAAAGAGGGAATTAGGACTGTTCTTTTCAGCTTTGAACAAATGGGCCAACTATTTTCTTCATTGCTAACAACTTCACACAGTGTCTCATTTAAAATCTAGTAATTTTTTGTTAATGTAAAAGTCCCTCATGAGCTCAGCAGCAGAGTCCACATGCAGAGGACAGTCAGGATGAGGCCCTAAAATTTCAAGAAACATTTACATTCACTAGATCAACAGCAACTTCTTTTAAAGGTGATCTGAGTCCAGAAAACATATATGCTAATGGTATGGTCACTGAAAACCAAGGCCAGTTATTAAACTATCAGGGCTGAAACGTAAGGTATCACATGCCTCTGGGAGTTGCACACACACAATAGTTAAGAGTTCTGCCCTTTGAAGGCCAGACTTGATTTTCTGTAATGGAGCCCACAACTTGTAACCTACTATGACACAGACATACCGATCTTTTCATTATTTCACAAAAGGGGATAGTGTGGTCTCTGCCAAAAGCAAAAAACTGTCTCATTGTCATGATGTTTATATGGGATTTTTGTATTGAGTGATATTTGTATGGGAAATCATTTTAGAGTTATGTAATATGTAGGACATGGGTTTCAAAACTGTTCAAGTGAAACTTGTCACCTGAGGCGAGGTGGGTCTCAGTACTAACTAAATTAACACTGAGAATGATGGACAATCTGTGGAGCCAAGCTGTATGTTTACTGTCTGGACGGCACAGGCTTGATGATTTACAAAGAAAAGAGGACCCCAAAACACATTTCTGAATTAGGGACCACCTGGGGTAAGAGACAATGAGTCTGTAGAAGAAATGAAGAAAGAACACAAGATTTCATTCATTATGGAGGATACATTCTTCCAGTGGGGTTGTCTCATGAAAGATGGATCCCAGCTTTCTGGATTGGACAAGCACAGTAAGAACTAACTATTGGGTGAGGAAAGTAACTTGTTCGTAAGAATAGCCATAGATCACATTTTGCTTTTACCTGTAGCCTTGTTTCCAAGCCGTTATACTTGCTTATTTGAATCTCTATCTCAAGCTCTTAAATAAACTTCAGTTTGGTTTTACTAAAGACACATCTAAGTGTTTTGTGCTAAGGCGAGTGTTGAACTGAGGCAAAGCCAGTGAAGTGGAGTGCACTGCTTCCGCAGGCAGTGGATCAGTGTGTATTGCATGTGTCCAGGAGATAAGGACCTGTGCACTCAAGAGTAACAAAGGGGAATGTGTAAATTGCTAGCCTGCACTGAGAGAGCACGTTGTTGGGGAGGGTTTCCCTTCATGGGCATAGACAAGGCTTTCTACCACTGTAAGCAGGTGGTAGTGATGCACCCTGGACACCTCCATTAAAAGTCACACCTATTCGTAAAGTGTGTTAGTATCCCCAACATTTTATGAAATCAGAAGAAGGGGAAATTGTGGCCAGTTACAGAACTATCAACCCCACCCACATGCTTATACTCTCAGTATCTTGTTTAATATGGCTTGTTAAAAACTCTTCAGCTAGGGAAAAATATTAGCACGTTCTGAAAAGTACGTTATTAGTCCCATTATAAAGATGCAGATATCTGTTCCCATGGTACAATGAAAGTTAAAGAAAACACTGTTTAGAAGCTATAGATAACACTTTATTTCCCTTTTTAACAGAACTGAGAGAATCAGTGACATACTTCATATTGTTTCAAGGGTTTAGATGAACAAATTAACGTTAAAGTGTAAGTGCAGTATAAGCGTGGAGAAATGGCTTTATTCAAGGATGCTCTGAAACCAGTGATGGTCTGAAAGTAAATTACAAATTCTCCCTGCCCATGTTTCCTAAATAGTCCAGTAAAATAAAAATCAGTCCATCAGTTATGTCTGAACACACTGGAGACATAATAGAATGTGCTGCACTGGAGAGACTTGCAGCTCCAGTCCTTTGCTTAATACAGATTACAAATAACTTCCTGTGGCATATGGAAAGAATTTGTGACGGAATGTTGTTTAAAAATCTAGGCCTTGTATCTGTTCCACTAGGTTCCTTTCTGGGAGGCACTGCACTGTGAAAGTACACAGTATCCTTTTGTCCTAAATTAATTCACAAGAGTGCACAAGATATCCTTAAGTGAGAGTGTGTGAACATTTTTGTTGTGTTCTCCAGATATCTTAAGGTTCTTGTAGAAAGGATGCATTATCACTGTTCTGCATTTTTTTTCCATAGATATACAATTTTAATTCTTAAAATAAAAGTTGATTTTTACAAAATATAAAGCACAACAATGCCCCTAGCAGTGTGCCACATAGAAAAATGTTCACTTTCCATTGAGAAGAGCATCTTGTGCTAATCCTCAGAAAGCATTCATCCAAGGTCAGATTTTTGGCCTTGCTTTAGTCATGTTGCCCCCCATGTCTGGAGAATTCTCCTCACCCCCATCTGATCATGGCAGTTTTATGGTTCCCTTGCACCAACAGAGTGGCACAAAATGACTGTACTGAAATGAGGATCTTGCCCAATGTGGCTAGGTAATCAACCCTAGAGGTCATTGGGCCTGTGTTGATAGGAAGGCAGTGCGATTTTCTGACCAATTACAGACGAAAGTGGGCATTATTTGCTATTGTGGAGTCCTAAAGGACCCCAAAGCTATGTATCACTTTGAAGTCAGATGCCCACATCCGGGGAATGTTACAAAGGCAAGTTCTTAGAAGTGCTTTCCTCTCCTTACCTACCTCAGTCAGTCTTGCCTGGATTCCGTTTTAGCCCGCTGCTTTTCATATAGGTGCTAGGCATTAAGGAAGCTGGTGGTTGGTGCTGTTTCTCTTTGGTGTAAGAAAGATATGGAGTTGGGTGTCATCTGTAGGCTGAATTGTCAGCAAAATATGTTGTCTCATTAGTTCTTTTGCAGCTCCATGAATATCTGAGCAGAAAAATAATATCAACACGTGTACTTACAGCTTTAATGTTGTTTTTTTTTTTGGTGGGGTGCATGAATTATGCCCCCTGTAGGACTTTTAAAATGTCTTCCTCCAAATTCTGAAGTCACTTACCCGAGGCAGCAAGTTCTTGGCAGATTTGTTCTAACTGATTAGTTCACATGACATTAGCTGAAGCTTTTAAAAAGCAATATTTGTTTCCCTATGAAACTAGTAAACTATATTTTTTGCTTTTCCCTGGATTAAAAAAATATTCAGATATTGGCTGTCACCCAGAGACTGTGACAACAGATCAAAGCTAGGCCCATGGCCGACATTTCAAGTCAACACATAGTCATTGTATTTTAAATGTGGGTCAATTTGTAACTTGAAGTAAATGATAAAGAGAAATGAACTAATATGCAAAATAGCAAGATCTCAGTTTGAGATGTTTCAGGACTGATTATGTCTTTAGTTCAACAAGATATTTAAGCACAAGCCGAAGGTTAAGTACATTAGTAGTACAGCTGGGTAAAACTTTTCAGATGGAACGTCTCTGTTCACTAGAACTACCTAGATGGGCACAAATTCATCAAATTATCTGGCTAAGAACAAATCAGTCTTTGTTGTACCATCTTTGAAATGAACCATTTTGACTTTTCAATTCAAAATAACTTTAAAACGTAAGTAAAATTAAATAAACTTCAAATGAAGCCATACCTTACGGAAAAACTTGCTTTGGATAAACCTGAAACAATTTTTTTTCAGGTTGGTCACTGAATTGGAAAAATCATACATACAGCTCTAATTAGTAGTCTACATGTTTGTGAGGTGTTCAGTTACTATGATGATAACAGCCATACCATATAGACACATTTCTGCCTGTTGTATGAGGCAAATTTTTCCTCACTGAAACAAACAAACCCTGTTCTGTACATCCGAGGCTAATGCTTGACAAAAGAGATCAGTCTTGTGCTAAACTTCACACAACTCAGCCTCCGTTAGATCAGTTTAAGACCGAATTTAGCACAAATTCCCCAGCTCAATTCAAAGAACCATGGAAATGTAAGTCTGAAAGGGACCTTGAAAGGTCATCAGGCCTAGCCCACTCTGCTGAGGCAGGACCAAATAAAGCTAGACCATCCCTGACAGGTGTTTGTCTAACCTGTTCTTAGAAATCTCCAATGATGGGGATTCCACAACCTCCCTTGGACGTCTCTGCCAGTGTTTAACAATCTTTTATAGTTAGAAATTTTTTCAAATATGTAACCTAAAGTCTCCCTTGCTGTAATTTAAGCAGGTTACTTCTTGTCTTACCTTCAGTGGACATGCAGAACAATTGATCCCTCTCCTCTTTATAGCACTCCTTAGTCTATTTGAAGATTGTCTTTAAGACTTCTTCTCTCAAGACTAAACATGCCCAGGTTTTTTTACCTTTTCTCAAAGTTCAGGTTTTCTAAACTTTTTATCATTTTTATTGTTCACCTCTGGCCTCTCTCCAGTTGGTCAACATCTTCCCTAAAGTATGACACCCAGTGGACACAGTACTCCAGCCGAGGCCTTGCCAGTGGCAAGTAGAGCGAGATAGTTATCTCCTGTATCTTGCATGTGACACTTCCATTAATACAACCCAGAATATTTGCCTTTTTCACAACTGCATCACACTGTTGATTCACTCAATTTGTGCTCCACTATAATCCCCTTTATCTGTTTCAGCATTACTATCACCTAGTCAATTATTCCCCATTTTGTAGTTGTGCATTTGATTTTTCCTTCCTAAGTGCAGTACTTTGCATTTAATTTGTATTTAATTTCATCTTGTTTGTTTCAGATCAATTTTCCAATTCCAAAGGTCCTTTTTAATCCTGTCCTCCAAAGTGTTTGCCTCCCAACTTGGTGTCATCCAATTACCAAAAAATACCAGCATCTTTAAAAAAATAAAAAATAAAAATAAATAAATAAAAAAGCTGTGCCATCCACACATTTTAAAAACATATTCTCCATTCCATTATCTAAATCATTAATGAAAATATTGAATGGCACTGGACCCAAGATAGACTCCTAAAGGACACTACACGATATGCCCTCCCAGTTTGACAGCACACCATTGATAACTACACTTACAGTACCGTCTCTCAATCAGTTGTTTGCACCCATGTTATAGTAACTTGCCTAGTTTTCTTATGAGATTGTCATGTGGGGCTGTATTAAATTCATCTGCCATGGTGGGTCACAGGAAGAAAAGGCAAAATCTCAGACACACACACAGTTTAGGAGACCAAAGTCAACACCCCAACACCCCCAAACTGTATCTAGAAGCAGGTGGTGAACCACTACAGTCATTGATGAACTGGTGTAATGTGGCCCTGCCTGACAAGCAGTTGCATCTGTTCTAGTTTTATTATATCATTTTGTTCCCCTTCTCAAGCCCTTTCCTGGCTTTCTGAAGTTCATGCATGAAGAGACATTAAGGCTCTAAGGCTCTGCCCCTGTCTGCATCTCATTTCATTCACCCCATGCACAGTCACAAACTTCAGTCTCAGTGTTCTGAAATTAGGTCATGAAAGGAAGATACTGTAATGATTAGTGTAGACAGCACCTCCACCAACAGATGGTGCTATATCTTTGTTATCTTGTTTGTTATATTGTTGTGGTTCTGACCTGGGAGGTAGGACTAGCAGGAAATTAAGTGTTCCAATAAATTATTATTCTATAAGTGAGTATTACAATAGTTTTAGGTAACAGGTTTTAGCAGAGTTTCTTGCAACACTTTGTGTTAGAAAGTCTCTGTAGACTCAATGATGAAAAGAGAGTGCAAGGTTCTTCCCAGCATTGCTGAAACAGGAGTAACTAACAGGTATTTTTATTGGGCTACAGAATAGCCTGCTGCAGAAAACCCACACAGGAGAGCTTGTGACATGGGGATTTCCATAGACCTGATTAACCCCAGGATCATCACCATTGGTATAATTTATTATTGTTTATTATTTGTACTCTGGTAGTACCCAGAGGCCCCAAACAGGTACAGCACTGTCTGAACACAAAAATATACATGGTCCCTGCCATGAAGAGTCTAAAAACACATTCATTTTGTTTTATGACTTTCCACTTGTGGAATTTGCAAGGAATCACGTTTGATAGGCCAACCCCTTCTTTCCAGATAGGCCAACCCCTATCTGGAAAGAGGGTCATGTCTTCCAACCCCACAAGTATTACAAGATCTCTGGTGACAGCTGGAAGGGCTGGTACATCCACATGTAAATCCCACCTATGTTATTTCTTGAGGCCCTCTTCCCAACAGCCATTCTGCCAGTGCCGCCTCCTCCCCAGACAGAAGCCAATGAGGATTAATATTTTTAGGGTCAGTAGTAAATCCCCTTAAGGCATTTCCATGCTGGGCTCCCCAATAACAGTGCTGTATAGTAGCACTGGACCCCAGAAATTCTGCCTTCTTACTCTAAACCATGCACCTTGAATCTACAGAACCTTACTGTGTAGTGGTCACTTGGCCAGGCTTCCATGAGTTTAGATGTTGAGGTGGAAAAGGGAATGCCACCTCACTGGCTTCTTCTGACACAATTTAGGACATATAGGAATGTAGAAATTGTCTCATTGGACCACAGCCGCATTCCATCTGATTGAGTATCTGGTCTCTTGACAGTGGCCAGCACTAAATACTTCAGATGAGAGTACAAGAAATCCCGCTTTTGGCAGATGTGGGAAAATCTATCCCCCATGAAAGTCCCATCCTAATCCCGAATATTTAGACATTGGCTTAAACTCTGAAATATGAGACTTTACCTCTCTTACAATACTCTTTTTGTTAGCATGCTCTCTCATATGGTCCTGTATCCCTTTGCACAGAGTGATTTGTAATTTAAACTCACACAGAATATTTTTAACAAGCATTTGCGTTTGCTTAGATATTCTGGAATTCGCTTGAAAGGACTTTATGCTGTATGTGCAGCAGTAAAGTGATACCTATATGATGGTGATAATCTTCACCAGAACGTTGAGAAGTGTCTTGCATTATGTTAATTTTTTCTATTTAATACAATAGGATCATTCATGTCATTTATTTGTGTTTGTTTTTTAAAAATATGATCTAC
Source organism: Eretmochelys imbricata (assembly GCF_965152235.1). Lineage (NCBI taxonomy): Eukaryota > Metazoa > Chordata > Testudines > Cheloniidae > Eretmochelys > Eretmochelys imbricata. The sequence continues at coordinate 27,023,461 of NC_135583.1, forward strand.
AAAGAAAAAAAGTTGTCCCTTTATGCCTTTTTAGAAAGGTAGCCTGAAAGTTCATTTAAAAGAAAGGTGTCCTCCCCACAATCCCCTGCCCTTTTTTGGCATTAGAAATTCAAGTCTTATCTAGCCTGAAAAGCTTTATAACAAGTGGAAGGAATAAAATAATGGCATTACACAAATCAAGAGACTGAAAGCGGAGCCGATGAGAGAGGGATGGAGAGATTTTTAGTCAGGCTGTTCAAAACTTCAGTAATTAATAAACAATTTGATAAGTGGCATCTTTCTTAAAGACTAAACTCCTTTACTCCTTCAGTTACAGTGCACAAGAATACCAGACACATGCCGTGAGACACCCAAGAAGACTTCTAGCAAAATCAGAGAGGAAAAGACATGGCATTCCTGATATTTGTAATGAAATAATGAGAAAGAAACATTGTGGGAGAACAAAAGCTTTAAAGACTTCTTTAAAAATTATGAGGAAGCAAAAAAGGGCACATGCCCCATTTAAAAGTAGTCTTCACAGACTTTTTAATATAGGTATTACTATTATTTGTATTGTATTGTGCATTGATCCAATCCTGGGTCAGGACCCCAGAGCAATAGGTGGTGTACAAACAGAACAAAATGATGATCCCTACCCCACAGATTTTATAGTCTAAGTATCAGCTTTGTCTGTATGTTGCTGCCATGGCTTTTGGGGTATCCTAACACAATGAGATATTCAAAATGTCATTGCTATTTGGGCATTCAATCTAATAGCAGCAGGGATACTCTGACTGTAAGACTTTTCTTGTCAACATGAACATAATGAATTTGAGAAATTTTAGTATTCTTTTGTTCATCAAAAGTTTGCCAAAAGATATAATTCTGATGGGTTTCCCCCCTTTAAGGTGCCACCTGATGTACTAGGATACCACTGAGCCCACCCGTTCTGCCAGCCTGGCCCCCTTTACCCTGTCTTGTTAAGCCAGGCTCTTCAGCCTCCTCTAGTACACACACACAGGCAGGGCTCCACCCAGCTTCAGAAAGACATAAACACTGTGATCAGCTCTGGGAAGACTCATTTTAAGGGACTTGCCCCAGCACTCAGGTTCCCACCTTCTTTGGAGTGAATACCCAAAGGTATATTGTCTTGTACTGTATAGAAAAATCTGCACAGCACAAGCTCATAAAAATTTCTCTCTCAATGTGAAGGGAGATATGTACAGTTTCCTGTCTCCCCCAGATATGGATTATACAAACTGAGTTATCTTATAAACAAGAAATAAGTTTATTAACTACAAGACAGATTAAGTGATTATAAAGGATACCAAACCGAACAAAGCAGATTACTAAGCAAATAAAACAAAACATGCAAACTAAGCTTGATTCACAAAAGAAACTGGTTACAAAATGTAATTTCTCACCCTAAATGTTGAATTAGGCAGGATACAGTTTCTGTAGTTTACAGTTCCAGTTATCTCTTCTTATATACTGGACCCCTGCCTCAGTCTGGACTCACCCCTGCCTTTCCTCTCAGGTGCTTTCAGCAGTCTTTCTTCTTAGGTAGGCAATGGAGGAGAGTCCCTCCACAGCCTTAAAAAGGATTTACGTAAGGCGTGAAACCTTTGTTTGATCACCATCCCCCTACAGAGAAAAGGTACCAGCAGTGTCTAAGGTGGTATTTTCTATCAGGTGATCTTATCACCTGACCTGGTAATGTCACAGCTATATCCCAGGATGCCTCTCAGGAAGGAGAGAGATTAGTATCTTCACAGTCTTATTGTTTCTTCCTAACGGCCCATTAAGGCTGTGATGGTCGGTTGTCTGGTGGGTGTCTCACAAATACATACACAGTTGTAATTGTTACATAGTTAATATTCCTAAATTTAGATACAGAAATGATACATGCCTACAAACAGGATAATCACATTCAGTAAATCATAACCTTCCCAATGATACCTTACATGAGCCATCTTGCAGAAAGTATATCTTAGTTATTCCATATTCATCTCATAACCATATTTCTATGGAGAGTATGGGGTGTAACATCACAATAATTACTTACGATTGCTTATGTTCTGTTAAATGGAAATAACCTGCAGAAGAAAGATGTGCTTGGAGAATCAACATGAAAAGTGAAAATTCCTTCCAGTTCTCTAGAAGAGATGTCTGGAGACAGTCTAGCTGTTTTCTTCTCCTCACTGAAAACAATCTCTTACTTTGGAATCCTCTGAGACTTTTCCATTATGACAGCTCTATAAACAAACCAACTTTCAGACCCCCTACCCCTTTTCCTCACAAGAGCCCAGAATATCAGGTGATGACTAAACAAAGACTGACTGAAGATCAATGAAAACTCATCTGGTAAAACTCCAGATGGCACAACCCTGTCTTTCTAGGGAGAGCCCTTTTTTTTTTTTAATAAAACTGAAGGACATATAAATAAATCCAATAAGCTGAAGCTTCAGATGTAAAAAGAATCCAAACATTTGTTTAGCAGGAACATCATTAAAATAAATGAAAACTACGGTGTTTTCTTTATTTAATACAGTGTTGAGAAATAAGGATATAGGATATTTGCACGATGCAAAAGCTAATATACTATACACACTGATCTGAAATTGCTACTTTCTTTGGCTTCTTTTCTCTATTTGTGATAGACTACTGAAACCTACTGTTATACAGTTGTTCTTTTCCTATGCATCTTTTCAGTGTAGTCAAGATGTTGTTCTTAGTGTTAAATAAGGTCCTGATTCAAAGCCTGTTGGAGTCCATAGAAAGACTTCTCTTGATTCAATGCACATGTACTTATACATGTATAATAGAAAAACCCCCAAAAAGATTCCTTTGAAAATGTATATTGCATTTTAGAATAAAGAAATGAAACTAAATTTGAAATCTACCAATATTTGTCTTTGAACTTGAAAGTGCCTTTCCCACCCACCTTCAGTCCTCCACTGCGCTCAGCTCCTAGGTTCAAGCACTGACCTCCATTGGCTTGCACCTCCCATAGTTATTTACACTTATGCAAAGCAGGTGCAAAATGGTACCATATCACAAATCTCTTGCATGGTAATGGCATTTTAAACTTTCTACTCACTTTGCAGAGATAAATGAGTACACAAGGTGCAAGGCAATAGTGAATCAGGCCACTAACATGGAGAGGATCCCTATAAACTGTAAGTAATTCAGAGTTTCATGCTTTCTCTGCTCAGATATTTAGGAGGAAAGCATGTGAACACAATGTTGTATTCTTTAGCTCTTTAAGAATAAGAGAGCTTATTTCAAGAACCAGATTGTTGCACTACATAAAATACTGGGAAATGAAAGCTTTGGAGGGGAGTTGTTTAGAAAGGTGACCATGCCAAAAGCAGGAGAGTGGGGGGAACAGGTATAGAATGGTAAATATGAACTGTGTTACTGTGAATAAAAAAGTAAAGAGAAGCCATTGTACAGAAAGGATGGGAGACCGTGCACTGAAAATTGTCTGCAAGGTTTTGGTGCTGTGAGGGATTTCAAATATGGGTGAAGGGTGCAGTAGGTTTGAGGAGTTGATTGGATGTAGGAGCCCTGTTTCTATTCACTGGCAGGCAAATGGTTAACACAGACCCACCTTTTTTTTGCACAGGTGCTCAGCAGAGGATAAGGAGGCAGGGCTGGAGATTGCTGCTCAGGCAGTTCCTTATGAAGAAAGTAGTACTCAAAAACCATGGCTGTTTGGGAAACTGGAGATGGTTGCTTTGAAGGAGCAGTTGCTACAGGGGGAAGCAAGAAGCCCAGGGTGAGTGTTTGCTCTTATTTTCTAACCATTTGAGATCAGTTTGGTTTGTTGCTTCTGGTGTAAATATTGCTTTCTGGAGATAAAAAGTAATGTGGGCAGCTTGAAAAGTAATATCTGTGGGGTTCTTTGTGACTCCACCTGCTCACAAGGGGCAATGAGGGAACCTCCCTTCTATTTGTTAGACTAGGAAATAATGATTGGCACTGTTAATTTCAGTAGAATAAATCAATACAGGCTCATTATTGTGCTGCAACAGCTGTTGATGAGGATTTAGTGGAAAAGGCCAGGTAGGCTTTGGATGAAACTGAGAAAGGAGAAAATGCAGGAGCTAGAAAAGCAGTAGAATTATCATAATCATGAATGGTTATGTGGTTACAGTATTTGCAAGTGACTTTGTGCTGAGTTTTTGATCCATTTGGCCAACATGAAGAACTGATGAAAGCAGAAATAGGTACAAAGTTTTTTTGAGGGGGGAAAAATTAGTAAGTGATCAGAACCTTTAATTACATGAACCCAAACTGAGTCATAAAAGTGGGACTGGTTAAATCAAAAACCTTTTGAGATCAGTGACCTGGTGCAGGAAGAAGTGAAGGTGAAGGGCAGAGTGGCTTTTTTGTGGTCACATCTGTGACTTTCCCAAAATGTGTGTGAATGACCATCACAAAAACATCGGTGCATGTTCTCTGAGAGATGCTCTGCTAGCAGCATTCTTATGAGTAATTTGCATAGCAAAGAGTCCTATAAGCTGAAAGCAGAAAAATGCGTCCTGGCCAGCTGAGCACTCTGCAAAGTGTGTGTGTCAAGGCAGGCTGTAGGGTACTGAGCATCCATGTGTGACATCCAGGCTGTGGTTGTAGGCAAGCTGCATTTTCAAGATGTGGTAGTCTTTGCAATTCTTGTGTCTTGACTTTATGAAGAGCCACAGTTTTCTATACATACACTGTGTACAAAATGGCATTATTTTGGAAGGAGCAAGATTGTCAAAGAAGCTAACTTTCACTTCTTGTTTCTGTGGGAGCACTTTTGAGCGGTGAATGGGCTTATCATATTAGAAAGCCACTACATTCAGGATGGTTAGGCCTTGTAAATGACACTTGTCCATCTGGTTCTTCTTTCATTTTCTCTGATGCCTGAAAAGATCTTGCAGTAGACTATAAAGTAACTTGATGAGTACCTTGAGAGACTTCCTTTAATTTTATTTCTGTTGCCTGCAAATGTTCACAGCAATTTTCAATAGCTCTTTATTAAGCCAGTAGAGAAGAAAGTATTTGAACTTCCTTTAATTTTATTTGAGTTTTACTTGGTCTCTTTATTACTCTGTGAAGTGCTTAGCTCATTTGAATCCCATGTTTTAAAAGTTGTCTTTAATTTTGGGTGCCTCTGTGTTGGGGTGTCCCACTTTAGACAATTGGGTAGCCCAGATACCTAACACTAGGGGCTACTTTTGAAAGCATCAGCCTTTATAATTAATAAATTGTTGGTTGTAAAGATCCGATTTGAGTCCATTGAAATCCGTAGCAAAATTCCCCTGAGCCTCTTTGGTAACAGGATTTGACGCTTAATCCCTCAGATGACATTTGAACGATCAGTACCTGTAATATCTCCTTACCTCACGCATCTTTCCTACAAGATTTAAAATTAGGGTCAGGAGATCTTACAATCTCACTTTTTTTAGACTACCACCTACTTGGAAACTGTTATCCACTTAGCCGTACTTTGAGGGAAAAAATGCCTTTGTTCTGTGTATCCAAGAACTTATGATTGCCATCAGTATAGCATCTGAGTTCCTGAGTTTGAGTAAGGTTTCTAATTTATTAGTGACTCTAGTTCATAGGTGATGTGGTTAAACATTGTAGTATAATATGAATTCTTCCTTTTACTAAATAAAGAGCTCTTCAGCAGTACACATGATTTATAAAGCTCTGTACATCTTCCTTGCCATCCAGGTACGTGCAGTGTATTGTGCTATTCTGCCTTAATGGGGGTGGGAGTGCAGGTAAACTATCTGAGTGGAAAACAAATATGAGAACATAAGTTATAAATGTGGTGTATTTGTTCTAGAAGAATGCCTAAAAACCTCTTAAATCATTAGAGACACAGGGTGGGTGAGGTAATATCTTTAATGTTTCTCTCACCAACAGAAGTTGATCCAATAAATCTTAAGTCATTAGGTAGACAAAGCTTCTAGATCTCACTCTGGTTTGCAGCAGAACTCTACTGAAACTGGCATGCCACTTTTTGTGGTTAGGCACAGTGCCATGATAGCACATGTACACGAGTGTCAGTCGCAGAAGGAGCTGCGGTATGCCCCAAGGTCAAGATTTCCATCCACAACTTTAAATACAAGGTTCCATAATCTGCTTCAACATCTATAGTGAGGGGGATTTGCCATTCCTACTCAAGGATGGATGAAGTCTGGAAATTGAATAATATTTTCCATTACCAGTTAATGCTGGAGAAATATTCACCAGGGAGTGGAGACCTCTTCGCTCCCTCTCTCCATCGTCTTGCTGCAGGAGGATTTATATAGAACTTGGTGTGAAACGGTTCATTGAGATAGTTACTTATACATAATGAAGCTGATGGGGTGTAAAGAAAACAAATGCAGTGTTCCTGCAGTGCAGGGGCCATAGTGATTTGTGATATGATTTTGTTTTAGTTTTTTTGTGAGCTTATAAACAGGTAGAAAATAATGACTGAAAAAAGAGGTGCATATTAATCATCCAGTTCAAGGTATTGTGTGTATTCCACACCATACACATTGCTCCTGGCTTACAAACAGTGTTGGTCAGGCTTTGAAATGTGTTCAAAATATTCTTCAAATTATGGAGCATTCTGAGGGGAAATTATTTTTTTCCCTTTGGGATTGACTAACACAGAAAGGCTGACCTTGTAGACTCTCTCAAATGAGGGGAAAATACTTCCCGTGCTCTTGTGTTTAAAAACTAACGGAGAAATCTTACTGAACCAAATTTGCATTATTTTGTTATTCACTATGTTATAGTAGTATCTGGGGACCAACTCAGATTTGGTGCCTTGTTGTGCTAGGTACTGTACAAACCTAAAATAAGAGAGAGTTCCTGTCCTGCTAGGATAACCAGACAGCAATGTGAAAAATCTGGATGGGGGTGGGGTGGTAATAGGAGCCTATATAAGAAAAAGACCCAAAAATCGGGACTGTCCCTATAAAATCGGGACATCTGGTCACCCTATGTCCTGAAGAGCTTGCGGTCTAAACTGACAAAACAGGGAAAGGGGTATAACACACAAGCAAAGTGATAGCATGGCATTTGCAAACTATTTCCATAGGTTTCATTTTTTTTGGTCAAGTTTTCTGGGAGGGGATTAATGGGGACTCAGGAAGGGAGAGGGGGAAAGGGGACAAGATGCAGGGGGAGGAGGGAGTGACTGAAGGAGAAAGGTGTGGACTGAAGCCAAACTGAAGAGAGTACGGGAGGAACAAAAAGAGAATTTAATAGGAATCTCCTTTTCAGGAATTGGCTAGTGCTCTGTGGTCAGGGGCCCCATGCATTCTTTGGAACCGTGGGACCAAATTACATGGCACTATTGATTTATTCTACTGCTCCCCCCCCCCCCCACACACACACATTCAGCTATGACTCAGAGTTAAAAGTGCTCATGGATGTCAATTCATCAATGATAATCACTGTCTGAACTTATTATTGAAGATGAAGGTTTTTTTATTGTGTTTTTCCATTGTGCTCCCTTCCATTGGCCTGCTCTGTTGAAAATGGGGAGTTTCAGCCCCAACAAAAGATAAGGTGTGAATTGAACCCTTGTCTACTGTTACTACGTTAAAGAGTGAAGTGCAGTACGGAGTTTTATGTCAAGTTATCACTGGCTTACTCCCATTGTAACAATCGCTATTATCTCTTTCATTAAAGATCCAGAAAAAGGCAGGGGGAGATTGAAGTATTTGAAATAGAAAGTATTAAGTAAGACTTTCATGGGTACAAATCCCAACATTTCAGACCATAAACCAAATGCAAGAAACTTTTCATATGGGAGGGTTAGTCCATAACTATTTACTACATGTAAATTCATACAGCATTTCTTGCTCCTTCCTCCAAAGTATTGGGTCACCTAGAGATGGGACACTACTTAGTGTGCCACTGGTCTGATTTCTTGTGCAAATTCCTATGCAGGCCATGTGGCTTTGTACAAACCACTTAACCTTTCTGTGCCTCAGTTTACCCATCTGCAAAATGGGCCACCCCACCATTGGTTCTGTTAATCTTGAGGCTTTCTGTAGCCCTGGGTTATGTCAGAAGATTTAGCCTTAACTGAGAGATGATCATGCTACTAAATCCCAGATGGATTTTTAATCATTGCTACTGTACATTTGAGGGCATTGTTGTATGGAGAATGGAAATACATTAGGAAAAGGCTTTAAGAGGTCAGTAATGCATTGCCATTCTAGAGAATTACATTCTATGTTTCTAGCTATTTGGCTTATGATGATAAAACTAAATTTTGAAGTAGCTTTTTATTTCTGCCACTTAGAGAGCAGCTTATCCCATGAGTGAATATTTTTTCCCAATAAGATTGATTTTTATTTTTTTTTTGAACTTCTGCATTTTTTTTTAAAATGCAATGTAATTAAGTTGAAACATGATCTAATAAAAAATGGCAGGGTTAGGAAAATACCAAATTCATCCCTGATTTAAGTGGATGCAACTCCCAGGGAGGCTAGTAGGCCTAATTTAGCTGATAGGAAGTGTTGTAAATTGCAGTTGGGATGTATCTAGTAAAAGAGCATAGCCTGCACTAGTCTGGCATTGAGTCAATATGCCAAAGAGTGCAACCTACATGTGCCAAGGAAGAAGAAGTAGAGGATGGATAGCAGGAACAGCATTTATAGTAAGAGAAAGGAACAAGATAAATTGGTGGTGGTGTGGGCAATACTTAATCCTGCATTAGTGACAAATTTCAGATTTGACCTACCCTGACTCTCCCCAGCCACAAAGAAGCCCTTTACATCACTGAGAAGTAGAGATTCTCCCCTTTCTAATGAGAGATGCAGCACATCTGTCCTTGGGGAAAACACCCAAGTTCTCTGACTTTAAAATGCCACAATTGTAATATATAGAAATATTGTGGACTTGACATTGTTTAATTTTTCTGGCTCTCTGAGGCCGGTCAAGTTGGACAGATGGTGGCGAAGGGAGACAAAAAGTTTTGTTTAAAAACTCTCAGATGTTTATATGTGCTATATACGGGGCATATGGAGAACACATGGTAGTGTGGTATAAAGATGTATATAAGCAATTGTTTGGGAGGAGCTGCATAATTGCCTACCGAGAAGCAGCCAGAATAGGAATGTGGGTATCTGTGGATAAATTTTCAAATTTAGCTTAATTCAGTTAGACTCCTAAATCTACAAGTTTAGGCACCCAGATTTGAAAACTGTGGCCTATCCTTGCCTATGAACATGTTTATATCTAATGGATATAAATTATGGGAGGAGTACTGTGATTTCGTGGTAAATCACTTAGGTCTCCTAGCGGTGATTCTTAGTGCAGGAAACCAATTGTTATACTACGCTACATAAGAGGTGTGGCATGACTTTGTTTGGACAGTGAAAACAAAGCATGGTTGATTGTTAGCAGCAAGCCTTCAAATCCTTTCCTTTTTATTTAAAAAAAAATGCACACGTAAATTATGATACAGTCTAAAGGACCTGAAATGCTTTGCAAAAAAAAGTAATACGAGACTGTTGTGAGACCGTGTGATCCATATTCCACATACAAGGGAAATTAGGCTCAGAGGGCATAATTCTATCCTTATGTGTGCTGGTGTGACTCCATTGACTTTGACAGAGTTACACTGGTGTAAAATCAAGTGTAACTTCGAACAGAACCAGGCACCAAGTGGTTTGTGTGACTTTCCCAACGTGACACACCAAGGCAGTTGCATAGCCAATGATAGAGCTCCAGTCTTCTGCCTCTTGGCCCTATGCATAGACCAAACATCCATTATCTATAATAGTGAACTAGTAAACATGTCGATTGCAAGCTAAATGTAATTAGTGTGGCTCAAATATCTGCTTATTGTTGTATGCCATCTCAAAATCTAGGCATTTCTGAAAAGCCATTGAATTTGGTTTTAATTACTAAGTTAGTTGCTGCCATGAATGACAATAAATGATTTATAAACCACACCAACTGAGACCAGTTTCAGAAGGATTTTTCCATACAAGTTCTTCAATGCTCTGGGGGAAAGAAAGGCATTAAAAATCAGAGTGGGACTACTACCAAAAGATTCTAATTAGAGCAACAGTTATATTGCACTTTCTGTAGCAGAAATATCTTGTGGCACCTTATGCAGCCAACAACTTGTATTCAGAACTGTGATAGTAATGCTATTGCAAATTAATTAAAAATATTTGGTTGCTCTGTGATACTGAGCTTTTACCATTGATCTGTGATACTGTGTATCAAATATAGCAAGAGGGAGAAAAACCATCTAAATTTCATGAGTGAAATATAATGCCACTTGCTGGAGAGGTATTATGTTTTTGAATTAAATTTTACTGAATATTACTGTTTCAGAACCGGCAAGAGATTTTTGTTAGTGAGACAGATTTAGGGTCACTGTCAACAGAGGGGCTGCAGTTTGCAGTTTTAAGGGTACATAAAACACAGGCTGTATTCCATAGCATGCACTACTAAACTGCAGACAACAGTAAAATTTCCCTGTTGCAGTATAAATATGCTATGAAAGTCGATTAACCAGTTTTATGTTATCTGAGCCTGCAATCCATCTGGATTCAAATTACAAAGATGAAAGCTGAGTTTTAGCCACAGCAAAATAATAAAAATCGAATAGACAAAGCAAAGAACTACAAATTGAAACTTGTAGCAAACCAAACTGGGCCTTCACTATGTATGATACCCCGCTTAATTTTTGTGGAATAACTGTCAGTCTCTAGCATGTAGGATTGAGAATGACAGCATTAAAGAAGAAAAGCCTATTTGATTTCCCCATAGGCATGTATAAAGTATGTTGTTGTCTTTACACATTCTAGGCCTGGGTTTGTGTTAGTGTTTATCTGAAGTGGTGGGAAGACAGATTCTAATCTCCAGGATGAGACAAAATAGGCCTGGGTGTAGAATATCTTTGGTTGACTATTCATAATGTTCTCCAAAGTGGGCCAAGATCATGAATCAAGTTCTTCATAAAGTTTTCTACCTATGATATACTTTTGGCTGTACTTTTCATGGTGCCATTGTATTTGTATTTTAATTTTGAACACCTTTATATACTACTGCAGCTTTACAATCCAACCTGATATTGTTGTCTGAAGTTTCGACATTATTAGTTTGCATCTTTTAAAACTGAATATTATGTCAGGAAACTCCATATTTTAAAGTCTCCTTTTAAACCCAAATACAAAAGGGGAGTGGGAAACAAGATTACATAAAACTGAATTTGTCTCTATCACCAGTGTTTTGAAAATGGGTACAAACAAATCCACAGGAACAGAGCCACACCATAAAACACAAAATACTTCTTTTTATAATTTATGTTGTATGGGTCTGATCCTGAAATCACACATGAACAATTTTGCCCACATGGGGCCTGAGTCAGCTCCCACTGGAGTCAATGGAGTCTTTGCATTGACTTGAGTGAGCTTTGGATCAAGCTCATGGGTAGTCCCACAGATTTACTTTACTTGTTTGTATGATAGGGCTTCAAAGCTGAACCTTGTAAGGCTATTTAGAAACACAGCTCTGTTACTGACTGAAAGTTTGGGGCTAACCCTGTCTTGAAATTTAAATATTCCATGAAACGCCAGATCTTGTCCAACACATTCAAGTGCATACATACCTTCTGTGGCACTGCTGGGAAGATAGTACACATCTTCTGCTTCCTGTCTTATACCTTAAACACAAAATCTCCTTTCTCTGCAATTCATGAGCCATATCTCTCTCTAGTTCAGTTGAGTGTGGCCTAAGACCCCCTAAATGAAACTTTCAGATGTCAGTCACCTTGATTTGATAAGAAATACCACCTCCTATCTCTGATTAGATAAATCTGCTTCCATGGTCCAGTTGCTCTCCTGATGCATATGCCTACCAGCCAAAGCTTCGCCTCTTCTGAGTAGCATGAGTTCTTCTTTTAATCAGTCAAATAGAATATTTCTTGGATTTGGGTTTTATCCTTAGTTCAGCAACACTTTCTTTGTAGCATGCCCTCTACTTACGGAAAACAGGCACAGCAACACAGTGAAAGTGCCAATTTGAAAAGAGCATTCTCTTTTATAGTGCAGAGTCATAATCATGAGTATTAGCAGAATCCCCTGTTATCTACATTTATTGCTGAACTGGCTGGTAAATAATATGCTCTTGATTTCTTCTTACTCTCTGAAATTAAGCCTATTTATTCAAGATTGTTAAGTAATTATAGCTGCATAATTCTACAAAATATGAAAATAAAATTGCTTCTAACCAGAGTTCATATATCGGTAGAAATGCAGATTTAACTCATGCCAGCAGGAGTTTTTCCAGGAAATTCCAAAGAAAAAGAGCTTGGTCTAAAAATATGAGAATGATTCTCTTTTCTCCCATAGTGACTCTGTGAGTATTAATGGAGAACTTTAAGCAGACCAGTTTTGCACTGAGAATATAAAATCCCTATTTTTTTTTTTTTAAAGATTGTCAGCACAATGCTGGTTCAGTTAAATTAAACACCCATTGTTACATGCTCGTGAAAATTGAAGTCCTAACAATGAGACTGTGTTAGACATTACACATCTCAAGGTCACAAACTGTGCATGTAGAAATAGAAAGATGCTATAATGATTTGTTATTATTAAACAGGCATCCTGATGGTTTTCCAACCAGAAGAATCTTAATAAAAAGTATTTACATAAAAGCTTCATTTTTACTTTGCTGTTTGTTATTTTACTAGACAAACTAAAAGTAATGCAGGCTTTGCAAGGCACACTAGAAATTGAATCTTGTATGCTTATTTAGGGAGAAAGCAGTTTGTATGTCTAGTTACTGAATCAGTGCTGTTTTATGCCTGAAAGAAGGGAAGTGAAGCTCTGATGGGGGTAAAAACTGTTTGCAGGTTGCTGTTTGTTTTTTATGGGAGTGGAAGACAAGATTACATATCACAAAGAAAAGGTATTTGCATCAAGGAAATTCTGATTCAAGTTTTAAAAACAAGCCAGTTGACACTAGCTATTATGCACATCATTATGCCATGCTATTGTAGTTATACAAAATGTTATTTCAAGAGTACTTAAAATGCACTGCGTGCTAATATTTCATTCAGGGGACAGGTTCTAAAGTGACTCTCTGAAACACGAATCTATGGAATTTCTTTTAAAAGAGAACATGTGTTTGCAACACTGTCTATAGCTTGTGAAGGGCGAAAAAAGACTATTTCCACTCCATGAAGACAAGACACAGATGTCTGGAAGGAAGTTCAAATAAACAAAGTGCTGGAGGTCCTGTTATCATTGCATCTTGCTGCTGCTGTTCTTGTATCCTTCCACTCCAAAGTTTGAGTCCAGGATATATGTCCTTGCAGAGAACACGAACTGCTAATTTCCATGTAAAATTGTTGAACATTAACAGATGTATTAATAACAGTTTCAGAATAAAAACATACTACATATATACATGCACACATTCGTCTGGAATTCAAAGAAGCACAGAAACAGCCCGTCACTGTGATATGGGTTTATAGGTGTCCTGGATATTTTGGGAAGGCTTATCCAGACTAAGTTCATTCTGTAGTATGTACTTATTTAAGATAATTTGTATATTGCACAACACCCACACATACAGCTTGGGCTATTCAGAACCAATGGGCTGGGAGTTTTGATTGACCTCTGCGCAGATTGGAGTCACCTTCTTGGCTGTCATTATTTCCTCTTAACTCTGTGTACCCAGAAATGACATCCCACCCCAGGAAATGATGTGGCCTTACTATATGTAACTGATGGAACAAAGAAACACATTTAATAATCTGAATTGCAGTAATTCAAAGGCCAGAGTCTTAACAAGTGGCTCATCTGACACTTTTATAAGGTGTCCAATGCCACAAGTACTCATGTTTGCAATAACGTAGGTGGTTGTGGTTGGTTGGTTTGTTTTTGTTTTTTGGAGGTCTTTTTTCCACAGAACACCCTTTTCTTCAAGAAGGCAACATAAAGGAAAAATGGGAGATCTGGGGAACATCACATCAGAGGTCATTCCCCCACTAGGCACTTGTAAATTACAAGTCTGAGGAAATAATGAGTTTATGAACTTATCATGAACTCTGAGTGGTATGGTGCAAAGATCTATTTTTGAGAGGAAGTGATGGATGAATATTTCATCCCATTAAACAATGTGTGTTATGTAATGTAACTGAAAAAGTGATCACATTGATCACGAAGACAATATTATAGTGGTCTTGTAGCAGAAGAAGAAATTATGAAAGGTTCTGACAGCTATCTAGATTTTCCAACATTATCTATTGACCAAATCAGTATTGAATATTGAGCCAGCTTGGGGGGGTGGGGGAGGAGGAAGACTTCAGCGCTCACATTGCTTGGGGCCAATCTTCCATATTGACAGCTGCACCTTAGTCACCTGACTGAAGTGGCCAGTAGAGGTAGTCAGGACTTCTGACAAAATATTTCCTTATCTGAAAATCCCCATTGGTCAAAACTGAGACCTTTTGTGGTTTCTGTGAAAGTTTCTCAAGTTCAGGATGGAATTTTTGGTCAGAGAGAGATTGAGGTAGACCTGAGTAGTTAGGTGAATCAGACATCCCAGGTGAGTAAAGTCCCCGCTCTGAATCAAGAAGAACAGGGATTTGAACCTTGGTCTGTCTCATCTCAGGCGAGAGACTGAGCAATTAGCTAGTTGTGTGTGTGCACATGCGCACGCGCTTGCATGTGTGTTCATTTTCCCAAAATTGTTGGAAAGGTCTAGTTTTTGTTCCAATGTGGAGTGAAAAAGAATCTTGGAACCTCAAAATTTCTCCCAAAAGAGAATGTTTGTTTGCTTTCCAGCTAGACTTGTGGCCAGATCTTCCAAAGTTATGAGCACCCAGGAACTCCCATTTAGAACAGTCTGAACAAAAATTAAATATTTACAGTGGAGGAATGACCTCTCTCTTTCAAATCCCCTGAGTCCTTTGTTCTTTTAGCATCTTGTAGTCTTTGGAAAATGTGTTCTGTGGGATTGATCTCAAGCTATTTACAAGGGCTGATATTTATAGTTGACTGTGGTGGTTGAAATGCCACTGACTTCTCAAATTAATTGTGCTAAAACAAAATAAATCCATTTTTATTAATCAGGACATTGTTGGCTCATACACTAGAATGGTATGAGCATGTTCTTTACAGAACACTCATCAGATAATAAATCTTCATGGCAAGGAGTGTCTTTGATCATGCATTTGTACTATGACGAGGACAAGAGGGTTCCAATTTGCACATAAAGGCACCAGATAATGTAAATATTATGTGCAACAACACAAGAGGACAGTCTGCCACTGAACTTACAAGCGTAAAGGGATGAATTCTTGCAGTGGATGGGGTTGCAGCAGGTATAAACTTGGTGCAGACGTCTATGAAAATATCAAAATAACAATCAAAAATGAGAGAAAGTAAACAGCTTGAGGAGAGGAAGAGGAATAACACTGATTCCTGCCATTGTATGTCCTTTCATCTCCACTCTAATTTAATACATAATCTGTCCTCTCATTTACTAGCAATATCTGGCTCCAAACTACCAAATGGCTAATAAAAATTTACTCTTGTTGGCAAGGAGTCCTAGTTACTATCACATGAAAGCCAAGATTCTCAGAAATGACGAGGAACATCTGAAAGAGGCCTGACATCCAGAAAGTGCTGAGAACCCACACTGGAAAGCTGGTCCCTAATTTGGTGTCTCCTGTTGGGCACCCAAAATCATGGATTCCTCTCAAATCTTGTCTCAAATGGTTATGAGAATGATCATTTAGCTTTCCAGACACCTTTTTTCCTTGCTCTCTTGTGAGGATATCCTCAATACACCAATCCTGTCATTTGTTAACTAAAGCTAATAATTTTCATTCAGTGATGTATTGATACTGTTGTAAGATTTGTTGTGACTTCTCCTGGTTCAGCTTACTTCCATGGTTCATGCAGATCAAAAGAAAGATGTACCTATGAAATTACCGTTAGTGATTGCTGTTTTATGTCATAAATTACACTAATATGTCAAGTTTGAGCAGGACAATGAATAAGAGATCTTGTAGGATTGGTTGATCTTGTAGGATTGTGACTATAATTGATTCCTCTCAACTCTTAATGCCAGGCCCCTGACAAGTGAATAAGTTATGGTCAGTTCTTTCACATGAGACCTTTTTATCTGCCTGTATAAGAATATTAATAGAATTGCAGCTTTAAAGCCATAAAAACCTTTACAAGCATAAATAAGAGTATAATTTCATTATAATAAATGGCACCGCTGACAAAACATATATATACACTATTAACGATTATTATTTTTATTTATTATAATATTTCTAAATGTTAATTTGTTAGACAAATCTGACATCTTGGGAAGGGAAACTGAAATTCTTGGCACTACTTATCCTCTTTTACTTTTATAGTTTGTTTATTAACTGTAGGCTATCATCCATCACTGAGGGAATGTTCTGTTAACTACCCAAAGAATGATACTGGTGGAAGGGAAAACAGACGGCAGGACACTTGAAAGGGAGAAAAGAGCATCAAAGGCTTGGGATGATAAAGAAGGGGATGCTTTTTTACAGGGATATTACTTTTCATCCCCAAAGACCTCAGGGCTTCACACACTATATACAACACCATAATTTCTTGGGTGGAGAATAGCAGCTAGCCAGCACTCAGCATGCTTCACAACACTGGTAGAGCAGCAAGAGAAAGGAAAAGTAGAAAGAAGATATGTTACCTTTAAGGTGTATTCAACAAGAGCAGACAGGACCTTGAGGTTTTTTTTAAACCTTCTAAGAGTATAGCTACAGCACAATTAAACAGCTGAGGCTGGCCTGTGTCAACTGAGTCAGGCTTGCGGGCCTTGGGCTAAGGGGCTGTTTAACGTCTGTGTAGGCGTTTGGGCTTGGGCTGGAGCCTCGCTCTGGAACTGAGGAAGGGGAGAGGGTCCCAGAGTTTGGGTTCCAGCCTGAGCTCGACTGTCTACACCGCAATTATGCAGCCTCTTAGCCCAAGCCCTGCAAGCCCAAGTCACTGACATAGGCCAGCTGCGGCTGTTAAATTGCACTATAGACATAAGTGGTAACCTGCAGGGAACTTATTTTTTTCACCCTTTTCAGAATGAAGGGCCTGCCTGAATTGCAATTTGTTTCATTTGGGTATTCCAGACTTGGTCCTTGCAAAACTCAACTATCACTTTGAATGAGGAAATATAAAGGGAAACATCACATTTAAGAAGGATGAAACCAAAATCTTAGAGGAGATTTAGAATAACAGAAGTAAATATCATTTGTGTGATCCATTCCTTACCCCCACCATCTCTCTCCTCCCAGACTACTAGTATTACTCTTCTCCTGTCTCTCGATCTTTATTTAGGTTTCTCTCTCGTTGTCTCAGCTCTGCCTTCTGTGGTCTGTTATTGCTGATCTCCTATTCCCTCCTCTTTGCAGTCAGTTGCTATCGATATTCTGATCCCAACTCCCCACAGCAAGGTCTACTTGACGTGGTTATTTACAGCGGACTTTCACTTTTAAACATAGACTTTAATTGTTGTTCTTGTTTGGTACGCTGCCTTCGGAACAGCACTGTTGTCTAGCTTTTAAGCCTAATAACATGGTGCATTGGACAATAAATGTGAAGAGATGCTATTTTTTTTTAAAAGGGTCTCGTTCAGAGTACATGTATTTGTTCAGGACTTTGAAGGGAAAGAGGTTTTTCCCATAATTTAAAGTCTTAGGAGATAGTAATAGCAATTAGCGTCTCTTATAAAAGGTGCAGAATTAACTCCATTTGTTCAAAAAAATTCAGCTGCAGTATCTTCCTTTGAAAAGACTCAGTGGTCTAATTTTTCTTTTTTTACATGTAATGAATGAAACAGGGTAGCACTTGGGCTCTCGTTTGTAGCGAACCATTGCCTTCAACGTGAGTTGCGCCAGTATAGTTCAATGGCAATCTGCTCCAAAAGCAAGGAACAGAAACAAAGAATCTTGGTGCCCAGTGTCCTACTGCTGGCTTACAAATACTTGTATAACTGCACTAGCCCTGTATGTACTGTGTCTCTCCATATGGGCTATGGTACATAGAGAATAGCAGCAAGCTTTCCCCATTGACACCTACCATTTTCTCCTACAGCCAATGTAGAAGGGGACTGAAGGCTGTTGGGTCAAACACTGTTAATGACCCATGTGGGTGTAGGGAAAAAATAGGTATAGAAGTTAAGGTAGGGGCCCTCAAGTTATTGTCAGTAATTTTGCTGCTTTTCTGTTGTTCTTTACCAAATATATCCTATGCTGCACTGAATAACTGATCAAATGTCATCTCATTTTTAAAAGGCTACAAGTTAGTTTATATTTATTCTTCAGTGTCCTATGGATGACTAATGCCCCTATCGTACAAATAGCTCTGTGCAGGCTCAGGAGTCTGCCTTCCTGGAGCCCACTGCAGGACGGGGGCCTAGGTTCTTAAATGGTAATTCTGTTTTATGTAAGTAGACACCTTTGCCAACAGACTCTGCCTATATCGTCCATACACTCAGATGTCCAAACTCCTCTCCTTCCTGGGCTCTGGCTTTAGTAGCCAAGAAAGAGCCCATAAGATGTCATGTCCCTGTGGGATTGTTAAAATGACACAGGTTGCTTTTTTCTTTCTCTGTATGGGTGGCATTCATTAAAGAGGCCTTATGGCTCCCAGCACATGGTAAGAAACTCCAAGGAGTCTTTGCTTAAAACTTGATGAGGACTAAGAAGTGACCACTTTATACCCTTTTGCTGCTGGGACCCCCAAAATGCTCTTATACATTTAAGTGGACATTCCATGGAAACAAGATGGATAGACATGGACTAACATTTTCAAGGGTGCATATAAGAGACTGATATATCTGGAGTCTCCTCATAAGCAAAGGTCAGTGTTGCAACAGACCTGAGACACAGGGCCATTGATGACAAAGAGACAACTGAAGTTTCTCTTCTCATGTGAATGCTGGAGCCAGTAGAAATTTTCCAATTTTTGGCAAAAAATTGAATCAGAATTTTGATGGGAAGCTCAGATACTGAACTCCTCTGGTGACGTCCCACTGAGTTCTAACATGTTGCGCACAGAGCCGAGCTAAAGCTGGGAGTCTGTTCAGCAAAGAAGCCCATCTACCATACTAATGTAGCTCCCAGGGCTGGGGAACAAACCACAGGAGACAGCTCTCATACGACCACAAGCAAGTTTTATTGCCACCCTAGTAATCCTCTTGCTGCTCCTCTCTTCCCTCATCAATCCTCTGAGGATCCCACAACAATGCTTTCATCCTCCAGCTCGCTGCTCTTCTCAATGATTCCCTCACTGCTCCCCATCACCATTCCCTTGGTGATCTCTCACTGATCCTGTCTCATCCCTCTCTGCTTTACAGGGAGCCCTTACCACTCATCTAGATCGTCTGCTCCCTGAGGCCCGAAAGTTACAGGACTGCTAGGCACCAGCTGAGCAAGGATGCTTACGTACCAGCAGTGGTGCATCATCTCCTTTTATGGGGTTATGTGGGACGTGAAGGGCTCCAGCTTGTTTCAGTTATTCCCTTTAGTGTCCCCGCTCCCTTCACATGTTGTTGATTATGGTAGAGAGGGCAGTCTAGTTATCAGAGAAGGGGCCTGGGAATCGGTGCTCTCAGATGCTATTCCAGTCTCTGCTGCTGTTCACTGTGAAGCCTTGAACAAGTACTTTCCCCTCCTTGTTAGCCCCATTTACAGATGAGAAAAACAAATAATTCTGACCTCCAGTGAAGTGCTTTGGCATGGTGCAGTCTAGAGCAGGCAGTATTGGTAATTGGGTCAGCTCTCATGGCTCCCTGTTGATGTTCTCTAGGCTACTCTCCCTCCTGTTGAGGTGTGAGCTGGTGAAAGATCTCGCCAGGCCCTTTATTGGACATTACAGCTTCATGAGGAAGCAGAAGGCTGCACTAAACTGCAAGCCTGGAGACCTTTATCATCTGGGAGCATCAAAGTCATCTCCCTTCTGGTTTTTAAAACAGAATGACTGAGTCTGTCACAGGGCATTTGGTGAGACTTTTCACACACCCACAGGAAGCAGAATGGACTAGAGAATGGAGCCTGCACAAAGCTATTTGTAAAAAATCTACAGCTCATTGAGGAATAAATATAACTTCCCCTCCCCCAGCCAGACTAACTCATAGCCTATTAAAAATTACACATTTTTGTCAGCTATTCATGCAGCCTTTTTTGTTCCAGCTGTGGTAAACAGCAAAAGGAAACAAGTTACTGACAATCAGTCCAAGGTCCTGTGTTAACTTTGTGTGTGTGTGTATTTATATTTAATTGATTATTCACCACCTCCTCCCCAAAATAAGTGAGAACAGAAAAAATAAACTATTTTCATCTCTGCAGTGTTTGAATCAACAACCTTCAGAAGCACAGTACAGACTTCCATTATAGGAGAATGGAGGAGTGGGGTGTGGCAGCTAAAAAGAGTATTTGTCCTTAACATTTGTACTGGCTATAAAAAGGCCCATCAACTAAATGTTTTACTTCCCCTGACTTTGTCTCAGTTCAAGAATCACGACTGCGTTAAAACCATCTTCATTCCTGATGAAACCTCAAGGATCTCGCCCTAACCTGGAGCTGCCCCTATTTGCAGCAGGTCTGAATTATGCCCCTAATGTGTACGTTTTAATTCTACTGTGTGTAAACTCTGTATTTAAAGAGACCTATTTAAACTGTATAACATTTGGATACAAATGCTGGTACTGAATTTAGCCAAGCCATAAAATATATGCCAGTTCAGGACTTTAAACAAATGTGCGTGCATGAAGCAAAAAATGTTACCCAGTATTTCAGAAATGTCATATATATTGGCTTAACCGTGAACTGTGTGGAAGCATAATCATAGTAGGGGACTGACTAACCCTTGCAGACAGCTACTGTTTAAAAGTAAGATACAGTTTCACTGACCATTAAGATTGAATGTTACATCACATTATTGAATAAGCACTCTCGAACAAGATCAGAAATCCATGTATGTATTTGGCCTAAATCTTGGTCACTCTTATAATTCCCAATGATAAATACCAGAAAACACACACAGATAGGTGTGTAGGTACTTCAAAGAGCCAGGATGGGGCCGGGGGGGGAGAACTTGGCTTGCATACATTAAATTTTCATTACATTGTTTATCCTTCAATTACACCACAAAAGAGAAGATGAAGGGGAAAAATAAAAAAATCGAAATATATTCTTCTAAATTACACTCAGTACTTAAAACCCTTCATATATAGCATCATTTTATTGTGGATAATTGATTTATATTAATTTTTTTTTTTGCCAGGTTGGCCAGGTCAGCAGTAATCAACTGCAACCATAATACTATGATGGATTCAGATTTCTTTTGTGACGAGAACAGAGGGCTTTTATGCTTCAGGAGTCTTTAAGTTAGTCCAATTTGAGTTCCTAATTTTGCTACTAAAGAGAGGTTGAATTTCTTGCCCGGTATTTGCAGTAACTTGAACAGTAACCTTTTAAGTCTTCTTAATTGAATCGATTCACAGAAATATAATATTGGAATCTGCAATAGAATTTCCTGACAATGGGAAGGGCTTTCTTTTTAGAATCCCCCCGATTAAAATTAACGTGACTGGCAATGCATCATTCTAAAATTGTCTCATCTTTGTGAAAATATGCCTAACTCTCCTAAAATTAAAATTGGTTACCCTGTTAAGAGATGGGTAATCAAAGCTCACACTTGAGATATCAAGCTGATCAGTCTATGGATCAGAAAGGAATTTTTCACCAGCACCAGGTACAACTTTGTGAAATGTCATGGATAGCAGTAACAGAATACCAGGCAAAATGTATAAATGATCTGTGATAACACCTTAATTAACAGCATGCTTTAACAATCAGTTGGCAGTCAGGACTTCATTCTCCCCTCTGTTTGTTTTTCTCTCTCTCTCCTCTTCCTAATCCTAATACTGATGTGGCTGACTGGCTTTGATGGAGTTACTGTTGATTTACACTGGTATAAGTGAGATGAGATTCAGATCTTTACTTGGAGTCTGATTTTTTTTTTTTTTTCATTGCTCTATACTCAGTTGAGTGAGTGTGCAAGGTGCAGAACACTACTGTGCTGATTGCATTAGCATTTTGCACTCACTTTGCACTGGTGTAAAGTGATATACACAAGATATAGAGCAATGGAGGATCAGACCCATTACATTTAAATCTAGATGGGACAAAAACTGCAGAACCAAACACTCCTTGTACTTTTGAACATGTACAAATTTCCACATCCAAAATTAATAGTTTAAGGCAACTGTAGTCATATATTTCCAATTAGCTACATATACTCACATACTTCCATGTTAGGTCTAGAATTCTAATGCTTCTGGTGATCTAAATATAGACGCACATTACTGTGTAGCTAGTTCAGGATATTTTCTGTGTGTGTGTGTGAAGAACTACAAGTTTCTTGAGACTAGTAAGCTTTTTTGTGCTTCACAGTATCAATTTTGGTTATTTGAAGAATTATTGTGTATTGATTTTAAACAATTTAACATGTTTTGTATACTGTCTGGGATGACGTACACTGTAGGTCTGATCCTGCAGTCCTTACTTTGAATTTTTGCCTGAGTAAGGCTAGTATATTTTTACAGATCCAAAAAAATAGGTGAGGTGTTTGATACCACTTGTAGAATGACCTGGTGCCGAATCTTTGTTGTAAACTGGTGCAGCTCCACTGACACCAGTGGCAATGCAATAATTTTCACCAACCGAGAATTTGACTTAGTCCTTGCTTTTAGACGTGGAGCTACAAATGGGGCTACCAAACTGGAAGGAGGAAGGACAAGGATTTCAGCAACGAGACTGCACGCAGTTTAAGGCATGTACATTTCATAGAGAAGCAAATCTCTGTGGAGGAAGTGATCTTAAAAATGGAAATAGGAAAGAGTAATGGTTTGATGGATTAGCATTGGAAGGGGCATACGGGTGAAATCACGATCCAGGTGAAGTCAGTGGTAAAATTCCCATTGACTTCAATGGCATCAGGCTTTCACCCTCCATGTGTAGAGGGTGGCATGGCAAAAGGCATGGACAACATTGAAGGAGAGCTGGATGAAAGGAATATAGAGGTTGGAATCACTGACAGATCAAAGAGGGTGATATGATAAGAGTCTGTCAGATATTTAGGTGAAATGGAGTTATACAGGGCTTACGTAGCTTCATGATGAGGTTGTCTGTTTCATCTTCATGCCAAATACAATAACCACTTCGTAATAAAGGAACTTTCACACACAAAAAGAGAGACTTTAAACATATATAATTTACTCTGCACAAAATATAATTTACTCTACCAAAAAAAAAAAAGTCTGCTCTCTTTGCTAGTGCTACCATATGTGTTGAACGTATTTGGGGCTGGGTATGAGTTTCCTTTTATAATTAAGCTTTCCCTTACCCTTGATCCTCCACAGAGGCCATAATCTTGTGTTGGATAGTCTGCTTCCATGGAAACATTTATGATACCACACATTCTGGGGGAAAAAAATGTTCACTGTGGACTAGATTCTGAAGTTGTTACACAGACAAGCTCTTATTGAATTCCACATGAGGTTTGCCTGCATGGAGACTGCAGGGCTGGACTCTCGAGAATCAAATAAGAGGAGGAACAAAACCTTTGTCTAGCAATAGTTTTCTCTCTCTGATTAGCAGCGGTAAAATAAATTTACACAATGCTCACTGAATACAAGTTGATTGCAGTTTAAAAGAAGTATAAAAAGAGGTATAAGGGGCATGTCTAAACACCTTCATTTTAAGGTCTTCTCTGATTTTTTTTTTTTTTTTTTTCCTCCAAACTTCAAGCAAAACTATGTCCTGGGGTGTGATGCCATGTTAAACTTCAGGGCAATTGATGCATTTTGGGGGAAGTTGGGGATGGGAGGAAGCCCATTGAAAATTGGGCATGCCACAGGAAACTAGTTTCAACAGCAAAGTATGGAGCAGCTAGTGTAATTCCATAATAAACACATCTTAATAGTTATGTTGCTTTACAAATGTGACTATTCGGCTTCAGAATATAATACAAATAGCCAAAGCTCATATGTCTCCTATCTCATTTTTATCAACGCACAGTATTTGCATTACGTGGCAAATTCATGAGAGGATGTTGCAAACTGAAATATGCTACTTTTAGAAAGATCACCATTTGCATTTGCACTCCATTTACTCTAAAACTCTGCTTAATGTTATAAATGACTCTGCCTCCAAAAAGCACGTTAACATAGTAGCTAGAAAACTTTTTTTTATTACTTGTCACTAATATTCAGAGCATGACTTTGTCAGAGAGGAAAGATGTTTATTACCACAAAATAGTCTATGGCTCTGATCCTGCAAATGCTTACTCATATGAGTAGTCTCTGCTCATTAACCTCACTGGGATTACTCTTGTGAGTAAAGATGACTTGTATAAGGGTTTGCAGAATCACATCTTCTATTTTTGAATAAAAGCTCACATTACCATAAAATGGCAAACCAGATTTCCAAGAATAGTGAAATAGTCCTACTGCAGTGCAGAAACAAAGCAATTTACTTACTGCTCAATATATCTATAGAAAAAGAAAAAATAACTGTTTTACATATCGGCCAAAGATAAAGATATACACGCTGTCCTGTTATCTGCATCCATTAAGCATTTCTATTCAATAAGCATTTTTCTTTAAAAGAATGCTCTATCAGGAACAATTATTTTAGCTTAATATAGCATGAATACTGGGGGAGTGGGGGGTTAGAGGAAGGAGGAGATAAACTCAAGGACATTTCATGGTGCTATGACATAGTCCAGAGCAAAGAATTAGCATTTATATTTTGAAATGTTGGTTGAACAACTTAAAACTGAAAATATTGAAAAATAAAATAATTGTGGGTCATTCAGTTGCCCAGCAATTATCCTGTGAACTTTGACTGTTACAAGGCAATGCAGACTCTAATCAAATCCAGTATAATTTGCTGGGAGCATTTTCTGTAGTTCAGTTTTAAAAGCATGTTATGGTTGAGAATTTTAACACACTAAAGTCAGGATATTGAAAATTACAGTTCCCTATGTAAATAAAACTGACTTCTTGTTGTAGTCTATATTAATCTACACACTTTTTAGATGTCTCTATTAATACATGTTCAACTTGGCTGATTTGCAGTGGCTGTCATCTCTGTTACTGATTTTTTGGGGTTGTATATTTGAATTCTCAGTCATAAGAATATAACCTTTTCCACTGAGTTTCCTTTTTTAAAGGGTAGAATAAAAGCACTGAAAGATTCAACATTATCATGAAGCCTGTGCAGTTGGAAGGATAGAACAGAGGGCAGAATTCGTCCTTAAGTCCATTTCAAGGTCAAAGTCCCCCCCCCCCCCCCAAGCTAGTTTTGAGAGATAAGTGGTAGCAAGCCTCCTGAAAGCATGAATTGTGTTAAAGGCACACTCAGTCATGTCCAAGAATAATTTTATCAAACTGTCCACAAAAATTCACCTTTTGTGCACGGGAAACTCATCTGCATAAGAAATCTCTAATAAATTGATGCTTGTTTAAGCTTATGCTTTTGAAGTCCGACATATTCTTTATTTTATCTATGGAACAGGTACAGCACAAACAATGGTGAGTGAGAGCTTTCTGATGTTAAGAGGGAAGTTTGTTCTCCATGTCTGACCTCTGTATTATTGCTACTGTTAATGAGAATTATGGTTAGTAATGAGAGTAATGTTAATGAGAGTTCTGCATTGGTGGTTTTGTGGAAAAGGTTACTAGCATCTGGACAGAAAACACCTATTGACTTGATGGTGGAAATTTTTTCATTTGAGTGATTTTTTTTTTTCTACAATAAAATTTCGGTTTTGCCTAAGAATATCAATTTCCACCCCCAGCCTTCTCCTGGGAAAAATTAAAAATGACGGCTGCCTGCCGGGACAGCTGACAGTGAAAACTGACAAACTTCCATGTTGGGCTCTAGAGACTGAGCTTCCCCCTCCCCAGCCACCTCTTGCTCCAATCCCTATGCTCAAGGAGATGAAGAGGTAGACAGCCCTGGTGCTCTGCATCTCCCAAGGTTGTCACGGAAGACTGGACAGCTGGGCTGTCTACCTCTCTGGCAGCTGGGTGGAAGGATAAGTTGACAGTTTTCTAGATGCAAACCAGAAAAATTCCATTTTGGTTATCCAAAAATCAAATTTGTAAAATGTGTGTCACCAAAAAAGTTTAAGCCAAAAAATTCCTCCCGTTTCTACTTCTAACAATGTCACTGTTGATCTGGTTTTCGTTAGAGATTACTTCTTAATAGTGAAGGGTTTCTTTTTATACGTTTAGCAGTTCCATAAGACATCCACCATGCCCCCTTTCATCATTGAGTAGTTCCCCCTCCCCCTCCCCCCTGAAAGATGAGTCTTGCAACAGTGGATTAAAATGGTTGAGGAAGCACTCATAATTAGTGTGTTGCTACAGTGATGCCATAATAAAGTTTATGGGAAACTTGAATATTTGCTCTCATTTATGTATATCTAAGTTTACTCTGTCTCCCTGACATCTAATTAATGCTGCACTTCATGAGAATTGGCATTGTTTTTCATCAGCATTCAATACATTTTTAAAGTGAAGTCGTTTCTAATTGGCAGGAATGAGACAGTAGAATTTCTGTTGGATTAAAAAAGACAGACACCTACGAGAACTTAATCAGTAATATTCTAGTCACAAGGTTTCATGGTTTCAGTTCAGATAACTGGCACTGCCTCACAGCCTGCCTCAGGTGGTAAATCTGATTGATTCTCCTTCCTTCATGTCACTCCCAATAGTTATGTACTCTGTAGCACATTAACTAGTGATATACCGGACTAGAAATAGTCACCATTTCTACTCTTGCTATTTAAGTGCTGTTTGTTTCTTCTAAGTAACTTAACTAATTAATTAACCACAAAAGTTCACGTTTGTTCTCTACACAAATGAACCATAAAAGAGGCAACATATGCCTGGTTTCAGAGGAGCAGCCGTGTTAGTCTGTGTTCGCAAAAAGAAAAGGAGTACTAGTGGCACCTTAGGGACTAACCAATTTATTTGTGTTATTTTAATTGTGAGCTACAGCTCACTTCATCGGATGCATACTCCACAGTATGCATTCTATGAAGGGAGCCGTAGCTCACGAAAGCTTATGCTCAAATAAATTGGTTAGTCTCTAAGGTGCCACAAGTCCTCCTTTTCTTTTAACATATGCCTGGATATTCAGTATTCTGTGATTTCCTGATGAACTTGTGAATTGTTATCTTACACCATGATCCTATCAACGTTTTCAAATGGTCTCAAGGGGAAGGCGATGCAGGGTAGGGGCCTTAGTGAGATTTTTGGGACATATTTTCAGCTGGTATAAGTTCTCCTATGACAATTTACAGCAGCTGAGGATCTGTCCCAATGACTTAATATCCTAGTATTTGGTCATTGCAGAAAGATGTGGGATAAAAAAGGAACATGAGGACAGGGTTTAGAGTAAAAACAAAACAAATTTTAGGAACACATTTTGTAGTAACACATGTGATATGTCACGTTTGAAACATCTCCGTCCAAAACTAGGACTGCCCCACTTCCCTATTTGCAGGGAAAATGTACAATACGAGACTAGACAGGAATGGACACTTTTAAAAGTGCTCCTATTAATCATGTTTTGATTTAAAAATAATATTGTGGGATGAGGAGGAGGTGTGTGCCTAGACTTAGGTTGGATTGGTTTATGTTTTGACTATATAATTTTCTGCATAATTTTTGTCAATGTTAATGATATGAGTGATCAAATATTGTCAGTAAATAACAATTCAGAAAATTGTAGGCAATATCTTCCACTTTTTAAAATATTGAATAAAAAGTTTTTCCCACGCTCCTTGTGAAGCAAAGTAGCAAAAAAATTCTTAGTGAACCAAAATATTCTCTTCTGATTATACCTACTATACACTTGTCAAAAGTGAATACTTTCTCTATCTTGACTTTGGTTTCATGTTATCTGAAGTGTTAACCACCAGGTAAGATCAACCTTCCTTTATCTGAGATTATAGACTTGCAATTGTAAGATTCTTTAGGGAGACCTGTCTTCTATATTTGTAAAGTGTATTCTGATGGAACTGTGTAAATAACACTAAAGGAAGCATTCTTAAGAAGATGATGAAGGGAAGAGACAGAAGAATAGGATATGGAGGCCATATAGTTTAGCAGTTAAAAAAAATATTGAACTTCTCTCCCCCTAAGCAAATTCTTGCTCGTTTTACTCACATAATTTCAGTAGATATACTTAATGCGAATACTCACATGAGTAAAATAAGTAGCATTTGGTCATGGATGTCACC
The DNA here is from genome assembly GCF_965152235.1 of Eretmochelys imbricata. Lineage (NCBI taxonomy): Eukaryota > Metazoa > Chordata > Testudines > Cheloniidae > Eretmochelys > Eretmochelys imbricata. The sequence continues at coordinate 27,051,786 of NC_135583.1, forward strand.
TTTGGCAACTATTGACCACATTATGTCTGTTACTTTTATCTAAAATGCATAGACTCACTCTGAACAGGTGTCAGACCCTTTTTAGAGAAGATTGGGTCTACATACACTATGTGGATCAGAAAAGGGGTGACAACCATCCTTTCCTAAGGTTTGGCTTGATTAAAATAAACCTATTTTAGCCCAAGCCTTTCATGTGTACTTGGCTGCTCCTAGGGTTCCTTCTTGAGGACTGAGATCTTATTCCATCCCTGCTCAGAGAGCCAGGAGTTAGTACACACCATCTGCTACTTTGGTGCATCATGAATCCATCAACCCCTTCATACAGTGTTCCAGCCTCTGCTAACAAGATAGATCAACTGAAGAATCCTATCGACCTGTTACACCCACTACAAACACTTTTGAACACTAATAATTTATAGTGCAGCTACCTCTGGGTAAATTGGAAGCTGATGAACCCCGTGCAGTAAATTACACAATATTTTACAGCAGGAAGTGAAGGCTATCAATAAAATTGCAGGAGGAATTTAGGTTAACAGAATCTAATTACCTGAAATTGAAGTCTATAACATGCTTACTCTTACAAAAAGTTCCAAGAGATTTTTTAATGATGATTGGCCAGGGCCTTGGTTTTATCTCTCTTAAGAAAGATGGCTCTGACAGAACCTCCTAAAATCAGGCTGGGACTTTCTCCCTATAATGACTCAAAGACTACCACTTCTTCTCCAATGCCAATTCTTACAGCATGAGCATCTGCAGACAAGTGTTCCCATCCAATTATGGATGTAGCCCCAACTTGCTAAATTGGTAAGATCTGACAGAAGCAGAACAGTAGGGAATATGGATGTAAGCCCTGGGTGGTGTTTTTATTTTTAATGGCATATGCTGCAGTACAAGAACATACTTCTATCAATCAGTACGTGTACTGTATGCATAAAGAGGATTAGTTTCGTCCTTGCATCATGGGTCAAGCAATATTGGCAACATAGTACTTATTCTGCACTCCTAAAATTATCCTGCGTGTGTTATTGCAATGGTGTCACCTTCGGTTTCAAACTTGAGTTCATGCATGCTATATGCAGTATTTGTGATGTAAGAGATAAAGTTCTACATACAATAAGTGTAAGCAAAGTTACCTGGCAATAGGATTCCAGTGAGTTGAGGTCAGAGCAGCATCTACCTTGTCTAATTATTACTTGCCTGCATCAGCATGAACAGCTTTCTGCAATTTCCAGTTGGTAAGTTTTCAGTTCTTTAAACGCAGCTTGCTGCTAGTATTATTAAACCATGTGTATGGAGATATCACACTGGTAAGAGACCTGATTCTGGCAGGCATATTTAACCAGCAGTTCAAAATATCCTAGGTAATGTGTGTGGATCCCCCTTGGTTCTGTTCAGTTTATGCATGACTCCTGTCTGTACAACTTCATAAAACTGTGAAATAGATTTTGCACAGAATAAAGTCCAAGAAACTACACGGCAACGTGGCTCGGTGCCAGCAATATAAGTGATCTCTTGAAAGTCTGCAATGAAAAAGCAGCAAATATGTGATTAGCCACCAATGGAGTTCTGAAATGCACTTTATTTAAGGTGCTGTGTGATTTGACATTTGTTTTATAACTATCATAGGTATTATCAATTCCTTTTTCAGGCAGAGGTGGCCCCTGTCAGCCTATTGATTTAACGGATACTGTTAATGGGGAAGTACTTAATAATAAAATCAATCTTATTGCTACCACATACCATTTCAAATTTTTAAATAATATTCCTCATTCTCTCTGCACCTTGGATAATCTGTTCCTTCCTTTTCCGTTCCCTGTTGAAACGGATCAATGGCCAACAGCTGGGCAGATTGTTACTGGTACCAGTGAACATTCGGAAAACAATATGCTTAATGCATAGTACTTTATTTGAGAGAGAATCACACAAGCAGTAAAGGTTATATAATACACATCTCCCTAATAAGTAGCGTGACCAGATGTCCTGTTTTTAAAGGGACAGTCCAGTTTTTTGGGACTTTTTCCTAAATAGGTGCCTATTACCCCTCCACCCCCGTCCCATTTTTTCGCAGTTGCTATCTGGAATCCTACTTATAAGCCTCAATTCCACAAGCATAAACCCTTAGTAACTATGTTGGTCTTACACAGAATCCTGATTGGCAAACAAAACAGGTAGAGCTACCAATTCTAGATGGAGACTATTTCTTCTTCTCTTCTTTCCCCCTCTCAGATACTTGGTCTGTCAAATGTCCTGTGAAGCAGGGTCTTGGTTACCCGAGGCCTTCTGGTTCAAAAGTCCCTCATCACAGGGTCTTGGTTCCTTTGAGCTCTCCTGTCTAACAACGTCACGGACCTCTTCAGATGTTAATTGGGGAACTAACTAACTAATTTACCCTCCTTAATATTCATACCTTTTTGTTCTCAAAGAGTCATATGTCCCGGAAATATGCCCTGTGGGTGTTTCATTACTGGTTTCTCAAATTAATATTTTAGAAGGGAGCTGCAAAACAGACAGACCAAAGCTCAATCAACATTTACTCTCTCATCAGTCATTCACTTGAGCTCTTAGTTTGATGCCATCCAGAGGGGTCAGCCTGGGTCAGCCTCTACCAAGCTCACTGTTTACATGTTTCTATGTTTTCTTTATTTTGTGAGCTGGTCCCCTGGCTGATGTATTCCAAAGTTCGATGTCGAAACATACACGCAAATCGAGCCATTTTAGCACTTCCAGTAAATTTCCATCTGTCTAATGCTAAGAGAATCCTGCTCCCAGAATCCTCCAGCAAATTCAGACATCCCAAGCCACACCAAACTCATGCTTACCACATTCATTTATATTAGCCACAGTAATTCATAATAATCTGGCACCATCCCAACATTGCCCATTTCTACTGATGCTTTTACTTTCTCCGAAAGGTCCCTAGATATCTGACCTTATGACTAGTATTAATTTTTTATCCAGGAGACTAAATGCATCACAAACATTCTGTAAATGTCTTTGGGGAGGGGTGCCCAGAAGTTACTGTTTCACATCGACTTACAGGTTTTGTGCTCTTGCTTTGCAAGCAAGTTTTTCAATCTCAGGAAGACCTGTTGTGTAACTATAAGGTTTTGTTAGGCATGTTTCTGTGTAGCTGCAGAGGTCCTTGGTAGAGAGACCTTGGTATGTAAGCAGCAAGAGAAAGTTTTCACTTTTGCCTTGGTTTCTGATTTAGATTGGATTCAATTCTGGAGGCAGAGTTGCTCTCTGGGAACCTGATATTGGTGTTGGGCTGAGATTCTAGAACTGGGGTGCCAAGGTTCCTTCCCCACTCTGAACTCTAAGGTACAGATGTGGGGACCTGCACGAAAACCCCCCTAAGCTTATTTTTACCAGCTTAGTTTGTACCTTGGGGAAGTTTTAACCTATTTTACCTTTTGCCCATGGACTTTATTGCTGCCACCACCAAGCGTCTAACAAATATATAATAGCGAAAGAGCCCGCTTGGAAACGTCTTTCCCCCCCAAAATCCTCCCAAACCCTACACCCCCTTTCCTGGGGAAGGCTTGATAAAAAGCCTCACCAATTTGCATAGGTGAACACAGACCCAAACCCTTGGATCTTAAGAACAATGAAAAAGCAATCAGGTTCTTAAAAGAAGAATTTTAATTAAAGAAAAAGTAAAAGAATCACCTCTGTAAAATCAGGATGGTAAATACCTTACAGGGTCCTCCGATTCAAAACATAGAGAATCCCTCTAAGCAAAACCTTAAGTTACAAAAACAGGAATATACATTCCATTCAGCACAACTTATTTTATCAGCCATTTAAACAAAACAGAATCTAACGCATATCTAACTAGATTACTTACTAAGTTCTAAGACTCCATTCCTTTTCTGTTCCCAGCAAAAGCATCACACAGACAGAGAGAGAACCTTTGTTTCTCCCCCCCTCCAGCTTTGAAAGTATATTGTCTCCTCATTGGACATTTTGGTTAGGTGCTAGCGAGGTTATCCTAGCTTCTTAACCCTTTACAGGTGAAAGGGTTTTTCTTCTGGCCAGGAGGTATTTTAAAGGTGTTTACCCTTCCCTTTATATTTTATGACAAGGGGCGGGCAAACTTTTTGGCCTGAGGGCCGCATTGGGTTTCGGAAATTGTATGGAGGGCCTGTTAGGGGAGGCTGTGCCTCCCCAAACAGACAGACGTGGCCCGCCTCCTCCTGCCCCATCCAACCCCCCCCTCCCATTCCTGATTGCCCCCCCGCTGCCCCATCCAACCCCTCCTCTCATTCCTGACTGCCTCCCCAGGACCCCTGCCCCCATTCAACCCCCATGTTCCCTGCCCTCTGACTGTCCCGCCCCCTGACGATCCCCCCCCCACCACCTCCCCTGCCCTCTATCCGACACCCCCTGCACCCTTACCACGCTTTCTGGAGCACTGGTGCCACTACAGCTGTGCCGCCTGGCTGGAGCCAGCCACGCAGCACAGAGCACTGGTCAGACCTGGCTCTGCAGCGGCACTGCCCCAGGAGCTCGCAGCCCCGCCGCCCAAAGCATTGCTCCGGTGGCTCAGTGAGCTAAGGCTGCGGGGGAGGGGGAGAAGCAAGGGAGCGGGAGGGGGCTAGCCTCCTGTGCCAGGAGTTCAGGGGCCAGGCAGGAGGGTCCCGCAGGCTGTAGTTTGCCCACCTCTGTTCCAGAAAGAAGAAATTGCTGACATGCTAGCTGACCACCTCTGCTCCAGGATGGTGTATATGAAATAAAATAAAATCAAGTTGCAGTTCAAATATATCCACACTTCATGTCTCCTCCACTGGCAAGCTCACCTGCAAAGCCATGAACATCTGCTACTGCTTGGCAAAAGGATGACACTCGGAACAGGACTCTAGTGTTTAGAAGAAGGGTCAATGATATGTTACCAAATCAGCAACAACTGCCCACAACCACTGATGTGGTTTTGATGTGTTTGCTTGCTTGTTCATAACATTTGCCATGCTTGCTTCACATTGGTGGGAGGGCCATTGTAAACAAGATAGCACCAATCCCCAGCATTTTAAACACTACATGGTCAGAACTTGTCTAGACAAAGATCACAAGACAATGATTAAAGCATCGGCAACCAGTCTATGCTTGTGTTCACCCCTTCCCTACTGCTAGTGAAACAGCACCAGTCAAGGAAATCCTGGGAGAGTGCTCTAATCTCTGGTCTAAAGATCATAAGAAGGATACTGCCACCACCACCTTGTGTTCTCCTCCTCCTCATTTCTTATGTTGTGTGTGTGTGTGTGGGGGGGGGGGGGGGGGGTTTTCCACTTTCCTTTCAAGAAATATTCGGCACATAATTCCAAGAGAGGCTTCATGGCTGTGAATCCCAAGCAGAGGACAGTGCATTCCTCTGGTCCTTGTTTAGGTCCCTAATTGCTTTGAGGGGTGGGGATTAGGTCACATTCCTCTGCTTGGCATTTCCTTTTGGCTAGCTTAGGTGGTTCCCTGCTTAGCATGCTGGCGTTTTAGGCATCTAACTCCCCCAGGCACTGCATAGGGAGCTGGACCTCTAACTCAGGGTTGTGGATTCCTCTTGATGGCAGGGTGCCCAAACATTAGGTATCACAATGCTGAGTCTAAGTGCCCTTTGTGGGTCCTGCCCTAAACAACATAATAAAAAAAAACACACCAGTCACCACATCTCCTTTCTATACCCCTGTGAGAGACCACAAATATGAGTAACCCATGACAATAAACTAGGGAGATAATCACGATCACTTGACTGTGATAAACAGTCTCAGATAAACAGAAATATAACACGTTGATGTGCATAAGCCACATTTCTCTGAGTTCCATTTTATGGACCTGATTATTTAATCATTCAATAGAGCCAGAGGGAGCGAAGTAGACTTGCCATGAAGTAGGGCCAAATCCTACTACCTCTCCCTCACCTTCTCTGACTGGCTTTGCTATGGAAAAGTTGGGAAGGAGACAGGGGACCTTCATCCTAGGTGATCTGTGGGTGCTTATTGCAGCCCAGCACAGGTGGGTTTTTAGGATGGGTAGCAAAGAAGCTGGGATGGGATTGGTAGGTCCAGCACTAACAGTGTCTATTAGCCTTCTTCCTGGCAGGGTGGATGCACAGGTATCTATAGCTCTGTGATTGAAGTAGCTGGGGGAGAGGTAAGAGGGGTGTCAGTTTTGAGGGGAGGATACTCTTCACTTCACTCACCCCACACATAGAAAAACCCAGCTAGTAATACTGTTGCTAAGGGCTGGGTTATGGATTTGGCCTCATGACAGAGATAAAATTAAGAATTACTTTATCTTTAACTGCAGGCTTTTATATTATGTATGAAACCTAAATCAACATGAGCCAGCATCACAGGTCCTGTTGAATTTATTGGGACTAATTGCATGGGGAAAGTAAGCAGGATTTGATCCATGGTTCAAACGAAATTGCCAATACTCAGACTAAAGAAGTGGGTGGCATTGTACAGACTTCCTACAGTAAGACATGCTTCTGCATTAAATTTAAAACTTAGCAGGAAAGATGTATTGACATTCTAGTAGCTACAAAATAGCTCTCTAATGTACCAAACATATTTATAAACCTTCTAATGGGAATAACTGTAGCCACTTTATTATTTCAATGAGCTCTTAAAATGTTGGAGAGGAGTAGTGTTTCTACAACACAAACTTAGCACTGAAAAATACTGCTTTTGTGTATATATTTGTGAAAATGCACTTCTTTGCCATTAGAGAGACAAGGTAGGTGAGATCATATCTTTTACTGGACCTTTTTCGGTTGGTGAGAGAGATGTTAGTCGTTTAGCATTTTTTCAGAAGCTTGGAGTAGGCTCTCTAGTTTAAAAGGCAAGTTTTGAATCTTGTTGACATAATCATATAACAAACTCTAAGCTGCTTAGTTTGGATGCCGTTTGACTGAAATAAAATTTATACTTACAATAATTAAAGTTCTTATCATATGAAAGAAATCATTTAGCAGGATTCATCTGAAAGCAAGCTTGAATTAATCAAAACACTTCAAGGCAGTTTAAAAGAGAACTGCGATATATGTATTTCTTGTCTCGATATTAACCAAGCTCAAACTGAAGGAACAATCTATTAGTGCTTCGTAAATATTTCCAAAGCAGTTACTTTGAGATCTACAGATGAAAATTTCTAAATAGAGTATTTGACAAAGGTGGGTCAGTTTTTTAGATGAAAATTTGAAAAGTGACATGGAATCAAGAAGGTAGAGAGAGAGGAAGATCATTTCTTATATCAGGAGCTGTAAAAATGAATACACAGGGTATAGAATTCCATCCAGTGATTTCTCCATGTAGCCCAACAACTTGTACTTGAACTACAATATATATTTTAGAAAGATATCCAATTTCTATTTAAAGACTCCATGTGATGTGGGAAATGATGGCCATGTCACTTGGTAACCTGTTCAAATATTTAGGTAATCTCACTGTTAAAAATATTCATTTTTATTTCCAGTTTGAACTTTGCTGACTTCAACTTCCAGCCGCTGGATGGGAAATGGTTTTCCTGTTCCATGAAAGTGTTTGAGATTTCAGAACTTTTCCTGTTCCGCATTGGCACTAAACCTAGACCTTTACAAGTTTTTTTTCACAAGGCAGACCAACAGCCCTCCTCTCCCCCCAAATATTCCAATGGTTAGAGCACTCACAAAGGATGGAGGACACCCAGATTCAAAATGACTGCTCTGCCTGAGTCAGACCTGGGTCTCCCACATCCCAGGTAAGCGTTAGCAACCACTAGCCTGGTTATATCTGATTGGGAAAGGTAATAAAAGAGAGACAGTTTTATTAAAACTGGTACATACCCACAAAAAGTTTCATTTTTGACATGTTGCATTTTTGGACAATTTTGTCAAAAAATTCCCAACCAGCTCTATTAGTTATGCCTTTATATGTTGGGTTTAAAGAGCTCTCTTATGTTCAAAGATCTTCTCCCTGTGTGGGTAATGATTATACCCAGTGATCAAGTAGCTTCTTAATTTTCCTCTTCAATAAGCTAAATAGATTGAGCCCTTTAGAACACCTGTAACGTTTTCCATGGGTGACTAGTGCATGCTTTGGGGGAAGGAGGGTGTCATGGCAATGCCTTGCTCTTTCACCTGTTTTGGGTGTCCAGAGTCACTAATGTTGTTTGTGTTTGGGCCAGTGCGAAGATCATGGTTATCCCTTATGGGGCTGATCTGAAGACAATGGGTGTATTTCTATTATCTTCAGTGAGCTTTAGAGCATCCTTTCTCTCTATAGTAGGGGGTCCTGAGGTGAGAGACAGACGTATTTGCACTCCTATAGTCTCCCACAGCCTTTAGATAACCTCACGTGCAGTGCTCACCTGTGCAGAGGTTCACCACTTTCTGGCCCCTATATTTTTGCTTAATTCTTTTTAAGGGGAGATATTGCCAGTTCTTTCAGCATGTTCAGAAAAAATGGCTCCAAACTCACTCCATTCAAATTATTTTATAGTAGTTACCACATTGTATTACAACTACATGAGATTGTGTTATAGTGGGACATAGCATGTAATTTGTTTGTTTAAAATTACTGGTCTGCATTTGGTGAGATAAAGCAGAACTCAATTAATTAATTAATTAATTGCAGCGTATCACAGCCATTTCCATGTATAATCATATTTTATGCACTAATAACAATGATGGGGGGGAATAAAATATTGTGAAGGGCACAAAAGGACTGGAAAGCCCTGGAACTCACTTAATGGCTTTAACAGATGTGCTGGAACACCATATTACAGTGCTCGGGAAAGCTTGATGAAGGCACAATGGCATCAGAAAGGGCATTATACAGCCCTCAAAGCTATGCCAAAGACGACATCACAAAATTAAAGACAATAGGAAAAGGTTACTGATGCTGCTCTGCAGAGACTACTTAATGCAAGGCAATTACATGTATGGAAAGAAAGCACGGTGAAAGACCATTGAACATAAAACCTTATAAAATTAATTAAAATAAAATATAGCCCACCAGTATTTAACGGTCAAACTGTTGCAGCTAAGAAGGTTGCTAGAAGGAGAATTCCAATCATATCTTGAGGTAATCCTGAAAGCACAGTTTTGCACTGATTTGAGTTATCTGACATTGTGAATTTGGAATGGATCCCGAACAAAGGATTCTGTATTAATAGCCATCTCTTTAAACACCTGTGGAGTGATTGGAGTGCTTGAGGGGGATGGCAGTAATATCCCCCACACCAGAAAGAAACTTTAACATGTTATGTTGTTTCATAATTTTGAGTGGCACACCGCTGAAAGTCGGAATCATCCAATGGAGTTCTCTAACTTGCATTACCAACCACTCACCTCCCTATCCTCCATGTAAAAAGTTACAATAATGAAGCTAACCTAGATAATGCAATAATTGTACCTATTATGACATTTCAATACTGGATCATGTGAACCTTTGATTTACTAATTTCAGAAGTGCCTCAGGATCTGATATGATAGGATATGGCTCACTGTGATCATACCAAACGGTCTAGTTTCTCACATAAACATTGTCTTCAGTGGGAGTCCAGTAAGAGCTCAGTGAAAACTGCAATGAACAAGGGACAAATCCTGGTCCTTTTTCAGTCAATGGGAGTTTTCCTATTGGTTTCAGTGGGACTCAGGTGTAGAACATACACGGTTTAGGGGTGTTGCATCGATTTACCTGCTTAGCATGGAAATTTAACCCATGTCAATTTCTGTATAAAAAGCAGTATTGAACAATGTTCAAGAAGGCATAAAGCTATGTCTTCAGAAAGTATGTAGAGCAGATATAGCTGCCCCCTTAGCAACATGCCAATGCTGCTGCTGATTAATTTCTAAGGAAAATTGAACACCCTGCATAAGTGGATTTTTAGAATAGGTGATACAGTGATAAATGAAATGAACATTCTTCTATCTGTAGCAAGCTCTGTTGTAGAAACACCAGGTATGTCAGGAAACTTGTTTAGGGTTGTACGTAGATGACTATATTGCAACTGTATTGTACCCACCTCAGTGGTCATTTCCAATTTCTTTTGGAGGGGGGAGTGTGGGGGACAATTTACCTGTCCATACACCAAATGAACATTATTCTGGTGGAAGAAAAAAGTTATTTAAAGTGTCCATAGTACCATAAGGCTATTTTTAGCTTCCTGTTCTGAACTTTTGTGTAGTTTTAAAATGTTGCAAAAAGAAAATACAGACTAACACGGCCCTTTCTTTTTGCGAATACAGACTAACACGGCTGTTACTCTGAAACCTTTTAAAATGTTGACATTGCTTTTCACAAAGAACTGGGTGGAGCATGACTGCTGTGGTTTAAGGCTTTCATGAAGGTTTCTATTCTAACCCCCTGCTTCCACACTCATGTCACTTTCTGACAGTTGTTTTCTCCCTCAGGGCTGATGTATTCCAGGCTTGATCTCTGCCTAAACATGAATTATTATTTTTGTTTTTTAGAAGTTTGAGCAAAAATTGGTCCGCCGTGTTTGAGAATGAGGATGAAACAAATACATGTTTCCCAATTATAAAACAATTAACGTGACCTGTTTTGAACAGCTGTCAGCTGGAGTATCAAGTACAAATTTGTCATGGAATAGCACCCTCCAAGAAGGGCCTTTAAGCATTCAGATGAAATTTGGTTATAATATAATGTAATCTGTACATGCAAGTAATATTTCCCACTGTTTTCACTAAACTAAGAAAAGACATAGCCAAGAAGGGGTGTCTTGTAACTCTATATATAGCTGTGTAGTGAACCAAGGGTGTGAATGAACAATGCACTACCCTTTGGCTCAGTCCCTCTGGACCAAGCATGAAAAGGTTTGGAAAGGCGGCTGAGTGCTTTGTAAGGTTCATAGACGGCAACTGCACTCTGATTTGTCACAGGAGCTCAGCAGCTACTTATGTTAAAATTCACTCCTCCGCATAGTCTGTTTGCTGGCCCTAAGCACAGGGATGCATTTCACCAAAGGTATGCAACTGCGGGGGGGGAGGGGGGTTACTCCTGCAAACCTCTGAATGTTTGAGAGAGAACATGTTCCTGTTGTGTACAGCCAAAGAGTTACAGATTTTGATAGCTTCATGAGCTGTTGCCGGGTCTTTTGCAGACTGGCAGAACTTCCTAGTCCTTGGGTGAAATCTGGATCCCACTAAACTCCACTCCCATTGACATCAATAGAACTAGGTTTTGCCCTCCTGTCTTTTTGCCTCGTGCCTCCCCGCGCGCCCCCCCCCCAAAAAGAGAAACCCCTAAGACCACAGAATATATAAATTGCTAGTACAATCCATTTTAATTACAGCAAGGACTATAATAATGATGATTGCTTGGCAGTACTGTGGAGCTCATATACGCATCATTTTCTGTTAGACATTCTAGTGTAGCTAGAGATGGACCAAAACCGGAACTTTTAATCTAATTTTTGATGGTTCTGATAAAAAGCAAACCTGGAAAAATTAGTTTGTTTTGACAAAGTGTGATTTGACACGGCTTTGCAAAACAAAAACTGTCCCAGTCTGCCACGTTACTGAAGAGATTCCTTTACCACATCAGATGTTACAACATCAGATTCCTTTCCAGTCTGAACTTTTTGGTTCAGCGAAAATGTACCCCATATCCCAACTACACCAGGTTTTGGTCTGAAAAAAGCATCTGTATGGTATCTAATTGCTAATGAAGCACTGTAGATATGTTCTGTTACTGATGTTTTGAGAAAACTATTGACTTTTCTGTATGTATTACTAACACGTGTCTATAAAGAAACATTGGGCTACACAACAGCATAAGAAGGAGAAACAAATATTTACCCTTCAGTTGAATCTTTGAGTTGAGATTACAAATGTGCTGATGAAACAGCAACAAAACCAAAGGTTTTTCCTCTGACCTGTGGTGTCCGCACGTGTATTAAGGTGTTTTTACCAACAAGGATTACTTCTTCAGTTAGCAAAATCTGGAACCAAACCCCACTACCTGCCAGGAACAGTTTGTTATGCAAAGAGAAAGTAGCAAATAAAAGATTAGGAGTCAAAGATAAAATCTTGTTTGTTCTAAAAGTTCCACACTGGTCTCTCTTTACCTGTTTAAAAAAAGTCTGCTAAGCTGCAAAATAAACTTTTATCTGGGAAACAGCATGCTTCACGCAGTGAGGCCACCACAATCAAATTTTCTCTTATTGGTGAGCTCTTTTTATTGTTTCTTCCCCTGTGGTTTTTCTATTCACGCTTCATGACAACTTTTCACTTCTCCTTGCTCTCAGCTGCATCTTTTTTTACAATCTGATAACCAGTGGACTGAGCTGACATCAGGGTTTAGCAAATCACCATGTTAAAACATGCGCACGCACATGGATTTCTGTCACAGTTTCATGGCAACTGCTCCTGTACTCCCCCTGCATGGTCCATCCAGCGCACCCACTTTTAAGTTTCCAGCTCCCCAGCCATTGACTTTCTTGGGCAGAGAACCACATCTCGCTCCTTTCTGCCCAGAGATTTTTAAGGATGCACAGCTTCCTGCCTCCATCGTGATATCCCCAGCAAGCCAGACTACCTAAAAGGCTAGTGTCTGTGCTTTTCTTTCTTCCTTTCCAGAGGCTATGACCGGTGTATTGCTCAGTTATAAGTTATCACAGAGCTCCTTCTAAGTAAGCACATTTATTCTTAAGGTAAAAGCATTACAAAGAAGACCTCAAAACCATAAAAGTGCCTACATTCATACTAAACACCTTACCAATCTAGGGCCCTGGTATGTTCTTCAAAACTCACAACTGGGTTTTCCCTGTGGCTACAAGTTCATAAGTCTTAGATCCAGAACAAAGGCTGGGCAGATGAGCAGTTTCTTTGTATAGCTTGGGCCTTTGCTTTAGGGCTTCTGTAACAGATAATTGGAAGACGATAACCCTCTCCTCATGGCAGATCTTTAAAAGGCTGCATTTATGCATATTCAGAGTGTGATGCCCAGTGAGTCTCAAATTCAAGCCTGCCTAGCTACCACTAAGGCAGCTATGACTGGCTTATAGTCCTCTACTCACAAGCCACAGCAAGTGCCACCTCAAAGGGATTGCCAGGCAGCAGCCTCATTGCTTCTAATTGGCTCCCTGCCCTATATAAACCCAAGGGGCATTTCAGGAAGTGTCCGGGCAACAGCATGGATCTCCTGTAGCTACCATGACAATTTCCTCTCCCTGTTGTTGAACTCCTGGCTTCAACCTCTGCTTGCTTTGGACCTTGTCTCCTGAAACCGACCCTGAAATCTGACTTAGACTCCAACCTTTGGTATCGATCCCTGCCTGGAACTTGACTACAAACTGCTCTGCTACTCTCAGCCTCAGGTTTGACCCTTCTCTGGTCCTTGTTCCTTCACTGCCCTGGTCAGGATCTTGACACAAAGTTGGGGGATTTGCATTAAGTTCTGCCTAAGTGGATTTCCTGAGGACTCGGAAAAGTATGGTCTTTTGCGACATTTTTCAATATAGTCTCTTGAACCCCCAATGTCACATCTCTTCCCCTAGAGAGATTATATGCAATCCTGGCCCACAACAATACATAAACATAATACAATAAAGTCTTTAAAATATATCACATGAAATTCCCATATCTGTCACACCTTCAAGTGATCAAAATGCAAGAAATTTCTGCATGAAATCATTGAGTGAGAAGCTGTTTGGTTGGCAGAACAGTCAATTAACCTAATTGACTCTAGGTATGTTGCTAATGAGACACAAATAGACATGCAAATAAATTATTTCCATTAAATATCATTTGAAAATAATTAGTAAAATACAAACTAGTGTAATGATTGAATTCAACATCTGGAGAGCAATAGCTGTGATGCTGCTTTGCATGTAGGGCTCCTTGGTGACTAGCAGAATACACGATCCAGCTTTTGTAATTGATGTGAGTCTGCTCATGCCAGTTTAATATGTCTGTTTATATGTCTGTCATAAATATCGGATGTATAAGAGTGGAAGTCGAAGGGCCAGATTGCAAATCCATTACTCACATGAGTATCCCATTGACTTCATTGGGTCTGTCCATGTAAGCAACTACTTCACAATCTGCCCCCAATGATTTCGAAAATTGAAGCACTCGGGTATGCATACAACATAGTATATAAGAAATCAGTGGACAAATATGAGATCTGAAGACTTTGCAAAGGCTCCGTTTATCTCTGTAGGGGAATTTATGCACTAAATTTGCCTCATGCTGATGTAAATCAGGAGTAGCTCCATTTGAAATCAGCACAATGAAATCATTTTAAAACTGGCATGTCAGGAGAATTGAGCTCTCTATCAGAATTGTGCAACTAAATTAGCATATTATCTCTTACCTGGTCTGAGACCATGGTTTTAAATCACTGTTTAAATGTAAAATGGACTAGATACATTTCACATAGACTATCAATATGATCTAGTGGCCTGAGGACATGCCAAAAACTGCTGAGTTCTACCTCAATTTCTAGCATTGATTCACTTTGTGGCATTGGGCAAACAGTGGCTCAATCAGTGGGTCTGGTCAAAAAATTTCAGTAGTTTTTTTTTTTTTTTTTTTTTAATACAGAACATTGGGTTTTCAACCAAATGAAAATTTATAGAAAGTGTCTCCACCCCATATATACACACAAACCTTTTTAAATTGAAAATGTTGTGGTTTTGGCTTGCTGAACAGTAAGATTCAGTTTTATGACAAAAAGCTGAATTTTTCCATGAGCTAATCTATCAATGAGCCAATTATTTATCTAGGTCATTTTTCCATCTTCAATGTGAGTTTTATCACTGATTTATCACACAGCATAAGACCCTCAAACCTTTGGTTTGGTTTCTCTATCAGTAAAATCAGGATAATACAGTAAATATGGCTGCTTTTTTGTCAAGTCCGGCATGGTTCGGCAAGAGGTGGGGAGAATTCAATGAACCTTCCCTTCCACTTCCCTGTTGAACACCTGTTTCACTTCATTACCTGATGTGGTAGCAAGCTCCTGAAAGGCAACAGGAGCAGGACTATTTCCCCCTCCCATAGGAGCCAACAGAGCTGGGTCATTCACCGTGGGTGGGCAGCCCACCCTGCTCACTGTCAAAAGGTGAAGCTCAGCCTGTTTTCCCCTTGCCTTGTGCTCATCGTCTCTGGGGATGGCTGCCAGTACAAAGCTCTTCCTAGCCCTCTACCCCCATCACACACACTAACGCAAACAGAAGCTTAAAGCCACAGTGTTGTCCTATTATGAGCCATTCATTCATTCAGTCATTTATTATGAGGCTTATACAACAGGACTCTCGTGGTATTTAGAAGCTGTAGGTCCAGCTTTTCCAGCCAGGGCACAGCCAAACCCTGTTGAGATAACCATTGTCTGGAGCTTGTTCATTCCAGAGAGTGACACAGATCCCAGTTCTGCAACCAGCCAACCTATCGATCAGAATTTTGGCTGAGACACAGGGTCATTTATGTTGTCATGCAAGTTGGGCCAGAGAGATGAATGGAGGTGGAGGGCTGATGTAAATAAGTCTCTCCATACCCCATTCATCTCTCACTTGATTCACGAGGGCTAAAAGTCTGTTACTTGCTGGCTGCAAGAAACAATTTTTAAAATAAGCAATGACGACAGTTCTCTGATGGATTAACTTCCTCTAAAGCCTTTGATCTCCAAAGTGAGAGCCTGTACCACGTTACCGGCAGCTAAAGTAATTCTACCTTTTTAATATACTACCTCTATGCTACAAAGAAGGCTTTAGCTCATCCAGCTGAGGGCATCATGTTCTCAGTCTCAATCTGCATTTACAATCAACATGTTCTCTTCTGTTATGCTTCTTTTTCTCCAGGCCCCCTCCCCCCAGCTGGTGGCATAGGATGCAATTTTACAACACAAGAAGTGCTTACTGCTCACACAATGAGTCCCACAGAAGTTAATGGGACTGCTATTGTGAAAACTATTCAGGTTGTACAATCTAGTGCACAAAAAGTAGATGTCTGCAACCGAAGGACATGATCCCTGCTCTTGCTAAGCCCAGGGAAAAACTTCATGGGAACAGATTCAGGTCCATTACTCTCTGATCAGATTTCAGAGTAGCAGCTGTGTTAGTCTGTATCCACAAAAAGAAAAGGAGTACTTGTGGCACCTTAGAGACTAAGAAATTTATTTGAGCATAAGCTTTCATGAGCTACAGCTCGCTTCATCAAATGCATTCTGAAGTGAGCTGTAGCTCATGAAAGCTTATGCTCAAATAAATTTGTTAGTCTCTAAGGTGCCACAAGTACTCCTTTTTCTTTTCTCTTTTCTCTTCTTTTCTCTTCTCTGATCACAGTAATTTAAGACTAATTTTTTCCCATCACATAGAGGGAAGGCCATAGTCCTTCAGGAGCACATGTGATTTTAACCTCTGTAAGTGACAACTTGAAATGTTCAGCAATATGTTCATGCATGCAGAAGCATTATGATAGAACTTAAAAGATCTTCATTGTGATTCAGTCCTGATGGTGCATATGTAGATCAATACTCATAACTATGATATTTCTAACACTTTGCTTACCAGTTAATGGCTTGCCAGAATATAAAATAATTAATGAAGTGTATTAATTCAAAGAATTGAGATGCCCTGGTTTTTTTTGGTAAATGTTATCTCATATGCCTTATCACAACTAAAAAGTGAAAGCAATCAATTTCTGAAACTGGTATTCAGCTACTTTTTATTTATTTATTTATTTATTTATTTATTTATATAAAATATATATATATATATATGACAGACTAAATTCCAACAGGACAGATAATTTACCAGAGAATCCGCTGGAGTAAAAGCTGTATCATGCTTATGCTGGTTTGCAACAGTAGTCAGGGAGCTATTATTGTGCCATGCTTTTCTTCCTGGTCCCAGTCCCCAGTGCAGGCCTTTGGCGTCTATAATGAACTACACCAACTGACTGCAGATTCTATGGTCCCACAGCACTCTGGTGATTGCTTCACTGCAACTCTACCTGAACTGCTCCCATTGGCTTACTGAGCACCTGGCAGGATCAGATCTCCAGAGGGACAAGACTTTCAAAGCCCCAAAGTTTACAGCCAATCATGAAGTAAATTCACCACAAGCCTGAGTGCATCCATACTAGGCCTTGGATGAAGATGGAGCCTAAAAAATAAAGCCAGAAATTCTGCTCTCATGCCACAAGGAAATTCAAATGGCTTAGAGTATAGGATTGAATTGAGATGCTGAGATGAGTTAATACGAGCAAGATCACTGCCACGTAATGTTTTTTGTTGCTTAATGTATGTGAGGTATTCCTCAGGTGGTCTATTGTGCATTGCTGAGCAGGTGTGCAACCAGCATGTACTGAGCACCAAAAAGGCAGTTATTTAAAAAAACAAACAAACCAAAAAAAACTGTCTCCCAGAGAACACAAATGAGGAGGGCAGATCGAGTGATTACAATGTGAGTGATTGAACGTTAACAAAACAAACCCCTTAAAAATAATTGAATTTTTCATATTCTGATTCATTTCAGTTTCACGAGTCCCAAAACAGCACTTCCCTAGTGATTAATGTTTTCTTCATTGATTGTATCTGTGCTTGACTTAAGGCCATGTTTCTTAGCTTCAAACAAAGAAACCCTTTTTGAGTCACTGTATTAATGGACTGATCTAGCCACCCTTTTTATAGCTATCCAGTGTGCCAAGTAGATCCTAACAGGAAATAATACCACAATGAATGCTATAAAAATCAATCTGGTAAGCCACTCCTGGATCTAAAAATCTATCTCAAACTATGATGATCTTAAATGATTTTTGCATCCTTGCATTGATATGACTTTCTCTCTCACTAAGCTTTTTTTCTGAATTCTCTCATTTTCTTTCTTTCTTCTTGCCCACCATCACAATATTGAAAATAGCCAATTTGAGGTGTTCTGTAAAGTGACATAAATTGCATAATGGTAACTGGTTGTTAAGGTATGAGACCAAGTGAGCAAATTTCTCTTCACATTTACACTGTGCAATCAACAGCAGAATTTGACCCACATTGCCTAAGTGTAAGGGAATGTATGTTGGTTTAACTTATCCCTGGTGTACACGAGGAGTTGAGGTTGAATTTAACAGCGTTAAATCGATTTAACCCTGCACCCGTCCATACGACAAAGCCCTTTTTTTGACTTAAAGGGCTCTTAAAATCGATTTCCTTTCTCCACCCCTGACAAGGGGATTAGTGCTGAAATCGGCCTTGCGTCGAATTTGGGGTACTGTGGACACAATTCAGAGGCCAATACCGTCGGGAGCTATCCCAGAATGCTCCATTGTGACCGCTCTGGACAGCATTCTCAACTCAGATGCACTGGCCAGGTAGACAGGAAAAGGCCAGAAAACTTTTGAATTTCCTGTTTGGCCAGCGTGGCAAGCTGCAGGTGACCATGCAGAGCTCATCAGCAGAGGTGATCATGATGGAGTCCCAGAATCGCAAAAGAGCACCAGCATGGACCGAACAGGAGGTACGGGATCTGATTGCTGTATGGGGAGAGGAATCTGTGCTATCAGAACTACGTTCCAGTTTTCGAAATGCCAAAACCTTTGTCAAAATCTCCCACGGCATGAAGGACAGAGGCCATAACAGGGACCCGAAGCAGTGCCTCGTGAAACTTAAGGAGCTGAGGCAAGCCTACCAGAAAACAGAGAGGCGAACGGTTGCTCCAGGTCAGAGGCCAAAACATGCTGCTTCTATGATGAGGTGCATGCCATTTTAGGGGGTTCAGCCACCACTACCCCAGCCATGTTGTTTGACTCCTTCAATGGAGATGGAGGCAACATGGAAGCAGATTTTGGGGACGAGGAAGATAGCTCACAGCAGGCAAGCGGAGAAACCAGTTTTCCCAACAACCAGGAACTGTTTCTCACCCTGGACCTGGAGCCAGTACCCCCCAAACCCACCCAAAGCTGCCTCCCAGACCCGCCAGGCAGAGAAGGGACCTCTGGTGACTGTACCTTTTTAAAATACTATACATGGTTTAAAAGCAAGCATGTTTAATGATTAATTTGCCCTGGCAATCATGGCTCTCCTTTGCAAAAGGTTTCTGGGGAGGGCAGCCTTATTCCATTCACCATGGTAGGACACTTTACCACTCCAGGCCAGTAGCACGTACTCTGGAATCATTGTAGAATAAAGCATTGCAGTGTATGTTTGCTGGTGTTCAAACATCATCCATTCTTTATCTCTCTGTGTTATCCTCAGGAGAGTGATATCATTCGTGGTCACCTGGTTGAAATAGGGTGCTTTTCTTAAGGGGACATTCAGAGGTGCCCATTCCTGCTGAGCTGTTTGCCTGTGGCTGAACAGAAATGTTCCCCGCTGTTAGCCTTGGACGGGTGAGGAACTAGCCATGCGCTGGGGGGAGGCAAAATGCGACCTTGGAATGAAAGCACATGTGCTATGTATGTTAACAGCAAGGTTTACCGTGAAAGAGTATACCCATTGTTCTATAAAATGTGTCTTTTTAAATACCACTTTCCCTTTTTTTTTTTTCCTCCACCAGCTGCATGTGTTCCAAGGATCACAGGATCTTCTCCTTTCCAGAGGCTAGCAAAGATTAGAAGGTGAAAAAAAAGCACTCAGGATGAAATGCTCTCTGAGCTCATGCTGTCCTCCCCCATGACAGGGCACAGAAGGATGCGTGGAGGCAGACAATGTCAGAGTGCAGGAAAGCACAAAATGACCGGGAGGGAGGTGGCAGGCTGAAGAGAGGGCTGAAGCTGAAAGGTGGTGGCGGCGTGATGAGAGGAGGCAGGATTCAATGCTGAGGCTGCTGGAGGATCAAACTAATATGTTCCAGCGTATGGTTGAGCTGCAGGAAAGGCAGCAGGAGCACAGACCACCGCTACAGCCCCTGTGTAATCAACCACCCTCCTCCCCCAGTTCCATAGCCTCTTCACCCAGACGCCCAAGAACGCGGTGCGGGGGGGGCCTCCGGCCTCCCAGCCACTCCATCCCAGAGGATTGCCCAAGCAACAGAAGGCTGGCTTTCAATGTGTGTTAAAGTTTTAAACTTTTAAAGTGCTGTGTGGCCTTGTCCTTCCCTCCTCCACCACCCCTGCTGGTGCTTCTCTCCTCCACCACCCCTCCTGGGCTACCTTGGTAGTCATCCCCCTATTTGTGTGATGAATGAATAAAGAATGCATGAATGTGAAGCAACAATGACTTTATTGCCTCTGCAAGCGGTGATCGAAGGGAGGAGAGGAGGGTGGTTAGCTTACTGGGAAGTAGAGTAAACCAAGGGGTGGGAGGTTTCATCAAGGAGAAACAAACAGAACTTTCACACCGTAGTCTGTCCAGTCATGAAACTGGTTTTCAAAGCTTCTCTGATGCGCACCACGCCCTCCCGTGCTCTTCTAACCGCCCTGGTTCCTGGCTGTGTGTAACCAGCAGCCAGGCGACTTGCCTCAACCTCCCACCCCGCCATAAACGTCTCCCCCTTACTCTCTCAGGTATTGTGGAGCGCACAGCAAGCAATAATAACAGTGGCAATATTGGTTTCGCTGAGGTCTAAGCGAGTCAGTAAACTGCGCCGGCGCGCCTTTAAACGTCCAAATGCACATTCTACCACCATTCTGCACTTGCTCAGCCTGTAGTTGAACAGCTCCTGACTACTGTCCAGGCTGCCTGTGTACGGCTTCATGAGCCATGGCATTAAGGGGTAGGCTGGGTCCCCAAGGATAACTATAGGCATTTCAACATCCCCAATGGTTATTTTCTGGTCTGGGAATAAAGCCCCTTTCTGCAGCTTTTGAAACAGACCAGAGTTCCTGAAGATGCGAGTGTCATGTACCTTTCCTGACCATCCCACGTTGATGTTGGTGAAACATCCCTTGTGATCCACCAGAGCTTGCAGCACTATTGAAAAGTACCCCTTGCAGTTTATGTACTCGCCGGCTTGGTGCTCCGGTGCCAAGATAGGGCTGTGGGTTCCGTCTATGGCCCTACCACCGCTACAGAATCCCATTGCAGCAAAGCCATCCACTATGACCTGCACATTTCCCAGGGTCACTACCCTTGATATCAGCAGATCTTTGATTGCGTGGGCTACTTGCATCACAACAGCCCCCACAGTAGATTTGCCCACTCCAAATTGATTCCCAATTGACCGGTAGTTGTCTGGCATTGCAAGCTTCCACAGGACTACTGCCACTCGCTTCTCAACTGCGAGGGCTGCTCTCGTCTTGGTATTCTTGTGCCTCAGGGCAGGGGAAAGCAAGTCACAAAGTTCCATGAAAGTGCCCTTACGCATGCAAAAGTTTTGCAGACACTGGGAATCATCCCAGACCCGCAACACTATGCGGTTCCACCAGTCTGTGTTTGCTTCCCGAGCCCAGAATTGGCGTTCCACCTCATGAACCTGCCCCATTAGCACCATGATGCCCACATTGCCAGGGCCCATGCTTTGAGAGAAGTCTGTGTCCATGTCCTCATCACTCTTGGCACCGCGCTGATGTCACCTACTCGCCTGGTTTCGCTTTGCCAGGTTCCAGTGCCGCATATACTGCTGGATAATGCGTGTGGTGTTTAATGTGCTCCTAATTGCCAAAGTGATCTGTGCGGGCTCCGTGCTTGCCGTGGTATGGCGTCTGCACAGAAAAAAGGGGCGGAACGATTGTCTGCCGTTGCCCTGACGGAGGGAGGGGCGACTGACGACATGGCTTACAGGGTTGGCTTACAGGGAATTAAAATCAACAAAGGCAGTGGCTTTGTGAAAAACAGAATGGCCCCCTCAAGGATAGAACTCAAAACTGGGTTTAGCAAGCCATTGATTTCACGGATGGAGGGAGGAGAAAATGAATACAAAACAAATCTGGTCTATTTCTTATTTTGAGCCACTTCATCTTTCTTTATACATCTTGCTGGCAGCAGACTGTGCAGTACGACCGCTAGCCATCGTCATCTCCTGGGTGCTCGGCAGAAGACGGTGCAGTATGACTGCTGGCCATCATCTTCTGCTGGCTGCTGATTAAAAGACAGTGCATTGCCGGTAGGACTGAATTGCCATGAGACGAAACTTAAAAGGGAAATGACCTGGCTGAGTCACTCCCATGTTTGCCCAGGCGCCCCGACCTCATCGAGGTCGGTTAAAAGAGCACCCAGGACTACGTCGACGACAGCTACCAGTCAAACTGCACTGTCTGCTGCCAAAAGGCAATAAACTGCTGCTGTGTAGCAATGCAGTACTACGTCTGCCAGCACCCAGGAGATATTTGGTGACAGTTAGCTGAGCGGCCTCCATGCTTGCCATGGTATGGCATCTGCACAGGTAACTCAAGAAAAAAGGTGCAAAACGATTGTCTGCCCTTGCTTTCACAGAAGGAGGGGGGGAAGGAGGTCCTGACAATATGTACCTAGAACCACCCGCAACAATGTTTTAGCCCCATCAGGCACTGGGATTTCTACCCAGAATTCAAATGGACAGCAGAGACTGCAGGAACTGTGGGATAGCTACCCACAGTGCAATGCTCTGGAAGCTGATGATTGTCTCGGTACTGTGGACACACTCCGCCGACTACATGCACTTAGAGCATTTGTGTGGGGACACACACAATCGACTGTATAAAAACGCTTTCTACAAAACCGACTTCTATAAATTCGACCTAATTTCTTAGTGTAGACATACCCTTAGACATCCAGGACTTTTAAGAAAACAATTTATGGTTATTATTCCCTCTCAGCCCTCTGTTAATTGCCTTTCCTTCTGTTTCCACTCATTTCAGTCCATTGGTGTAAAGGAGATAAGATTAATTTAGACTCCCTTTTGAATTGGCCTGAACTTTGTAAAGCAGTATCTCTTTGTCAAGGGTAGAGCAGGGAATGGTTAGCAAGAATTGACTAGTGAGTGAAACTCTGAACTGGAACTTGGTAGACCTGGGTTCTGTTCCTGGCACAGGCTTCCAGTGTGACCTTGGGTAGGTCACTTAATCTACCCTATGCCTCAGTTCCCAACTTCCTGTGAGATAACTAAGAAAGATAAGTCTATTAATGGTCCTGAGGTGTTCAGGTACTATGGTGATGAGGCCGTATAAATGTGATAAATAAACTGGATAAATGTGAGGCCCTATTGTTGCATTTTGTACTTTATACTCCAGTTGTTACTTATGTAGGTTTGGTTGATAGAACATTTACCTGAAATGTTACTTAAAACAAAGTGGGGGGTAGGGAGAAGAGGTCTTGTAGGTATTGAGACTATGAGAATGGTTTCATTTGTGAAAATATTAAATAAGTCAGCATTGGGCTCAGAGGAAATGGAATCTAGAACTAAGCCATTCTTCAGCTCTCATCCCACTATTTACCAGAAAGTATTACAAGCTTTCCCACATCTCCTATAATCTGGTAGGGGTCTGATTATCTGATCACAATTACACCTCACTAAGACGTTTTGCTACTATTATAAAAGTCATCACTTTATTTAGAAGATTTTCATTCTCCTGGGCCAAAATCCTGAGCAGTGAGTTTGTGTGGTTTCTAATATGTTTATCTTTCACCTTAGAATCTTCACCAACCTCAAAGCTTTCTTCACGCAAACTGTTTTATAACAGACAATAAATTGTTCCTGGCATTTACAAGGTAAGAAAAGTTGCCATTAGAATGGGAGATAAGAGAGATGTACTGAAGGCATGATGTTTATACCCATGGCAGCCTTCTCTTTCCTTTGCCCTTAAAAAAGTGTAGCACAAAGTGGTGAGAGAATCTCTAAGAGAGAATGCTAGATTTAAAAATACTTGGAAACTTAAACAGACCCCATAATACATATGTCATCAATGTTGCAAAACTGTCATGAAAATGTACCAGCTTAGGCACAAAACCTTTACTATCAGGAATGATGGTGATAATGAAAAACCTAATGACATTTTACTTGCCTGTCAGTGTTGCTTGTTCTTGATGAATGGGCGTGTGTGTGTGTGTGTGTGTGTGTGTGTGTGTGTACATGTGTACACACACACACACACACACACACACACACACACACAGGAACTACAGTTTGGGTTGGTCACATTACTCCTGTGAGGTGTATCCATGAATTATTCTGAATGTTTCATGTGAGCGTCAATACAACTTTTATACCGCACTGTCAGGTGTTCTGTATGTGCTATATATTCTGTGGGAAATTTTAGAAATGGTGTCGTGTGTTTTGAAGAAATGCATTAGAGCTATTGTTTTTGTACCTCT
Source organism: Eretmochelys imbricata (assembly GCF_965152235.1). Taxonomy (NCBI): domain Eukaryota; kingdom Metazoa; phylum Chordata; order Testudines; family Cheloniidae; genus Eretmochelys; species Eretmochelys imbricata. The sequence continues at coordinate 27,075,947 of NC_135583.1, forward strand.
CCTGTAATGACAGGAACTCCAGCTACTTCAAGACCAGCTGTACGTGACTGAGCAGGAGACACAAAAACGTCTCACGCAACCATATCATTATTTTAAAGTCTAATCACTCAGCTATATGGAAACTGGAAACCTCTCTTTTCCAATGGTATAAAGGTCCCACTTCCTGTCGTGAAGGACCATGAGACAACAGACCTTACACTGGTCACTTGATCCAGAACCAAATAAAACCTATTGTAGGTTGGAGAGGAAATTCCATGTCTGGAAGGAAAAGGGGAAATGCATTTGTGGTATATTCAATTTTTATTTTCATGGCAGCTATTTGAAAATTCTTATGGAAGTAGGGTGTGTGCGTGTGCATATATATATAAAAAAATGTGTGTGTATAAATGAGAGAGAGTTATCTGAGGTAGGCCCTGATTCAGGTAGACACAAGTTTGAAGTTCTTCTCTTTTGATGGGACAGCTGCATTCACTTAACTTTATGCATATGTTTAAGTGCTTTTCTGAATAAGGATGCCTTCCTGAATCTGGGCCTATGTTGGCCATATCTCTCACTAATATACAGTCTGTAATGGATTTTGGTCCTTCACAATGAAATGCACTGTATAAATTATGCAAGATGCTGTTTTTGCATTGTCTTGAAGCTACCCCAAGAACCAAATTTCAAAATTGTATTTTGTGTATAGTTCAATTCACTAATGTGCAAATACATTGATTTTATTATCTAGTGCTGTAAGTTTGCAGTCTCCAAATATGGGCATTATCCAAGCCAAGTACACACTGAAGTACCTAACTTCAGTATATGATTTTTTTAAAGTATTTGTGCATGATTTCCATATTTTTTTGTATGTAAATGGAGATAATTGGAAATAAGTATTTAAACCTTTGGTTTACATTAAAAAAAATAAAGCTAGACAAAGGGTCTCAAATGCAAACTTTATAAAAATGAACAGACTAAGCTTGTCTTACTATACGGTTTTCCTTTTTAAAAAAAAAAAAAACAGCAAAACCAAAAACAACCTGAGATTGACATTGTGTTTTAATACAGTAATTTTGATTTATACTTCAGAACTCAAGCCTTTTAGATCTTTGACAGTGTCTTGAATTTACATGCTGAATTCAAACAGATTGCTATTGTTTTACTGCAATTAGCGGCAGTGCTTAATAGAGATGAAAACATGCTGAAAAAATTGAGAATTTAACCTTCAAATGAAAAATACTTAGTCCTTAGATTTCATTATAATCAGCTTATGTAGTCTTACATGAATTTAGAAGAATTTAACTTTTTGCTATTTTACTTCTGATTAATAAAACAATGCCATTTTTGCATAGGCTACTTAAGATATTGTATGAATAATATTTATTATCTTCCCTGAATAGCAGGATTTTCAAGGATCCTTGTTTCCATTTTCTAAGTGGATGCATAACAAGATTAACAGCTAAGTCTTTTCTTTTGAGACTTTCAGAACAAAAAACAATCATCACTTCCACAAAAGTTTAAGATTTTTATATTTTCATTTTACATATTGTTAGCTGCAAGCTGATTCCTAATGTTTGTTTTATTTCCCTCTGTCAGAAGCAATGCCAAAATATATTTTGTTTGACTTGAATGGGCTCAATTAATCCTTAGCTGGAACAGTTTTTGTCATTTTTTGTTTGGTTAAGGGATTTGATCCTGAAATGCGTATACCTCAGCTTTCTTCATGAGAAAAATCTGAGCTATATATTTTAATAAACCTGTTCAAGTAGGATCCATTTGACTTAGAAAAGAATTCAATAGATGTTTTTTGTTGGGAGCACAAGTAAAGAATAATGGAATATGTTGTCATGGGGTTTGCTACTCAGCACTGTGGCACCTCACTGTGGCTCATATCGGGGTTAGCTCTCAACTTGTATGATGCTCCTGCCTTCAGTTGCTCACCCCATGGCATGACTCTCTCTCTCTCGACTGAATTGCTCCCTCTTGTAATTCAGAATGCTCCCTCTTTGTGGCTTGGCTCTCCAGCCAGGTCACTGTAGTTTCCCCCTTCCAGGGTATCAGTCTCCCTGGATGATTTGCCTCAGGGAGTCTTCCACTCTATTGCCCAGACTGTGTCACTTCCTAGTGGCTGGTTGGGGAACCTGGGCTCACCCGCTACTCTGGGTTCCAGTTCAGGGACCCTCAAATCAGCAGCATAGGTCTGCACTATCCGAAACTTTGAGGCATTTCCCTGAGCCTTTTTCTACTCCACCTTTGTCTGGCTTCTGCTCCACCACCCTTCTGAGTAAACCCTACCTCCAAGCCAGGGATACCCAGGTTTCTATTCACCCCATGTGTTTCCTCCTTTACCTTTCTAAGTCCAGAGAGTGAGTGCCAACTTCTATGTTGCAGCTCTTTTCTGTTCTCTCTTCTTGGCCTTATACCTTCCCCGCCTGTTCCTGCTCAGGTGGGTTCTGTCCTCAGTTAGAGATTGCTTATCGAGCCTAATTATCCCTCAGGTGTGGCCTTTCTGCTACATGTTAAACCTTTTCAGGATAGTGTGGGGGGTGAACACCCCACCACATATGTATACATGGAAAATATAATGTGCTGTCAAACATTTGTCTTTATTGGGTTTTTGGAGAGTGTGTGTGTGTGTGTGTGTGTGTATAAAATTAAAAATATACATTTACTTTAAAGCATCTTAACAAAAAGTGAATCCATGCAATTAAAATTAAAAAAAATCATAGAGCATATGTTTTTTTCCCTCTGATATGGAATCTGTTGGCTTTAAAAACACCTAATATAACATATCATCTTAACTTCCACTAGTGCAACCAGTAATAAAGATCAGTCTGCCTTTCGATTATAAATCCAGCTGTGAGTAGAGGTGAGCCCAATCTTCAAAGTGGCTATCTGGTGCTGGATCCAAAGTTCTCCAAAATTCATTGGGGTTCAGACCTGCAGGATGTCTCTCTGACCTTTACTTAAGGGGCATCTATAAAACTTACATCATGCAATCCTTCCAAAGTTGAGAGGTGATCAGATCTGAGATCTTTGTTTAGGCCTATTGCTCATGCTGAGATGCTTAGAACTCCTCAATACAAATGTGCAATAAACAGGAAGTTAAAATTCTCACATCACATATTTGTTCTAATACCTAGTGTTGCAGCAACCAAGTCTCCACTTGTATCTTTCTTTCAGAGAAAAGCTTTCTAGTAGAGATGAGTAAAAAAAACCAGAATTTTCATCCGATGAGAAATTTCAGTATTTTGAAATTGTGGTTTTGTGCCAAATCAGGAAGAGAAGTTGAAATGTCAATTTTTTTTTTCTGGAAAATGTTTGATTTGGAATTGCCAAAACAGTTCTGGCCAACACATACTGACATTTGCTTAGTCAGTTTAATATTAAACTGCATCTGCTTTTAGCAGCTGCATTGCCTTGGGGAAATTGTAGTTCAGGGAGCTCATGTCCTTGTTCTCCTCTACAGGCTGGGCTTCCTGACCAGACTACATCTCCATGATGCACCATAATAGTACCCTCTATAATGCACCATGTGGTTCAATCAGATGCATAATAGGAGATGCAGTCCAGCTGGGATGCCCATCTCATAGAGGAGAAAGGGGTTTGAACTATTTAGCCCAAGCTGTTTCAGAGTTACGAATGAACAAGGAAATAGTAGTATAATAGCCATTTTTTTTCTAAATCCCTGTCACGGGGTGACAGCTCACCACTGTGGCACCTCCCGCTGGTTGTCCAGGGAATTAGCTCTTTTCAGCCAGGAGCGCCCTCTGCCAGTTGGTGTCTCACGTGCTGCTGGCCCCATGCCATTCCCAGACCTGGTTCTAGATTAGGGTTCTGCCCCCTGACAGTACCCCCTCAGTCTGGGTCTCCCCTCCCAGGGGAACACCCAAGCCCCTATCCCTCCCTTGTCTCAGTGGCTACTGTCAGTCGCTGTCTAGCCCCTGCTCCCTGGGGCAGGCTGCAGTCTGTACCACTCATCATCGGCAAGGGGGGTCGGACCACCTGCCTCTGTCTAGGTCTGGGCTGCTCTTCTGCAGCCTTAGTACCCTTTCATGGGCCTGTACCTCGGCCTGCAGCCTGGGGCTCTGCTAGGCTGGAGCTCCCCAGCTCCCTCTACCCTTTCCCTGCACTGCTCTGCCCTAGGTACTCTCCTCAGCTTCCCAGGCAGCCAGGTCCTCCTCTCTCCATGTAGCTAGAGAGAGGGTCTCTGTCTCAGCTCCTGGCTAACAGCCCTCTTGTAGGGCCAGCTGTGGCCTGACTGGGGTGTGGCCCCACCTGTGGCTACTTCCCACAATCAGCCTAGCTTTCCTCTGGCTACAGCCCTCTTTTAGGGCTGTTTTAAACCCTTCGAGGCAGGGTGGGGTGACCACCCTGCCACACCCCAAATTCAAATTATTTTTTCAATTAACCTCAAATTACTCCCCCACTCCCTCCCATTCAATTTGGGCCTAAGCCTAAATATACAAAAGATCGGGACAATAGGAATAGAGCAGTCCCACTCTGGAGTCACCCCATTAGCTGCAATGGAGTTGTTCCAGGTTGACACTAGTGTAATTGCATACAGAATTCAGCCCATCTATACAATACTTTCCAGGCTCCACTGTGTATTCTGTGTGTAGCAGAAGAGGTTGGCAGTGTTGTTACATGCTGATTTTTCTTAGTGTATTTTTTTTTTTTTCAAAATGAAAGAGAGCAGGCTTTTTCATCTCTTGCAATAGTGGTTGTTAACTCTAGGAAAATTGTCTCAAATAGTAGGTCAATTAATTACTGCATTTTTATGCTCCCCCTTGTAAAATAGCAATTAATTTAACTACATTTCAGTGGATTTCTTCCTCTACACTTATCAGTTTGAAATCACTGTAACTCTAGGCAGATATCGCTGCTTTATTATAGGTGACAGCTTTTCAGAAGATCGTATTTTCTTCTTTAATGAATGTTGGGATTGAGTCTGTCTTTAATTAGCTGTGGCACCTTTTTATTATTAATAGAATCAAAAGGCAGCAAAAGCAGGGAATATGAAATGAAAGGGGACTAGCAACCCCTACTAAAAGTGTATGTTAAATTGAATGGATCTGAAGATCCAAATATTATGTGATGAGATAAAAATTATAAACATTTGCAGTTGAAATACAACTTGGCTGCAAGGACTTTAGCAGCTTTTTTTTTTTTTTTAAAGCTGCCTTTTGTACATTTCCATTCCGAATGGATCTGACTGCTGTGCTATTTAACTCAGTTGTTCGGTATCGTGAAGACTTGTTGAACAAGGCAGAACTGACAGCATTGTGCTGTAATATCTCATTGGGCATTCAGATAGACATTCTTGATATATATATTTTTCACGGTCAGGGGCTGCTCTTTGACCCACTTAAATGAGGTTTTTTTCATCATATAGTTAGCAGTGTGTAAGAAGGGTGGAAAGCACCAGTTCCATTCAGTTACATGTTGGACTAAGATGGGTCAGATTTCTGTGCTAGTGGGAGGGAAGTGGAGTGTCTCTTCTCAAGTACAGCGGGCCTGGGAAAGGAAATCTTCATGCAGTTCCCCTGGATCATTCTATGGGCCCAGAAGACCAGCCTCCAAACTCCCATGGATCTCCTAAGATCCTCTAGAGTCACAGGTCCCTCTGTCCCCCGCAATCCAATTCTTTCTCTCCAACAGTGCAGCTCTTTTGGAGCCATCTGTGTCTCTCACTCCCATGAGTGGGGGCTGGGGAGTTGCCCCATTATGGACAAAGGATGCAGACTACCGCATTAACTTCTTAGCAGATTTAGTGCTGGTGGGAATGAACTGCATCCAACTCCTCTCCACCCATGGCTTCACTCACTCGCCCCTCTCTTGCTCACACACACGCCTGGACCATGAAGGGCTTGCCACAGTCAGAGGAGGGAGGGAGGAGACAATGCTGTAGAGATGGCTGACTCTTCTTTGACTAGAAGCTGGATTGGCATATGGGGGACCCCTGCATGGGAATATTTAATTTTCATTATTTATAATGCACTCCCAATGCATTAGTAAAGAACAATGTGAGCTGCAAAAAAAATAGATGAAGATGAGGGAATGTCATAAAAACATACACACTAGCTGACCAGGCTGATGGTACAAGTGCAGTTAGTTCAGTGGATTTTTGTTTGTTTGTTACTTGGGTAATTTTTTTGCAGGTCTTGCAGTACACATGGGGAGGGATGCAACTGATGAGGTTAGTCCAAGGAGGGCTTTCCATACATAGGGAGTGTGGAAAGAAGCACAAAGAGAACTGTGGGAGAACTGGACAATTGAGGGAATACGGCTGGTATAATTGCCTGGGCAGAAAAAAATGATAAGACACGAAGGTGGATAAATTGGAAGAAAGCTGAGTTCTGCAAGGCGTTAAGGGCAAGGATGACAAACTTAAATTTGATGTGGAGGAGCTGGTGGAGAGATTCAAAGAGGATGTGTGAAGTGGTCCAATTGATGGGCAGGAAGATAATATAGAGAGGTGTGTTTTGTACAGTTTATAGAGGAGGGGTGTAATGGATGTCAAGGAGGCCAGAGAGGAGGAGGTTACAGTAATCTAGACTGGAGATAAGTGGCAAGATCAGAGATTTTGCAGTCTGGAGAGAGAGAGAAAAGGTCACATCTTACAGATGCTGAGGACAAATAAGCAGTGGGATTTGGATTCAGGTTGGAGAGTTAATTTTGGTAGCACATTATATCCAAGGCAGTAATCTGTCTCAGTCACATCTGGGATGCAGTATCAAAGTATGGTTCAGACTCGAGTGCAGAGTAAATGGGACATTATCCTTTTGAGTTGCCAAATGTAGGGCACCAAATGTTTGCTTGCATTGAGGCAAACTGATCAATGGAGTAACATTTTTTTTTTTAACTTCAGGGGAATTATGTCAGGGATAAACTTGGCCCAGTGACCCTAATCAAACTGAATAAGATGAAAGGGTTGGGGGGAAAGAGCTCAATCTATCCATAATAAGATCTTTAAAAAGTATTATGGGATTAGGCCTTTCAGGAAAGAAAAAATATAGCAGAGTTTTAATCAGGCACATCATGGTTGAAGGAGACATACAACATCTCATTTAATGAAAGGATTTTCATACTCATCCTGGACTACTGATAAGACTAGGCAGTATGAAATATGTCACACACATTTAGACTATAATATGATTTGCAAGGGAGAAGTATCTGATACCCCAGCTTTAGATAAATTATACCTCTCTATTTCCACTAGCCTGTTCCTTTTATATTGATTTTGAATTACAATGAAACCTGTACTGGACACCACCCTTATTCGGCAGCATCCTGTATTAGAAAGACTACCCCAAACATACTTGCTGCAATTCTTCACTTTTATTAGAGGGCTACATCTGCTAAACAAGTGATAATTGTCAGTCCCTTGACCACTTACTACAATCTCCCCTACATTTTTCCATTCAAATTAGGGATGGCATGTTGTGTATCCATCGCAGTGGCTATATTCTAGAGCCGGGGTGAATTCCCAAAGTGAGCCCCCTGCTCATCGAGCTAGTGTACTGGAAATAGCAGTGTAGCTGTAGTAGCATGGTCAGTGACTAGTAGTGGCATGAGCCAGCTGCCCCAAGTATAAACACACCTGGACCTTGTGGGTACATACGTGGGATGGCTAGCCCATGATACAACAGCTACGCTTCTATTTTTAGTGTGCTAGGTCAGTGAGAGCTGGTGTATCTCTACTCAAGCTGAGAATCACATCCCCAGTTCTAAGTGTGAATGTACCATTGAGAGATTAATAACAAGTGCCTTGTTACATTGTGGGGTTCGTGTTTATGTAATCCACACGTCTGGGGATTAGGTAATTTATCTAGCATGGGACAGGTAGGAAAATATCATAAGGGTAGTGAATGGAATTTTATCTTTCTGATTGTACATTTTTGTCCTCTTTCCCCATCTCCCCCCCATTGGATAGTGGGGTCTTTATTGATAAAGAGGTCCACACACAGTTGGGTCAATACCCTGTTTGCCAAGCATGCAGAGCTGATATACAGGATTGGGTTGTCCCTGTCCCTCCCCTTCTTTTAGCTATCTTAAGGAAGACAGAAATAGTAAATATTTAAGAATAGCTGATGATTCATTTTGAAAAGTATCTCACATAATTAAATCATGGATTCAGTTTTAAGTGTGGTCAGTCCTTTCATATTATAATCTTTGTTTCATAGTGTTGTTCTCTCTCAGAAATGCTGACAAGGGAACAAATACTCTTTCGGTTTTGGTCTGCCTGAGGAGTGGAGTTAGGGGTGGAGCCCCTCACAAGACAGAAGATGCTGAGTTTTCTCTGCTTACATCTTTCTCATCTTCTACCTGCGCACAAGATACAAAAGGAACCTGAGAACCCTGCATTAAAAAGGGAAGAGTCATTCTCATCAAAAGGGGAGGATAGAGAGAAGTGCTTATACCTTACTTGGAGGAGGATGTTTGGGGTGGAGTGTGTGGTTCACGATGCACAGACTGATTATGAGGAGTAGTTCACACCCAGGGATCATGTCAGCATGGTGGTGGTGAGCAGCCAGAGGGCAGTGGGTCTCCTTCACATTAACAAGGTCTGATATGCTGGGTTATGATAGTAATTGCTCCACACTTTCCACTTCTGAAAGAGAAAATCACACAGGAAGAGGGGCACCTATATGAGCTGGAGACATATTTTAGCAGCCCCACACTTTTTCTCTCACCATATCCTCTTGTTCTCTGTATATTTAGCCATGTAGAACAGAAACTGAGATCCCTAGGTGCACTCAGGGATCTCAGAAGGCATCACAGATGAATTGGACACTATGTCCTCTGTGCAGATTTCCTGTTGTTGGCACACTTCCACAGGACACAGGTGCCAAAAGGATTTAGCTTCTAAGTCAGTACAATGTTTCTGTATTATGAGGCCTTGGGTGTTGGGCAGGCCATCTTGTTACCTCTAAGGCCAAGAGGCCTTGGCCCAATCAGCCCTGTTCAATTAGCACTGCCCTGCTACTCTTGTGCATGGTTGGACTTAAGAAGCAGGAAGCCTTGCAATGGAGGATTGGCTGGAGGGGAGAACAGATGATGTGAGGAGCCAGAGGGGAGCCCAAGGCAGAGAGAGGCCTGTGGGAGGCTCCAGATAGGAAGGCTTAGGAGTTACTGATTAGGAAAGAGTAGGGGGCAACACAAAAGAGCCCAGGAGAGGCTTTGAGAAGAGACAGAGAGGATCCCAGGAAGGGCGAAAACATAGGCCAGAGGGTAGGCAGAAGAGTGTCTGAAATTAGAGGAGAGGCAATGGCCTCCTTGGGAAGGAGGTGCTGGGCCCAGTTGGAGATTTGGGCAAAGATTTTGACTTTTGTTTGGTTTGTCCTTGGATGCCATGGGATGTGGTGGGATTCAATGGAAGTGGTGGGATTTTGTAAGTAGCTTGGCCAGAGGGCCAAGTCATATCTATGGCAGAAAGTCATCAGTACAGCAGGAATAGGCCAAAGACTGACTAAAGGGAAACAAAGCCAGGATACAGCAGAGCCACCTTATGCCACAAGAGGGTACTCTGGAGGCAGCAACCCTGTTACAGTATTTTGAATCAACTCAGAAATGCTGCATGCCAGTAACTGAGGGACAGATGCTGTGTCTGTGAATCACAAGAAGGTGGATGGAGCCCTGGCTTTGGAAGTTAAATGCATGAAGTCAAGATAGAGGGATGGTTTGGTGGCAAAGTCTGTGTGTCTAGCTGGAAAACTCTTAGTGATCTGCAGGTCCCAGAGGGGAGTACAGTCAACTGCTAGATTCTGTCAACAGGAATTAACAGAACTCATCTCATTAGCCATGTTTCTACCATCCAGTGCAAAGGTACAAAAATGTGGGAAAAGAGCTGTTTTACTCTACCAGGCAAATTCTATTGGGTCCCTCATTCAGTACTCTCTGTGCATTGTGTATATATAACAGAGCTTTTATTATCCTTTGGCTTCTGTAAGATTCCCTTGGTTTGCTGTAGTGTTACTAAAATTGACATTAAGGAATGAGAATAAGTTACTAATAAGAGAAAATATTGGGTGTTTGGGAGCAGAGCAGGGAAGGTTAATGCTGAAAGAAATGAGTGTTTATTTACTGGCAGTCAGCTGAAATTACCTTTATTTTAGAGCGTGGGGAGGAACAATTTTTTCCAATGACAATTGTCCTGACACATCTCCTTTATACCACAGGGATCATTTCATGTAATTTATTATTCTAATCAGCACTAGCTAGGGGGTTTATTATTAGCCTTGCTAAAGAACAGCCTGGGTTCTAAAAAGAATCTCCTCGTTCTCTGGCACATCAGGAAAGGCTTTACGGGGAGTAAAGCAGCCACTAATGGTGTTTGTCATCATTCTGCTCATTTGCAGTCAGAGCCATAAACAAGGGCCCATGAAGCTTTTACATTCTCTGCCTTAATGTGCCTTTTTCTAAAGGAAACTGAAGTTTTTCATCTTCCATGTAACCATTTAGCTGAAATGAGACTGATTGGACAACTCTAGTGACGGACTAGAAACAAAATCAGAAAGAAATTCACACTCTGCCCGCCCATTAACGTTTCCAGCCGTCAATTCTTCACAGTGCACAGAGCTATAGATTGTTTTAGTTAGGGAGACCTGGGAGGCATTCTGAGTGCAAGACTTCCAACAGCAGAAACATTTTGATTTATATAAAAAAAGGAGAGCAAAGAAAACAGTATTAAAGTGAGTGGGGTGAGAGGAGATCATGTAAATCAACCTTTAAACAGCAGCCCCTCTAGACTTCTTATCTTTAGAAGGACTTGCCAGAATCATACAGGGGGGTTCTTTAAGACACTGTGTTTACAATAGTGCTCAATGTGCTCTAGGCACATTTCAAATGCTCCAGAAGGATGGTCCCCACCCTGTGTGCTATCAGTCTAAGGACAAACAGACAAGTGGACAGAGGTTAAGGGAAGGAAAATAACAATTTATATACAAGTCAACTCGATTTGCTGTAAGCAACAGGGGTGGGGGCTGTGGATGAGCTGGGAGAGATTGTGCCATGCTTTGGGGATGTGGGGAGTGCTTGGAAGAAGGCATGGAGGTGATTGTGCAATAAGCTGACGCTTGGGAGGGTAGTGCTGAGACCATAGGAATATCTTCCCAAATGCTTAATCACTGGGTTGATTCTCATGAGCATATTGCACTGTAGAAATATTCAAACACATTATTAGGTTCTCAGGTTTGTAGAAGTTAACTATGTAAAGAAAAAAAATATTAAAATAGCATCTAGCATTATATATTAATATAGATGTTCTATTTGTTGTGGTCACTAATAATAAAAAAAAGTGAGTCTAACAGAAAATACCAATGAAAGAAAAGAAAAGAAATGGTCTCATGGATCACAGCTGGTCATAAGTATCGTGTGGGGTCTTAAGGAGAAAAGTTCGTGAACTGTTGCCATTTAATCCTGCACCAAGATTCAACATGAGTGATAAAAGGCATTCATTTGTTCAGATATCAGTTGTATGAATTGATCTTAGGGCTAGTAGTTTTTGATATGGCTAAGACTTTCCAGTTTTGTATAAACCATCTGTGAAATGAAGAGAATTTTAGATTGTCAGACATTTGTTTTCCAAGCTCTGTAAAATGTTAGCTAATTAACCCTCACTTTGCTTACCTCGTCAGGGGGGTTTTAAATGAAGATTGTTCTCCTCATTTTACAGATGAGGAAGAAGATGGAAGACTCGGTCCAAGCCATGCAGCATGACTGAATGTGGGGTTAGAACACAGGAATTCCTGGCTCCCAGCCCTGTGGTTATGCCACTGAAAATTACCCATCCCTTCATAGGTAAAGGTAAGAGGAAGCTTTGATTCTGCTGATCAATCATTAAAGTAGATTAGAATAAGAGAAGGAGTTCTTATCTTACCAGCGTGGGGGGGGGCGGGGCACTGCAGACAGCTCTGCAGACAGGTCTGCTTACTTTAGCTGCAGAGACTTGAGGGAGAGGTGTGCTCCCCCACTGCTGCTACTGCTCAACTGTCTTTCACAATTGCATAGGATGAATTACATTGCATTTTGGCTGGGAAACTTTCTCTTGCACTGTTTTGTTCAAAAAAGTTTGCTAAAAACTCAGCAATACTGAGAACGTTTAATAAATACAGTGAACAAGGTAGAGGGTTACAATTTGCCTTGTAAACCACAATTGGTTAGTCATAATGACTTTCTCAGTGCTTCCAAAGTCAATTAAAGCTTTCTAAAAACTGGGCTGCACTAGCCTTGTCTAGTGTTTAAATTCCTTTTGCTACGGAGCTGGAAATCAAAACAGCTTTTTTTTTTTTTTTTTTTTTTTTTTTAAAGACAGTGGTGATAATGTAGTAGAAATGGCTTTCCAGTAAAATCAGAGCCTGGTCCAGTAAGTGCTATTAGTGTGCTAATGGCTACAGTAGTGCCTAGAGACCCCATCTGAGATCAGGGCCCCATTGTGCTTGACACCTGACATATAGTGAAAGCCAGTCCTTGTCCAATTTTGATTGATCCTGTAGGCTTAGCCTTGAGTGAGAGGCAGCATGTAACCTCTCTACCCTGGAGCAACCCTCATAGAGCAGTAACTCCTGCCTGGTCCCCCCTTTCGCCAAAGAGGAAAGCTAAGTTGCTGTAGCCCTTGAGAAGGTGCATTTTACTTCCTGTACTCTTCTCAGGCCAACTACTCTGTCCAGGAAGTAAGGGAGTGGTTAGCACTAAGACACTGCTCCTTTTAGTGCTCTCTTCACCCACTCATTGGGTGTTGTCTCCAGAGAGCAGCAGGCCTTTTTTCCATGCAAGGCCTGGACCCATGATCCAGAAAGGGCAAGGAGGGAGTTGACTCCCCTGCTTCTCTGCATAAGACAATCTAGCCCTAACGTAATAGCTTAGATTTATAAAACATAAAGAAGCACCTAGCTCATGTGCTGGGGGCCCTTTGCTAAGGTAACTTTCCCACACGAATGTCGAAACACTGTTCATCCCCACATGAAGAAATACATATAAGTAGTGGCAGGTGTAATGGTAAAAACAGTGAAACACATTGCCAGTGAGATGTGCTGGTAATACATTGGGCTAGGCAATGCCAGCAATTAGGTCGTGTTATAATGGGGTAGCAGGATCCTTTCCTCAATCCTCTCTGCTAACAGGTGTTAGAGTATTTTGCATGTTGTTGCCGGTTCACTGGGACAGGTGCAACTCATTCATTCCACCCGGGATATAAGGAAGGGGGGAGTGACTCTAGAGAGCAGGCCCAGCCTGGGCCAACACCAGCATGCTTGTACTAGGTGTAGCAAAAGGACAGGAGCTGAATGCCTCCCTGCTTTGGCTATAAAAGACATGCCACCTCCTTGGGGCTAGGGTGCTGGAGGGCTAATGGAGAACCAGTGACATCCAAACCTGCCAGCATAAACTCATCGAGGACAACAGCAATGTTAGGAGTGGCCTGTTTCCTTTCTGGGGAGGACCTGCCAAAACTCTTTCCCAAGGAGGAGTTGTGTAGTAACAATGATGAGCTGCAACATTATTTATGGCATATTGTACAAGAACCCCATGCTGCAAATGGTTGTCATCAGCTATTACAAAATGCGGTAAATCATCCCTATTTTACTTTATGAATTGTAAAATCTATCCTACATTTCGCAGATATCTCAAGGCATGATGGTAAATTTCAGTTTTTCCATGAATTTATAGCAAAAGTATAGAGGGAAAAAAAAACAGGTGCTTATACAACTGGCAAAAAAAACCTCTTCCCTCAGCTCGTGAGGGTCATACCTTATCTTCAGTTTGTGTGCACAACTCCCAGTGACATCGAGGGCAGTGTGTGGCCAGGAAGTACGTTTTCATTGGCATGTGGAGGGAAGTATACAGGAGAATTTGTCAATGGAATAAACTATTATGAGCATTTAGGAAAGTTTTTTTTTTTTTTTTTTTTTTCCTGGTGTTCGTTGTTCTTCAGTTAATATTTACATACAGCACCATCACCAAAAATCACAGTTGCCATATTGTTTTGGACTGTTTTAACAAGAATGCTCTCTTCAGTCCAGTCACCTTCTATTTGTTAAAGGTTTACTCTCAACTTGCTCAAAATAAAGGACATTCACCCTCCTTGTTACTTTACTTTACTTAGTTTTAATGCCTGATTTTTTTTTTAAATCCACAGTTGTTTGTGCACAAATGTCATGTGCAAGTGTGTGTGTGCGCACGCGCGTGTACACACAAATACACACATTGGAAATTTGCATGCAAATTTGGTGTTTGTACAGTAACTGGAAATGGAGAGTTAGAGCCATAACTACCTGATTTGCATATGCAGTGAAACCACTGGCACAATTAGATGCATAACTGTGAGCATAATTTTGAAAATTAAGCCCTTATTATAGAAATTCCAAAAATAAAATGTAAGTTATACTAATATACAATAAAAGCAGCAAGTACGTAAATCAACCTTCTCTTTGTTAAAGATATCTATGGTGTTCTACCAAGTCAGATATTTTGCCAAAAAGCGAAACTCATTCCCTTACAAAGAAGCTAAATGCTTCCCTCTGATGTGGGCACATCTTTATTTCAATGCGTGTTTCTCACACATTTCCAGACAGAATCTGACCCCAAAGTAGCAAGTAAAATAAGAAGAAAGTAGCAAATAAAACATCATAAGCATGTGTTAGCAATTGAGAGTCTGTATGATTGTTAATCTTTCTCCAAATTGCAATCTGATCCTACTTGACAGTTTAGGTTCTGGGACAAAATATTAAGGCATTGTTGTTTTATGTGGGACCAGATGGCACTAGGTATTTGACCATTTCAAAATTTAAAATATTTCTAGCTTTACAATGAAAATGAACCCTGTTGTTAACTCTCTCTTTAAAACCTTTCTTGCTCTTAGATTCATCATATTAAAATAAATTTTAGGACTCGCCTATTATTTCCAAAAGAGCTTAGGCAAATAAAAACTTTTAAGATCTGCATGCCATCTCAGTGTAGAGTGGGGTGTAGAGGGGGGAAGAGGAGCGAGGTGAGGCTGCAAAGCAAATGTTAGTCCTCTTTTCTGTGACAATCCTAAATCATTTTTTGTGTGAATTTTTCCACCTTTTTGTCTTTTTTATGTGATCCATGATCTTTACATTTTGCTCACAGTCATGGAAAGTAATAGCATAATTTTCATGCGAGGACACTGTCAGGCTTGTCAGCTGACAGTGGTTAGCAATTCATATTACAAATATGCCTTCTAATTCTCTTGCTATAAAGCATTTTTATAGTGACATTGAACTAAAATATCTAAATTGTTCTGATCTTTACACAAAGAAAGCAAAGGTTTGCCAAGCAGTTCTCAAATGTACACTATCTAGAGTACAGATAGCTAGCACTTTCCTTTTACTACAGATGAAGAGTAGCTTGTTGATGAATACTAAAATTGAACATTTCAAATAAAAAATGAACTGAACTAGAAGAAGAGAATGTTTAAGAACTTCCTAGGTGGTTTCTGTTAAGGATGTGCTGGTGTCTACACTTGCAGCATAGCCCTTGGCAGTTAAAAATAGAAGCAAATGCATTTTGTTTCCTTAAATGTTCAAAGTTGAAAGCCTGTTTTCATTCACAACTGCAGACTTTGGCAGCACTGTAGCAAAGGGTGTACATGAAATTTTATTTTTAGATGAAAGGCCTAATAAAATATACAACTCAATTAGGGAAGATTAATCTATGAAAACAATGAGCACAGCCAGCAGATGTTAACAGAGGAGATCCAGAAGCACATCCTCTGCTGAGGCTTCACTTCATACTGCTGCATCCTTCTGTCAATTTCAAAGGACGTTTCATTCGCGGAGTAGTAATCAAGGAAAATAATCCAGTAAAAATACACATTTTTTTTAAATCGTCCAAACATTAATTCAACATCATCGTGAAAGAGAACAATGAAACCTTTAGTGTTGGATACAACGCAGGAGGGAAAATGCGGAAAAAGAGAACAGCACTCCCTGCAGCCACAGCTGAAATAGTCTTTAATCAGGGCCCCTTACAAAGTCCCATAAAAAGGTACAAAGGGCCTGATGAGTCACAGCTGCACCCAATGCTTGCATCAAAATAATATTCAGAAAGACAGGGATAAGTTGATGAAAGGATTGATAATACAACATCCAGTTGGTTTGAGAAAAAAGATTAATGTATTAAAAGTAAAACAACAACAAAGGAGCCAGCACTTGGATTGTGAAACCACATCATCTCCTGGGGTTTTCTAAAAAAGAGAAAACCATCTCATAGCCCTGCACAACTCCCAACACTCCTCTAGATCAAAGATAAGCACGATGAGGAAATGCATACTCCTCTCCTAGAGAAATTGGCTCATGACACTAAGCAATAGAAGGAGAAATACTGTATATCACAGAAAAGCTGAAAGGCCCCATTCCTTTGACAATTTTTAAACTAACTTGGATGGAGTCCCAGATTCAAGTACGAGAGGTCCTATCATGACTATGCCGCATGCCTGCCTGCCTGTGCCCCCATTCTCCTCCCACCCCCTACACTTTTGCTCCTTCACACATTGGTTCTGGCATTGTGCCTACCCCCTTGTCAGAGTTTTTACTGAGAAGTGTAAAAGGATCTCTTTCCCCCCCCAACCCATGAGTAAAGATTCCCTGAATGCTGTTTCAGCAGAATAGGGATGGCACAGATACAATACTTTTGGTTTCTGTGAGAAATAGGACTGATACTTCTCCCTAATCTATCTCCTGGTTCTGATGTGAAGTGAGGGCAATCTCTGACCCTACATTTGCAAAACCTGGACAATCCTCGAGCAAGGCCCCCTACCAAAAACCCTAAAGATTTTGTTCAAGAGTTATCACTTCTGGTAAACTACTTACTTTAGCACTGCTCACCTTGCCTTACCCTGACTATTTTTGAAGATCAATTTGTCTTTGATGTCTTCCCTCCTCAGCAACATATTTTCATTCATTCACTGAACAGCCATTAGCTTTTGGCAGCATTTCATCTGAACCAGGGATTAATGCAGTATCCTGTAACACTTCCTCTAACAGGGTACAAATCACAGGCAAAATGCAAACAGTCCAATCCTTTTTTTTTTTTTTTTTTAAAGAAGGATCCAATAAATCCAGATGCTTCTTTCCAAGTTTGCTAATGCAGACTTATACTTTTCAACTTTTCATTTTGTCGTCATTAGGCATTTCCATGTTCACAAAGAAATAGCTTAAATGAGAGCTTTTGTTCAACACACAGATCCAATTTTAGGCAAACAGTTAACGCAAATTGTTTTGCCACCCTTGACCCAAATTTTGCTGACAAATTTCAGGTGGCAAAGCTTGTTAAAAGCAAGCAGCAAGGAAGGATGTGTTGCTGGTGCCTCATTGTAGTTGGAAACAGCCTAGAGAGTTTCTGGCAAACTTTAGTTGAAACCTACCCATCTGTAGCGGCACTTTTGCAACTGAGTAATTGACCATAATAAGAAATCCTTGATTAGCTTTGCCAAGAAACACAAAAGAGAATATGTCTTGAATGTAGACTCCTGAGCTGATGCACTCCTTGCCTGGAGTGCTGTACACAGCCTGTTAATCCTCCCTCACTATTCCTTTAATCCATAGTGTCTAGGCTAAATATATTTAGGGTTTCTTTCTTCAATCAGCATATCATAGATAAAAGTGCGGCACATGTTGCTACGCAAAGAAATATACCGTAATAGTCCATTTTATTTTGCAGAATGTGCTTATAAATTCACTTTGACCCCTCCATCAAGTTGTTTGGTTGGTGCCCCTCATTATCTTTCTCTTTTAAAATACATTTCAAACATCTCCACATCCTCTGATCACTGATGTTTGGAAAAAAGTCTCTCTCCTTGGTGGTGCAGAAGGGTGTTTCTGCACATTGCAGTCGATTTATCAACTCACCTACATTAAGAGGTAATTATAAATCAAGTCCTGTTTGCTTTAGTACCTAGTGGAAGTCATTTCCAAACCTGCCTGTTGAATAGCATTGTTTTTTGCCAAATTTCCCTTGTGTTACCTCTACTGTGTTTATCCCAGTAGAAGTATATTGAGATTATAATCTCCCCTGCAAAAGTGACCTGGCCAGTAATGGCTTTACAAGATTTTTAGCAACACATGGCATTCCTTCAAGTGGACTGCCTAAATAATGCAGAAATTTCTGTTCTTATTGTATGTTACATTGGTCCAGCTGTTTTAAGCATGTGTACTGTTTCACATGCCCATCTCTCTTAAGGGGAAAAAAAAATCAAGAGCTTCTCTTATCATTCTGTGAGCCCAAGTCCTGTTGCATACATCTGAAAATCTCATTTAGGTGTTTTTAACGTGCTTTAAGTGCTCATGGAAGGTGTTTGACAGCCTTAGAGACACATGCCCTCTCTTCATCTACAGAACATGCACAGCATAGACTCTATAAGCTTGATCATATCAACCCCTCAATGCTGATCTGATTGAACTCTTTAAAACCCAAGCTAGTTTAGTAACATGGTAGCATTTGCTCCACAGACTTCTGGTGATGGCTAGTAACATAAAACAGTGTGTTGGCTTCCAGGGTCTGAGGGCTGCTCATGGTACTAGGTCAGTGCTCCTGAGTTGTGAATTTTTTTTGGCAACAGTTTCAGAAAATCCCAAATGATAAACTTTGCTACCAAATGTAAGATGCCATGTGAACAGTGCTTACAGGACAAAATGCAGACTACAAAAGCAGGTGAAAATATAGGCACAGATTTTTTTTTTTTTTTAAATTATTAAATGTTGGCCTAATTTTTTTCCCATTCAAGTTGATGGTCAAACTCCTATTGTTGTAACTGGTAGCAGAGTTAGGCCAGTACTGAGCACTTCTGTGACTGAGCAGGTAGTTTGGAATTTTCAAAAGTGTGTGCGTGTAAAATTAGAGTACGTACTTACCATGACTGCGTGCACTTATTGCGTGTGTAAATTGTATGTGAATTTTTGTGTACACAGTTAGAAATTTTGGTTCATGATGACAACCCTAGAGCAACAAGGAAACTGGGCAAATGAAGAAGAGCTTATGCTCTGATAAACAGTCCCTTAACATTGATCCAGTCTTAAATGAAAAAATCCTCAATTCACTCCACATTATTAACAACACCGTTTACATTTAATGGAGCTATGGTGGACAACAGTGGTGTTTAAAAAGCAATAAAATCAGCTAATGCTTTCATTATAATAATAACTACATCAAAGGGAGATATGTACTCAGCAAAAATGTCTCCTGTAGCGCATAAACATCACCACCACAGGAGATGTTTATTGCTTTAGACATGCTCCCTTTGATGTATTTATCAGTTAAATGTATTAGTTCTACTTCACAGTTGTGTGCAGAAATAGTGCTAAGGAAGATCATATTTTACATAGAGGGGTATATATCACATCACATTCTTTGGATACCAGAAGCAATAAATAAAATTTGGTCGCAATAAATACCTACTATTGTTGGATATTTTAATTTGGAAATGAGAACTTGGATTTTGCACCTATCTGTGACACTGGTGGAACTCCAATGGTCTTCATGGGTCTTTTCTGTGTCAACTCCAACAAACACAAGAACCTTAGCAGTGTCCAGGGATAACAATATTTGATTGCACTGAGATGTTTTCTCTTACTGGAACAATAAGCAGTGAGCCAACAGAAGAGTATTTTGCACCATAAAGATGGCCACCAACTTGGGTCTTTTCATCTGGTAAAAGAGTCATGGTTCTGAGCTGGATTTATATACTCATTTGGCTAGCCAAATGATTGTATCAACTTAGACCATTTTTTACTCTGGTGTTCACAAGAGATGTGTGGAATATTGACTGCTTTGCAGTAGAACTTAGTAGAACAGTGGATTTGTTCTTTAATTGTATTGTGGTCTTACTAGTTTTGTGTCTGTGTATGTGTTATACTCATGGTTGCCGTTTCATGTATCTCATACTGGGTAATAACATTAGGACTCAGGTTTCTGAAACTAAACTGGAGTCTTTATTAGGAGAACTGTTTGCAAAGGTGCTGAAACTGCAGCCAGCATTCTAGTCATATGTACACAGACTGCCTTCCTTGTGCTCCCTCCAAACTCTTCATTCCTGCAATCTGTGCTCTTCCCTCCACATTTCATGCAGATTGCTACAGATATTTTTTGGATTGAACTTGTACTATAAGCTCAATTACTTTTTCAGCTATTTGATAGCCTCTTTTGGATCAAATGATGAGTTTATATTTTTGAAGTTCTATTCCCAGTTTAACTGTGAATTCCTTGTGTAGAATCTGTTTCCCTCCCACCTCACATGCCTGTTGCCAAGGAATAAATTGTGTCCATTGTCAGTAGGAAGAAATTTAGAAGATTCCACTTGCCCAGTCTGTGTGAGTTCACCATGAAGTGGCAATGGCATCGCATGGGAATGATGGTGCTAGCTGGAGCTAGGATGGTAAACTGTAGCTAGGGGGATTAAAAAAAAATGCGTCATAGGAATTATTTTGGGGAAGCTCTCTGGCCTGAGCTATATAGGAAATCAGACTGGATGATCACAACGGTACCTTCCGGCCTTAAAAGTTATGACTAGCCAGAATTTATATGTTCGTGCCCCATCACTTCGGACTGTAATACCATCAGTTATGCTGGTGTTCCCCTTGGACTCCTGTTTGTGCTAAAACCTGGATTCTGCCTGGCCCTGTATGCGGTGTGCAAGTGGGAAGAGGGTCACAGGAAGAGCCTCAATTTGACCTTCTATGAAATATAGATGGTAGGGATTACTCAGCCACATGTGAAATGCATCTATGTCTGGAATGGAGTGGAAGCCTAGGTTTGCACCAGTCACACCACACAAACGTTTGTAGAAGAGGGAAGAGAAAACTAGCACAACTTCATCTGATGCTACAGGGGGAATTTAAGTTGGCAGAATGTATTGTAATTAATTTATACAAGTTGGAGTTTGGTCAGGACATCAGGGTTAATTTACTATCCTGTTCCTTGCAAAAATGTCATGTGATGTTTAATTACTGAAAAGGTCATTGACCTGCTCCTACCTTTCACCTGGAAATGGTGCCTCTTGGAGCGCAGTACTCTAGCACCATGCTAAGGTATCGATTTCAGTTTATTTCAGGAGGAAAAAGTGAGCTTTTATAGCACTTTGCCTTTTCTGAGAACTTTTACTAATTACACCTGTATCTACATCTTGCAATAGCCCTCTTTGGTAGGGAAATAAGTATTATCTCTATTTTTCAGATGAAGCCAGAGAAGGAATCCATGTCAGAGCCAGGATTAGAATTCCTGGCATACTGTATTCCATGTAGAACACTACATAATACTATCCATTATTACCACTTCCTAAAACGGTACTCGAGCTGGTCAGAAATTGAGGGTGAATAATTTCAATATTGGGTGGGGGGGGTGGGTGCAGAGGTTTTTATAAATCTTGTTTTAAAAGCTTCCAACTTCCTATAAGCAACACCTTGGGGGTACTACCATGGTGCTGCTGACTAGGGCCAGATTTGCTTATTATGTGAGATTTGATCACATCCGATTGTGGTCCAGCTGCATTTCTGAGTATCCTTCTATTCTGAAGTGAGAATTTGTGAAAAGTCCTGTCAGCAAATAGTAACAGCTTAAACAAACAAAAAAAAGTTTGTGAAATTAATTAAATAATTTACTTACTTTAATTTTCTTAATGCGTAAATATTATCCCTGATTTTCTTTTTTTTTTAACCAACACCTTTTTCACCTACATTCCAAATTACATGATTTTTACTCTGTGTTAATAGATATGCTAAAGCTATTCCCCCCCCCCCCCCCCCGATATCAGGTGACCTTTGACTATTCCATTCTATGTGATACAATGTACTAGCCATTGTATATGCAATAATTGATGGAGTTTTCTCCACATGTTGTATCCCATTGAAATAAACTGTTGCCAATGAACCCTGCTGGAGTACTTCTTGAGTATCTACTAATAGGTAATTAACAGGCTAAAGTGCCACCATACTGAACGGTTTTATGACCAGCAATGAAGGAATATTTAAAATACCTTTAGCCCATCTGTCAAATAGAATTTATTCAGGAAAACATGTCAGTGCTCTTGGAATTATTGTGACAAGCACAATTAATAAAAAAGGAACCATTTACATTACTGGATACTACTCTTATGTACTGAGATGGCTATTCTACAGTGCATTATCTTTGTGGAAGGATTTTGATGATGCTAATAACTTGACACTTATTCTCATGCTGTTTTTTAACATCAGGATGCAATTTCTTGTATGGGAATGAATTGTGTGATTTACAAGGCAAAAACTACAGAAGATACAATACGCTATCCAGGGACAACCTCCGTAATTATACCCCTTTCAATAAACCCATATTTGCTATTTTTACACTAACTATTTAATTTATTTATTTATGTAATGTTATGCATTGAGTAATTACTGGGTAATATTGATAATTAATTAAACATGATTCTTAATCTTGTCTTGATGATCACTTATTTATACCTAATTAGAGATTTAAATTTTATGGTGTATGTTTTTTCATGACTAATTACTCGGTGTAGGACCTTGACCCTTGGATAGAGAAAAGTCTTCTCTGAGAAATCAAACATGCAGGAAAATCTTTTGTCAAAAGCATGGATAGTTTGGAAGTTAGCAATGCTGTTCTTAGATCAGTTCATTTGTTTCTTGCAAGGTATTATTCTAGTTGAAACTTTCCATAAAACATATTCAAGCAAAATACTGGTCTCATGAGATCTCTGGATGCTTTTTACAGGGCAGAGAGAGAGCTCTGTAGGTCACTTACTGAGAAATTTTCAGGGACATTGTTCTCATTATTCTATTGATATAAATCTAATGGGTGTTCTCTTCTGGTTATGAATCACTGTAAAATCACTGTAAGCTGCACATATTGATTTGGGCTTTATAATACAAAAATTTATAACCCTAAGTGCACATCACCTACTTTTTTCAGTTCCATCTTTCAGGGAAACTAGTCTATATTTTGTGTAAAGCTTTTTCTATAGCTAGTTTGTTGTCACTCAAAACAATCCTTTATAGTCTTGAAAAACCATGCCCAAAAGTGAATTTGGGGTGATGCTTCTATAAATGCTTAGAATCCAGGTGAAATCCTGGCCCTACTGAGGTCAATAGCAAGACATCCGTTGATTTCAATAGGGTCAGGATTTCACCCTGAGAACACAGAGAAATGTATTGGGAATGTCATGAACAGGGCGGTGAAGCCCAGTAACCGAGTTAAGACAACTTGTAGTGGATGTGCTAAAAAGTTGTTCTGTTTCTTCATGAAATTCTATCTTGTTGCTTACTGCTGTGGCATTGCATGTGATATAAGGGAAAGGAGTTTCAGAAATGCATTTCTATGTCATTCTTTCCACAGCCATTCCATTTTTGTGCACCAGGTAGCAAGACTAATACCATTTCATACATATCCCTCCCTTTCATACATATCCCCCCAGCATCCTGGGCAATCTGCATTTCAGATGCAAATACAATGGTTGTAGTGGTATTCCCTTCAGCTAAGTAACCAGTCAAATGTGACCAGATACTAGACAAGAAGGACTTTGTGTAAATCACTTTGAGTGGAGAAAATACACACAGGCCTGCTTGGTCACAATTAAGCTAGAGAGGGGAAGGCTTAAATGATCAAAGGCACAACTTCCAAAGCTATCTAAGGGAGATATCCACCTGAGTCCCACTGACTTTCATGGGCACCTCATTCCCTTAGCCCTGGTCTTCAGTACAGATGTATACTGGCATAACTACCTCTGAGTGATGTAGTTATATCGACCTAACACCCAGTATGTTGATGGGAGGGCTTCTCCTGTTGACATAGCTACTGCCTCTCGGAGGAGGAGTACCTACACAGACAGGAGAAACTGCTTTGGGAAGTTCAACCACTAGGAGGCATTCACGGACAAAGGACTGTTTTCATGGGATGGACTCCATGTAAATAGGGAGGGAAATAGACTTCTGGGATGGAGGTTGGCACAACTGATTAAAAGTTTTAAACTAGGAACTCTGTAGAGACAGCTGGGAGATGCTCATGTAATCTCCACTTCTGATTCTAATATTGAGTGGGAGGAAAATCAAGAAAGAGAGAACACAGCAATAGAGAAAGGAACATCAGTGGGTAGGAGAATGGACATTATGAGGAAAGATGGTGCCCATACCAATGAAGCCAACAGTCAGCAGTACAGCGACACAGCTGCACCCATAGACCAGGCTTTGAAAAATCTTAGTGTAAATGGCCATAATTTCTTCTGGGAGGCATCCAGGTTTTCAGATGCCACTACTGATGTAGTGTTGAATTTTCCCTTCCCATCTTAAGAAACATTTAATTCCCTGTATCTCCTCTCACTCTCTTTCTTTCTGTCAGTCTCCTGACAGGTGGTACATTGAGGGTGGGGAGAATTTTTAGCACCACACTTTTGATTCCTATCCCAAAATATGGTGTTTGTCATTTTATTAAACCTTTTGGCTTTCAGACAACAGAGTTTTCACTCTGGCCCAATTAATATTTAATTATTTATACAAAATTGAACAGCTTCATCAGGATAAATTGAGAGGTCCCTATAAGATTATCTAATAGCCCAAAAAGAAAAGGAGTCCTTGTGGCATCTTAGAGACTGACCAATTTATTTGAGCATAAGCTTTCGTGAGCTACAGCTCACTTCATCGGATGCATACTGTGGAAAGTACAGAAGATCTTTTTATACACACAAACCATGAAAAAATGGGTGTTTACCACTGCAAAAGGTTTTCTCTCTCCCCACTCCACTCTCCTGCTAGTAATAGCTTATCTTAAAAGTGATCACTCTCCTTACAATGTGTATGATAATCAAGGTGGGCCATTTCCAGCACAAATCATGATCACTTTAGATAAGCTATTACCAACAGGAGAGTGGGTTGGGGGGGGGGGGTGTGGTGGGGGCAAAACCTGGATTTGTGCTGGAAATGGCCCACCTTGATTATCATACACATTGTAAGGAGAGTGATCACTTTTTAGATAAGCTATTACCAGCTGGAGAGTGGGGTGGAGGGAGAGAAAACCTTTTGTAGTGGTAAACACCCATTTTTTCATGGTTTATGTGTATAAAAAGATCTTCTGTACTTTCCACAGTGTGCATCCGATGAAGTGAGCTGTAGCTCATGAAAGCTTATGCTCAAATAAATTGGTCAGTCTCTAAGGTGCCACAAGTCCTCCTGTTCTTTTTGCGAATACAGACTAACACGGCTGTTATTCTAATAGCCCAGTGATTGATCAAATCCCTTCTTATCAGATGTGTGGGTGGGAACTGAACCAGTGTCTCCTACATCCTAACCTACCCTAACCACTCGGTTAAAGGTTATAAGGGAGGGTGCCTACCCCACCTCCAGCCATTTGGTGTGGAGTTGGGCATAATATAGTCCTGCCACGAGTGCAGAGGACTGGACTAGATGACCTCTCGAGTCTCCTTCCAGTCCTATGATTCTATGCTCTGAACATGCCTACTGGATTGGGCCCTGCAGGTAAATAGCCATTTCCCCACCTATCTTCACCAGAGGTTTAAGTAGGAAATAGGCGTCTAGGGGCCAGACCAAGGCAGCAGTGCGTATGCCCAGAGCCAGAAACTTAGGGTACGCCTACAGTGCAGCTGGCAATTAGCTCTGATTGAGCTAGTGCATCAAAATAGAAATGTAACCATAGGTGCTCGGATGGTCAATGCTTTATTTATGTATTAAGACCCAGGATCTTAGGTGCTTACTTGAGCAGTTAGCCCTGTCTACAGCAGATGCCACCATGTCGACACTTCTAACTAGTGAATGTATATCTAGCCAAACTGGAAATTACACCCACAACTCCAAGTGTAGACATACCTCTTGGTGTCTAGGGGAATTTTACAGCAAATATTTGGTTGCTGAGTGAGTTTAGGCACCTACAAGGCTAGGTCGCAGCTGAGCAGGGGTTTCGTAGATCATAGGAGTGGTCAGGGAAACACTAACACAGGCTCCAGCAGTATTAATTTTCTCCCCATCTTTCCCCACAGTGCTTGGGGGCAGATGAATGATGCGCTTTATTGACAGTCCACCCCTCCCCAACCAAGGTTGCAGACTTGTAAAGGGTTCTTGTAAAGGGCCAGGAAGGATGGTAGTTGCATGTCTGATCAGGCTCCAGGAGAGAGTCACAAAGTCAAGGGGGATGCAGCAGATGGTGAGGGTAGCTAAGAGAATCGCAATGTCTGGGGGAGTCTTGAGGGTTAATACAGGGGAAACTGAGGGGCTTTGAATTCAGAAGCAAACTTTCCCAGAGCCTGATCTGGAGTAGGAAATTTCCAATACAAAGTTGCATACTGAAGGTCAGGGCCTGGGCACATCCTCCAATTAACTGAAAAGAGCAGCCTGTCGCTTTGTTTTAATTGGAAAAGAACCCAAGCTTTGCATTCCCATCACTCGTGAAATGAGAGATCTGATTCAGATTCGTATCAGAGCTTGATAAAGCAGCTTAAGAGCTCAAATCTCATTTAGAGTTTGCTTCCATGCTCTCCAAAAATGTCATATCACTAAATTGTTATGTTTTTTTTCCCCAGGTGTTAGAGACTATAAAACACGTTAGATGCCTTTTCCGTAATGTGAAAAGTGATTTTTTCCAAGATTATACTGCAAAGGGAAAACGTTGGAGTTGAAAAGAATTTTTAGATGGAGTGCATGATTCTGCTACAAATGGGATGAAGGGAAATAAAACAAAATGGATTTATAAGCCATAAAAGCACTGTCAGGTTTTTAAAATGTGAGCGCTCTATGCCAGCTTTAAAGTTGTACAGTGAATTTTCTTAATACTTCTTGACTTTGTGGTGCTGTTCAGGTTCCTGACAATGTTTTGCAACACATTTCAAGGCTTGTACTCATTGTCATGCATATCTGTGGGTGTTTTGGTACATGTGTCTGGGCATCTTCAGCGTGTTTCTTGCGGGCGCTGGTGCTTAAAGCGTAACTTGCCTCTTTCCGTAATGGGAGACACGTCTGTCACCTGTTCAGATCTAATCTAGGACACAGAAGACATGATCATTACACTGCCTATATGGAATGAATTGGGGTGAGTACATATCTTATTGGAAACACCTTATAACCCCTTAGCCCTAATTAGTATCCTTAACAGCATTCATTCAAGGGTTAATGTGCCCAGAAACTGAACTGACCCTTGTGTTCTTCTCAAGTGGAAAAATGCTCATGATGGGGATTTAGTGTAACAATTCAACAAGGAACTGAAAGGCAGCTGGTAAGATGATTTCCCCCTTTCTCACAGCCCTTTGTGATGTCAGTAGGACCTCTTGTTCCCCCATACTCTAATTCTGGCCTGCCCCAAGCTTCCTTCTGCACTCTCTACCCCAAAGGCAGTAAAGCTGCCCCTGGCCACTGAGCTGCTGGCTTTTCACCCTGAGCCTCTGCTGAAAGGAAAAGCAGAGTATGTAAAATTAGCACCAGCAACAGTAGTTTTGGGGTTGAATAATTTAAACTTCAAGGGATACCACTTAGTATGTCACCTTCTACTCCCAGTCTCTGGTCCTATCCTCTTTCCACGATACCTGGCTGCTGCATGGATTTCCTGTAGAAGGGAATGAAGACAGTCCGGTAAGGGCAGAGTGCCTCTCTCCTCCCCATGGATCACATCCTCATTGCAGTCTTGCTTTTCTCCACAATGCACAGCTGCAGAAGCTATAAGGAACGATGTATCTGTGTAATCCACACTTAAAATCTTATTGATCTTAATACTGGGTCTGCAGGATCTGATAAGGTTCATCTCTGACAGAGGGAGACTAGTACTGTGGTTCAAAGATATAAAATGGGTCAGATCTTCTTTCTTGTTTTCCTTTACATTAGTGAATAACATTTTTTCTTTCTTTCTTTACTGCAACCTCCCCTTTTCCTGCACACCTTGGGAGCTCTCAATTCACTGACATGCTTAGCAACATATGGAAATAAAGAATGGTACTTAAGTATAGCATTTTCTACCTTTCTATTCCCAGAAGGCTGCTGAAAGCAACACAGCTCATTGTCTTGAATACAGGTAGTGTAAGCAAGCATTAAAATTCATATCACTAATCAGAACTGATCATTATGGACAATGATGGATTTAACGCTTGTTTAATAAATAACATTATGTTGTGTTGTCCTCTTAGCAGAGTAAATGAGGAGTCGCATTAATCTTCAGTGAGGAAAAAAAAAAGAGATGTCCATTAGAAGTACAATTCTTAATTCTTTGGAACGTAAACTGAAACTTGAATACCTCTAAACCAAGTTGATACTAACATGGACTCTACACACCAATGGCATGAGTTTGCAATAAATGAAACATTTCACAGTTTAGAAGATATACTACTCTCCAAAAATCCATTTTCTCCCCTCTAGATTGTTAGCAAGGTCTATGTCATATCTATTTCTATTAAATTTCTGCCTGGAGAGTTCACATTTATTTATTTATTGCACATTTAGATTTTGCTAGTTACCCTTTTTTAGTCTTTTATTTTAATAACACCAAATATGGCACTGCACCAAGCAAATCCTTGCTCTTATATTACGTAAGTTTGCCATATTTTATATATCTAGGATAAGTTTCCCTTAACTTGACATTTCATAGCAAAGGAAGGGAGTAATCATATACTCATTAGCTTCAAAGAGAAATACAGATTCCCATCATCCCCCTCCCCCCCCCCAATTGGCTGGAGATTTAATTTAGCTTAAAAGTAACACAGTTGACACTGAGACACTGATGTCTTCGTTTGCATATTAGATGAGATAAATATTGTGCTAATTAACACCTAAGATGCATTTTCATTGAAGTCTACTCATTCCACAGTAATATTCAATCTACATTAGAAACCTTAAGTGTGTCCAATTTGAGGGAAAATTCTGAACATAAATAAAGCATTTAGACAAGGGGGAGAATATAGGGTCTGATTTTTTTTTAAGTGCTGTAGTTAGGTTTGCATTTGTGTGAGAAAGCGTAGGCACGCTACGTAGTCATGTGTTCCTAATTTGTGTGTGTCAGGGTTAGATAAACGAATATATAGCAATCACATTTAAAACTGGGAATATGTTAATGCACAAAATCAGTGTGCAAATGTGTACCTACAGGGACTCAAGGTCAGTCATGGGATCATAGAAATGTACGGCTGGAAGAGACCTTGAGGAGTAATCTAGACCAGCTCCCTATGCTGAGGCAGGCTCAAGTAAACCTACAGCATCCCTGATAGCTTTGTGCACAACCTGTTCTACAAGGATGGGGATTCCAAAACCTCCATTGGAAGCCTATTCCAGAGCTTATCTACCCTGATAGTTAGAACGTTTTCCCTAATATCTAACCTAAATCTCCCTTGCTGCAGATTAATCCCATTACTTCTTGTCCTATCTTCCATGGACATGGAGAACAATTGATCATAGTCCTCTTTATATCAGCCCCTAACATATTTGAAGACTGTTTTCATGTCCCCCATCACTCTTTTTTTTTTCTCATGACAACATACATAAGTTTTATTTTTTTAACCTTTCCTCATAGACCAGGTTGTCTAAACCATTATCATTTTTGTTGCTCTCCTCTGGGCTCTCTAAAATTTGTCCACATCTTTCCTAAAGTGTGGTGTCCAGAATTGGACACAGTGCTCCAGCTGAGGACTCACCGGTGCTGAGTAGAGCAGGACAATTACCTCCCATGTCTTACATATGACACTCCTATTATTAGACCTCAGAATTATATTAGCCTTTTTCACAACTCCATCACACTGTTGACTCTTATTCAATTTGTGATCCACTATAACCTTTTCAGCAATACTGCTGCTTAGCTAGTTATTCTCCATTTTGTAGTTGTACATTTGATTTTTCCTTTCCAAGTGTAGTACTTTGCACTTATATTTACTGAATTTCATCTTGTTGAATACAGCCCAATTCTCCAATTTGTCAAGATCCTTTTGAGTGCTAATTCTGTCCTCTAGGGGTATGTCTACACTACAAAATTAGGCCGAATTTATAGAAGTCGGGTTTTTAGAAATCGTTTTTATATATTCGAGTGTGTGTGTCCCCCATAGAAAATGCTCTAAGTGCATTAACTCGGCGGAGTGCTTCCACAGTACCGAGGCAAGTGTCGACTTCCGGAGTGTTGCACTGTGAGTAGCTATCCCACTGTTCCCGCAGTCTCCACTGCCCATTGGAATTCTGGGTTGAGATCCCAATGCCTGATGGGGCTAAAACATTGTCGCGGGTGGTTCTCAGTACATATCATCAGGCCTCCATTCCCCCCCTCCCTCCATGAAAGCAGCAGTAGACAATCGTTCCGCGCCTTTTTTCTGTGCAGACGCCATACCAAGGCAAGCATGGAGGCTGCTCAGCTCACTTTGGCAATTAGGAGCACATTAAACACCACACGCATTATCCAGCGGTATATGCGGCACCAGAACCTGGGAGAGCGATACCGGACGAGGAGGCAATGTCAGCGCGGTCATGTGAGTGATGAGGACATGGACACAGATTTCTCTGAAAGCATGAGCCCTGCCAATGCATGCATCATGATGCTAATGGGGCAGGTTCATGCGGTGGAATGCTGATTTTGGGCTCGGGAAACAAGTACAGACTGGTGGGACCGCATAGTGTTGCAGGTCTGGGATGATTCCCAGTGGCTGCAAAACTTTCGCATGCGTAAGGGCACTTTCATGGAACTTTGTGACTTGCTTTCCCCTGCTCTGAAGTGCATGAATACCAAGATGAGAGCAGCCCTCACAGTTGAGAAGCGAGTGGAGATAGCCCTGTGGAAGCTTGCAACGCCAGACAGCTACCGGTCAATTGGAGTGGGCAAATCTACTGTGGGGGCTGCTGTGATGCAAGTAGCCCATGCAATCAAAGATCTGCTGATATCAAGGGTAGTGACCCTGGGAAATGTGCAGGTCATAGTGGATGGCTTTGCTGCAATGGGATTCCCTAACTGTGGTGGGGCCATAGACGGAACCCCTAACCCTATCTTGGCACCGGAGCACCAAGCCGCCAAGTACATAAACCGCAAGGGGTACTTTTCAATAGTGCTGCAAGCTCTGGTGGATCACAAGGGATGTTCCACCAACATCAACGTGGAATGGCTGGGAAAGGTACATGACATGCACATCTTCAGGAACTCTGGTCTGTTTCAAAAGCTGCAGGAAGGGACTTTATTCCCAGACCAGAAAATAACCGTTGGGGACTTGAAATGCCTATAGTTATCCTTGGGGACCCAGCCTACCCCTTAATGCCATGGCTCATGAAGCCATACACAGGCAGCCTGGACAGTAGTCAGGAGCTGTTCAACTACAGGCTGAGCAAGTGCAGAATGGTGGTAGAATATGCATTTGGACGTTTAAAGGCGCGCTGGCACAGTTTACTGACTCGCTTAGACCTCAGCGAAACCAATATTCCCACTGTTATTACTGCTTGCTGTGCGCTCCACAATACCTGTGAGAGTAAGGGGGAGACATTTATGGCGGGGTGGGAGGTTGAGGCAAATCGCCTGGCTGCTGGTTACGCGTAGCCAGACACCAGGGCGGTTAGAAGAGCACAGGAGGGCACGGTACGCATCAGAGAAGCTTTGAAAACCAGTTTCATGACTGGACACGCTACGGTGTAAAAGTTCTGTTTGTTTCTCCTTGATGAAACCTCCCGCCCCTTGGTTCACTCTACTTCCCTACAAGCTAACCACCCTTCTCTCCTCCCTTCGATCACCGCTTGCAGAGGCAATAAATCATTGTTGCTTCACATTCATGCATTTTTTATTCATTCATCACACAAATAGGGGGATGACTACCAAGGTAGCCCAGGAGGGGTGGTGGAGGAGGGAAGGACAAGGCCACATAGCACTTTAAAAGTTTACAACTTTAAAATTTATTGAATGCCAGTCTTCTGTTTTTTGGGCAATACTCTGTGGTGGAGTAGCTGGTTGGCCGGAGGCCCCCCCACCACGTTCTTGGGCATCTGGGTGAGGAGGCTATGGAATTTGGGGAGGAGGGTGGTTGGTTACACAGGGGCTGTAGCGGCAGTCTGTGCTCCAGCTGCCTTTGCTGCAGCTCAACCATACACTGGAGCATATTGGTTTGATCCTCCAGCAGCCTCAGCATTGAATCCTGCCTCCTCTCATCATGCTGCCGCCACATTTGAGCTTCAGCCCTCTCTTCAGCCCACCGCTTACTCTCTTCAGCCCGCCACCTCTCCTCCCGGTCATTTTGTACTTTCCTGCACTCTGAAATTATTTGCCTCCACGCATTCGTCTGTGCTCTGTCAGTGTGGGAGGACAGCATGAGGTCAGAGAACATTTCATCCCGAGTGCGTTTTTTTTTTCTTTCTAATCTTCACTAGCCTCTGGGAAGGAGAAGATCCTGTGATCATTGAAACACATGCTGCTGGTGGAGGAAAAAAAAAGGGACAGTGGTATTTAAAAAGACACATTTTATAAAACAATGGCTACACTCTTTCAGGGTAAACCTTGCTGTTAACATTATATACATAGCACATGTGCTTTCGTTACAAGGTTGCATTTTGCCTCCCCCCACCGCGTGGCTACCCCCTCAACCCTCCCCTCTCCCCGTGGCTAACAGCGGGGAACATTTCTGTTCAGCCACAGGCAAACAGCCCAGCAGGAATGGGCACCTCTGAGTGTCCCCTGAAGAAAAGCACCCTATTTCAACCAGGTGACAATGAATGATATCTCACTCTCCTGAGGATAACACAGAGAGATAAAGAACGGATGTTGTTTGAACGCCAGCAAACATACACTGCAATGCTTTGTTGTACAATGATTCCTGAGTATGTGCTACTGGCCTGGAGTGGTAATGTCCTACCATGGAGGACTCAATAAGGCTGCCCTCCCCAGAAACCTTTTGCAAAGGCTTTGGGAGTACATCCAGGAGAGCCGCGAATGCCAGGCAAATTAATCCTTTCACATGCTTGCTTTTAAACCATGTATAGTATTTTAAAAGGTACACTCACCGGAGGTCCCTTCTCCGCCTGCCAGGTCCAGGAGGCAGCCTTGGGTGGGTTCGGGTGGGTACTGGCTCCAGGTCCAGGGTGAGAAACAGTTCCTGGCTGTCGGGAAAACCGGTTCTCCACTTGCTTGATGTGAGCTATCTACAACTTCATCATCTTTTTCATCCCCAAAACCTGCTTCCATGTTGCCTCCATCTCCATTGAAGGAGTCAAACAACATAGCTGGGGTAGTGGTGGCTGAACCCCCTAAAATGGGCAGCTCATCATAGAAGCGGCATGTTTGGGGCTCTGACCCGGAGCAGCCATTCACCTCTCTGGTTTTCTGGTAGGCTTGCTTCAGCTCCTTAAGTTTCACGAGGCACTGCTTCGGGTCCCTGTTATGGCCTCTGTCCTTCATGCCGTGGGAGATTTTGACAAAGGTTTTGGTATTTCAAAAACTGGAACGGAGTTCTGATAGCACGGATTCCTCTCCACGTACAGCGATCAGATCCCATATCTCCCGTTCGGTCCATGCTGGAGCTCTTTTGCGATTCTGGGGCTCCATCATGGTCCCCTCTGCTGATGAGCTCTGCATGGTCACCTGCAGCTTTCCATGCTGGCCAAACAGGAAATGAGATTCAAAAGTTCGCGGTTCTTTTCCTGTCTACCTGGCCAGTGCATCTGAGTTGAGAGTGCTGTCCAGAGCGGTCACAATGGAGCATTCTGGGATAGCTCCCGACGGTATTGGCCTCCAAATTGTGTCCACAGTACCCCAAATTCGACCCGGCAAGGCCGATTTAAGCGCTAATCCACTTGTCAGGGGTGGAGTAAGGAAATCGATTTTAAGAGCCCTTTAAGTCTAAAAAAAGGGCTTCGTCATGTGGACGGGTGCAGGTTTACATCGATTTAACGCTGCTAAATTCGATCTAAAGTCCTAGTGTAGACCAGGGCTAAGATGCATGCAACCTCTCTCTTGGTGTCATCTGAAAATTTTATAAGCATATTTTCCACTCCATTATCATTATGACAATATTGAATTGTAGCAGAACCAGGACTGACCCGTGCAGAACCCCACGAGATATGCCTTCCCAGTTTGACAGCAAACCATTGATAGCTACATTTTGAATACAGACTTTCAACCAGTTTTGCACCCACTTTATAGTAAATTCACCTAGACCACATTTCCCTAGCTTGCTTCTAAGTATGTCATATTGGGTCTGTGACAAAAGCCTTAATAAAATCAAAATATATCATGTGTACTGCATCCCCTCATCTACTAGGCCAGTAACCCTATCAAAGAAGGAAATTAGGTTGGTTTTGCATGATTTGATCTTGACAACTTCATGCTGGCTATTCCTAATCCTATTATCCTCTACGTGTTTACAGACTGATTGTTTAATAATTTGCAGTATCTTTCCAGCTATTGACTGGTCTATAATTCCCAGGGTCCTCTGGGATTGTTCCCTCCTTTTAAAGATAGGTACTATGTTCATCCTTCTTCAGATATCTGGGCCCTCACTAGTCCTCCATGAGATCTCAAAGATAATTGCTAACAATTCTGCAATTGCTTTAGTTTGTTTCTTAAGTACTTTGGGATGGATTTCATCAGACCTTGCTGAATACAACACATCTAATGTATCCAAATATTTTTAATATGTTCTTCTCATATTTTGGCTTGTCCCCTCCCCCCCCATTGTTAATTTTAATTGTGTTCAGTGTGTTCAGTATTGGGTCACCACTAACCTTTTTTAGAGAAGAATGAAGCAAAATAGGCATTAAACACTTCAGCCGTCTCGACATCAACAGTTATTAACTCTCCATCCCCACTAAGTAGTGGACCTATCTTTTCTTTTTTCTTTTTCTTGCTCCTAATGTATTTAAAGGACCTCTTATTATTCCCCTTTATGTTGCTAGTTAGGTGTAACTCATTTTGTCTTAACCTTTCTGATTTTGTCCCTACATGCTTGTACTATGCTTTTGTACTGCTCCATAGCAATTTGTCCATGTTTCCACTTTTTGTACAGTTCCTTTTTAATTTTCAGGTCATTACAGAGTTCCTGATGGAGCCATATTGGCCTCTTACTGTTCTTCATGCCTTTCCTTCACATTGGGAAGGGATAGTTCTCAGTTGTGTCTTTAATACTGTGTCCTTGAGAAACTGCCCACTCTCCTAAACTCCTTTTTTTCCCTTAGATTTTCTTCCCATAAGAGCTTACCCACCAGTTCTTAAACTTTGTTAAAGTCTGGCCATAGGGCAATGGCTCAGGGTGGAGGGCAAGATGCCAGAGTCTTTCCCCAGTGTCTTCCCATTGGCAGAGCCTTTCACTGCTGTATGTAGCCACACACTGCAGTGGATATAGCGTGCTTTTCACTGCAGCGTGTAGGTACACATACCCCATATGCTGCTGACAGTGTAGACAAGACCTATGTGTATGTCGAATACAAGGTGGGGACTAATTTCAATCTGGGCCTCTGTGTGTTACAATAAATGATAATGTTTTCCAAAGGAATTTGGAAAGAATTGGAAGAGAATAAAATGGCAAGGAAGAAGCAGATGGCTCTAGGAAGCAGGAGCTGCAGAGAAGATGGTTCTTACACCAACAGTTGTCAAATACAAAGAAAGAAGGAAATAAGGAAACAGCCGTCCTAAAGCAGTGAGACAGGCTGTTTTGTGTATTTCTGTAAGCTGTTTACTGTTATTTAAAGACATCCATATCTACTTTAGTTCAAATGGTTTAAATATTTTAAGTGTGCTCTGTCTTCTATTTCAATAACTTTTTGAAGTTTTTAGGACTGTGTGTCTTATAAGCCCTGTATCCCTGTGAGTGATGAACTGAAATAAACAAAACCACTTTTATACACTGCAAAACTGGCAGCTGTAGATGATTTTTTTTAGTGGAGCACAGAAGGCGTGCAATCTTTGTTCCTCTTGGGGTTTGATTCTGCATTCCTTGCACACCTCTAGCTCCCAGGCACCAATGCAGGAGGTATGCAGGAGTGGAGCCATGGTCTATTAACTATTCAGTTTTACTATTTAATAGTTGAGCAGATTTTTCCATGGGGAATACAAAATTCCGAATGGTAACAACTTTCAGGGATACAATGCCTGCACCTGTAGGGGCCCCGCCAGATGGGCATCCTCACATGGAGGCTTCCACCCAGGCCCTGGCCTTGACTTAGTGGGAATGAGCACTGCATGTCCCCACTGACAAAAGGCAGGCAGGAAGAACCACTAGGTGTGAGAGGTGTCTGTTGGTGGAGTCCCTCGGGAAGTAGGTAAGGAAGCTGCAGGAGGTGGCTCATCTGCTTTGCATCCTGGAGCATGGTGATTTCATTGACAGGATGCATATGGAAACCTCTGGGATGGAGGATGCTCTCTGACTCCTAAAACAAACCCATCTGAATCTGGGAATGAAAAAGTGACAATATGTAAAACAAGTCAGGTAAAGAGGTCACAACAAAACACAGCTCCCATCATAAAAGATTCACAAAGATATCAAATTGGTCGGGACAAAACTAAACAAACATAAATCACCCTCCTTAAATGCATACTGTTTTATTTCCCTACTTGCTAATATTCACTGAGAAAAAGCATCAAGTTGAAGAGGGACATCGGGAATTTTTCCAGGCTACATCACAGATGTCGCAGATGTCACAGACTATCAGGGACAGCTGAGACTGATGATACAAAGCATGGTAATAGCTTTATGTTGCTTTTATGTTGCTCCCCATTCCCTAATGTACTTACTTTCTGTTCTAGAACAAAACTGGCCCTTGCCTTAAAGTGGCACTTGCATCAGTTAACACAAATGTTACTCCAGTAATTAAATGGATTATTGCACAATAACGTTTGTGGCAAGCTGCAGAATCTGAAACCTTATAAAATCACTGTATGCTATTTAGAAATAAATACAGCAATTATATGTATAGAAGTAGAATCAGAATTTCAGATAGACTTATTTTCTAAATTAAATATTAAAATATCAAGATTAGTGGCCAGATTGTCAGCTAGTGTAAATCAACATCCTTCCATTGTAGACAGTGGAAACACGCCAGTTTGCAACACCTGATGCTCTGGCCCTTTGACGTTATCAATGGAAAGTCAATGAAAATCTGTTTAGGTGAATTTCACACTCCTGTAGAAAGAAAAGGAGTACCTGTGGCACCTTAGAGACTAACAAATTTATTTGAGCATAAGCTTTCGTGACTTACAGCTCACTTCATTGGATGCATTCAGTGGAAAATACAGAGAGGAGATTCATATACATAGAGAACATGAAACAATGGGAGTTACCATACACACTGTAACGAGAGTGATCAGGTAAGGTGAGCTATTACCAGCAGGAGAGCAGGGTGGGGGTGGGGGACCTTTTGTAGTGATAATCAAGGTGGGCCATTTCCATCAGTTGACAAGAATGTCTGAGGAAGAGTGGGGGGAGGGGAATAAACATGGGGAAATAGTTTTACTTTGTGAAATGACCCATCCACTCCCAGTCTTCATTCAACCTAAATTAATTGTATCCAGTTTGCAAATTAATTCCAATTCAGCAGTCTCTCGTTGGAGTCTGTTTTTGAACTTTTTTTGTTGAAGAATTGCCACTTTTAGGTCTGTAATCGAGTGACCAAAGAGATTAAAAAGTGTTCCCCGATTGGTTTTTGAATGTTATGATTCTTGACGTCTGATTTGTGTCCATTTATTCTTTTACGTAGAGACTGTCCAGTTTGACCAATGTACATGGCAGAGGGGCATTGCTGGCACATGATGGCATATATCACATTGGTAGATGTGCAGGTGAACGAGCCTCTGATAGTGTGGCTGATGTGATTAGGCCCTGTGATGGTGTCCCCTGAATAGATATGTGGACACAGTTGGCAATGGGCTTTGTTGCAAGGATAGGTTCCTGGGTTAGTGGTTCTGTTGTGTGGTATGTGGTTGCTGGTGAGTATTTGCTTCAGGTTGGGGAGCTGTCTGTAAGCAAGGACTGGCCTGTCTCCCAAGATCTGTGAGAGTGATGGGTCGTCCTTCAGGATAGGTTGTACATCCTTGATGATGCATTGGAGAGGTTTTAGTTGGGCGCTGAAGGTGATGGCTAGTGGCATTCTGTTATTTTCTTTGTTGGGCCTGTCCTGTAGTAGGTAACTTCTGGGTACTCTTCTGGCTCTGTCAATCTGTTTCTTCACTTCAGCAGGTGGGTATTGTAGTTGTAAGAATGCTTGATAGAGATCTTGTAGGTGTTTGTCTCTGTTTGAGGGGTTGGAGCAAATGCGGTTGTATCGTAGAGCTTGGCAGTAGACAATGGATCGTGTGGTGTGGTCTGGATGAAAGCTGGAGGCATGTAGGTAGGCATAGCAGTCAGTAGGTTTCCGGTATAGGGTGGTGTTTATGTGGCCATCGCTTATTAGCACCGTACTGTCCAGGAAGTGGATCTCTTGTGTGGACTGGTCTAGGTGTCAAGAATTATAACATTCAAAAACCAGTCAGAGAACACTTCAGTCTCTTTGGTCACTCAATTACAGACCTAAAAGTTTCAATTCTTCAGCAAAAAAAACTTCAAAAACAGACTCCAATGAGAGACTGCTGAATTTGAAAATTTGCAAACTATATACAATTAACTGAGGCTTGAATAAAGACTGGGAATAGATGGGTCATTACACAAAGTAAAACTATTTCCCCATGTTTATTCCCCCCCCGGCCCATTCCTCAGAATTTCTTGTCAACTGCTGGAAATGGCCCACTTTGATTATCACTACACAAGGCTCCCCCACCCCACCCTCCTTCTGGTAATAGCTCACCTTACGTGAACACTCTCGTTACAGTGTGTATGGTAACACCCATTGTTTCATGTTCTCTATGTATATAAATCTCCCCACTGTATTTTCCACTGCATGCATCCGATGAAGTGAGCTGTAGCTCACGAAAGCTCATGCTCAAATAAATTTGTTAGTCTCTAAGGTGCCACAAGTACTCTCTTTCTTTTTGCGGATACAGACTAACACGGCTGCTAATCTGAAATGCTCCTGTAGAGAATCTGCAAAGGACCTTATGCTCCAAAATCCTTAGGGCAAAGTCTTGGTTCCACTGAAGTCAATGGAGCTTTTAGCATTGAAGTCACCGGAGTCAGGGTTTTTCCCATAGTGAAGAAATTACCTAACTGGCCTAACTCTGCTCTCAGAGAAGTTACAGGGAGGTCTGCTGCTGATTCCAATGGAAGTAGTGTTAGGCCAGCACTAACTACTGTTGAAAATCCCACGCTTGATGTTTATAGCTTCAAATATAGCCTCTACAATTGCAAATACTTTTCATCCTCTCTGTCAGTTAATCTATGCATCCTGAGATGCATGTGTGCAATCGCATGACAAAGTTGCAGTGAACAAAAGTAGCAGGTTTGTTAATACAGGAGGAGGTGTTTATGCACGTAGGTGTGCACAGGGCCAAATTCTGTTCTCAGATTCTGTTTTCTAGATTTACACTGGGTCAGTCAGGAGTAGAATTTGGTCCACTGAGTGGAAACGACTGTGAAGTTAAAAATATTCCAGGACGTTCTAATGTGTTGAGTGTGACTGTAGGAGCTTGATTTGAGATTTAATCCTGGCTCTGAGTTATTGAAGTCTGATTTTTTTTTTCCAGAGGTGATGAATACACACAGCTCCCATTAGAAATCAGGCTATTAATCTATATGTACTTTGTAAGGACAGATAAAAAGCCATTACAATGGGAATGACCTAAACTAATTTAATGGGGTGTTGTAAGGGTGAATTAATTAATGTTTGTACAGTACTTTGAAGATGAACAGCATGTAAGTGGTAATTGTTACTCTTCTTACTTGGGCATGGTACTTGTGACGCAGAAAATTGTTGGAGATAGTGTGGGGGAAGGGGGGAAGGAAATACGCAAACACCTTCTTTTCCATATATGCTTTAAATAAACAAAAACAAAACAAACACCCTCCACCAAAAGAAACAACATTTGAGTTAAATGAGACATTACCGCAGAGATAAAAGCTATCAAACAAGGAGATAAAGACTATTGAAGGATACTGTTTTTGTAAATTGGTAAGAGAGATTCAGGAGGAAATTCAAACATTTCCATTTGGCAAGAAGTAAAGCAACTCATGTTGCAGGGTATAAAATGAAATGGTCATGGAGAAAAGGCTCATTTTAAGCACCCGAGCCAAAGCATTGAGGGATAATTATATATTAATTATCCACATAATTCTAAAATGGAAATCTAAAACATGGGAAATAGTAATAGAAGAATGAGTACATCATCTTTCTATGTCACCTTTGTTTAAAAAAAAAAGTTTTAAAAAGCTTGTGACATTTTTCAACAAAGCATATGGCAAGATCTTCTAAAATTCACCTTTTGGAAGAATAAAGAAATCCCTGATGATTCAGGACAGAAAGCTTCCATATATATATTTATTTGAGCTGCTTAACTTGGCCTTGTGAAGAAAAATGAATCTAGTAATCTAACATATGATGGTATAATACCTTAGGTTTATAGCCTATCCGTTGTGAAGGTTAATAATTGTAATGATGTACATATTTACAGCAAACTGAAGTGCT
Source organism: Eretmochelys imbricata (assembly GCF_965152235.1). Taxonomy (NCBI): domain Eukaryota; kingdom Metazoa; phylum Chordata; order Testudines; family Cheloniidae; genus Eretmochelys; species Eretmochelys imbricata. Next base: position 27,116,410 of record NC_135583.1, read on the forward strand.
TTTTATTAAGGTGTCTGATTATTTGGCTTTTCATATAATTAATGAATATCTTCTACCTTCTGAATCATGCTAGTTATAGTTCCTATGCTTTGTCACTGCTCTCTTGAAACTTAATATTTCCAGTTTTGTTTCTTGCTTTACAAATATCTCAGGGCCTGAAGCATCAGATGGGGAAAAAGTTGCACAGTAATATATGTGGAAGTTATAGCATTTCTGTCTCTATTTTACATTTAAAAAATCAGATATAATAAAGCCCCCCTCAGCCAGAAGAAATGGAAAAAACAAAAACAAAAAACAACACTGTCCTCCTTCATTAACCACTTAACTTTCAATGAGAGATAATATTCTAGGAGACTCACCTATGATTCATTCTTTCAGACCCAAAGTTTAGACAGCTTTCAGAGTAGCAGCCGTGTTAGTCTGTATCCGCAAAAGAAAAGGAGGACTTGTGGCACCTTAGAGACTAACAAATTTATCTGAGCATAAGCTTTCGTGAGCTACAGCTCACTTCATCGGATGCATTCAGTTGCATCCAATGAAGTGAGCTGTAGCTCATGAAAGCTTATGCTCAAATAAATTTGTTAGTCTCTAAGGTGCCACAAGTCCTCCTTTTCTTTTTAAAGTTTAGACAGTATCTCAATATGTACTGCACTATGAAAACACCAAAGTTTGTAGCTTATTCCCTATTTCCAGGTATGAAACTGAGTCTCAGATTTATTTTCTTGTGGCTGTTTCACCTGATGAGATCCATGCATTTTGACACAATCCTAATGTTTTATTATCTTGAGCTTGCAGTGATGTATTTCCAGGATTTTCAGTAACCATGATTGTACCATTGTTTTAGGCCTTGTCTGCATTAGAAAGCCCTCCCCCCGTCCAAGTTATACAGGTGTAACTATACCAGTATAACACCATCCAGCCTTCATGTGGACACTTATTTCAGTATGAAGATGGTTTTCTTTTGTATCGCTTAAGACCATTCCCAAATGGCGTAAGGTAAAACAAAAAAGGCACTTATACCAAAGTGTGTTCACACAGCATAGTTATACAAGTATAATTATATAGTTTAAATTCACACCTTAAATTACATGAAAAATCTTTTCTGTGTAGACAAGGCATTATTTAATTGGCAAGTCCACGGGGAGGTGCATGGAAATATGTTACCCTTAAAATATATGAGTGTACTGGGCAGGGAATATCAGAGTGACATCCATGGAAAATTAATTTATCTTTTTACTCGCAGAAGTAAATGTAAAACATTGGCTGTAGTAGAGAAACTCCCACACAAAACCCTGTCAATATGCTCAAACCCTTTGTCTATTTGGATCATTTTTAGGAGTGAGCTGTTCTGTCTTCATGCCCACCAATACTGGCCCTTCCTGCCCACTCTGATATGGCCAACAAGGTTGGCAGTTAATTCCAGTGATTGTACCACTTTTTGTGAAATGGACAACCAACACACACTCATTTAACAGTGAACAGTCACCCGCTGGAAATACTTTGTCTTTATCTCCCCAGAAAGATGAACCAGTGACTAGAACTGTGCCAAATGTTTCTCACAAACTCTGAACTCTCTTAAATTCATCTTGGGAACAAAGTTAGATGGGCCTGTGAACCTTGACCTATGGTTTTGAAAAACTCCCAACCATTTGATGAAGTTCACACTTAGGCTTCCACTAGCCTGTTTTCCCAGTTAGTCTGCCAACGTCTCTGAATAAATTTGCCTTTCTCCTACAACAAACTTTACCAATCTCTTCTTGCCTTTTGTGGTCCTTGAGGTGCCTGATCCTGGTTCAGGTGTTTTCATTTGTCCTTCTCCATCTTCAGAGACCTTCCTTCAATACCATTGACCGTGAAGTGGTGGTTGCTCTCCTGAATACCCTTTGGGCTAGATGGGACTGCCTTTTAATGGCATGGGGTACAATTTTCAAAAGCATTGTATTCAAAAGCCAATGGGATTCTTTTGAAAATCTCCTTTCCCCCCTGCACTTAATTTTTTTTTTCCAGAGAAATCCCAGAGGGTAGTTTGGGATAGTTGCTTTTCTATCCCATGGGCTCTCACACATGCTGTTTTGCAAGGCTCCTCCACTCTAGTTTCAGTGTGTCTATGTTGGGGGGGGGTTTATTGAGGACATGAGTTTAAGTGTTGTCAGTATGCTGCCAATATGGAGTTCTAGCTCTTCACTCACTTCATCCATCCTTGAGGGTGTGGTTCAATCTTTCTGATGGAGATTGGGTCATGGATGAATGTCAGCTGGCTCGCTCTAGAGAAGACTGAAATGGTGCTTGTTGCTTCCAGCAGGCTACGAAATTATGTGACAAAGATGGTGTCAGTCCCTCTGACTGAGGGTGAATGTCCACCGTTTGTCAACAGAGCTTTAGTCTAGCAGCAGCAGCAGAGTTGGGAGTCTATAATGGTACCATTTGCCAAATGGCTTTTTTTCCATCTATATCTAGCACGTGACCATTTCTCTCTGATGTGGACTTCACAAAAACCTCATTCATACTTGTGTATTTTAAGATTGGACTGTCACAATGCACTCTACCTGAAATCAAATTGAAAAATGTAGGCCAATGAAACCCGCTTTTTCTCATGGTCTTTCTCAGCATTATTACATGACACCAGTGCTCCAGAATCTGCATTGACTATATGTGAAGTTTGAAGAGGCGTTTAAAGTGCTCATTCTGATCTCTCTTATATAAAACTGTAAATGGCTGAGAACCTGCCTGTCTAAGAGATCATCCTTTTCCCATAATGCTACAACTGAGTTCAATCTGGTTGCTTGGTATTTTGGGAATCAAAGCTGATGGCAGAGTGCTCTAATGTTGAGGGGCCCTCACACAGAACTCTCTCTCCCCTCTCCCCCTAGGACAGAGATGGCTCTGATTTGTTTACCTTTAGAGCACACTGCACAGAAAGTTGTGATTGATTTGCACAGGCATTTGAGAAAGGCTGAGTTTAGAGGGTTGTTATTGGAGTGTGGATTTTTATTTATCAACATTCTGCAGAGGGGAAATTTCAGTTTAATGGACTGGATTCTTTTGTGTGAACAAAGGTTATTGGTTTAGCCTTTGTTGGATTTTACCTTTTAATTATTTTCCAAGGGCACTAGAGTCTGGGACAGCTATTCTTTTATATGCTGAAATGGAAATAAATAAAAATAATTAAATTAAACACCCGGTACTAGGCTTATGCCATTTGTTCAGCATGTATTGGTGTGATTATTTTCTTTGGAGATTTGAGTTTACAGTGTTCCAACTTCTTAGTAAATATGCATGGACTTGTTTGCTAGGACCTCTGCAGATAAACCTTAAAAGGTTTCACAATTCCTGCAGTGTTCATACAGCTCAACCAATGACCAGAGATAACAAAAGGTTTGCTATGCTGTTACCATCCTCAAGAGCCATCTAATCCCTCCCCACAACTTGATATATTTGAACCACCTGAAAAAAATAACTGTCTCATTAGTGGCGACTGGGAATTTAAGGGAATTTATGTTCTAGATCTGAGGGGTTTTTTCCCCTCTACTTTTTCAGATAAGGAAATTACTCTGGCTATAAAAATACTGGCTTCGCTTGGTGGTGGTAGGTTCATCACACATGGCAGCTAAAGCCTCAGAAAGCATAATCAAGGAAACTGTGGAATATAGTTTGTAGGACTCTCTGCAGTTGCACAAGGAAACTTCATTTTTTTGTCTGTATATTGAAAACAATTAAAGAAAAGAGGGATGAAAAAGAAAACACATTCTCTTTGGAAGACTCACCTGACAGGCTTTGTCAAGGTTCCTTCCCCACTCTGAACTCTAGGGTACAGATGTGGGGACCTGCATGAAAAAAACCCTCAGCTTATTTTTACCAGCTTAGGTTAAAACTTCCCCAAGGTACAAACTATTTTACCTTTTGCCCATGGACTTTATTGCTGCCACCACCAAGCATCTAACAAATATATAACAGGGAAAGAGCCCGCTTGGAAACGTCTTTCCCCCCAAAATCCTCCCAAAAGCTACACCCCCTTTCCTGGGGAAGGCTTGATAAAAATCCTCACCAATTTGCATAGGTAAACACAGACCCATACCCTTGGATCTTAAGAACAATGAAAAAGCTATCAGGTTCTTAAAGGAAGAATTTTAATAGAAGAAAAAGGAAAAGAATCACTTCTGTAAAATCAGGATGGTAAATACCTTACAGGGTCATCCGATTCAAAACATAGAGAATCCCTCTAAGCAAAACATTAAGTTACAAAAAGACACAAAAACAGGAATATACATTCCATTCAGCACAACTTATTTTATCAGCCATTTAAACAAAACTGAATCTAACGCATATCTAACTAGATTGCCTATTAACCCTTTACAGGAGTTCTGATCTGCATTCCTGCTCTGGTCCCGGCAAAAGCAACAAACAGACAGAGAGACCCTTTGTTTTTACCCCCCTCCAGCTTTGAAAGTATCCTGTCTCCTCATTGGTCATTTTGATCAGGTACCAGTGAGGTTATCCTAGCTTCTTAACCCTTTACAGGTAAAAGGGTTTTTCCTCTGGCCAGGAGGGATTTGAAGGTGTTTACCCTTCCCTTTATATTTATGACAGGCTTGCTAAGCTTTATGCTGGTCTACCTACATTCTCAATTTACATCATCATTATGAACCATTTTGTCATCCTTATACGATGCTAATGCCCTGAAACCTAGAGCTTGTTAATATAAAACTTATTTGTTTACAGATATCCCCAAACTCCTGCTGCTGGGGTTTTTTTTTCCTGATGCAGTAAAGTGAAAGGCTAGGGATTCACGCATCATGTTTAACTTCTGGAGAAGGATTTCCTTTAGGTCTCATGTCATTGTCAGCAAAGAAGGAGCTCTGTAGTTCCTCTCTGCACTGCAACATCTGCAGCAGACAAAACTCTAAACCCCTCAATTCTCAGTCATGAATGTACTATAAAAACAATGTGGCAGAAATGAAAATTGTTCCATCATAATTTTTCAGAGTTCTTTTCGACAAAAGCCAAACAGTCTCATGAATACACATTTTTCTATAACCTTATACATAATGCATTAGGCTATACTAGGAGAGTTGGGAATTACTTGTCCCTAGTAAAGGGCCTTTGAAAGTGCACATTTGGTAAACAAACCAAACCCTATGAGTGACGTGTACTCCTAACATACTATATTAACAACTGGGGAGTGTGAACAGAGGGCAGGCACAGCATTCTTTAACTATATAACATCTTCTAATGTAACACGATGAGTAGATCACTTTCTCTTTGTAGTCTGCTCTCTAATTTCGTACTCTCCAAGCTGTCATTCTAAGAGAGCTGAATAAATTCCTACAGGAGAATGCACTAGGGGTTGGTTTCACAAGAGGACTTTGACACCTATCTGCCACCTTAAGCACCTAAATTCCAGAATCGGGTCTGACTGGGATTCACAAAACCCCTGTTCAGCTGCCATCTAACCTGTGGGTGCCCAAACTCATGCAGTGTCTACATTCTTGCAGTCAAAGTTCCCTAGGCACCTACGTTTCTGCCTCTGGAATGTATGTGCTGCAGCTCCATGCCACACGTCCGACCACCTAAGCCTCAGAGTGATACATAAACTAGGGAAAGATAGGCCTAATACCATCGAACTTGCCTGTAGGGCTTGATCTGGTAGGCATGCTTAGAGCTTGCTTACTGGATTGGGCCTCTGTCTGCTTGTACAAAGTGATTGAGGGTGGGGAGAATTTCCTCCCTCATAACTTTTAGCCTAGTGGTTAGGGTACTCACCTGGGATATGGGAGATCCTTGGTTCCAGGTCCTGCTTCACCTGAAATCTAGAAAGGATTTGACAGTGATCTACTCCCTCTGAGGTAAGTGCTCCAGCCACTGAACTATAGGATATTCTGGCATAGGGCTCTCTGTCTTTCCTGGTGTTATACTGTGCATTCTGGGGTGGGGGTACAGAGAGAGAGTGCACAAGTATGAGACTGACTCTGTAGCTTGGTGTTAGAACGCTCACAGGGGAGACCCAGGCTTCCTGTGCCAATGACTTTTAAAAATTATTTATCCACAGAGGAATAGCTTCAACAGGAGAGACTGAGGGAACCCCACATCAGAATATTCCCTTGCCTAGTGGTTAGAGCAGTCACCGGGGGGAAAGTAGATCCTTGTTCAAATCTTCTTCCTCCCCTCAGGTGGAGGGGGGACTTAAATCTGGGGTTTCCCACATCCCTGGTCAGTAGTCTACCTATTGGGGTAAAGAATTATGAGGGAGGGCCTTCCTCTTGCCAAAATGGCATAGGCACCTAACTCCAAGAGAGGATTTGCAGCTGAGAATCGTAAGCAGAGGGCAGGCCCTCCCTTAGGCACCTATCTGAGAAAGTGAGGGTGGACGGGTCAGCGCACACCTCTCATCTTAAACACCTCCCATTGGCTAGCTTAGGCAAGGAGCTGCTTTGCCTGAAGTTTTTTTCTGAATCCCATTCTGAGGCTCTGATCTCTCCTCATTCATTGTATAGGGAGCCCAAGTGCTGGCTGAGAATCCTAATGATTTTCTAGGTGCCTCGAAGTTAGGCGTGGTGACATTCAGCATTGCCACCCCTAATTTCCTTTATGGATCTAGCCCACCATGTTGCTAGAATATGATGTCAACCAATGTTAAACAGCAGCATTTATGTCTAGTTGTTCTGTAGATTACTTGGTGCTTTTCAAATGGCAAACTTCTGAACCCAGATTAATGTTTTACTGCTTTTATTTGATACTAGGTAGTGAGTAGTTTTGCAATCTCTATATGAAAGCTTTTCAAACATATTGATTGACAGTATGAAGATATTAGACATCTTGTGGAAAGAATTATTATTAATCTTTTGTGCGGAGTTTGTGTTCTACCTGTACATAAACATTAACAGAGATAGTAACAGGATGATTGATTTCCCAGGAATGGGAAATAACCAACCTAAGCAATGTTTATCTTAGACATCTGCAGCACTATGCTTCATGTCAAGAGGTTATAAAGAGTCCAGGGTAAGGATCAATTAAAAGAAGTTGCAGGAAAATCCTCATCGTTGTTAGTCAGTGAAGATTTATGGTGTTTGCCTCTGTAATAATTTACTGATTGGTACTGCTTGACTAAGGCAGGCACATACCAGCTGAGCTCTAAGTTTATTTGAAATGATAAGGCAGTTTGTAACTGCTTTTCAGTGTCACTGGATAATTTACTTACGTGATTATGATTTAAGCTTTCTCCCCGCTGCCCTCAACCCAGCAGGAACTGAGAACATTGTGGAAGTGAAAACATAAATTAGCCTCAGACAAACTGCATTTGTCTCTACAATACTGTATAGTGAGACAAGGATGGAATGTACTTCCCTGAAAAATAAGAACTTGTTGATATCTACTTGGCTGTGGAAAATACACTTCAGTCAGTAAACACGGAGCTGCAGATTCTACTCCCGCTGAAGATGATGACAATTTTGCCACTGACTATTGTCAGAGCAGAATGGGATTAAGAGCTGTGAGCAGAGAACAAGACTGTACAGAAATTAGAATTTCTATTACAAAGAATTCCATGTGAAATTGGTTAGTGTTTTGTATAATTCTGATATTTCTCTCCTCACTTACCACTTGGTTTCATGGGAAACATTGATTAAATCTCTCTATCTGCTCTTAAAAACATGAGGAGTTCCATATTTTTATATGAAAATCATTTTGCCTAAAAATATTTTGCTGGAATATGGGCTACAAAATGTGTACCTTGGCCAAAAAAAACCCAAACAAACCAAAAAACCCCCCAGCAACGGGGGATGAGGAGGAGGGAGGAATCTTGAATGAGTCATAATGCATTCCATTGCAAATAGTTTGTTCACATATAAGTAAGAATGATCTGCATAAAGCAACAAATATTCACAGTTTATTATAATCCTTGTATATCCATGGAAGTTTAGCAATTGACTTCAATAGAATCAGGATCTTTCCACATGCATTTAAGAATAATGGCAAAGATGGTTATGATTAAAAATTATGATGCTAGGATACCACAAAGACAGGCACCTTAAAATATGTAAGGCAGATAAGTGTTTGATAGATCTGGTTTTGTTGCACAATAGAATGCTATATTTGTATATTCTTATATCAGCTTAGAAAACATGCCTGGTTTTGTGAAATGTATCATCAAAATGTATTCATTCTTTAGTTCATATTGAAAATCCTGGAATTTGACATAGTTTCACATTTGACATAGTTTCATGTATTCACAAGAATATGTTCTCTCTCTCTAATGACAGTCCAGAAATGAAACTGAAGTGTCCTAAAACAAAGTAGCTCTCTATGTGAGGTCGTGTGGTCCAGTGGTTAGTGCACTGGAGTTGGAGTCAGGAGACCTGGATTCTATTCCCAGCACTACTAGTGATCTCTTGAGTAGTATTACTAGCTGAGCTTTAACAAATAACATTGCCTGTGCCATTTCCCACTCTTTGTCTATTTTATTTATTTAGATTATGAACTCTTTAGGGCAGGAACTCCCTTTTGTTATGTATTTGTCCAGTGACAAACATGATACAGCCCAAATATCTATTGGGGCTGCTAGGTACTACCATAATATGACTAGGAACAGTCATCTGTAAAGTGCTTTAAACATGGAAAGCATAATATGAATGGGAAAGGCCAGACTGTGATCCCCTGGCTTGTACTGGGGAGCAGTTACCCCCCCATGATCCCATTAAAATGAATAGGAATATTCAGCTGAATAAGTACTCACCAGTGTAAGTGAAGGGCGCACAAATTTGTCCTAAAAAATTACTGTTATTTTTCCTAGAGGAAAAATCAGCTTTCTAATAGTAAACACTGCCTATTTACAACACTACCTGTGCTGAAAGGTCTGTGTGTTTCTGCAAATTCACATCATTTTAAAATGGACTTCAAATAGTAATGTAACCTGTGTACCAATGAGAAGCAGGGAGAAGATTGTCTATCTTTGTTATGTGCCAGACAGTTCCTACAACTTACTGAAGACTTGCAGTACTGACTGTTCACTGCCAAAGCAATCAAAGCAGTAGGAAGAACCCAGGAAAGTGAACCTTTAACTTTCTATAGCTGCAGATATTTCAGAGGTGGAGGAGGTAGAGAAACCAAGAGGGATTTAACTGAAGGGTGTGAAGAGAGTATGAGTGATATGTGTCTTCCAGCAACTCACAAAAGTGGCAGGAGCATAACCAAGAATTTTATTTATCTTTGGCAAAAGGTATTTGGCCTGCCACTGTAGATTTTTCATTCTGTCAGAGCACATGTGTCAGATATAGAGAGTTCATCCTTTTATACACTAAGGAGTAAGAAAACAAGAAGTGCAGCAAGCTCATGTTCTCAAGGCAAACTATAACAAACAATAAAGAGGGCATCTGAGTACAGTCATATTCATTCAATTGCCCAAAGGTACAGGTAGTACTGATAAAAATGATTGTGGAAGACAAGTTCTTCTAGTTTTCTATCAAGCAAAGGCATTGGGTGATTTATGTGGAGTGAGTAGCAATGACACAACGGGGCATGCTTTTGTACTTAAGCAAAGCCAAAATTGCATCATGCCCTCTGGGCATGAATGACCCAGGTCTTGCAAGAGGCTGGGGAAAAACAGAAGCACTGGGTAACCTCACAGATCTGCACAGGTGGTCAGCCCCAAATAGCACCGTTTTTGTCTGGGAAAGGAAATATTTTAGATCACTTTCTGTTACCTCTGCCAGCATCAGTCATTTCACACTTTCCATTAACAATCTGCACTAGTATTTATTATTTTATTTTATTTAAAAATACAATGCAACACAATCTTTTACTGAAGTTGAACATGAGGATTACATAATGGTTAGTTGTGTTTTTTTTTTTCCTTTACACAGCTGATATTTAGTTATATGTATACTGGACAGTTAAAGGTATTTCAGCTCAAATGACTGGCTTATGGTGACATGCATCCAATACATATCCAAAATAAGACATACAAAACAATACCGAGACCTACATCAAAATAAAACCTGGTTGTGATGGGTTGGAACCCAGAAACCCCCTTGGGAACTGCCACCTGATGTGCCAAGACTACTTCTGCTCCTGCTTTCGTGTCCTGTCAGCTTAGGACTTCGGTGCCCTGCCTGGTTTGAGCCAGAACCGCTAGCCTGCTGCAAACCCAGACCCAGGTCTGAACCATGTCCCCTAACAGCTGTAGGATTAATTGAAAGCAACTTAGGAAGTGTTCCTGTCTTTGACACTCAGATGCCCAACTCCCAATGGGGTCCAAACACTAAATAAATCCGTTTTACCCTGTATAAAGCGGATACAGGGTAAACTCATAAATTGTTCGCCCTCTGTAACACTGATAGAGAGATATGCACAGCTGTTTCTCCCCCTTTCCCCGTCCTGGTATTAATACATACTCTGGGTTAATTATAAGTAAAAAGTGATTTTATTAAATACAGAAAGTAGGATTTAAGTGGTTCCAAATAGTAACAGACAGAACAAAGTGAATTACCAAACAAAATAAAATAAAACATGCAAGTCTAAGTCTAGTACAGTAATAAAAACTGAATACAGATAAAAATCTCACCCTTAGAGATGTTTCAGTAAGTTTCTTTCACAGACTAAACACCTTTCTAGTCTGGGCACAGTCCTTTCCCCTGGTACAGCCCTTGTTCCAGCTCAGGTGGTAGCTAGGGGATTTTTCATGATGGCTGCCTCTCGTTGTTCTGTTCCACCCACTTGTATATCTTTTGAATAAGGTGGGAATCCTTCGTCCCTCTCTGGGTTCCCACCCTGTCCTTCTCAATGGAAAGCACCAGGTTAAAGATAGATTCCAGTTCAGGTAACATGATCACATGTCACTGTAAGACTTCATCACCCACTTGCCAGCACACAAGTATACAGGAAGACTTACAAGTGAAACAGAGCCATCTACAGACATTGTCCGGGTTAATGGGAGCCATCAAGATTCCAAACCACCATTAATGGCCCACACTTTGCATAATTACAATAGGCCCTCAGAGTTATATTTCATATTTCTAGTTTCAGATACAAGAGTGATACATTTATACAAATAGGATGACCACACTCAGTAGATTGTAAGTTTTGTAATGATACCTTACAAGAGACCTTTTGTAATGAAGGTTTCAGAGTAACAGCCGTGTTAGTCTGTATTCGCAAAAAGAAAAGGAGTACTTATGGCACCTTAGAGACTAACCAATTTATTTGAGCATGAGCTTTCGTGAGCCACAGCTCACTTCATCAGATGCATACCGTGGAAACTGCAGCAGACTTTATATATACACAGAGAATATGAAACAATACCTCCTCCCACCCCACTGTCCTGCTGGTAATAGCTTATCTAAAGTAATCATCAGGTTAGGCCATTTCCAGCACAAATCCAAGTTTTCTCACCCTCCACCCCCCCACACAAATTCACTCTCCTGCTGGTGATAGCCCATCCAAAGTGACAACTCTTTACACAATGTGCATGATAATCAAGTTAAGTCATTTCCTGCACAAATCCAGGTTCTCTCACTCCCTCACCCCCCTCCAAACCCCCCCCCCCATACACACACAAACTCACTCTCCTGCTGGTAATAGCTCATCCAAACTGACCACTCTCCAAGTTTAAATCCAAGTTAAACCAGAACATCTGGGGGGGGGGGGTGGTAGGAAAAAACAAGAGGAAATAGGCTACCTTGCATAATGACTTAGCCACTCCCAGTCTCTATTTAAGCCTAAATTAATAGTATCCAATTTGCAAATGAATTCCAATTCAGCAGTTTCTCGCTGGAGTCTGGATTTGAAGTTTTTTTGTTTTAAGATAGCGACCTTCATGTCTGTGATTGCGTGACCAGAGAGATTGAAGTGTTCTCCGACTGGTTTATGAATGTTATAATTCTTGACATCTGATTTGTGTCCATTTATTCTTTTACGTAGAGACTGTCCAGTTTGACCAATGTACATGGCAGAGGGGCATTGCTGGCACATGATGGCATAAATCACATTGGTGGATGTGCAGGTGAACGAGCCTCTGATAGTGTGGCTGATGTTATTAGGCCCTGTGATGGTGTCCCCTGAATAGATATGTGGGCACAATTGGCAACGGGCTTTGTTGCAAGGATAAGTTCCTGGGTTAGTGGTTCTGTTGTGTGGTATGTGGTTGTTGGTGAGTATTTGCTTCAGGTTGCGGGGCTGTCTGTAGGCAAGGACTGGCCTGTCTCCCAAGATTTGTGAGAGTGTTGGGTCATCCTTTAGGATAGGTTGTAGATCCTTAATAATGCGTTGGAGGGGTTTTAGTTGGGGGCTGAAGGTGACGGCTAGTGGCGTTCTGTTATTTTCTTTGTTAGGCCTGTCCTGTAGTAGGTAACTTCTGGGAACTCTTCTGGCTCTATCAATCTGTTTCTTTACTTCCGCAGGTGGGTATTGTAGTTGTAAGAAAGCTTGACAGAGATCTTGTAAGTGTTTGTCTCTGTCTGAGGGGTTGGAGCAAATGCGGTTGTATCGCAGAGCTTGGCTGTAGACGGTGGATCGTGTGGTGTGGTCAGGGTGAAAGCTGGAGGCATGCAGGTAGGAATAGCGGTCAGTAGGTTTCCGGTATAGGGTGGTGTTTATGTGACCATTGTTTATTAGCACTGTAGTGTCCAGGAAGTGGATCTCTTGTGTGGACTGGAACTATTTCACATTTGGGGACAATGTATACCTTCAGATCAGCGGCACTGCTATGGGTACCCGCATGGCCCCACAATATGCCAACATTTTTATGGCTGATTTAGAACAACGCTTCCTCAGCTCTCGTCCCCTAAAGCCCCTACTCTACTTGCGCTATATTGATGACATCTTCATCATCTGGACCCATGGAAAAGAAGCCCTTGAGGAATTCCACCATGATTTCAACAATTTCCATCCCACCACCAACCTCAGCCTGGTCCAGTCCACACAAGAGATCCACTTCCTGGACACTACAGTGCTAATAAACAATGGTCACATAAACACCACCCTATACCGGAAACCTACTGACCGCTATTCCTACCTGCATGCCTCCAGCTTTCACCCTGACCACACCACACGATCCATCGTCTACAGCCAAGCTCTGCGATACAACCGCATTTGCTCCAACCCCTCAGACAGAGACAAACACCTACAAGATCTCTGTCAAGCTTTCTTACAACTACAATACCCACCTGCGGAAGTAAAGAAACAGATTGATAGAGCCAGAAGAGTTCCCAGAAGTTACCTACTACAGGACAGGCCTAACAAAGAAAATAACCGAACGCCACTAGCCGTCACCTTCAGCCCCCAACTAAAACCCCTCCAACGCATTATTAAGGATCTACAACCTATCCTAAAGGATGACCCAACACTCTCACAAATCTTGGGAGACAGGCCAGTCCTTGCCTACAGACAGCCCCGCAACCTGAAGCAAATACTCACCAACAACCACATACCACACAACAGAACCACTAACCCAGGAACTTATCCTTGCAACAAAGCCCGTTGCCAATTGTGCCCACATATCTATTCAGGGGACACCATCACAGGGCCTAATAACATCAGCCACACTATCAGAGGCTCGTTCACCTGCACATCCACCAATGTGATTTATGCCATCATGTGCCAGCAATGCCCCTCTGCCATGTACATTGGTCAAACTGGACAGTCTCTACGTAAAAGAATAAATGGACACAAATCAGATGTCAAGAATTATAACATTCATAAACCAGTCGGAGAACACTTCAATCTCTCTGGTCACGCAATCACAGACATGAAGGTCGCTATCTTAAAACAAAAAAACTTCAAATCCAGACTCCAGCGAGAAACTGCTGAATTGGAATTCATTTGCAAATTGGATACTATTAATTTAGGCTTAAATAGAGACTGGGAGTGGCTAAGTCATTATGCAAGGTAGCCTATTTCCTCTTGTTTTTTCCTACCCCCCCCCCCCAGATGTTCTGGTTTAACTTGGATTTAAACTTGGAGAGTGGTCAGTTTGGATGAGCTATTACCAGCAGGAGAGTGAGTTTGTGTGTGTATGGGGGGGGGGGGGTTTGGAGGGGGGTGAGGGAGTGAGAGAACCTGGATTTGTGCAGGAAATGGCCTAACTTGATTATCATGCACATTGTGTAAAGAGTTGTCACTTTGGATGGGCTATCACCAGCAGGAGAGTGAATTTGTGTGGGGGGGTGGAGGGTGAGAAAACCTGGATTTGTGCTGGAAATGGCCTAACCTGATGATTACTTTAGATAAGCTATTACCAGCAGGACAGTGGGGTGGGAGGAGGTATTGTTTCATATTCTCTGTGTATATATAAAGTCTGCTGCAGTTTCCACGGTATGCATCTGATGAAGTGAGCTGTGGCTCACGAAAGCTCATGCTCAGATAAATTGGTTAGTCTCTAAGGTGCCACAAGTACTCCTTTTCTTTTTGTAATGAAGCATATTCCAGTTACATTATATTCCCACTCTTTGCATATTTTTATAAAAGCATAGAGAGTGCGTTACACTGGTATGTATGATGATTTTTGTTTTTTCTTTACTTCTTTACTTACTTTACTTCTTTACTTTAAAAACAAGTATTTTTAACACTATAGCAAGATCCAGAAAAGAATTTAAGCAACCAAGTAATTTTAAGCACGTGAGCAGCCCTGTTGCTTTGCTGGCTAAGGGCCTTGAGGTACAAATATTTACACACAATTATCACCCCGCAGTGTCTCTGACATAATGGTCACTTTGTGGGCTAACTAGAGGGAAATGTTCTGGTATCTCAGATACAACTCTGTGACGATTCATGATATTCCTATCGTGCCGAAGATGTGCATGGTGCTTGACAAAACAGATAAAGATGGATTCATTGCCTCTGAGATTTTACAATCCCAAGGCTCAAATCTGAAAACTATTACTTACCTGAGGAAAATGTTTGCAGGATCATGCCCTCACTAAAGTTGTGAACAATGGGAGGAGACTACTGCGGAGAGAGATGGAAAGAAGTAGGGACCAGAAGAAGAATGAAGATGGGGGAGAGGAGATTGTCAAAAAAGTGTGTAGCACGTTTACTTGGCATCGGTAATGGACACCTGATATTTTCTACTTACCTAATCTGACAAAAATGATAGAAATCACCTTGTTGCAGGGGAAACATTGAAAAACTCCTGGACTTCCTTGGAAAAATCTAAATGCCTTTTGGCACTTAATAAATATTGGAGTTGCTGATTTAGGGCATTTGGGGGAAGGTTTTAGGCCTGGTAGCTCTTACAGAATATCCTATGTAAGAGAACACAGCAGACTGGAAATTGACCGTACGAAAATAATTCAATACCGGTTGGTAAAGTGAATTAAATTTATTGAATCTCTGTGCTTCTGGTGATTATAACAGTCATGGATAAGTGAGAAGAGAAGGGGGAAATGCTTTCTGTGTTGTGTTTTGCATATACATATGTCAGTTAAGCTGCTAGGATTTGTCAGTTTAAGTTGAGGCTTAACCCTCAAAAAAGACACATTGGCATGGATGTCAGTGACATTTTGCCTTCCTGTGCAGCACTGATCAGTCATGATCTATTAGAATCTGCTGGGCAAACTAATAGGATTGATTTATTACAGTTACAGGGAGGCTGGAGATTGGCAGACAGATCACAGAAATGTAGGGATGGAAGAGATTTAGAGAGGTCATCTAGTCCAGCCCCCTGCATTGAGGCAGGACCAAGTAAACCTAGATCATCCTTCATAGGCATTTGTCTAACGTGTTCTTAAAAATCTCCAAGGATGGGGATTCCACCTTCTCCCTTGGAAGCTTATTCCAGTGCTTAACAATCCTTATAGCTAGAAAGTTTTTCTTAATCTCTAACCTAAATCTCTCTTGCTGCAGTTTAAGCAGATTTCTTCTTGTCCAGACTTCAGTGGACATGGAGAACAATAGCTCATAGTTCTCTTTTTATAACAGCCCTTAACATATTGAAGCCTTTTATCAGGTCCCCCCGTCTTCTTTTCTCAAGACTAAATGTGCCCGGTTTTGTTTAACTTTTAAATCAGGTCCAGCCTCAATCTAATTTGTCTAAATCTTTTCAAAAGTATGGTGCCCAGAACTGGACACAGTACTCTAGCTGAGGCCTCACGAGGGCTGAGTAGAGCAGGAAAAATACCTCTCATGTTTGACATATTGCACTGTTGTTAAAACACTTTAGAATTATATTAGCCTTTTTTGCACATTGATGACTCATATTCAATTTGTCATCCACTGTAAATCCCCAGGTTCTTTTCAGCAGTGTGACTACTTAGGCAGTTGTTCCCCATTTTGTAGTTGTGCATTTGATTTTTCCTTCCTAATTGTACTACTTTGCCCCAGTCTATACTAAATGTCATCTTGTTGTTTTCAGACCAATTCTCCAATTTGTCAAGATCCTTTTGAGTTCTAATCCTGTCCTCCAAAGTACTCTCAATCTCTCCCAGCTTGATGTCATCCATACATTTTATAAGCATACTCTCCACTCCATCATCCAAGCCATTAATGAAAATATTCAATAGTAACATGAGACCAGGACAGATCGCTGCAGGACCCCACTAGATACACCCTCCTAGTTTGACAGAGCACCATTGATAACTACTTTTTAAGTGCAATCTTTCAAACAGTTTTGCATCACCTTATAGTAATTTCATTAAGTGATTCACTAACTGTGACTTTTATCACTATTACACTCATCCTCCTTTCCCCTCTTTACTTTGTATTGTTATACCCATTTTTTCATTTGGTCTTTAATTAGATTGTATATCCTTCTGGGAATGATTGTGTTTTACTTTGTATTTTCACAGCAACTACCACAACGGGCCCCTAGATACTGAACATGGAAAGGACTGATCCATGCCTAAGTAATCGATATATTTCTGAAATATCCATCACTGTGTCATGACATAAATTCATAGATTTTAAGGCCAGAAGGGGAATTAGATCACAAATATTAGGATTAGATTATAACACGAACCAGAGAATACCCAGATACCCGTGTATTGTGTTTGACTAACACACATCTTCCTTTTAAATCATCCAGTCTCCACCAAGAGATGGTAATCTTCCACTTCTCTTGCTAAGCTGTTCCATGTGTGCCTGTATCTAGGATGCAGGTAGAGAAGGGATAGTTGACGAGACCATCTTAGGTTGGATAGGTAGAATGAGGCTCCATGAAACAAAGAAAAAAATCTGCCCTCAACTATCTCAATGTATAGGTCAAGGGTTCCAGCAGGCCTGAAAACTCAGATTGAGCCATCCTTAACAAAGCCAACCTGTTACTATACATCGAAAGGTTATGCTGGCAAACTGAAGAATCCATCTGGTTCAAGCTGCAACTCAACCTTCCAGCATCACTTCTAAGTATTTTAAAGTTTAGTTTCCAAGCAGCTCTAAATCTGTTTTTAATTTTTAAGTGTTTCATCATGTGGATAAGAATAGGATCCATTTGTAAGAAGGTTTCTTGGGGTACAGCTCTGTGGGTTTAAAATACAATTTTAATCATTTCTGAGAATTATATAGTGTGAAACAAGTATTCAATTTCTTAAAGCTCTTATCTCTCCACCACTTTACCAAGGACACTGAAATGAATTCCAATCCTCAGATTTCACTCTCAGCAAGTGAAAAATGCTGGAGTTTATGGAAATTTAGTGTGTGTATTTAACAAGTGAATGTTATCTTATTATAGCTTTCAAAAAGGTCTTTACTTTTTTTTTATTTTATTTCAATACACCTTGGAATTGTAGACAAAATCCGGTCACATTTATGGCACCATTTTGCAGGAAACTGCTATTTTCATTTTAGCAGTCTATTGCAGTTAAACTTTTTTATTACAACTTTATTAAAAACTCTGATAGACCACACAGTTCCAACAAGACCTTAATCACTTTTCACTTATGCTCTAAAATGAAATGTCAAGTGGATTAATCCACTATTCCACCTCCCAGCCTTGCCCTGGCTTTGTTCCATATCATTCCTGAATACCCTGAGCTTGGTTGGCATGAGTCAGAACATAAGCAAGTCAGCTTGGCTATAGACTAATCATTTATGTAATGTGCACTCCAATGTGTACAGAGGGGAATTGGTAATTACATGGTATGTCTGCATATGCAAAACAGAATGGGACCACATGTCTATAGTTCCTGCAATTCTGAGATACTTTCTAGATCCTAAGAGACTTCACTCTCCCCATGTGAAGCCTCATCTGAGGTATTCAAACTAACATTACTCTCCTGGTGATTCTTGGTCTGCCTTTTAGTTTTGAGTATGTATAACCCCACTGAAGTCATAAGTACAATTCATGTGACTAAAGCTGCATACCTGATTATGAGTTTGCAGGATCAGGACCTTAACTTTCAATATATGTCTCTCCCCCCGTAACAGCGAAGAACTGGTGGGGGAAGTGGTTTCTTACATTAATTAAACATCCGTTCCATCCATATTTACAAGTCTGAAACTTTGTTTAATTTCGGCACAGGTGTATAGCTTTCCATGCTGAAATAATCAAACAATTGCATAGTAAAGCTAATTATTTTAGTCCCATAATTCTTTTAAATGGAACAAAACTTTAAGTTCCCATCTGTTGGCTGTTCAGGAAAGTAGTTAGTGTTCTCAGTCCATCTAGCGATGCTGGAAAACCATTGCCATATTTGCCACTAATTAAACTGACAGCAGAGAGGGCATAGATTGAATGGCCATAGGCCATAAAGTATCTTCTTCCCCTCTAACAGGGTGGGGCACACTGTGGGGACAGAATGGGGAAGCTTGTACTTTTGAAACTCCAGTGTACCTGTGCTGTAGTGAACAGGTGTCTTCAGGACTTTCAATCCTGTGTCCTTCACCAGCTCTAAATTTACACTAAAAACTCTGGACTGTTTGAAGGGGTAGATATACTGAATTGACAACTGTAAAGACTTGTTACATGATGTGAAATACAGATTTCTGAGTATTCATTTGGCAGTAGGGCCATCGGTATATAGCATCTTGCTATACAGTAACAACCTTTCAATGCAACACCACGTATTACCAAGAAAAAAGAACACAGCTTTCTCTGATTAGCAGGCAAATTTGTAGTGTGTATAATGAAGCAATTAAGTGAGCTATAAGATTGCTCACAAAATGCTGGAACAAAAAATTCTCTAGCTATAGTTTGTTTATTAACATGAACCAAGCCAGGTGATTAAGCATGGTATAGCTAAGAGTGCTCCAAAAGTGTTGCAGAACAAATCTGCTGCATTAATTGTACATCTTATCCAGACACTTTAACATTCTGAACACACATTTAGTGCTGCTAAAGCAACTGTGTCTGATAGAGGGAAATTCTCTGTCTACAGATCATGTAAAGCTGCTAATGATCATCTTAATTAACCCCCAAAACTTTATGCATGACTAGTATTCAGCCAACCTTTTGATATTAGGCAGGAACCTATTGAAGGCAGTTTGGATGATGAATAAATTGATAAAAGCTCCTACATCAATAGATGTTAAAAACTCGTTAAAGCTTAGTTGGTTTAATTGTTACAATCTTTGTAGTGATCTATTATTCAATAACAGTGTTAATATTACGAAAGCTGAGTCAAATTGGGGCCAAAAATTGGTGCTTATATGAAAACACAAGAAACACTAAAGTGAGACAAGTGTGCTTGATGATGCTTAGGTCTGATACAATAATAGAGGGGCACAGCAATTAACTTGATTACATTTTTTATTCATTGTCATCCTGCAAGTAAACAAGATGGGAACAGGAACATCTGCTTATTTCTCAGTGTAGGGAACATTTATTACATGGTAGTACATATTTTTCTGCTGTTGGTTTAAAGAAATGCACACTCATTGTTCAGGGTCTTGGCTTACTCGATTTATTTTGAAGTGGTGATTATCCATAAATGTCTGTGTTCAAGGTTTTTGTTTTTTGTTTTTATAACAAAGGATCAATTATTTTGTGTTGATTTAATACCAGGGAACTAATAGTTTTTCAATATATACCCTGCTATATATCTAAAGTTATTGAGCCTGGGACTGCAGAAGAGTTAATGTCTGAGCAGTGCTGTGAGGACTCTGCTAAACTTCTAATTGCTTACCTTCTCACTCTCTAATATTTCCTTCAGGGGTGCAATCAATTATTCTAAAGAGTGGTGTTTCTCATTTCTTTTCAGGCACGTCTTATACCTTACCTAATCCAGCCTTCTCTCAAAACCATGCTAGAAATCTTCTCAGACAGATCTGACATTCTGTAAATTCAGAATGGATATTTACATTGATAATTAGTTCCTTGAACGTCATAGCCTCATAGACAGACTGGGCTTGGAGGATAAGAAAGCTTGAGCACTCTGATCATGATAATATAGAATGCTCGAACGGTAAAACATCTCCAGCATGCTGCCATAATTTATGCCACATATTACAAATTAAAAGTCTGTGATGACTCATTTTTATTGCAAAGATCATAAAAAGGACAGAAAGTGGGACAGATTAATCAACGGTTTAATGAGGATGGCAAATGGTACAAAATTAATCCATTCTCAATATACTATTAAAATTGTAATCTCCATATCCTTTGTTGAATGAGGAGGTTTTTTTTAAGCAGCAGCACTTTAATATATCAAATCTATGCTATGAGAGCAAACCGATGGTACGACTGCAGCACTGCAATGACCTTATTTCACTCTTTTTTCCCCTGCAATAAAAAGGAAACCTCCTTCAGGGAAATTTACTCTAAATATGTCAGGAGCTAAACAAATACTGTTCAAATCAGTGTACTGCCAAGCCTATTAGAGGCCCCTGTTTTGATTTTGGTTCAGTAGCTAAACCAATTCCATCTCCCTCCTCTCTCCACACCCTCAAAAATTGTTTTGCTAGAATGAAATCTTTCATTTAACTTAAAACTAAACATTTAGCTTTTGTATCAGAGGGGTAGCCGTGTTAGTCTGGATCTGTAAAAGCGGCAAAGAGTCCTGTGGCACCTTATAGACTAACAGATGTATTGGAGCATAAGCTTTCGTGGGTGAATACCCACTTCGTCGGATGCAAGTAGTGGAAATTTCCAGAGGCAGCTGGAAATATGCAAGCAAGAATCAGGCTAGGGATAACGAGGTTAGTTCCATCAGGGAGGATGAGGCCCTCTTCTAGCAGTTGAGGTGTGAACACCAAGGAAGGAGAAACTGCTTTTGTAGTTGGATCCAGTCACAGTCTTCGTTTAATCCTGAGCTGATGGTGTCAAATTTGCAAATGAACTGAAGCTTGGCAGTTTCTCGTTGAAGTCTGGTCCTGAAGTTTTTTTGCTGCAGGAAGGCTACCTTTAAATCTGCTATTGTATGTCCAGGGAGGTTGAAGTGTTCTCCTACAGGTTTTTGTATATTGCTATTCCTAATATCTGATTTGTGTTCATTTATCCTTTTACATAGGGACTGTCCAATTTGGCCGATGTACATAGCAGAGGGGCATTGCTAGCACATGATGGTGTAGTTTACATTGGTGGATGTGCAGGTGAATGAACCGGTGGTGGCGTGGCTGATCTGGTTAGGTCCTGTGATGGTGTCACTGGTGTAGATATGTGGGCAGAGTTGGCATCGAGGTTTGTTGCATGGATTGGTTCCTGAGTTAGAGTTACTATGGTGCGGTGTGTCGTTGCTGGTGAGAATATGCTTCAGGTTGGCAGGTTGTCTGTGGGAGAGGATTGGCCTGTCCCCAAGGCC
The DNA here is from genome assembly GCF_965152235.1 of Eretmochelys imbricata. Lineage (NCBI taxonomy): Eukaryota > Metazoa > Chordata > Testudines > Cheloniidae > Eretmochelys > Eretmochelys imbricata. Next base: position 27,138,069 of record NC_135583.1, read on the forward strand.
TGTGAAAGCGAGGGATCGTTGTCCAGAATGGGTTGTAGATCACTGATGATGTGTTGAAGAGGTTTTAGCTGAGGACTGTATGTGATGGCCAGTGGAGTTCTGTTGGTTTCTTTCTTGGGCTTGTCTTGCAGCAGGAGGCTTCTGGGTACATATCTGGCTCTGTTGATCTGTTTCCTTATTTCCTTGTGTGGGTATCATAGTTTTGAGAATGCTTGGTGAAGATCTTGTAGGTGTTGGTCTCTGTCTGAGAGGTTGGAGCAAATGCAGTTGTACCTCAGTGCTTGGCTGTAGACAATGGGTTGTGTGGTGTGTCTGGGATGGAAGCTGGAGGCATGAAGGTAGGCATAGCGGTCGGTGGGTTTTCTGTATAGGGTGGTGTTAAAGTGACTGTCACTTATTTGCACCGTGGTGGCTAGGAAGTGGACCTCCTAGATTGGTAGATTGGTCCAGGCTGAGGTTGATGGTGGGGTGGAAGCTATTAAAATCATGGTCGACCTAACCAGATCAGCCACACGCACATCAGCCAAACTGGACAGTCCCTACATAAAAGGATAAATGGACACAAATCAGATATTAGGAATGGCAATATACAAAAACCTGTAGGAGAACACTTCAACCTCCCTGGACATACAATAGCAGATTTAAAGGTAGCCATCCTGCAGCAAAAAAACTTCAGGACCAGACTTCAATGAGAAACTGCCAAGCTTCAGTTCATTTGCAAATTTGACACCATGAGCTCAGGATTAAACGAAGACTGTGACTGGCTATCCAACTACAAAAGCAGTTTCTCCTCCCTTGGTGTTCGCACCTCAACTGCTAGAAGAGGGCCTCATCCTCCCTGATTGAATAAACCTCGTTATCCCGAGCCTGATTCTTGCTTGCATACTTATTCCTGCCTCTGGAAATTTCCACTACTTGCAGCCGACGAAGTGGGTATTCATCCACGAAAGCTTATGCTCCAATACGTCTGTTAGTCTATAAGGTGCCACAGGACTCTTTGCCGCTTATTAAGTTTTTGGTGGGTTTCTTTTTTTTTTTTGGTTACTTTTTAAAGTTAAATCTAGCTAAATGTCAAAACAAAATGTTGTTTTGAATCAAAGTGGAAACATTTCATTCTGAAAATGTCAAAGCAAAGCATTATGACTTTTTTTTAAAAAATTTTTGTCACCATTTAATTTTTTTTTGCCAAAACTAATTTTTACCCAAATTCACAAACAGTTTTGGTCAACCCAAAACTGCCCTTTTTGGCAAATAAACTATTCACTGAAAAAAATTCACCCAGCTCTAATTCTGAAAGTGTTTGGCCTGGATTGAGGATGGCCATTGACGATGCCATCCCCGGAGTATGCAACAAAAGGAGCTGTAAGGCTCACTTGTTCCAGGGGGGAACTAATATGCTATGTCCCTTGACCGGAAGGGGGAAACTATTCACCTTTCCGCTAGCTCAGCCCCACAACTAGCTGGCATTGGAGGGGGTCAGAATCAAAGTCTTACCCACTCCCTACTCACATGCACAGGATGTGAAGGAGCAGCCTCATACAGATTGCTGTCCTTGTTCCTATTGTGTGAGCTGCAATGGAGGTAGCCTGTGAAGCATAAGAGGTGGCTTACTGTATGGGTTCAAAGGGAAATTACTGTATTATTTTGTTGTAAAGAAAGAGAACTGTCCTGATACTTTGGATTAATAGCAATACAAGAGGAAAAATAATTTTCATTTTTGTATGGTCTTTATGCTGCATTAACTACAAAGTGGCTTCAGTTTAAAAGGCATTGCAGAGGACCAGAACTTAACATTAGGGTTAGATCTCTGAGCTATTTTAGTAATCCTCACTTCAAATGGTTTCTTCGCTCCTGACCAAATCTTCTCATCAAATCTTGTTGCTTCTCCCTCTGTCATGTTTGTCATCCACTCTTCTCCATCCCCACTGTCACAACACGTTTCTCTCTAACACAAGGATGACTTTAATTGCTGCTTCTCCAACTTCTCTAATGCTCACCTTTCAGCCTTCTAGTGGATAAAATAATCTTGTTTTCCCACCACTCTGCCTGCATTGCTTCCCTCCTCTTATTATATATGTGTTATCATAGAGCCAGCATCCATTCTCCTAGGTGCTGTACAAACACGCAACAAAAAGAGTATCTAAGAGCTTACAATCTAAGTACAAAACAAGAGTGGACACAGCCAGATGGATAAGAGAGTACGAACAAACAATGAGACAATATTGAGAAGCATGATAGGCAGTGATCGCAGCAGTCTAACTTTTGTCAAATATTTTATATGCTCCACTGCAGATGAGAGTTGCAAGGAGGAGAATAAGTTAGTTTTACAGATGTTTATGGGAAGCATCTCCCAAGTGTGGGGGTGGTGAAAGGAGAAAGCACAAAAGTGATTGCTTGAAAATTCCGTAAGTGGGCAATGGAGGCTGGTATCGGGCCAATTGGAGGCAGGAGTTGACCTTTCAAAACTGTATAAGAGATGATAGGAAGGGTGGAGTTAGGCCATGAAGCGCCTTGAAGGTGAACACAAGCAGCTTTTCTTTGGTGAGATAGAGAAGGGGGAGCCAGTGGAGGGATGCTAAGAGGAGGGCTGACATGGTCAAAGTGATGGGGTAGGAAAACGATCTTTGCAGCAGTATTCTGAATGGATATGAGTGGGGCAAGATTGCATGTGTCAGAGAAAAACATTTTGCAGTAATCGAGACATGAGATAAGAGCCTGGGAAGAATTTTAGCTGTGTGAATGGTTATGAAAGGCCATATCTAAGAGTTGTTATGCAGAAAAAATCTGGAAGACTTAGTCATAGCCTGGATGTGAGGACCTACAGAGAAGTCTGAGCTGAAGATGATGCCAAGGTTATGGTCAGGGTGACAAGCAGCATAGTTGTGTTGCCCACAGTGATCACGGAAACTACCAATGATGCTGGTTGCCTGTCACTTTCTGCATAAAGTTCTGTCTTTTTATCTTGATTTTAAGGCTGTACATGGCTCAACCCCTGCCAACGTTTCATCTACCATCACTCCTCACCTTTCCCTCTCCTTCCTTTCCATGCTGCTGGGCTGATTCCAGATAGGTTACAGTTTCATCCTGGGGAGAATTTTTGTGTCCCAGTTTATGATCCCAAGAGAAGCAGGATTTATTATAAACAGAACTATAATTTTAACTAATGAAGTCCTAGCATGAGTTTTAAATTCAGAACTTCTTTTGTTAAAAGCTTTCACTTATGTGTTCATATACATTTTTGTCTTGCTGTACCTGCTTAAATTTACTAAGAGGTTGCCAATCAAATGGTTGTTCAGTTGTCAGCAATAAACTTATGCTTAAGATACCCTTGGTATACACATGTAATTTAAATAATGACATCTGTCAGTAGTATCCACATAAACAGTTATAATGTTGTCAGATTATTGACAAGTGGCATTAGTTTGTACATTTTTCTATCTTTATCTGTTTAGTAACATTATTTAAGTCTGCAAGAGATGCTGGCCTTTTAGATATGAATTCATTTCTGATACCTGACATGATGTGATTAATGGCATTTTACATCATACAAAAGAAACAGTGCTGCAACTCAGTTATTAGCAAAATATATTGTCTCTCTATATTAGACAATATATTGTATAATTGAAAACTTCAGTGAAAGAGGCAGGAAATTAGAGGCAGTCAGCCCAATTCTATCCTTAGTTACTTGAGTTACTTCTGATTTTTAAATATTTAATAAAAGCACAGTTCTTGTCCAATGAAAGAAAGAAATTGCTTATTTTATTATTGTGTAATACTTAATTCAGCTGAAGTTTTAGTAAAATAAAGCTGACCTAATACTTTTAAAAGTGTCCGTGCCTTCAAGTATATGAATACTACTACCAGTCTGACTGCAGAGGAGGTATTCATTACATAATACTTCACTGGCAAAATGTCAGATACAATAGTTTGGACTGTAACCAAACAGCCCTTAGAGGCATTCATCTTAAATAAAGGCTTTCCTTGACTCTGAAGTGACTTCCTGGAGTCATATGATCTTTCAGTATCCTCCTAGCAGTGCTGTTGGCAAACATTGCTTACTGAGTTATCATGTTCTAACACTAAAATTATTGGATTACGATGCATTGGCTCTAGGAAAATAGCCTGTGAATCCTCAGTGAGTTGGACAAAGGTAGAGCTCAGTTTCATTGCTGGTGGCAGCTGATAGTGTGCCTCCTAGAACACAAAACAAAAAATACAATGTGTTGTACAGTTTGGCTATTTCTATTGTAGCTGGGCTTGAAAGAGGCCCTGATTATCTTGCTGAAACTCCTACTATTTGAACCTAGCAGAGACAGTTGAGTGTTTTGTAGAAGCACTAAAATCAAAAGGAAAGCTCGGCAGTAAAAAGCAATGGAAGAAAGCTCTGGAGAAAGTCTGGCAGAGACTTCTGTTTCTGGAAGATTCCAGCTGCTGCAACGATCACATCCAGGAGGTGCTTATTATTTGTTTAAATTTAAAAATCCAGAGAAGAAAATTCTGTCTTTTTACCACCCGGATGATGATCACTTCCCTCTCAAATTCCACACAATTGTTCTGCTAATTGTACTGGTCTAGTGTTAATCCCTGATAAAACTGGCTATACCAGTATCTGGATACCGCCCATCTTAGTCTTTTTGGATATCTGGAACAAACCATTTCTCAAAGTTTTCAATTTTGGTAGTGTTACAATTCTCCATTGCTACAATTGGTAAAGAGCCAAGCCCTTTAACATGAAAAATAGCAAGGAGAGAACAGGAAGCTTGAGTATGAAGTAATGGAAAAGGGAAAATCAGTGGAGGAATTCAGATGGGTTATGTAGTATATGTAGTATATGAAGTATATGATGTATTATTCTGCCATGAAAAACAGTTCCTAATACAATAATAAGAGAAAATAGTAGGGAAAGATTAAATATAGCTTTTCCCTGATGCAATAAGTATTAATTTTTTCCCTATTTTTCTTAAAATTTCTTGGACTATTTGGATTTCTCCCTCGTCTATCCCCTTATGATTCCAGATGTTGTTTTAGTATCATAACTCACCATATTAACTCACTTTATTAAAACTAAAGGCTCAAAGACCATTGGTTTCAGCAGTTGTTGGATCAGGTCCTATACAGTTGTCAGTTCCTTTTTTACAGCACAGAGTGTGTTAAAAGGTGGGTAGAGACATCATACACTGCTGCTGAAATGGCTACATGGCACTCTGAAAGGAGAGATGCAATTTAATAATTTCTCCTCTCTCTCCCCCCCTTTATTTTTCAGCTTCCTTAAATCTATATACAGTCCAAATCACCTGTGTGGACATATTTTCACATACACTGCCTTTGGTTCCTGATCATCTCATTAGCTATGTGCATGCATCTCCTATTGACTTCAGCAATCAGAAACCATGAAAAGGAGAAAGGAACTGACTTCAACAGAAGTTGCACACAAACTACATTAGAACATAGCATGTACCATGTTGTACTGAACAGTGTAGGGATAGTTGAGAAAGAGAATGTGAACAAGTCCTCACAACTAGTAAAAAGCAGTTTTATTTTTCATTGCTCTTCATCTAACCCATTCCCTTCTCTTTTTGAGCATTTTCCTTTGTTGTATCACAGCCATGAAATTGGGGGTGGCAAAGCTATTAGCTTCTCTAGTGCCTGCCAACTGGTCAGTGCAGAACAATTCTCTCCAGTATATTTTTCTAATGCATTGTCTACTAAAATTCCACAAGAGATGGAGTTCTCATGCTTAAGTTTGTTAAATCTTGCGGGTTTGGAATTCATTTTTTTCAATCATGTCTCTTAATAGGAAGCATCTGATGTGCATTTTTCTGCGTGTGTCAGACCAAAGTCAGGTTACCCTCTTAGTTATTTTGAGAGTTAGGGCTGTTACCTGAGCAGGCTGGGTATTTTGGTTGGCTGTGTCTGGTCTTATTTTCATTCTGGAAGTATTTGGCAATAACAAAAAAATAAAAAAATCATGGTCTTGTGATAAAAATTTTGTTTTAAGTAAAAAATAATAGGCATTCAGAGGAAACCAAACCAAATGGCACTTCCACTCCCAAGGTTCCCTGTTCCATTTGTAAGCCTTCAAGGCTGGGGTTTTATAAACAGTTTGAAAACCAACATAAACATCTCTGAAATATTGGGTACTGGGACATGAAAACTGCAGAACAAACAGCAGATTCTTTTATGTCCGCAGGAGAGAATGTGTGTGCTCTCCACCTCATCTGCAAGTGCTGAATTTTATGTTATCTCTCCCCCCCTTACACACACAACAGCTACTTTTACTTTATACAGTAAAAGAATGAAGCATGCTTTGCCTTTCACCTGTAGGAACCTGCATAAATATCCTTTGTATCATTCTCTGATAAATCTAAACAGTGAGGTATGGGGAAAGACACATAACTGGTCTCATTTAGAGTCAACAGAACTCCAAGGTGACCTTTCTTTTAAATTGTTGGAATTTATAGAAGGACTGCACACAATGGCATCACATTCCAAACATGTCTAAATAAAGGTCTGAGGGTCATTAAGCAAATTTGAAGGGGTTTAAATGGACCTCAAACTTATAGTGAAACTGCTTAAACTTCCAAGTTTGGAGTGATTACGGGGACAGGGAGGAGGGTTGAAAACCCTAAGTTCCCATGCTGAAACCACACATTACTCTAAGTTCACTCAAAACTCACTGGAGGTTTGCAAAACCTGATGAAACCCAAACCTCCATTATAAATAAAACCAAGACAGATGGCTCTATCCAGGCTAAATTCACTCCTATGGCTGCTGATCTGCAGAATTTTAGGAAATACCTGATAGTGAGGTGATGGGTTCTTCCCTGACTCTAGGATCAGGCAATAAAAGTATGTGTGAATGTGGGGGAGGGGAGGGATGTGAAATATGAGGGTGAAATCCTGGCTTCTTTGAAGTTAATGGGCGTTTTGGCATTGGATGGAGCCTGAATTTCATCCATGGACTTCAACAGCAAACAATATCTTTCAGACTTTGGCCAGGAAAATCGTACAGACCCTGTAAGCTAAAGATGTTGGTGAAAGTTTTCTTTCCCCACAATTGTATGCTTCAGGGAATTGAGTTCCTTGAGTCCCCTCATGTTGACATCTTCATTAACTATTTTTTCCTACTGCAACAGTAGGACAGCCTGATGGTACTTTTCTAGTCTCCAAATGCCTATTGCAAGTTATCTCCATCATTATTCTTCATCACTGATGACACATTCAATTTTACTTACCCTATAGAAGGTTACTGAAGTTATGTCTACACTACACACTCCTGGTGGCATGGTGTAGGATGTGCATAGCTATATGCCTCCATAAAAAGCAGGCTGTGTCCATAATGTGTTGTGTAGCTTACATGCAGCAATGAAAGGCTCTGGCAGGGGGATGTAGTGGGTAAAGGCTCCAGCAATGGGGTTAGACTAGGGGAGGCACTGTTTGGTCAAATAAAAAGCCTTATAGGGTGTATATCCTCAGGGTTCAGGCATATCTTTAGTCACCTGAGCAGTCCTTCACTGTCTACACTGCCATTTATACCTGTGCTATGGGGACATGCAGTTTATATAAGCTCCACAATGGTGTAAGGAGTGTGAAGTGTAGATGTACCTCTGGCGTTGTCTTCCCAGTAGCTGAAGTGCACAAGCAGAAAACTCTACAGAATTCTTCAGATCTCTTTATGGCCTTCACTATGTCAATAATTCAAATGGAAATCAATGGATCTATTTCTGTGGGCTGTTATAGAAGGCAAGACTTGATGGAGTTTAGGTTTGCATGTGGGAAGCTTTGTTTCTTAATATTTATAGGGGATTAAGTTCTGCTTGTCAGAGGAAAGCTGCTTTTTTAATTTTAGTTTTGTTCTTGTGATTTGTGTCTGGGCCCCTTTTTCTTTTTGTAACCATTCAAATAAGTGGAAATATTTGACTGTAGCAGTTACGTGAGTTTCTTTGCTCATCTCTTTCTTTTTCTTTGTAAAGTTAAACATAGTTCTTCTTAACAGCCACTCTAATCCATATTTTTGTTTTCATCCTCAGTTTGGCAAACTTTGTGTTTCTGACATTCCAATCTCTCTCTTGTTTGTTTTGTCTCTTCAGATATGTGTTCAAAATTGTCCAGTTTCCTCAGCTTTCTCATTATTTTTTCCAAAACCCCATGAAATGTCACATAATAAAAGGATAAACAGGTCTAACACTTAATACAAGGAGACTTTATGGACTGGGTGATTCTAGTAATGATATCCAATATATGAAATCAGTAAAAGATCAGTAGAACATAGAATACGATAATATGGCACATTTATATAGTTTAATACACAGTGAGATTAGGAAGTCTTTACCAAAAAACTCCAAGATTGATCCCAAAATAAATTACTGCTGGAAATCACATTCTTTCTAGTTTTCCATCTCAGTACAGACAAAACAAATCAAAACCCATTTAAAATAAAATAAACTCACTTCTAGTACAGAAGGAGCTATCAAGCAAATTATCTTAGAAATGAATGCTTACACACTATTAGCTTCCAGGAAGCTCTAGCAAAAGTGGGAATCATACGTGGCAGATATAAATCCTTCATTCTTACTACTTATGTAAGACTTATATTCACAGTTGGGTACTACTATGAAGTTTTTAGTCCTCCGTTATGATTCCTTTCCCCACATTGGGCTCCATCCCGCAAACTTTCTAGGATCCAATTTAAGATAACAAACCAAAGAGTGCTCTTGGAAATTCAGAGCAAACCCATTAAAGGTTACTGTGGATTTACATTGGAATGATTAACACCTGAGTTTGGCACATTGAATTCTGAGCACATTAGACTTGCAACATAAGCCTTTTAGTTGCCCATGTAGATTTGGGTGACTACTGCAAAAAAGTATTTGTGAATGTGTGACGTGTCATTCCATATTCTTTATAAAAATATGCTTATGATATGAATATGACATAACCGAGAGATACTTTATGCAAGATGGCTCACGTGAGATATCATTGGAAAGGTTATGATTTACTGAATGTGATTATCCTATTTGTATGTTTGTATCATTTCTGTATCTGAAATTAGGAATATTGACTATGTATCTGTATTTCAGCTGTTACTTTGGGTGACACCCCCTGCTAACACTTCAGGTACAACAATGAAAAAGGCAGACAGTGCTGATGGCCCGTCAGCAAGAAACAATGGACTGTAAAAGAGCTTAGTCTTCCTGTGAACGTGTGGGTCAGCCTGTGAAGAATGGCTACAGGGGCCCTACAGAGGCATGTGACCATGTCACCTGATAGTGGAATCCTTCTTGAATTCTGTACTTTTCCATGAGAAGCTGGGGTGTGTGTGTCAAACTAGGAAACAAAGCACTCCCTACTTATGCAAATCCTATTTAGGGGTGGGGAGTGAGATAATCCAGGTTGTCAGTTCTCCCCTGACACCCCACCAAAGAAGACTGCTGGAAACAACTATGACTGAACAGGGGAAAAGAACTGGACCCAGGCAGGAAGGGCATCTGGCCTGTGAAGAAGATTATTAGAATCACATTTAGGGTGAGAACTTACATGTAACCAGTTTCTTTAGTGTATTAAGCTTAGTTTGCATGCTCTGTTTTCTTTTCTTAGTAATTTGCCTTGTTCTGTCTGCTACCTCCTTAACTACTTAACATACACCTGTTATAGTTAATAAACTTATTTCTGGTTTACAATATAACCCAGTTTATGTGATTTCTAACTGAGGGTAGAAGGGGTGAGAAGTTGTGCATACCCTCCTCCACATTGAGGGAAGAGGTGAATTTCATATAATTTTGAGTTTGTACTCCAAGGGGGTGTGGACATCTGGGTGCTGTGGCAAGCCCCATAAGCTGAGCATTCTCAGAGCGGACCTCTGTCTCCCTGCCTGTGTGCTTGGCTGGAAAAGGCTGGAGAGCCTAGCCCTGCAAGGCTAGGTAAAAGGGGGCCCAAAATGGCAGAATAGTCTGGCTCAGTGGGGTCCCAGCACACTAGGTGACATCCTAGGGGGTCCAACCTATCACAGAATGTTTGTATAAAAGTTTCAGATTCATATCAGTGCTTTTTGTGCCCCCTTTACTTTGTCTTTTGAAAACATTTGTGCAACAAATTTTTAGTAAACAAATGTTTTGCAAATGCTTGCGAATGCTCAGAGTGTTTATTTGGGTCACCTGAAGTCTTTTTTGATTTGTTTGTTCCTTCCATAAAACTTTAAACCATCCCATCAGGGAGCCAAAAAGTCCATGTGACTAAGGTGACATGGCAAATAGTGAATATTCCATGAACAAACCTTGGCTGAAGTATGTTTGAGTAAAGGGTTTGTGAAACAGTTTTGAAGAATAACCAACACAATAAAATTGAATACTCCTTGTGAATAGCCAGTGTAGAGAGGAAAAAAAGTCAAAATTGACTGAATAAATTATTCGGTTTGACTAGCTCACCCTTTCCTAATTCCACAGATGGATTGAAGTCCACAGACTGGTAAGATTGCAAGGTGTTTCAGTGACAAAATAATAATAAAAATGGGCTAATTGCTTCAAAGTGTTTAGGCACAATCTGGTCAAGATTTTCTAAAGTCACTAGAGACACTGAATGTCTCAGTTTTAGGGTGCTCAGTTTGAGAAATGTTTAAGCAACAGCATTTTATAATAATTAGGCCCATTTAATGAGTCTCAGGTTCAGCCCTCAAAATCACTACTCACTTTTGAAAAATATTGTTTTTTCCCTTTCTAGTAATAGTATTAATGTTACTGTAACCCTAATGCAAATTTTGTAGAATATTATCTGAAATGTTAACTTCAGGGAATTTAGGGGGGAAATAAAATGGTGGTGGTTGTATATGCATATATTTTTTCTAGTGCACTGATGTTTTTCATATTAAGGTTCATAGGATCTTTAACATAAAAACATAAGGATGGCCATACTGGGTCAGACCAAAGGTCCATCTAGCTCAGTATCCTGTCTTCTGATAGTGGCCAATGCCAGATGCCCGAGAGGAAATGCACAGAACAGGTAATCATCAAGTGAGCCATTCCTTGTCGCCCATTCCCAGCTCCTGGGAAACATGCTAACCTCAAAGGCCTCTATCTTTATTAATGCACTAACATATTTTTAAAAGTATCTAAAAGCAGATTTACATGATACATTAGAATACCACCTTTGTAGAAGCTGGGACATATCTATTAAACAACATGAGTCTGGAGAAAGTCCTTAGCTATGTAATTACACTATAGACCCTAATATCTCTATTCCATCTTATTTGCACATATTTTTACTTTTTTTTTTTAATAAAAGTGTGCAGACAAAACATTTGTCTCAGTAATTTTATGGGCCTGACTTCAGCCCAAACATCTAACTTAAGACTGAGAGTCAGGTCTTCAGTGGGTATAAAAAGATAATTGTCCATAAGATCTTACTCTGATAACCTCCTGTCTAGCAGATGCCCCAGAAGAGTAGATCATCATGTGTGCCATGCATACCTTAGCCCTGAAAGAGAAGGCACAATTTTACATTTAGTTCTAAATGTTATGGCTTTGTGGGTTTTCAATGGGAGTCAGGTTCCTGTCGTTTATGCTTTTGAAAATCTCTCCCTTAAGCCCCACTTCAGCAAAGTGTTCAACATGTAGTGGACATTCAGCACATGAATAGTCTCACTGGCTTCAGTAGAACTGCTTCCATGTTTAGTGCTTAAGTCCTTCCCTGAATAAAGGACCTAGTGCAGATTTAGAATAAAGGCCCTAGTGCTGGTTCACTATCATTTCTTGCCAGCTGGTATAAATTGGCATCATTCCACTGAAGTTAATGGAATAATTTATATTAGCTGAGGATCTGGCCCATTGTCTGAATAGATATTATTTATAATATTTTAATGTGTTCATGTTAATAGACCAGTATTCAAATGTGGGAACCTCTAATAAATGGTTTGATTCTTTCAGAGGTGCTGAGTACCTTCAGCTTCCATTTACGTCAAAGAGAGTTGTGGGTACTCAGTCCACTGAAAATCAGGCCAGTAATTGAAGTCAATGAGAGTATTCACTGTGTGTAAAGTTAAACATGTTTCTACATCTTTACAGACCAGGGCCCTACTTAACTAAACAACAATTTAAAGCTCCAACCTTGCAATTAATTCACTGCAGGCAGACACTGCAGTGTGGACATGTGAAGCCCAGTTGATGTCAATAGGATCCATGCTGGCTCAGCTGTTTGTTCACACAGAGTGAACTGAAGGATCAGAATTTTTGTGCTTAGCTGTCGACACCCAAGTTTAAATCCATTGGCTATACATTTTAAGTAGTGAACAACAGTGGAAGTATTTTCTGTGTTGGTAGAGAAAAGTCTAGTGTTATTTCATAGCGGTGATGAAGTAACATGCAGTATGAGATTAAGAAAATCTGCATTGCAATAATAGGAGCTAGAAACACAGCAAAAGATGTGTAAAGATTTAGTAGATGATGCAAAGGAAACCTTGATCTGTTAGGATCCAAATTGCATCTGATCTTCTGCAGTCTGTCACACAAGCAGGGAAAGGTCAGAAAGAGCCTCCTTAGGCACGAAAAATATACAATTGCAGTCCACCATTTAGGGACTCTTCCCACAGGCTTTCACTGGACAAGGCACAATCTGAGCCTAAGAGCAGAATTTGGCCCTAAAATAAATAATTAGGAAATGTTAAACGGGGAAAAGAAAAAACAAAACAACTTGGAATAGGGTTTTTGTTTTTAATTGTCTAGCCAAAGAGGCTGAGTAGCACTGCAGTGAAATCAACAAAGGCGTCTAAAAGCCTGGGCTTGTGCCCATGATGCCGAGGAAAAACAGTGTGTGACCTGTATAATGAAATCTGCAGCTTAAGAAGTGGAGACTGTTGGCTCCATAAAATCAGATGTGCTTATAGTAGCAAATATTAATGCCAAACTTAGAATTTTATACATTGGGATCTTTCAATTCAAATTATTTATCTGGATTCAGTGTGGTTCTGAGGATTTTTGTTTGCATTTTTGTATGTGTGCAGAAGTATGATTTATTGTCAATGAACTTTTTATATGTTATAATAATTCTTCAAAGTCTATAACACAATAATTAGATGCCTTCAATTTTTCAAAATGTATTCTGTGTATGACAGACTTCTCAGTTTATTGTTATGTCAGACAAAAAACACACACATTCATAATGTTATTGCATGCCCTCTGGCATTATTTATATACTAAAAATTCAAAAGGAATTGTGTTACTGGAAAATGTCTGACAATGGTGTATCTCAAACCTACATCTACATGTAGGTAATTTTCTTTTCAGTGGTTTAAACTTTACTACTCCAAGAGATATAAAGTGCAAATGTATCAAAATATTGCACAGGCTTCTTTGCTGCAAAAATTAAGGAGGAATAAAATCTATTTTCTGTAGATTTCCTGTGTCCTGAGTTAAAATTTACTCATATGAGTAATCCTATTGATTTTACTTTATGACCTCTCTAATTTGTTATGCAGTAAGAGAGCCCTGCACAAAATGAGGGGAGATCTCACTCCTCAGTATTTGTCTGAATTATCTGCAAGCTTTTAGGCCCTAATCCTGCAATCACATATGCGCGTGAGTAACTTTCTAGATGTAAGTAGTCCCACTGAATTCAATTGTCTGTGTGTAAAATGAATCACATGTGTAAGTGCTTGCAGAATTAGGTCTGTCTCCTGTAATGTTTCACAGCTGTTTTCTGGAAAAATCTTTAGCCCTCATTGACCTGACGCAGGAATTAAATTGAAATGGATGATCTTTTTAAAATTAAATATTACTGAGTCATGTTATATTATGGTGCACCCAAGAACCCCACAGTTTAAAAACTATCTATTCCATTGAGAATTGTGACCGAATCTTACTAAAACCCTATTAAACGCTGAGGATTTTCAGGCACATAGGAGGCTTTTGTTTCTGTTTATACGCACATGTCTGCCACCTTTTTAAATTGTTGCTTTTACAATGTGTAGAGTGAAGTGCCCTAGTGTCCTTGTCCACCTTAAAAATAACAGAAACCAGGTGGCTTAAGTTCAGAGCGGAAACTCAAAGGATTCCATTGCAAGTGATACATGGCAATAAATTAGAAACAACTGGATCCAGACAAAAGACAAATAAAAAACAAAACTTTGACTGGATTTGATATCAGAAAATAAACTGATAAGGAATGTATTTGCTTAAGATGAGTTTCACAACAAAGAGGTTAATAGAAGAAATTAAAGCTGGCAATCTGGGTTTCACTCCATACTGACCACTCTAGACTTTTAAATAGCATTTCTTAATCTCTCTCATATGAAAAACTTCGGGGATTCAAGCATTGTTCTTGCGGATGGTAAGATTTGTGAAACTAGTTCTTAACAAACTAAAGAAAGTATTCCTTTATATTTCATTTACGTTTCTATACTAAATAGTGTAACCGTATGTCAGTGTGTAAGATATAAAATTGAGTGCTCCACCTTCATGAAAGTCAAACGTCAGATGAATTATCAGTTGCATGTGACGTAAGGCTACCTTCTACTAGCCTTAAACAAGTTCTAACAGAAGGCCAGTTTAAATATGTGTCTCAGTATAAAGGAATGTTCCTCAATTGGATAAGGTTCTTTTGTGCCTTTCTGACCTATTTAAAATTGTAAATGACATTTCTCATGCTACAGTGCTGCCACTGTAAAAGGGAGATGTTTCCACATTGCGGCACACTGGATTGTGCAGGATCCCCTAGGGAGCACATGAAACATGGTTTCAAAATGGCAAGAGGTGTCTTTGAACTGGCCTGTTGCCTTTTTAAAATGTCCAGTTTTTCCTTTTATAAAAAGGCATATTTGAACCTCTGCCTCCATGTGTGTATGTCCCTATTCTGTTTAAAACAAAACAACACCTTTTAAAAGCAGACACTCTCTTTTTGATGGTGCAATTTCAGAAATAGCCATTCAGGCCAACTGACAACATTTAGGGGTCAGATTTTGCATTGCTTCCAAGGGCAAAACTCCCATGGATGTAATTTTAATATCAGGCATTTGTCTTCAAGCAGATTTCCCCAAACAGCTGTCTTTTATACACTGTTTGTCAAGTAGGAAAAAATCTTTCTTTTTATCCACCTCTGAATTTCTTTCAAACAAAGAGAGTAAACATTTTTAATACAACCCAGAAAATAGAAGGCTGTCTCATGTGAAATGATGAAAACATTGCAAATGCCCTGATCAGAGAACACATAGTCCTCAGATCTCATTGCTTCATGCATATCTGAAAGGTGCTCAGATACCACGATGATGGGCAGAGGCACAGCATGAGAATCTGACTAGAATATACAAATCCTCAGCTAAATTTTCTGGCATCATTGAATGTCTAGTCGCAGTTTACAGATGTTAACATTTTCAGTGATATACTTAGGGAGATTATCATATTCCTACACTTCCCATTTCTATTTTGGTCTCTTACTGTGGCATCACTCTCAAGAGTCACTATTGAACAATCAATAATACAGGGACAATGGAATAACTTCTTGGAAATCTAGCCCTGTATATTCCATACTTTCTGATGAGAGAATGGTATAAACTGAAACTAGATAACTTTCAGAGGTGTATCCTCTTTCTTGGGAATGGCCAGAAGTGGCTAAATAAATTACAACAAACCCTCTTTAAAGGAGAAGAAGTGTTTTTCTACCATTTGAATTCAGTCTGTATCCTGCAAATCTAAATAAATAGTAGGTGTAGGTTTCACTGAAAGAAAAACAGTTGAAAAGTTTGAATCTGATTCACATACCAGTGGGTAGGCTGGAATCCAAGGCTTGAATTTAATATGCCCATGTAAGGCGTTTCCTGATCTATACTTTGTAGACAGAGGAGTGCTGAGGGAGTTAGTCAGCTCTGTAGCCAGAGTGCAAGAGGATTTGAAACCTTTCCTTAATGTAAAACAGATGCTTAACAACAATAACCTGGGGAACAGGGCATTCACAAGGAGGAGAGTGGATCTGGCAATCTTACCAGTTACTGGTCCCTTTGTCATTCAACAAGCAACAATAAGACTGGAAGTGTGGAACTAGCAACTCTACAGATTCATGGAATAAAGTGCAGGTATAGATAGGCCCTGATTCTACAATAGACTCTGTGACCCCATCATTGAAGTTTCTCCCACATGCATCACATTGGAGAACTGGAGCCATAGTGTTTGCCAATACAAATTCAGTATTTACCAGTAGTAAAGCTAGGTGATTACCTAATAATATTCTGTGAATATTTACCTGAAGAAAAACTGCACCAACTGGCATCTCTTTTGTATTTGCTGTCTATGAACTTTCTAGTAAATGAATGTTTGGCTTGAATGTTCACATATCCTGTATATTTTTAGATAAATAGCAAATCGCTCTTATCTGCGGGTTTTGTACTTCTGCTCATCACCATTTTGTGCCCCTTCACACAATAAATTGGCAATAAGGAAGGACTTTGTGGAGTTTCTGGTTCTTCTTCTTTTTCAGGTTATAAATATTTTACAGAAAATGAACCTGAAACTCATAAAGTTGAATGTTCATACTGTAGACTTGATCCTGGAAGTTATGTTTCTCTTGTCAGGAAACAAATGACATGTGACAGAAGTGTGCAATCCAAGCTAAATCACACTGCCCAAATTTTGAATATAGACTACTCATAATTAAATTTGTCCAAAAGTTCTGTAATCCAAGAATCAACATGGCTAGAACTTATTCAACTAATAACAATGAAGAATGAATATATATACATGTTAAACTATAAGCTGCTTGCATAGAAGTCACCACACAATGATATTGATACATTCAGTACTGCCAATTTGCACAATTTTATGGTGACTCAAGTTTTGGTGTGTCTATTACCTATCTCATGAAAACATGATGAAAAGTTGCCAACTCACGAATTTACCCTTATTAAAATGGCCACCATTCCCTATTGCAGTCAATGGGACTAAAGCCTGCAAGATGGCTGCCATTTCTCTCCTGTCTGTCTGCATGTGGAAGTAAGGCTGCTTTTAATAAAGTTGGTTGCTACCTCCCACTGTTTTCAATTAGATTGAAGACATGCCCACAAGCAAAATGGCTGCCATTCTATGGTTTGGGGGGAAGACAGGATCACTGTGAGGCTCAGCAGAGACACCGAATATTGTGGAATAGTTTTAATTACTATTATTTTTGTATTTCTCCATTTGGAGACAGCCACTGTAGGGCCCTGATCTTGCAAACGCACTGCTGCACATGTGTACCTTTACCCACAAAAGTAGTCCCCATCAAAGTCAGCGGTCTACTTATGTGCTTAAAGTTAAGCATACATGTAAGTATTAGTAATCAGGACTGAAGCCTAAAAATTCAGGCCTCTAGAAAGAGAAATGTTAACTAATACATTTTAGAACTCTTTAAAATGATCTTCACATTGTTTTCAGGTAGTATATATGGAAAAGTAACTGAAACAGGGTGGTCTGTCCCTTTAAGGGCTAGGGAATCTGGCGGTAGTCAGCACTTTTCAATTTATCAGACCCAGCTGGGAATGGGTCAGGTGAATTCCTATAAAAGGCTGAGAGCATGTTCAGGTCAGAATGATCTGGACTAGTGCAGTCGGCTCTGAAGCAGGAGCATTGAAAGAGGCAAAGGGAAAAGCCTCTGGGTGCTGTAGCCCAGGGTGGGTGGAGAAACAGTTTTCTGTGATGGATGTTTTTGCCCAACTTCTATACTGGAAGAATAAAAATGTTCCTTCCTGGGCTGAGGGAAATGAGGTGAGCGGCCCACGTGTGGTGGATGACGTGAGCAGGCAATTGGCCCAGGAACTGAGGCAGCGGCTGAGCTGAAAACAGACGAGGTTTGTGGCGCTGCAGAATTAGTTTGAAATGTTTGCTCTTTGGTTTGTTGAGAGGAGAACACTGGTCAAATATGAGGTTAGGTTTAAAGTAATAAAACCCACTTGCTTTCAATATTGCTAAACCTGTATAGGGGGAAAAATAACTTGTGGGGGCTCCAAACTATTTGTTTCAAGAATCAAAAAGAAAAAGAGGATGCCCTATGTGTTTGTGAGGGATGAGAGCTTGTTGGCAAGTCTGATTTAGTGCATGGTACAAACACATTTCTATACTTCTGTTCTCACTTAACTGAAGCCCAATGAGTGAGATGATCACATATTTAGTTAATTTTACTTGGTTGCTCAACTGCTGTAAGGAAATAGCCAGCAGGGTGGGAGACCAGCTGAATTGTGTCACAGATGGACAGTCCGTTAGAGAAATGTAATCAAGTTGAGTGTAGGACCTTGCTTTGCTTGCCCGAAAATGTCAACACAAATTGTGAAGAATTGACTAAATAAAATAGCGCAAAACTGCAAGGTGTAAAGTTACACATGCTCTTCATAGTGTGCCGTAAAAGGTAAGAAATATCGGAGGACCTGGTAAGATAAGAGGAAAAGTACATATGATAAGGGAGGAGTGTGGGATAATGCTTTTATTGGGGTGGACCTCATTACTCCTGAAGGCTGAAGCCATAAATGAGTTATCCCGATGAGTGTTCTTTCACACTGGGAATCAACCCCTTCCTCTGGTCTGAAATGTCTATTTCTAGCCCTGCTTTTCGGAGAGGAACGTAGGAAATATTTACCTGCCAGCTAAATATTTTTTAAAGATGGTGGTGGTTTATTTGGGGGGTTGGAGGGGTGTGTTTTGGTTTTGCTCAGTGGTTTGGAATATTGGAGGTAGTCCTATTTAAATTAGGAGTCAGAGTGCAGGTGAAGTTATCACTGTTACCTGAACATTATTACCTGTTGCTTGACAAACATAATTTATCACATGCCTCTGCAGGAGGTCACCACACTTAGCCCAATGCAAAGTATACAAAATATCCGTTTTTCTATACGTTTACCATTGCAGTCAATCTGACTTAAACTGTGCACACTGAGAGGGTGGTATATAACAGTGTGTTGGTAAGATCCGCACAGCATCACAAATTATTCCATAATGCTTTTTTATGCTTTCCTTGAATCCACAAGGTCAGAACATTCAGCATTGTTCTACTATCAAAGAGAAATAAGATTTTGTTCTCTTTTGGAAACTTGCTCACAGATTTTGTTTTCATTGCAGACAGTTCAAAACATTATAACTAGCGAAGTAAAGATGAAATATATTTTGCATTTTTTTAAAAGTTCTCTCTAAAGAACCAGAGGCACTTCACAAACCTAATTGTATACATCAGCACTCCCAACAAAATCTGTTTGCACAGCAGTCAAGGCTATTCTTGCCTGTATCCTCAGCTGTAGACTGATAGCAGTTTCCCTGCTGCAGAGTGCTATTTCTTTCTGCTCTTTTCATGAATTCTTTGCATCTCCCCCTATTTCCCCTTCATGTTGTCTTAGAAGATGATTATTGTTTGTTCTGGTAGCATCTAGAAGCCCAAATAATGAGTAAGGCTCTTTGCTAGACATTGTACAAGAGTAGAACATGTTGTTGACAAAGACATGATCTAGTGGCATGAGCCCAAGACTGGTCTAGAAACTCCTGAGCTCTAATCCTGCCTCTGATACCAACATGCTTTGTGGCCGTTAGTAAATTACTTAGGGCCTTTACCCTCTTTGCATTGGTGAAGTGAATAAAAGTTTTCTCCTGATTTCAGTATGAGGTAGATTGGACAGCAAACCTTTGTGTCTCAATTGCCCCTCTGTAAAAATGGGCTAATGCTTACCTCACAGGTATGTTGTGAGGATTAATATTTAGTGCTTTGACGATTTTTTTTAAAAAGGTTGGTATTATTACAATGATTTTAGGATGTTTGGGGCTGGCTAATGACTGTTACATGATGGCTGTCATGGTACCTTTTGCATGTCATTAGCTGCCACAATGTTTTGCTCTGATACTTGCCTATTACGGCTGCTGAAATCTTCAGGTATATTGGTAGACTGCACCTCTAATTGCTGCTGGATACATCAGAAATACTATGACTTTCCACTGACTTCTATGGACTATAAATAGCAAACAGGGCAGCACAGCACTGAAAAGGGAGGACCAGCAGCAAAGATTTAAATACACTGTTGCTGCTCGGATTTGATGTTAGCTTGCTCTCAGACTGTGCCGTGGAGCTGGGGTGAGAGACAGACATACTGGAAAACACATAGGATATGAGCTATTATGTAACATACATACTTGTGCTGAAAAACGGATATTTTTAGAAAGTTTGTCGGACCTCCTTAAGTTCAGGTAATGTTTCTGTGTCTGGATCATAGTATATAAATTCTAAGGGAGAAAAACCCACACATTCTTCTTCTTTCCAGTGTAATGAAGACATTCCACTCTGTTTTGGTACAATTATATTGTCAAATGGAGGACTGTTCAAGTAATTAGTAACATAATTAGGAAAGTTTTTTCTGCTCACTCTGGCTTCAGTTGAAATACAATCCTTATTTCTAATGCTTTTTAGAGCAGGGCATATTTCTTAAAGAAGAAAAGCTTTAATGAACAAGAGAGCCATGGGAATCTGATACATTATATTTTTATAACTATCTCAGACAGCCTAAACTTGCCATCTTTAGCAAACAAAAGCCAGGTTATAAGAGACAATCACAAAATGTATCTTATCTTCCCCCTCTCCCCCCCGGCACTTGCAGTTTCCAATGCCTGGTTCATGCCCTTATTTACTGACAAATGTTATATCAGCCATATACCGGGATATATCTGTGTGTGTGTGTGTGTGTGAAGATCTCCTCTGGAATTATACTGGTATGATTGGAGAGTTTTGAAATAAGCAGACAGATGCTGAAGCTGTGTTAGGAATGAAACACTCATTGCACCAGGGAATTCTAGGCATTTTCTTAACTTTGGCATAATGCAACACTCCGCTACTCTGATACCTATATTTTTCTGTATAAAGGCTATCTAGAGCTGCTGGTGAGCCAAGTGGTAGTAGGACTGGGGGTCAGAAATGGGAGAGTTTACAGATGGGTACATCTCTCACAAAGAATTAGGGTGACCAGATGAAACGGAGAAAATATCGGGACACATGGGGGAAGCAAAAAAAAAAAAAAAAGCAGCCAAAGCTGCAATCTTGGGACAAATGGCGTGCATCGGTCAGGACGCGGGACAAAGAACTAAAAATCGGGACAGTCCCGATTTTATTGGGACGTCTGGTCACCCTACAAAGAATATATTCAAGATTTTGCAGTTCTGGGGAGAAACCTGAATACATAAACCATCATTAAACATGTTTGTCATGGATTTGCAAACATAGGGCTCAATGCTGCCGAGTGCTGGGCACTCCCAGGGAAAAGCCAGGCATACAACTTCAATGGGATTTGAGGGTACTCTTTACTTGACCAGAAGCTCTTGGCACTTTGGAGGATTGGGGCAGTAGGGCCTCTCCAGTGTTGTGATGAGATTCTGCAGCTTCCAATGAAATGAATTAATTGTATATTCTAAGCACCTCTCAGGGTCCCAGTCATGCAGTTTGCTGAGTGCTTCATGCAAGGGCTACTATAGGACAGGCCCAACAAATATAATAACAGAACGCCACTAGCCATCACCTTCAGCCCACAACTAAAACCTCTCCAACGCATCATCAAGGATCTACAACCTATCCTGAAGGATGACCCATCACTCTCACAAATCTTGGGAGACAGGCCAGTCCTTTCCTACAGACAGCTCCCCAACCTGAAGCAAATATTCACCAGCAACCAGACACCACACAACAGAACCACTAACCCAGGAACCTATCCTTGCAACAAAGCCCGTTGCCAACTGTGTCCACATATCTATTCAGGGGACACCATCATAGGGCCTAATTATATCAGCCACACTATCAGAGGCTCGTTGACCTGCACATCTACCAATGTGATACATGCCATCATGTGCCAGCAATGCCCCTCTGCCATGTACATTGGTCAAACTGGACAGTCTCTACGTAAAAGAATAAATGGACACAAATCAGATGTCTAGAATTATAACATCCATAAACCAGTTGGAGAACACTTCAATCTCTCTGGTCACTCGATTACAGACCTAAAAGTGGCAATATTACAACAAAAAGACTTCAAAAACAGACTCCAACGAGAGACTGCTGAATTGGAATTAATTTGCAAACTGGATATAATTAACTTAGGCTTGAATAGAGACTAGGAGTGGATGTGTCATTACACAAAGTAAAACTATTTCCCCATGTTCCCCCCCCTCCCCAATCCCCCACTGCTCCTCAGATGTTCCTGTTAACTGCTGGCAATAGCCCACCTTGATTATCACTACAAAAGGTCCCCCACCCCAACCCCGCTCTTCTGCTGGTAATAGCTCATCTTAAGTGATCACGCTCCTTACAATGTGTATGATAACACCCATTTTTTCATGGTCTGTGTGTATATAAATCTCCTCACTGTATTTTCAAGTGAATGCATCCGATGAAGTGAGCTGTAGCTCACGAAAGCTTATGCTCAAATAAATTTGTTAGACACTAAGGTGCCACTAGTACTCCTTTCCTTCGTGCAAGGGCTGTCACCTTGCTGTGCTTGAGGAGTAATGTTCTTGAAGTAGTGCCCTTTAAATCAGTGGCTTAACTCAAGGAGTAAGGCACTAGTTCACATGAATAAAGGCAGCATAATCTGGCTCAAGATCAAGCCCCATATTGAGTAGCAATTCATTTGTGAAGGAGAGTAAGGAGAATCCCAGTGTACTCACTCTTGTCCCAAACCTGTGCCTTATGCAGGGCTAGCACAAAGGCCAGTTACTTTATGTAAATTAAATAGCCACTCCAAAGACTGATGATGACAGTTAAAGAAGTGCTGTTTCAGTCCCTGATTCAACAAGGTGCTTAAGCATGCGCCTATGCTTAAACATATCAATAGTCCCACTGAAGTCATGCTCAAAGCTAGCATATGCTTAAGTGCTTTGCTAAATTGAAATCTCAATCTGTTCTGCTAGACTGTCTTACAAATTCTTTCCTCTTACAATTGAGGCTGGTAAATTATTGCTTTTAAGAGAGTGCTTAACTTTGTCCTATTACTATTTGTAAGTGGGAAAAGTCTCTTAAATGTATTGATGTTCATATGGTGAATGGCTGTTTTCGAACGTGCAAGGAAAAAAGAACAACCCTCTATTATATTTTTATAGCATGCTGCAGAAATTTTATATAACAGCTTATCGTAAATTTTCATTGTCTTCTACTTTTATCAGGACAAGCAGATTCATCATCTTCACTGTTTTCTTTTATCTCAGCACTCCATAAATATCCATGTATTGGGGGATGCGGTGGTGGAAAATGACTGTTTTTTCCAAAATGGCAATTAGACATATCAGTTTGAAGGACTGTGTTGAGGTCCATTTGAGATAAGAACCAGGTTTACCTGAAGACACCATCACTTGTTGGTGAATTTCGATTCAAAACCTTTTGACAAGGGTGGCACCAGCATAGAAGAATTAGTCTTTGAGGTAATTTGTCTGCTAAATATGGATTAGAAATAGTATCTGATATGCAACCATACTGCATATTTTGTATTGTATCACTTTACTCAAGTGCAAGCAGGTAAATTGTCAGAGCTGTAAACAGGGAAATAAAGACACAATTCCCACTACACAAGTTAATATTTGGTGCATTCAGCTCCTGACTGTATTGATATTTCCATCCCTGTCATAAACAGAACTGATCAAAATTATCTGTACCTAATATTTTTCTTTGAAAAATAGTTTTCTCAAAATCTGATGTTTCACAAAAAATAAAATTTCAATAACACTTTAATTGAAAAAAATTTGAAATTAAAGTTTTAGTTTTTTGTCTTGATTTGAATTGACATTTTCATTATCTGGTTTTTGAAAAACAAAAGAAAATCTAAATGTCAACTTGAAATTAAACAATGTTTTGTTCTGTTCTAGAATACCTTTGTCAATTTCCTTTTTAACTTTCCGTGAAAATAAAGAACAAAATCATTTTCTTGGAAACATTTCACAAATATAAAATTTGATTTTTCTACCAGGTTTAGTCATAAACTAGAAATGCGGAGGTTCCAGATGTCCATAAATATTACATCAAGTACAGTTTGGGTAGTTTGTACATACACTGAGCCAGATGTTCACAATAGTTCAACATATTGGATACAGGACTCTTAAAAAAGATCCTTATTTAAGTGCCTAAATAGGAGCTGAGGTCTTCTGAAAATCTAGCCCACGATGCGTCTAAAATTAATTGGTTTCTCTAGTCATACATTTGCCGAATTACATAGCAAGAGAGGCAATTTGCAACACATCAGCCAAAAATTTAAAGCTCGCTACTCGGGTAGGTTTCATAATCTTTAACAATATCCAAAACCTCTAGTGTTTACCCAGTACCACATCCCAAGGCTGCCATTTAGGTTGTGTGTTCAGTCACGTAGAATGAATATTGGCATAAGCCACCCATGGGAGATGCAAGCAAACGTGCTCCCACAGGGAGGTCAGCAGCTATGGGTGGTGTGATTCCTCTAACAGAAAACTTACATGGCATTGCTGCTTTCATTTTACTGCACTCATGGGTCAGGGTGATCAGGGTTTATTTTTATTGATGATTAACTGTATTCATAAAACTTGATAGACTCATTTAGTAAAATGAGTTGGCTTCTTGTGGGGGTTGAACAAGGAAGAAGTCCTCAACTTACAGAAACAAGATTGGGGCTTGAGGTGC
Source organism: Eretmochelys imbricata (assembly GCF_965152235.1). Classification (NCBI taxonomy): domain Eukaryota; kingdom Metazoa; phylum Chordata; order Testudines; family Cheloniidae; genus Eretmochelys; species Eretmochelys imbricata. The sequence continues at coordinate 27,162,674 of NC_135583.1, forward strand.
TAATCAATTTAGATAGTGCCAGCCATTCGATATCTGTCAGTATTAGGTGCCCATATGGCTTCAGCCTGCTGCTGGACATCTCTTCCTGTTACTGCACTAGATAACAAAATAACAGCTGAAAAATATAGTTACATTAACATCTTCCATCTTAAATTCCCATATCTGCTCAACTCCTCCCCCTCCCCCGGCCCCTGTTTCACAAATGCAAAAAATGGGAAACATAAAATGAAACGTGACATTGAACCATCTCTGGAGCTGCAATCACAGTGGCAGCTGTGAGAAACGATAAAGTAGCAATATGTACTGCAATCAGATTTTCTGTCAGGAAATAGTAGCAAAATCTTTTTTTATTATTTAAAGAGTCAGACAGGCACAAACCAATGTGCAGGCTTAAGCTATATAGTTTTGATTAACAGGCATTTTCTTACAATAGAAATAATTTTCAAGTGAGTAAAATCTGTTTCCAAAATGTGTCCAAACCCATGTAGGGTAAATTCTAAACCTGGAGATTGGCCAAAGAATCAGAATCTCAGCTAAACCAGAATCTCTGCTAAACTTTTCCATACAGTGCTGTGTAAAAGTCAAAAAGTCTGCAAGATATTTTCATTTATTTGACACATATGGTGTACTTTTTCTTAAATGAAAAAGAAAAAAGGCATATGTGATCAAAATGGCCTCATTCTTCACAAAACTGATAAGGTTTTCCAGTAGCTAAATCACCTGATATAGCATATGAATTATCCATCCATATATTTGTGACGGTGTCATTTCACTTATGCAGTATCTATGGTTGTCTACATCCACAATGAATGTACAAGGCAATCTCATATACCATGCATGGTAATCCCTTAAACTTAGTGCTTCAGAAAGATCTGCAGGAAATTATTCTTTTGGTGACTCAAAGTCTCCTATATGTAATAGTTATATTCGTTGCCCACACTGCAGTAGAGTTGTTTAGGCCTCAACTCAGTTTCCAGTTACAAAATCCATTTATAGTGTACTTCTGTATTCTCAAATGCACATGTGCAGCTCTCATTGTCAAGGGCACAATTTGGCCGCGGATATTTTGGCAGGTCGATGCTAACCTCAAGACCAATTCTAGGTTTAACTTGCAAGGATGACAGAAACCAGAAAATGAAAGGGTTTCAGAAAATTTTTAGGACTTAAGTTCACTGCTTGACCAGCTACTGATGTCAATGATGCAACTTATAATTACCTTGCTGCTTTTCCTTCTGGCTTTTGCCCTTCTTCTACCAATTCCTTATAATTTAATTGACTAGCAGGGGGAAGGAAAAAACATTACTCAAAATCACTTTTACTCCAACCAGTTTTTAAGAGACGAAGTGAGAATGAGGTTTGGTATTGTCTGGAACATAAAATCACTGTTCTAGAAGCTTCATAATTTCCTAAAGCATGTTCTAAACAGCTAAAAACTGTTGAGGCTTAGAACACATAAGCATTCTGTTTGGAGATGGGGGAAGCATAACAGATATGTCAGGAGCATTTGAATTTGAGAATACCAGTTTCACCATGGGTGGCTGCAAACAACTGGTGTGTTTTTGTTCATATTTTTTTTTAAAAGCAGTATTTACCAAATTCATGTTCATATATAGTTAAATTCTGCCCTTAGATACTCGTGCTTGGTGCCCATTTAAGTCATTACAAATTGTATCTATCTATTTGACCTGAATAATTTTTTTTCTTCATCTCAGATTAGGAGTCATAGTGGTATCATAAAAAGTGATAGGAGAGGGTCATTTTAACGTGGAGTCCTCTCTGAAGAAAACATGGCTTTAGAAAGGCAGGTCATTTGAGTAGGATGACAAACTTGATCTAGAATGCAGGTCATGTCTAAATTCAACTTGACAAATGAAATGTTATGGAGCACGAGTCACCACGCCATAATAAAGGTTGAAGATATCAGACTTTAATGGGAAGCTTTTTCAACCCTCCTAACTTCTTAAAAAGACATTAATCCCCTTGAGATGTGATATGTGAAATTTCATCCTGCTAGGTTTTTTTTTTTCCCTAGGAAATTTAGAAAAACGCAGAAAAGGTATGTCCCTGTTGCTGATTCTCTCTCTCTCTCTCTCTCTCTCTCTCTCTGAAAATCTCTCATGTACTTTCTGGCTTATCCTATCTCCTAACTGGTTTGACCTACAAACATCTTTCCCTGCCCCCTCCCCCCCCCCGCCATCTTCTCCACCTGGCTAGTGCCTTCAAGTGTGTGTTTTCAGGAGTTAGTGGGAGATTTAGAAAGCAATGCAAGTATTGTGAGATGAGGAATATCATATCTATGCCACAATAAGCATTCAGAGAAAAAGTTAAATAGGGGTCATTAGAGCAGGAGGATCCTGTAAAGAGAAGGTGCCTGAAGCTAAGGGAGAGATACTCTGAGGAAGAGGAAGCATGCTCCTTACTTTCTCCCAGACGAGGAAATGGGAAACGGACCATCCAGTATGTTGCTCAAGAGATTTTATAAATTAAGGATTTATTCTCTCCCTGCCCAGGCTGAGATAAGCTTGCCTACAATACAATGGCTCACTGCTGCCAAACTCCAGTTCTGTACCAATGTTGCCTACTCAACAATACAACACACTCTCTGTGCTGCGGTAATGCTGCACCCCTACTCTTGGTGCATGGAGTATGTCACTGTTTCAGCTCCATGGTATGCCTGCGCTCCATTGCTGCCAGTCTTTGGCTCTCAGATATCACAGCAACTCCCACGGACATTCTGACATGCATTACACTTCATAGAGACAGGAGCTCACTGGCAGTTGGGTTTCCTGGTGGATCTCTATGTCACCTCCACGTGCTTTAAGCTTTGTAGCCTCTATCAGTCTTGTACTGAAAAACTACCATACCTCTCCTGTGAACTGGAGATCTGAGGGAATATAGGAATATTAGATGCTGAGGGACAATTATGCACTAATGTTTCTTAGGTTGATTCTAGTAGAGAAGAAACCAAAGCGTAGGAAAAGAAACGCTATGTACAGAGGAGGGGTCTGCAGGGATGACTGACTGAGATGGTAAAGATGGATACTTCATCAAAGCATATCACACTGAGGGGAAGCTGATGCTATCAGTGAAGCATCAAGAATGCACTAAGCACTGAAAGAATACCAACAGCCAAAGAAAAGAGGCAGAGATGTGCCAAAACTGACACATGAGTACCAGCATGCCCTGGTCCGCATTACCAGGAGCCACTATGGGGGGCCAGGGAATCAACATGGAAAAAGGCAAATCAATAAAAAGGCTTTAAACTGAGAGCTGTGGAGCAGTGCAGACCCATAAGTAGACATCAGGGCAAGAGAAGCTGAGTGTTTGGTGGAAGGAACTGAAGTGGGATGTTCTGGAGGGAGGCCCTTAGGCTCTGGCCATTCGCCTCAGAATGGAGCTGAACTCCTCAACCTCAAAAACCTTTTGAGTTCTAAGAGCATTTCAGCCTCTCTCATGCTAAGGTACCAAGTTCTGAGAGTAGGGATCCAGTTAACATAGGTCCAAAGCTCACAACCCAGCAGCTCTCGTCAGCGGAAGGTGCTGAGTGCTGAGCACGTCTGAAAATCTGGTTGCTTCATTTAGGTGCCTAAATGGGAACACAACTGAAAATGTAGCCTGGATTGGGGTGCTGAGCACTTGTACAAATTTCGCGTGTAGTGTCTTTAGAGAAGATGAATTCCTGACTTCAGTGAGTTTGCTTTCATGGGAAAGTCAGGTCAGACTTTGGTACTGCCTTTGTAATATTTTAATTGAAAAGCTGAGAAAAAACATATAGTTGGCTAGACCTGTATGCTTTTTGAAATACAAACAATCTTTCTTTTCATGAAACATCTCTCAGATGGTCAATTTTTAAATGTGCTTTACAAATGACATTAATTAAAAGCTTTTAACTGTCACAGTTTAAATGATCACTTCCCCAATGAACAATGCAGGACAAAAATGGCTATTTTGTTATATGTAAATCAAATATCTTCTTTGCTTTTTTTAATGTAAAGGAACTGCTTGAATTTGTTTTTCAAAGTAAACCTACAACTGCTTGATCCACTAGATACTGTGCATCTACCTCAATGAGACAGTGATCTGCTGTACTGGGATGTGGGTTTTGTTTTCTTTTGATTTGTAGAATCTAAGGCTACAACTACAGTAGATCTTTCAGAAATGCCACAAGTCAGTTGTATCTCCTTCGCAGTTCTAAATAAAGACCCAATGCTCATTCAAGACAGGAAAAACATTCTGTTGTACAATAGTATAATATTACTATTTTTTCTTCTGGATGGCTGAGTCTAAGAAATTGGAACCCCACTGAGAGATGAAAAGTCCTGCTATTTTTATGTATAGTCTTTTTTTTTTCTCCCCGCCCCCTACCCAACTCCTGAGTAGAGTTTAAAGCAGATGTATTTTTAATCAGTGGATTTATCTTGTTTTCAAACTCTGATATACAAAATGATGTATGTGGGCTTTTTTAAAGCACAAACATTTCTTTGGGGTAAGACATCAAACTCCCCCCCACCCAAATCACTGGCATGCCTGTGGAGGAAGCTATTATTTACATGGGCTAACATTAGCTTTCTTGGGATAATTCAGGATTTCAGTATCTTCCTCTGGAATAGTGATGAACACTCTTGTTTTTACTAAGATCCGAGCTGGCAAACTACTAGAAGATTGAGGGCTTCACCTCCTAGTGGGAATAGGTAGGTAGGACTCCACTCAGTCTACTCTTAGAGAGCAAAAGTTTTGTCCTCTGCCGCCTCTTATGATGCACTGAAATGCCTTGCTTCATTAAAGGTTAACTGTTGTATTTCTTAGTTGGGCAAAACACCTGTTGACTTTGATGTTTGGGCTATTAAAGGCCTCAGGATCTCACTTATATCCAATTCTGCAAGCTGCTCCAGGTTAGCAAACTCCTGCATGACCCCTACAAGTCCACGGGAGTCTGCATGAGCATAGGCTTTCACAAGCATGGAGCAGCTTGCATAATCAGGGTTTTAATTTGAAAGACAGGTTTGGGAGGTGGCCGGGGTGGGGGAAACTACCCTTTTTCCTCCAACCGCTGGCTGGGAATGGGACTCCGTCTTTTGCCTGCTGAAGTATGGAGATGCAGTCTCATATTATGTTTGTTCCCCCCCCCCCCAAGAGGCAGAAGTCCCTACCCTATTTGATCCACTATTGTAGTACAACTGAGCAAGATCTAACAGATCTGTAGGTGTAGGCCAATGCCGAGGTCTTGAAGCAAATGTCAACAGTAAATTAGAGACCACTGAATGATGACATTGGTAATGACACGGGGCCAGATTATTACTAGGTGTAAATCAGAATAGTCCCATTGCTGTCAATGATCTATCTCAATTTACATGAGCTGACAATCTGGCCCATAGCTTTTGAGGACAGCAGACAGTTTCTTTACACAGTATAATAAAGCGTGTGCATCCTCTGGGCTGCCAGTTGTCTAACACCTTTTTCTTAGGACTTCAAAGTAGCATTGCCACTCACACTGTAAACAAGTGACAGCACAGTTTTATTGCACTTCTCATGTGTCAAAACTGACATGAAGTTTCTGTAGAACAACTGCGGTATTTTGACTTCTAAAAAGCCTCTTGCTAAAATATATTGTCCTATTTAAAAACATTTTAAACATTCATAAATGTTAAATTACTAAGTAACGAGATGATAGATCTGAATGTTAAAAGGAAAAAGTAGCAATTTCTCTCAGTCCAACATGTTTTTATTACTTGTACAAACCAATACTGTTTTGAAACACCATGTGAAAAAAGAGAACCCACTATCAAATAATTGATTGAAAGACAGGTAGGTGTTTGAGTTGGTCATCCTCATGGAAGTTGTGGGCTCATGATGACATTCAACGCACTTGAGATTGTTTTAGATACTTGGAGGTCCTAAGGCATGTTGGCTAGTTAAGTCCAGTCTCATCTGTAGTAGAGAGAAGGTGTGTTTGGCATGGGAGACAGTTAATAGCTTTTTGCAGCGGCCAGAATGTGTGGTGCAGCTATTTTCTTTTGTGCAGGCAACGCTTGTAACAGAATACAGCTCAGCATGGACAATCAACGCTTCTATAATATTGAATAGTGAACAATACATTATAGGTCTGAACATGAGGCCAATCTCTGACCCTGAACATATTCCCAAGGCTCCCATTTATTTTTTTTCCTCAACATATACCTGATCATCTGATCATGCCAGCATATAGAATTCCCATACGCAATGTGGAGTTGGCTTTTCACACCCTATTCCTTGGAGAACGTGGGGTAAACTGTAGGTTGTAGATTGCTTACGGTATTAAGCTTTCTTTTATGCGTCACTCCACCTATCCCAAGGAAGTATTGTGGGGTTTATGCAATGTGGCAGCCTTGTATGGGTCCTCCCTCTGCCAGGGGATTAATTTCACTCAATAGGTTAATTCAAAGTCAAAGAATTATATGCTTCATACTTGACCTAAAAGCGTGTTGTTTTTAAACAATCTTCACCATTAAGGCTTGCTTTGCAACCGAGTCTGTGGCGTATGCTTCCACCTACCCGATTTCATGTTAAAGTAAGCATCTCACCATGGTCTCCCATAACATAACCTAATATATTTGCTAAGATGCTCCTGTTGTGCACACATGTTAAAATGTGTTTGAGGATAGTGCATGATTTTCCTTCAGTGGAACCAATCCTATTCTATAGATAGAGGCAAACTTTATTTGCTTCATTGTATCTCCTTCAATGGCATATTCCCCTATCTACACCCTCAAAGAAGTAAAATTAGCAAGGGTTTGAAGTGGAAGATGAGGACAATGAAGCATGCTCACTCTGAGTAAAAATAGTGAGCACTGTAAGAGGAATATAAATGGATTATAAAGTATTGTAAAGGTTACTAAGTCTATGGGTTTTTTTTCCTCCTGAGCAGTGTGCAGACTCCCAACCTCTACTCTTATGGACACTAAGCTGGCAAGACTACTTCTGAGTAGCAGTGAAGGGCTATATTGTCTTCTTGGCCCATTTCAAGCTGCACTACAATTAGTTTTGGGCTAACCACCTAGAGTTTGCTGTTTTCTTTGTTATTATTAGAGGAAGTTTTCTCCCAACAAACATTTAATTTGTGCAATCCATTGCATTTTGCGGTTGGGAAAGCCATTATAAATAATGATAGTGGCTTTCTATGCTGTATACCACCTAAAATTTTCAGCTGTGTGCAAGAATTTTAACCTTTAGATGTATCTCAGTAATGACATGTCATCCCTAAATAATGAAATGCCAACTGCTTGCTGAAAGTAGTATACACTGATTTTCAGCCTGAAAACCATCATCAGTTCTTATAGTAGCTTAACTTCTGGTATAGTACATCTACTGAGGACTATACAACAGTGAATAGTATAAATGTGATGGAGGGACAGGGCCATTTTTATTAGAAGCCAAATTATTAATGAACCAAGCAGTCTGTGCAATGCCAAAAAAATTCACAGTAAGTGAATTTAAACTTTTAATCATTTGCTGTTAGATTATTTTATAATAGACTAATTGTTAATCACAAAAAACTTAAGGGGTTTTTTCAGAATGAGTTAAATCACCAGGCACAAAGTTGTTGATGATTTTGCAGCCCTGCAATTACTCTAAACAATTCCAAAATTATGTGGGAAATGGTGGCAGTTCCTGAGTGTAGATTATTTGAAGCCCAGCTTGTCTCCGTGCATGGACAGAAATGTAAATTTCTAAGTGAAGTGATCACTGTTATCCACCATTTTCTTTAAATACATTTGAGAAGTGGTCTCTGAACTCTAGTTCACAATTTTCTCCCCAAAGGAGTATTATATTAACAAAATTTACTATAGATAATTTAAGAATAAACACAAATAAAAGACCCTGCACTAATTAGATCTCTGCTAATATTCACCACCAAATCACCTTTTTTCTTTTTGTTGCATTCTGTCTTCAATTCCTCTATCTTTGGTTGAACCTAAATTGACTTCACTTAAGTATGGTCTATTGACATCAAAGAGATTTACATTGTAGCCCAATCTATAGATTATGTATTAATTATATTGATTACTTAACCTTCAAAGTGATAACTGGGAATTCTTAACAAGATTTTGTCCCAAGATCAGGCCCAGTAGTATTAAAATTAATATTTAGTTGGGAACCCCATTGTGTACAATTGCAACACTCACAACTCTTCTCTATTTATGTATAATTTATTAATACATTTTATAAAGCTACAAACACTCTAACTCAGTAAGGTAGATAGACTACAGAATGTAAATCTGAACATACATATACTCTCACTATCCCTTGCAGAGCAACCTGAAATTTGAGCCATCATCTTCCTCATCACCTTCCCTCTCATCCCCAGTGGCCATCATTCTGGCACTGTGCATTATGTCTGATGCATATACAGTAGGGGTTTCTCCCCTCTTCCTTATTTGTATTTTCTCACCCTAAAATTGTTAAGTGCCCTTCACCTATAGGGTAGTATATCAATGATCTCAACTTATCATATACAACAATTTGTCACCATGGTACTCTTGTGGTTGGATGTTCTTTCCAAAGTTTCCCAAAGCTGGTGTTACCTCATGTTTCTGTGGTTGGCTGATGTCATTATGGACAAAATTTTGCCTTATACTCTATTTCCAGAGGCTCCAAATGTAGGGGTTACCGTTGGGCTGTTTATCTATGCCAAAGCTCATAAACCTCAAGCCTTATGCTAACTGATGAAGCTAATGTCTTACAGGATACAGGCCTGTAGGTTCTTTGCATTATTGATGAATATAATAAAGACAGTGAATATAATAAAGGCAAGCTAACCCTATGGTCTACAACATGCATGCTTTTCTTGTTCTCCAGGACAGACGCTTTGTCGTCTTACTGTCTGTAGAGACCCTACTGACACATAGTCTTTGTGATAAATAAATATTGTGTGTGTGTGTGTGTGGAGGGGATGTTTTACACATAACGTTTTTGCGTGATTAGCTGAAATGAAAGAAACCCACATGCTAGTGGACTTTTTTGTATAACAAACGCATTCTACCTGCTGTTGAGTGGCATCAGCCTCGTCTATGTACTTTAATCTCCTATATAGTTTATGTAATACAGCTATATAATGATAAATTTATTCTTGTGGGAGTTCAGAAAATCTTTAATATGAAAACTTAATTCAGGCTGGGTTGGTATTCCTCATCTAGGTGAAAATAAAGAGCTTTCCTTCCTTGACGTTAGGCACATTTAGCTTTGATTTCAAACAAACATCTTCAGCTCTATCTGCTCTCTTTGAAATTACTTATCTACTGGGGAGATTCACTCAGGATGCAGAGTTAACGCTATATAATTGTGTTACATAGGACTGGTTCTGCAGTGGAGATGAGATTTAATGATACGACCAATAACCTATCCAGCCTGAGTCATCATGGCTACAGCCGTTGTTTCAAAGGTAAACAATGGCTAACAATAATGTGCCCTGTCATAGGGTCTGGCAAGGAGAAAAAAATTATCGATGTTTCTTACCACAGTATGTCTAAGAGTGCCTCACACTTTCCTGCAAAATTATGTCAGCTATCAAGGCTGTTGGATAAAGTAGGATTAACTGTATAAATATCTAGGAGTCTCTGCTATTGCCAGAAGTTATTATGGAGGGAGCAGTTGAATGGCCTGAGCTTATAAAGCCTAAAGTTATTTTATCCTTTCACAGACTGGTCTCTATTAGCCTCTAGAAACACCATTGTATTGATTCTTTTTTTAAAGAAGGCACGTATGTTGTAATAAAAATAATACTTTGGATTAATGTAGCTTTCTTCATCTGAGTATCTCAATTTCTCAAAGCACTATATAAACATTAGTTAATTAAGTCTCCCAACACCCTGAGGGGTAATGAATGGATACACAGAGATCACTTCTGCCACCTCCTGAGGTGCTCAATAGCTTTTTAACTGCACATCAATATCATAAAACAGTTTAGGACAGGAAGCAAAGAATAACTCAGGTGGAGTTAGAGCAGGCATAATTTAATAACCCAAGACAGAATTTGTCCAAGACTCTGGGAAAACACCCCTTATCAACTTTGGGATAAGATAATTAAACAACAAATGGTTTGTCACCTCAGTAAGAAGGCAAAAATCCCCCTGTTACACACCGGGGCATTGGTTCAAAACTGAGTTGGTGGGACTAGTGTGTCAAATCATTCACCAATGCCATATCCTATAGAAAGTGCACAATACAGCCTGAATGTTTTCCATTAAAACTGTTTTTCAGCTGAAAACTGTTTGTTTATTTAGTATCTTCAAAAACCAAATCGTGCCCCCCCATCCAAAAAAAAAAAAAAACTGTTTAGTTTTTGGACGAATTTGAAAAAAAAAACCTATGTAGTTCCTCAGGGGAGTTGTAGTTCCCCATTCTCTATGGGCCAAGCTCCCCCTCTAGACTTTATCTTCCATGATACATCATGGCCATGCAATTTCCATAATACACCACCTCACCTCACTGAGAGAAGACGGTGGTGCATTACGATTCCCATGAGGCTTTAAAGTGATATTTCAAAATTAAAATAATCTGATTTTCAGCTAAAATATTTTTTGATTACAGTTTTTGGATTCAGAGTAGCAGCCGTGTTAGTCTGTATCCGCAAAAAGAAAAGGAGTACTTGTGGCACCTTAGAGATTAACCAATTTATTTGAGCATAAGCTTTCGTGAGCTACAGCTTTTGGATTACAGCTCATATTCCAGCCCGCTCTAATAATAATGTTCCTTGGTCACTTAAGACATGTATTTCTCAACTAACTACTATACTAACCACTATTTCAGAAGCATTTATGCAATGAAAAATTTGGTTAAATTCTGGGAGTTTATGAACACTGTAAAAAAAAAAACACAAACAAAAAAACAAACAAACAACCCTGCATTATGTTATCTGTGCAACTATATGAAAACTTACCTGTCTTAGTAAAAAGTATTAGGATAAATCTTATAGCTTACTATAGAAGTCTATTCCTGAAAATACAGTTCTGCTTTCAATCCTGTAGAATTTGATGGGGATTTAGACTGGAATTGCTAAAGGAGACCTAAGTGACTTAGGCACTCAACTCTCATTGAATTTCAATGTGAGGTGGGTCTCTGAACCTAGACAAGGTCTTGCCTTCCTTTGAAAATTCCAGCTTTATCCAATAGAATTCTATAGAAATTTAAGAGCAATTGAGAGTAATCTAAAATCCATTAGAATCCAATAAAGAAATTAGATCTTTCCTAAACATTTTCCCCTCTTTGATCGTGTTATAGAAATCTATGGGATGGTCCAAAAATGGTATAATTTTCCATTAAAGTGTACAGAGCTCTTCTATAAGGGGCAGTATTATAATATTACTGTTTATGCAGTACTACATGTAAGCAGAACTAAATAAAATAGAATAAAGTGTATATCCTGGCACAAAGTTCTTATCTAATCCTGAAATGGTACTGATCTCACTACCTTGATTTTCAGCTAAAATATTTTTTGATTACAGCTTTTGGATTCAGAGTAGCAGCCGTGTTAGTCTGTATCCGCAAAAAGAAAAGGAGTACTTGTGGCACCTTAGAGACTAACAAATGTATTTGAGCATAAGCTTTCGTGAGCTACAGCTTTTGGATTACAGCTCATTTTGAGGAGGGACTGCACTCAGGTCAATGGAAACATACTTCTGGAAGCAAGGAAAGAATAACATACATTGTGATTGGTACAAGAAATAGTACAAAGTGCAGCTATGCTACCACCATAATCTGCTGCTCCTCTGGTTGCTACAGGTAAATGGGGTGAGAGGGTTTGGTGGGGGAGAGGGGAGTCTTTCTTCAGTAAATGGGTATCTAGCTCCAGCTTCAAAAATATTCACAAAGTACTTGGCTCCGATTAGAAATCAATAGTGTCTGGATAAGCAACACAACAGCATCTGTATGTGGATTCTTGTGACATAAGGAAGAATTCATCAAGCAGAGGTGAGGTTACACTAAGTTGTCGACCCTGACTGGTGGGAATGGATTTGTCAGTAGTAGATACTGAAAGAGTTTATTAAGATTAAAGGACTTATTGTCACATTCCTCAGAAATTCAGCCTTTTCAGAAAATTGGTTACTAATTAGTCAGGTAATATGCATTATTTGGTCATTACTGAACTTCATGATAATGTCATAAGTTTAAAAATGACAGGAGCTTTCAATGTTTTCATAGTAAAAAAAGGCCCAAATTAACCGAAGCTGTAAAAGCCATATGTTTCAAACTTAAGCTGCTCTGCTGACTCTCCAGACTATCAAATCTGTATAGTCAGTCATGATGACCATGTGAATCTTTCATTTCTGTTTGCTAAGCTGATGAAATCCTCCTCTTCCCCTCCCTGAGAAGGCTGGAGAAAGGGCCAGACCAGTATAATTCCTGCTGTCAAATCTGGATAAATGATAGCACTGTCTTTATCTGTAAAATGTGAAGTATCCTGGAATGACTGTTCAGTCGGTGTAAATTGCTATAGCTCCAGAGATCTCCAGAGCTCACAAAAGCTTATGCTCAAATAAATTTGTTAGTCTCTAAGGTGCCACAAGTCCTCCTTTTCTCTTTTTTAGAGATCTCCATGACACTGCACTGATTAACCCCAACAGATGATCCTGGCCACTCATTTCTCAGGAATCATATACTGTATAGTGCTTCAGATGAATGGTTATGAACAGTGATGGATGAACAGAAAACCCAGTCAGTGGAATGAGTAGCAGTCTTGGTAGCCATTAGGAAGTCAGCGGTTGCCAATACTTTCCACACAGTGGTGGTTGTGGTACAATGTTTTTTTTCTTATCGCTAGAATAGGAAACAACAGTAGTTACTGTATGGTAGTTGTTGACAAATGTTTAATTTTTGATGGTCCCTGCTGTGTGTCATCGTGTTTGTGACTGATAGTCCAGGGTCCTCCTATCTTCCTGAATGATGAGTCTCCGTATTGAATGTCTACATCCTGCCACTACCAGCCTTCAGCCATGCATTCGGTAGCCTGAAAGGGGCAGCCCAGCTTTTTGTCTTTATCTAGTGTTCTCCATCTCGTAGGGGTTGTCCTGTTTACCTTCGGCCATAAGACTAATGGGATCTGCTTCAATAAATAAAATGCAAAATTTAACGTGGCTTGAGAATAGAGAAAGTCTGAGTCTCAACTACTTTGCATTTTGTTTAGTCATTTTCATCTGTGCAAAGTGAATGTAAAATGTTACCAGTTTGGAGACTGGATTGTTCTATGTAATGTGCTCCAGGAGAGAACAGAGCACTAGGCAGAGACATGGATTTCTATTCCCAGTTCTCCAAATAAACTGCTTTTTGACACTGGGTGAGTCATTTCACCTCCCTTTAGAGAGGAAGGATGGTCCCATGCTTAGGATGCTAGGAGCTTGAGGCTTTAGTTCAATTTTCTGCTCTGCCATGGACTTCCTGTGTGATGCTGGAAAAATCACCTTGTGACTCTCACTGTAAAATGGAGATAATGGTACTCCCATTCCTCACAGGGGTATTGTAGATGTTAGATATTAGAGACCGGGCCCATAACTTTCCTTGCTACATTATTTGGCTGTTGCCTTGCACTACACTGTTCCCAGAATAACTTGGTTAAATAGTGGAAATGATCAGATACAATAGAAGGTCTAAAGTTGAATATGGAATTTACTCTTGTACACAGAGATGAATTGGGAAGCTGTCACAGGTTTGTAAATCTTTCCCTTCTCATTTCATTTTTTCTCCTTCATGTTGACCTGTGTTTTTCAGGGACCAGTCAGGTCACATTACTGCAGGGCATCAGGATGGATTGGGAATAGCAATACTTGTCTGTCTCTATTGTAGAGTAAATCATTCTGAGATATGTGGGCTTTATTCCCCCCCTTTTACCTTTACCCCTTACATTTCTCATGCAATGCACTTCTGCCAGACAGCTGGAACTAGCTTGCCATTGTATAACTATGCTTGACATTTAATTTAAAATCAAAGGTACCATTATGTAGTTTAAGCTCTATCTCCATCCTGACTAACATAAATAACAGTCTCTTCAATGAAAGAGGTAATTCAGTGTCTAGGATATATTTTCAGAATGATTCCATTTCATAGTAGGAAAATTGGAAAGGTAAGACACCATTCTGCATTGCCTAAACAAGCTCCAGTGGAGGACCAATAGTTTGTAGCCATTGCCAGCACAACATAACTCCAAATGCCCTAATTTCTTGTTGGTGAACATACTGTATGGGAAGGAGGAAAGCAAGGAGTGACAGGAGACACCCAGGTTATGCAGAGATGTTTTCTATTAATCACCCCCTCTTTACATCTATATATGCCATGTTTGCATCCATATATGTCAGTTATAGTTTTTCAGAGCAAGAATAAGGGAGTAAGGTGGGAAGAAAAGAACATGTAAAATACGATGTGTACATACACAGACGCCAGTTTCTTAATGCAGTTTAACAAAGGGCCAAATCCTGAATTACTTATGTTTTCACGTTAGCCTCACTCAGACAAACAGCAATTTGGAATCAAATCTGTTTCCTCTGTTATACTTTAGTCATAAAGCTCTAGGATGATATATTATTAAATGTATTAAGCTCTTGTTCATTTGAAACATCTGTTCCAAGTCATCAGAACCACAATTCTTAAAAACAAAATAGTAGGGTGGGACTTATCTGCCCAAATTCACTCAATCTATGGATGGGTTATTCAAACTCTGTATTAAAGGAGCATGGTGAGATATTCTAGGGTCAAGGGCGTGGTCTCTGTGTGACCCCCTGCTCTGACAAAGGTCAGTTGCTTTGTTTCCCTCTGCAGATTATTAGTACTTGTAGCAAGAACTGTCGGTACAAGGGCCTCTTGTCATTTAGAATATGGGTTGCATGTATTATTTTGTGGGCATTTTATGGGAAAACAATCTGTCCTATCATTTGTGCATTTGCTGTTTTAAAGGCACCTTTCTCTAAGCACTAGTAATGTATGAAGGCCAGTGTAGGAGACCTTGCACCTGAAACTCTGACAGATATTTTGGGAGCGTACTGACTATTCTATAACTAAAGAATCATTACATCTAAATAACATGCATGCATCGTTATAAATAACTATAAGAGTCATTGAAGCATAGTTTCAGTTATTGCAGACTCCAACAGTGGATAACAGCCTGCAATGTGAGTGATGCATGATGACTGGAATATGAGGGAGAGTAATAGCAATCAAGATTCATAATCTCCCATTGCATCCTGCAGTGAATGGACATTTGCTTTTGAAGATGTTACTATTTAAACACCAAACTCAAGAGCTAGTGAATGTATTAAGGTTATTATTTAAAATGGAAGCATTGTGCTGAAGATGTGTATGGTACTTTATATGGATGAAAATGAAACATGCTTGCTATCCTGAAAGATCCATGCGCTAAATGGAATTTGACAAGAAATATTATGATCAGTTTTGTGACTGGGTCATTGCTTGAGGGATTTGGAGTAGTCTGAAGGAAGATGGGAGGGAATGCCCTCAAAAATGGGGGAGATTCCAAGGTTGGGGGCAGTCTGAGGGAAGGTATGGCGATGCTTGTCGCCTCTGCCCACAAATGGAATGTGAAGAAAATGTGACGCTGGCTGAGTGAAAGGCTCAAGCAGGGAAGATCAGGGAACGCTGAGTGATAACATGAGGAGTCTGTGGTGAAGTGGCCCCTTTCTGGGGCGGCGTCCTGCAACAAGCCACCTCACAACTCAGCATCACCAGAAAGTGAGACTACGGCCTCATTTTCTCCTTTGTTGATTTGGGGGAAATAGTCCAAACAACCTTTGAGAACAAATAGCCCTTGTGGGGTTAATGTTTTATAAAACCCTTTGACTATAAACCATAATGAACCAAATCCCCAGCTGTGCATCAACATAAAGCCCTGGTGTCTCTTACCACTCTCAGACTCTCTGTAGCTCCAGTACTGTATATCTTACCACGCTCACCTCCCAAGTATTGCTCCTTTGTCTCTGACCATGTGTCACCCCAGCCTTCGGCCCTCTCTGGCCATCTGTCTTAAGCTCTCCAGCTCAGAGAGCCGGCAGGCATCTATCTCTGCTGCACTGTGCCTTCTCTGGCCACAGCTCTCTGGCTCAGGAAGCTCAGCAGGCGTTTCCCTCTGCCAGCTTTCTGGCATTTCCTCCCTCTTTCCCAGGGACAGCTTGCAGAACTTTCTGCTCTCTGAAGGCTTCTCCCAGGTAACTCTTTGCTGCTCCTTCTGTCTCTCCTGTGGGCTCAGGCAGCTCTCACCAGCTCCTTCCTGTCCTAGTTCAGGGAGCCCCTCCACTAGGGCCCAGGTGCTCTCTCTAAGCCTATTTGGGAGAGGCGATGTCACCTGATCAGGCATTGGTTCCTTCCCTCTTAAAGAGCCAGTGTCCCCTTGTGTGAGTCATATTGCTGTGGAGCCCCAGAATGGTGACTCCTCCACAGTTTCTCCTGGAGCTCAGAGGAATGAACTCTCTAGGGTCAGCTCCAGCACTTTTTTTTTCAGCCAAGACTTCTTAGCTTATGGGGAGGGAATGAGTGGTTCTACGCTTTGCAGCTGTTTCTAGGAGGCTAGTGTCACCAGTGGAACTAGTCGGGGGACAGGGCCTGTGTTCGGCCCTGTGCAAAGGAGTGTGGTGAACGGGGGTAGCTGCTCATTTTGCCCTGTTCTTGCCTTGGGCATTAGGGTACAATCTAGCCCTAAGCTTTCTAAATTAGTAGATTTCTCTGCATAGAGTATATTCTCTCTTTATATTGACATATTATTTTTTACAACCCAAAGGACCACATGGAATCTGAGTAAGAGAAACCAGAGTTGTGTGAAATGTCTCCAAAAAACCTCTGCAATTCACCTTGTTTTATGTTTTATTACAAATTCAAATCTCCAGCTGTGTTCATTGATTCGCTAAGGTCCACAAATCTTATGAGGGAACCTTGCCCAATTTATAGTTTGTGTCAAAAATTGTGTGCAATTTATCATTTCAGTGGGGAACTGGGTGAAGCTCTGCCATTGTGGTGGCATTTTGCTTTGTGTCTTTCTTTTAAATTGATCCAAATACTCAAAGCAAGATGCTGTGGGAGGGACCTGAAATCTTATGACTCACAACTGAAGAATTTTGGCACAAGCCTTTGTGCAGTGCTAATGCCATCTTCAACTCACCTCTGCTATAAATCCAATTGGCAGGTTTTCATAGTTTAAATATTTTTGGTTCTTTTCTTAGTGGGATAAAGCAGGAGACCTTTGAAGGTGTTGGCCTTGTTTGAATGGCTACACTGAACTTTCCTAGCACCTCACTTACATTTGGCTCTCATAAGGTAAAGCTGTGCCACTCTCCATAAGAAGCAAACACAGTGGGTTCTTTGTAATGCAAAGTGTGTGGGGGATGAGAAATGATGGGTATGGCTAGAGCAAAGCTGGCCAATTAGTTGTTTTGTTCTCATTGATCAGTCTAGACATCACGCTTTCAATCCTCTCACCATGTTTCCCACCTCTCACCCTACCTTATTGTTATGATCTCTCTCTCTCTTTATTTCCTCTTATACCAAAGAAATTGCATCTCCATCTTATAATAGCAAAAATGGTCTTACGACAGGATGTTAACCTACTGACTGTGACTGTGAAAGATTAGAGGCAATAGAAAAAATCGCAAATGAAAGGACACATTCTAGCTATCCTTTTCACATGGGTTGGGGGAAACACTCTACTGAAAGGAAATGGTGGGGACCATTGCTTATGTCTCAGTCCTAGATCTTCCTCCTCCTTCTGGAGCTGACAGGATGTGGGTGAAATCATGTCCTCATTGAAGTAAATAAGGCCATCATATCACCCAATAGCTTCTCTTCACATACAATCATGGAGAGGCATTCTATGATAGGAATTAAGGATCTGGGTGTATGGGTTGAGTGTTTCCTCCCGGTGGCCTGTTCTCTGGGATTGCAGTTGTATTTGACATGGAGTTTTCTGTATAGGTGACCATATAGGACAGAGAGAGGATGTATGGCTGGACAGTAAATAAAGGTAAAATAATGCTGTTTAAGAAGCGGTTATGTCATTTGCACCCATTTGAGGAATGATGCCAAAGAGCCAGAATTTGGCTCTAACAGCCAAATATGTTTTATAAATGTGGGTGGAAAGGTTTATTTTGCCTCTTGAGAAAGAGCATAAACAGAATAAATATCCAACTATTGCTTAATAGAGTAAAAGGCTAAATATTTTCAATTTGAGCTGAGCAGTAGTTACTTAATATAATGCATCACCACAAATGTTTAGCTTCCTGCTAATGAATGGAGATTGTTACAGCTGGTTCTCACCCCACCCCCAATAAGAATTACTTCCTTTGTATTGCAATAGGAAGCTTTCAGAAGACTTCAGGAAATTATTTTTTACTGCACTGCTGGCACTTACTGTACCAAAGTGATCTCATAGCCATCATTTAAAAGAAACCTTGTTTTTCACAGCAATTAATTCATGGAGACTTGATTTCTTTTTATGATGATGTATGGAAAATCATTGTAGTAAGAATCTAGCACAAGGAGTTTTTTTCCAGTGTATATTAGCAGCCCTGCAAAAGGATCTGCAAGGGCAGACCTTTTCAGCTCAGTCTACCTCTCTTTATTTAATGGAACTTTTGTCATGGCACATGCTCATCTCCTCCCTCCCCCAGCACACACACACAGACACCCTTCCCTGGAAAAAATTTGAATAGTGATGGGTGAACCCCAAATGGGTTACAGGTTTGGTTAATTTCAAATATACATCCAACATTTCAAGTCTTATCTTTAACTTCTTTGGTATGGAATTTATACTGAAAATATGACCAGGGTTTTCTAGTAAATTATTCTGCTTCAGTCACATAGACTACCCTCATGAGATTTTCTTTCTTGCATTTCCATTTGCAGTCCCAGAAGACACCAAAGGAGATACAGCAGCATACATGCACGTTACTTTTAGACTGAGATTTTAAATGCAATCTAAATGATTTGGACACTTAATTCCTGTTAATTTTAATCAAAACTTTGGGCAGCTTTGAAAATCTGAGTCTTAAAATTCCGCTAAACTTTTCAAATGTCAGGGTGTTTGGATGTGAAAATGCCAGCTGGTTCTGTTTGTTTGTTTGTTTTTTTACCCAGACCATTTCAAGCATCCCTAATTTAGGTCCATGTAATGCCCTATGTACACACACTATTGAGGGGTGTGTATGTGTGAAAACTCTGTAACTTCTTACAAAAGCAACTGTACTTTTTAAATAAACATTTTAAACTTCTAGAAGAACAATAAAAAGCTTCTGAGACCTGTAAACAGATTATTTGCATACTTGCAAAATGAGCCAACACATTTTATTTTTCGAAATTTCAGCAGCAAGCAAAATTCACTTTTGTATTTACCACATACAGAACATTAAAGTCAAGATCCAAAGCATTGGAAACAATAATACATACTGGAAATGCTGGGTGACTTGGCTTTAGAAGTATTAGTGGATGCCCCTACATAACTGTAAGTAGAATGAAAATCCTTTGGATTTATCATTAAAATACTATATAGTCAAATAATTTTGTAGTAGGTTATATTGCCTAGAATGTAAACTGAAATGTTGCTATTGTTTTCCCAACCTATTAAAACTTTAATATTTAATGTTCAGAAGAAATCTAGTGTAGCAATCATGGAGTTTTGGTGGATTGTGTGACATTTGAAGATGATGTCTGGAATTTGTTGTACCTAAACAGTTATCATGTTGTTGTGCTCAACAATGGACAGACTCATAAATGGAGGAGGCTTAATGCATTTTTTTCATTGTTAGTATTAGTGCAGCTGCTGTCTGACCAAGTTCCCACAGGGAATATAAAGAGATTGGGCAAAGGGAGCTGGGGGATTCCGACTATATTCCAATTATGATACAACCATAATGATAAGTGAGGGATCTGTTAACCTTTAAAAAGGATTCTACCCTATGCAGCAATTATGGTGTGACTCCCCACTTATAGTCATGATGAGCTCTTGCCAGACTTTTTATGCTGAATCAGAGCTCTTCTTTAACTCTTCCCAGTTATAGGCCTTTAGGTGTAGGTATTCCTGTGTAAGTATTTCTAAAACTGCTAATAAAAATGATTTAATAGTAGATTCATATTTTAGATTCATAGTAGTGCATATTTTAGATGAAGTGCCTGATTACAAAATCTGGGCAAAGATCAAACTCCTCACTAGGAGCAAAGGGCATAATTGGAACAGGACTGGTTATTAAATGTGTCATAGTTACAGAATCATATCTCTTACAAACCAAGTATGGTGTACACCTTTGGCTCTGTTCTTAGCTTATTTTTATGTTTACTCATAAGGGTATTTAGTGCTCCTCAAAGTGAAGATTTACAACCTTGTTCAGTGATTGTTAATTCACGGGGACTTGATTTTGATGATGATGTATAGAAAATCATTGTAAGAATCTTGCATGAAGAAGTTTTTTCCAGTGTAAATTATTAACCCTGATTCCGCATGGACAACCATGGTATAAGCTTCCTAATCTCCACAATGTCCCACCAGGGTACCTCATGCCTTTTTTAGGACCTCAGCTTCTAGGAATGAGAGGTTAATTTAGATACCTTACCTATAATTACTTGGCCTTCTGGTGAGATCACCAACAAAGGAGCCAAATGTGTTGGTGGACTTGTACCATTTATACCTGATCTCTAAGAACTGGATCTACTAGATGCCAACATTTGGTCCCTATTAACTTGGGAAAATTTAACTGGTACCATTAGAGTCAAAGCCTCCATAATCTAATATTAAACTTCTGAACCCTCTGGTTTCCAGCTTTATGTTAATGCTCCTCTTGGTAGCACAGGAGACACTACACATCAGCAAAAACCTTTCATCTTTCTCACATGAAAGGTTTCCTCTTAAACCTCAAGTGTGACATTATTTCAGTGAGAGATGGGATAGTTGCATGTGTATGTTAATATTTGGAATGCTCTGCCAGTTCGTGGTACGTTGTAGTAATGCTAGATGAGACTTTTGGAAACCGAAAATGCTTGGAGAGGGTTGCCAGTTACTTTTCAAGACTCATACAAAAAGACATTTATCTACATTAAATAAAAGATGATTATTTTATTAAAATGAAAGTTAAAAATGAAACTATCTTTAGAAAGGCAGTGGCCTAGTGATGCAAACTTTTCTGAAGGTAGGTCCGACATTTGAACGTTCTTCAAAGGGCTACTCCCATCCCAACAATGTGTAAATCTTCAAAGGCACTCCATCAATATGTAAGTCTTCAAAGAGGGAATTACACAATAACATGAAAACTCTCAAAGGGAGAGCGGTTACCTAGTGATGTAAAAATTTTAGTTAGGGACAGCTTCTCTGTGATTTCAAAGTTCTTCAAAGTCGAAATCACCTAAAGCAATGCAAATTCTTCCAGTGCATGGGAAATCATTGAATAAGAACACCTCCATGATGTGTAATCTTTAAAGTAGCAGTACATGTTCACTTAAAAGTACAAACTGTACAGACTTTTGAGGAGATGGTACAGTATAATTACATTACTGACAGGATGCCTTGAGGGCCCACTACGAGGGTGGAGGGTTGTAAAAGTTTCATTTGACCAGCTCTGGCTATATTGATAGCAGTAAGTAATGGAGGTACCAAATAGTTCTTTGATATGGGAGTTACTTAGAGTTACTTTTGAGTTACTCATGATCTCAGATCACAGCCAATTTATGAAACAGTTCTCACTTGTAACAGCTACAGGTGCATTGTCAAGGCTTGTATCAGGAGCAACTAAAACCTCAGTAACTCTTCTGTTCTGGAATAAATATTGATAATTCAACTGTAGTGTGGGCATGTCAGTAGCAGCACCAGCTGGAGTTAACCAGAGTCATGAGGAGTTAACTCCAGCTCCACTTTCCCCTCTTCTCTCGCAGGTGCTCAGGGAGAGAGCCAGGGGGATAGGAACTGATGGGGGAGGCCAGGGCTCCATGCTCAGCCCTGAGGTCTGGCTGATGCTCCCAAATGGCAGGGATGTTGTATATGTTTCTACTTATGGGTGCTCTTGGGATTTTTTTGATGATAAAGATTTGCTACTTAAGGAAAGCCCCATTGGCTACATCTAATTCCTGAGGAGTTAATAACCCATTTTACAGTAACAGGTGTGTTCTGGGAACACTTGATTTTTGATACAGCACCAAACACACATTTCATTCCTTCTGTTTCAGGAGGGTTACGTATGGCTTTCACTCCATTGGTATCTGGCCTATTGTGAAAGTGTATGAGCATTCAGCTCTGTAGGAGAAGGGCTGAACAACTGAGTCTCTTTGGGGGAAAGAAAAGGAAGAACATTGCTGGAGGACTAGGCGTTGGTTTCAGAGACAAATGAACACTGCCTGGAAAGTGTGTCAAGAGCACCCATATGCATAGGAACAACAGCTGAGCCACACATATAGTTACAGACTGGGTGAAATCCTGGCCCCGCTGAAGTCAAGGAGAGTTTTGCCTTCCAATAGCCTTGCTCAGTTTTTTCAGTTCTGTTAATCACAATATTTTCGAAGCACAATAATAAAAGCCTCTAACCTTTAAGATAGTTGCAGATATTCTTAATTTGAGTTTAAATTTTAATTATTATTTGTATTGTGTTAGCTATCCACTGAAAGTACATAAAGCAAAGTATGCTACTAGTCCTTTAAGACCAGCTAGAGATTCCTCCAGTTTTTATAAACCCAGGAGGACAGGATTCTTTCAAGAGAAAGCAAAGGTTGTAACTTTTCACAAGTAGCTTGCATACATTTGCCAGTGAATAGCTAACAGGGAAAGGACATTGAAAAACTCCTACACAATACCTTTTATTTTATTAAGTGAGAAAACAAAGTCTTCGAGGTAATTAAAAAGGGACCATTATCTTCCAAACTAAAGTGTGTCTCTGAAAAAATATTAAATATTTCACCAATACTAAGGGGCTAACGTGTGCAGTGTGAAATGTTCTTAAGTTGCACTTATTTTATTTCATAGAGTTGCCTAGTTTGAATACACCTCCTGTTCAAGCACATTTTTATTATTTTGGTAAGCTGTTTATGCATTATGCGTATGTAAAAAGACATTGAGGTTAGCAAGTATTACAATGTCTTATTAAAGACTAGAGTTGCCTTCTATTAAAAGAAGCTATCATCCTGAACAGGAAATATGGGGCTTTAGCATTGCCATGCCCAAGCAATAAACTAGCCATTTCCTTAAACCAAACTCTGACATGATGATTTTATCCCTATGTGACTATATAATTTCTTCTTTTCTCTGAAGCACAGTAGTCATTGTGTGTACAAAGTTTTTATATTATAACTAAGTTTTCTGTGAAGTGGTTTGAGAATATTTCTTTGGTAGGTGTTTAGGAGAGAAAAAAGTGCTAACAAGAATCTCCACATCAGGTTTCAGAGTAGCAGCCGTGTTAGTCTGTATTCGCAAAAAGAAAAGGAGTACTTGTGGCACCTTAGAGACATCAGGTTATAACTATATAGGACACAGGAGTTGAAAGGCTGGGTGAAGCTGTTTAGCTACATATATAGTCTAGCATGCTACCCTGTCTCCAGGGAACTATGATGTGTTTGTGGTGGGGGGGTGGGGAGGGGAGTAGTCATGAATACTACACCGAGTAAGGTGTTCTTAGAACTCTCTTGTTTTCCTAAACATTTGTTTAAAAAAAAAGTCCAGAAATTAAGAAGGAGGAAAGAAAAGCAACTAAATAAAAAATATATCCTTGTAACAGTGTTAGTCCTAGATGAGCAGGATCTTCACATTTTTTTTAAATGAAGACAGTTTAACTGACTTGAGACCTGCATCCTAGAGAGACCACTCCTCTCTCATAGCATATGGCCACAGTTGTGGAGGTGCTTAAGCTAGATTCCCTTCATTATATATAAGAGGTGGAACAGCAGCAAGGCCTTCTGTGTGTGGGCTTCAGAACCCAGGAACATTGTGCTCCCCTTGGCTCCAAAATAGCCTGAATCTGATGACCTTCAGGCTTGCTGTAAAATGCCATTTATCTGATAAGTGATTCTGTTGGTTTTGTTGTTGTTGTGTTGTTTTTTTGGAGTGGGGGTGGGGAAATGTTGAAAGGTGAAAGAGGCTTTTCTATTGGTTAGATTTAAATTGTTCCACTGATATGGGTTTATTTGTTTTAATAAGTTGCGGGGTGGTTGCCAGTGAGTCATCATTTTCTTAAAGCATGGGTATTATTTCTTTGAAATTCAAAGAAAGGTAGGTTTGCAGTGAAATATATCTGAAACAGTTTTATTTGAGTAACTTTTGAATATTAAGAAAACTCAAATAGAACTAAATAAACCAGAGTTCTTTAATACAGTTTTACTTACTAGGTCACTTTTGGGCTTCACCCATACATAATACTGGATGTGTCCTCTCAGATTATGAGTATTTTCAGCTCCTTCCAACCACCTTCAAGAACTGGTCCCTTTAAAGCAGAATGCAGTCACATAGAACCGATTGCAGATTCTGAGCGGAAAAATTGATGTACAGGGTGCTTTCTTGACTTGTAATGTCCTATGGAAAATCATAGTATATAATGAAATTAGTCTTCTCCTAGAAGAGAAAACAGTCAGACTCAAGTGATATTTTTGTATTTAAAATTGATTTCATAAGTCGTATTAGCATTTCCTGAATTAAAAGCGAAGGTGGTATTCATGCTGAGCAAGCTATTTTGGCCAAAGCACTCCCACCTCCACCAGTATTGTAGAAATACAGTCAGGATTTTTCATATGCAATTTGTTTCTAAATGGATAAAAATAGTTTTGTTGATCAAGATGTGGCACAAACCCTGGCAAAAAAAAAAATCTTCCTTTCAGTGGGAAAAAATGCTCATTTCCTTCTAACTTACTCTACAATTACTACTGCAGGGGTAGAAGGAAAATTCTTGTTTTTGTTCGTTCCAACCGCACTGGGAAAAGGAGAAATTAGGATATGGCTTCTAAGAGGCTTTTCTATTTGGTCAAATAGTCATATGACACTATATTACTTGCAGATTCTAGAACTTGAGGAAAATCCTATCCCTGCTTCCCTTCATTCAATTTGGACAAGAACCCAAAATGCTGCAGAAAAGGTCTCCTTACAGGTGGGTATGGCTATTCAGTAGAATCCCTGCAGTGTATGCCTGAACCTCCAGTAGGCAATGCTACACAGCTCCTTTGGTGGCTTTGCACTGTTCACTGCACGTGAAGAACATGAGAGGGATAGGGCCTCTGTTGTCTTGTATGCCCTGTGGACATTCTGGTCCAATACCTTGCTTGGAGGGAGCAGTGGATCATATCTGCTCTTCCTTCTCATTTCCAGGAGTATTGGCCCTCCCAGTTATACATATATCTATATTATTATTATTTGAAGTTTTTAAGAGGATTCACCAACCAGTCCTGAATCTGCAGGGTGCAGAGGAGAGTGAAAAGAACACCAGTAGGGTTGCTGGGTGTTACCCTTAGTGGAACATGAATAAGAGGAGGAGAACAAGTGCTGCAGGCTGGTGGGTTGTTAAGAACATCATGCCCAGTATGTGTCATGAAGCAGTGATTGCCTTTGTTGGGTAATGCCTTCTCACCTGTCTGATCTATTTCTGTGTCAATGGTTGGCAATCATGACTGTCCCCATCTCTATAACAGTTAAATTCAGCTTTTAAACACACTGAATTAAACAATTAATCTTGTAACAGGAGATCCTTCAAAAGGTCACTATGTACCATTTACTGTACGGCATGGCCGGGCAATGGGTATTTTCTCTCCACTCCTCTTTCAGACCAGTGTTTGCCCCTCCACTCACCAGTTCTTAGCGCAATGTGGGTAAAGAGGTTTATTCACTTAGCTCAGCATTTCTCTGCTCTGTAGAGAAGCCTCTGCATAGGAGATTGGAGCTGACTGCTAGCACTTTCCCTCTTCTGCAGCCTGCATGATCAAGCTTGAGGTTCCTGCAGGCTAAGCCATTGTTCTATAGCTTGTGGGGTTGGCGTTGTCCCTTAAACAATGCATGAATGCCAAACCTTTATCATTTTAGTGATTCACATAATCTTTATTGTCTGAAGACAGATTTTCATTAGGTGTACCCGGAGGTTCTCAAAAGTAATAATGAAAGATAGCAGAAACTACCTTTGGGCTCATAGTCACATATATTATGGTACATAATATATTGCTGATATATAGACAAATGTTCAGAAAGTAGAACATATTAAAATCATAGGCTTTTTTCAAAATATATGAATAAAAAGTATTGCCTATTCAAAAATTATATTGTATGAAAAATAATATTCATTGCACATCAGGCTAAGGTCTTTGTAGGGATCAGTTTAACATACTATAGAGTCCCTGGAACATTTAGTTAATGGTGTCTTCAGAAATGCCATGAATATTTTGAATGGTTTAATGTGCTATTAGATTATAAACATGATATTATGCTTTTAAAGTCTGAATAGAATTATAAAATGTAAGATTCTATAATTCATTCAAAGTTTAAAAGAAGCATCCTGGATCTGTGCTGATTACTTCATGGTTTTGCAGGGTTTTTATTCAGTTTGGCTTTCAGGAAGATATATTGAACGAACCATTTTGAGATTTTTCCACAAGTATAAGCTAAAGAAAACTAGTTATCACTTTTTCCCAACAGAAGATTATAGTGTAAGTGCTTTGTTGTAACAAGTTTGATTGAAAGCTTAGTATAATGCTTCAGAAGGAAGGAGAGTCAAGCCAAGGGCAAAATATAGGTGTAAAGACTTTTCCTTTCTTTTAAATTTCATATTAGCTTCCCAACTGCTATACAGAGCTAATGGGGAATCCACATTTGATCGGTACTGTAACAGCAAAAACATCCTTTTGTGGGCTTAAAATAGTTCTGCAGAAAAAAAAAAGCAAGTTGTTTGCACTAATAAATGGTCGTTCTCAGTGAGTTAGTAAATAAGCTATTAATTTTGTGTGCTGTGTGTACAACTGTTACATTAAATATTCCCTGTCCTACTTGAAAAAGATGGATCCTACCAGTTTAACATTAAAAATGTTTTTCTCGAGGGCTCTTTCTAGAAAGTCACTCCTATTGTTTAAAAACCTGATCAACTACTTTGTGTGGTGCATATGCATATGTCTGTATGCACTTCTTGTTCTTCAGATTGACAATATAGTACATAACATAGGTGCAGTGTGAAGAACCAAATCCATGTATGTCCTCTGGAACACAGAACACTGATGTATGCTAACTTTTCTAATATGTAAATTAATCTATCAAATAGTTGCTCTGGAGGGTTTCATTATGGTTTATAGTGCTGACATCAATCGGTGCATGGCAAGGTTATTAATTTAACATGATAGATAATCATTTTATTGTAATACGTAGCATTAGTACCTTACAGTTGGTGGACCTGGAGCATCCTATTTTTAGCAATATAAGGAAGCCCCGCCCCATTAAACGTATACGTTAAAGTGTTGTTTATGAAAATCAGTTCTGTCTCTACCTTCAACTACTTTACTTGAATCTCGGCTATGAGTACACCTAATAAAAGCATTGCAATGGAGAAAATCAAGAGTCATGGAAATAATCATTTAGCCTTTTTTATTTTCTAAATTCTCTGGTTCCCTCTCCTCCCTCTTCCTTTCTGAGGGTGGAAATGACAAGTGCCTGGACTTCAGATGAATATTTTCTTTCTTAGATTATCTGTGCGTATAAGAGATTAGTATTAAAGTGGTTGCAATGAGACTTTGTAGGCAACAAAGAGTGGACTTTTGAAAAGCGCTCAGTGTTGGCTCAACCCTGCTGTCATTGAAGTCAATGGGAACAGAATTAGGTCAGTGCTGGGTGCTTAGGAAAATCCCATCCAAGGTATTTAGGGTGCTGGGTGGCAGAGTTCTCAGCTCCTTCTGAGTAATGATGTAGCGGGAAATAGGGCTTACGCTACGGTTGCTACTGGAGACCTTTTTCTGCAAGGAGGAAGGAGCACGTTGTTAGCATTATGAAGGTTATTTCTACAATGGGCAAGGGTAGTTGTGTTTTTGAATTAAGGTTTGATTTTTAGAAAATGGATACATAAAAATACTAATTTTAAAATATCTCTGCAAATACTTGATTCTTATGAACTGTTTCCATTCAAGTATGAAACACAGGAACATATCACATCTGGAAATCCTGATTCTCAGTGCAGATCATTTAGCATTGGGTAGGGCTATGATAAGGAAAAGCTGCCTACTGCTGAGATCAACTAAACTTAATATGTGGTAAAAGTCAAAAATATTTATCCGCACACTTTATATGAGAATGTCCTATTAATCATACACTTGGAGTCTGAGGACACTGTGGGCATAGGGCTGGAAACGTACTGACTGCAGCTATTGACTTGTGTTAATGTTAATTATATGATAGTTTGTTATAAATTATCAGAGGTTAATGGGGTAAATAATTGGTCTAAAAACACACTCACTTAGGAATTGACAGTGCATTATTTCTTTAACTTTCTTTCATGAATATTTATTGGGAACAGTCTGGATATAAGCTGAGAGTATAAGACTTCACATATACAAGCCAGGACAACAGCTATGCTACCCTCAAACAGAAATAAAGATTTTGGCTCTTAAGTTTCAGGGGATCAAATACTGTTTTATATGGCATATTTGTTTTGGAAATCAGTTTGAAGCCTCTAATCTGCTGCTAATGATACATTTCAAGATGTGTTACTTTGTACGGAAATTCAGCTGTACTACCTTGGGCAGTGAACCTGTTAAATCTTTTAAGCCAACCAGGATTTTGTCAGCTCAATATTTGGATGACGGACTTCCAAGAGCACCCGAGTGCTTTTGGAAGTGATATTAGTGGTGTAAGGTCAGTCTTCTAGCAGAGAGAGTGCTGATTGTGGGGAAAATCTTCTGCTATTTCACTTCACTTACTTTTCAGTACCCGGAATTTTGTGTGTGTGTCTGTGTGTGTGTGTGATATTGTTACCCCGTTCTACACAGCCATGCAGGGGCCTAATGAGAATAAGACCCCTGCCTCCCCACATCATGACTACAGGCTTTGGAGGCAGGTGTTGTAACAATTGGGCCTACAGATTTCCTTGAATTGGGAGCTCAACTGTTTTAAAAAAAAATGAGAAAGTTCATAAAATGTTACAGTAGCCTGTAATAACAAATGTTGATTGGGAAAAGGTATGCAAGGGAGACAGAATAACCAAGACTACGATTACATCACAGAGATCACGGAAGTCATAAAATCCGTGCCTTCCAGAGACCCCGTGACATTTTCTGCGCCAGTGCTGGAGTTGTCAGCAGACAACCCTGCAGATCTCAACCACTGCTGGCAACGGGCCCCCAGCAGCTCCTAGCTCCCGGCAGCAGGGGTCCCCCTTAGCTGCCAGCCTCTGCGGGTGGTGGCAGGACTCTGTAGCTTCCAGCCGCCAAGGGCAGCAGGGGAAACCTGGAGCTCCCAGCCCCTCTGGGTGGCTGAGGGAACCTGCAGCTGCCAAAGGCAGCAGGGAGACTCTGGAGCTCCCACTTGCGGCAGGGCTCCCCGCAGCTGCCCAGACACAGAGTGGGTCCCCAAGCAGCTGCCCAGCCATGGGGAGAGGAGGAGACCCCTCAGCATTTCAGCTGTGATAGGCAGCAAGGGGACCTCAAAGCCCCCAGTTGCTGTGAGTGCTGAACCCTCCTCCCTCCCCATTTTGTTTGATCCGAGATTTTTACTAAAAATGTCCCTGTCACGGGCTTAAAAATCACGGACAGGTCATGGGCTTCTGTGAATTTTTGTTTGTTGCCCATAACCTATGTGTGATTTTTACTAAAAATATCCACAACAAAATCTGAGCCTTAAGAATAACTAAATTAGAAGTGAGACATAATAACTAAATTAGTCTGAATAAAAAGGCCAAGCTAATAGAGTTCAAGGACTGTTGGAATTATGCTTGTTAAAAACAGGCGATCTGAAGCCAGAAGTTAATGAGCCAAAATTGGTATGTTGGATGTTAGGCCCAATTGGCAGATAAAATAATGAGGGGCTGGGCTATTCCACCCATCACTCTTTTTGTGGTGGGTCCTTTAAGAGAAAGAGTTTGTGGGAAAAGTTTTTTTTTTTTTAAAAAAGACAGAACAGAGGGAGGCTACTGGAGAAAGTGTCACCATCATGGCTACCAGCCAGTGGCGTAGCTAGGTGGAGCGAACAGGGGCAGCGGACATAAAAAAAAAAAAATAAATAAATAAAAGGTGCCACTCGCTTGTACTCACTGAGCAGTGCCCCGGGTCCTCGGCAGCACTGAAGGCCCCCGCCCCCGAAATACTGCCAGGGACGCGGCACGAGTGAAGGCCCCAGCCACCAAAGACCTGGAGCGCGCCCCCCCACCCCAGCTCCTCCCCTGGCTATGCTACTGCTACCAGCCCCACCGTTTCTTAGAACCCCAGGATCATCCTGGTCCTGAGTGGTGTCCTGGCCAGAAAGAGAGGGATCCAGATGACATCACCACCCCTGGCAGGTCCTGCTGAATCCATTGTTATGACAGTTACCTTATACCATCTGAGAGACTCTCAAACAACAGGGGTGGGGGGGAGTTTCCTTCTAAAAACTATAGCTAAAGGGAAAGGAAACCAGGAAGGATGTTAAAATAAAAGCCTTATTTAATCATTTACATTTCAAATGCTTTAACTGTTTTTCCTTCTTTTCTGTATCTTTAATAC
Organism: Eretmochelys imbricata; assembly: GCF_965152235.1. Lineage (NCBI taxonomy): Eukaryota > Metazoa > Chordata > Testudines > Cheloniidae > Eretmochelys > Eretmochelys imbricata. Next base: position 27,193,313 of record NC_135583.1, read on the forward strand.
AAGGTTAAAAAAAATTAATGGTGTTTTTACCATGGTGTTAAGCGGGCTGAGGTCTCTGCATACTCAGCCCCAGAATTTGTTTAACGTAGTTTAATGTTGGACAGTGACTGGGTTCTATTAACACCTTTAGCCAATTTATTCCATCAAAATTAACACCATAGAGGGCAAAGCCTAAGCACCTTGTCATCACCCCTCCATGCTCTGCACAGAAGGGGAGGTGGAAATGGGAGTATTGGATAGCAAGGGGTGGGAAATGTGTGGAGCTGACATTGTGGGGGGGGGAGGAAGTGGTAGAAACCTATCAGCCATGGATAGAAATAAAGAGAGCAAAGAGGAGAGAAGAAATCCGACTCTGAGATTACTAGCCTCATTCCGTGGTAACATTAGGGGACTGATTTTCAGTATATTGTATACATGCAAAATCTGCATATTCGTGTTCAGTTCAGAGATTTGTCTCCTGTGTCTGTGTGTGCAGATCCTGGACTTCTGCAAACACAGCTTTAGGAAAATCCATTCCTAAATCCCCCTCTTGAGGTGGGAGGGAAACAGGATATCAACATAGATATGTGCAGGTCAGATGGAATGAAATTCTCCTGTATTTTTAATAATTAACTGATTTGTTAAAGCAATAAATATCTATCTGTATGTGTAATGGTGACAAATAACTAGAGTAGTTATTGCAAGATTACCCAATGAATCTAGGGAGTGGTGATTAATACTCTGTATCCCATATTAAATTCCAAATGAAATCTAATTAGGGCCCAAATATTTTAATAATATCATATTGTTTGTTTTTCATGCTAGAGCCTTCTGTTAATACAACCTAGCATCTTGTTGCAATACAAGTTTTCCATAATAATTATCTTAAATTATTCCCACGATGGTCTGCACATCTCTGATGAATGCATTTTGTGACAGATACTGTAACTATTCCTGGTGGTGGTTGGAAAACTTTTAACAAAATATAATAGAAATTATGACAAATTTCTTCAAGATTAGGACATCTGAAAATTTTATACACTGCAAATGGTATTTATAAATTGAACAGCAGCACTGAACCAGATAAAATATTTTTGCAGGGCTTGAGATGTAAGAATAATATAAAAATATCCAAGTAACATAAGGTTCCTGTCGTTTGAGATTAGACAAATGATGGCATCTTAAAGTTATGAGATAATTGTAGTAATAAAGTTTAAAGAATCTCACAAATTCAGGAAAATATCTGTAACTCTTTTAATATAACTAATTCGTTACATAAAGGAAAAAAAATCACAAGGTTGTGTTCAAAACCATGAGGCAATGGGAAAAAAATGAACCTATTTCTGTTTGCTATACAGTTGTTGAGGGAAGACTTGAGTTTGATTGGGTGCTCCTTTTCAAAGAGTAACAAGAACAGCTTTGGAAAAGGTGTTGAATGTAAAATAAACTGTTTTCAGAATTGTGTGTAACATTGATGGTTTTAACATAGGTGAGATATATCAGATATTGTACCCATGGTGGTACAAGACTGGTCTCTCCCAGACACACAAACCATCCCTTGCAAATTGTTGTACGTAGTATGATTTGAGGTTTAGCTCTTGAAGTCTGCTCACCAAAGTTAGCACATTGTTCCTTTTAGCAGTGAAATTTGTGGGGTCACATTGAGACTTGGTGTAAGGTGACTGCTGAATTCAATCCAGAGTTCAATGACATAAACAAGACTGTTACATGGCAGACATAAGCTGTTCAGAAAACAGATATAAGTGGTAAAAGATTACACAGCAACTTGATGTTTGGTGCTAGATTGGAGCTGGTGTCCCTTGAACATCTAATGAGATAACATTGTATGCTTTGAGACTGAGCATGGAACAAAATACCTTTTGCCTTTGAGTCTGAAATACAGAAGAAGTGCATTCATGAAAATTAACAGCTTTGAATCCAGGGATAAGGCCATTGTTGGTATCCTGAAAGTCTCCAGACCTGCTAGCAGAAAGAGCTGCTTAGAAGAGCTGTCAGAAACCCAGTCCAAACTGGTGATGAAGTTTCCAAGAATTGTCTAAGGAGATTTCATGTCCCATGTTGCCAACATCTCCAATGCTCCAGCACAAAGTTGTTTTGTCAACTACGTGTTTCAAAAAGATAATGGAGTACCCAAATAATTGGTCACACCCTAAATCTGATCTTTAAACTGAATGTGGACATAAGGGTGCATGAGAATATACATACCGTTTCATTAAATCAGTAGCAGAAAGACTGGCTGTGGAAGGTTTGAGGTAGGAGCCCAATAGTGAAGCAGAGAGAGAGTCTGAGTTGCTTTAGAGATGATTCTGTTTTCCTTACTGTGATAAAGTTCCTTCTTCAGAGCTAGAAGAATATCAGAACACATGGCTGGATGGGACTTTCTGGGTTATCGAGTTCAGTCCACTGTTATCACAGGCAGCCACATCATATAATGACATTCATAAATTTATCAAGTTCCATTTTAGAGCTAATTAGGATTTTGAAGCTAGTTAGGTTATACACGCCCAATACTCCCATACCATTCCTCTGATAGTTAGAAACCTTCTAATTTCAAGCATAAATTTATTCATGGCCACTTTATACCCATTTGTTCTTCTGCCAAAAGTGTTCTTTAACTTGTAAACAGCTCTTCTCCTGCCCTAGTGGTTAGCCCGGGATATATGAATCTAGAGCAATTGTGTCTCCCTCAGCCTTTGTTTTGCTTGACTAAACATCACAAGATCTTATAGTCTCCTCTCATAAGTTAGGCTCTTTATTCCCTTGGTCATTGAAGTAGCCTTTCTCTGCACCTGTTCCAGTCTGAATTCATCTTTTTTGAACATAAATTTTATTGAGGCACAGAACAGCTTTGAAGATGCAGGCACTGCAAACATTGGCTCAGGAAAAATGTGTCCTGTAAACTTTTTATAAGAGTCAAAAACTGTCAAATCCTAGATTTTCACTATATTCCTGCTTGGCATCTAATGATGATTGCTGTTGCAGTTACGTAATAAATCCATCCTTGCCATTGCTTAGTCATAAAAATGCATGCATCCAAGGGATTTTTATAGTGAACTAGTGCAATACAATGCATATTCAAGTAAAACTTTCAATCTTATAGTGTGTGACATGGTTGATAGCTGAGTCCTATTCCTTGTGATATCATTTGATATTGATTTTTAAACCTATTAAATATGGTTGAATAGGTAATAAACTAGTGCAAATCTTTTTAACTCGACCGTGCTTCCAGCAATGTTATATGGCAGCGAAACATGGTCGCTGACAAAGATTGAAGAACATCAACTGTCTGTCACACAGAGGGTGATGGAATGAACATTTTTGGGCATTTTGCTCCGTGATCACATCCCCAATGAAATAATTAGGCAGCAGTCTGGAGTGCTAGACATCGTTGTTGAAAGCAAGCTCAGCAAAACGCAGAGGGTGGGACATGTGGCCTGACTCGGCGACAACAGATGAACCACAGCTATATCCAAGTGGCATCCGCGAGAACAGAAACAGCCACATGGTCGGCCTCCAAAGAGGTGGGATGACTTCCTAACAAGGAGATATGGACAAGCACGGTGAAGGGCCAGAGCGAGAGAAGATTGGAAGATGTGTTGTGATCACCTCAGTCTCAACTGATGAAGGACCGACAGTCTTCGCAGGTAATAAAACTTGAGGTGTTAAAGAATAATCAGAGTAGATACTGTAAATCACTTACAGAAACAAGACAGGTTTACACAAACACTAATAAACTGAAAGCTCCCAGGTATTTCAGAGCAAAAAGTTGCTAAATAAGCATAATTGTGAATGCAGTTGTTTGTAGTAACCGACTATATATATATCAGAGAGAGAGATTTACTGGTGAAAATAATTTAGTAAAGATTGTATGTAATGCTCAAAGGACATTGATACAGACCTGACAAGCCATACCTATGAACTGTGAATTCACATAAAATCCTGTCATATTCTTCTGTGTGCCATGAAAATTTTCAAATATTTTGATGTAAGCCCTTGTCTTTCAGGTCAAGTACGTGTTTCTAAACTAAAGCCTCACTTTATAGGCAGCTGCTTCAGATCTTTTTCTATGTTCTGTATTTTTATTCAGATTTCATGAGCAAAGGAAATACAGTTGGGAGTTTGGTAACACCAGAGAGAGGCATTTTGCTTAAAAGATAATAGCAGGAGATTTCAGCTTGCTTATCCATCTATTTCATCTATATATTCAGACTTCAGTGTTTGTTTGTGAGGTGGTAAATACTGAATTTACAAAGGGAAAGGCATCTTCAGTAGCTGTGCTCAAATGCGTAAAAGTACAACCTAACATGGAGTGTATCCAGGGATTGTGATAGTGATGTCATGATCTGTATGTGGGGTAACTGACCGCATGGTTAGCACAGTCATTTCTGGAAGGAATACTTGCAAAGAAAAAAACATGACAGACAAACTGATCTCAGGGAAGCTTTTGTCTTTTCTGGAAGTACTATTATCTTGAGACTATATAGAAAGCAACTCTGGGTAGATACAGTGTTTGTGATATATGTAGATATAAATAATACAAAAATAAAAAAGTACAAACTTTCAAAAGACTTCCATTGTAAAACATCTCGGCCACTTTGGCAAAACGAAATGGATAAAGAAACTAAACATAAGAAAGAACTCTTTCAAAGGGGAGAGGAGGTGAAGAGGTCAGAGATGAACTGATATGAACAAAATATCTACATATAGAAACAGGACATAACCTGGGAGGAAGTTTCCTAGAAGGCCTTTAACGCTTTCTGATAATGGGATGAGATCTTGACACACTTATCCACCTGTTGAGCTATACCGACATTAAATGTTTGTGGGAAGGTAAGAAGTATTGGTTTTACAATGTATAGGGAACAGCCATCTTTAGCAATTGTACAGTCATGTTCTTACTTCAAGCCTTGATATTATGTTGCCACTGACAGCCAACATACAGTTCAGTATATCAACTTTAAATTGAAGTACAGAACACTATCAAGCTTTGGTGATCTCTGTATTTTTAATATATCCTGTTTCATTTAGGTATTTTCTTGAGTTGTAGTTGTTCAGATCAATCTGGAACAAAAAAAAAAAATGGAAACAGGACTGTAGAAATATGGGAAATTATATACTACAGCAATGGCAATGTAATATCTTTTCTATGCTGATAATATACTACATTTCCAGACAGAAAGAATCACTTGTATGGTGCATGTCCAAGCTTTACAGTCATGAGGGTCTATCCTAAACCTGGATTTTCCAAATGTTTACTCACTAAACCATCAAAATATCTCTCCAGGTGTCTTTGAAACATGGTGAGTATTTCATTTTGTAGGAGAATTCTACATCCGAAAGGAGGACATGTTCTGAAGACCTCCATGCTGGAGAAATTGCAGACTTTGCAGACTTTGACTTCCTCAGGGAACTGATGGGCAGGATCCCCTGGGAGAATAACATGAGGGGGAAAGGAGTCCAGGAGAGCTGGCTGTATTTTAAAGAATCCTTATTGAGGTTACAGGGAGAAACCATCCTGATGTGTAGAAAGAATAGTAAATATGGCAGGCGACCAGCCTGGCTTAACAGTGAAATCCTTGCTGATCTTAAAAACAAAAAAGAAGCTGACAAGAAGTGGAAGATTGGACAAATGACCAGGGAAGAGTATACAGGTATTGCTCAGGCATGCAGGAGTGAAATCAGGAAGGCCAAATCACACCTGGAGTTGCAGCTAGCAAAAGATGTTAAGAGTAACAAGAAGGGTTTCTTAAGGAATGTTAGCAACGAGAAGAAAGTCAAGGAAAGTGTGGGCCCCTTACTGAATGAGGGAGGCAACATAGTGACAGAGGATGTGGAAAAAGCTAATTACTCAATGCTTTTTTCCGCTCTGTCTTCACGAACAAGGTCAGCTCCCAGACTACTGCACTGGGCAGCACAGCATGGGGAGGAGGTGACCAGCCCTCTGTGGAGAAAGAAGTGGTTCAGGACTATTTAGAAAAGCTGGACAAGCACAAGTCCATGGGGCTGGATGCGCTGCATCCGAGAGTGCTAAAGGAGTTGGTGGATGTGATTGCTGAGCCATTGGCCATTATCTTTGAAAAATCATGGTGATTGGGGGAAGTCCCGGATGACTGGAAAAAGGCTAATGTAGTGCCAATCTTTAAAAAAGGGAAGAAGGAGGATCCTGGGAACTACAGGCCAGTCAGCCTCACCTCAGTCCCTGGAAAAATCATGGAGCAGGTCCTCAAGGAATCAATTCTGAAGCACTTAGAGGAGAGGAAAGTGATCAGGAACAGTCAGCATGGATTCACCAAGGGCAAGTCATGCCTGACTAATCTAATTGCCTTCTACGACGAGATAACTGGCTCTGTGGATGAGGGGAAAGCAGTGGACGTGTTGTTCCTTGACTTTAGCAAAGCTTTTGACATGGTCTCCCACAGTATTCTTGCCAGCAAGTTAAAGAAGTATGGGCTGGATGAATGGACTATAAGGTGGATAGAAAGTTGGCTAGATTGTCAGGCTCAATGGGTAGTGATCAATGGCTCCATGTCTAGTTGGCAGCCGGTATCAAGTGAAGTGCCCCAAGGGTCGGTCCTGGGGCCGGTTTTGTTCAATATCTTCATAAATGATCTGGAGGATGGTGTGGATTGCACCCTCAGCAAGTTTGCAGATGACACTAAACTGGGAGGAGTGGTAGATATGCTGGAGGGTAGGGATAGGATTCAGAGGGCCCTAGAAAATTAGAGGATTGGGCCAAAAGAAATCTGATGAGGTTCAGCAAGGACAAGTGCAGAGTCCTGTACTTAGGACAGAAGAATCCCATGCACCGCTAAAGACTAGGGACCGAATGGCTAGGCTGCAGTTCTGCAGAAAAGGACCTAGAGGTTACAGTGTACAAGAAGCTGGATATGAGTCAACAGTGTGCCATTGTTGCCAAGAAGGCCAATCGCATTTTGGGATATGTAAGTAGGGGCATTGCCAGCAGATCGAGGGACGTGATCGTTCCCCTCTATTCGACATTGGTGAGGCCTCATCTGGAGTACTGTGTCCAGTTTTGGGCCCAACACTACAAGAAGGATGTGGAAAAATTGGAAAGAGTCCAGCGGAGGGCAACAAAAATGATTAGGGGACTGGAACACATAACTTATGAGGAGAGGCTGAGGGAACTGGGATTGTTTAGTCTGCAGAAGAGGAGAATGAGCAGGGATTTGATAGCTGCTTTCTGAAAGGGGGTTCCAAAGAGGATGGCTCTAGACTGTTCTCAGTGGTAGCAGATGACAGAACAAGGAGTAATGGTCTCAAGTTGCAGTGGGGGAGGTTTAGGTTAGCTATTAGAAAAAACTTTTTCACGAGGAAGGTGGTGAAACACTGGAATGCGTTACTAAGGGAGGTGGTGGAATCTCCTTCATTAGAAGTTTTTAAGATCAGGCTTGACAAAGTCCTGGCTGGGATGATTTATTTGGGGACTGGTCCTGCTTTGAGCAGAGGGTTGGACTAGGTGACCTCCTGAGGTCCCTTCCAGCCCTGATATTCTATGATTCTATGAAATCTCTAGGAAGACACAGCAGGCAAGCTATCAAGTTTTTGAAGTAGATTTCCCTTTGGGGAAATCAACTGCTCCACAAGATGTACTAAGAATACTTACTCTTAAAACTGAATATATCAAGAGTGTTATCGCCACCACCCCTTTAAAAAATGCTGTAGTTGGACTGAAAAGTATTTTTCATTTCCAATGTGACTTTTTTTTTAGTTAAGTAGTTTTAAAAAAAAAAGTAAGGCCTTACAATCCATCAGGATACACTTGACACCACTCTATTTAAATATTTCTGAACCCAAGAGAAAGACGTAGGATGTCACAGACAGAATGAACTATTGCACTCTCCTTCGTGGCTCTCCGTTTGACAGATTAAATCTTTATGCACTTGTTTTATGATTCACCATTAGCAACAGCTGATTAGAATTCCATAAACTGTTCCAATCAGTCCAGAGGCATTGTTCTGTACAACACTGGAAATGGAATGACAATTTTTCTCTTTCATAAACAATCTCTAATATTATTTTCTTCCTAGATTGACATCAATCTTCTTATTAACACATTCCATCCCTCATCCTTACTTGGGAAATTTTTGTTGCCTTGGGCTTGCCTCAGGCCAGTAGAGGTGAACAAAGAGTGAGGTCAGATCTTCAGCCAGGAAAATGTGAATTTATATTCCATTTTTCTGACTGGTTAAATCCTGGAAGAACCTATTAAAATTTGTAGTTATTTTTCAGGATTATAGAAACCCTATCTATAATGAGAGCAATAAATATCTTTATATAGAAGATGTTTCTCTTTTCAAGATACTTCCCAGTTGGGGGTGATTCCTGCAAACTTAGAAGCAACTGTAGGCTTATTCCTTAATTGAAGTTTTTCTCAACATTTTCTGAAATCACTGGGGAACATATAAAACAATGAGGGCTGGACAATTGCAGCTATGATGCCATAAATACAGATATAGCCCACAATCTTACGAACAGTCCTATAAGAAGTGGTACCTGTGCAGATCCCATTGAATTTAGTATTGTTTGATGCAGAATGGAGTTCTGAGAAGGTGCATTTTGTATGAAGTGTTTCTTACCTGCTTGCATATCTGCAAATTTCCATTCCCTACCTTCTCTCCCTCCCTGCCAAATTTCATGATCCTGGGATTTTACACTGAACAATGTGTACATTCTAAATTTGCGTATTTCAATATGTATGTTGATATTTATTTGAACACAATTCTGAAAGTTAGTTTGGAAGTAGAGGTTAGAAATTAGCCAGTTTTAGAGGGGAATGGGCTAATTTTCATTCACAAATGATATACAAGTTGAAAAGTTAAATTTTTCAACAAAATCCATAAACCTTAAATATTAAAGTTCTTGCATGTGACCATAATCTCCTGCCTTACTTCTCTTCCATGTGTGGTTACAAACCCGAAAATCATCCTCCTCTGCTCACTTGAAAATCATCCTCCTCTGCTCACTATCTTGTACTGAATATTACCTTACAACTCCTCACTTGGAGTCATTTGAATGTTTCTGGTTTTGTGGCCTAGACTACTTCGGATTTCAGGCCCTGTATTCAATGTGAATTTAGCAAGCAATTTCATATTCATGAAAAAAGAAGTTTTGGTGAACAACTCAATGCTGCTTTAATAAATGCTTATTAAGTCTGCAGACATGACCAGAATTTTGTTTATTATAGATACATTTTTTAGTTTTTTAACTTAGCTGTATCTGTAGTATTAACTGACACTTTCTTTAACACCCCACCGCACAGCTTACCAAAATGAAATGCATGATCTAATAATGTTCATGGGCCTTGGTTGTATATTGTGTTATCATGCAATTAGCATAACAGCAGGAGATCCTGCAAGCAGAATATTTGTGAGTGACCTATTATCAAACCAATTACATTTTACATGGAAATTAAATGAATCCTGCCAGCATTTTGGGGCCAGGGAGGGAATAAAGTCTCATTATTCAATTTGCATAGCTTGAAAGACAGCATGTAGAGAAAAAAAACCCTGTGTTTGTGCAAACAAGGCGTGGTGTTCCTGTTTGAAAAAATACATTTCTTACACAAATGTATGTGTTGGCAGAAACAATGAGGAGGCACAAACATACCATTACTATGTATCTATGTAATATATTAGGACACTTTCCTGAGAACGAGTGGCCTAAAGCTTCAACTAACCATAACATTTCCATAGGTCATTGGGGAGGAGATGTATTTTTGCACAAATGAAGTATCAAACCACCTGCTGTGTTCACAGGTACTCTTAAATTTGTGTATGTGCGTACTCATTTTAGCATAATTTAGAGAGTTGTGGATGAGGAAAAATGTGTCTCAATTAGAAATAATAATGAGGATAATTATAAATAATGATGAACAGGGATGGGGGGAGGTGGAGGGAGAATGGCAAAGCAGAATGCCATATGTTCTGCAGATTGGTACAGATTCATAGATTCCAAAGCCACAAGGCATCATTGGGATCACGTAGTGTGACTCCCATATAACACAGGCCATAGAACTTTGCCCAAATAATTCTTAAAGCATTAGAAGCATTTAGAAAACATCCCATATTGATTTATAAACTGTCAGTGATGGAGAATCCACCATGAACCTTAGCAAATTGCTAATAGTAGTGAATGGTTAATTACTCACTCAGTTGAAAACATGACATACATGGTTCATTCCATCTTAAGAAGAATTTTACCCACCAATAAAACAGGGTTGTTCATAAATATAATTTTCAATGATTTAGCAGTGTGAAATAATATTTTGTGTTTTATATCATCCAAGAATTTGAAAGGACTTCACAACCATTAATTAATAAACCTTGTACCCTGTCAAAAATATAAAATCCCTAGGTAGGGATTATAGCAGGCCAAAACCCAGTAAATATTTTGGTGAAACTTGTTAAATGTTTTCCCATTTTTCCATTGAAATATTGATGGTTGTAAAACTGTACAAAATTTTCCCACACTTTTTTTCTCTTATTGTTGTGAATGAAATTTTAATGAATTTGAAATATTTCTGTAAGCTTTAATAAGGAATGCATTACCCACCTTTATTGTGGGCTATAATGGCTATTTAATAGCACACTAACACAACACAATGGTTTAAGACAGGAAGAGTACCATATCCAGTTGAAACTGCATGCATTTAAATTTGTCCAGTCCCTGAAAGGAAACACTCTAACTCTGAGAAAAAGTATTATGGGATTATAAATGGCTATTTATTTCCTAGGCAAATAATAATATAGCTTGGCTCTGCTTAGTTATGAGATCTAGCAGGGCTCATTCACAATATGCGCTGGCTGCAGACTAAACAATAACAGGAAAAATGCGTACCAAAATGTCATAATATGAATACACTCAGGTGGGTAGGACATACATTATTCTCAGTGTGCTTTGGCGACAGCTACCATTATAGTATTTCTTGCAATGCATATTAAGAATGGACTAAGAATTTATTTGTGTATGTTTTAAGCTGAAGGGGGATTTCTTGGGGAACACCCAAGAAAATGAAAAGTTTCAAAGCACATACCAAACTAAGTCTTTCTGAGCTTCCTATGAAGTTATTTACCAGTGGGTTTACAAGATTGCTAATGTGCAATTCCTTGGCTCAGAATAACCCTTAATGCAGACCTACTCATGGGAGGAATTTGGGGTGTGGGGACCTCCCTTGAAGTTGTGATCTCTTCTCTGATAGTTCTTGGGCACATTCTGTCAGGGGGAAGGAGGCTGCCTGCCACAAATGGCTGTTGACACTGCAGTCAGAACTCGTGTATCTCTGGCTGAGGCACAACTGGAGTCTTGCTGTTAGGATTTTCCCCAGTTCTCCCTACTTCAAGAATGCCCTTCAAAGCACACACGTCCATCACAACAGGAAGGAATAATATGTGCGGAGAGTCTTCTCCACACAGCTAATACCAATCAAAGGATCTGTCTCCTATTAGTGGACACTCTGGGTGAAATCTTGGCCCTATTGACTTAAATAGAAAAACTCCCATTTACTTCAATGGGGCAAGGATTTCAGTGGACAGGTCAGTATGGATTAATGCTCGGACGGAGAACGATTGCTGACATGTTTGTGCTATGAATCCTCATGGAGAAGTTCAGAGAAAAGAGATGGCAACTGGGTATGGTCTCTGTAGACCTGGAGAAGGCATATGGTTGGATACCATGAAAACTAGTTAGGTGCATTTGTGACCAGGAGGTGTGCTAAAAGGGTATATCAGTTTTATCCAGGATATGTATTAAGGAGTGACTACCATAGTCAACACTAAATGGAGCTCCAGTACTGAATTTACAGTTGATAGCCTGCATCAGGCGGTCAGCATTGAGTCCCTTTTGTTTCTGGTTATCATGTATGTAATAAGTGAGAATATATGAAGGGAGCTACTTTGGAACATACTGTTTGTTGATGGCTTAGTGCTATGTATGAAAGATTGTGAGACTGTGCAAGCCAATTTTGAACAGTTGCAACATAGTTTTCAGAAGGCCTTAGAGCAGGGGTGGGCGGACTTTTTGGCCTAAGGGTCACATCTGGGTGGTGAAATTGCATGCAGGCCCATGAATATAGGGCTGGGGCAGGGGGTTGGGGTGCAGGAGGGAGTGTGGGGTGTGGGAGGGGGTGCAGGAAGGGGCTCAGGACAAGGGGTTGGGGCAGAGGAGTGGTGTGGGGTGTGCGAGGAGGCTCAGGGAAGGTGGTTGGGGCGCAGGAGAGGATGCGGAGTGCAGGAGGGGGCTCAGGGCAGGGGGTTGGGGTGCGGGGTGAAGAAGGGGTTTGGGGTGTGGGCTCAGGCCCGGTGCTGCTTACCTGGACCAGGTCTGGGGTGGCAGCAGTGCACAGTGGGGCCAGGGCACTACCCTCGTCTGTGGGTATGTGAACTTGGCATCAGAGGACCTCAGAGAGACCAATTTGCATGACAGCCTGGTGTAAGCTCATGAGTTTTGGAAGTGGAATATAAAAGTCACCAAACCCAAATAGGGAAGTGGTAAGGAAGAAGAATAATTTGTAGATTTATTTTAGTTTGCATAAGCATGACAATGAAAGCCATATCTGTATGATTGCAAGTAGCCATCTTTGGCCACAAATACAAGTTTGTCTTAACTCAGCACTTTTCACTCTTTGTGCCTATTGTGCTTGTGATTCCCTCAAGAACTGTGCTAAATCATTTTTACAATTTAGAATCATGGGATGTTTTTTGCTGCTGTTCTTGTGGCAATCTACAGCTATGGTACTGTGATGGGTTGCCTCCCTTTAAGGTGCCACCTGATGTGTTAAGATACCACTGAGCCCGCCTTTTCTGCCAGAATGGGCCCCTTATCTTGCTGGACCAGGCTCTTAAGCCTCCTCTAGCACATACACAGGCAGGGCCACACCCAGCTGCAGAAAGACACAGACACTGAGATCAGCTCTGGGAAGACTCAGTTTAAGGATCTTGCTCTAGCACTCAGGTGCCCACCTCCCTTGGAGTACAGACCCAAAGGTATATTGTCTTGCACTGTATAGAAAAATCCGTTCAGTGCAAGCTCATAAAAATTCACCATCTTCCTCAATGTGAAGAGAGATATGTACATCTTCTTGCTCCCCCTCCCTCAGGTAGAAATTGCACAAACTGGGTTTAATAATAAACAAAACAAATTTATTAACTATAAAAGGCAGACTTTAAGTGGTTAAAGGGATAGAAAACAGAACAAAGCAGATTACTAAGCAAATAAAACAAAACACGCAAGCTAAGCTTGATTCACTAAAGAAATTGGATACAAATCATAATTTCTCACCCTAAAAGTTGTTTCAGACAGATTACAGATTCTTGAAAGACAGCTGCATTGGCCTGCAGCTTGAAACTTCAGGTATTATTATTACAGACTAGACAACCTTCCAGCCTGGGCTCAACTCTTCTCCCCTCAGTTGAGTTCTTCTTTTCAGGTGTTCCCCAGTGTCTCTTTGGGCAGGGAGGCAGAGGAGAACCACAATGATGTCACTCTCCTGCCTTATATAGCTTTTGTGTATGATGGGAACCCTTTGTTTTCCAGTGGAAAAATACTGGCATTCCAAGGGGATGAGGGTGGGAGGTCAAGTAGCAGGTGACTTAGACCCATGTCTCTGCAGGGTTGTAGCAGCCATTACTCACAGGCTGTCTGGAGCATCCACAGGAAGACTAAACTCTTTCACAATCCATTGTCTTTTCTAATGGGCCATTAGCCCTGTCTGGCTTTTCATTGTTGTACCTGAAGGGCTAGTTGTGGGTGTCACCCAAAGTAGCACATTTGAAATACAGATACATGGTCAATATTCCTAACTTCAGATACAGAAATGATACAGGCATACAAATTGGATTATCACATTCAGTAAACGATAAACTTTCCAATGATATCTTATATGAGCTGTCTTGCATAAAGTATATCTGAGTTATGCCATATCTGTATCATAAGCTTATTTCCATAAAGTATATGGAGTGTAAGGTCACAGGTACCCTCTGCACTAAACTTTACAAAGTCTTTCTTACATTAAGAAAATCTTGTTTTCCACTGTGTTACAGCAATACATATATTTTGTCCATTTCCCAAATGGAAAGAGGAAAAGACTCTGGTTACATTATAAGATGGTACAACTAGTTTCCGCCATTACCTACTTCTTAGTATAAATCTTAATAAATCAATAATCATTTTCAAATGGTGTAATATGTCATCTTTGCCTTAAACTGCATCTGCATTGAACTTTTAATAAAGTGTTCCATATGTGGCTAAAAAAATGTTTGACATTTCAAACTCTTTGTGTGACCTATATTCTTGCAACCCACATCATTGTGTGATTCAGAGAAACAAAAAAGATGTGTGACTGATTAATAATGCAGTTAATCACCAAAAACTTTGGGCTAGATCCTTTTCTCAGTTCTCTGACATAAATCTGTATTAACTCCACACATGTCAGTGGAGCTGCTCTGGAGTTTCACTGATGCAACTGTGAACGGAATTTGGACTCACTTTTGTAAAACTGCAAGCAAAACACTGCACATCAGTGAGGTTAGAGAATGTAAAGGAATGTGAAAACAATGTTTCACATACTCAGTGGTTCTGATTCTCCTTTAATTTATGTTGGCTTCACACCAGGATAAGTCTATTGACTTCAGTGTGATTATTCATTACTTTCTTTTAATCAGTATATCTCAAAGTAAATTTATGAGGTATTATTATTATTACATTAGGACACTTTGTTTCTGATTATTTCAGTATGACTGTAAACTTATGTTCTTGGAGACCATCCGGTATTGTAAAGAACAATCAAATATGCCCTGTGGATGAGATCAGGATGGCCACTGCAGTCTTCTACCAGCAGGAGTTGCCACCAGAATCTTCTAATTGCTACAAGTTGTTCCCCTTTCTTGTTGGCTTTTTCCAAATAAATAGAATGCTTCTGTGACTGCCAAGCCAGTTATATTGGGTTCAGATCTGTGCATGTGAACAAAGATAGTGTTCATTAGGCATAACTTCAATGAAAATGCTGGGGCCTAAGTTCATTGTTTACAGTACAAAACATTTTTTTGAGGGAGAGTGCCATTTCTGAAATGGTACATCAATTGTTGTGGGCCAGAGTAAGGGCAGCAGGGAGAGACTTATTGCGCTCATTCCTTTTTCATGTTAACGCTGCAGAATCAGGACATTGTGTGAGGGACAAAGAATACAAAAAAACCAACAACAAATAACAACAATAATAAATTATAGACAGTGCATAGTGAATAACACGGTGCTATGGTATATGCAACTAAAAGATCAGCTCTGAACCCCACTGAAGTTAATAGAAATCTTTCCATTGACTATTAAGGATTTTAGATTAGCTCTGGTATTGGTTTATTCAGACTGAGCAAACAAATTCCCAGTAACAATATGTAGTAAAATCAGTAGTCCAACAGTCATCAGTATAATATTCATGAGTTCTTAGGAAGGAGCCTTTGACAAAGCTGAGAGAGATGGTTCTTTATTAGAAGTAAGTCTGGGACCATCTGTCAGACTAGGTGGAGCCGACTCCCAAGCATGGCTCTTTTAAAGAGAGATCCTCACATCTCACCTTTACAAATAAACATGAACATACATAAGACACAACAGTATACGTACAAATAAATAAAATAACTCACTAAGAATTTTCTATTAGTCTCTGAGGTGGCCTCAGTCTTGTGGATCTGGGTGTCATCCCTTCATTTTCTGTATAGTGATTCTCAGTTCCACACATTCTCATTCGGGCAGCCTATTCTGTGGATTCCTCCAGTCAAAAACTGGACAATCTGATATCTGCACCTAAATATTCTAATTTAAAACAAAGCAAAAATGTCCAACTTGTAACCCCACTCCCTGGAATGAAATTTCTGGCAGCTTTGTCCCCTCCCAAAGGGAGCTCATATGCTGTATTCTGAGCATCTGACATCCCCAATTCCTCGTTACAACACCCAATACTTCTCTTTTGCAATCCACATCTTATCTGGAAGGAATATCGAACAAATTTCCATTGTTTTTAATTTGTTCTTGATACCAATGTAATGTTTACATTTACGTTATTGTAGAAAAAAACCTCTTACCCTTGTTCTGCTTTATCATCTTAGCTTTAAAGGATAACATTGTAGTATTATATCCCAGGCTTATGTTCATTGGCCTCTTGAATCAACCATTTGAATGTTGCTTAGAATAGATACTTAGATCAAATGTAACTGGGCCATAAATCTGACTTTCACCTCTTCTAGATCCACTTTTGGACAGGAATTTGAGAAGACCATGGTTATTTCTGTATTGGGAAGACCTAAAGAATTTCACCACATGAAAGGAAGACCAAAAGCTAGTAAAACAAAGAGTGGCCATATGACACAAAGGAGCAACCCAAGAATAACCCAGCAAAGGACAGCAAGGCCTTTCCATTTCAAAGGTATGAGTTGTAGCCTACCTGATTATCCTTGTTCACTTTTCTTTAGACATGTTTTTGTTTTGTAACAAAAACATCAATGTTTTCTTTAATTAGAAACACTCTGTTTTCATTTGATGCAAAAGCTGCCAAGCGGTGAGATACTAATTCTATAAAGCTGTGGTTCTCAGCCTTCAGGTTATCACCCCAAAGTGGGTTGTGAAGTTGTTTTCTGGGTGTCATCAAAGTTCCTATGGAAACCATTCAAAAATTGTATTTTAGTCCTTTAGTTGTGAAGAAAATAGATTCAGTAATTAGGCTGACTATATAACATTTGGAAGGAATAGGCAATTCATTAAACTTTCAGTAACAGTATATATATTATACTTTAAAATATTTAATAGCATAATAATGTGTTAATTTCAATGTAAATACTACAATGATCACTTTAGAAAAGCCGTTGGATAATAGATACTTCACCCTACATGGTACTGAAGCTTTAAAAATGAACAAATTATTATTCATTATGGCATTTTGGCTCAATTTTGTTGGCTAAAACAGCACAAGAGAATCTGGGATAGAGCAAAAATGAATTTGGTATATGGGGTCACTGGAGGAAAAGTAGGTGGGTGGGTTGGGTTGTGGGAGAAGCTGAATACACTTGATCTACAGCTGTGATCATCTGCTCATAAGAGGTTATGTGAAATAAGCTAATGCCTCACAAATAGGAGTGGCAATATTGTATGTATGTTTTTGTTTGGTTGTTTGTTTTTTCACATTGCTGCAATGAGATATCTTTGGTTCCCAGCCATTGTCAACAGAATTTTAATTTATCAGTTGTGTGATTTCTGGAGTGCTTGTATATGCAAGCAGAGTCTGAATGAGCTCTCCCCTGACATCTAGTGGTGAACTGTGGAAAAGGACTTTAGGAGCTGATCTCGTTTGCGTGGGTACACCCACTTTGGCTGGGTGCTCAGCATGATGGGATTGCTTGCCAAATGGTCCCTTTTGGCTGGTGTGGAATCCCCAGTCTCTTTGTTATTGGGGTAGGAGTAATAAAGGGTTGTTATCCTTGGGTGAATCAAGGGCAACAGAACTGTACTTGGCATACCCCGATGGAGGGACTCACGCTGAACTAAACTGCACTTGTTAGGCAGGGAACATGGGTTCCAAAGCCCAGTGAATTGAGAGAGGGTGGGGACAGGTACTTGTACCTGGTGGTGTGGGCCCATTTGACCCTTCCTCTCTCCACAGTATAATAAAAGAGCTAATTTAGACTCAGTTGAGAGTCTTGTTACACTCTGAAGAGCTGAAATCACTGCTACCTAGGTCTAAGTATTAGACCTACTTTTGGACAGTGTCTCTATTGCAAGAGACTGCCCAGTGGGCAGCAGCAGTGAGACTCCCCTGCTAACAGCTGAAATCACTGAGAGCTGTGTGGAGTCCTGAAGACATCTTGGCGAGTGGCCAGCCGGGTGGCTGGTGGAGAGGCATGGCAAGCGGCCAGCAGTGTCAGCAACTATGAGTTGTTGGCCAAGGACAGCAACTGTGATTGGGGTGCAGAGAAGGATCGGGCACATTAAAGGGACTTTTGGGATGCTGGACTTAAGAACCTGAGGGGTTTTTTCATGGTCTGTGTGTATATAAATCTCCTCACTGTATTTTCTACTTTATGCATACGATGAAGTGAGCTGTAGCTCACAAAAGCTCACGCTCAAATAAATTGGTTAGTCTCTAAGGTGCCACAAGTACTCCTTTTCTTTTTGAGAGGAAAAGGACACTGCTCAACTTACTTGGGGGTGGATCTTCTGATCATGGTTTATGTTTATAAACCCTAGTTGTGGTGTTTCCCCAAATTAATGCCGTATTATTTCCCTCCTTTTATTAAAAGTTTTTACTACACTCAGACTCTGTGCTTGCGAGAGGGGAAGCATTGCCTCTTAGAGGCTCCCAGAGGGTGGTGTGTAATTGTCCCAGGTCACCGAGTGGGGGCTCGAGCTGATTTTGTGTTGTATTGTTGGAACGGAACTCCTAGATACTGAACCCAGCCTTTGTTGCTGCCAACTCTGACTGGCAGAAGAGTTATATATACATGAACATTTTGTCATCAAATTTTGAAAGTAATCTTTGAAAGCGTGCCTGCAAGATTTGTAAACTCCACTCAGATTTACACCTGTAAACATATCATTGTGTATACTAACAGACATTTAGGCATAAAGGTTACCTATAAGCACGTCTAAGTGTCTACTTGCATGTGATATTTCCACTCCATGTGAAAAGGTGGGTTTCTTCTCTGCATGCAAACAGGTGCAGACCTGTTTTGCTAGTGATATTTTGTCAGTTATATAGACTGTATTTACTATGGATTAATTTGTATAAACTTGGTTAGCTGGATGGTCTCACGTTTCAGAACACTTGATTTTGGTCTCAACAAAAGCTGAGCATCAAGTACTCCCTCTGAAATCCATACAAGTTGTAGGGTCTCAGTGTTCCTTTAGGTCAGGCTCTTTGAGTGACACAAAACAATTAGGATGATTTTCAAAATCCAGAAAATGACACACTTCTTGGGCACATGACTCCAGTATATTTTGTTAGATGTCTTGCAGCCTTTACTTTCTTATCTTCCATTGTGATATGACAATGTACACACAGCCAGTTGATCACAGGACGACCAATTCCACCATTGTGATATCCTAAGAAAACCATCAGGGTAAATTCAAGGACCCAAGAGGGAAACCTTTTTAAACAACAATAATTATAATTTCAGAGTACTCACAAAATTTTGACTAGCATATATTAAGTATTTTTCATAAAGAATGAACTGTAAAAGTGACACACAAGCATCGGCCAGCTTAAAAAAGGCAGCTTTGATTAATGAACATTGCTAATTAAAGTACAGCACTATTCAGAGGAGCCGGGGAAGGGGAAACCCACCTGTGTAACTTAATCTTTTAGCTCAAAACCCTGGTCTGTGGCATTTCGTCAAGCAGCTGTGGTGGGGTGGGGACAAAGCACTAAAGAATGTTATAAATTACTTGAATACTGTAATTAAGTTAATATATTCAAAAACGGCAAAAGACATATTCAGGATACAATACAGGAAATGGCTACAATCTTATTAAATATCACTTGTCTGAAGTTTTTATTACTATATGTTCATCTATGTAGAAGGTATTGACTTAGAACTATGAATGTAAAATGTTGTGTGTGCAAGTGCCACACACACACAATTATTTACTCCTGGGGCAATTCTGCACCACTGCACAATGGAGAATTTTGCAGAAATGGACTGCAGTGCTACTGGCCAACACAAGGGGCTGCTAGACCCAGCAGAACCCCGTTCGCACATAGAAGACACTGCTGCGGGGAAGGGGAGAGAGCTATAGGGTTCCCGGCAGCTGCAGTTCCAGCATGCTGTGATGGAAGGAAAGGGTGGCACCAGGAAACTGTGCAATCCTGGAACTGAGCATCAGGTTGTTTCTCCCTCTGGATTCCTGGGCTCTGAGAGGTAGGGGGGTGGGTGTCAGGGCTGGGGTGCCTCCACTGGGCTGGGGTGCCTCCACTGACTTCCTATAAGGCCCTGTATATATGAAAGAACTGCACCAGTTTAATTTAAATCAGAAGAACCCCCTATGTGAACACATTTATTTAGGTTTTAAGGAGGGCTTATTTTTGTTTAGTCAAGCGAAACTGATCAACTTCTTGTTCTGAAATATTTCATTTAAAAATTTATCTAGATTTAAAAAATATATAACAGTGAAAACAAAATGAAATCATGTGTTTTGTTTTGGGTCAAACAAAATGTTTTTGTTCTACCTGAACCAAAACATTTCCATTTCATGTCAGCTCCAACCAAATTTTGGGGAGGGATTTTTTAATTCAGCAACCAAACTAGAAAATCAGTTGTTTGTTTGAGCTCTAGTTATGGGCTGTTTCACTGAAAAGACCATTTCTGGAATCTGTACGGTCACATTTCTGGAATGTGATCAGCAGGAGCAGTTAAGCTACTTCCCCACAGCTGGACTAGAAGAGTCCACTGTTGGAGCCTAGTGGCAGTAGACACCCCAAACAACCTGTGTTCTTTAAAGTATGGGTAGGGTTCAGTTTTCTCAAGTCTTCTGAGCTGAGGTCAGCATTAAAATCCAAATGTCTCCTGCTGTGCTCACCCCTGCTGAGTAGTTAATGAAAAATTAGTTAAGTGTTAGCAAAGGCTACATGTGGCCAGCTACACTAGTCTGCTTTCTGAAGGTCGGACTGAGAAAAATTAATTTGCACATACGTTTTTTCCTTTCCTTTGCTGTATCCCGTTAGCAACGCATTTTGTTTACAAGAAGTCTCCATCTCTTCATCTTGTACTTTACATATTCTTATTCTTCAGCCCAATAGTATGTAGCAGTTTGACTAGTCCTTGTATTCTCCGTTGAGAGTTGTCAGACACAACAGATGAGAACTGAAGTTCAACTGCTGGCAAGTTTTTTTTTTTTTCTTTTAACATTGCAAATCCTAAACAACAATTGCTTTGTTTGAGAGCAAGGGATACTTTGAAATGAAACAGAAGAAAAACCTGAAAAAGAACCCTTGTGAATGCTGAAAAAAAGGAAAAGGCCAGAAAAAAACGTCTGTGTTTCTTTTTCTCTCTCTCCCTTCACCAGATTCCCATATGATTTAATATTAAAATGCTTTATGTTGTATGTCATTTGGGTTTGTGTAAATGTTGTTGGCAAGGCTTCTGCTGACTTAGTTCTAGAAATTTTAACCTCTCATTAGCCTTTAACTACCAAGCCAGGAAAACAAAGAGCAGTTATTACTTATTCACAGGGTTTGGCTGTGCCACATCAAACATGAAGCAATTTCCAGCTCTTGATTCAACTGTGTCATGTTGTCATGAGGGACGAAATGGGTTAAATCTCCCCCAAAGCCTTTCCCAAACACATAAGAACTAAACAAGAAGCAGACTTTAAATGCTTTAAGTATGGGTTGTAGTTAACTATAAACAGCTGTTGCAAGGTAACAGCCTTTCCATTGGTAAAGTGAGTCCACTTCCCCTCCCCCGACCCAAAATGAAACCATTCTGAAAGCAGCATTCAGAGAGGGGCTGGTTCTTGTCTGGTAATAATCAGAATTAAGAGGTGGGGGTTGGGGAGTGAATTGTTGGATCTCTCAGCTCAAGCTGACATTTATATAGCAATTCCTATTTCTGCTACTGAGAGTCAAAACATACAAATGCATCTTATCTGGACTACTAAGAAAGAGAACAAATTTGCCTTCCATTCTCCCCTGTCTGCTACCACTGCTTTGCATTAAAGTTTATTTTGAATAATGAGGAAAGAGTGATATTAACTAAGCTCCATCTCTCTTTCCCAGTCGGGGAACATCACATTTGAATTAAATCCAAACAATACCTGGTGGTAAAATACTTCTGCAGAGCTACTGCTTGTTTGAGAAAATCAAATGATAAAATGTTAGAATTTCCTTTTGTTGTGCTGAATTTTTAAACCCCCGTGAAATTTTAGATGAAATGTCATTTTGAAAAGAAACCTGAAAGCCAGTTGGTTCTGATCCAAATCAGATGTGAGAAGGTTATCAAAATGAAACATCGAAGTTGGGCATTTGTGGCAGACAGTATTTTGTTAAATGGTTTAAAATATTAATGATTTTCAAAAAGGAAAGAGAAATAATTCCTTGTAATTCATGTTAAAAAAATGTGGAAAATCAGGCTGTTAATATTAGACATTTATAGAGCGACTCACATGATCTCGACTATGGTACATGTGGCAAAAAGAGAAACAAAGAAACAGATGTGCAAACTTCCTACTGGTAAAAATCTCAGCAACTTTGTTAACAGGAGGGGAATGGTTCTTTGTTTCTCAGCTAGAAAATACTAGGCAACAACTTTGTAGAGAGCTGTGGAATGGTCCCACAAAAAGGTGCCTTGCCATCTACTGAAGCTTTCTTAATCCACTGAGCTGGTTTAACCAGTAAAGCAATCTTCATAAAGTTGGTGGGGGGAGAAGGGAGTGAAAAGAAAATCTGCGGCAAGGTTACAGCAATGTGGATGGGAACCTATATGAAGATCTCCTAGATGTGGGCCTTGCTATCTCTATGGCATCATCATCACATATGCCTACGGTGACCAGATGTCCCATTTTTTTAGAGGGACAGCCCCTTTTTGGGGGACTTTTTCTTATATAGGCACCTATTACCTCCCACGCCCTGTCTCATTTTTTTCACAGTTGCTATCTGGTCACCCTCCTTATGTTCTCTGAGGCATCTCTACAGCTGGGGAAAGGGATATGCCCCTTAGTGGAAAAACCCAGCAAAACATTTATGAATCCTGGGGCTTGGCTAATTGTTCGGCAGCTGCCTCCCTGCTTGGGGAAACTCCCTGGAATTATCTAAATGAGGTAGATGACAGGCTTCCAGTGGCAGCAATGGCTAGACCAGGTCCTGGCAGCACAACGGCAACTGAGCTATGATGGCTGGTGGAGGGCAAGTGGGTCTAGAGGGTCTAAAGCTGATGCAGATGCCCAGGGCCTCTGTGCAGCCTGAACTGCTTTTTTGTTTATCCAGCATCTATGATATTTGGGGGTAGAGCCGCTGCCCATTGTGTAGGGCAAGGAAAATGCCTTGCTCCTCCCACACCACATGATGATCCTCAGAGTTTCTCTGTGTACTCCACATGTGAGCCAGGCCTACACTGCCACAAGCAGGTAGTTGTTCCTTTCATTTACCTACTGAAAGACTAAGAATGATAGATGGTTAAACTAAGGACTTCATGCTCCCCATGCTTCCTTGTTGAAACAAAACCCTGCACCTACAGTTACAATGAGTGGAAGCAAGTATTTCCTATGCAGCATGTTCCTCCCACCCCCCTGGAAACTCCTCCGCAAGGCCTCTGCAGGGCAGGTGTGGACGGGCCACCCAAACTATACCAGGTAAGTCACTGCATACAGACTCATTTTAGTGTCATTAGCCATACGTGAATAATGTATCCACTGAAGCCCATGTGGATAAAACTCTTATGCCACTCTATTGAGTATTCCCTGGCATAATATGAAAAAGACACCATGGTCTTCCGTCATATTCATCAGCTGACTTGTAAGCAAACCACTTACTGCATTAACATAAACTTAGTTGAAATTAGATCTACCATAATTGTTTCCAAACATTATTTCTTTTTCATCTTGAGGTGGTTTTTGTGAAGTCTTAAGAATGTGCAATGCAATTTTAAATGGATTAAATTTGGAAGCAAAGGAAAACAAAAGCCACAGTATACTTTACTCAAGTATTACTCCTTGTAATAACTGAAAGGAAATAATGAAGAATATGAAAAGTTTTAAATAGCATGAATTTTTGAATATATCAACACAAGGTTTTCACTTGTTTATGTTGTTATCATAGATTGAGGCTGAATTGTCTTCAATGGCTGCCCAAATCACAATGATTTCAATAGCTATATGGCCAGTAAGTCCACCAATAGACACAAATACTGTAAAACAAAAAATTCTTAAGCTACATTGTATGGAAGCTTGTATTTTTAGAACTAAACCTCAAGAACTCATCTGATCTTTAGAGGTTATTCGAATATGCAGTAGCTTAAAAAGTATTTAAAATAAAAGCCAAACTGATTTACACCCTGGTGATAAAAGTGAGAACAATTTTCTTATTGATTTAAGCCATGTCCTGAACTGCTCTTAGTGATTCACATCACAGCTCTGCAATCATTAATCATTTAATCTTCACAAAACAAAGAGCCCTTTTCATGGAAAACAGTTTCACATGCACACATGCAATATCATTCATTTTTACAGCAAAAAGGCTGTATATTGTTCACTTTCACTAAGATATATACAAGTCACACACACCTATTCAAGTCTGACTTTTAGGTTCACTTACAACGAAACAAACATCGATTGTATTGATATATTCACATGGAAAGCCATGGAACTGTACCAGTTTACACCAGAGGAGCACTTGGCCTGGAGTTTACAGGCAGTTTTACAAGCACATGTACCAAGTTACCAGGTATTGCATAATTTGTAGCATAAACAATATCTCATCAAATAGGACAATTGTTTTAGCAGATCATGTGCTGTTTCTGGCTTGCTTGGCCAGGATTACAGCTCCTGCACCATATCAAATCCCTGGGTATCCTGAATCTTTCAAAACTGCTGGGTTTTTCTATACAGCAGCTCAGTAGGGCCCTTACTACTACTCCTCTTTCTGAAATAGTGTCATGTGACAAACTAGCATATCTTGTCAGATCAATCCTGCTGCAATAAATGATTTAATTTCTAATGGAAAATTTTTGTTATTAAAATTTGGTATACTGCACACTAATACTTTTGGTTCCAGGTTATCGTGTCCTATATGGGACACAAAGATTTCTATTGAAATGTTTATGATTTCATATACGTGTTAGACAAAAAAATTACAGATGTGGTAATGATTGTTTATATGCAAAATACAGAAAATGAAAAAAACTTTACTCCATCACTGAAATATTAGATTTCAAAGCCACGGGGGGGGGGGGGGGGTTTGCAAAATTTCACTGGAAGTCTGGTGAACAAAGATTCAAAACTCAGAGGAAAGGAAGGCCACTTAAACTGTCTTTAGTTATGAGACAGAGGGCCCGATTCTCAGCTGGTCTAAATCAGTAGCTCTGAATCAGGTCTGGAATGTTTGAGAAATGTTTCTTTACTTTTTGGTCATATAACTTACAGATGTAAGACTGGTTGGCTCATCTAGTACATTTCCCTGTAGTTACGGAGTGGTTTCCTATGATACGCTTTTCTAGTGTTTGGTCTAACTTATATTAACTGTGCCAAACAAAGGGGTTTCCTTCATCAGGGGGACTGTATCTTTGCCTGGTGCAGCAGGTACACACACAGTTCATTTTACTTGTAGAATAAGTCTACACTGAAAAAAAGAAAGGGGGTATTTCCTTAATTCAGGTTAGCTAACTTTCATTAGCAAACTGAGATTTAAACAGCAGTGAAAACAATTCCACTTTCAACTCAAATTAGTGTATTGAGTTCAACCCATAGCTACCCTATGGGCTTGAATGTGAGCTGTGAATCCTGGTTAAAGTTCCAGCTGACATGTCATTACATTATTTTAACCTGAGTTACGAATACCTTTTTTTCCGTAGTGTATATGCCCTTAGAGAGATTACTGGTCCCAGAATATATACAGTGGAGACTATTAATAATAATTCTTCAATAATATTTCTAGAATCAGAATGAAGTAGTATGAGCACATCTACAAACCTCTCACTGTGAGAAAGTTCTTCCTGATATTCACTTTAAGTCTTCCTTAATGTTGTCTCATATTTCCTAGTTATATCCCCCATGCTCATCTCCCACAATAAAGCATTCCTCTGTGTTTATACCATATCTGTAGGCTAGTATCTTTCCTTTAGTCATTGCTTAACCAAAAGTACATATGTAGCCATTCCCATCTTCCTTAAATGTCACTTCCTTCTGCTCTGATAACATACTGCTCTTGCTGGAGTTAGGCTGCCATTTCTCCTTTTCTAGACTGTATCCTTCACTACAGTCTATTAGTGCTCAGTTTTGTATGCATTCGGATGTTTATGGATCTTGAGGGGACTTCTCAAGATATCTGAAAGCAGAAAACTTTTAGGCTGGAGGACAGACCTTGCTGAAAGGCTTCTTCTCTCTCTCTCTCACTTAAGTACCAGTGGAACTTGTGACCCTAAATCTCATTGACACCCCCGCCCCCTTTACATATTTACTCTTTTCCTACATTTTTCAATACAAACGTTCAAAATCCAAGTATGTTGTATATTTCCTTCAATTATAGCTGTTCTCAGATACAAGTCATTACAGCCACCTCTGTCTGGAATCTTTCAGCTATATTAATATGCATAATAGAAGAACAAAAAGCTAGAGATAATAAGCTGAAGAGAAGTGAAAGAGAGAGCTGTTCTTCACGTAGGTCATCTTCCTACCTCTTGGGAGGTTAGTTGTTTGTAAGCCCCAGTTGCCATAGTGACAACACTGACTTCCAAGGACTTTGTTAGTAACAAAATAATTCAAGAATATATTTGAAGCAATTCCGATGCCATATTCGGAATTCTTCAAGCTCATGTTAACACTCTTTAGTCTTAGTGATTTTAGGCAGCCATCTTCCTGTGAACCATTATTTACATGAAGACATTTGAAAGACAATATTTCTGATCCCACATCTGCCTTTCACATTCATGCACATACATTGTGTTTCTGTATCATCTGTGTGTGTGTGTGTGTGTGTGAGAGAGAGAGAGAGAGAGAGAGAGAAAGAGATGTTTGTATCTATATATAATTAGTATGTGTTAGAATCAACACACAATATTCCAAATAGCCTTTTGTGAACAAATTGTGCAACTGTGTGAGTGTACATTCAAATAACATACTGTTAGACAGAAGATAGTGAATACAGAAATAAGAGGAAAAGACTACTTAAGACTTTGGAAAAAGTCTTTATTATTTGTAGGTGGAGAGTGGAAAGTTTTTTAACAAGTGGAAACTATTTCCATAACATAAAATCATAAGAGTATCAGCCATACTGTAAGTACCTGGCAGCAGAGTAATCTTGTAAGTTAAACAAAATATTCAAATGTATTTGATAGCTACACAGCTCAACAAATTGTTGCTACATGTGTTCATAATTTATTTACTTTATTTTACATACTTGGCAAACTTTATATGGATGTTGCACCATTGGTTATGTCTGGAGTTCTGTCTGCACATAGAGAGGATAAGAATTTTGGCAGTTAAAGTAGACCTAAGAAGTCACTGTTGTCTTTTAACAACCATTGAAGCCAGCTAGTTGAATTCTATCTCCAAAATAGCTGTTGCAGAGACTGGCTAAAGATACTGAGGAAGACTACGCTACACTTTGTACAAACTGCATCCCCAAAAGAGCATATTTGTGGGCACACCCTTAACATATGAAGTAAAGACCTTCTGTTAAGGCATTTGCAGCAGTTGTCTGTTAAAAAGATAAATAAGCTTCCTGAGGAGTTGTAGGAATTCAATGGGATTTTTGTACTTGGTTGTTCCAAAACTCAATCCCATGGAGGTTTTATGCCCATTATTTTCTTTCCTCATGTCTTGTTCCAGGCCATTTTAAGTTACATGTTTGACCGTATTTCTGTGTAATAAGGAGTTAATATATATTTGAGATAGATAAGATGTTCCTTGTTAGAATCATAGAAATGTAGGACTGGAAAGGTCCTTGATAGGTCCAGTTCCTTGGGCCCACTCAACAAGAAATCTCACAGTGCATCCTTCCAAAGGAAGCATGCTTCTAACTTGCCCCTTATTTTGAGGAATATAGTTCGTTTTAGTCTGAGCTAATGATGTTCCACACAAATTTATCATCTTTTTTATTATTTAAAATCAAGTATATCAGAAATAAGAGACATGAAAGTGAGGTGTACAAAAAGTTATTAACACAAAATACTGTGGGATTCATTCCTTCAAAATTTCATACATGAATCATTTTGTGTGGCTGTCAGTTTTGGTCGCACGTTGATTGGCTATAGGGTCTGGCCGGTTGAAAGGTATGTTTTTGGAGGGCAAATCTCAAATGTCCTTATTCCTTCTCTGATGTATTTGTTTGAAGGTGAAAATACTTCCATATTTTATGTCCTCGGTAATTCAACTTTATTTAGGATCTATGGGAAATTTTAAACATAACATATTTTAATAAGGCTTTTGTGTGTGTTTATTTCCTTGTCCTTCTCCTTTAGACAATACAAAACATACAGTGAAAGTTGGCATATACCACAACACAAACCAGAACAGATACATCCCAAAATTTCTAGGACTTTGTTTCCAAAATGCCTGACCATTGAATATTAGTGGCTTTGAATGTCATTTTCACTTTATTTTGCCCAGTTCTGAAGAAGAGCTCTGTGTAAGCTCAAAAGGTTTTCTCTTTCACCAATAGAAGTTACTTCAATAAAAGATATTCCCTCACCCACCTTGTCACTTTGACTGTAGACATATGTGCTGGGAATTCTGTCAATAGAATTGTTTATGATGATTACCAGTCGTATTTGTTTTAGGGGTGGAGTTTGTCATCCTATAATTGCTGATGTGAATCTGTATGTATTCTGACCTTCCTTGCCCTCAGACTGCTCCACAACTCTTTGGCTGTTTGGCAAGATTTCATGTGGGCATCTGAAACAAGTAACCTATACTAAATAAATTGGCTCTTTGTTGAGACAACATAGACAGTCTTCCTCAGCTTCTCTGGCCCAGAAGGCCATGGATATTTTGTGCTGCATTGGCCCCAAATTTCTGATATTTTGGATGTAATATAATGCTTAATGTTTCAAGGCTAAGATTAAACATAATAAAAAGTGGGATGAGTTGCTATTTTATCAAGATTTATTTAGGCCAGTAGGTACCATGTGACTCCATGAAAATATTATTAATATTATTAATAGTTACAAAAAAGACTGTGTGAAACTATTTTTTTTTCATGCTACAGTCACCAAACATCTTTTTGTGTTTGTTGAGGTTTCTGCAAAATTTACAACAGGACTTTTAAATTATTACCAGCTGAAATAACAAAGCTATTTCTGCTGTGCTGGATGAAATGCAAAGTAAAGGAAATGAGGGAGACAAAGGAGAACTTTTTGAGAAGATTTTTATCAAACCAGTAAATATCTGAAATATTTTACTCAGTTGACTTCTTAGCGTTTAATGCTTGTTGGAAAGAAAAGCTTCATTGGCTGTTTCATGGAAAAATATCTAGGGCTTATTTAAAGTTGGGGCAATGTTTTTCATTTCATACAATGTATATTATGTAGACAGAAGTTTCCAGTGTGCTTTTTCTATTTACTGTGTATCATAAAATTATACTTTTTTTTTACTCTCATGTGAGCCCCCAGAAGTTTTTTTTTTTTTTCTGTCCACTGGAAGCTTTGTATAATGCACTATTGATAGTGTATTAGTTTGATACTTCAGAGAACTGACTCATCTGAATGACATGATCTTGAAGTCCTTTATATGAGGAATTATGCACCATTTCTAAAGATGCAAACCTTGCACATTTTGCACCAGACTACATTAAAATCTTCATGCCAGTTCCTAAGAATTGCTGTTATAAAACCAATGAAAACTTAAGAGTTTGTTCCTTAGCATATTGGCAATGATATTGCCAGAATACTGGGCCAGAGGTTCTCAGCTGGTGTAAATTGGTGTAGCTCTGTGGGCTTCAAAGAAACTATTCTGATTTATGCCAATTGAGGAGCTGGCCCTGGATTTTTAGGGAATTGTCTATATTTGCCTGAATGATTTAAGTCTCAAAAACTCAAGAAGTCATTGTCATATCTCTGCAGTGACTCACAAACCACAAATTTTAGCTGTGCTTTCTTCCTGAAGCTATTCAAGAACTACATGTTCACTTTTTAAACACAATGGGAGAAAGGCCATGCTAAAAGGAGAATGGCCATGCTAGTGCTTCCAATGCTGGAAATTTTACAGTAGCAAAGAAAGAAGCACATGATAAAATGTGATATTTGGTAACTAACAATGCATATTTCTATGTTTTTTAAATTGTCTCTTCATTAAAATAAAAAACTACCATTTTCCTCCAAAAGAGAGATCTACATCCATAGGGCCTAATTCTGATCAAATTTATACTGGTTTAATTGTTGGATTTAATCCCATGCGGGTGGTGTCAGACACATATTGGGCCAGTAATGAATCAAGGGATTCCTGTGCATAGTTTAAAGGCACTGTATTATTAATATTTATAGTATGAGAGATGGGTTTAGTCATATAGTTTTGAATCCAGATAATTTTTTTTTTTTTGGTGCAAATCTCAAGTATGTTTGGATCACTGTCTATCTCTTCAGGTTCATCTCTGAATATGATTTCCACTATCTCATAAGGTGGGGGGAAGCTACTCATGTTCCTTAATCATTCCCAATTGTGTTAGTGCATCACAGGTTCAATGCTCATTTCCTTGGACAAGGAGTAAAAATGGAAAGTGACCAAAAAAAAACAGTAAACGAACATATACATCTGATCATTGAAAGACAAACCAAATGGGAATAAAGGCTCATCCACATAAACATTTAGTTTGCGGCAAGCTAGGGTGTGGATCTGCTTCAACTAACCTGCTGCAGACTGTGTGGACCATGCTGACATGCATTAACAGTTCATTAATGTGCTTTGACCTAGACCTCTTTGACATGGGACTAGATCAAAGTGCATTAGCAAACTGCTAATGCTTGTCAGATGGGTCTACATGGATGGCTAGTGAGCAGCAGGCTATGGGGTGGGGGGAAGTAGTCACACCCGGTCTTGCTGCAAATTAATTGTTGAGACAACAGTATAATTAACAATGAACAAACATGAAAGATTGCTCATGCCTGCATCCTAAAACATACATCCAAGCACTAAAACTTGTCAGAAGATCGGCTTTGAAATTGTTCGGATTCCTTACAAAGCTAAGGAAAATGAGGCCCAAAAAATTAGTGTTTATGAAATCAGCAAACTACAGACATTTTGTAGTGTAAACTCTAGTTTGATGCCTCTTTCCATGACAGCAAATGTCAGTTTTTGCAGATGGAGCTAATAGTTCTTGTTAGGCCTTCTAAATTTCTTAAGCCTGGCTGCCAATGAAAAATACATATATGTTAAATCAACAGAAAGGGTTCTTCAGAGTAAATCCTGTGCCCGTCAACGATAATATTCTGCAGTCCTTAGGTTCTACTTTGTTTAGATGCCCTAGAATTCTTGGCAACATTGTGCGTTGTTTCTTGCCTCTGGCCTTCCTGGATGGAGCTATTATTGAACTGTTTTCTGCAAATGAAATTAGAGGGATTTTTCTTGAGTAAGGGCAATAGAACCAGATCCTAAACTGCCATCTACTACTACTATTTAAGGTGTATTTCTGAGCTTACATATCTGAGTTTCAGAAGACCAAGAATCTAGGTTGTGTGCAATTAAGCATCTGAGTTCCCAGTTGTATGCACAATCGTGGTAAGTGGATGAACAAATCTGTCATGCAGTTGTACAAGCTTTGTCTCCTGTACCTTTGAAAATCAGCTCTTTGGAACATATTTTTAAAGCCTATTAAATCAGTGACTTCTACTGATTTCAATGAACTTTAGATCAGACCTGGAGTCTTCAATTATCTGAAGTGAACAGTTTTGAAATTGTTGAATTAAACAATTAAGTTTGATTTAGATATCTCATAGCTTCTGAGGTGCTTGAGTTGTTAGTTATAATTATCAAATGATAAGTCACTCCAAGAGAAATGTTGCTGATGAAGGAAAGAAGAGTTTGGATATTTTTAGTAGTGGTTTTCAATGCCTGTTCTTCACATACTAATATTAAAGCAATCCAATAAACGGATTAGCAAACTGCAACGTAACAAGAGCAAGAGATATGACTTTGTGTTCTGGACCATCCTTCTGAAATGAGGATTTTGGACAAATTGCAGTTCAAAAGGATTGCATTTTTGGAGATTCTGATATGAACTCACTTAAGAAAGAAGCGATCAGTTTGTCTGTTTGCATTCCAACATGTCATTTTTCTTATGATCTAAAGTAGGACCTTTAAGAGTTATCCCAAACATTTTAATGACATGGTGGTTACAGTGACTAATGTGTGTCTGGAAGATAGCAGAACTGGATCTGGAGAGCGTCAGCCTGGTTTATGAAACAAAGATTATATATATATATATATAATATATATATTTGAAAATAAAATTTATTCTGAACGTAGTAATTGGTGACATCTGTGGGTGACACGCTGCCATTTAGTCACCTAGAATAGTTCCTTGCTATGTGAGTAGTCCCATTGAAATCTATTCATACAGAGCCAGGTTCTGAAATCCATAGAAGTATGGAACTATTCAGTGTGTGAAAAGTGTGTTGTATCATGAAATGCAGTAGCATATACACAAGTTAAGCATTCATGATGAATGGGAGTTGCACTAATTTTGGAGGCAACATTAGAATGCACCTTGGTTTTATGTTTAAGATTTAAGATTAGATTTTCATGGTGACTGTGGTCCCTATATACTGAGTAAAGAAGCCAGAGTGGTATAAAAGGATTCTAAAAAGCCCCAGATCTGGCCAGGGGAACATTGACCTGAGGAGGACAACCTCAGGCTGTCTTCTGAAGACCATCACTCAAACACCCCCGTAAGGGGGATATCTGGGACAGAGCTCGGGGTTAGGGTGGGTGCAGTACAGAGATTCTGGTCAGTATACAAATAGGTAGCTGATGACAGGGGTAGTGTAACTTTGGCCTATACTGTCCTTGTGCACTCAGAACCACTTCATCAAGGTCTCCTAGGGATTCCTCCATGAGCTATGCTGTTCTGCTTTTTTTTCCTTATAAAAAGCAGAGTGAACTCCTTATTGAATATTCTGAGATGGTTATGAAATATATGCATTTCCACAGTGGTATACATTTGAGAGCACTAGAAATATTTGCTTGATGGAGAGACCACCATATAGTTTGTCTTGGTTTGTTTGGGGGGTAGAATGACACATTTGCAGACATTGAGTTGCCAAAATAATATGAAATTCATGTGACAGATGAAAGATAGCAGAACACGGAGCCTTTTTTTTTAAAAAAATTACAAACACCAGCCATTGTGAATAAACTACACTTTAATCAAATACTTTCATTACTGCTACCAGGACAGCTACTTCTAATCTTGAATTCAGACCATATAAAATAAAGTTTAAGGCATATATTTTAAGACATTGGCACCGTAAATCTTTCCAGAATGCACACAGGTCCTCTGGCAGCATGTGCTTAGCAAATATTTATGAAACACTTGTGTATTACGTAAATGAGAGATGGATTTGGTGAGTTTAAATCTCTAATAATTACTAACTCACTCAAGTCTGCCTTCCAGACATGGATTATGTAGCCTGAAAAATAGGTGGCTTACTCTGGGTTTGTCTGTTGGCCATGCCATGGCAACCTGCCTTACGCCAGTGGGCCTGGGAGATAGTGTCTTGGAAAATGGAAGAGCAGTGCAGGCTCAGCACCTATGCAGGTGTAACAATGCTACCCCTTCTCCAACCCTAGCAGCATGCAAGAGCAGGAAGGTGAGGTGCCTAGATAAGTACTCTGCTGTATAGATCCTCCTGATGTTCATGCTCAGGTGGTTGGATAAGGCTTACTGCACTGAAGTAAAATCCACAGGGAGCAACTTCTTAGGTTATATCTACGCTACTACTTATGTTGCTATAACTTATGTTGCTCAGGGGTGTGAATAAGTTACCCCCCGAGTGACATAAGTTACACCAACTTCAGCGCTGATGTTGACAGTGCTATATTAGTGGGAGAGTTTCTCCTGCTGACATAGATACAGCCTCTCATTAGGGGTGGATTAATTAAGTCAATGGAAAAGCTCTCCTGTTGTCTTATTATTGAAGTAAAACACTTCATTCCTTGAGGCAGATAAACATTTAAATATCAAGAGGCATATTAATATGCAACAGTAATTTGAAGTACGTTTCAACTAAGCATTGATAAATCCATTTGATAAACGCCCAATAACATTTTTTTAAAATTTAAAGTGCTTAATGTGTTGTATGCATGAAAACTGATGAGTCGAGAGAAATGCATTTTAGTTATTTTTCCTTGTTTACTGTCATTGACTAGAAGAATAAGACTGTTATAATTTCCTATCTCGTAAAGTTCTATTTTGTTTTATTGTGACATCAATCACATAACTATTCTATCTTCTTAGATGGCTTTCAAAGAACTTCCATTTCATGATCAGTTTAGTTGGTGATCTTGACATCTGGTACCAAGGTGCAGCTTTCGTGCAGTGTATTTTTCTTTAAAACTGAAGTGCTCTTTGTAGGTGTTGGCTACTGAACGGAACTTTTGGGAAAGGGAATTTTTGTGGATTTGCGGGGTGTGGGGGGTAAGATACAAGTTGGAAGTTGTAGGGCTTGTGTAATGGATGCAGTTCCACTGAAATCAATGAAGCTTTATCATTTTACACCAGCAGAGAATTTGGTTCATATTGTGGTCCCCTCCTGGGTCATTTGTTGTGATTCAAAAATTTTTGTTTGTGTTCTGTTTGAATTAGAATCCAGAAGACAGGTTGCTTGCTTGCTTGCTTGCTTGCCCCACTTGAGGAAGCAAAATTGGACTGGAAATTGTTTGGATGACTAACCATTCATTTAAATTCCAGAACTCCCACTTGCATCACAAATACATCAAGAACAGCTTTTTTTTTTTTTTTTTTTTTTTTAACAATATTGATACTTCAGCGTTCTGGCTGAGATCAGAAGTGAATTGCAAAATGGCAGGTGAAATGAAAAAAGAAACTCTCTCCAAACATCTCAGAACATTAGAGGAGAAACAGTTTGAGATCACTTTTGAAAACAAACAAAGGTTCATGTGGGATAGGGATGGCAAGAGTGGGTTCGCATATTTTTCCAAATTGGGCCACCTGTAGTCTGAAACCTAGCAAATAAATCCACCAGGAATTGGTTAGCTGGAAGCAGCATAGAATATTTCCAAATGATTTTACAAGGGAAAAACAATTTAAAAAAAAAACTAAAATAAACTGCCTTGATCAATGTATTTGACAAGCACAAGCTGATACCTCTTTAAGGGAGGAAGGTGATGATAATGGGAAGATGATGCATCATTTGAATCATAATAGGAAAGTTACAACCATTGCACACACTTCTTATATGTTCCCCTCTCTCTATCAAATTATATTCTGGTTTCAGAGTA
Source organism: Eretmochelys imbricata (assembly GCF_965152235.1). Classification (NCBI taxonomy): domain Eukaryota; kingdom Metazoa; phylum Chordata; order Testudines; family Cheloniidae; genus Eretmochelys; species Eretmochelys imbricata. The sequence continues at coordinate 27,228,467 of NC_135583.1, forward strand.
GCAGCTGTGTTAGTCTGTATTCGCAAAAAGAAAAGGAGTACTTGTGGCACCTTAGAGACTAACAAATTTATTAGAGCATAAGCTTTCCTGAGCTACAGCTCACTTCATCAGATGCATTATATTCTGTGTCACTCGGGTCACTTCTTGAGTTGTATGTGAAGTATATTGTCTGAGAGAAAGGGAAAACTCTTCATCTTTAGTGAGGTTCCCAATCCAGTTATACATTTTCTACTTAAATGCTCACTACTTTTTATTAGTGATGTGCAAAATCCCTGGGTAGGTGACCTCCCAGCCTCTTGTTAACATTCCATCTGAAGGAGTTCTGCTTTCTGGGGAGGATGAGGGACCTGCCTCACATCAGTTCAGTGCAAATGCATGCAGGCTTTTTATTAATCCAGAAACCCAGTTATGTTAAATAAACAAAGACTCAAATGCAGTGTGATGAACCTGTTGACAGAGCCCTGTTCTTTCATGCTTCACATGGCAGCACCGTCTGTCATGCAGAAATGTGAATTTGATACTTCGAATTTTACCAAAGATTTTGCAATTACAAAGCCATCTGTCCTAATTAAGAGTAGTGTTCTACCTTTTTTATGAGAGAAGTACACAAGAGAAGGAAATCTGACAGATCACTATTGGCTCTAAGGACACTGTAATTTGTCCTGTGTTCTCTCCTGTTTTCTCAAGGATACTGTAACTGTGTACACTGGCCCTTGAAGGCCAGAGTCTAGGATGTCAGACTACCCTGTTCTAGGAATTCTGGAGCAGACAGGGGCCTAGGAAATGACAGAGGCAGGTACTAGGAAAGAGAAAGTGGTCCTGAGCTGATAGACGGTGTCTGGGAAAACCCAGACACCATCTCTTTAAGATCCTGGGCTCAGGAGCCTTGTAGCGTGGGACAAAGCTCCCTTCTCTCTATCAACCAGGATACGTTCTGGGAAAGAGGTCAGCATATAACTTGCCTGTTCCCTCATAATAAGAGACATTAGCAAGGGAAGGACTGCATGCCTGCTTGCTGACTTCCCTAAGACCAGGGGAAAAAGGGCTAAGTTGGTTTGAGCTGGCCTCCAACCCACAGAGGAAGGCTGGAAGACAGCACCCCCTCAGGTGTTGACCTGAATTTAATGGGTTAGTTTAATGGCTCGCCACTGATCGTATCTGACCAGAAGATTTATAGGTTCTTATCCAATTCAGACTACAGAGTTCATGAACTCAATGAGCTCTATAATGGGAGAGGATTCTCGGGGTGCTTGACAAGAACAAATACACTGAGGACAACACCAAATTGATAAAACCTTTATTGAAATTAACATAAAACTAAGAAATGCAATGAAACTTAAAACTGCAAAACAGTAAAAGAATTCCAAAACTCCTGGTGGTACCATTTCTATTATTAACCTTAACCTAACATACTCACACCCTTCCTTGAGGACACGGTAACAGGAGGTGAAGGACCAGCCTCACTCCTTGCATGCCTGATTATGCGATGGTGCTGGTTTCCCCAATGGTTAGGAATGTTGAGTAGTTATACTATACTGCACATGCTAAGCTAATAGTGTGATAGACGATAGACTAGATAGATAGATGAGAAGATAGAGTATAGGAGAACTGAATGAATGAATCAAAGGAAGAATTTTAGAATAGACTAGACTCCCAAAGAGCTCTCTTACAAGGTATTTTATAGGATCCTGACCTATGTAATTTCGGCCCAACCTACTATACCCAAATCTTATTTCCATACCCTAAGAATTTATGGGTACCCTTCTCCTATAGGTTAGTGGATTATGACACTTTCTAAATATATTAATAAGGATTATCTCAAGTTATTGTGTACCCTGCGGTTAACCAACCGATTGTAGAAGCTGGATAAACCTGTGATGTGGATAGTTCCTCCCTTTGGTTCCCCAAAGTTCAGGGACCATTCTTATCTGTGCCAAAGGTTGCCAACTTTTATGCTGACATATTTATAACTGATTATACTTTTTGCTGTATAGCAGATCTTACCGGATCTTACAGACCGGTAGGCTTCTTGCATTTCAGTAAAACTTATTCTTCGGAAATACATGCCTCAACACATCTTAAATTCCAAATAATTAATACTGATAAAATGTAAGAATGAGAGAGATTAATTTCAGAAAAAGAAACATATTAATTGATACTGCTGGCTGGATTAGTAGGATATAATAGCTAGCAAAATAATCCTATGGGCTACACAGGAAAGAAAGGGTTTTGTTCTGTGTGATGCTGGGTTCTGTTTTTTGCATTTTAAACATTGCTTTCAGCTCAGGTAAAACTGGTTGAGGACAATTTAAAGTGGCCGGCCTACTAGAGACACTTATTTTGGGCTAGGTTCTGCCTAACACTTATGTAGGTGCACAGTGGGTGAGTACAGAAGAAGGAGCCTTCTTGATATGACTTCACAAGGGCATGGAGGATGACAGCAGGAATGCTCCCTAAATGCTGAGAGTAGGCAGTACATTGGTTTCACCCACCCTATGTGCTTGCCGGCATAGGAGATTGGTAGCCTTTGGTTGGGGGATGGGATGGCAAAATTGGCCACACCTGTTAAAGGGATGTAGCAGTGTGTGTGGTACTCCAGAAGTCATTGTGTTTCCAGTGCTCCCCATGGGGTGGTTCAGCTATGCAGCATTCTCAACTCAGGGTTCAATCTACCTGGCACAAGTCTAGCTGCTGCTTTTTCTTTTTCTTTTCTTTTTTAAGTGCAAACCTTTGCCTTGCTATGTTTTTGCTGAGTGACCACATCACCTTATTGCTGTAACTCTTGGCTTTTCTCTGCCCAGCCTCTCCCTTTTGTTTAGCTATTTGATTCTGCAGTATTAAAATAAAAGAAAGTTTTCCTATTGACTTGAATGGGAGCAGGATCAAATCCTTAGTAGGGAATTTTATTTTGCATGCTACTCAGAGCAATGCCCGTGTCCTCTTTTTGTGCTGGGAAGAACCTACTATGCTCTTGGTACTATAAAAATAATAGAGGAAGCCACCAATGGTGGTTCTATCTTTCTGTTCTACTCTAGAATTTTGCTCAACTCAGCAAAGTCACAACTGTTCAATTCCATCTGACGTTCAGATATCCTTGCAGTTTTATCCAGGCATGACTGACTCTTTCACCCAGGTGTAAATAGTACAATTGCTTTAGTACTATCTGGTTTGTGATGGCTTTGTCACCTAAATCTAAAATGTTTTTGGAACCCCATAAATGGAAATTGCCATTTGAAGCTGGGGTGTTTTATTAATGAGTTCTTGTTAATGCCAGCAACCTGGGCTCCTACAGGAATGGCCTCAAAATAACCTTTTGTACAAACCAATTTTCACAACAGGATCCTTGACAGGATGACCTCTTTCCAAATAATTATGAAACTTTGTTGGTTTTTTTTTCTGTTTTCTGTCATAATGTCCCAAGAGAGTTGGTTCAAAGAAAAATGTAAAGACCATCTGGCATTTGTGCATATAAACTTAAGCAGCTATTATCAAACAGAAACTAGAAATGTGTCCCAGTTTTAAAAAAAAAAAAACAGTAGGTTACTACACTACCAGATCTATTTCTGAGTTCCCACAAATATGCAATTTAAATCAAATACTGGAAATCATTTTGCGCCTGAATCACCGTAGGCCTATATATTGTGTAGTCATTTGCACTAGTACAGACCAAACACAAAGTGATGTAAAATACTACTTTGTTTTGGTATAAATCACTGTGCAAAGTGTAGGGCAATGGAATTAGGTCTTTTGTTCTTCTGTCACTGTAAGAATAAAACTCACTCTTGGGGGGAAATGATCACTATCTTTATGTGGGTTCTCATTCCAAACTGACACTTTTGCAAGCAGTAGAGAAACTTTCAGAGAGAATTCAAACTGAAAACCAAAAAATATTTTACTTTTAAAATTGGGGAAAAATATAGCTTTTCTCTGGACTTTCTGTTAATGTGCATTTTTCCCTTTGTCAAAGAAGTTCCCAAGAAGCAGCTAATATGCAATAGCCAACAAATGTTTTGATGTCAGCCTTGAATCCATTTAGTTGCTGTTTCTGTGTGTGTCTTTCCAAGAAAGAGAAGTTAAAGTTCTATTTTTTTCTGCATAGGAAATTTCTTACACACACATTTATTTAGAACCTCAGTTTGTCTTGCATTGTGATAATATAGTAACTCTGTTTATTGGGCCTTTCGGTAAGATTTTGGAAGTCATAGAAAGTTCAGGGTTTTATTCTTGTAATAATATATGACTTTCAGAGTGTTCCAAAAATTGTTTAATATTACCTTCATTACCTTCCTGCTCTGTCATAACAGTTGAACAAGGATTTCTTCATGAGCAGTATTCAAATCAGTTTTTAATGAGCTATTTAATTAAAGGCTAATTGAGGTGAATTCATTCAAGATTTCTAAATTATGCTTATCAGGGTAGCTAGGTTTTAAGATAAGTTTTAAATATTTGTTTTACATAGTACATAGAAAATTACTTTTAAAATGCCTAATTAGACTTTGTAAGTCGTTTTCTTCCTTAATACACCATTAGGGCATTTAACATAGGTGAATATGATATATATTGAGTTTTGGGCTTACAAGATAAGAAGCAACAAAACTGCTAAAGCATATTTTTGAGTCTTTAAGAATTCAAGGGTCTATGGGGATCTGGTGATTTCATGGGGGCCTTATTAGTCTTTCATTCTTATTCCTCAATGGATAATGACTATTTTTTGTTTATACATTTCCTTCTAAACTGAGTGACTATCCTAGGCCTCAGGATAATACTACTGGGAACGTTGCTACATGAGGACAGTAGCAATCAGTGAGTTAATGAATGAGTACAGTAATTAATTAGGTGAATTTCTCTTTCTGGAAAGTAGTCCTATCATCTTGTGTCTGACAGGATCAAAGCGAGTTTGGAAAGGAGGTAGCGTACTTTAATCTTGTTGTGTAAACTGAAATACCTCAACTGTTGCTTTAGTGACAGGGCGAGAAAGCAAATAGATACAATAAGAAATCTGAGAAAGATGGCAAGCCACAGAATTAATCTACATTTCTATAATTCCTAGTGGTTTGTGGGATCAGGAAAAAGAAAGCCTTATAAGAAAAGTGTTATAATGGGTCAAAGACCATATTAAAACAAACCCAAATCCCTTTTTATTTCTTTTTTTCCAATCACATTTCTTATCCTTCTTCCATTCATTCGAACAGCAGAAGTTGACGGCTTAGCCGGCCTGCCCTTGTATTTGATAAAGTTGTGCTTCAACAGGACCTCATTAAATGCAGGGCATTCCTGCAGCTGATGTGGGGGAGGAGGAGATCAGTGCAGCAGTGGCAGCAGGGGCTAAAACTGAGTGAAATATTATTGGTTATAGATTCATCAATTTCATCCTGCGCTGAACTTGTCTCAAGATTGATAGCTCTGCATTTCAGGCCTCCATGATATAACTGCAGCCAACTATTAATGGTCTTCAGCTACCTGTGAGGGTTTCTGTAGATTGCTGAATAGAGAAGCTGAAACTTTGTCATGCTAAGACTGGAGAAGTTCTCATTAAGACTGAGATTATACCTGTTATAAAAGAGAGAAGGAACAGAAGTCAGAAGAGAGGAAGAAAAGGTTAGAGAATATTTAGTTGTCAGGGCCTGTTGAAAGTTCATCCTAGGATACTTGGGGAACTAGATGACGCAATCTAGTTGTGACCATTAACCATTATCTTTGAGAACTCATGGAGAACAGGTAGAGCCCAGAGGACTAGAGAAATGCAAACATAATATCTATCTTTGAAAATGGGAACCAAGAGGATCCAAAAAAAGAAAAGGAGTACTTAGAGACTAACAAATTTATTTGAGCAAAAGCTTTTGTAAGCTACAGCTCACTTCATTGGATGTATGCAGTGGAAAATACAGTAGGGAGGTTTTATATACACAGAGAACATGAAACAATGGGTGTTACCATACACACTGTAACAAGAGTGATCAGGTAAGGTGAGCTATTACCAGCAGGAGAGGAAAATAACCTTTTGTAGTGATAATCAAAGTGGGCCATTTCCAGCAGTTGACAAGAATGTGTGAGGAACGGGGGGTGAGGGGGTGTGTGGAAATAAACATGGGGAAATAGTTTTACTTTGTGTAATGACACATCCACTCCCTGTCTTTATTCAAGCCTAATTTAATGGTGTCCAGTTTGCAAACTAATTCCAGTTCAGCAGTCTCTCGTTGGAGTCTGTTTTTGAAGTTTTTTTTGTTGTAATATTGCGACTTTTATGTCTGTAATTGAGTGACCAGAGAGATTGAAGTGTTCTCTTGATGTCTGACTTGTGTCCATTTATTCTTTTGCGTAGAGACTGTCCGGTTTGGCCAATGTACATGGCAGAGGGGCATTGCTGGCACATGATGGCATATATCACATTGGTAGATGTGCAGGTGAACGAGCCTCTGATAATGCGGCTGATGTGATTAGGCCCTGTGATGGTGTCCCCTGAATAGATATGTGGACAAAGTTGGCAACGGGCTTTGCTGCAAGGATAGTTACCTGGTTAGTGTTTTTGTTGTGTGGTTGCTGGTGAGTATTTGCTTCAGGTTGGGGGGCTGTCTGTAAGCAAGGACTGGCCTGTCTCCCAAGATTCCCAAGGAATTCTCCATCAGGCATCTTAACTTTGATATCTGGTAAGACCCTGGGCCAAATTGTTAAACATCCAGTTTGTAAAATAGAGGATAATAGGGTAATAAGTAACATCCAACATGGATTTGTAAAAAGCAAATTATGCCAAACCCAACTAATTTCCTACTTTAAAAGGGATACTGGCCAAATGGATTGGAGGAAGCAGTAGTCATGAAACACCTTGATTTTCGGTAAGATATCTGACACAGTCCCATATGACATTTTCATAAGCAGAGTAAGGAAATGTGGTCTCGATGAAATTACTAAAAGGTGGGTGCATAACTAACTGAAAGTCTATATTCCAAAATGTATTTATCAATAGTTCATTGTCAATCCATGAGGACGTATCTGAGAAGGTTAGTCCTGGGGCTGGCACTAGTCAATATTTGGTTAATGACTTGTATAATGGAGTGGAGAGTATGCTTATAAAATTTGCTGATGATGCCAAACTGGGAGGGGTTGCAAGCACTTTCGGGGGCAGGGTTAGAATTCAAAATGACGTTCACAAATTGGAGAATTGGTCTGAAATCAATAAGATGAAATTCAATAAAGACAAGTGCAAAGTACTCTGCTTAAGAAAGAAAAGGTCAAATGCAAAGCAACACAATGGGGAATAACTGGTTGCAGAAAAGAATCTGGAAGTTTGTAGTGGATCAAAAGTTGATTCTGAGCCAACAATCGGATGCGGTTGCAAAAAAAGGCTAATAGAATTCTGGAGTGTATTAATAATAGTGTCATGTCCTGCTCTACTTGGCACTGTTGACACATTTGCTGGAGGATTGCATCTAATCTGAGAGATGTGGACATATTGAAGAGAGTCCAGAGGACAGCAATAATAAAAAAGTTTAGAAAGCTTGACCTATGCAGAAAAAAAAAATCTTGAGAAAAGAAGACTAAGATACCAATCTTCAGATGTGCTAAGGGCTGTTATAAAGAATGTTGCGATCAATTGCTCTCCATGTCCACTGAAGATAGGACAAGAAGTAATGGCTTAATATGCAGCAACGGAGATTAAGATATTAGGAAAAAAATGTCTATCTCTAAGCAGGGGTGTTGGAACTAGGGGTGCTGAAGGTGTCCCCCTGGCTGGAAGTGGTTTCCGGCATATACAGCATTTATAGTTTTGTTCAATAGCTTTCAGCACCACCACTGACTCTAAGGGTAGATAAGCTCTGGAACAGGCTTCCAAGGGAGGTGGTGGAGTATCCATCACTGCTGTTTTTTAAGAATTGGGTTAGACCCAAACCTGTCTGAGATGGTCTAGACATACTCGGTCCTGCCTCAATGCAGGGGTGTGGATTAGGTGATTTGTCAAGGCTCCTTCCAGACCTACATGTCTATTATTCGATGATAATACAGATTTCCATGTTGCACTCATGTTTGATGAAGGGCAGGGTCCTTTGTTACTTTCTAGTGTTTGAACATTCTTTTTGCTCGAGTTATAAAAGTTTCTTACTTGTCATGAATATAGATCTTCTGGTAACAACATTCTAAAACTTTCCACTGAAATGCTGAAATTCATTATTTTATGAAGCAGTTTTCTCTTAAATAAACTGAAACTATTGTATTTAGTGTGACAATATAAACACTTCCAAAAATACTTGTTAATGTGATTACATTTGCTTTTTCAATAATTTGTATTTATGTGCTGACAAAAGTCTTCCAGAATGTCTTATTTTGCTATTGGATGGTAAATCACTTGAGTTTATAGTTTTAGGTTTATACTCTGCCATTGCCAGACTTTGACTTCAATTACGTATGACCAGATAAGGTAACTACTCAGTAGTAATATGTTTTTGAAGCATTAAGAAAAATCTAATTTAGCTTTGAAAACATTTGCATGTGATAACTTTAATTGCAAAGTAAAACAATTATCTTTCAACTTCTTGGAAGTAACAAAGTATAAAATACCATTATGAAATTGTATAGACCTTGAAGAAAATATGTAATGTGACCTTCTTAATAATTTATTTTCATTGCTTTTCCATAAAAGTATTGCAAAAAACTGAATTACAGAAAGATTACATCGCTTAGCCTTTTTCAATTTTGAGAGTTTTTTTTTTAAACTGATACCTCTTTACAGAGGGTTTTTATGCACTTGGAAAACAGAACACTTGAAACTGAATGTGGTTCGTAATTGACTAAATTCTAATGATTTTTCCATTGTACATATAATGCTACAGCTGCAGTCAATTTCTTGTCTCAGCAGCACAGAAACTGGAACACTTTCCTTAGGAGTTGGATCCCCCATATTAAACCCGCTCTTGTTCACATCAAATTTAATAGCAAAGTATGTTTTTTCTCGCTTACTTTTATTATTTCATTACAATAGTGAATCAACCTAAGATCAAGGCCCCCTCATACTAGATGGAGAGCTGAGGTCCAGACTACCATTTGCCAAAGGCCAAACAAGAAGTGTGTGGCAGAACCAGGAATTAAACCCACATCTCCTGAGTCCTATCCCACATTCTAACCACAAGTCCATCCCTTTTCTAATATCTTCCAACGGGGGATTACTCTCGTATGTTCTACCCAGGCTACATCAGAGAAAATTAACGCAAAATATGGTGGTATTTAGCAATACTTATATTGGGAGTATATAATACCTCTGGTCCCCAGTCTTCACTGGATTCCAGTTGATACCGGGCAGAATTTACTCTGCTGGTTTTGACCTATTAAGTCCTATGTTGCCTGTGTCCACTAGAGCTGGTTGAAACATGGCAAAAATTGCAAACATTTTTTCACATATTTGTATATAAATTTTAAAAAATTACTAGCACTGTAGCTGGAGGGGGGTGGGAGGTGAAGAGGAAATTTCACAACAAATATCAAATTTCATTTTTTCTTAAGCAGCTCTCGTATCTTGAACAACACAATTCAGATTCTCTCATGCAGCCAAGCTTTGCTCAGCAACAAGAGACAGCAGGGCATGTCAAGGAGCCACTTACAGCTTCCTGTTTGTGAGGGCCAGTGTGAGTGCCAACAACAGCTAAGGGGCTTCTCTAAGTTATGTCCCTGGTATAGGAAGTCTAATACATCATATCTCCAATGTACTCTATCCCTCTCCTCAACATGTGCCTTTTGTCAGAGAGGATTATGGGGAATGACTGGGCCGGGATTTGGCTGTGACAGCATTACATCAACAGGGATTTGCTATACAGCAGGGGAATTCTCTGCTGGCCATTTTAAGTCAAATTCTGGTCCTTTTGTGCTGTCTGACATCTCAAAGAGGATAAATTTCAGTTGAGAAATTGCCCGCAACTCTCAGTGGGATACTACAAGAGAAGAGACCAATTAACCTCCCAGAAGGGCCTGGTGGCATGAAATTTTTAGCAAAGGGGACATGTCTGTGATAAATTGCCATCCTAATGGAGCCAGTTGCAGGAGAGAGTTTTAGACCCAGATTTTCATTAAAACGTCACACTCAAGAGCTTCCCTTAAGGACAGCAGAGTTGCTGGGGGCTGAGCCCTCTTGAAAATCTGGCCGGATTTGTGGGTACTGAGCACTTTTGAAAATAATGCGCCTTCCTATTTACTATATTCATCTGATTTTTGTTCATCTATTAACTGTTCATGTGCCTTAAGACATGGATAGGGGCAAAAGAAGGCTGTACCCCCTCCAACTATAGCAGGTACTCTCCTACTACTTCTGGGAGCTCTTCTAGTTACAGCAAATCCTCTCTCTGGAAGCAATCTAGAACACAGCTCCATACGATACCTTTTGAGAGGGGAAGACTGGGGTTCTGGAAAGCGTGAGGAAGTTATGATTCAGGTATCCAGCGCATAGAGGGCTCTACCACTGTTGCTGTGTTCTTCTGTCTTCAGCAGTCAGGGCTAGCACAGTAAACTTGCTGATCGTAAGAAAATAAAGGTGTGTATTTTATAGATATTAAAGAGTTGCATCTATTTTTAGTACAGTTACTGCATCACATTAAGATCCCCTTATCCTGTGATTACTAATGCAGTGATACACCAGCTGAAAATTCCTTGCAATGCCTTTCTTTCAGTTGATTCCTTGCAATTCTTTGTTGGTTTCCTCCCATCCCCCCCACATTAAAATTCAAGGTTTAACCTATGATCAACCTTGTAATGAAATATCATAGAAATATATATATACCCCATGTGGCACTCTGCTGCTGGTCTTTCACTGAAGCCACCCCACGACATTTGTAGGAAACAGAAGGATTTAAATGCATTTGTGGCCACGATATTATTTAGATGGAAGAGAGATGTTTGTGACTCTGTGTGAGAGGGAGATCAATACCGTAATCTGCAAGTTTCTAAGTGTGTTTTACTGCTTATTGTCTGGAATGTTTTATAAAGGGCTGGGGGATAGAGTGAGCTACAAGTTAGTGATTACCTATCACTCTGTCTCCTGTGATATGTTAAAGCTCTGAGAACGCAGTTGAGGGACAGCAGGTTTTAAAACATAGCACTGGGATTTTTTTCCTGTAGGTGGCTGAGCCAGTCAAAAGCAATAACCCTCTGTCTTAAGTTTTGATGGATGGCCCCTTCAACCTCTGTTTTAATGGTAAATTAATCTTGCATAACAACATGAAAATCTTACATGTACATTACAATCAGTACACTAAATACAACTACAAATTTGCTTTTGTTACCACCAGTATACATTCCCTTCATACTCTGCGGGCTACCAGCATAGTGTGAAAATGCAAACAATCAGATCTATCTTGCAGTTTACCGAAAGTTTAAAATGTACTTTGTTGCGAGATCAGTCATTGGAACAACTGCATTAATGAAAATCTATAGATTTTCATTATTTGCTTAATTTGAGCAATTCAGTTGTAATCGAATAGGGTTCGGTAGCACACACAGCCAGTTGTAGCATTGTGACTGTAACATTATAATTAACATAAATCATCCCATTGTGTTCACAATTGGGAAACTAGAGAATTTAATATAACTCAGTGTTTAGGCTTAGAAACCTGGAAATTCAAGCACCTGTAAGGTATTTTTTGTTTGTTTAATGGAAATTTGGACCAGTCATGCAAAAAAGTCCTAATATGTAGTAAATCTTACAGGGAATTTGTCAGATCTAGTAATTTGAGGAAAGGGGAATACTGAACCTTTTGTAAGTATCTTACAGATCACTCAGCTCTTGCTTCTAAAATGCATTGTTCCATTAAGAATCAGTGCTTCTAGTATTATCCTCTGAGAAGCTGCTGTAGTACTTAAGTTCAATAATAACATTCTGCCTGAGAAAATGTGAACTGTGTGATATACAGAGCAGTTTGCCTTATGAAGACAATGCTGGAGATACAATTTATCAATTATCCAGATGGATCTTAACATTCAGGAATTCAGCCATCAAGCTATAACTGTTTCCGATAAACAAGTCCAGATAACAGTCCTCAAAAATGCACCTACTTTGAGACAGATAACATAGACCTGCATATCCCACAGGCAAGAAAATGGAATAAAGAAAAAACTGGAGCTCTCTCTAGACAGATGAACTCCAAAGCTTGAAGTAAATTCACGTTATGATTCAGAAAAAATGTACAACATATGTAGGGAAAACCTTAGAAGAATTATTTTCACCTCTTTGGAAACAGCAAAGGCACCAATAGACAAAAGAAAATATCTAATGTAGCACTTTTAATAGTTGAGAGGTTCTAGAAGCACCTGGAAAAATTGTAGCTCATTTAGGGATGGTCAACATACATTTACAAATACTAGTTTTAGACATTTTTTATTTTTAAGTTGAAATGGGGCAATAAAGCACAGTGACAAGAGAAGAGATTGTACACTGTTATAATAAAACTTACAAAACCAAAAGATAAGACATCAAAATATGCAAGGCATGCGATCCTCCTGTAACTCAGTCACATCTCTTCTATTCTATGAACAAATAGTACAATTTTGTAAGGCATGGCAAAGAAAAATAAGTATCTTAAACAAGCCCAGGAGGGACAATAATCATGCTTTCCATATTGATGTGAGTAACCAGCCTATCAAATATTCATATATTCCCACTATTTCCCTCCTTTTGAGAAACACCCAATTCAATTCTCTTCTCTCCTCATTCATGTTGCTGTCATCTACTCACTCCTGACTCCTGTCCCTGCCTTTCCTCTCTAATTTTAATATGCGGCTCCCTCTTTCAATCCCTTCTTCTCATTTTCAGTGAATTCATGTACAACTCCGTTGACCTGTTTGATAATTAATCTCACCCTCCTCGAGCTTGTATGAAATTCAACCCTGGATCAGTTTGTCAAAATGGTCACTCAGCTGACCTCTTCACTAAGTACCTTACTCTTCCATCTTCAGCCTCTTCCATCTGTTCCCTCTTTGACTATCACTTAATCTCCCTCACCATGTTTGGACCTGTTATGCAAATGACAAATGACTACTGTCAAATGACTATGTAAGTCAGGTAAGCTTTTTCCATATCCCAACAGAGGTGATTGAAGAAATAGATCCAACCAGAAACAATATACAATATACAAAAGGCAATCTAGAGAAGATAAAGTCTGGGTCCTACTCTGGTCATTAACCAAAACTGAATAAGTGAAGAAGCCTGCCAGAGATTAAGAATGACCAGTTTCACCACATGCCATTCAGTATAAATAAATATGAGTGATTTAGTGGTTGATGCTGCAGTGTTTTTTCTTGCATTGGGTGCACCGCCTGCCAAAATTCTGCAACCTTTTGTGTAGCACCTTCCCCACAATTCTGCTGTCTAGAGAATTTCCTTCAGGTAAAGCTCTCATTAAAGTCTGTTTTTTCAGTGGCTGAATAATAACTGAGTAAGGATTTCTGAGTTTAGCTCAGGTCAGAACACTTGATAGAGATTCAAAGATTTCTAAAGCTAGAATAAACCATTGCTGTCAGCTAATCCGACCTCCTGCATACACTGGCCACAGAATTTTACCTAGTACTTCCTGCATCAAGCCCAAATAACATAGGGGTGATTTGCTTTAGAATAGAAATACTTTATAAGAAAGGGAAATAAGCAGAAGTGTATTTCAGGGTAGAAAGTAGTGGAATAAACTGGATTCCAACAGTAAACTCAGACTGTGTAGCAGAACTCTCTTCCCCCCGCCCCACTTTTTGATGTACTATTAAAATTACCAGATGCCGTTTCAAAGGCTATTTTTGCTGAGAACATCTTCTGTTGTTCAACTACAACTCTTCAAAGATACTGTATCACATTTTAGCTGGGTTACTGGATAGCTTCTGCTTACTCTGTTTTCAAACTCATGGCCCTCACCAATGGAAACACTTAGTTCACATGGGATTATAAAAGAGGAAATTAAGAAGGGTACTTAAAACATAGGCTTCAAGATGAGATAATAGTTGATAAGATTATTTGAGCTAGTGGTGAAATGCAAGAAGACGAAGAAGATACTACATAGGAGAAGGCACAAGATCTAGAGGAATTTTAAGTGACATTTCTTCACACACGGTGAAGTTCCCTCTGAGGTGGAACTCCTCCCCAAACTAAAGGTTTGCACAGACCACTGTGCCACATAAATCTCATGTACACCCTCAAAATAGGGTTTAAGCAGGATAAACGTGGTGCACAGAACTTGTTTGTGCTCTCTCCACAGGGCTGAATTTCACTCAGAATGTAATACTGTAGAAGAAAATTGTCATAGATATAATTGGAGAACAGGAGAAGTATTTAAACATTTTTCAAAAACCAATACAGTAGATACTCATTAGTAGCAACATATTGGTGCCTTTTTGCTATGTTGCTCCTATGGGGAGTGTTGACAATTCACAGTAGGGAAAGTGTTCCCAGGGGAAATGTTGCTCGTAAGCGGTGGTTGCTCTTACAAAGAGTTACTGCAAACAGTATTACTGCAAACAAGCGTCTACTGTATAAATGAAGTTTTGAAGTTTTTACATGTCAAATTGCTATCTCAGCTCCAGTGATAAAGACCTAAATGGAATTCTATGAACTTACATAATCAGTCTTTCATAAACTTCCTATGTTGCTCACACCGAAGTATGTAAGACTGATTTTCTTTTCCTTTTGTATGATTATTTCTAATGTTGTGTTCTCGCTTTTTACAGAAGATAGGAACTTTAACTTAAGGACAGATTTTAAATTTTGGAGTCATGTTAGTTTGCTTCTCCTCATTGCCAAGATTGATTACTACCAAGGTCTGTTGTTATAACTTTAAAAAAATAAGTAACAAGTCACATATATGTGACTCTTAAGTAGAGGACAAGGAAAGTAATCAATACAAATATTGCAGTCAAAGGAAAGACATTCACCACATGTGACTCGATAAGGAATTAATAACCAAACAAAAAGATATTGTGCTGGATTCCAAGATCTGTGGACTTGACTCATAATACTCCAATAAATTAGAAATACTGTATATAGTACTTGTTTTATTTCTAAATACTTTTATTTTGTGCTATCACCTGGATTAGCAACAGAGGGGTGCAATGCTCATGTAGAAGAATTCTTGCTTACACAAAAGTCCCAGAGGACCCAGTGGGTCTACTCGCATGAGTAACTGCTCAGGATGGTGAGTATAGTCTTCACTGTCTTGCCTATAATGACTGAGGGAGGCAGTTTTAACACACAAAACAAAAAAGAGACGTTTAATACCTGGTCTTTACTTCACTTATTGCAAATAAATCAGTCTTTCAGCAATAACTTATTAAAATTATGCACAAGTGGCCATTTTGTTTTTTGAAGGGAAAAAAAGCAAACTCTAACTCACCCTCCCCCCACAAGTAATTATTTATGCATAACAGATGGTTATAGGGTGAGATATGCTTTGGATTTCATTGGAAGATCTGTTTTGCTTTAACATGTTATACAGAGTGACATAAAATATGCAGCTTTTGTCCCAGAATATCCAAACTTAATATTTCCCATGTTCTTTATTAGAGGAGAAATTAACCCATAGAGAGGGCCAGGAAAATGCCTATGTTTTGCATTAGAGAGACAAGTTGGGTGAGATAATATATTTTATTAGACCAATTTCTGGTTCTTAGGCCTTAGTACATTTTGCTATCCCTTGCTGTGAGAGATCTGGGACAGACCTCACTTTTCCCTCTTGACATTATTACACATTTGTTGGCTTGATGACTGACTCATTTTTGGATATACCGATTTGTTTAAATAACCAAACCATATTATCAACAAGGGCATGTTGCCAGAGCCCATTACGTTCCTTTGCTTTTGAAGTATTATTAGCAGGATTCTCAGTCCTAAAAGCTTGACTACACAATGAAATAGAGATCTCTAGCCACTTATGCCTTTTTTCTGGTAACCTAATTAGCATTCAGTTATAATTCCATAGGAGTATGTTCTCTGCCCAATCTCTTCTGATTGCTTTTATGGCTCTTTTTTCAGCCTGTAGGAACAACCTGAAATTCACATTGTCTTCATATTATACTTTAAGATTACTGATCATCACCCAGCCAACAATCTGTACTTTATGCCCCAAACCCTCTAGCAGCATCCACGTTGCTATCTTATCATAAATGGAAACATGAAAGAGTGAGAGAATTCGACTGAGTCATTTTTAGTAGCAAGTATTCATTGCTGAAGGCAGCAAAACATCAGTTCTACTTTCAGGTCAACAGGTTCCCCTTCTATTTATATAGAAAAATAATGATGAGTAGCTCATTACATCCATTCTTTGGAAGGAATCTGAAACTGTAGAAAGCTGATCTGTAGTTGATTTAAGTAGGATAGGAATGAGACTGTCCATTTCATTTGTTTTTTCTTAAAGGTGACAGTAATTATCTTAGTCCAGATATAGGTCTTGACAGTTATAAACTATTTAATTTTATTTAGAATGGTTAAGCGTTTACAGCAGCCTCTTACTCCAGAGTTTAATTGTAATACGTTGGGGCTGCTTGCCTCTTTGTCTGAAGCTAGGGTACAAGAAAGAGATTTTGCAGAGGCAGTTTTTGTTTTAGTTTTTGCTTCATAGATGGGTTTATTTTAAGACTTTGTAGATTGTGGCCTTACGTTACAAAGCAATGTCTGGAGCATCACTTCGCTCTTTATGTAGCTGCTGACAATATTCTCTTTTGACATCTTCCTGTTCAAGTGGCATTTTGCCATCTGTTACTTAGATGGCATTACAATGTGAAGTGAACATTTTAGTATATTCATCTGTTGTGATAAAAAGATTGTCTTCCTGGCTTTGCTATTCTGATTCTGTACAATGCCTGTTGATGGATTCCTATTTGTCTTGTCTGAGTAGCTATTTTATTTTTCTATTATGTTCTCTTTTTCAGCTTGCACAGTCCTTATTAATTTAAACACTTGTCTTCCCTTCATTAACAGCAATACCTCATCTGTTATTCAATCCTCAAATTTTTCCTACTATATTTTAATTTTATAATCTGGTGTAGACTTCTAAAACAAGAGAAGAACTGTTATATAACTCAGTTTGTATAATTTTCACTAGGTTTGATGGCATACGACAGTAGAGAGCATCTGAAAACTGTCTTCTATAAATCATTTTTAGTGAGTCAAGATTCTTTTCTGATACACCAAAATAGCTATGCTGATATGCATTAGACACCCATGTTGACTTGAAACTTGACTGACATTTTGGCAAATAATGTTGAATTTGAGCTTGTCATTTATCATTTGAGCAAGTCTTGTTTTATTACAGCACAAACTGATATTTACACAAAAGTTTTGCAGTTCTGACAAACAGCAAAGGATACAGTGAATGCTTTTATTATATATGTATGGAATTTACAGCTAATCTTGGTGTGGAGTATTGTTTTGAGCAAAAACAAACAAACAAAAAACAACCATGCTCTTGACTCACAAAAAGTGCACCCACCACAACATAAATATATTTGGGATGATTTTAAAAATATACATGGTGTGTACTAATAAATATTTTACAGATATAGATTATATGTATTGTTTATTGCCATATCACACACATGAACTTTTATAATTTAATTAAGTCAGGTTTGTTTTTCTCTATAAAAGACTCCCCAAGAGATATGTTAGCTTAAATTCTGATTATATTCTTTTTAATCTGAAGTTCCATTTATCAAAATTTGCCAGAGCAGACAAGCATTTCCATAGTACAAGGATAACTATCATAGGGTGGTGAATGACACAGTACATGGAGTATCATGGCATTGAATTAATAGGCACTGAATTTCAGAGGAATCTCCTGACTTAAATTCCTTCTTATCAAACTTGAAGGGGACAAAGAGAGATGGGGAACATAGCCATTTGTGTACATTGTCATCGCCACAAGTGACATCTGGTTTGGCATTTTGTGGTCTCCATACTATTAAATGCCTTGCTGTATTATTCATAGGATTCATTAGTACAAATTAGGTTCTGTTCGCATTACAGGCTGTAATCAATTATATTAGATACAAAATGTCTTCTTCATAAATCTGAATTATAATTTCCTTGGAGCACAGACCAGGTCCTCAGCTGGTATAAATTGTTGAAGCTCCATGAAGCAAATAGAACTTGCAGATTTACATTAGTTGATGATCTAGCCCCATGCTGTCTTCCGTGCCTTATGCAGTGCCGAGCACGTTGTCAGCTTTCGAATTAGTTCAAATGGTACAGTGCTCACTTAGTCTGTGAGCGATAATAGGGTTGATGCCTGCCTTCTTCAACAACAGTAATTGTTTCAGAGGCAGTGTGGTCTAGTGGGTAGGGCACTGAACTGGGACCTGGGTTCTAATTCAGGCTCTGGCTAACCTATTTGACCTTTGGCAAGTCACTTCACCCGTCTCTGCTTATGTTTATCTTCCCACCCTCTGTTTGTCTTGTCTATTTAGATTGCAAGCTCCATAGGGCACTGTGTCACTGTATACCCATAGTGCAATAGAGCCCTTAATCGTGGTAGGGACCTCTCAGTACTATTGCACAATGCTGACCAATAATAAACAAATAACTGCCCTGTAGTGCAAAAATATTAAGTATTTAAGGTGAAAAAATGCCACCATTTTAGATTAATAATAGTAATTCTGAAGTAAGTCACTATGTCAGTATTTAGCCATATGCAATTGAATGTGGATGTTTTAGTGATGGCCGAGTCTGATAAGGCTTGTTGGTCCATTTTGTTTAGGTAGCTATTACTTGCCTAATCAAATATATCTCTCAAGCTATTTATTTGGGGAATAAGTCTGGAAGAATTTTGAGATCCTGTTTCCTTCTGTAATTTCCAGTATTTTCTCAGTAGGGCTGGGCCAGAAATAATGATTTATGCTACTGAAAAAAAAGGTTACAATCGGATGGCTCTTTAGTGACCTCTGCAAATGGTGGGATAGTCCCAGTTCACAATCATACACACCCTCTTCAAAATTTGCATGAATTAGCAATTTTTTTGAGAACTTGAGCGTGGTCACCAAAAACTGAATTGTCCTGGAGAATGAATTTCCTCTCATTCCTAAAGCTGGAGGATGGGAAAAGCTTAAATTGTTACTCTCTGTGTCAAATGTCTTCTGAAGACAAAAAATGTTCAGTGAAAGTTTTTACACTTTAAGAAAGGGGTGAAGTTTATTGTGAGGATTTGATTCATTCATTTATTTTTCCTTCATCCTGTCATAACCCTCTGTTCCAGATATGGACTGGCTGTTGAGCTTGCTTATACACACCAGATGTTTTCATCATAAGAGCTGTTAATACTCTGCCAGAGTGCCAGACATAGCTAAGATTAGCTTTAAATAAGGTATTTTACACACAGCCACTTAGTGGTTGAACAGTATAATAGTTTAGCATTCCATTATATCTCCTCCTTTAGGCTCTACATTTGTATCATTTACAAAATATACGTTATTATGCTATCTTTGAAGTCCAGTACATCTCAGTCCGTTAACTGTCTCTTAATCATACTGTTTCTATTTACACGACCCAAATGAGTAACAGCTTTTAGTCATCTGACTGTCCATTAGTTGCACTGACTGGCTGTTGTAGGTCTGGAATTCTTGAGTTCTTGTCTTGTGCTGAATCTGCCATCTGTAGAGTTTGCTCCGTTGATTGCTGTCTCTGAGGAACAAACTGTACATGTCAACGGTTTCTTTTGAACTCTCCACTGTCAGTTGCAATCACATATGAACTGGGTGTTGATTTCTTTTTCTTAATGACAGCTGGATTGTCTCTCTCTTTTCCATCCAATTTGTCATGAACATGGTCACCAGGTTCTAGACCCGGCAGTTGTCCAACTGAGTGACTTCTGTTGTAAAAATGTTCATAAGCTCCTTTTAGAGGTCTTATCCAATTTGGCTGCTTTCTTCTTGTCTGGCCACTTTGGAGATGGATTCTTTTCCAAAGTTGGAACAGTAGCTCTGAGTTATCTTCCCATCAGGACATGTGCTGGACCATATCCAGTAGCTCTGAAGAAAGCAGAATGAATCTTTGTGCTGGAGGATTTTCTTGGCTCTGTGTACAGCTCTCTCAGCCTCTCCATTAGCTTGTGCATAATGTGGGCTTAGTAATATGATCGAAATTCTGTTTCATTCAGAATGACTTAAAATTCTGCTGCAGTGAATTGTGGTCTGTTGTCCATCACTAATTGTTCTGGAATATCAAAATGAGCAAAAGCATACTTCACTTTCTTGATAACACTGTGGCATGTTATGTCTTTCAAGTATGCTATTTCTATATAACTGGAAAAATAGTCCAGGACGACCAGGTAATGATGTCCTCAGCATTTCCATAAATCTGCAGCTGATCTCTTCCAAGGTTCCTCTGGCAGAGGCATTGTTATTAAAAATTCTTGGTGTTGTGTTGGTCTGTTAGTTCTGCAATGTTCACATGCAGATTCTTTATGTCCTTCCTGATGCCTGGTGAGCACTCTGATTTTTCCTTTCATTTTGTTTGGAATTATGGTGCAATTGCGTTTAATCATGAGTCCAGTTGATTTGCTTATTTGTGCATGTACCACAAAGTAGTCTCTTGTCACTTCCTTGGTGTCCTTTAGATTCTTGGGCCAGCTGTTCATAAAGCAATTTAGAGCCTCCCGTTGTTGAATATCTGTCAGGGTTGGTTTTTGCAGCTGGAGGAGTCTCTTTCCTGACACCGGTCTGAATGTATCCACAGCATACACGTACACCTTTATGTCATCTTCGAGCTCATGAATAGTTGAATGTGATACAAGGCTCTGTGATGGAGTGTTTGCTACTGTCAGATTTTTTGCAGGAATATATTCAGCAATTGGGTTAAATCGTATTAATTTTAGCAGCAGATACTAGCATCCCAGTGGTTTTTGATCCATGTCTTTTCCATTGATGAGGGTTACAAGCAGTTTATGGTCTATCAGTGTAAATGAATCCAGTCCACACAGATATCTATAAAATTTCTCTTATGTCCATAAACTTGCCAGGCACGCCTTTTCAATTGATGCATATGATTTTTCTGTTTCTGTGAGTGTGTGAGAGCAAAATGTATCTGTCTTCCACTCAGAGCCATGTTGTTGCAGCAGTGCACCACCTAGATCATACCTGCTTATACCCACACTGACCATTGGGGTTTTGTTCACTTTGTAGTACTTGAGAACTGTTGAGATAATTTATTTTACCTTTTTTGAAGGCAATTTCTTGATTTGGCCCCATAGCCAAGATATGTTGGACTTTAACAGTTCATTCAGTGGATTTGTCACTGTGTAAATGCTTTGTAGGTATCAACCAAGGTACTTAGCATCCCCAGTATACATCTCTGTTCTGGTACAAATAACCTTAAGAGACCATGCTGAACCATATATTGTGCTTATACTTTGCAGGATTCCTGTCCCTGTACTTCATAAAGTGGAAACTGAGTTCAAGAGAATGGAGTAGGTTGGCATAAATTTAAAAAAAAATCTCTGTGCCCCAGTGGTACCAGTTTATAAGGAAAAATGGAACAATACAAATCTGTGTGGATCTTAAAAGCCTTAACGAGGTAGTTGTGAGAGAAAAATAAATCCCCCTCAACACTGGATGACTTGTTCCCCAAAGTCAAAGGAGCTACGGTATTCCCCAAGCTGGATGCCTTATGCAAATTCTGGAAAATTCCCTTAGCCAAAGAAAGTTCTAAACTGACTACATATCATCATACCCCTTGGGAGATTTTGCTTTAGAAGATTACCTGCAACCTACTAGTTATGCTTCTCAGATTGTCATGAGAAACCTCAGAGACTTTAGATATGTGAATTTTGAAGGCTGAGTCAAAAAAACCCCTCAAGTTTGCTATTAGCTGCCTCGGTTGCTAACTGCTGGACATCAGAGTCCTGTGTTAGTGGGGTGGCTTTTTTGAGAAAGTACAGTACTGAGATCAAATTATCCTGGCCTTTATCTCCCCAAAGCAGCACTGCAAATAATTACCCTGCATTCAGTTCTTTATTCCGAATGCAATGCAAGCACAAAGAATGTAATACAGAATGCATAGAAGCTCTAAAAGAATTTATAGTAGTAGCATAATTCATACAGTACCATGATACTCAATGCTGAGTTGAATTTTTCATTAGAAATCAATTTTTGGAAACTTCTTATTTTAAGAGATGGGTGTGTAATGGAATGCTAAACTGTATTACATTGTTCAGCCACTAGGTGATGTTAAATGTAAAATACCTTATTTAAATTATTCTGCAGAATATTAAAGGATCTTATGATGAACACATCTGGCGCGTATAAGCAAGCTCTATAGCCAGGCCATATTGATTCCAGTTGATTTGCTTGTATGTAGAGGCATAGTGGTATAGAGGAGCATGACATTGTGTCAGGAATAAACTAAGAACAGAAAAGAAGTAAAACAGCAACAAAGTTTGCATACAGAGGAAACAAAGTGACACAGATTGCAGGATGTCATCAACATGCCATGTTCTTCAATGCCCCAGAGAACTTCAGCTTTGACAAACCTTCACAGTGGACACAAAGGAAGCAGTATTTTACAAGATTTCAAATTGCAAAAAAACTCCACAAAGAAACTGCTGATATACAGGTATGTTAATCAATTTATACTATCGATAAGCAGGCAGAGCATCTTTAAATCCTTTGGCTTGAAGATGATGATTATGAAAAGGTTTTGATTATGAAGATGTTCTGGCTATGTTTGACGCATACTTTGTACATCATATAAAGTGGTTTATGAAAGAGGGAAGGAGAGAAGACTCCACGGCTAAAAGGAACAAATTCCAGCCTCCTACACATGGTATGAAAAAAGTCATAACCCAAGAGATGATGCATGTGTCTAGCCTTAGGCAGACAGTATAATAAATGCATGAAATATGGACATTTTTCAGCTGTTTATCACTTGTGATGACATAGAGCCTGGCTGGAGAGTGAAATATTCACAGCAAGACTATTTACTTTTAAAATTGACTCAGGAGCTGACATCACAGTTATCTCAGATGGGACTTACAATCACCTTCAACCCCTCTGAGAGCTGAAAGCTGCTGACACAGCTCTGAGTAACCCTGGACGTATTCTGAACTGCATGAACCTGTTCACCATAGAAACCATCTACAAAGACAAGTGTATGTGATCAAAGAACCAACAGCCTTCTCAGCCACAGCATGGCAGCCATGATTGGCCTGGTGAGAAAGGTAGAAGAACTTGATGGAATATTATGCTGCTGCTATAAATTCTTTTAGAGCTTCTGT
This sequence comes from Eretmochelys imbricata, assembly GCF_965152235.1. Taxonomy (NCBI): domain Eukaryota; kingdom Metazoa; phylum Chordata; order Testudines; family Cheloniidae; genus Eretmochelys; species Eretmochelys imbricata. Next base: position 27,251,677 of record NC_135583.1, read on the forward strand.
GCATTCTGTATTAAATTCTTTGTGCTTGCATTGCATTCAGAATAAAGAACTGAATGCAGGGTAATTATTTGCAGTGCTGCTTTGGGGAGACAAAGGCCAGGATGATTTGATCTCAGTACTGTACTTTCTCAAAAAAGCCACCCCACTAACACAGGACTCTGATGTCCAGCAGTTAGCAACCGAGGCAGCTAATAGCAAACTTGAGGTTATTTTTGACTCAACCTTCAAAATTCACATATCTAAAGTCTCTGAGGTTTCTCATGACCATCTGAGAAGCATAACTAGTAGGTTGCAGCATTTTAAGTCTTTTTTCTTCTTTGGGATTGATGACAGCAATTCCCTGTTTCCTTGTTTACCCACGACTGTTAGAAATTGACTTCAGCTGGTGCAGAGATGTGCTTACCTGACTGAATATAGTCAGCACATTTCTCCTGTATTTGCTATTCCACAAAGGCTTCAAGTTAAATGTTATATTGATTTTAAGGTTTTGTTTCTCAGATACAAAGTTTCAAACAGCCAAGCACCTGAATGGATTGGCAACACTAGGAAAATGGGGATCATGGTGATTGCATCTCTGTCCTAAGTATGTTCTAAAGTATGGCTACTCATTTGTTGTAGGATTTGAGGGCAACCACTGCACCATTAAGCCAACTGTTATTAAGAATGCAGAGTATGTACTCTTATGATACTTGTTCATACCTCATTCTTGAATTCACTTATATGTAGGACCCAAGGGGAAGAGCCTGCAATTATCAACAGTACCTATTGAGCTACAAAGGATAGCAAAATCTTGTCAAAAATTAAATTTATGTGCAAGGTATATTTATTTATTTTGGGGGAGAGAGGGCTGTCTACCTGATTTTCTGTTTCTTGCAATTATTCTCACAATTGTATTTTATCCAGAATCCCTTTAATTAAATTACAAAAGTGGAAAATAGAATACATTTTCTGCCAGATTTCAGATAATAGCTCTAGGAAGAAGGATTCTTGACTTCCATAACAATAAGCTTGTGTTATCATACTGAATCCTCTGAAGATGATTTCATGGGATCCACCCAAGCATCACGTACTTTCCCATAAGCATCAGTTATTTTTGTCACGGATAGAAATGTACAAATATAATCAGTGCATGAATAATTAACTACTCTGTAAAAAGCAATGTGCCACAAGTTTTGTGATGCACTCATACTAGTATTTTGGCAGAACAATAATCCATTAGAGAACTTGGTGACCAGATCAGATATTTATAAAGAAACAGACATTTGAAATTCCATCTCCTTTCTTTTTCTTGCTCCAAAAATTATTTTTATTGTTGTTACATGTCTTTCATTTTGGTTTCTTCAGTCTGGACCTCATTGTCTAGTGCTGTGGAGCCAAAGAAACTATCAGTGAGAACAGGCAAATGTGTTTGTTGGAACAATTATAGCTGGAAATCACTGCTAATGAGATATTGAGCATTTTATTTCTAGGTTGCTGGTTTGAATCCAGCCTAGGTTGGGAGCAATCAAAGAGCCTTATCAAATAATAGAAGGAGTAATGAGCAGATGATGAGCAGATTAAATTAGATTAGTAAAAAATTTTTTTTTTCTACATTTATAATCAATAAAATAGATACTAGTTCTACTGTAGTATGGGGACCAGTATGAATACTTCATCTCTTGCATTTAACATAAATATTTTTTTAAAAATGAAGTCTATTCTACTAACCTTATTTCCAGTTGACTGAAATAAGGTAATTTAGACAGCTGTTTTTGTAACGCACCTTCTTTTCTCCCATATTAAAGGAAAGTGATCTATAAGTCACTAATACCTTGGATTGCTTTTTGGGAATGGCATGTCTTTCCAACCTTGCTCTCTTAAACTATTTATTGATTTTAGAAAAAAAAATAGTGTTCTATAGTAATATTTAACTACAACCTGATTTTGCCATCCTTGCATTGTATAGTACCACAGTTATTTGCAAGTAGTCTCATTGAAATTAAAGAAGGGACTTGTTCAGAGAGGAAGGGTGACCCAGTACTAAGGCCACCAACCTAGGACATGGGAAAGCCTGTATTCAAATCTCTGCTCTGTTACAGAATTCGTGTGTGACCACCCAGTGCCATCTGTGGAGGGCAATAAGAGTATTTCCCTGTTCTCACAGGGCTGGCTTATAGTTCCCCAAGCAGGGGACAGTTTAGCATTTTATCCATTCTTATCCTGTGCATGTTTTGTCTGTCTTGTTAGAACTGTTCTTTCAGTAAAGATGGCAGCTTATATCTCTGTGTGTGTGTTTGAACAGAATATCTTGTGATAAACTTTGTGGCTTTGAACAAGACACTCAAAACTCAGTAACAAAAGATGTACGAAAATCATGTGTGGTAGATATTTTACCCCCATTTTAAAGTTGGGGAAACTGTTTAACACAGGCATGACTGCTGCTGACAGGGAAGTTCACAGTTCAAAGTATGTGTAGTGATGACCGTACACTGAACATTGCCGAACAATATGACTTTAGCTGTTTGCAGGTAATACATATCTGGGGCCTGGTTTCAAACAAGTTTGACAAGTAATAGGCTAAAATTCATTTTTGTTTTGAGATATTATCTGTTCTTGAAGAGGTTGGGGTGGAAAAGAAAGAGAATATTAGTTATATTAAGTATTTCCAGAGCAACATCATACAGAAAGAATTGAAATAAAGGATTGGAGAACTTCTGGAAGCTCTATATACACTAGAGGCTCCTATGACTTAATCATGTCAAAATAAAGCCATGTATTACATGACAAGTGTCATAAGCTGTGTTCTACCTTTTCATTATAATTTTGGATTGATTCCAAGACACTTTCAGTGTATTAGTTGTAAACATACAAAACATATCTTTTGCTCTCGCCATATGAAGACTTAGGGGGAAACTTTCAAAGGCTCAAGCGGGAGTTAGGTGCTCAACTGCCATTGAGAGTCAATGAGTTAGGTGCTTATTTTGCCTGTGTTCCTTTGAAAATCTCCCCTCAGCCATTTGGATACAGCAAAGGGATAGTACCACACTTTAGAAATGGCCTGAACCTTGCCTCTCAAATTTACACTTACAAGATTTGTACATAGAAATCTTATTTTTTATACTACCAACTGAGTAGTAAAATGGTTAGCAGATCAATCCAGAGGCATAGATACAGAGTTTCTACCTGTAAACAGTTGGGCACCCAAAACTTGTGGATGTTAAATTGGAAGGCTGCTCTTGAGAATCCATCCCATTGTTTCAGAGTAGCAGCCGTGTTAGTCTGTATTCGCAAAAAGAAAAGGAGTACTAGTGGCACCTTAGATACTAACCAATTTATTTGAGCATAATCTTTCGTGAGCTACGGCTCACTTCGTCGGATGCATTCCATTGTGTTTCAGTATGTACAATACAGTACTTCCTCCTTAACATTCATTTGGCTGGCAGTCTGGAAAATGACAACAATTTAAGAAGATTAATTTTTTCTTCCACTACTACTTTATCTGGTGATTGTCATGCCTTAGAATCTCCAAGTGCTTTGTGCTGGTTGTCACAGACTCGTGATGAATGCTATGAAGCTGCTTGGTAAATACTGACAATTCTATAAACCTTAATTACTGTACAGTCCCACCCAGGACTTTCTTAGGAAAAGCTCCCTTTAGCTGCTGTCAGAGTTTTCCTGAATAAGGACCAAAAATTAAAGCATCAGGCCCATAGAGTATATTGAGATATTTTTATACCTTTTAATTGTTAAGACTTTCACAAAGCAGTTTTGAATATATTTGAGAGTATATTTAATGTTGAATTATGCCTGCTCTGCAGTGGCCTGCTAGGAGAATTAAGCACAGTTGTCGCTCGTCTCCCCCACAGATAAGCAAGGCATAAATTGGTTCCCAGTGCTAGAGGTGTGGAAAAAGCTAGCACTGCTGGCAATACTAAGTGCTCTAGAAAGGGCATTTTGTGGGTGGGGTGAGGGATGATCTAGAACCTTAGAACTCCCACACATCATGTACTGGGATAGCTGAGTGTTGGCAGAACTCTGGTTACACCTCAAACAGTTGTTGCAAGGGGCATCTCTTCCCATCCTACCTCCCTTTAAAAGTCCAAGACCACTTGGGCAGTGCAAACCCACACCTTCCCTGGAGCTACTAAGATTCTATGAGCCATAATTGATCTCTTGGTTTCTTCTCACAAGATGATACTTCTAAAGCCTTTGAAATACTTCTGAATCTAGTTAGTTAAGTAGGAATAGGACAAATATAATTGATGTTCAAATATATTGTCACCTTGAAGCACTCAACAGATGCAAATTGTATAAAGAACAATTCTGAATTCTTGATAGTGTCACGAATCTTTAGCTGCTGTAATAAATTTTGTTGTCATGTTATATAGGTTAAATGACTAATGATGGAAGTGTGTTCTTATTCATGAAAGCAGCTGGTGAGAAATGTGTTGTCCTAAGATATACCTTCCTGTCTGTTGAGCTGACAACCATGAAATGATGAAATCAAGTTCCTGTCCTTCAGTGTTGCTTACAGTTAAAACTGTCACACACTTTTTAAAAAAGGCTGTCAAAGAAAGAGCCATAGTTCTGACATAATGTGGAGAACAAGCACTTTGAAATCTTAAACTATAGACAGTGTTAAATGCTACAGTTTGGAGCATTTTTCTCTTCCTCTTTTATTTTTCACCCTTCTTGGCTTTTTTATTTTTTTAAGCCTTTCTTGGAAATTTCATGCCAACTTAACAAAAATAAAAATAATTAAGCCAAGGCATTGAATTTAATGTAACTTGCCTCCCTAAAATAAGCTTCAGGGATTGAAAGAAGCATCACTTTTAACTACTCAGTTTTTAAAATTAAAATTAAAAGTAGATTGGATTAATACTGGTTTGGGACATCTTTGGTCCTTGTTGGAATTCTTTGGAGGTCTGAAAGATAAGGTGCCTTGCTGACACTGGCAAACACCAAAACTAAACTTGTTAATTTCATGTTGTTCTAATGCTGTTGTGCTACAATGCAAGTACCTGAACCTTTCCATCACTAAAGCCCTGCTCCTGCAATCTTATCAATACATGTGAGCCTCTGTGTTCATGCAGAGCCTATCAACTTCAGTGATGCTCCAGGCAGATGTAAAGGTCCATCATTGTATATCGGATTGAAGGTTCAGGCTTCAATAAGCATATGAAAGATTAAAACATGAAGTACTGTAAAACCAAAGTCTGCAACAGAGTTTCATCTGTCAAGGTATTACTTTGTCCATGTGCCACTACAATTCTCTCTCTCTCTCTCTCTATATATATATAACTGGTTGTTTGTTAAATGCAAAAACATGGGGAACGTTATGCTGTGGTTATTATTACAAATGCAAAAGTTTGGGGGAGAGGAAAGTTTTTTAGTTTGAAAAGAAAGGAAAAAGCTGTAACATGCAACGTTGCCATGATTATGATTATTTCACATGTAAAATGGTAAAAATAGATGTCATGGTTATAAAGTCTGTTAAAAACGTGGGTCAGTAAGTCTTGTTAGCATAAAGCTTGTGCAACATTGTTAAATTGTCATCTCTAAACAGATCTTTATAGACAGAGAAGAGATGACAATGGACTAGATTCATTGCTATGTCTCAGCATGAAACAGCACAGTTTGGAGGTGTAGGAGTTTCAAAGGGGGTTGCATTCCTCAATCCTCACCCCAGTTTATGTCAGACTGGTTCCCTAGTGCAATTTACAGCAGCTTGGCCACAAGTGTTTACAGGAGTGGGTTCTTAATAATTGATAATCTCTATATACAATATAGCTCTATAGCCTGATCTTGAGAACTACCGATCACCTGGTACTCCCATTGATTTCAGCAACTCTCAGGATCTGTCTCCAAAACCTATGTTTTGAAATGTCATTTTCCGTTCAAAATCTGTTTTGCATTCACCCTCTCTTTGTCTTTGAATATTTTCATTACGTGTGATGGGTATCTTGGCTTCTGTATATTCTCATTTTAAAGGCAATCCCTTCAGTGCAGTAGAAGTGTAGACATGCCTATTGAACAGTCACGTGAACAGTGCGCTGATGAATCTGCACATCCTAGATACCCAAAGTAAATAAAAAGAAACCCTTTTGTTTCAATGACTTGGATATGTTCAGTGGTATCAGTGAGGTTACATGCATATTTTTTAATTTGTACAATATCTTAAACAATAAGAGGTAAGATCAGGTTGGTACACAGTTGGCCTTATGTACATCACTAATAATAATGCAATGGCTCTAATATGTAATTGATTGTTAATTTATATTAAATGTTTGTCTGGATATTTATAAAACTTGAAAGCTATGTTTATAAAGCTATATTTGCATAGCTTCAGAGATATTGGAGATGAGAGTACTCAGTTAATTGGATGACTTAACAAATATTGATTAGCATTTTTAGCAATCAACATTAAAGACGGTTAACCTATCATTAGCTTTTAAATTTTAATTAACTGTTTAAACATGGCTTCGAAGTTTAAAGTTGCCAAGACTCCAGTTGCACTATTGCCTGTGCAGGTTTGAACTAACTATGCAGCGTCCCTGTAGACTGGATAAACCACAACCTGCCTACTCTTACCGACCCGTTGCTAACACATTGCTGTCAGGTAGGTTCTGTTAAAACCAAATTAGTTCCATTTGAGATACCATAAGTGGGGTACACAAATCTTCCCATACAACAGTGATTCTGTTCCTGCTGCACATAGTTGTCTATTTGGGCAGACAGTAGAAAAGACGTTAAAACTAACCTAATGATGAGCCCAAAAAACCCCAAGTCACTTGAGTTGCTGGCCTGCAGACACTGAGGCCTGATCTGAATTCCGTTTGAAATTAATATAAAAAAGACGTATTGACTTGAATGGACCAGATCATCAGCTGGCGTAAAGTGTCATAGCTTCATTGATTTCAAGTGCACTGTAGGGGTGGCCAGCACTTTGGAGGACAGGATTAGAATTCAAAATGATCTTGAAAAATTGGAGAATTGGTCTGAAATCAACAAGATGAAATTCAATAAAGACAAATTCAAAATACTACACTTAGGAAGCAAAAATCAAATGCACAACTACAAACTGGGGACTAACTGGCCTAGGCAATACTATTGCAGAAAAGGATTTGGATGAACAGTGGATCACAAATTGAACACGAGTCAACATTATAATGCAGTTGTGAAAAAAGGTAATATAAACATTATATAAAATATTATGTAGAAATCAAAGGAGGTAATTGTACCTCTAGACACAAGTGAGGCCTCAGTTGGAGAATTGTCCAGTTTTGAGCACTACCCTTTCAAGAAAGATGTGGACAGAGGAGAGAACAATAAAAATTATAGTTGTGTTTTTTTTTAAACAAAATCTGACTTACAAGGAAAGTTTGGACAGTAATCTCTGTGTATGCAGATTTCAGAGTAGCAGCCGTGTTAGTCTGTGTTCGCAAAAAGAAAAGGAGGACTTGTGGCACCTTAGAGACTAACAAATTTATTTGAGCATAAGCTTTTGTGAGCTACAGCTCACTTCATCGGACGCATTCAGTGGAAAATACAGTGGGGAGATTTATATACACAGAGAACATGAAACAATGGGTGTTACCCTACACACTGTAACGACAGTGATCAGATAAGGTGAGCTATTATCAGGACTAGATTCATTGCTATGTCTCAGCATGAAACAGCACAGTTTGGAGTGGTGAGCTAATATCAGGAGGAGAGGAAAAAAAACCTTTTTTATTGATAATCAAGGTGGGCCATTTCCAGCAGTTGACAAGAACGTGTGAGGAACAGTGGCGGGAGGGGGGGAATAAACATGGGGAAAGAGTTTTACTTTGTGTAATGACCCATCCACTCCCAGTCTCTATTCAAGCCTAAGTTAGTTGTATCCAGTTTACATATTATTTCCAATTCAGCAGTCTCTCGTTGGAGTCTGTTTTTGAAGTTTTTTTGTTGAAGTATTGCCACTTTTAGGTCTGTAATCGAGTGACCAGAGAGATTGAAGTGTTCTCCAACTGGTTTTTGAATGTTTTAATTCTTGACATCTGATTTGTGTCCATTTATTCTTTTACATAGAGACTGTCCAGTTTGACCAATGTACATGGCAGAGGGGCATTGCTGGCACATGATGGCATATATCACATTGGTAGATGTGCAGGTGAATGAGCCTCTGATAGTGAGGCTGATGTGATTAGGCCCTATGATATGTGGACACAGTTGGCAACGGGCTTTGTTGCAAGGATAGGTCCCTGGGTTAGTGGTTCTGTTGTGTGGCGTGTGGTTGCTGGTGAGTATTTGCTTCAGGCTGAGGGGCTGTCTGTAAGCAAGGACTGGCCTGTCCCCAAAGATCTGTGAGAGCGATGGGTTGTCCTTCAGGATAGGTTGTAGATCCTTGATGATGCGTTGGAGAGGTTTTAGTTGGGGGCTGAAGGTGATGGCTAGTGGTGTTCTGTTATTTTCTTTGTTGGGCCTGTCCTGTAGTAGGTGACTTCTGGGTATGCTTCTGGCTCTGTCAATCTGTTTCTTCACTTCAGCAGGTGGGTAGTGTAGTTGTAAGAATGCTGGATAGAGATCTTGTGGGTGTTTGTCTCTGTTTGAGGGGTTGGAGCAAATGTGGTTGTATCGTAGAGCTTGGCTGTAGACAATGGATCGTGTGGTGTGGTCTGGATGAAAGCTGGAGGCATGTAGGTAGGCATAGCAGTCAGTAGGTTTCCGATATAGGGTGGTGTTTATGTGGCCATCACTTATTAGCACCGTAGTGTCCAGGAAGTGGATCTCTTGTGTGGACTGGTCTAGGTGTCAAGAATTACAACATTCAAAAACCAGTCAGAGAACACTTCAGTCTCTTTGGTCACTCAATTACAGACCTAAAAGTGGCAATACTTCAACAAAAAAAACTTCAAAAACAGACTCCAACGAGAGACTGCTGAACTGGAATCAGTTTGCAAACTGGATACAATTAACTTAGGCTTGAATAGAGACTGGGAGTGGATGGGTCATTACACAGAGTAAAACTATTTCCCCATGTTCTCTGCCCCTCCTCCTCCGGCTCTCCTGCTGGTAATAGCTCACCTTAAGTAATCACTCTGGTTACAGTGTGTATGGTAACACCCATTGTTTCATGTTCTCTCTATATATAAATCTCCCCACTGTATTTTCCACTGAATGCATCTGATGAAGTGAGCTGTAGCTCACGAAAGCTTATGCTCAAATAAATTTGTTAGTCTCTAAGGTGCCACAAGTACTCCTTTTGTTTTTGTGTATGCAGAGTCTTCAGAAATGGGGGTTGGGGGACCTGACACCATTTTCAAATATACTAAAGACTATTATGAAGCGGATGATCATCAATTGTTCTCCATGTCCACTGAAGGTAGGAAAATAATCAGCTTAATCTGATGGGAGATTTAGTTAGTTATTAGGAAACCCTTTCTATAAGGATAATTAAGTACTGGAAAAGGTTACTAAGGGAGGTTATGCAATCCCTGTCATTGGCGGATTTTAAGAACAGAGAACAGGTTAAACAAACACCTGTCTGCGATGAGCTAGACTTTCCCTCAGTGTGTCGGGGGATGGACTATATGTGCTTTCTATGATTTTGTTTTACTCTGAATTTCATATACATTGTTCTTCTGAAGCCTTTTATTTTCCTTTTAGTAAAAATGAATTATGTAATATGATTTAACCCAGAGGAAACAATTGATCAGATTTCTAAATCAGAATCACCTTAAATTGTGGATACAGTATTTCTACAAAACGTATAGGAAAAGGAATAGATTTTTTTTCTTTAGTGTCATAATAAGATGATTGATGATAATGTGCACTTGCACAGTTGATGAAAGTTAAAATTAATCTTGCAGGCTCAGGGCTTTACAGAAGATTTCCTTTGGCTAAAGATTCCCAGATTACTTTGGGGCTAAATCATTAAAAGCTCCGATATTTTATAATAAAATACATTTAATCTGGCATTGGAAAAAATATAATGCACTTTATCTCTATAGCATTGTTACATAATTTATAAAGATTCCTAAATAATTGTGTGTTTATTTATATTTTATTTTTAATTACTGGCTTACAAAAGTTGACCTGTTAACTTCATTTGAGTTGCTATGAGTCAGATTGTCAAAAACATTTAAGCACCTAAGGTAGAGATTTGTGCCTAGTGGGATTTGCAAAAGTTCCTAAGCAAGTTAGGCACCCATCTGCATCTGAAACCAATGATGAAACCTAGGTATCTAACTCACTTGGGCACTTTTGAAAATGCCACTAGGCATTGATCTCCATCTTTAGGTGTCTACATACTTTTGAAAATCTGGCTACTTATCTGTATTCAGAGATCTGTCTTTAGATTCTTACTTTGAAGTATCTTGGCCTTGATATTTCATGGTGAAAGCCATTTTTCCTAAATCCCTAGAAATCATCTGCCAAAATTATTCACATGAATGCTTTGGTGCATTTTTCAGATGTACCGAATATAAAACTGGCATTCTAGCTGAGAAGTACAAATTGTCAAATGCAAGATAGATAAGATTGGGGATTCCAACCTGCACGCATTGTCTTGAGAAGCTGTGTTTCTAGCCGCAAAAGCAGGAGAGTGGGAGCCAAGTTCTCCTTATTTTATTTTATTTTAATTTATTTTACTTAGTTAATTGCAGTAATGCCCGATCAGGACCTAATTTTACTAGGCGCTGTACAAACACAGAACAGAAAGATAGCTTTTTGAGGTAGGGACTAACAATCTAAGTATTCTTTATTATTTTCCTTGCTCTGCCTCTGTTATACTGTTTAGCCTTGGGCAAGTCACTTAACCTCTCTCTATCTCAGTTTTGTGATAATTGTCTATTTTACAGGAGTATGTGAAGTTTAATTAATTACTTTTTATAGGTTCTTGGATGAAATGCATGATATGTGAAACATTGTTGTAGCACTACAAACAGGTTCAGTAGATCTATGCCTGGTTAACTGTATTCAAATTTCTAGGTTTGTATGAAATTATCTAGCACATTACATTGTATTCTGTGGTTAACTAGAAATAATATTCATGTTTAAAGTGATATGCACAGAGACTCTGCAAAGACACTTATTAGGCTGCAGGAGCACAGTGTGAAGTATTAACAATGAAAATATTACAGTGTAAGAGAGAGTAAACTAAAAATGGTCCCCATAGATACATTTCACTTCAATCATTAAGAAGAAAATGACTACATTCCTTACTTGGAATAATGAGTTATACTGATTGTCATTATAGTATGTTACAGGAAAATGATAAGAGACAGCTTGAGAATACAATACTAATGCAATGTTTTCTTAATCAAATATTTTGTAATTGATTGCCTGTGGCAAAAGAAGCAAAATCTTTAATAAGATATGATGCATTTTATACCTGTCTCCAAGGACAGATGTTAGTTATGCCAGCTTCATAACCTTCCCTTTGGACGAAAAAATATGACAAATAGTCTATCATAGTCATTAGCAATTTTATTCTAAATAGACACCAGGACATGCTGAGTTTATTAATATGCAGACTATGGTATTACCCATAAAATAACATTTCAGTTATTGTATTCTTACATTCTAGAATGTATGACTAGATTATTCATAGTCAGTCACAATGTTGTAGCCAACACCAAATGAAAACTCATTTACAGTGGTCACTGTTAAGAAGTCAGCATTTACCTGGGGTCACACACTGGGGTATACCACATTATTTTCATCTACTTAGCCCATATATATTTATTTCTTAGTCTATCTAAAAACACATACATGGAGGAAAGTAATTTTGATATATACATATAAACTAGTCCCTCCCTATCAGCTCCAGCTCTGAGGCTGTTGAATGGTTTATTACCATACATAGGATTTCTCCTACACTCAGTAGCAAGCAGCAAGGTTTTACCTGAGTGCAATACTGGCTGCTAAGATACCTGTCATTAAAGATTTTTACTTGGGATAAGATATAGGGAAAAAATTAGCTTGTCTCTTTCATCAGCAGGCACACAAAACTGAGAGGAAAGGGAAATAATACTAATTTCAATATGTACAGAGGGAGCATTTCTTATTTCTGCTGATGGCTGCCACATCTTTTCAGTGGGAACAGCTGGTATCTAAATGGCTTCTTCAGCTAAAACAATGTCTATCTCGCTTTAAAATTTCAGGAGGAAGCTGAATAGTGTTGTGTTTGTCGTAGTGTTTGAGAAACAAAAATGAAAGAAAATTGATGCACTGTATGTCTTGATGACAGTGAATATACAGATATGGTTAGTCATAAACTTGGAATCCATTGTAAATGATACAAACAAAATCCCGAACATCATTTTAAAACTCTTTAAATTAGAACAATTAGAAAGCCTACAGCAAATGTGTCCCAATGCACCAAAGCATTTATACACATGCCTATCTTTAAGCTCATTAACAGTCCCACTGAAATCACTGGAACTGTTCATGTGCTTAAACTTATTCAGGAACTTGCTCAAAAACTTTGCTGAATCAGGGCCTATATGGCTGCATGTATTTTATGGGTTTCAGAGTAACAGCCATGTTAGTCTGTATTCGCAAAAAGAAAAGGAGGACTGGTGGCACCTTAGAGACTAACCAATTTATATGAGCATAAGCTTTCCGATGAAGTGAGCTGTAGCTCACTAAAGCTTATGCTCAAATAAATTGGTTAGTCTCTAAGGTGCCACAGGTACTCCTTTTCTTTTTATGTATTTTATAGTAACTTTAGATCTAGATGCTGGAATATTTCTGTTTGAAAGTTTCAAATTGAAAATGAAATGTGAAAAACAGAAGCAATATCTTGTTCAGAGCCACCAGGGAATTGAGTGATGAAAAATAAACACAGGACAAAGGTTAAATTAAAACAAGGGCATAATATTATCCCCTTCACTTAATGACCATGTGAGTACAACAGGATTTCTTAATCTAAGTGCCTGTTTTTTCTTGCCATAGTTTTTATACTTGGAAGTCAACATTAATATTTAATAAAAGCCAATGCTGTGCTTTTGAAATGGAAAATACCAAAATAAGTTTAATAATATAAGCTGAATAAAAGCTACACTCTACGAAAAGGCAAAACATTCCTTCTCACTTGGAGTTCAGATTCCATTTCCCATGGGGATTTTAATTTATCAGACTATGCTTGAACGTACCCAAGCCTTGCATTAGTCATGTAAGTGTCATGTGTTTGCTACAAACATTGTTTTCAAGGAGTCTCCTAAAGTAGACTGAGAGAGAGAGAATGAGGAGCACAGCTCTTAGCAGATCATATGGCCAAAATGTAGCCTCCACAACTTCAGTTCTTTAAAGGGTGGTGTCACTCCCTTATTTTCTTTGACCCACATTTGTAGAAAAGCCAGTGTCCGAGATATTTATACCCCAGTGTGGATTTACTTAAAAGTAATAACTAAGGCTGGGTGAAGAAATCTAGGGACCCCCGAAAAAGAACCTCTTGTAACAAGAGTAAGTCCTGTCCCATGCTCACGACATCTCAGAGGAAATGTAGGTCATCTTCATCCAATAGCAGGGATTTAGTAGAAAGGATCAGCTGAGTTGTTGAATTGGGCTGTAGATACTTTCAGTGAACCTGGGGTTGGGAAGAGTAAGGGTCAAGTAAGTCCACACCCCAAAAATCAATAGTAATGACAGTAGACCAGTAGACTAATTGGCCTTCCAGGTATTTGTGACTAGCAACTTCTCCCTCCAAAGGGACAACCAACTGATGGGAGGCTGGCTGGAAACAAATCACAATTTCCAAAGAGCCACAACTACATATGTTTTGAAGGCTGGGGATATACAATTGGCAGTGGAAGCTGGTCAATTATACTCTGATCTTCTTCCATCCCTCCCAGTGCTTCCAGTGCTCCTGCTGGACTCTCTTCTCCCACTCTGTCCCTACCCAGAGTAAAGAGAGACTCGGGTCTATCTTGCTCTCTCTCTCCTCACCCATGCCTTCTTGGACCTCCATGGGCTGGTGCTTATTGCTTTCTGTACTGTATTATATGGCTGTCCAACATCTTGACAGATGAAAGTACATGCGACAAAGTCAGTCGGTCAGTGGTGCTTAGCAATGGGATGGGGAAAGAGCCTGATGCACAAGTGGCAAACCTTCCCAGGGTGGCTGCAGGTCCACTCACCAGATAGAAGTTGAAGCATACTCTGCTTCTTGACTCACCTGTGGGCCTTGCCCTGGGCTCTCTTGTGGCTTTCCATGGTGAATACACCAGTCTTAACTCAGCTTTTCCCAACTGAACAGTTGTGGGCAGGATTTTTCCAGTTGTCAGGGGGAATATTGAATTTCTTCAGGCCTTTCTTGACCTTGTCGCTGTATTGGAGCTTTGGCCTTCCTTTGAATTGCAGGCAGTTGTTAAGTTGGCTGTAGAGCATAGCCTTCAGCAGATTATCTTGAGGCATGCGCTCCACGTGTCCCAACCAGCGAAGCCTGCGAATGTCCAGGATAGTCTGCATAGACTGTAGGCCTGTTCTCTCAAGGATCTCATTATTGGTGATCCATTGCTACCAAGAAACTTCAAGGATTTCTCTAAGCCTGAAGAGGTGGAAACTGTTCAATCTCTGCCCCTGCTCAGAGTATGTAACCCAGGTTTCCCAACCATAAAGGAGAGTATTGTGTTGGTGTTTGTGTTCACGATTAGCAACTTTTTGTTCTGAACACATGAGGTAAGTTTTCCAAAGGTAACAGAAGCTTTGCTAATTCTAGCATCAAGTTCCCTATCAAGGTTAATGAGCTGTTAAGAATAGATCTGTGATCCACGGTGTATAGAACTTAATTACTGACATAGATTTTGGGTAGAATGTTGGTACCTTGTGACATGACAACTGTTTTCTTGATACTGATTATCATGACAAACTTGGGGCATGCATCAGGAAACTTATTCATCGTGACCTGCAGTTCATCAGGTGAATTAGAGACAAACGCAGAGTCATCTGTGAAAAGCAGATCCCATATAATAAGGCTTCTGCTCTGGAATCATCTGATCTTAAACAAGCTGCCATCCATCCTTAATTCGGTTAGTACGCCAGATTGATCATTTCCAAAGGTGTATTTAGGAAGAATAGAGAAGAAGATGCTAAAGACAGTGGGTTCTAAGATGCAGCCTTGCTTCATATCAGTATCAATATTAAACTCGGATGGTGTTTCATTTTCACGCTGGATGGTTCTCTTCATTTCCTCATGGAACTCCTCGAATAGGGAGAGAACCTTTTGTGGACAGCCAATTTTCAACAGGATTTTATAGATGCCATTCCTGCTAACAGCGCGGAAGGCCTTTTGTAGGTCAATGAATGCTACATAGAGAGGTGCCTGTTGTTCATGGCTGTTTTGTTGGCACAAACACACTGCAAGGGACATGTCAGTTGTGGAGTGTCCAGCTTTGAGCCCACACTGGCTCTCAGGGTAGACTTTCTCAGCAAGGACTTGAAGACTTTTCAACAGGACCCTTGCAAGCACCTTGCTGATCACTCTAGCAAATATATCTCTCAGTAGTTGTTGCAGTCTGCTCTATCTCCTTTGTTTTTATATTGTCTAGAGTAATGATCTTTCCATCTTTCAGATCCTGGGATATAAGTCTTTCTTCCTAACAGGAGCAGAGAAGTGCATAGATGTCACTCGCAAGCTTTCTCTCCCCTCGCCCCACCCACCTTTAGGAGCTCCAGGGGTCATTGCCTGCTGCTTTCCCAGGAGCAATCTCTTTGATAGCCTTCTGTACATTGTCAAGAGTTGGTATTTGGTCCAGCTCATGCATTGTTGGAAGCTGGGGAATGGCAGCTGAGGCAGTATCACAGATAATGGCATCCTTTGAATAGAGTCCTTTGTAATGCTCAGTCTATCGGGTCAAGTTGGTTTTGCCCATCAGTCAATACGGTAACATCTTTCACTTTTAGGTTTGCAGTCTTTTCACAAGGTGGACGAAGTGCCTCTATAATTCCATTATAGTACCACAAAGGTCCCATCTTTCAAAGCCAGATCTGAATCTTTCTGCACTTCTGGGCACATTCTCTGGTGGCTTTCTCAACCGCAGCCTTAGCCTCTTTGAACTTGAGAGTTTTGAGCTTGGATGGCTGTTGAAGTAGACTTAGGCAAGTTTGCTTTTTCTTTTCTATAAGAGGGAGCAGCAGATGTTCAGACCAGTAAGGATGTTTTTTCATTGTTGTTCCAAAGACATCCTTGGCAGTAGCCAGTGTCTTATTCTTAAAATTTTCCCACAAGGTGTCGGAATCAGGTTGATCATTTTCAAAAATAAGCTCAAGCACACGTTGAAACTTTGCACAAGTGCCAGAATCCTTCATGTTGGTGACATTGAGGAGAGATTTAACTTTTGGCATCTCATAACAGGTCTTTTAAAGATGTAACTGGAGCTTGGCCCTAACAAGAGCATGATTAGTGTTGCAATGGATAATGGAATGGAGAGTGTGCTTATAAAATTTGTGGATGACACCAAGGTGGGAGGGGTTGCAAGGACTCTAGAGGACAGGATTAGAATTCAAAAGGACCTTGACAAACTGGGAAATTGGTCTGAAATCAGCAAGATGAAATTCAATAAAGACAAGTGCAAAGTACCACACTTATGGGAAAAAAAAATCAAATTCACAACTGCAAAATTGGTAATAACTGGCTAGGTGGTAGTATTACTGAAGAGGATCTGGGGGTTCTTTTAGTGGATCACAAATTGAATATTAGTCAACAACATGTGGCAGTTGTGAAAAGGGCTAATATTCTGGCATGTACTTACAGGAGTATCATATGTAAGACATGGAAGGTAATTGTCCCAGTTTGCTTGACACTGATGAGGCCTGAGTTGGAGCACTGTGTCCAGTTCTGGGCACCACATTTTAGGAAAGATGTGGACAAATTGGAGAGAGCTCACAGGAGACCAACAAAAATGATAAGTTTCGAAAACCTGACCTATGAGGAAAGGTTAAAAATACAGGGCGTATTTAGTCTTTAGAAAAGAGACTGAGGCGGGACCTGATACCAATCTTGAAATATGTTAAGGGCTGTTATAAAAAGGACGGTAATCAATTGTTCTCCATGTCCACAGAAGGTAGGACAAGAAGTAATGGGCTTAATCTGCAGCATGGGAGATTTAGATTACATATTAGGAAAAATTTCTAACTCTAAGGGTTTTAAATTTTGGAATATGCTTCCAAGGGAGGTTGTGGAATTTGAAAAGCATCATTTGGAGATTTTTAAGAAGAAGTTAGACCCCAGGAAGAGTCTAAGTTTACTTGGTCCTGCCTCAGAGCGGGGGGTTGGACTAGATGATTTCTAGCCCTACATTTCCAAGGTGCTGTGATTAGATAGCGGTACACAAGATTATTCAGTTCACAATAATCTGAGCTCAGTGTTTGTGTAGGTAACTCAACTGTTGTACTTCATAAGGAAGTGGTGGGTTAAGATATTTTTAACTATACTGTTTAATCAAAATAGCATGCCGTGGCATTCTATCGGGTGTTCTTTGCAGCTGTGTTAGTCACATTCTAAACCATTGTCAGATGTGTTCTGAATATATGAGGCATGATTAGTAGGGTTGGTCAGTGTCTGTAGTTGGGGCCTACAGCAGGGCCAGTCTCTGGGTAACCTAATGAGCGCAACTAGCTTGTAGTAGGCTGCCTGATTGGCTACATGGCCTCATTGGTGGGAAGAGTCAGCAGACCAGGTCTTAAGCCAGCAGCAGTTTAGTGGCTGCTCAAAGCATTTGCCCAGGGCTGCAATAGCTCCTGCCTCTGCCTTGTTCCCAGCTCTGCTCCTGCCCTGAACTCAGCCTTACCCCTGCCTTGCCTCACTCCAGGGAGCCTTGTTCTGATCCTCCACTCTGATTCCTAACTTCTGACTTCAGCTCTGACTCTGGCATCTGGCCTCTAACTCCAGTTCTGACCCTCAGCTCCAATCCTTGACTTCTGACTTAAACTGTGGCCCTTGGCTCTGGTGCCTGGCCTCTCATACCTGGGATCTGATGCCTGACTCCTGCTCTAACCACTGGGCATGACTGCCCACATCCCAGTCTCTGACAGTCAGCAATTTTCCAATGAACTGTTTTTCCATTGGAAGATACCATTTTATAAAAATGGACACATTTCCTGGAAATGTCAATTTTGATCACTTTTCATTTAAAAATTTTTGAAAAAAGCATTTTCGTAAGGTCTAAAGGGTTTTGGTTTTCCATTGTGAAATGCTGTTTCATTTCCATTTGATATCAAATAAAAGTAGAATTTGAAAAACAATTTTTACCAGAATTTTATTTTCCAGGAAATGTTGAAATGTTTTATTTTCATTCAGATTCGGAATGAAAACAAATTTTGTAATGTCGTAATTTCACAAGGAACAGAAATTCTGAGTTTTGACTAGCTCTAATAATCATTCATCATCTACCTTTACAAACAACCTCATTTCTGAATTGGCATGTTGGACTCTGGCAAGCAGAAAAGTATGAAGTTTGTTTCATTATTCACATGTCATTACTATAAATACATGATTTTTGCCCCAGTCAAACAGTTACAAACATTTTAATTTTGAGCATGTGAGCAGTCACAGTTACTTCACTGGGACTACTGATTCTTAAGGCTAGATGTGTATATGTGCTTTTGTGTATGGGGACCATAATGAACCATGCCTTGAAACGTGGGGTTAAGAACATAAGAACGGCCATACTGGGTCAGACCAATGTCCATCTAGCCCAGTATCCTGTCTTCTGACAGTGGCCGATGCCAGGTGCCCCAGAGGGAATGAACAGAACAGACAATCATCAAGTGATCCATCCCCTCTTGTCCAGTCCCAGCTTCTGGCAGTCACAGGTTTAGGGATGCCCAGAACATGGGGTTGCATCACTGACCATTTTAGCTAATAGCCATTGATGAGCCTATCCTCCATGAATTTACGTAATTCTTTTTTTAACCCTGTTATACTTTTGCCTTTCACAACATTCCTTGGCAATGAGTTCCACAGCTTGACTTTGGGTTGTGTGAATAAATACTTCCTTTTGTTTGCTTTAAACCTGCTGCCTATTAATTTCACTGGGTGACCTCTGGTTCTTGTGTAATAAGAAGGGTAAATAACACTTCCTTGCTCACTTTCTCCAAACCATTCATGATTTTATAGACCTCTCTAATATATCCCCTTAGTTGAAGGACATATTGAAGGACATGAGCTGATTGCATGAGCAGCGGTGACATGCTGATACCATTCATGTAATAAAATTGCACAATCTCTGGTAACACAGGCGCTGTCATGTCGAAATTTCATTGTTTCCGATGGAAGCAATAGAATCCCATTAGCAAGGATAAGCGCAACGCTGTGCAAAAAAATTATACTCCACATGGTGCTAGGTGTGAGGTTAGTTTGTTCTGCCATGGTAATAACCCACAAATCAGCTTCGGATCCTTCCCAGTGCTCAAAGAGAGTCTATACTGCTGTTAGTACTGTAGCACTCAAGTCAGGTAGCAACGCGATCAGCAGAAAGAACGTGCCAAGTAGAGCTAGGTTATTAAAGTAAATTGCTGCCAAAGGAATGCTTTCCTGGTGGATATTATTTTCTGAGAGCAACTCAGAGCAGATGACAGACCAAAAGACATCCATGTGAAATAAACAAAATCCTTGGATTGTAATGAAAGCTGTAAGGTTCTGAGAAGCTGGAGCTCAGGGAATCACAAGACATCTATATTTCAGATCCAAGTTATTGGATAGTACAGAGCCATGTATACCCACTATTAACTCAGTAGTAAGCTGGGGATAACAATCAGGTATTACAGCTTTATTTAAAATCAAAGCAGTACCCAACATTGTCTTCCTAACACCTTCAGTGGTTCAGGTGGGTAGTAATTGCAACGTTTGAAATCCATGGTGATACATAAATGGACTCCATCCTTTTATTAACCAAGAAGTGAACCACTTTGGTATTGACTGTCTCATCAAGGAGCTGAATTTACAGCAGGTGCAATGGGTCAGTCCTAGAACCAAGACAATTTCTAACATCCCAAGAAGGCCAAGAAACTTCTTGGGAGGAAAACAAACAAACAAAACAAAGAAGAAAAAAACATTCTGCACTATAACATTAATATGCGTTTCAGTTCAACCTAGGAAAGAAAGTGACCCCATGACATTCACCCAGTGCATATGTGTTGTAAGGCATGAGGGGGAACCAACAGCAATATCGTTATTCATGATGGATCCAGATGTGAACTTCCCCATAGTTTGAGGGAATTTCAGATCCCATGTGCAGGTCTAAACATGTTTTTAGGTACCTCTCAAAGACTGAAGGAGTTTGGATGTGGTGTTCCAGTTGAGAGCACCTCTGAAATGGATATACTGTATGGTACAATTAATGTTGGCATGGTAACCTATAGGAACTGCAAATATCTATTGCTGGAAAAGGTCTGCAGTTATCCTGGGCAAAGGGTGACAATGGAGTCCCTGGTATTTTGTAATTGATATCTGTGCTGTACAAAATATGTCATAGGTATATACCTATTTAGATTGCTATCAGGTTATGACTGATTTTTTACTAAAATTATTGTGCACAATAATTTGCTAGAAATGGGACTTAAGCTGACCTGTACTCCGTTGTTCAAAGATTAGGAGACGTGTTTTAAGTCCTGTAATTTTTATTTATAGGGCAACCTGCATCATTCTGTCCTGGCACTCCATGGAAGTACTATCTTCTTTGTGGTGTAACAGGAATAAAAGATCATGAATTTACTGCATCGTTTCAAGAAGTTCAAGAAAAAATGCTACAGTTCTGTGTATGTGGTAACATTTGTTCTCTCAAGCATTTGTCTACTTACTTACATAGTGGATGCATGCTGGCAAATAGTTGTCAGGCAATACGGTAATGTTCTTGTTCCTGTCTGTAATAACACTGTTGTCTGATATGATCTGATTAATCATATGGCCAGATTTTCAAAAGGGCTGAAACCGAAAGTATGTGTAAGGTATCTACTCAGTCACATGGCTGTTTGCATGTGTAGTTAATGCAATTTCATGTTCAAATTAGGGAAGCAAGGTGGGTGAGGTAATATCTTTTATTGGACTTTGGACCAAGTTCTACTGATGAGAGAGACAAGCTTTCAAGCTACACAATGCTCTTCCTCGGGTCTGGGAAAGGTACTCAAAGTGTCACAGCTAAATATACAAGGTCAAACAGATAGTTTAGCATAAGTAGTTAGCACATATTCTAAAAAAACCCAGGAGTACTTGTGGCACCTTAGAGACTAACAAATTTTATTTGAACATAAGCTTTCATGGGCTACAGCCAACTTCATCGGATGCTGTAGCCCATGAAAGCTTATGTTCAAATAAATTTGTCAGTCTCTAAGGTGCCACAAGTACTCCTGTTCTTTTTGTGGATACAGACTAACACGGCTGCTACTCTGAAACTACATATTGTAAGGGACAGCTCAAGGTGAAGTGGCCTGTTAACACCCCAGTAATCACAGGACAAAAAAGAGATTAGGGGATTACAGATTTCTTGTAAGAAGCCATATATCAGTGTCTTTATTAAGATCATGATTTTTAGTGTCTAGCAAAGTTATGAATTTAAGCTCCCACAGGCTCCTCTTTTGAAAGTGGTGTGCAAGTTTCCTTTTTGTATGCATTCCCAAATTAGGGAATGCATATTGTCATAAATATAAAGGGAAGGGTAAACCCCTTTAAAATCCCTCCTGGCCAGGGGAAAGCTCCTCTCACCTGTAAAGGGTTAAGAAGCTAAAGGTAACCTCTCTGGCACCTGACCAAAATGACCAATGAGGAGACAAGATACTTTCAAAAGCTGGGAGGAGGGAGAGAAACAAAGGGTCTGTGTGTCTGTCTATATTCTGTCTTGGCCGGGGATAGACCAGGAATGGAGTCTTAGAACTTTTAGTAAGTAATCTAGCTAGGTACGTGTTAGATTATGATTTCTTTAAATGGCTGAGAAAAGAACTGTGCTGAATAGAATAACTATTTCTGTCTGTGTATCTTTTTTGTAACTTAGAATCGTAGAATCATAGAATCATAGAATATCAGGGTTGGAAGGGACCCCTGAAGGTCATCTAGTCCAACCCCCTGCTCGAAGCAGGACCAATTCCCAGTTAAATCATCCCAGCCAGGGCTTTGTCAAGCCTGACCTTAAAAACTTCCAAGGAAGGAGATTCCACCACCTCCCTAGGCAACGCATTCCAGTGTTTCACCACCCTCTTAGTGAAAAAGTTTTTCCTAATATCCAATCTAAACCTCCCCCACTGCAACTTGAGACCATTACTCCTCGTTCTGTCATCTGCTACCATTGAGAACAGTCTAGAGCCATCCTCTTTGGAACCCCCTTTCAGGTAGTTGAAAGCAGCTATCAAATCCCCCCTCATTCTTCTCTTCTGCAGGCTAAACAATCCCAGCTCCCTCAGCCTCTCCTCATAAGTCATGTGTTCTAGACCCCTAATCATTTTTGTTGCCCTTCGCTGGACTCTCTCCAATTTATCCACATCCTTCTTGTAGTGTGGGGCCCAAAACTGGACACAGTACTCCAGATGAGGCCTCACCAATGTCGAATAGAGGGGGACGATCACGTCCCTCGATCTGCTCGCTATGCCCCTACTTATACATCCCAAAATGCCATTGGCCTTCTTGGCAACAAGGGCACACTGCTGACTCATATCCAGCTTCTCGTCCACTGTCACCCCTAGGTCCTTTTCCGCAGAACTGCTGCCTAGCCATTCGGTCCCTAGTCTGTAGCGGTGCATTGGATTCTTCCTTCCTAAGTGCAGGACCCTGCACTTATCCTTATTGAACCTCATCAGATTTCTTTTGGCCCAATCCTCCAATTTGTCTAGGTCCTTCTGTATCCTATCCCTCCCCTCCAGCGTATCTACCACTCCTCCCAGTTTAGTATCGTCCGCAAATTTGCTGAGAGTGCAATCCACACCATCCTCCAGATCATTTATGAAGATATTGAACAAAACCGGCCCCAGGACCGACCCCTGGGGCACTCCACTTGACACCGGCTGCCAACTAGACATGGAGCCATTGATCACTACCCGTTGAGCCCGACAATCTAGCCAGCTTTCTACCCACCCTATAGTGCATTCATCCAGCCCATACTTCCTTAACTTGCTGACAAGAATACTGTGGGAGACCGTGTCAAAAGCTTTGCTAAAGTCAAGAAACAATACATCCACTGCTTTCCCTTCATCCACAGAACCAGTAATCTCATGATAAAAGGCGATTAGATTAGTCAGGCATGACCTTCCCTTGGTGAATCCATGCTGGCTGTTCCTGATCACTTTCCTCTCATGCAAGTACTTCAAGATTGATTCCTTGAGGACCTGCTCCATGATTTTTCCAGGGACTGAGGTGAGGCTGACTGGCCTGTAGTTCCCAGGATCCTCCTTCTTCCCTTTTTTAAAGATTGGCACTACATTAGCCTTTTTCCAGTCATCCGGGACTTCCCCGGTTCGCCACGAGTTTTCAAAGATAATGGCCAATGGCTCTGCAATCACAGCCGCCAGTTCCTTTAGCACTCTCGGATGCAACTCGTCCGGCCCCATGGACTTGTGCACGTCCAGCTTTTCTAAATAGTCCCTAACCACCTCTATCTCCACAGAGGGCTGGCCATCTCTTCCCCATTTTGTGATGCCCAGCGTAGCAGTCTGGGAGCTGACCTTGTTAGTGAAAACAGAGGCAAAAAAAGCATTGAGTACATTAGCTTTTTCCACATCCTCTGTCACTAGCTTGCCTCCCTCATTCAGTAAGGGGCCCACACTTTCCTTGGCTTTCTTCTTGTTGCCAAGATACCTGAAGAAACCCTTCTTGTTACTCTTGACATCTCTCGCTAGCTGCAGCTCCAGGTGCGATTTGGCCCTCCTGATTTCATTCCTACATGCCTGAGCAATATTTTTATACTCTTCCCTGGTCATATGTCCAAGCTTCCACTTCTTGTAAGCTTCTTTTTTATGTTTAAGATCCGCTAGGATTTCACCGTTAAGCCAAGCTGGTCGCCTGCCATATTTACTATTCTTTCGACTCATTGGGATGGTTTGTCCCTGTAACCTCAACAGGGATTCCTTGAAATACAGCCAGCTCTCCTGGACTCCTTTCCCCTTCAAGTTAGTCCCCCAGGGGATCCTGGCCATCTGTTCCCTGAGGGAGTCGAAGTCTGCTTTCCTGAAGTCCAGGGTCCGTATCCTGCTGCTTACCTTTCTTCCCTGCGTCAGGATCCTGAACTCAACCAACTCATGGTCACTGCCTCCCAGATTCCCATCCACTTTTGCTTCCCCCACTAATTCTACCCGGTTTGTGAGCAGCAGGTCAAGAAAAGCGCCCCCCCTAGTTGGCTCCTCTAGCACTTGCACCAGGAAATTGTCCCCTACGCTTTCCAAAAACTTCCTGGATTGTCTATGCACCGCAGTATTGCTTTCCCAGCAGATATCAGGAAAATTAAAGTCACCCATGAGAATCAGGGCGTGCGATCTAGTAGCTTCCGTGAGCTGCCGGAAGAAAGCCTCATCTACCTCATCCCCCTGGTCCGGTGGTCTATAGCAGACTCCCACCACTACATCACTCTTGTTGCACACACTTCTAAACTTAATCCAGAGACACTCAGGTTTTTCTACAGTTTCGTACCAGAGCTCTGAGCAGTCATACTGCTCCCTTACATACAGTGCTACTTCCCCACCTTTTCTGCCCTGCCTGTCCTTCCTGAACAGTTTATAACCATCCATGACAGTACTCCAGTCATGTGAGTTATCCCACCAAGTCTCTGTGATTCCAATCACATCATAGTTCCTTGACATCACCAGGACCTCCAGTTCTCCCTGCTTGTTTCCAAGGCTTTGTGCATTCGTATATAAGCACTTGAGATAACCTGTTGATCGCCCCTCATTCCCAGTATGAGGCAGGAGCCCTCCCCTCACAGACATTTCTGCCTGTGCTTCCTCCCGGTATCCCTCTTTCCCACTTACCTCAGGGCTTTGGTCTCCTTCCCCCGGTGAACCTAGTTTAAAGCCCTCCTCACTAGGTTAGCCAGCCTGCTGGCAAAGATGCTCTTCCCTCTCTTCGTAAGATGGAGCCCGTCTCTGCCCAGCACTCCTCCTTCATGGAACACCATCCCATGGTCAAAGAATCCAAAGCCTTCTCTCCGACACCACCTGCGTAGCCATTCGTTGACTTCCACGATTCGACGGTCCCTACCCAGGCCTTTTCCTTCCACGGGGAGGATGGACGAGAACACCACTTGCGCCTCAAACTCCTTTATCCTTCTTCCCAGAGCCACGTAGTCCGCAGTGATCCGCTCAAGGTCATTCTTGGCAGTATCAAAACTTAAGGTTTTGCCTAGAGGGGTTCTCTATGTTTTGAATCTAATTACCCTGTAAGGTATCTACCATCCTGATTTTACAGGGGGGATTTCTTTATTTCTATTTACTTCTATTTTTATTAAAAGTCTTCTTGTAAGAAAACTGAAAGCTTTTTCATTGTTCTCAGATCCAAGGGTTTGGGTCTGTGATCACCTATGCAAATTGGTGAGGTTTTTTATCCAACATTTCCCAGGAAAGGGGGGGGTGCAAGTTTGGGAGGATTGTTCATTGTTCTTAAGATCCAAGGGTCTGGGTCTGTAGTCACCTAGGCAAATTGGTGAGGCTTTTTCAGGCAAACCTTGTCCAGGAAGTGGGGTGCAAGGTTTTGGGAAGTATTTTGGGGGGAAAGACGCATCCAAACAGCTCTTCCCCAGTAACCAGTATTAGTTTGGTGGTGGTAGCGGCCAATCCAGGGACAAAGGGTGGAATATTTTGTACCTTGGGGAAGTTTTGACCTAAGCTGGTAAAGATAAGCTTAGGAGGTTTTTCATGCAGGTCCCCACATCTGTACCCTAGAGTTCAGAGTGGGGGAGGAACCTTGACACATATGCTAGCCTACTTAGGCACCTTACATGCCATTGTGTTGTGGTAAAATGGGTGTGATAGATGAGGAGGCTCTTTCAGGTAGGAAGGTATTGCTATAGCTGTGAGGAAGATGGAGAAAATGACCATTTTGCAGAGGCGCACGAGGTTATGTTATATTTAAATGACAGTAATTTAAGAGAGGTTCAGAAACACTAAAGGATGATTGCAGGTGGATGATGAGTTAGACTGTTCTACTACTGAGAGCAGATAAATTTAAAGCACCCGAGGGAAGAGTCAGCTAGCAAATAAAAATGTTTAGGCAGCTTTAATTTTTATATAGTAAAAAACATTGACAGGCTTTCACCGTTTCTACTTAGGTTAATGACTACAGAGGGGAGGGTGAATTAATAAAAAAGAATGTCTTAACTAGGAAATGTCATCCAAATTCACACATGCAATGACTTCTTTCCTACCATACACCAGAATTTTCTCTGTTTTAATTTTGTTGCAAGTTGATTGATTTGAATGCTGATGGAAGAGAGATTATCTTGAGTCTCAACAATCACATATGAGATTATTTGACCTTGATTTTTATCCCGACATTCCAGCTGCCCTGCAATATTTAGGGAGCCCTTTTTACCTCTGTGATTAAACGAAAGCAATTAGTTGCATCATAATTGCTTCTGCTTAGATTGCACCTGCAATCAGACAGTTACTTCTAACCTTAATTTAATGGTGGTAGCAAAACCACATCCAAAATATGTGACAGTTTTTCAGAGTGTTTGAGTTGCATGTCCGAGGGTATGTCTACACTGGCAGAGTTACAGCGCCGGCAGTTACAGCGCTGCTCCGAGAGCACTGCCGGGAAACCGCTGTTGTGCGTTCACACTGTCAGCTGCCTGCGCAATAGCGTGTTCACACTTGCGGCACTTGCAGCAGTGTTTGGACCGGTGAATGCTGGGCAGCTATCCCACAGAGCATCTTTTCTTCTTCTGCTGCTAAAAGTTCTTAGAAGACAGAGGGAGTCATGGGGCACCCTGGGTCCTGTCCCAATGCCCCATGATGCATTGCTTCGCACCCCACCTGTGTTTCCTGTGCTTCCGTCCGCATTTGGCGCCATCTTTCAATGGTTTGTGTACTGTGTGCTCTGTTCTGCCTCTTCGATCTGCGGGAATGGATCCCGCACTGTTGACCAATATGCTGCTCGCTATCGCTAACACGTCACGAGTGGCAATGGAGTTATTCCTTAAATTACAAAGGCAAGAGGAGTGCGACATTGATCTTGCCACACATAGTAGCTACGACACGAGATTGCTTGTGGCATTCACGGAGGTGCTGATCACAGTGGAACCCTGCTTTTGGGCCTGGGAAACAAGCACTGAGTGGTGGGATCACATAGTGATGCACGTCTGGGATGATGAGCAGTGGCTGCAGAACTTGCAGATGAGGAAAGCCACATTCATGGGACTGTGTGAAGAGCTTGCCCCAGCCCTACGGCACAAATACATGAGAATGACAGCTGCCCTAGCATTGGAGAAGCACATGGAGATTGCACTGTGGAAGCTGGCTACTCCAGACTGCTACCAATCGGTCGCTAACCAATTCAGAGTGGAAAAGTCGACCGTTGGACTCGTGTTAACGGAATTGTGCAGGGCCATTAGCCACATTCTGCTCTGAAAGACCGTGATTCCGGGCAACGTGCATGACATTGCGGAAGGCTTTGCACAAATAGGCTTCCCTAACTGCGGAGGTGCGATAGATGGCACGCACATTTCAATTCTGGTACCAGACCACCTAGCCGCTGAGTACATTAATCGCAAGGGGTATTTCTCAGTGGTTCTCCAGGTGCTTGAGGATCACTGTGGGCATTTTATAGACATTAACACAGGCTGATCCAGAAAGGTGCGTGATGCATCTTTCAGAACACTGGCCTATTGAGGAATCATAGAATCACTCTGGCCTCCGAGTCATCCTCTGCCTCTGGGTCCCCCTCCACATCCTCATTCAAGATTTCCTTCTCCTGGCTCAGTCCACTCTTGACTGGCACTCGAGCCACCAAGTATCCACAGTGGCCTTCGCAGTGGAGGTGGGGTTGCCACCGAGTATCCTGTCCAGCTCTTTGTAGAGCCAGCAGCTCGTGGGCGCAGCACCGGAGCGGCGGTTTGCTTCCCACGCCTTGTGGTAGGCATTCCGCAGCTCTTTCCCTTTGAACCTTCACTGCAGTGTGCCCTGGTCATGGCTCCTTTCTGTCATGCATCATGAAATCTGTCCGTAGGTATCATAATTCCTATGACTAGAGCACAGCTGGGACTGGACAGCTTCCTCTCCCCAAATGCTGATGAGGTCCAGCAGCTTGGCATTGCTCCAAGCGGGGAATCACCTGGTGCGTGGAGCAGGCATGGTCACCTGGAAAGATGCTTTGAGATCACTGCATGCATCACCGAGCAGCAGAAAGCTCTACGCTTCTCATCGGGGTGGTCTTTTTACAGCACTGCAGCTGCGCAGTTTCTGCACACTAAGTGGTTTGTCAGTGTGTACACCTCGGGAGTTACAATGCAGAAAGCTGCTTTACTGCTCAGAAACTTGCCAGTGTAGGCAAGGCCTCAGTGCTATATAGGAGGAGAAGTGCTGTAATGTGTTCATTTGAAGCTGGTCAAACAGCAGAATGAGCATGTGAATTATTTGCCCTGGGGTGTGGTGGTACTATCTTCTTTCTAGACTGACATTTATGAAAGGTTAACAGGTATAAGACCTGATAAAAAGCTAGCAGCATCAGGGGCCCTACCTGATAGAATCACTTCACTACTATTTATTTTCCAGTGATATTTCTTCAAACATGAAACATCAGATGCTGCAGTACCTGTCAGGTTTAGGTCAAAAGTTTGGAAACTTTCAACTTTCTTGACTTCTGAGAACAGACGGAGAGAGTTTTTTTCACTTGGTAACTTTCAATATTGCAAATGCTATTTCCTACCATGCTGCTATTCTCTAATGTGAAGTGCAAGTTCTGTGACGACCCTTTCATGGATTCCTTCTCCACTTTTACACCTCAGTACTGACAAAGTTCAGATTCAAAGGTGAATAACCCCCCACCCCCACAAAGCTACCAGAGTTAAATACAGTAATTCAGAATCGATATTTCAACATTGTCTTCAAATAACAGAAGCTCCTCGTACCTATATATCTGTATGATAAGGCTAGTGCAGTGTACACTGAACAAGTTTTATCAAACTTTGAGTCATTTAAATAGAAAGAGAAAACATTTTAAAGACAGACTAGACTGGACAACTAAAACTCTATAGGTTCAGAAGATCCAACTATATCATTCCTACAATCTGCCTGACAATAATTCATTGTTCCATATTCACTAGCGACGTATGGATGTCACTGATGCTAAATGTCTTATGGCAAGTATATTAATTTCAAGTACATACAATACTGAAATGTTGCCAGAGTAGTTTAATAAAAATGACCTACACTGTGTATCCTAAAACATTCTTTCTTCAAGGCTGAAAAAATAGTTTGGTAAATATTTTATTTTTATTCAGTGACCGCCTGGTCCAAAGAGCCCATTGAAGTCAATGGGAGTGTTTTCTAGCTGGCTGTGAATTGTGGTATTAATTGTCATCTCTGTCACTGGAAATATGAAGCATTTACTTTGTGACCCTGGCTATCTTTATGACCCCTTTCTTCAGTATCTTTTCCAGACACAACACATATACAATAGATATCACCTAAGCTGCATGCGACTGATGGCACCTGACAACCCAAGCAATTTTGGAGTACTCGGGGAAAATGGTCCTTTTCAAAGTGCATTTCCTTACTAGGATTCCTAAATTTCACGTATATGTGCCTGCGTGTGCACCCAGCCAGTGTATGAGTAGGTGGCAGCTAGAATCCAGATTTAGCAATTCCCTGATTGCTAAGTTATTCAATGCAAAGTTATGGCCAATGCACCTTGCAGCACTTCTTCACTCAGTGATGGTCTGGAGGCATGGCCATGTCCTCCTGCTTTCCAACAGCCATCATTGCATGCTGCTGGAGCTAGGTAACTCACATTACACCTTCTGAAAGGAACAATAGGCAGTGGCAGGGATCATACTGTCCCCAAGATGCTGTCTCTACATCTACCCTGCACAGGCAGAATGGCTCAGATTGCCAGCACTCAGGCACAACGGATATGTTCCCTCCCCCTTCACCTGTGTGCTTCTGCCTGAAAAAGCTAGAATTTTTTCCCTAGAGTGCATTAAACATTGCTGATACATTCAGTGGAATAAAGTGTTGATTGATTACACTGGGCTCTGTTGCTTTATGTCAGGTCATGTGATTTGTCTTGGCATTAATTGAGATGAATGAGTGGCTACACTGTAAATGAACATGGCCCAGCTCATGCAATTAGCAAACAACCTGGCAGAATTCGTGAAAGAGGTGGAAGGTGATGTGATGAGTGCAATAAAGGAACCTAGACAGACATGTAGAATTTGAAATGAATATAAAACATCTTTGCCAGGCATCTTCAAATCAAGCAGTTGCACACTGAGCTCTGAGTCCAAGAACAGGCTTGTAGACAGTTGTCCCAAAATTTAAGAAAATTGCAAAATGACTACAGTTCTGGGTGCTTTAAAAGTAATTAGAAAAGATTACAGTTCTATGAATTCAGCTTCCATATGCTGACTACAATCTAGAATTAATGTCACATTATGTGGCATTTCATATAAATTAATTCTTCGGCATTCTTAACATACAGACTTGTTTATATACATTGCTATCCTAATGTCCTTCAAGAGCCTCAGGCCTCTTCACGAATGTTCAGCATGTATCAAACCACCATAGATAAATATGTCTATTGCTGCTAGATTCATTGTAACATTAATATATTCATGCAAGTGGTTTAAAGAAATCTTTTCATTCTGGCACAGAGTAAGAACATTTGTGTCGGGGGGATATTTTTTTCAAAAGTCTTCATACTTCATACCGACAGAACAGGAAGTAATAAGCAAAAATAATAATCAAAAGCAGCCTTTGCTAAATACAGAAAGACTTTGAGATTGTTCAGTCCTTATATCTATACCTATTTTAACATTAATCAGCATGTGTTTTTCTAAAATAGCTTTTCCATGGCCAGTTTCACAATATATGGATGTTAAAAGTATGAGCTTTTATTTCCTGGCGAACAAGTTGAAATGCCGTATATGGCACACTGAATACAAAGGACCAATGTTTCAAAGTCAGAAAACATATCAAAGCAGTGTACAGATTTACCTTGACACCCCTCAACATTCATAAGGAAACTAAGTTTCATTTACCTTTTAAAAGGTGAGAGATGTTTTGTTGTACATTGAGAGTTGTTTTGTTTTACCATGTCTTAGTATAAAACAATACATGAATGGGGGAGGAGGGTTTGAGGGAGAATTTGTTGTCCCAGAATAACCTTCTTTAATATTTAATGCAAAGACAAAGTTTTTCATTAAAGGTAAAATTCACTATTTTGCAGAGGGTCAGCACAAATCTGGGTGACAGGTCCCAATTAACCCTGAATTGTGCGTACGCCTCGTGCTGGCTCTCTATGAAGGGGTGTCACAGAAACACGTTAGGCACATCTCCAGGGACACTCAAACTATGCAGAGGATGTTGAGTCTTATGAGTAGAGCTGTTACGTGTGGAGATGACTGCACTGGCCCCAGGCCCCAACCATGGATCAGCCTGGTTCGGGTGCAGCTGCTGTTACAGCCCATGTGCTATTCCAGCCCATGCCGTAAAATGGGAAGCATTGTCCTTTTGTGATGCATTCAGAAGACTGAACTGTGTTGTTGCAGCTGTTTCTCTGGTTCCCAGCAACTTTGGCTGGGAGTTGGAAAGTTCTAACTCCCAGAGACTCCCCCACTCGACAAACCCCACTAACTTAGGCTTTGTGAAGGATGTAAAGACTTAGCATGAAATCCTGGCGTAACTGAAGTCAATGGGAATTTTGCCATTGACTTCCAGGGGACTTGGATTTCACCATTGGTCCTTACTGAGTACACAATAGTTCTAATTTATCTTCTCTAACTGTCCAATAAAAAGTATTTGTGTAGCTACTTTCTCTTACCAGAAGCACAGCTAATAGGGGGCCCTTAGGTGTATGTGTGGTGCCTTTCCAAACATGTTATGCGTGGAGGTCACTCTAGGCATAGGCAAACTTGGCAGCTGCCTAGTGTGGCACAGCTGCCTTGGACGGCAGATTTATGGCAAACTGAGCTGTGATCTACCCTGCTGTGCTACAGAGTAACTGTCCGTGTGCACCCTGATGTGCACTAACGGTTCTTTAATGTGCTTTGATCTAGTCCTTTTTGAAATGGGACTAGACCAAAGTGCACTAATGTAAATAAAGTTAGTGGGTACCCCTTCTAGGATTCCACTGGGGTTTCAGTGCTCCACCAGCCTGGATTCCCTCTCCCTGTTTTGCTGAATTAGGCTCTCTGGCTTCTTGCAGCACACACACACACACGCGCGCGCACACACACACACACAGGTAGAGCCACACCCAGCTGCAGAAACAGACTGAAATCAGATCTGTATGAGAGGATTTATCCAGACTCACGTGCACACCCCCCTTTGGGAAATAAACCCAAAATAATATTGTCTTGCACTATATAGAAAGATCTGCACAGTACAAGCTCATAAACATTCGCCCTCGCCCTCAATGTGATGGGAGATGTGCACAACTTCTTGCCTCCACAGTTAGAAATTTCACAACCTGGGTTTAAAAATAAAAAAACAAATGTATTAACTCTAAAAGGCAGATTTTAAGTGATTATAAAGGATAGCAAACAGAACAAAGCTGATTACTTAGCAAATAAAACAAAACACGCAAACTAAGCTTGATTCACTAAGGAAACAGGTTACAACATGAAATTTCTCACCCTAAATGTTGAATTAGGCAGGATGCAGAGTTTCTGTAGCTCAGAGTTCCAGTTATTTCTTTTTACAGACTGAATCCCTGTCTCAGTCTGGACTCACCCGTGCCTTTCACTTCAGGTTAGAGCCTTTGTCCCTTCAGATTCGTTCAGCATTCCTTGTTCTTGGGTAGGCAATCAAGGAGAGTCCAGATCAACCCCCTACCCAGCCCTTAAAAAGGATTTACCTAAGGCGGGAACCCTTTGTTTGATCCCCATCCCCCTACAGAGGAAAAGTATGATCAGTGTCCAAGGTGATATTTTGTATCAGGTCACCTTATCACCTGACCTGGAAGTGTCAAAGCTATGTCCCAGGATGCCTCTCAGGAAGAAGAGAGAGTATCTTCACAGTCTTAGCGTTTCTTCTTAATGGGTCGTTCAGGAGGATTGCCTAGTGTCTGGTGGGCGTTCCCCCCAAGTACACACACAGTTGTAATTGTTACATAGTCAATATTCCTAAATTTAGATACAGAAATGATACATGCATACAAATTGGATAATCACATTCAGAGAATCATGACCTTTCCAATGATATCTTACATGAGCCATCTTGCATAAAGTATATCTTAGTTATCCCATATTCATATCATAACCATATTCCTATGAAGAATATGGGGTGTAATGTCACAAGCAGGATGCACACATTGTGCACTCTGTGCACGTTAATGCACGTGCTGAGGCTGCAGCACAGACCAAGCTGCTGGAGGACCCACCCAGTGGGGGTAGACCAAGGGGAACCCATAGCTTCCTGCTCCTGAAGTCTCTCCCCGGATAAACCCAAGAACAAGGGGTTCCCTGGAGTTGGTGGCAACCAGATAAGTGACACCCTCTGCCCTCCATCTGTCCCCTGCTGCTTCTCTCTGCCCTGCCTCTTGTCCTATTGTCACCTACCCCAGCTATTCCTTTCCTTTCAAGGTCAGCACCCATGTCTTAACTGCTGTCATCCCTCCTGGCTGCATAAGCTGACTGAGTCACTGCTTTTGTCATGTAATAACTTTGTTTGTGACATTCTTCCTCTCTGTCTAGTTTAAATGTCTTCCAAATTTGTCTAGAAGATTTTTGCAAAAGAAGAATCCTTATTTCTTCTAATTTGAATGAATTCTCTTGTTTAAATTACAGAAAAAGCTGACAGAGGGTAGCAAAGCACAAATTACAGAACAAAATGGTAATGTGAATGGTTAAAATTCTAGAATTTCCATAGTAGGTTTGCAAACCCATTGAAAATCTTGATCTTAAATACAGATGTTCTGGAAAACTGTTTTAGGTAGAAACATTGCCTGTGCCATATTAGAAAAGAAGATGTTTTAATGTAACTGTTTCAGAAAAATGTTAAATGCATGGGGTTCAAATCTCTTCTATGGCCCCACACTCACTCCTAGCTGTTGGGAGAGGACAAAATACATCCATGAAAAATAGTCTAGAGTTTTTTTCTATAAAAATCAGAGATAAATGGAGATGATAGAATCACAAGAAGGTCTTTAATCCATATGATCCTCTGCTATGTTTGCCACCTGTATTGACTTGTTATGAAGAACACCATTGATTATACCTTCAGGGCTTTAATCTGAATGAGATGTAGGAATATGACTTGAGATTTACTTGGTTCAATGTGCAACCTCTTGCTTCGTTCAGCAATGTCCCTGTCTTGATATTCCTTTAAATAGAAAAGGTTCTCTTTGCCCAACAAGCAGAATCAGCCTGTCATCTATAGATTTAGCTGATGTGTGTATCAAATATACAATGATTAGTGTACAGTTGTAATTATCTCTCCATCACTGCATTTGGTTAGGAATAACTGAAGTTGTGTATTTTAAGCGTTTGAGGGCCTTGTGGGCTAAAGTCATGTTAACCCATCTGTTAAAAAAAAATAAATATACACCAATATTTAGGAGTCTCTTCTCTAGAAAATAATGAACATGAAATAACCTACATGATTTTTAAGTGCATTTAATGTCACATGCAGCTAGTATATATTTTCTAGTACTGTAAAGATGAGATAAAGTGTACAGAGGTTCCCTTTTATTGCTGAATATTAAAGTTACAGAACAAGTTTCAAATCCTAATGTAGTATGAAGCTGATAATTTATCTATGAAAGAAATATTGTCCATAATAGTAACTGGGTTGTAAAGTTTGAATTTATGAATCAAGGAACATAATGGCTAATGGGAACATGAGGTCTGGATTCAAAGGAATCTCCCTTTGAAGGAAATTCATTGAAATAAATGCTGCCTCATCTGTTTTTCCCACTCAAATGCAAATTAATTCCTGCTCAGATTTTATAATTATTGGTCTGATTAATGGACTAAGACAACACTCAAGTTGCTAAATAAGGTATTTCTCCCCTGAACTGTTGTTCCATTAAATCGTTTTAGAAAGAGCAAAGGAAAGGACACACACAAAAACATCCTTTCCCATTCATTAAAAATGTATTTGGTTTATGAAATGTTTTGTTCAGGCTAAAGTGAATGATTCAAAAGGAAAATTTCATGCAGTACATAATAATCTACAAAACAGCCTTTGCACTCGTGTGAAATCAAAATTAATTGCACCAGTACCCAAATGAGTGCCTTTCCATGAGGAGCTTGCTCTGGTGCAGCTATGCTGCAGTAGCAATGTGAATTATGATCCTGGGCTTCCCAGAAACAAACCCTTCCCCAAATCTACCTACCTAGTTTGTTTTACTTAAAAGTGTAAGATAGTTCTTCAGGGGAAAAAAAAAACAGTTTACAGTTTTGCAAACACACTTTTGAGGACCTTGAATAACTCTGGGAACAATTCAAATCACTGTGTGCATCTAACTATGAGATTGTGTCCACACATCAGCTAGTGAGATGTGTGAATGGTATGATTGTAGCTCACTGTAGAGGGGCAACAGCATCCTTTGCACCTGCAGTTTTCTGCCACAGTAAAATTGTGGGTTCAGTTACTTGTGAGCTCAGAACTGCCCCTGCAGAGTTGATGAGTGGAAGCTGATAAAAACCAGACCCTTTGAATTGAATGCAAGCTCTTTGTGCATTAACAGCTGCATGAGTAAATAGTTGTATGTAACATGCCTGTTTGTGTCTATGGGTAAGTATCATGGCCTCTTGTAATGCTGCTGCATTTGGCAAAGAGTTTTGGTCTCTGTTTCTCACCCCTAGATTCAGAAGAAATAGTTACCTCTTCTTAGACATGCAGCCCTCAGTTTCTAATCAATATTAAGTCACAGCGATAACTGAAATGATCCAGGGTATCAGTTCATCAGACTGAAAATATTTAAAATTAACAGTAAAATAGAATACATGAACATACATATCCTGCAAGTTTAGCCCCAAATCTAACCAACAACATGACCCTCCTGAACCTACAATCTTCAGCCTTCCAGTCCGTCCTCTGGAATCAGTCTGAGCCTCTCCTTTTGGCTCCAGTCAGAACCCTTCAAAGTCTGTTCAGCCTCATGCCCCAAAATGACTGCTCCGCTGGCCCCTCCCCTGACCTTGGGTTGGACACAGTCCACAGAATTCAAAGACAGACTCACTGAGGGATTATTGTGAAAGGAACTATCTAACTTACTGAGCTAAACTCTACCCTGAGTTATATCTGTTGTTCTTCTTTCGTATGGCTGGTGTACAGCAGTGACTACAATTTCACCTGAAGTTGATTGAGCCAAATGGCTACATCAGGAGTAGCAGAATTTATTGCAGTGATGCCTCCTTCATATTTATAAATTGGGCAGTAGGTAGTGATATGTTTGATGGTCTGTAGTGGGGAACAACACACATCGGGGAGTCCTTGATTTTCCATTTGTGCATTAGATATCTGCATCTACCATGGTTGGTTCGAATTTGGTTCAGAGTGGACCAAGATGACCGTGGAAGGTCAAACCCAGGAACCTTCTGCATGGGATCTGGCACAAGGTGCTTATTTTTTAAGTCTTGTTTAGCCCAGTCTGCTTTCCAAGCCTCCTCCTGTTCATAGCCTGATTGCATGAGTCTAAACAAATGTTCCCAGGGGGGCGTTGTCAATGTCTTGATGAATAGGAAGACATCTGTTTTCCTCGATTTGCTGAGCTTTGTGGAATGTTGCAGCAGTTTGGCGTATCAGCAGGGGAGCGATGTTAGACAGGTCAGGTAGCCATGGTGTTGGAGTCTACTTAAGGGTTCCCATGATGCACTCTGTATTCAGCTGGGTATCCACAAGTTGTGTGTGACTGCATCTACTCCATATTGGTGCACAATATTCAGCTACTGAATATACAAGTGCTATTGCAGATGTTCGCAGCACCGATGCTGGTGTACCCCAGGTTGTACCTGCTAGTTTCTGGATTATGTTGGCTCTCATTTTTATCTTTGCAGCTACCTTCTCAAGATAACCATGGAAGGAGAGGGTGCGGTCGAGTTTCACTCCAAGATATGTTGGAGTATAATCATGTTTCACATTTTTACCACAGGCATCTGTTACTCAGCATGGTCCACAGCAGGCAAAGTGTTTGGTAGCAAGGTATAATTTTAGCAAGTTTCAGCATCAAGCCCTTAATCCATACAGTATCATACGCAGATGACAGGTGAACAAATACTGTGCCAGTATTTAGGTTTTTTTGATAGCCAGCCTCAGTGTGAGTTTTGAGTGCCAGAACTTGGTGACAACAACTACGTTTTGGCCGGAAGCCCGCCTGTTTGACAGGAATAATTGTCTCAGTAAAAGGGAGTATTCTTTTGAGGATGATAAATTCAAGAAGTTTATATGTCGTACATAGTATAGAAATTGGCCTATAGCTTCCCGCTTCATCAGGGGGCTTTCCAGGCTTTGGAATGGCAAAAACCATTGCCTCATGTCATATTTCAGGGATACATACTATCCTTAAGATAGCGGAGTACAATGTTGCTAGCCATTGGAATCCTTCTTTGGCCAAGATGGTGGAATACCGTCAGGGCTTGCAGCCTTCCCTTTTTTCATTGCGGCAGGTCCTCCTTTTACTTCCTCAGTGCTGACAGTGGAAGGTTCTCCTTGGGGGATTAATGCAAGTGTTTGGTGGAGTTGTTGACACACTTCTTTTCTTGTGTGTTTATCGAGTGGTCCTTTTGTGTTCTCCACCAGTTTGGAGGCTATTGAGTTTGATCGGATTTTTAGTGGTTGTGTAGCTATGCTAAAGTGAACAGGAGTTTCAGTTCAGACTGAGAGCAGAATTACACTTCTTGCCTGAGCTCTGAATCTCTTAACATTTTCATTTTCACTGAGCACCTGTACACACTATCTGTAGTTCTCTACAAATAGATAGTTGGCTGCATTAGGGACATGGGGGGAAAAAAACAAACAAAATATTTCAGCGGGAAAAATACAATCATTTAGCAAAGCAAACCTTTCGGTAGTTTGAATATCTTTACTTCCCCATTCCTTGTCATTTCCTCACTCATGATGATGATGATATCCCTGGCAAATGCAAGGGTGAAAATAATCTTACAGGACATAATAGTGTGTAAATAGTTTTAGGTTTGGGAGTATCCAATTGGATTAAAGGGGTATTAGTCTGTACATTTCTTAAAGATGAATCTGAAAGGATATATAATATATATACATATAATATATAAATAATAAATTTTTATTTATATGTAAATGTGGACTTGCATCTCAAGAACACCAAAGGCTTTTCAAAGAATCACTAGGAACAGGGACCCTTTTAAATTGAAATCCCTTCCTACATTATTTTTATCTAATCTTTGATGATCATCTTGATCATTAATTAATTTATATATATATATGTATATGTATAAATTAATTAATGATCAAGGTGATCCTTTTATATATAAATTATATATATATAAAAGCATCCTTTTGCAAAAGGGACCAAAGAAACAAAATCTGTAGAAGAGCTTTGATTGTCAAGATGACACAATGTGCTGCTAACGACGGAGCATGTTCATGCACCTCACATTGAGATATAAACATATTAGTTTGGGGACTGCTGCTTTCAAAGCAAATATTATCCTGTCACAAGTAATGTACCCTCAAGTCAAGGTATATATTAATTACTTTATTATTAAAAGTTGGTTACCATTTTAGATCCATAAATCCATCAGTTATGATAATTTTCAAAAAAACAGAAACACAAATATTAATAAAAGTTTTCAGTTCAGCAAAGCAACATGCAAAGTAAACATATATCATCCCAGGCCTAGTTTGAAACATAGAATGGTTTTTGAGTTGTAATACAATTATATTTAATACAACATTTTAGTTTCATTTTTTTTAAGCTCCTGTCATTTCATAGCCCAAGGCTGATGTGCCTGCTTTATCCTGTAAGAGTTTGAATAAATGGAGCTTGCTTCACCACATGGGAGAGTCAGGTTTAGGAGGAGCTTCAAGACTCCCCATTCTTTTTTCAGGAAAAGGTGAAAAGGGTCTTGGAGGTCATGTATGTGGGCATGGGTCGCGGCATCCCTAATAACCTATTCAAAGAGCAACACAGAGGCAGCAATGAAAGGAAAGCTGTTAGAGTGCCATCCCATCATGAGAACAAGTACTAAATCAACATCTCACAATTCAGTTGGCCCCTCGACATTCTTTGTTTGAGGAGGATGACAATGGAAAGGCTGCTTTGCATTTTAGGAAGCTATTAAAACATCCCCAAAAAAGTGTGACAATTTTCACAATAAATAAATAAAATAATTTGCAAACCATTGCCCCTGTGTGGACTTTTCAGGGAAACCCAATAAAACTAAGCAAATTTTTGGGGCCACATTCTGATTCTCTCATTCTCATCACATGCTACCTGATTCCTCAAGCAGTCCCATTAAATTAATGAGTGGAGTCAGGTGGTGTTACACGTAAAGGTACCAGAATTAGGTCCTTTATTACCAGTTTCATGTTCTCAAGGAAACTCACAAGTGACTATATTTTTTGAAGTCCTCAGCCTAGGACCAAAAATTAAAATAACATAGTTTCAGCTTTAGAAGAACTAGATAAATAAAATATAATTAATATCCCTGGCTAAAGAAATGCTTTTGTTTTTCATGTGTGGCCTTGTCTATATTAGGGATTTTTGTATAGGTGTAGATTCACCAGTACAGCCTGCTAGTGCAGATGCCTTTCACTGAACAATATAGAACAACATTTGCACTCGTGTGAAATCAAAGTTAATTGCACCAGTACCCAAATGAATGCCTCTACACGAGGAGCTTGCTCTGGTGCAGCTACGCTGCAGTAGCAATGTGAATGATGATTCTGGGCCTCCCAGAAACAAACCCTTCCCCAAATCTACCTAACTAGTTTGTTTTACTTAAAAGCTAGGAGAAATAATTCTGAAAAACAAATATACCTTAGACCAATCATAAGTATCTGAAAGTACATTATTGAGGCAAAGAAAACTGAATCTTGTTAACAGGATTAACTTCCTTATATGAACTAGCAACACTCATTGGAAATTTCTGTGACTGAATTAGTAATAAGGCCCAGAAATTGTTTAATTAAAAGCTTTTTTACTTTTATCAGCATATCATTTTTGCATCAGGATGACTTTGAGCATTAAGGTCTGTCATCATGAATAGTTCAGTTACAGTATGTTTGTGATATAAAATCTGGTAAAGCAATCTATTCGAGTTTTTGCATACCTGGAACTGGGGATGAGATTTATATTTTAAAGAAAACATTTATAAAGGGTAGATAGAAGAAGAGGAAATTAATACTATAAACCTGTCATGAGGCATTTTAGTCAAAATGGAACCAAGGCAAAAATGAATGCTTTGTTATGGCAAAATGGAATTTTATTGAGAGTTTTAGCGATGAAGCCTGCACACAGCTTTCAAATGCCAAATAATAAAAACAATTCAAGGCTTTCTTACAAATTCTCGTTAAGAAATTAATTAATTTTAAATGGATTTTTCTGGCTATAAACCCTGGAGGGCAAGGAGAGCTAATTTTCTTGAGATTCTCTTTTCATAGTTAAATGTATTATTTTCTGTGTATGCATGTTATGATGTCATGTAAAAGAACATCTTTAATAGGCTTCCAACACTGACCAACTGATTCCTCTCTATTCTTCACCCAACAATCAACCAAATGGGTAAGCAGTCAGTCTTCATGGTTTGTGCAGCCTAATTCACAGTGTCAGTTGCAAAATTGTATTTAGTTGGGTTAAGCGATTTAAATATATACTTTAGTTCACTCCTTTAACATTTAAAGTCAATGTATTTCTTCCTTCTTTAAGTGCAACATTCTTTAAAATGCAATTAATAATGGATTGTGAGCCTGATACCCAGTGCCCACATGAGTAGTCCCAGGGACGGGGCTTCTCATGAGAGAATATAACAGAACAGAGGTACTGCTGCTGAATTAAACCACTGAACAAACAATCTAGTCCCATATCCTCTCTCTCTGAGAGTGGTGGTTACCAGATGCTTTAGAAGAAGGTGCAAGAAATCCTGTAGTGGACAAATGTGGAATGAACCAGCAATAGGGGAAAACTTCTAACCTTGTAAGTTAGTGGTTGGCTATGCCCTGAATTGTGGGGTATGTGTGTGTCAGAGACAGAGAGAATGGATGGGTGTATATATGAATTTTAAATACTATAAATCTAAGTAATTATGATTAAGAGCTAACAGGCTTGGTTTTATGCTCTGATGCATTTAAAGTGTCAGTCATATGAATTTCCAATACAGTACTAATACATATTTCACAAAGGAAAGCTAACAGAGTTTCCTGATTGGTCCGTGGACTGCTAATACTAAGGCTGATGTATATCTGGGTTTATGCACCTCTAACGCCTGACCAAGACTATGATCACATTTAAAGTCATTTTTTCTTAAGTTCTGTGGCCCAGCATCATAAGGTTCTGTCAGCAGGGAAACCAAACATTTTTTACTGGATGAGCTAGTTATCCAATACACATTTCTATTGCACTATTAGAGTTAAATCCTCTCAGATCTAGTAGATCCAATACAACTTTTTCTTCTAGAAAATATGAATTAGCAGTTTTTGGAAGCACTTTCTTTTTCGCTACCCTAGAATGAAGCATTGACACACTTTTTAAAAGATATTCTCTCATTTGATTAACTTTACTGCCTACCATCTTGAGTGTCTGTGTTATCTTATATTAGTATTAAAACAATGAATGGAGAGTGAGTTAATTGCTTTATTTCAGATCTGCTCTGTTCATTAGGATAATGCTGCCCTTTCAAATTTGTGTCATATACTCAACAGCAATGCAATATATGCTTGATGTCACATAATAAGTATTTAAATGTTGCCCATCCTATAGATTATCCTTTGGCCATCTATTTTAAAGGTTTTCGTTTTCATCAGTATTGTTTTATTGGCATATTCAGTATTTGAAAATCTTTTGTCAACTACATCATTGCATAGAAGGATCTACATCTAAAAATATTTCTACATGGGAGCTGTCTCTTTGCTTTTCTTCCCCATGAGATTTAATCCCTATTTGGGACTTATGTCTAAATTTCATTGATGTTCATAGGGAAAATTTATGCATATCATGGGGAGAACTGAAAGCTTTGGCTCAACGCTGCTTTTGGTTATATTGACACAACTGTCCACAGAATTTGGCCCAATGTTTTCTTTATCTTCATCCAGAATATTGACTCACCCTTTGATTTATCTAGCTTTCTTCGTGCCATTAAATTCCTTCAGTTTACTTTGACTCTAGTCTTACATAATTAGTCCGTTTAGGGCTATCCACACCACACCTACCAGCAAGACACAATCACATTAATTGGTCACAAGTAATATGATTCATTATATATCCCCATGGCAGCTTTTCTGATATTACAACCATGTTTGCATGTCCTCATGTGCCATGTTGCTTAACAATT
This sequence comes from Eretmochelys imbricata, assembly GCF_965152235.1. Lineage (NCBI taxonomy): Eukaryota > Metazoa > Chordata > Testudines > Cheloniidae > Eretmochelys > Eretmochelys imbricata. Next base: position 27,294,243 of record NC_135583.1, read on the forward strand.
TTTGTATCAGTAGTAGGCATCCTTCAGTCTTGAGAGACCATGGGTATGCACCCCTGAGGGGTAAAGAATTTACTGGGTTCGTTTTATGGCCGCTGTGAGCTGGAGAGACCCACTCGAAAGAAACAATCTCTACCGCATCTGTAACATTTAAAGGTGATGTTTCGACCCTTTGGGCTCTGCCTTCTGTGAGCTCTTTTCTCCTCTGCTAAGCAGGACGCTTCCTCTCATAACTCCGGAGACCTTTGTTAAGCTCTTGTTTCCAAAGGCTGTGGTCTTGAGTGTGATCTTCCCTTTTCTCCACATCCCTGTCCATTTTTTTGAGGTCTCACTTGCACAGATTCTTGAAAAACAATTTTGGGCATCCTTTGGGTCTTTTTCCAGATGCCAATTCACCATAGAGGATGTCCTTTGGGATGCGTAATCATTCATCCGGCACACATGCTAAAGTCGGCGGAAGTGTCTGTGTTTGAGGAGTGTTTGTATGCTGGCCCGTTTGAGCATCTCCATGTTGGTGACTGTATACCACCAGGAGATTCCAAAGATTCGACAAAGGCAACACATAGGAAAGCTGTTGAGCCTCTTTTCCTGATGAGAGTATAAGGTCTATGTCGCATTCCCATACAAACATATGATAACACATGCACGATGCACACAGATCTTTTTGTGTTCTGTCAGTTTGTTGTTTTGCCATACCCTCTTGTTCAGTCTAGATATTGTTGTGGCAGCTTTTCCAATGTGGATGTTGAGTTCTGTTTCAAGTGAAAGGTTGACTGCAATAGTGGACCCCAGGTATGTGAACTTGTTCACCGCTTCAAGGTCATAGTTGTTGGTTTTGATGGAGCATGTTTGCTCAACTCTTTGGCACATTCTGTTAATCTTTTTTAGGATTATAATAAGCCCGAAGTCTTGGCAGATTTTGGAAAAACTGTCCATTCGGATTTGAAGATGAGCTTCTGTGTGGGTTGTCACTGCTGTGTCATCAGCAAAGAGGAGGTGGTGGATAAGGGCCTCCCGAGTCCTGGTTTTAGACTGGAGTCTTGCAAGACTGTACAGCTTTCCATCAGATCTTGTGTGCAAGTAGATTCCCTCAGTTGAGGAACCAAAAGCTTGTTTCAGTAGCAGGGAGAAGACAATCCCAAACAGAGTAGGGGCAAGCACACAACCTTGCTTAACTCTGCTATGAATCTGGAAAGCCTCACAGACTGAGCCGACGTACTGGACTTGCTATACATGTGTTCATGGAAGGACTGAATCATGCTTAAGAGCTTGGGGGGACATGCAATCTTTTCTAGAAGCGCAAATAGTACACTTCTACTGACAAAGTCAAAAGCCTTTGTGAGCTCAACGAAGGCTACATAGAGGGGCTTTGTTTTGTTCTCTGTTTCTCTCTTCTAGTTTTCTAGGCGAGACGATCATGTCGATAGTAGACCTTTCAGCTCTGAAGCTGCTCTGTGACTCAGGATAGATTCTGTCTGCAAGAGTCAGGACAACTTGAGACAATGCAGGGAAATCCTGGGGAGCTATTCCATAATGCAACAAGTTCAGCATGCATTTTGGTATGCTTCATCGCACGAAGGTCTGGGAGGTAGGAGTGGCCCAACCAATTACAAAAGTATGATTAGGGGATCTTGTGCACATATAAATAAAAACAAATTCAGGGAGGAGAGGGGCAGGGCGAGGGAGCACATACCAAACTAGGCTGCTTGCAGAAGCAAAGCAATGTTGGACACAAGAATTACTGTGTGTTTTAACCATGCAGTACATAGATTACCCCCATGAAGGGACTAACATAGCAGTTTGGTGTGAATTACATGATTTATAGAAGGGAAAATTATAGAAGTAAAAAAAAAAAACTTCTGGAAGGTCTCATAGGAGGGTAACTATTTACATCTGGACAATGTGTGCTGTGGGCTCTTGGCTGTATCTTTTTTAAACTGCTCTTTTGTGTTGTGCTGTCTAGAGGCTTGAGGCAGGCTCTCTTGATCCCCGCCCTTAAATAAATTGGGAGTAGTAGGAGAGATATAGGGAAATTGTTTTATAGTTATAGATAAGATTCATCATAAATGTGTGGAAATATGAAATTATGTGACAAATGTTAGACACACATCTGTATAACTTAAATGATTAAATTTTCTCAGTTCATGTAGGTTAATAATGGTAAAAAAACCGCCTGTAACTGGTTATAAACTTGGTTAGAACTAGCAGCGTAAACAAGGATGTGGTAAGTTTTGAAAAATATTTCACCTTAAACCACAGAAGGGGTGCAAATGTTTCTACATTCTCATAAAGTTGAAAATCAACTATATTCAGAAATTGAAAGCCAGGAAGCAAAATCTCAGCTAAGTATGTACAATTTTCGAGAACAGAGCATTAAATATTTCACCTTATATGATACTTTGTTTTGTTCACAGGGAGTTTGGGCAATTAGTGATTTTCATGGCCTTGAGCAATTTCTTAATTGCTCCATGTTTGTTCTCATTTAAAATAATAGCAACACTGTATTTTCCTTTGTTCAGCTCTTTCCTGCATTTTAAGTCTACGTATTCAGTTTTGAGGACTCTTTACTTATGAGCCAGTAAGCGTAAGTGTGTTGGGGTGGTGGTGGATATGCTATTATGGTTGTTTCTTAGTGGTATGGGGGCACAGACCTTGGGTCATGAGTTGAACTGAGACTAAAATGAGTTGCAAGTAGAAGTTGTCATCATGACCCATTCTTTTGTCCTGCTTCACTGAATGACCTGAAATCCATGCCCTATAACCTACCAAAAGGAACTCACAATAGTATATTCATAACCCTGTCATCTGGAATTAAAACAGTCTGTAGTGGACATATACTAATAATCCTGAAAGGCTCATTTGCTTGCTGCACTGTTGATTCAGCATGGTGACAGATGGGTAGATGGAATCCAGGGGGAAATCCATATCAAAGTGCCTGTCAGTTGGCAATCTGAATCTTTTTTTTTTTAAATAATTCTTTGTTTCCAAAACTAAGAATGGAACTGAAGTTCTCTCTGCCTCTTTTCCTGTGCAGTGCAGCTGGTGTCCCCACAGGGGCTTCATTACATTCAAATGTACTGAAATGTAGCATTCCTGACTCCATTCTCTACTTCAATTACGTATTGCGCCTGCTCCTATTGAAATCAATGGGAATCTTTCAGCAGAGGTTAATGGGGACAAAATTAAAGCCCTTATTATCCTGCCCATGTTTGATTCAGATGCCTAAATAGGGTGGGTGAGAAGGCCTTTCACAAAAGCGTATTCCTCAGGAAGATAAGGGTACCTCTACTCCAGTTCCCTATTTTAAATCTCCCCCCCCCCCCCCCGCCCACCTCCATAGTGTACTGCACAAATCAATAAAAACTTTCAACACCCAGAATGATGGGTGGGAGAGGGGGGAAGTAAGCAAGATCAAATTAGAGGTTAATGCTTAAAAGAGTCAAATAATTGGCACCAAAATTTCATATGAGGTAAGAATTATCATATTTTTTTTAATTTCCATTCTTGGCCTAGGGCCATACTGTCTAGGCTGTGATCTTGTCAGCTCTCAAGCAATCAGTCTCTGGCCTGCCCAGTAATGGAGGCGGGAGGAGCTTTATGCACTGAAATCGTCATGAATTGAAGTCAGACTGCAGCACAGAATAACTATAGTAGCACATTGCCGTTGCACTTTTTCTCCCTCTTCCACTTAGCTCTGGCTTTGCAAAAAAAGGAGAAGAAATCCCCTTGGAATGCAGCATGTCACACTTAGCTGCTAAATTACAAATGCTTCGATCCAGAGCTGTTGGCAAAGTGAAATTTCCCTCTGAAGCCTGGTCTACACTAGGGACATTTTTCAAACATTTTCCAGTGTTGCCAGCCTTTTCTACTGTTCAGCTCCCCTGCTTTTAGCAGTGTTGGGGTCCCTAGAGGAGACTGCCCACAACCAGGATAAGCACCACGTTGATTAGACATCTTCTGAGAAGTGTTAGGTGAGTCAGCACTTAAGAGTGTCCTGGCACTGCCCCAGGGGAGCACAAAGGTTTATAACCACCCTTATACACGCATATATCTGCTCACCAGTGTTTCATGCACTTGGTCGCTGCTGAGGATCAGGTCCGTAGTCTATAGAGCACTTTGACATTTTGTAGGACAAAGGATGTGATGAAGAATGCAAGTCCCTATTATATTTATTAAACAAAGCTCCATTTCATAGGGGTTTTTGTACAAGGCTTCCTGCCCTTTTTATATAGTAAGTTTGTACATAATGGTGTTTCTTGCAGTTGTAACATCTTTCAGTGACACTAAAAAAAGTGAATAAAGGTACATGACTTTAAACGTTTTTAGTATAAACCAGAAATAGCATGCAACTCCTGAGTTAAGGGTACCATAGAAGCTTCTTCTTGACCCTTCTGCATGCAGATATTGTAGCAAAAACCAAGTGACCACTGAATAGTGGGCAATGTTACAAACTGAATATGATTCAGTGCCAGGCAAAAGGATTCATTTTTGTAACCTTTAATCAAAATGTTCTTACATTTGTTAGTTTCGGTGCCAGCTTTAATTTCACTTTTTTGTTTGTTTTTGTTTTGTTTTTCATTTCAAGATTAGTTAATACTATTCTGAAGTGTAAATGGATCTAGTTTTTTCCTTTGGGCTTGGTTCAGTTGCCTTGAACTAAAAGTAAGTTAAAAAGTCCCAGATTGGTTTCTAAGGAATGTAGTGGGGGAGGACTGTGAATAAAAGTTACAAAACAGAATGTTGGGTGGGAACCAATAATTAAAGGGAATGTTCTTAATGACATTCCCACTTCTCCAGTGCTGTTCACATCAAATATTCATGATGTTATTTCACACTGAGTTAGGTCCCATGGGACCCTCCAGTAATGCCACTTGACAGTAGTCCTCATTAAAGGCCCATTATAGCCTTGTCCTCTGCATCAGACTTTTGCCTGTTGTTAGTAATGCCTGGAGCTGCATTGGTGCTAGCAGTTGGTGCAGTCTAGACTAGCTTACAGGGTTTTTCTCAGTATGTCATCAAATCCTTTGTTGACTGGGAGTGTATAACATGAGGTTGAAAATTCCTGAGTCCAGTTTGGACTATCGTTTACACTGATGCGAGCAATGTTGTAGCTGCACTCGTATATAATAACTAGTGAACTAATTTGGTATGGTGTTTTGACTACAGCTATGCTAGCAAAACTTAGCAGAGCTGTACAGCACTGAATTTTTCCTAGTGAGCGTGCAGTATTTCTAGCACTGTGGCTTACAGAGAGTATTGCTGGATCTTAGGACCGCAAGGATGTTATACCCAGCAGAAATGCAAGAAACCTGCAGGCCTCAAACCTGTAAGCAGTTAGCATAAGGCAGTCAGGCCTACGAACCTGAGCATAAGTAAGCGGACAAGCAGTGACCAAAGTCACAAGAGAGCATCAAATGTTATTTGCGATATTAGTTTTGCTGAGATCTTGCATAAAATGCTGACAGGTAACTGCAAGAAGTCAGCTTATGCCAATGTTGGGTATTTTGAGATGGGAACATGAACAGATGTACAACCGCAATATTGCCATAGTAAATAATTGATGCATAGGCTAATATGTGTGCGATAATTAATATACTATTCCATAGAATAAGAACAACCCAACAGTATTAGGAAGAGGAAGTTAGTTGTAGGAAAAGGAGGCAGAACTCGCCTATGAATAGTCATGGCAGCCACCATACCATGTAATAGGCTCCGTCATGCTTTAGGTGGGAAACCTTGACCATTGGACTTGGCATTCTGGAAAGACCTCCCTTTCCCTCTGTAGATCTCCCTGAGAATTGTGTGAATATGCGTATGGGAGAACACCAAAGTGACACTGAACTCTAGCTACATTCTCGTTTGGATTGGAAAATTTGTGTTTTTACTAGCAATGTTCATAAAAATCTTAAAAAAATACCTTTGCCCTCAGTGTGAGTATACATCAGGGTGCCAACCAGACAATAATCGTAAGTCTCTTGTGCATGATTCTGGGATTAGAACTGACTAAACCTCAGAAGTCTAATTACTTGACAACTGGGGATTCTAAATAATCAATATAACCAATGTAATCAATTTATAATCAATAAATCAGGCAACAGCGCACAGGGCAAGATCATCCATTGGTGTAAATGAGTATAGCTCCATATAAGTCAATACAGCTAAACTGGTTTACACCACCTGAGGATTAGCGTGCTCTCCATTGCTAGCATTTCAAAGCAATTAAAGTTGTAATGAATCAGTGCCACAATGATAACATCGTCCTCCCTCAAATCAGCAGCACAATGATCCTTACTAAAGGGCCAAATTATGATCCCCTTCCTCCTGTTGAGTAGTAGGTTTTTTCAGAAAGTTGGTCTGTTATGATACTGTGACCAATCTAGCACTTACACAGGTCCGGGCATCCATACAGCTACTTCCCATTGCTTTAAAAAAAATAATTGAGAGTAGATAAAACCTTTAATCAGAGCTGCTGTCAAGTTTGCAATATGATTTGATTTTAATGTACTGACAGAGAAAGGGTATCAGAATCTGGTCCATAACATGGAAGGGCCTGAAATTCAGAAGTGAACATTTTGCAGTGAAAATTATTATAAGCTGAGTAAATATTTCCAAATATGCTTTGAAAACAAACAAACAAACAAAAAGGCAAAGGAAAACTTAATTGACATAGTTTTTGACTCATTCCAAAACGATGAGATACTGGGCCTTAAAATATGCACAGTTACTGAATAGTTTGGCAGTGGGGAAAACAGAGAAAATTGACCCTGGATTCATCAATTGTCTTGTGAAAATGCAGAACATCTTTAATTCCCGATTATGCTGTTTCTATAAATGTTCTGGGACTTTAAGAAACATGTTGTGTAGTCCTTTAAGAAATACACAAAACATGTCAAATTAGCTCTTAAATCTTTATGCAATCCAAATGAACCCCTCTCCCACAACACTAAAACACCTCTGGTGTGTTGTATCTTTTACATTTAATTTATAAAAATGATAAAACAGAATTGTTCTGCAAGATTCTAAGGACAGGATTGTCCCCATCCATGACAATACCAGTGGCAAGGGCTATAGGGACCCAATGAGGTTCACATCATGGAATTTCTGACAAACTGGCCTCTGTGGGTGGAATGGGTTGGGGTGGGGGTGGTGGAAGTCATTCCAAACCTACAGATCCTTCAGTCCTGCAGAAAATTGCAATGCATCTATGCCTATGTTCACCTTCGACAGCATAGCTTCTGTCATTGGCTGATTTACTGTCACTTGCATACAACACTGTCTTCTTGGGGGAACAGGCCCAGAGCCTGAGTTAATGCTGCTGCAAGCTCTGCAGATCCTGATTGCCATGGAGCACCTAGAGGGAAAGGCTTCTATGGGAAAATGAAAGAGTATGGAAGGATGCCATGGAGGCAGCATGAAGATATGTGAAGCCTTGACTAATAATACCGCTGCTTTACTTTGTGTTTTAGAAATATTTATGTTAATACATCTGCAGAATACATGCCATTGGTTTATTCCAACCTTTAATTTATAGAATATCTTTGTGATAACTTTGTATGGGTGTTTCTGTGTGTCTAATTAAATAAATATCCCTGATCTCCTTATTAGATCATGCAAAGTCAATGTAATTCATAGAAGAACAGCCATTCTTTCTATGATCAAAGTATGCTGATTAAGTATAAAATTAAGCAATTTTGTATAACTGAAATATATTGTATACGGAACTCAGTGCAATTCTTTGGTCAAAACTTTTTTTGTTCATTTTTTTGTGCTGGAAAAAAAAAAGCAGATTTGGGTAACCCTTTTGTTGAATTCATTGACTTGTTTTGGTCAAAACCAAACAAAATTTTAAAAAAACTTTTGATTTCAAAATTCACTTCAATTTTATTTATGTAGAACACCTCATATGAAATGAAATGTTTCATTTCAGTTTGAACAAACCATTTCATTTGACCCAACTTTACAGTTCCTGATTTTTTTTTTTTAAATGGCTGTGGATCAACACAAGACAATTAAAAAAAACTTTTTGGATCAGCCTGAAAACTGAAAAATCAGTTATTTGCACAGCTCTAATTGTATATGGCTTTTCCTGTTTCTAATGGAATAGCCTGTATGACTCTCTATTTCTATTTATTTTCCTTCCAGTGTGAATGTCCAAAATCTAAATTTTCAGTCTGCAGGAATCTTTACAGGGCAGTATTTGTCTTAAGTGTTTGAGGGAAATACAGCATCACAGGGATTGATACAACAGAATACTTATGTATGTGCTTAACATTATACATGCTCTTAAGTATGCTGCTGGATCTGGGCATAGATCATCAATTCAGGCAGAGAAAAACAGGCTTTAGCACCTTGATCCTTTTTTGCATTGAATTTAGTGATGCAGAAATGTGGCCTAAACTGGCAGTTGTGTGTGTGTTCATGCTTGTGTATGTAGATATTGGAGATCATGCCTCACAACATTGCACAACAAAGCAAACGGTCCTTTTGAGAACTTTGACTTTATTAAGACTTTTCATGCTCAAGCTCTGTTAATTTTAAGCTTAGCCCTAATTCTTTTCTCTTAGAAAAAGCCTATTCATATCCAGATCTGGTAGGAGAGGTATGTTGATTTTTGTTGTAACATTCCAAACTGTCTGCCAATATTCGTTAAAATCAGATATTGACTATACTGTAGTTGTCAATGTCCCTTTAAGAGGGATTCACATCAGCTCCAGCTTGATTAGTCAGCAGTCTCCTAGGTGAGGCCAGGTGATTGCTTCAAAAATCATCTAGTCCTCATAAAAGCCACTGAGTAGCTCAGTTGAGCTGGAGAGCTGAAGGGAGTAGGAAGGCTCCTGCAGGAGACCCTCAAAAAAAGGCCAGTTTATATGTGACATTTAGGTGTTAGGTATGTAACCCAACAGGGAGTAGATTGACCCAAAGTCCTCTGCAGGAACCAGGGACATGGTTGATATGTGGAACTTGTGGTACATCGGTTTATTCTGAAGAAATCAAACTGAGTGCCTCAAGAAAAGGGGACTGCATTCTTGGGGCTGGAGAGTGATGTTTTTGCTTATGGGCTGGTGAGTGAGCCCATAAGACAGTGACTTATGGATATATGAAAATCTAAGAAAAGTACACACTTTAAATCAGCAAATAACTGTCTGGGTTTATATGCTCCCTTTTGTTTTCTGTGTGCACTGCATAGGAAGTTGAGTGTGTAAACACCCTTGAACATTTATTATGTGCAATGAGTTTGCATTCATAGTGTCATCTAAAACTATTACTAACGGAACTGGAGAAGTGCCAGATCATCACTAGATATTGAGAGTAGCAGATGTGTAGATCCTAAGTAAGCATCATGCATTTTATTACAGCAGATAAGCCAATTGTATAATGAAATATCCTCCTCACTGATCAAAAATCACTGGGCACTACTTAGACTAACTCCTTTAACCTTTTATTTTAAAGCTTTCAAAGGTGGGAGTATGTTTACAGTACAAAGGAAGACTGTTTGATAAAGCATTCTCTCTCTGTCTCATATACTCTCACAATCTCAGAGCCAGTTACTGCATGAACTGATTTTTACCTTAATGCCAGGACACTTCTTATGGCTCTTTCTATTGCCAAGTGAAAGTATTTCTTATCTCAAGCCTGAAGATGAAATCAAGAACTCAATAACCTTTAAGAGCGGAAGTCATAAGGTCTCCCTTCTGAAGGATGGTGTCACACAGAAACCTTTAAGAAGCACTTTTCTTTTGGCCGAAGGACTGGATTTACAGCCTATGCTGTGTAGATCAGATTTATTATTGTTTGTGGGTTTAGAATAAAATATATAATATTCATATGGAGTTTGAATTAACACAATTGGCTAGGGCTGCATGTCATCCTTCAGTTCAGCCCAGCTGTCAATGTAGCCATTAACAATGTTAATATTGTTACACTGAATTCACTAAACACAGTGATTCCCTATGATGCCCTACCCACTTGCGTGGTGTATGCTCCTTCGTACACTGGTCTGTACATTCTGTAGTAGTTACATAAATGCTTTTGAATGACCGTCTCAAAGCACTGTGCAGGAATGAACAGATTCCATACAAACAGCAAACTACATAGCTCTGTGGAATAAACACAACCTATTTAGCTATACAAAAATGCATTTTCAATTGCTCCTTCAGGGGGCCTTGGATCAGACCCTTAAGCTAATGGAAAGGTTCTCACTGATTTCAGTGAGCTTTGGATCAGTCCTTAAATGCTTGTACATCAGAGCTGCAAGTAGGCTTAATAGGTTGCAGGTCATAGTCCATTCTTCTATAGCAGGCACCATCCAAAATAAAATGTGTAGTCTGTAACATTCAAAGGAGCTAGGGTCAGAGGCATGTGCATAGTTTTGCCCTTCTTTGCCTATACAGAGCTAGAAAACCTCTCACTTTCCACCCTTTCTGACTTCCACCCCTTGTTGTCAACTGTTGAGAATAGCCCACTTCCACCTTAATTGAATTGGCTTGTTGGCACTGACTCCCCACTTGGTAAGGCAACTCCCATCTTTTCATATGTTGTCTATTTATACCTCCCTACTGTATTTTGCACTCCATGCATCTGATGAAGTGGGTTTTAGCCCACGAAAGCTTATGCCCAAATAAATTTGTTAGTCTCTAAGGTGCCACAAGGACTCCTCGTTGTTTTTTCTGACTTTGGTGGTTGTTACTAGAAGCACCATAATTAGTAGATTCAAATGTACTGTAAAGCAAACTCCATGCAAGCCAATCTTACTACAAGTATGTTGTCTATTAGTCTATGTACACACTACCACTTATGTCGGTATAAGTTATGTCACTCAGGAGTGTGAATAAGCCATCCCCTAAGCGACGTAAGTTACACCAACCTAAGTGCAGGTGTGGATAGTGCTAGGTCAGCAGGAGATTTTCTCCCACCAACATAGCTACTGCTGCTTGTGGGGGCTGGAGTAATTAAATCGACAGGAGAGCTCTCTCCTGTTGGTTTAGAGAGGCTACAGCGGCTGCACTGCTATAAGCTCTCTAGTGTAGCCCTAGCCTTAGTTTTACTCTCTTCTCCTTTGCCATTATTCTCCCTTGTTTCATCTTCTCCATGTACATCTTGATGTATCTGTCTTTTGCCCTCTTCAGGTGCTGTGGTTGTTTCCTCAGGCTAAATCTATTTTCACCTTCAGTGTTATCTTTCTGTCCTCCTTTCCTATCTCTGTACCAGTTGATCATCACCATTCATCTTTTCTCTTGAATTTCCACCAACTTGGTACTCTGTTCTTCCATTTTTACCCAAACTGATAATCACTTTCATTCATTTCCCAAGTCTTTTATCCTCTCCATATTTCACCCTTATCCTCTTAGATGTGGATCTACTCAAAAGGTGAGACTGGTGACTTCAAGCAGGTGACTGACTGAAGTTGGGCTGAAATTTGGTGAACTGAGAGGTCTCATTCCAGTTGTGCATTGGCAGTCACATTACTCAGTATGAACTGGAATCAGTGACACTGGTTTTGCCTAAATGAGGACATATGTATTGGGCCCAGTACAAGTATTTGACATAGTGCCATACCATGTATTATTCAAAATATTCATACCTGAGTCAACATATGCCTTGAAATGCTGTGATTTAAAAAAAACAAAATCAAAACAATAAATCAAAGGAATAACAGTCAGATTATGTCTGACTTCAGGAGGGTCTTGTATACAAAGCCACTGCAAAATCAGGCCCTGAGAGAATGTTGCTTCACCCAGCTAACAAAGCAATACTGTATTCGTAAAATAACTGATAGTGATACAAAAAAACCCAGTTTCACTCATTAAGGTTTATGAATGGAAAATTGTTCCAAGATCTGATAGTAATACTCAAAATACTGGTTACCTTATGGGTATAGATTCTGTTAAGTGAACCAGATAATGGATTTATTGTAAGGATGAATTACCTGATTCCCAGATTTTTGTTAAAATACTTTAAATATATTATTCTTTCCTGCCTAAACCCTTTCAAATACACATTCCATCAGCCTCCTGTGAGTGCAGTGAGTTGGTTTAATTCTTGATTTGGCTGGATCTTCTGGTGATTCTACAATAAAATATGCTGAAATTTTCCATTAGTGTTGTGCAGATTGGAACACAGATGCAAGCTGTGTACTGTGATCTACATCTTTATCAAATGGTCTAATCTGGCTGGATAATTTACATAGACTTCATAAACCCCTTTAGCCCGTCTGTTCTGAAGAAAAAGCTTTAAGATTTGCTAAATAGACTGCAAAGCTCGTATTTAGGGCTCTTTCTTTTTAAGTTTAAAACAATAATAGTAACACAATAGAAAAACACATGGGGCATTGGGGAGAGGGAAAGTTTGAGACTGTCAGAGCCAATGCAGTGGAAAAAGCATAGCTATATCGGTAATTTGGTCATTGAACTAGCACAGCAAATAGCACTGTAGTTATTCTGCATCACTGAAATTGCAACAGTTTTTGACAAATCCCTTTATATCCTGTACTGAAACAAGATTCATATGTACGTCCCTTTTATAGGGAATTTGAACATAGTTCTTTTAAGTCACATCAAAGCAATACAGAGTTTTCAGGGGGGGTTTTAAGACCAAGAATGTTGTTAGTAAAATATAAAACGTATTGTTTTTAGCTGAAAATTGCGGTATCCTTTTAGATATAAAAATGAGAGCTAGTACAGCAGGGGTGGAGCATGGGATGCCACTGAATTTGTGCAATTACTAGTATTGCAAAGCAGACATGATTTTGGATTAACATTTTCTTGAGAATGACAGTCTGAATGAACGGTTCATTTACACTCAAGAAGCTGGTTTGATTTCTTTTAGAAATAGGCATGCTGGGGCATTGCAGTAACAATGGGCATCTGGATTCTAATGTACCAGGGAGTATGCTCCTCTGGGAATGGGTCAAAGAAGAAAGGAGCAGTGTGTGCACATTTTACACAAAGCAGTACGAGTTGCTGGATGCATGTAGCACTATCATAAAATGTGGGATAACTGAATCACTAGCTTTTTTTTGACAGTTTGCATCCAAAGAAGGATCAATGATAAAGAAAAGGAAACTGTAATACACGCATAAATAAAGGTGATTTTCAAATACTGTAAACTAGATATCCCATTTAAGAATAATCATGTGACTAAAAACTAAATTTAAGCTTCCAGCTCAGAGCTATGCTCAATCTTACAATTTTGTGTATCTTTTCTACCAGCATCATTAGCTAATGTAACGGTGGATAGTACAGCACTTTCATCCCTAGCCTGAGTCGTACGTGATATAAACTCACATTTATACTGAAGAAGTTTGATTAATTTATTGCCAGCATAATCATAGTATTTGGAGACACTGTGCACGTTGATGGTAAGCTGTGACAAGCTTCATTTTTAATTAAACATTAGTGAGAAACTCTGTTTGCAAAAGATTCTGTGATACTGTTTAAACAACTGTCAGGTCTGTTGGCACGTTGGGTTGAACAAGGCTGTGAGAGGGATCACAGAGGTAGTTTTATGGTATGTGGTAGTGGATCTTGCTAACTTTTGACCATGGGCCAAATTTCAGCGTTAAGGACTCTGCGAAGGGCTGTATTACTTGGCATGTTGCCATATTAGATCAGCAGCAGGTCTTCCTGGCAAATTGACTGAGTATGTGCCAGTTATTTTGGCACACATTACCATGGTGTTTGTATGCCAAGATGTCACCAAGTCAGTCCCAGCAGCTTGAAGCTGTGCTGTCCTCAGAGTGGAAGTGGGATTTTGACTGGTTTCAGACATTTTAAAGTGAGATTTTATTTTTTGAATGGCAGTGGGAACTATTAAGAATGTAGGAAAGGGCCATAAGTGAACCCCGACCAACTGTGCAACTCAGATTGGTGCTTTCTCTGGAACTACTCACAAAAGCATCAGGGTTGCATAGTCAGATCCGATCCAGAAGTCAATACGATTTACCCATATGCTTAATTTAAAGCCTATCCATAAGTGTTTTACTGGATGAAGGGCAGTAATGAATAGCAAGGCTATGGGGATATAGTAGTAAGACCTTTGCTAGAAGAATGCTTGCATTGACAGAAGTCCTTTAGGCAAAGGGAGCAGTTTGCATAGTATCCTATCTACAGTAATGGGAAAGGAAGAGAAACAAAGGCTGGAAACAAAAGAGGAACAAGGGGATGTAATAACACACCTCATAATATGCTTCTTCCTTATTTTACTTTAACTCTCTCTTGGATTATTCCAAAACCAGATTACTTTCAAGTACCTTCTGCCCTTGTTATTCAACTTTCAAGTCTGCTCCCAGAGCTTGCACTGGATACATTAAACATTAAGAGGTTACAGTAAACCTCTTTATCACTTTAGGAAAGAGATTTAGCATTAGTATGGATATTTGTCCAAAAAATCTATGATGATAATATATATCAGAGATTTAAGATCCTTAAATATAAGATGTTTTCATTTCAGCAATAAATATTTCCAGTTGAATACTACTAAAAACAAAACAAATGCTATACCATGAATGATTAGGTTCATGAAAACTATTAGACTACATTTAACTGAGGGACATAAAGATGTGTAGATCATTTATGATAATGAAATTAGTTCACAGACCTCAAAGTCAGAGCTTTGGTATACTAGTATATTTATATTCTCAAATGGGGGTCTACAATTTATTGAAGAAAGGTCACTTCAATCATAGTAGAGAGACCTCTGAAAAGCAAGAATACTACAAACATAATCATGTTAATAAGCATATTGAAAAAGTATAATTTAGACTCTCAGACCTTTAGGCCAGAAGGGACCATCGTGATCATCAGGACGTGCAGATCACAGGCTTCAGAACCTCACCCATAACCTCTTGCTGAGTTACTGAAGTCCATAAAGCCAGCAAATCATAAGGGTGAATGCTCAGTGCAATGCAAAGGGATGGTCAAAAACCTCTGCCATTGATCTGTTTGTGAATATAAGTTAATTGGTTTCATATGGATGTAAACCCAACTATTTTAGACTTGTCTCACAACCAGCACTGCTTTGAGCTAGTTGCGAGCCAAAAGAACATTCTGGTTACTGACATTCAGATAAGCATACCAAGTAGCTCACTTTGCTATGAAATTTGCATATCCTATCACAAGTAGCCTTTGAACAGGTGAAAGGTTTTCTTAGGCCAGATATGTATTATTCACATATTTCACCCATCTAGCGGCTATTTTGTAGCAGTTCTGGAAAGAAAAACACCAGGAAAGTGTTTCTATTCTCTATGCTCACACAGAGCTCAATTCTGAAGTTGTTTTGTACCTCAAAACAGGCTAATAGCAACTGAAGTTAAGAGAGCCCAATGCCTCCCACTAGGGGCTTTGCATTTGTAGGATCAGGTCCCCAGGAATCCAAGGGTCATGTGCTTCCATCAGCTGAGTGAGAGGAGAATTATTTTATCCCTTTCTTTATAGAAAAGAAACACAGAAGTGGGTCAAACATCAAGAACTGTAATTCCATGGTTACCATAGTTGTGTGCTGTGGCAGACATAGGAAATATTGAGAGCACCGTGATATGGAAAGGAAGTTCTCTCCAATTTCTGCATACAATTACTGCGAAAAACCACATCGCTTACGGCACTAGCTCTGTTATTGCACATTACTTTTCTCAGTGACTCTCAACCCTAAGAATGCACTCCTGTGACTCTGTAACCTGTCGACAAGAGCTTCTACATTCAGAAATAGTCTCCCCAGTGAAGTGTTGGAAGCCTTGTTGATTGGGTCTAGAGGGGAGTCTAAACCAAAATCCTGTATGTGGAAGTTGTGACTGACTCCTGTCCCTGTACTGCACAGATCCAAATAACCCTAAGCTTTGGGAAGTTTTTCAGGTCAGTCCTATTGCTACTAGGATGTTTAAATTAGACTGCACTAGAACATGTACCAGAGGGAACAAGCCAGTATTGGCACGGAGGTGGACTTGGCGATATCATGGCTCTTTTCTAGTTTGAGTTCCTACAATTCTATGAAGATGGTTATTCTTTCCATTTAGATGTGTACACTTCATATGGTTCCATGGGGCAAGCATATCAATGGAATGACACTGGAAGAGACTGGGGTCCTGATTTAAGAGTGGGTTGCAAAGTTTAAAAAGCTGGCAGTCCTCTCAATTATTTAAAATAAGCTGCTTTTTTTTAAACCTATATACATTTTAATTTCCTCTCCGTAAATTTGGAGAGTGGAGGATCCTTTAGTCCAATTTGCCAGGTCTATTAAATATTTTGCAGAACATCCTTGTTTTGGCTAAAGATGGAAAAGTTATTTGCAATATAAGGACATTTAAGCCTCCTCATCATGGCATGGAATCATATTTACCTTCTTGGTGGGATGGGGAAAAATAGAGGAGGAAGAAGGCTGATATCATCTAAAAAGAAAGGCTTAGGGGACAGACTTTCTAATTAATCTTCTAGGGTAAAGAGGAGTCTTCATTTGATATGGTAAAGGGAGAGCCTTGGAAGATGCTGACAAATAGAAATAATCCTGAGGGATAATCTCTAAAATGAGGACAAATTCCAAGAAAATAGAGAGAATGCTGCATTTGTAATTCTATGAATCTTGGGAACTCTAAGCACATTGTCCCCATTGCAGCCATCCCTAATGTAACTGTTACAATGTGCTTGTGGGGAGGAGCCGTAGATGAGTACAAAAGAAAATGTTTTAAATGGATTATGAGAGAAGGTTCTAAATGAAGTTCTTTATTTATAATCTGATTTGTATGCTCCATTACCATTATTATAGACATGCATTATTTTTGTGCATACTAGTACTACAAAGCTTAGGGTTATTTGGATCTGGGCCTGAATCTCTCCTGTTGTGTCAGATTCTGATCTTTCTTACATTGGTGTTCGTGCAAGTAGAATCTGGCCCATTACTTCTTTCAGCAGTTACTCTGTATCTGGAGCTTGTCTTTGAATTATCTAACATCCATCAAACGTACAATTTATTAGCAAAGCTGACCTCAGGGTAGCTATTAAGTTTATGTTCCACACTCTAAGGGGCCTCAGCTCTGCCCCCAGATGTGGGCACATAACTTCTATTAACTTTATCAGACTTAACATGTGTATCTGAATATACACTGCTCTCATCTGGCAGTCTGTAACTATACGAGGTACATTTGTAAATCAGTCATGAAAGACATCTCCAGGTAATAAAGGAGTGAAATGAAACAATTATGGGAGCAAAGATGAGAAATCTTGGTCTTATTATATTTCTGGAGCCAGCGGAGAAGGAGATAGAGGGACTGACACAGGGGGAGTTGATAGACACACACTTGTGTGCTGTGCTTGCTTTATTGTTCTGGCATCAAAACTGAAACTAACACAGAAGTGAGGTTTTACACTGTAGAGAACTCAAACATTTAAAGGGATAGGACAGCAGAGGGTTTGTCAATGAAATTCTAGAACTAGTGATTGAATAAAAATATCCACACCTTTATTTGCATTTATTTATTTAGTTTTAAAATAAGAAAGGCTCCTATCCAAGCTCCTAGGTGCCCTCTTATAATTAAACATACAATAAATACAACTGAATAAACTTCAGCAGCTTTAAAATCACTTCCACAGGAATTTGGCTGGGGAGTCCTGCATCCTTTACCCTTTCATCATATAAGAGGCATAGTCTTGGCCTTCTCCAGAAACCCTGTTGAACAGATGTGTTTTGTGGCATGCCTGACAAGTCACAAAACACTAAAAAAGAAACTTCCAAAATAAAGCTTGCATTTTAGGCAGAAAAACTCCAAAGTCTAAAACTCCAAACTCTCATGTTTCATCCTTGGCCAAATTCTGAAAGCTGCCCAGTCCCATCACCTTCTATTTAGCTCTTTGTGAACTGTAGGTGCTCATTACTGCTCAAAATTTGGCCCATAGATTCTTCTGCAAGTTCATAGATTCATAGGCTTTAAGGTCAGAAGGGGCCATAATGATCTAGTCTGTCTTTCCACAAAATGCAAGCCATAGACATTTGCACACAGTGATTACTGCACAAGTTGTGCTGTGAAGATCCCATACAACCACTTAATTGAACCCACTATATTATACATGGTGTATGTGGCAAAGAAATCACTGCTTACAAGTTGAAGGCAGTTATGATCTATCTTCATAGAAGGCTAGAGACTGTAAAGCAAGAGAGAGAAAGTCTACAAATTTGTTGTATTTTTTTTTCCTAGACACCAGCAGCAGTGGGACAGGGGAGGGAAAGAATTTAACATTTTTCTTTTGTACGTATTTGTGGTTCTGATCAAAAAGTTGTGGGATGTTCACAAAAATGGAAACAATCACTTGGATAATAAGTCTCCTGTAATGACTATCTGATGTGGCTTCCACTGTGCTGCAAGTGAGTAACATCTTAAAATCCACACCTCTGGCTAACTTCATATCCTGCTAAAATAATTTTCTCTGTTGTGCTTCCTTTTCTCAGAAAGATTTAAATGCCTGGCTTCTTTTGAGGGGAGTAAGGAAACACAAGCTATATCAATCTGTATTATTGCAGAAGCTTTCAGTAGTGTGGACTTTAGTGGAAGTCTGCCCTGTTTATTATAGTTTTGAATGCTATATTCAGCCAGTGTCAGTACTGCAGAGCAGGAAAGAGGGAGAAGATTCTCGGTCTGCACTTGGAAATTAAAACTAACAACAGTGCATTACAAAATGAGTCATTTATGCTGAAATTCTGGAAAACCTCACAATACCCAAACAATTGTTTTTTATGCAAGTTTTCTATGAACAGCTGGGTTGGAAGGGCAGAGAGAGGGAAGAAATCCCAGGGCCTGAAAAATAGGACAAGAAGAGCAGCCACTTCCCTTTTATGCCCACTGTGGACCTGATCCAAACACCCCTGAAGTCAAGAGGAGCCTTTCCACTGTTGTCAGTAGGCTGTTTGGAGCCATTTGCCCTACTCGAGTATTTGGCAACTGAATCAACAGATGTGCAGATCTAGGGGTCTTGCCCCTGCCCCACTTCTCTGTGCTGGCTTGTTTGGAAGCCACATGTGAGGTTACTGTGCACATCTCTGTTAACCATGACGAGTGTAAGGCTTCCATGGTGCAGTCAGGCAAGGATGAATTTCACCTTACAGAGTTCGTGTTATCTTTGGTTCTTCCATGCTCCTGAAAAGGATTACTGGTAGTCATCTCTGTGTGGTGGCTAAGGCTGCAGTTTGGGCACTCAGGCTGCACCCCAGGCTTGAGCGTGCAAACTGCAGCCCAAAGTACTGGAGCCTAGTTGTGCAAGTCTGTCTACCCAGACTGGGAGGAGTGCCTCTAATTTCAGGGCAAACATACCCTACGGGGTCGGGGGGGGAAGGATGTAGCTGCTTCATTAACAGTACAGAGTATTGTCAGATAAGAAATCACAAGCACTTATTCCATTAGAGTGCTTGACTCTGACACAGAACATACATGACCTTAGCAATAGCAAAAACTAAAGAGATGTCTCATTAAAGCAGCCTTTGTTAGAGCATCTTACCTACAATTTAACATTTTCAAAGAATAGGGAGTTGCTCGAGAACATGATCTCACCATTTATTTTATTGAAAATGTTTCCGGAGCATGGAGCCATTCTGATCCTTCTGTCATCTTTAATTAATTTTTTGCCCAGCCCAGGAAATACTCCAAAATATGACTAATTGTGGTCTTTAAATTGAATTTTAGATTAAACCAAATGATCCTCAATTTTAAGGTAGCAATTGTAATCTTGAGTGTGCAGCATGCACTGCTGACTCTCTCCTCTTTTTTCTTAGGGATGTATTCATACTGCATAGCAGGGAGTATTTAACAATGCTTTCCATGTATCTAAGGTACATGAAAGCAATCTCAAGCAACAAAGTGCATTTAAGAACCCTCTTGCTCCTCCATTTGATTTCTAGACATTCATCACTCACATTACAGAAAACTGCTTGACAGTGGGTACAATTAAAACATTTTTTTTAACCAGTCTGAAAGAAATTTCTTGTTTGAGAGAGTTTCTTTAGACATGAGAATATCCTGACAATGGTAAAAAATTTGGTAACAGTAGTAAAAATTTTAAGTGTACCCCAATATTTCCAACCTTTTACATAGTGAGGTATTTTGATTTCTGTGGGCCTTTCATTGCTTTTTGTAGATGCAATTTATACTTATTAATGCAATTATAATATATAATAAACCTTTTCTGTATACATTTGAATGATGACTCAAATTAAGTGCATACTAGCATGTAATTTTACTCATCTTGGGCCAAACTCGTATATCCTTGTTCATACTGAGTAGTACCTTATTCCACAAATAATCCTACTGAAATCAATGGGACTAGTTGTAAAGCAAGACGTCACTGTACATGACTAAGGAGCTCAGAAACCTTGCCCCAGGGATCTGATCCTACATTCTCAACAGTTTCAATCTGAGTTGGGGTGTGCAAGTTATGCAGGGGAAGACCTCATGTCATACCACTGCACAGTAATATCAAGCAACCATTACCAGGGGTCTCAGCAAACTTTTAGATCTTGGAATGCCATGAGCTCATGTTCCTATTATTGTGTCTGAGTAGTTACTCAGAAGTGGATGGGAGTTACCACTGTAAAATATAAAGTGTTTTACTTGAAAAGAATTTATCTTAAATATGACCTATCCTGGTTCCATCTCCTCTGCAGACAGCATTTGAAAAAAAATATAACACATTGTTGAACTTAGACAGAAAAGTAGAGGTCAAATAGTTCTCCAGCAAGTCTGCCCTATCAAAAAATAAGTGTGAGCACAGAGCAACAGTAAAAACATGTTACTTGTGCTTTATTCCACCAAACCAGCACCTCTTGTTTCACTACTGAAATATATCAGTTTACTTCGAAAAATGCACTGTCAGATGCCTTTTTTTTTAATAGAATTTGTAGTTTGTTAGAAAGGAGAGAATAATTGTAGAACGCATTATTGCCTTGGCAACCAAAATGGCATTAGATTAAGGCATAAGAAAGACACAAAGATGCATTCTGCAATGCAAAGTAATCATAGGAAAAGCAGAGTCCCATAACCTGTCTGCTAGTTTTTTTATTAACCACTGAGTGATTTCAGCCAGATCTAAGCAATAAAATGTCTGAAGCTGAATGATTTAGGCATTGACTAATTAAGGGTGAATTACAGGCTTCTTTCCCCTCGCCCTTAATTTGGGGCCAAAATCTTGTGTCTTTATTGCGAACAGTTGAGAGAAGGCTAGGAAACCTTTGTGCAGTAAGTATTCTAACTTGGCCAGGCAGGAAATGCTCAGGTAAATTACTGACAGCTTTATAAAGTTAATTACCATTAATCATTATGAGAAGCAGGCTTATTATAAATTCAGAATAAATGTTTTGCTGACAAGCAACATTTTTTAAATTGATCTCTTGCCGGTGCTTATATACTGTTGGCTCTGAGTAATGGGGAAATTAATAATTTTGCCAATGAATTGTAACGCAGTTTTTCACCCTAAGTTTTTTTTCCTCTCTCTCTCATTGTCTTTCCATTCAAACTTTAAATACACTAGCTGAAGTAAGTTACTGGAGGTGTCTGTTTCAGAGGTAATCAATCACCTGACAATATTTTATCAATGTGTTCTATTGAACTGAACATTGAAAGAATTCAAAGGACTCCCATGCATTTTATATGTCCTTTAAAAATGTTTGAAATATTCAGTAGTGCTTTATTTTTTTTCTGGACATTTTGTCTGAAATGGGTCAGCTGCTGGTCTCTAGTTAGGGCTTGTCTTCTCTACTGGGGTAAGTTGACCTAAGTTACACTACTCCAGCTATGTGAATAGTGTAGCTGGAGACAAAGTAGCTTAGGTCGACTTACCCCGGGGTCTTCATTGCACTGTGTTGACTGGAGATGCTCTACCATCGACTTACCTTACTCTTCTTCTTGGAGTCATTGTGGATAGTTCTCTGAAATAATCCACTCAATATGCAGCGGCAGGCAAAAAAGTGAACAGAATGTTGGGAATCATCAAGAAAGGGACAGATAATAAGACAGAAAATATCACATTGCCTGTATATAAATCCATGGTATGTCCACACCTTGATTATTGTGTGCTGATGTGGTCGCCCCATCTCAAAAAAGATATATTGGAATTGGAAAAGATTCAGAAAAGGGCAACAAAAATTATTAGGGTATAGAACGGCTTCTGTATGAGGAGAGATAAATAAGACTGGGACTTTTCAGCTTGGAAAAGAGGCGACTAAGGGGAGATATGATAGAGGTCTATAAAATCATGAGTAGTATAGAGAAAGTAAATAAGGAAGTGTTATTTACTCCATCTCATAATACAATAACAAGGGGTCACCAAATGAAATTAATAGGTAGCAGGTTTAAAACAAACACAAGAAAGTATTTTTTCATGCAATGCACTGTCAACCTCTGGAACTCCTTGCCAGAGGGTGTTGTGAAGGCTGGTACTATAACGGGGTTCAAAAGGGAGCTAGATAGATCCATGGAAGATAGGCCCATCAATGGCTATTAGTCAGGATGGGCAGGAATGGTGTCCCTAGCCTCTGTTTGCCAGAAGCTGGGATTGGGTGACAGGGCATGAATCACTTGATGATAACCTGTCTGTTCATTCCCTTTGGGGCACCTGCCATTGGCCACTGTCAGAGGACAGAATACTGGGCTTAATGGACCTTTGGACTGACCCAGTATGACCATTCTTATGAAAAAATTCAAAGGATATACATGCATTTTATATATCCTTTAAAAATGTTTGAAATATTCAGAAGTGCTCTATTTTCTTTGTGGACAATTTTTCTGAAATGGGAGAGCTGCTGGTCTCTAGAATCTGATTCACATTCTGAATTCTTCATGTGCTTCACAAAACTATCAGACATGTACCAAGGTTCTAATGCTTTGCATGCTGGCTGTAACAGACATACCCATGCTTCCCAGCCGGTGGCCATTTTACATAGCACCCATTATCTCCAGGGGAGGCAGACTGCATTTGATGAGTATTTCTGTGTGTGTGTGTGTGGGGGAAATCTGAAGTAGACATTAGAGCAGAGCAAAACCCTGTCTTGCTCGTCTGTTGTTAAATAGGTATATCGAATACAATTCTTTAGTCAGGAAACAAGAGATTAATTTTAAAGAAGCTGCTAAAATAAACAGCAATGTTTGAAGCTGTTCACTATACAGTATTGCTTCCTTGTCTGTGGGATGGACAGGACCATTCTTCAGTGGCTCTGTTACTTGCTTTTCCAGGCATCTCGGTGGGCTGTGTTAGGTAATTGCTCATCCACCCCGAGGGTCCTTTCTCAGCAGGCTTCTGTTCTATCTGTCTAATTTAAACATTTCTAGGGTGCCTGTCACTGGAATATGTTCTATTGGCCCTCCTGTTGCAAGGTCACTAGAGGAAATAGCAAGAGATTTCAGATTACATTGTCATCCTTAGGCTGATGACAAGGGGTGCTGTAATGACCTAGGATAAAAAGATCTTGTGACGTTTTTCCTTATTAACATTTTTTTTAAATTGTGTGTCTGAAATGCAATGGAGTGAAATGTTAATCTGTTGTTCTTGTTGCTGGTGTGGAGTGGGTGCAGGCAGAAGCAATAAGAACACAGAAGCACTTGTTATTTCAACAAGGGTGTAGCGAGGCGATGACTCACCAGTGCGGCACGGCAGGTCGTCTCGGGAATTAGCTCTCCAGAGTATGGAGCGCCTCCTCCTGGCCGGTGTCTCACCTGCCACTGGCCCCTGTGTCCCTCCTGGACCCCGGTGCCCCTTTACATTTGGGTGCTGCCCCCTGGCAGTGTCCCCACACTCTGGGTCTGCCCTCCCAGGGGAACCCCCAACCCTCTAACACCACTGTCAAGGTTCCTCCCCCACTCTGAACTCTAGGGTACAGATGTGGGGACCTGCATGAAAACCTCCTAAGCTTACTTTCACCAGCTTAGGTTAAAACTTCCCCGAGGTACAAATTAATTTTATCTTTTGTCCTTGGAATAACCACTGCTACCACCAAACTCTAACTGGGTTTACTGGGAAACGTAGTTTGGACACGTCTTTCCCCCCAAAATCCTCCCAACCCTTGCACCCCACTTCCTGGGAAAGGTTTGGTAAAAATCCTCACCAATTTGCATAGGTGACCACAGACCCAAACCCTTGGATCTGAGAACAATGAAAAAGCATTCAGTTTTCTTACAAGAAGACTTTTAATAGAAATAGAAGTAAATAGGAGTAAAGGAATCACCCCTGTAAAATCAGGATGGTAGGTACCTTACAGGGTAATTAGATTCAAAACATAGAGAATCCCTCTAGGCAAAACCTTAAGTTACAAAAAAGACACACAGAAATAGTCATTCTATTCAGCACAATTCTTTTCTCAGCCATTTAAATAAATCATAATCTAACGCATACCTAGCTAGATTACTTACTAAAAGTTCTAAGACTCCATTCCTGTTCTATCCCTGGCAAAGCAGCATACCGACAGACACACAGACCCTTTGTTTCTCTCCCTCCTCCCAGCTTTTGAAAGTATCTTGTCTCCTCATTGGTCATTTTGGTCAGGTGCCAGCGAAGTTACCTTTAGCTTCTTAACCCTTTACAGGTGAGAGGATTTTTCCTCTAGCCAGGAGGGCTTTTAAAGGGGTTTACCCTTCCCTTTATGACAACCACCTTCCCTCAGTGGCTACTGCCAGTCATCATCTAGCCCCCGCTCACTGGGGTAGACTGCAGTCTGTAATGGCCACTCATCACTGGCAAAGGGTTAGGACCAGCTGCCTCTGCCTATCCCTGGGCTGCCCCAGTACCTTTCATAGGCCTTCAACAAGGCCTGCAATCTGGGGGTTTACCAGGCTGGAGCTCTCCAGCTCCCTTTTGCCCTTCCCCAGCACTGCTCTGCTTCAGGTACCTTGCTCCCAGGCAGCTAGCCCTTCCTACTCCAGGACTAGAATGAGACTCCTCCAGCTTCTGGCCCACAGCCCTTTTATCAGTGCCAGCTGGGCCCTAATTGAGCTGCTTCCTCAATCAGCCTAGCTTTCCTGCTTTCACTTCTCTTATTTTAGGAGCAGGGTAGCCACTTTATTATAGACAACTTGGAAGTGATAAAGATAGTAAGCACTACTTCCATGTATAGTAAAACCTTCTGGATTAACTCCTTAATCCAGATACAATTTGTGTGTGCCAGCACAATTGTTGTTATAGCACCATAAATGTTAACAGAATACTCCTGCCAAATGCTAATATGCCACCTCCCCCAAAGGTTCAAAGAGAAGCGCTGAAGACCAGGAGACCAAAAAGGGATGAAAAAACAGAGGGACTACCAAGCATAACTGTATGACCATTAGGGAGATCTGGGGAGATTTTCAGAAAGAAAACCCTATTCAAACACAAAGCTGAACAGAATGTTTTCTAAGATGCTGCTGAACACAAAGCCCTCCTGGCATCCTTACTAAATACACCTTGTGTTCAAATAAATAAATAAAATAAATAAAACCTCTACTGCCATATATTGTGTGATGATGGTTAAAATTTTCAATGGGCTTTAGGAGCCTAAGTCACTTTGGTGTGTTAGTCATTTTTACCTCTAGATTTGTCTTCTCTACTATAATATTATTTATCCTGTAACGTTTATATAGATGGTGTTTTTAGTTCCTAGTTTCATGATCTTACATCTTATAGTCTGAACTTCATGATCTCATTATCTGCTAATAGCTAAATCTATTCAGATCATTCTGAATTTAGCTATTTGCTTCCTATTTCCCAATCATAAAGTGTAATCTCCTCTGTAAGGTCCTCTACATACAAGTTTTGGGGGTTTTTTTAAAGTGAATCTACTACTACTTTGGAGCCCCTTTTTTACCCTCCTGCTCTGATGTTTTTTTGCAATACTTTCTAAGTTTCCCAATTATGCAAATTCAGGACCAGACCTTTGCTTAAAAAAACACCAAACCTTTAACAGTAAGTTGCTAGTGCAGAATCCATGCCCAGCAGTGTGCTTAATTTGCACACACAACTACTTCAGCTGCCCACGCAGTTGTAATCAGAGAATGCTGCTTAATTTACAGTCATGCTGGGGCCCTAGCACTAGAGGGACTGGCTCAGATGCCAACGTAATTTTTATTGCTCATATTCCAGTGCTGTGTGGTGTAAAGTGAGGGTCTGCTTTATGTTTATGAAGCATTCCATGGCAATAACAATACGTGCTAAAGTACAGGGATGCTAATCAAATTACTTCCTCTATTACCACAGATGGGCTGTAGTATTAAAATTAATATCTGGGGATCAGGGGTGTTCAGAGATGTGATTTAGCCCATTATGAAGGCAAGCTTCAAACACAATATTGGGATCCTAATTGGTGTCCAGATTTTGGGATTTTTTAAATTGATGGCTCAAATTTCTTGTCCATCTTTGTAGGTCACCGGAGTCTGAAACTTTAATATCCTCTTTCACAATGAAGTAAACCCAAATCCAGATCAAATTCATGCTCTGAAATTCTCTCAAATATTATTTCACATTATGAAACATACAAACATTTCTGTTGTAGTAAAATAGCATATTTACCAGAGTTTCTCTGTTTCTCTCTTTTATTTTGCATAAGATTGTGCTCAAGTCCCAAGTCCTGCAAATGAAGTGCAATATAGATTCAGACATAGTAAATGAGCCAAAAGAAGGTGGTCATTAAATAGATTATAATTCAGGAAAATTACCCAAATGTAAATCATTAGATTAAATGATTCAGCTATAGTACAATATCCTGATGAGACTGGAAACTTTATTTCGATTATAGCAGTACTAATATTGTGCAAATCATATGATTAAGGAGAACATTACAAATCCTTTTTCCTTCCCGCTCCCCAATTCCCCTTTCTTTAAGAGTTTGCAGTTTCAATTCCTCTAAGGTTTAATAAACAGTTACCTCAATAAAGGCAATTTCAGACATTCTGCACCAATCTGCATTTTGATGTGGTGCAGCACGAAACCTTATCTCAGTGTGGCATGTTTGCAGAAATAACAATGTTTAAATAATGTCTGAAATAGAGCATAAAAATCTTTTGTAACTAAAGTGAACGTACTGAGAAATCTTAAGCTCAGTTCCTGTTACTACTTTGATATTTCCTTTCTGTGGCTGACACTTATACATCATACCCTCTGCAAAGCATTTTAAAAAAATGCATATTTTGATTTGGGTCTGTGTTACATATACTTTCCATATCATTCCACTGACTGCCAACTTTTGGCTTTAATGCTCTAGCTGTTTCATGAGTTTCATTTTTTAAAAAAAGTATATTAATATATCATTCTATTTTTGACTGAGCCTCCCAATCCAAAAGTATTACTTCTCTATAGCACTGTTCTCAATGTATAATCTCTCAAATGAAAATATTGGTGTGATTCTTATGTGTAAGGATTTTTCCCCACTGTATACCAGAGTGGGGAATCACAATATGTTCTTAGAAAGTTAAATGGTCAGTTTCCTGCATCAATTTATTTGGTCTTTCTGTTGATTTCAATAGGCTATTTTTATTGGGGCTTTACGAATGAATATTTAATTATGCCTTTACCTGCTACCTTGTTATTAATGAAAGAAGAATTATCTGTGTAATACTTAATGTAATCTAAAATTTCTCCTATCCTGAGCTACTATAGCAATGAACTGTCCATGAAAACAGGTGTTTATAGTTGCATAATAGGTCAGTCATTTAAATATATGTAGACACATTGAAATTTAATTTCCTCTCTAGCATCAATACAATGCAATACAGTATTATTTCATATATTCACAATGGAGTAAAGTAACCCTTCAACTGTACTACATATGGTTATTTTTCCATAGCTTATCAGGAGACATATTATGATACTTATTGATATTATAATAAACATTATTTTGAAATAGGAGTAGGTAAAAACTAGATGGACCTGTTGGAATGTAAGAATACAAAGACATCAATGGTTTCTCTGAAAGAGAAGAGAAAGGACTAAAGAGGAATAATGCAGCAGTAATAATATCTTCTCCCAATATACATCCAGTCTACTCCTCGGGAGGCTTTTCCCTACCTCATGGTTTTGTGAATTTTTGTGAGTGTGATGAGAACCACAGACTAACTGCCGGCTGCATCAGAGACCAAAAGCAATGTCTATGGTAGGGGAATTTTGCAGACATTTCCTACTGTTGCTGTTGCTGGTTCACCTACACCAGTGGAAGCAGTGCTTGGAAATTTGGGGAAGATGGGCAATCTGATCATGTAGATGGGACTACTGCATTCTGGGCAATTTCTGCACCATATTGTGGACTATCTTCAGGAGGCCAGAGGCACTGTGGGAGACTGGCCCATCTTCCCATAATTCCCTCTATTGTAACCCAGAACTCACTTGGTACTAGCTCCAGTTCTGAACTTACTGCTCTCAGTATGCAGGAAGCCCAGAGGACCCTGGCATAAATGAGAGCACAAAGCCTGGTGTCCACAACAGTGGTCAGTGGTAGGTTTTCCATTGTTCAAGCCAATATGGGTAAGAAAGAGAAGATCCAGAGACTGAATCTGCATGGTCTGATGAAATCCCAGGTACTGCTCTCTCTGACGTGAGCTTTCAGCACTGTACTTGTGGGATCATAGAGTTGTGGGGCTTGATAGTTTTGACTAGCAGTGGGTTCAAAATTTCAGCCGGCAGGTCCGACTCCTAGGCGGGGGAGTGGGGGGTAGGGACACAGAGCTCCACACGCTGCCTCCACTCCAGGAACTGGCTCCACACTCCCATTGACGGTGCCTGTGAGGGAGAGCAGCTCATGGAGCCTCCCGCTTTGGAGCCAGACCTGCTGGTTGTTCGCTGCTTCGGGAGCGTCCACAGTGCGGTGCCAGCATAGGCACAGGAAGTAGGGGTGCCTGAGCTGCTTCCTGCACCTAGGCTGTACTCCCAATTCTCCACCCTCACCTGCGGGGGGAAAGGGGCTCAGCTCCTGGCCTCTGGCCCCGGGGCCACAGGCCGGCCCCACCCCCACTCCCAGGGCCCTGGCTGCTGGCCCCATGCCCAGAGCCCTCACCCCTTCCCACACCCCAACCCTCTGCCTCAACCTGCAGCCCCCGCCCACACCATAAATGTCTCATTTCTGGCCCCACCCTGGAGCCCACACCCCCAGGAAGAGCCCTCATCCCCTCCCACACCCTGCCCCCTTGCCCCAGCCCAGTGAAAGTGAATGAGGTTGGGGGAGAGCGAGCCACCAAGGGAGGGGGAATGTGGTGAGTGGGGGCAGGGCCTTGGGGACGGGGCAGGGCTAGGGTGTTCGACTAGAAAGTTGGCAACCCTACCTGGTAAAAATGTAAAGAAACAGTACTCGTTCTTACATCTGCGCCTGTCAAAGTATGAGTAGTACATCCAGGGTTTGAATTGATTCAGCATATCCAATAGACACCCTTTGCTGGAGAGGCCATAGAGATTAAAGTAGTCCTCTCTCAGCAGAACCCTTATGGAGGATTGTGGTAAAATGCACAACTATGAGGCAAGGCCAAATTTTCTATTTTTTCTTATTGTGCTGAATCATTACATGGTGCAGCACAATAAGAAAAAAATAAAAAATTTGGCCTTGCCTCATATCTGTGCATTTTATAGACTCCCTTGTTCATTTTTCTATGCATATTCCTCTCTGACATGGTCTACTTGCTTGAGCTATTTTAATATAAAAAAAAATCAATAACAAATCCTTCATTTTTAGCAGCAGTTGCTAACGATGCTCAATATTTTCATCATTAGTGAACACCCCATCTCTTCTTAATCAATACAGTGTAAACCATGCACAAGCACTGAGGATTTACACATCGCTTTCAAACAGAGCACCCCATTTAGAAAGAATTAATTTTTCATCTGCAGGGTAATCATGCCTAATCATTTTTAGATTTGTTTATACTTTAAAATCACGTCCATCAAAATAGTGTCAATAGAACAAATATAGTCCACCCTTATTAGAAGATTCTTATTTATGGCACCATCCCTCATATGACTCTTCTACCTTAACTGATTCATAACAAGAGTTGAGCAAGTATATCTGTAGTTCTTAAAAAAACTAGAGATATTTTTTCTTGTTTCACATAAACACAAAAATCCACACTTTTCCCTCAGGAAATATATATAGAGAGAGAGAAGCAAAGGAAGGCTTTCATATATGAAGAGAGAGGAATGTATAAACCAAGGCTATCCTCCTGTAGAGTATAGAAACTTAGCTGTTATACCTGTACAAACCCATCAAACTAAGACACATTTTGAATACATTTTTATTAATGCGCCCTCAATGGTTCCCATGCAACTTTCTGCTGGCTATGTTTAAATAGGATTTTAGCATTATGGAAAGTCAGGAAAAGTGTGTATAAGACTTCTAACGGTTACCATCAGGTTACAGGCAGAGCTGGTAGAATAATAATCATCAAACATTTTATTCACTCAATATTTTTTTCATGATTTGATGGGCTTAGAGTGCAAAAACTACCATAGAGATGAACAAATATATATTATGATTTTTAAATATATAGAGACAATATTTATGAATATGTTTTCATTATTCACCATCATCAAATATACATAGTCTATTAAGGACTGTTGAATCAGCCAGAGTAACCACAGCTGAAGGCATCACACCAGACATCATGTGTTCACTCAGCTGTAGTTAAAAGATACCACAGGAGAATCATAGATCACGTCAGACATACCATAAAGATGACTTTGGTTAAGTCCTCAAGAATATGTTAGTTGGAGCAAGCTCAGCTGTGCTTAAAACATTTCTCAAATAAGGGCAGTGATGGTACGTTCCAGAGGTTTAGGGTTTGTTTTTTCTAAGCTAAGAGTGTACGTTGTGAATATTGAGTGGTGGCTTATAAGTTTTCTATTTTGGTGCCCAGGGCAAAGAGCAGGGTTCAAGTCATCCATTTCATTTTACTTTTCAGCTAAACATTGAGAGGTTAGAACAACTTGTTATATTTGCACTATCATGGCAATAGGCAGTGGAATGAATGCTATGTTGCCCTGCACATTGTTTAGTCATTTACACCAAGGAAGTGAATGTAAAACACTGCCTGGCTGATTTGGCAGCGTTTTACAGTTAGTCTGACCTGGTGTAAATGATTATACAAGGTGGGGACACTGGAGATTCAGGTTAGTGAGTATGTGCTGGCATACAATAGCATGCCCTAGCTAGTTTACAGGGGATTGGAATAGATACTCAGCATCACGCCTTCCCAGGCTGAATAAAGATCCCCCATATGACTCTTTTATTCAGCCTTATCTTACAATGCATAATGCACATTAAAGAGGGCATTTGTATATTCTGAAAGGTTTTCTATGTACTTGGTGTTCGGATCTGGCTAAAATAAACAGTCTTTTTCCTTATTGCAGAGTGTAACAAACAGCAGTTATCCAGCACGTTTGGTAGCTTACACAGTCTGCATTCCCTGTACATTGTTCAGGGATTTTTATTTCATACATCATTTCATAGTCACAGCTGTATAATCATAAATCAAATATATAGAGCATAGTATGGCATTGAGGATGCATTGTGCATGTTCACTAAATGCTGAAAAATTCAGCTAGAGAACAGTATTTTTTACCTGAGTTTGCCAAAGTCAACTTCTATAAATTCTAAGCCAAATTCTATAAACATCACATACTTTCCTAACATTTCTAGACTATTTATCAAATAAGTAGTATTCTGTTGATATAGACAAAAGATCTGGTTTTCTTGGATACATCTGAGCCACTCTATGCTAATATAAAAATGTCCAGGTGATCCATATGCAAACTGTACTTAGAAAAGACACTAATGCCCTTGCAGCTATTGCTGTTGGGTTCAGAATACCATCTATTGTGGTGGGCAGTATCTTGCATACATAAAACCCCCCACCATGGTTTGCCAGCAGGACAGAACAAAGGACATGCTGCAACAAAAACACAGGTTCCTGCCACTTCAGCTAATGGCATAATTCCTACAGCTGGTAGTAATAGTAGGCTTTTATCATCTGTGTGCCCCAGCTTATGGTGGGCGACACAACATGAAACTTATCCAACATGTTATATATACCTTTGTTTTTTATCAGGGTTCTGAACTCAGCAACAGAGCTTCTGATTTATTTATCCCTTCATTAAGTGCAAAAGGAAGCTCTAGACGGCCTTCGGTATTGTTCAGTCAAACGAGTGATTTTTCTGAGTTTGGCAGCCAGAATTGACACACTGCGCTGTTTCTAAGATGTGCTTTAGTTGGGAGGAACTTGTATAATGATGCACAGAAGCACAACAGATGCTTCCTAGGCTGCAGCTTGCTTTTCTAATGCAGGTTCACTTGTTATAACAGAAGAACCTGCAGAGTGGTGCCCAGAGCAGAGGCTATAGACATGTCTATTAATTTTCTGTCTAGGAATTCTTTTTATCTTCTTGTGTGAATGTGGGACTGTTTTATTCCAGACCTTTAGCTGTGAAGGCTGAGGAGATAAAAGACCTCACAGAGATATAGAGTTTAAGGCCAGAAGGGACCACTAAATCATCTAGTCTGACCTCCTGTATATCACAGACCACTACCACTGTTTAGCACCCACACATTAACCTCTACAAACAAAAGGAGACCAAAGTATTACAATTCACAGGAAACTAGACCATTATGTGCCATAGGCAGATAATAGGATGGACTGAGGTACACCTGTGCTTGAGGTCCCCACAATGGCAGGAAAAAGAGCTTAAATGATCTACAACTCTTTTTGACTGGGAAGGCAAGACCATTTTATTTATCTCCCTCTCCCTCTTTTTTGCGGGGGCGATTACCTGTTACTTTTGCTGCATGTATGTGTGAATTTGTGCAGCACCGTGGATGTGCATAGTGCAAGTAAAGTCCCCATCCGGAAGAATTAAAGGCAGATGAAGTGGGAGAATAGGAGTGGGTGGATACAACATACAGCAAAGGGGCTGAGATGTTAATGTAACCCCCCTTTCTTCCCTGGGTTATTCGGGAGCCGGCAACACTCACCTGTGTGCCTGGGTGCCTGATGTTGTTGACATTAAAGGAGATCCCAGTGGTGATGTTGGATAAGTGGGAATCCTCTATCTACCTCTCTGCTGCAGTCCCTTTACTCCAAAAGGAAGTTAAAGTTGGCGGTGCCTCCACCTGGCTGGTCCCGGTACACACTCAGTGGTGTGCCTTAGTAACCTCCAGGAATAAACTCCTTCAAATAGTAATAATAATAATAATAATAATTAATAACCTGTGGCATGTCTAACTCATACCAATTATAAATAATATTCATCCAATATACTTAAATTAGAGCTAACACTCACTTACTTAACACCGTAAAGAAACAGGGTATAACAGACTAAGATTAAATGTCACCACTAATTTAAATCCATAGGGGCAGTTGAATAAAATCAATTAACAAATATAATATACAATAATAAATTAAACTTATTTAACTGGCATTTACACTGCCACCATTTACCCCACCCCAGAGTGCACGCTTCTCTGGATATCAGTGTCGTAGACGCTTGTATGGGTGCACTGGAAGATCTGCAGCTGGAGACAGCACTGTGTTGGTTCTGTGCACCAGTCCAGCCAAGGCAACAAGCCACACAACTCCTCTGATGATTGGAGCTGGCCCCACCAAATGTCAGCAGCTCTGGGTCCTGGTTCAGTGGGACGATCACTCAGACTCTGTCTCTCTGCGGTGCCCCTTCCTTGCAAGTTCTTTTCCAAACCAGAGTGGGGGTTACTCACAATTCCTTCACTGTAGGCCCACCTCAGCTAGCTCTAGGCACAGCAGCAGTCTCTGCCCTGGCTCCAGTGAAGCCACCAACAGCCTCTGAGGCTCCCTGCTTGATCAAAGCCCCCACAGGCTCCCAGCAGCAGCAGCTCCTGGTATGGGCAGAGCTCCACAGCAGCAATCTCACTCCTCTTCCCAAAAGGGAGTCCACCGCCTGCTCTCCCTGCAGGAGAAAGTCTCTCCCTCTTTCCCCAAGGCATCATGGGAGTTGTCATCTCTAAGGTGAGATGGCAGTACACAGGATCTTCCCAACTGGAACACTCCCAATAAAGTTCAGAGGCCCTTCTAGTAAAGGGTGCCTACATTAAATTCAGAACAAGTCCTATTAGTTCCAAGATTTTTGTTTCCAATGATTAATGATGATGGTGTTATTTGCGATAATTGATCCAAAGCCTGATGGAGTCAATTGGAGTCCTTCCCCTGACTTCTGTCACCTTTGGATCAGGCTTCTTGAGAATAGGTGAGGGCAATTGTTGATGGAAAGCTGACTTAATCTTTGTTTTGGAGGCACTTTCTACTTTCCGCATGCCAGCTATGCTTTCAATCGTGTTTTATCAATATATAATAAAACCCACCAACCATTCTTAGAAGATTATTAAATAAGTAGAAAAAAACTTGTCTTAAGGACAAGCTGCTGAGCTTCCTCCCCTTTGGTTTGGAGATGCCACTATTTGTCCCACAGCCCTTAAATTGTCCCTCAATTCCATGTCATATCCCATAAAACAAGCTCCTGCTATAACATAATGGGTATTCCACAAAGACGATGCTATAATGGAGACAATGGGGTGCTCTTGTACACTGTCCTCTATCAGACAAAACCACAACAGCCTAATCTTATCAGACTCCAATAGTGGCAGAATTCTGTTCAAACTCAAGTTCTCACTGTCTGACAATGTCAGTGAAGAGCAACACTTCATCTTCATTCAGGATATCAGTTTTCACAGAGAACTGACAGTACACAAAGTGCTACAGTATATCGTGCTGGCTGTGCAACTGAAGATGATCCTTAACACTGATGTATTTTTCCAGAAGGTATCAGAAAACAACCTTTTCTCAGATGTGGGAGGGGAAGCCTACACTCTATATAATATATCCAAGAAAGCAGCAATTTCCTGCAAATATGTTTCAAAATCCTGTTTTTCTGCTTTTTTAAAACATGTATTGTTAAATTGCTTTTACAGTATACAAGATATAGAAGAGGCTCAAAAGTCCAAACTATTGAGATTTTTCCATGTTTATATGTGTGTTTCTTTTTCAAAAGAAAACATACCTTAGATTCTGAATTCCTTTCAAAGGTTGTGAGGAAAATAAGTTTTCTTTAGGTTAATCTTAGTGATTTAATGTGCCCAAAGAATTTAATACTTTTGGAATGCTAATCAGTTACACTAAACAGGATTGTTTACTCATCCCTGGAGGCAACCACTTTAAAAAAAAATCTTTAAAACCCATTCAAGTAGGAATCATTAAAACTTTATACTCTGGTGTGCTTTAAAGGATATGCTTTTAGGAGAAGTATAAACGGAGCCAGACTTCCAAGCAAGTTAGATGCCCATGTACCATGACTGCATCCACAAATTGGGTAATTGTGAGTGGCAATGGGCAATTCTGCTAATTGGCACACACCATTTCAAAACTAAGCATAACATTGCACTTGTATTTTGGGCACACAACTGTATGTCTAATTTGTCTGAAATCCTGTATGCCATGAGAACTTCAGCATGTACACCTGTCTGTCTGTATACCAAGTGAGCCAAGAAGGTGGTGCTGAGATCAGGATTAGGTGACAGGTACAGTGTGAGGCAGAATCAAGACTACGATATGGATGAGATGGAACCACATTGTAATTAATTTTGGCTGAGTCTGAATTGGAAAAATAGGCCCTTTTAGTTCTGATCTAGACTCAAAACCAACTATATAAAGCACGATGTGACTGATGGACATGACTTACCTTGAAAGGTGGTAAATCAATTATATGATGTCATATGTTGCACTAGCCAATTCAGTCGTCTGCATCAGCACAGCTGCAGCCTCCCATACTCTTACAATATAGTAACTTGGACTATTTTCAGATTAAACAAACCACAATAAGAGAAAAAAGATTTGTGTTAAAATCCTAAAGATAAAAGTGGCACAGTGTTTAGTTAGGTGCTATAGAACAGACCAGCCGTAACAAGAGCTTTTGATTTTGACTTTTAATACCTGACCGGCATTTTTGAGAAGAGAAGAGAAGAACAAGCGGGATGAGAAGAGTTGGAGCTGAAAGGAGAGAAAAAAGGAACAACAGGGAACTGAACGAATGAAGGAAGTGAGAATAAATGAAACAGCATGTAGATCAGAAAAACAAGAAGCAGCCAGATCGGGGGTGGACGTATTGGAGTGAACTGAGGAGCACATAAGAACAAGCAGAAACATTATCCTTTCTGATTTGTAAGAATGCCTATGTTTTATATTTGGACTTAAATGTAGATGTCAGCATGCATTCTACAAGACAAAACAGGGAGACTAGAAAAAACAAATGCTGCAATTACATTCTTTGGGTTGTACTAAAAGCATAAAAACATTTCAAATACTGGTCTTTTGATTTATTATGATGTTACCAGAATCCAACAATGTCTGTATAGCCCTACAGTTCAAATTTATGAATCTCTGCAGTAAAGACCATGGTTTCAATTATCTTTTGACAAATGCTTTGATTTTATTCATGGGGATTTTTTTCACAAGAGTAGCAATGTTAGCTATGTTGTCCTGCCTAAGTGTGACCTACCTATCAGATCCCATCCCCTTCTGTTTAAATTGAGTCTTCTTCACTTCTTACTTAAATCGTTGTGTACTGTTGTTCACTTTTTGGAGCTTCTCTGTTCCACCCAAGAACTGGTTGCATTTTAATGATGGGTGAAGTGGAAATAGTTATATAAAATGTCTTTTGGGCATTTGCTATGGAAATAGTTCGTAAAATGTCTTGGGGGCGGGGGTGTCCTTTGATTAGATACTAACTAAATGTAACATATTAATGTTACTCTCATTTGAGTATGCTGTGCTTTATTTCCACAACTTTAATTACTGTTGAGGTGAGACAGAAAGGAAAAATAGTGCTTGGACAAGCTAAAAAGTATTCACCTTGACATTTCTCTGTCTCCTTTACTCATTAGGTGTTGATATAAATGGAAGTATCTCTGAGAAATGTAGAGAGGAAAATGTAAGGTCATATACACTCATTTTGGCTGGGGAATAGCTGTACTTCTGAGTCAATTTAGTCTTTCCAGCCAAATTGACTTGGCAACTATGGAGGTGATGGCATTTGCAAATAATTTTATACATTTGCTCTTAGGATTTGATCCTGCTGGGTCCTGCAGAGCCTCAACTCTGTGAAAAGTAAATGGCAGTAAAGGGTGCTCAGTAACTCAGGTGAGGTGAACAGCAACTCATAGCAAAAGCTTAGTACTTAGCTTTCTCATGAGTGCAGACACTCATTCCCATATTAGTCTACCCTTCAATTAAGCATATAATATTCTTACAACAAAATGGAGGGACTGCAGTTAAAAATAAATGAAGTCATAATTCTGAATTTCTTGTGAAATCACAAGCAACATTGGGGGAAAATTCTCCTTTTCGAACAACTTTTTATTTTGGATTTCAGATTACTAGCCCGAGTTTTATAAAATAATTTTAGAACAGAGAAGAATTTTAGAATAGAATCAGAATGGGAAGATGTAGAGATAGGTGGACAGGAGACTTTGAAGATGTCACATAAATAGAGCCAGAAAGAAAACATGACTCATGGTGGGGAGCTGGGGGAGACACAAAAACAAACCTTTTTACTTGTAACAAATAAGCAAAACAATCAACACTTGCCTGGGTTGGGTACAAGCTGGGATCAGTTGTCAGTATCTGCAGTCAGTATCTAGGCCTTCCCTTTAATCAAGGACAGTGTTTTCCCATTCCTAGAGTGGTCAAGCTGCATTCTCAGAGGCAAGAAAATCCCTCACAGTCTGCCCCCAAGCTGTCCCTTATTATCTCTGGGAGTCCTAGAAACACACTCCATCCCAATGGTTGGAAAGACAGTCTGTTGACTAAGCTTTCCTTTCCTCTGACTGTATTTCCCAAACCAGTGAATCCAGCTCCGTCCAAGCCTGTAGGGATATGTGTTTCCCTGGTCATCTTTATATTTTGTTCCCTCCTGATTATTAACTATAATTAGGCCATGTCCACACAAGGAAAAAGAGATGTGATTTTAACAAGTGTTAGCGTCAGAGTGTAGATAAGGCATTTGGAAAACATCTGCTCACTGTGCAGTGGCAGGCAGAAAAGCTAACAATGTTAGGAACCATTAGAAAAGGGTTGAGAAAGTAAGGCAGAAAATATCATAATGCAACTATGTAAATCCATGGTATGCCTGCACCTTGAATACTGCATGCAGTTCTGGTTGCCCCATCTCAATAAAGATATACTAATATTGGAAAAGATACAAAGAAGGGCAACACAAGTGACTGGGGTAGGAAACAGTTTCCATATGAATAGGGCCCTACCAAATTCACGGCCATGAAAAATGTATCACGGACCATGAAATGACCAGCGTTTCTCAAATTGGGGGTCCTGACCCAAAGGGGAGTTGCAAGGGGCATCACAAGGTTATTTTAGGGGGGGTCATAGTATTGCCACCCTTACTTCTGTGCTGACTTCAGAGCTGGGCGACATACCCTACCAGGCTACCTTTACTTCTGCGCTACCCCTGGCCAGCAGCCGCCACTCACCAGCTGCTCAGCTTTGAAGGCAGCGCTGCCGCAAGCAGCCGTGCATAAGCAGGAGTAGCAGTACCGCAACACCCCTCCCACAATAACCTTGCGACTTCCCCACAACTCTTTTTTGTGTTGGAAGGTCTACAATTACAACACCGTGAAATTTCAGATTTAAATAGCTGAAATCATGAAACTTACCATTTTAAAAATCCTCTGACCGTGAAATTGCCCAAAATGGCCTGTGAATTTGGTAGGGCCCTACGTATGAGGAGAGACTAAAAAGACGGACTGTTCATCTTAAGAAAAAAGATGACTAAGGAGGATATGATAGAGGTCTATAAAATCATGAATAGTGTGGGGAAAGTGAATAAGGAAGAGTTGTTTACCCCTTCACATTATACAAGAACCAGGGATCACCCAATTAAATTAATAGGCAGCAGGTTTAAAACAAACATAAGGAAGTACTACTTCAGCCAATGCACAGTCAACCTGTGGAACTTAGCCAGGGGATATTATGAAGGCCAAAAGTATAACTAGGTAAGTTGATAGAGGATATGTCCATCCCTGGCTATTAGCCAGGATGGTTAGGAACACAACCCTATGCTCTAGGTGTCCCTAAACCTCTGATTGCCAGGAGATGGGCCTGGATGAAAGGGGATGGATCACTTGATAATTGCCATGTACTGTTCATTCCCTCTGAAGCGTCTGGTACCAGCCACTGTCAGAAGACAGGATACTGGGCTAGATGGGCCATTGGACTGACCCAGTATGGCCATTCTTATGTTCTTATAAAGGCCATTTTAGTTTACCATGTTAGCTGGTTGAGGTGAACTGTAAGCACCTCCTTAGCGTTCCTGTTTCCAGGACCACCATTAACTATTTTCTTCCCTGGACCCCTCTGAACCTGGGAGTTTGTAAATGCTATTTGCAGAGCCTATTCAACATAATATATCTACAGGTTCACAAGACCTGTATAAGTGCTAGATGGCGTGCTTGAGGACTATGCTGCAGATCAAGAAAAGAGCCTCCTTCCTGTAATAATAGTACAAGTTCTTTATTATGACCCTATGTTCATTTTATATTATACCATTTTCAATTATATCTGTAGTACTCATTTTGTCTGTACTATATATGACAGCTATGAACATTGCATTTTTCCCATGTAGGTTTGGGAAATATGATAATCAGGTGTTTTCAGTTTGAATCCAATGAATAACTACAATGGTAAACAGGCGATTAGGACAACATGGAGAATATTGCTCAGGTTTACAGATCACTATGAGAAGGTGAGTTGGTTTGCTGTATTTACTATCAAAAGACAAAAGATTGGTCCTGATCCACAATTACTGAAGACCATGGAAGTGTTGCTTTTGACTCAATGGAAGTAGGATTGAGTCCTACACAATATCACATTCAGTCAACCTGGTAACACACAACAGCGCAACAGGTATAAAGAAAAGCACCTACCTGAAGAATATTTTGTGCTTAAAATCATTACCAATGCATCATTAATTTACCATATGTTCAGGCAAGCATATATAAGCCATGCTGTGTGTGACCAAATATAAATCCACAGTCATATACAATGCTAGCTACATATTTTTAAGCTTAGTCACTGTAGTGCATTACGTACAGATCCGCAGTACTACTCACTTTGCAGTTCAAGTATTTAGCACTGCCAGAGAGAGTTTGTTCTGTGCTAGTTCTTGATGAAGGTCAGATTAATTGAAAAAAATGAAATGTTTTCTCCTGGGTATAAAAAGGTGTATGTAATTCATAATGGGAATATATTTTCCTTTGTGCCATTGTCACTTGCTTGATTTTATTTTTCCCTAAAAGAAAACTCATCCAACTGTCACACAACCTCTAGGGGCAAATACTCATCAACTGTAAAATATAAACAGCTATTGGTAAAATACTTTTTTCCTCCCCCAGTAAACATCTCGTCTGGCAATATAAGTAAAAGATAAATTATTCTGACTTTGGAAACAATGTTCTACACTAGCAGAGTTGTGCTCAGTAAGCCTCTCTCTTTTCAGTGATTTGCAACTGGTGATAGTCACTTATGCACTGAAGTTTATATGGTGGCAATATTACAAATGGGTGGCCAGTCTCTAGCATAGAGATCAAGTACAGACAAAGGCAAAGAGAGGGAGGATGGTCCGGTGTTAGGCTGCTAGCCTAGGATTTTGGAGAATGCAGGTTCACTTCCCTGTTCTGCCACAGACTTCCTGTGTGACCTCGGGCAAGTCTCTTAGTCTTTCTGTGCCTCAGTTCCCCATCTGTAAAATGGGGATACTAGTGTGTTTTTCTACTGCACAGGGGTGTTGTAAAGATAAATATATTAAAGACAATGAGGGGATTAGAAACTACAGTAATGGAGGCCTGTAACGAGGTACTGACCCTATAAGGCCAGAGGGGGAAGTGTGAAAAGCCAGTTACCCAATTCCATATGTTCATGAAGGCAGAAAAAGGTGAGAAAATAATTGAAGGGGTAACTGGGAGAGAGGAAGATAGTCCCTGGGAGAAGTTCATTTCAGGAGAGAGAAAGTATGGAGCCATTCCAGACCATTGTTCCCTTAAGGGACCAGGCCAAGGCTCCCCTCTCTCCCAGCCAGCATGGACAGGTGTTTGGGGTTATTAGACCCAGATGGGAAGAATTAAGAGACTGATTAGTTAACTGGGCAGGGAAATCAAAAGGAAGCTCCAATCCCCTCAGAAAGAACTGCTGCAGCGGAAGAACACAACTGGGACACAAGCCCAGGAAGGATAGCTATGAAATGCCTGAAACTGGGGGTTGGGAGGGGAATTTACAGGTCAGGAAAGCCAGCACCGAAAGGGAAGCACTCAACCCAGGAAAGGAGGGCTGTGAAACCCCAGGGGGTGGGGATGGGGTTGCAGGCCAGGGAGGTCAGGATTTGAAGCACAGTCCCAAGGAGGAGGACTGGGAAACCCTGAACCTAAGGGGCAAAGGATAGCAAAGGGGATTCTTGTTTGGGGAATTGGATGGGGTTTAATAAATTAGACCCCAGGAGAAAATAAATATTATTTTAAAGACTCTGGATGTGAGTGAATTATTTTTGGAACCTCAGTGGGAAACTGAGGCAGTGTTCCTAAAGGGTCACCCAAGGTCAGGAGGGGGCACCCTGGGTTGGTAACTGTCTACATGTCCATATAATTACTTCAGATAGATGACTAGATCCAATGGGTAGAATCTGAAGCTAGGCGAATTCATAATAGAAATTAGGCACACATTTTAACAGGGAATGTAATTAAGGACTGGAACAAGTTATTGAGGAATATAGTGGATTCTCAGTCACTTGGGATTAGATCTGCAAAGGTGCCTAAAGATCTGCTTCTTTAGTCCACTAAGTCCAACATCTAGATCATCAAAACCACTGCTAAACTGCCACCTAAACCTGTAGGTGCCTTAGTGTCTGCGGGTGGGGCATGTGAAAAGCTGCTTAAATCCTCACACCACTGAGCTGCTTGCTCTCTAAGCCCCAGCGGGATCCCCAAACTAGGTTTTCATCCACCTATCCCCCCTGCAGGGCCTGAATTGCTAGGTGTTCTAAGATACTGTCTGGCACAGTGGTTCCCAAACTTGTTCCGCCGCTTGTTCAGGGAAAGTCCCTGGAGCGCCAGACTGGTTTGTTTACCTGCCGCGTCCGCAGGTTCGGCCGATCACGGCTCCCAGTGGCCGCGGTTCACTGCTCCAGGCCACTGGGAGCTGCTGGACGTGGCGTGGGCCGAGGGAGCTCTTCCCTTGAATCTGTCCCTCTTTGTATAAAATAGTGAAATATTCACTGGATTGGGGACTGGAACCTGGATCTCCCAGGTGAGTGCTCTAACCACTGGGATTTAGAGTCATTCTCCCTCTTTCTGGCTCAGTGCTGCCTCCTCCCTGCTCATTTTGATGCCTAACTCCAGGAGAGGGTTCATGGTGTGAATCCCCAGTGGAGAGAGGTGCCCCCTCTGGCCCAGTGTTAGGCACAAAACTACTCCCTTTAGGGGTAGGTATCAAGCCCACCTCTCTCCTCATCACTTTCTACTGGCTAGTTTAGGGCACTCCCCATTCAGCATTCTGGCTTTTGTGAATCCCACACTTAAGTGCCTTACTCTCCCCAGCATCACATAGGAAGCCTGAGCATCTAACTTGGCACTGTGGATTCCACGAGGCTGCAGGATGCTTAAACATTAGGCATTGCAATGCTAAGTCTAAGTGCCTGTGATGAGGTGTATAAACCCCACGCTGGGACAGAAAGCATTAAGGAACAGTTCTGGGCCCAGATGACTTTGTCCTGTGGCACCTCCAGAGTCTGTTCCAGCTGGAGGAGGAGTTTAAAAGAGAGCTAGACAGCTCAAGAGAAGGGTTTGACAGGAGAGGAGAGATTTATCATA
The DNA here is from genome assembly GCF_965152235.1 of Eretmochelys imbricata. NCBI lineage: Eukaryota > Metazoa > Chordata > Testudines > Cheloniidae > Eretmochelys > Eretmochelys imbricata. Next base: position 27,337,095 of record NC_135583.1, read on the forward strand.
GGAGCTCCAAAGTAAGGGTACAACAGGAGTCCTGGTTGCACAGGAAAAGTCTGCAAGCAACAGCTGCCCCAGACCCTAGAGAATGGACTATCCTTTCCTTAGGGATTGGGAACCTTTCACTCTAACTTCTGGTGGATTATTTTTTACCCCTTGGACTGGGATAGTAGGTGGTAGGAAATGCCTCAGGGAAGCACCCTGGGTATTTCCTGTCGCTGCCTCTCATAAGGCTCTGGGTTGGATCCCAGTGTAGAGGAAGGGTCGGACTCACCTACCAACCATCCCTTTCATGAAAGGGGGCACAAACCCCTTCCATTCAGATGAGGGGGAATCAAGACATTGTAAGCCCTAAGACAAAGGCACACTACCTGCAGAGGCCTGGAGATGGGCTCAAGACCCTTTCATTTGTGGGGATGTTGGACTATATATATTTTGTTGGACTCTGTTACTCCAATACAATTGATAAAATGTCTGGAGGGCTGAGTCGCTACCTACCACAGTGTGAGTGATTGCTGTCAAGGGATGTCAGGGATGGGGAAGAGCTGGGACTCAGTGATCTAACCACTAGGTGGTACTGTTGGTAAGCCCAGGCCTGCCAGTGTCCCCTTTGTGGATATCACCCTTTAAATCAAGATCAGATGTCTTTCTAAAATATGTTACGGCTCAGTCGATCTACGGTCTGTGTTATGCAGGAAATCAGATGAGGTGATCATAATGATCCCTTCTGACCTTAAAATCTATTAATCAAATCTGGTTCTAGGATGTCTTGTTAATCATTCTGATTTTACCAGCCTGGTACCATTCCACACTACTTTGTCCCCTTTCTTCTCCTCCTCCTCCTCTTCCTCTTCCTGCCTTAATCTCTCCAAAAGTAAGATTCCAGCTAGGAGTTGGGGGAAACAGTTGTTGGTGGAGTGAGGGGGCTATCAAGCTTCTGGTGGAGCTAGGGCTTCAGTGCGGGACCATCCAGGGAAATACTCCCATTGACTCCAATTGTTGTTAGATCAGGCCTTTGGACTTGGAGATGGGAGTGGGTAATGGTGGAACAGGGGAAATAAGCAGCTGCTAAGAACTGAGGTGGTAATGTGGAACACATGAAGGAATCAAGGGAAGTGGTATCAGGTGCAGCTGGACTTAGGAGGTTGAGGGGCATGAAGTGGGGTTAGAATGGCAGCTAGCTCCTGGATTGGGAAGGAAGGTACAGAACAGCAGTAGGTGGGGATGAAAACACACTTTCATTCCAAAGTTGTTTCTCTCACCTCTTCAGCCTTGTCTTTTTTTTAACCATGACAAGAAAGTTACAGAACAATGGCAGGGTATACTCTAATAGCATTGTGCCTCTGCGAACATAATGATGGTTAAGAATTATCCAAAATTTGTACATTTCCAAGCATGATTCCATCACTTTATTGGTGTTCAGCTCAAGATGGGGAGTACTTTTTAATGTCTATACTCTTTATGTACCTTCAGGCAGATAGACAGTGAACATTGTCATGGAATAGGGGGAGGGGAAGAGGAATTGAAAACAAGAAAGAGCAGAGAAGTCAGCATCCTTGTAAATAATTTTGATACTATCTTTAATCTGTGTATTCAGTGCCAAAATACTAGGTTTGCATTCAAAAACCCTAGGTAAAATAGACTCTGAAAAATTAATTCATATAGTGGCGCCACTACTTCAGAATGGTGACATTTCCGTCAGCAATTCTGTTAGAACTCCCAGTTTTCAAAGGTTTATATGTAACTCTCTCTTTCTAAATTGTGCTGGGCTACATTTCATACATAAGTTGTCAGACCAAATGCAATTTTTTTACAAATAAAATTTTAAATCCATTAGAATTGCAATTCCTACACTGCATAACTTCATGTTATTTGATTCGTATTTTCATCTTTATAGAAGATAAAAGAGAAAATTGGTTCTCTAAAAATTGATAGCAGAGAATTGAAGACAGGCATGAAAGAAATAGCAGTTGTTAAGTTATTTTATTTTGACTTTCCAGTAGAGGAGGAATAGAATGGAAAGCTGCCTGGATCAAGAATCTGGTTTTTCAAATAAGTTAGAGTTACTGGTTCATAGTATAAAGATAACAATGGGGCAGAATTATGAAAAGGCTATTGCAGATGCCATTAAAGTTGAAAAATACAGGTGAGTGTTTAAAGGAGAATGAGAATAGAGCCGGGGGTCTATGCTTTTCAAAATACACTCAAAGTTTGTGATTTTCACAGATGCCAGCATATGCTCATGCATTTGACCTCAAAAATCAGTCATTTATCTACATAAAGTGGTGGATTTGCATTTGCAAATGGGTGTTCATGAAAACTTGAATGTTATGTTTTGGAGGATTTTTGGCCCATTATGAATGTCTCCTGCTGGAGTATCCATGTGAAAAATAATTTTGGCCCACACTAGTGAAGTTTAAATTATCCAGGGCACTACATGATGTGCGTCAAACTGTCCTTTTTGCTTTGATATCAAGAAAATACAGATGCAGTAAGGAATGAGGACTGTAAAAAGTAATAAGGCTTAGATTTGACCCAGTGAAAGAGGTCAAAGGAGAAATCCATGAAGTTATCCTTAAAGCCTTGGAGGAGTCATAGGTGAGGAAGATGTTCAGAATGGTCTTTATAGCAGTGGTCATGACACTATATTAGAAAATATCATCTAATTGCTTGATAGACTCAGAAATAAAATTTGGAAATTTCTGCAAAGGACCAAGATACCATAAAGAAGAATTTCTGCCTTAAGGAATTTCCCTGCAAAGACAATCTATGGTTCTTTCTATCTTAGGTAGTTATATGATACATATTGTAGTATCTGTGAGCCTTACAACCTTTTAATGTGTTTGTGATTTTGCACTCTATATGATTTTATGAAAATATGCTAGAGTGTGAATATAATGTAACTGGAATAGCTTCATGCAAAAGGTCTCTTGTAAGGTATCATTACAAAGCTTATAATCTACTGAGTGTGGTCATCCTATTTGTATGTATGTATCATTCTTGTATCTGAAACTAGATATATGAAATATAACTCCGAGGGCCTATTGTAATTATGCAAAGTGTGGGCCATTAATGGTGGTTTGGAATCTTGGATGGCTCCAATCAACCAGGACAATTGACTGTGGATGGCCCTGTTTGCTTGCAGGCCTTCCTGTGAGTCAGGCTGGAAAGAATGAAGGCTTGGGGTCTCACAGGACATGTGACCATGTCACCTTGTACTGAAATCCATCTTAAACCTGGTGCTTTTCCATTTAGAAGGAGGCGTGGGGACCCAGAGAGACAAAGGATTCCCGCTTTGGGCCAAAGCTATATAAAAGGGTGGAACAGAACAACGGGGGCTTCAGTCATGAGAAATCCCCTAGCTACCACCTGAGCTGGAACAAGGGCTGTACCAGGGAAAGAATTGTGCCCAGACTAGGAAGGTATCTAGTCTGTGATAGAAGCTTTTTGAAACATCTCTGAGGGTGAGATTTTATCTGTATTCAGTTTTCTTACTGTATTAGGCATAGACTTGTGTGTTTTATTTTATTTTGTTTGGTAATTTACTTTGTTCTGTCTGTTATTACTTGGAACCACTTAAATCCTGCCTTTTGTATTGAATAAAGTCACTTTTTACGTATTAATTAACCCAGAGTATGTATTAATACCTGGGGGGAGGGGCAAACGGCTGCGCATATCTCTCTATCAGTGTTACAGAGGGCGAACAATTTATGAGTTTACCCTGTATCCGCTTTATACAGGGTAAAACGGATTTATTCAGTGTTTGGACCCCATTGGGAAGTGGGTACCTGAGTGTTGGAGACAGGAACACTTCTTAAGCTGTTTTCAGTTAAGCCTGCAGCGTTTGGGAGATGTGGTTCAGACCTGGGTCTGTGTTTGTAGCAGGCAACGGGTCTGGCTCAAAGCAGGCAGGGCACAGCTGCTCCCAAGCTGGCAGGGAAAGCGTGCTCAGAGGTAGTCTCAGCACAACAGGTGGCAGTCCCAAAGGGGGTTTCTGTGATCCAAGCCATCACAGTATTTATCCTCACAGCAGCCCTCAAAGGCAAGGAAGTATTACTATCCCCATTTTACAGATGGGGAACTGAAAGACAGAGTGACATGCCCAAGATCACAGAGTAAATCTATGAAGAAGGGACAGTACTGTTTCCCAGACCAGCATCCTCACTATTGGATCATCCTTACTGTTCTAGAAACAAAATTCAGAGAATACAGAAAATAATTCATGGGAATTCCTCTACAAGTTCAGGATATATTTTGGTTCTTGTAGGTATGCAAAAATTCAGATTCTCCACTGAAGTTTATAAATAATAATAATAATCCAAAATAACGAAGTGCAAAACTGTGGTGGCAGTCTCATGAAAATACCCTTTCTTGTAACAGTTTAGAGCTTCTGCTTCTAGCCCCAACCAGAGCTTAGAAACTTAGATTAAAGTGAGAAAAAAAATACAAATAACTAGGAAGAAAAATCTGTCTTTTTTTTTTAACCTTTCCCCACTGTCTCACTCCAAAATAGAAAGCTTAGTCCGTGCTCAGTTAAAGTTTTGGGTGATGGTTTGGGATGGCTCTTAATTTACCCCTAATATTCACATAATTACTGAAAATAAAAACTACAATCAAGCAAAATAGAAGGATTGGCTACCAGAAGTCCTCGGACAAAATCACCCAGCTCATTTCCTTAAACATTGGCTGCTAAAAGATTGCAACGTAAAAGCAAGAGAGATTACTTAAACATAAACAAAGGATTTATTCCCACAGCCTCAGGATAATGAAAGGTCCAAAGAGATCATAAAGAAACTGTTTTACTGATATATTAAGGGTTTGGCAGGCAGTCAGGCCAGTTGGAACACTAGGCACAGAAGTCCTATATATAGTGTTTCAAAATGATCAGTTCAAATACAAAGAGTGAAAGAGATTTCAGAAGTGACATGCAAGCCTGAGTGCAGGCTATTATGGATCCCCAACTGTATCAAGCTATGTTCAAGGTTCTTTAGGGAGCATATACTCACACTTTTCAAAGACTGGCGAGCTTTTGGCATGTGTTACTGAAGTGGGAACAATATTCCAGTTTTGCATGAGGGCTAAAATTATTTAGAGAAGAATCTAGGTCCACATGCCCATATGTTAAATAAATGAGGCAGAAAATAATGACATCTTAACTAGGGTTTACTCAAGTGTCCTTGCGTATTTTGTATCAACGAGAGAACTTTCAGTGGCTCAGAGTTTGAATTCAATTCAAATCAGGATCCAAACTTCTGATGCCATCCAAACTCTTCAGGCTTCTAGGGAGCTTTCCAGTATTCTGACTCCACAGAGCCCTATTTCTCAGCAGGTCCCATGACTCCCCTTCCCATCTACACAACATTCTTCTTCTAGCAGGCTCTGGTTCCTGGTTATATCTTCTGCTCAAGAGGCATGGGGAAGCCTGGCAGTCAGCTTCCCTCTCTTCAGGAGGCAGCCTATTAGGCATGTTATCCTTCCAAACCACCTTCCAAATCCAGTCTGAAGGCCGTCAGAAATACCGTGAGAACAGTCTTCCTCACAGCATTTTCACCTATGCCAGGTCAAGCCAGAACCTGTCAGTAGAAACTGATTGGGTCAAGGGGAAATGTGATCTTACTAGAGCTGGGACCAAGGAAAAAACATGGATCCTAAACACCCCTGAATTGCAGGAATATTTGCATCTGGATCTGAACTTTGACTTGTGCTGATTTGTGGTTTCACTCTGATTTACTCAACCCTACTGATCTAGAGGGGCCAATGCAGTAACTTCTTCGAAGGAGAGTGGGGGATAAAAGGACACTCTTTTGTAAGTCAGTCTGATATAGCAGAGGGTGCAGAACATCTTAAAGACAGCATAATAGAGTCAGTCAGCAGTCTCAGAAGTACCATTTTGTGACTGCTACTTTAGAAAGAGATAATATGCTAGCAGAAGGTTGATTCTGTGATTGTCATGGTGAGAAATACCAAAGTCTGTATGACTAATTTGGATGACATTTTGCCAGTGCTGCCAAAATTAAATGTATAACTAATAAAGAGGAGGGAAACAACCAATTAGAGTCAGATGGATTTGGATCTTTTAAATGGCTAGGTCAGTAAGTGGAAAATACTGTTTAGTGTTTAACATAGACAAATGTGAAATAATTGAGGTGTAGGCAATGAACCGAAGTAGAAAGTGTATATACAAAGGAACAGTTATGAGCATAATGACAAGGGAAAGATCTAAATGTTGTTATAGACAAATCCATTAAGATGTTAGCATGGTGTGTGAGTCAGAAAAAAGGCAAGCATGAAATTGGATTGCATAAATGAACAGTGTACAAATCCAAACAGGTAATATTGGCAGTTTACAAGGCTATTTTATTACCTTGTTTAAAATAAGACCATGAGCCGAATTTTCAAATGTGGACACGAAGGTTCTAACACGCAGTTCTGTATCTAGGCATTCAAACTGGTATTTGGGTTCCTAAAACGAAGACTCTGGTTTTTGATATTCATGTACAAAATGAGCTTCTATAATTGCTGTGCAGCTATCACCGTCTTGCACACAGCTACTGCAGTGCACCCACCTTCCCAATAATTTGATGTGCAAATGACTAACCAGACATCCAAGTGGCTATTTGAATGTACAGTAACTTGAAATATACCAAACAACTGTACTAACTGTGCATGCCAATTATCCATATGTACATTTCAAAACTTTGGAGCTAGTCTTCTAAGACCTTGATCCAGCAAAGCACTTAAGCACAAGATTAATATTAAGCAGGTAAGTATTCCATTCACTTCAATGCTTTGCTGACTCAAGGCCCAAGTACTGATTTGTTAGACTTAGGCACCACACAGAGGGAAAGAACAAAATTGTCAGACATCTAGATGAACATAATTTGGGGTGGGGGGAAGTCAACATGGTTTTTGTAAAGGGAAATCATGCCTCACCAATCTACTAGAATTCTTTGAGGGGGGGTCAACAAGCATGTGGACAAGGGGGAGCCAGTGGATGTAGTGTATTTGGATTTTCAGAAAGCCTTTGACAAGGTCGCTAACCAAGTCTCTTAAGCAAAGTAAGCTGTCATGGGATAAGAGGGAAGGTCCTCTCATGGATTGGTAATTGGTTAAAAGACAGGAAACAAAGGGTAAGAATAAATGGTCAGTTTTCAGAATAGAGAGAAGTAAGTAGTGGTGTCCGTCAGGGGTCTGTACTGGGACCAGTCCTATTCAACATAATCATAAATGATCCGGAAAAAGGGGTAAACAGTGAGGTTGCAAAATTTTCAGATGAAATAAAACTAAAAGTTAAGTCCCAAGCAAACTGCGAAGCGCGACAAAAGGATTTCTCAAAACTGGGTGACTGGGCAACAAAACAGCAGATGAAATTCAATGTTGATAAATGCAAAGTAATGCACATTGGACAACATAGTCCCAACTCTGCATATAAAATGATGCGGGGGGTCTAAATTAGCTGTTACCACTCAAGAACGGGATCTTGGAGTCATTGTGGATAGTTCTCTGAAAATATCCACTCAATGTGCAGCAGCAGGCAAAAAAGCAAACAGGATGTTGGGAATCATTAAGAACGGGATAGATAATAAGACAGAAAATATCATATTGCCTCTATATAAATGCATGGGAAACCCACATCTTGAACACTGCGTGCAGATGCAGTTGCCCCATCACAAAAAAAAGGTTCAGAAAAGGTCAACAAAAATTATTAGGGACATGGAACAGCTCCCAGAGGAGGAGAGATTAATGAGACCAGGACCTTTCAGCTTGGAAAAGAGATGACTAAAGGGGGATATAATAGAGGTCTATAAAATCATGACTGGTGTGGAGAAAATAAATAAGGAAGTGTTATTAACTTCCCATAACACAAGAACTAGGGGTCACCAAATGAAATTAATAGGCAGCAGGTTTAAAACAAACAAACAAAAGGAAGTATTTTTTCACACAACACAGCCAACTTGTGGAACTCCTTGCCAGAGAATGTTGTGAAGGCCAAGACTATAACAGGGTTCAAAAAATAACTAGATAAGTTCATGGAGGATAGGTCCATCAATGGCTATTAGCTAAGATGGGCAGGGATGGTGTCCCTAGCCTCTGTTTGCTAGAAGCTTGGAATGGGCGACAGGTGATGAGTCACTTGATGATTACCTGTTCTGTTCATTCCCCCTGGGGCACCTGGCATTGGTAGCTGTTGAAAGACAGGATACGGGGCTAGATGGACCTTTGGTCTGACCCAGTATGGCCATTCTTATGTAGGAATTCATGTTTGAAAATGTGGGTCCTATGAGCTGTATGTTACCCTGCATTTCACTTGAGGTTGCACAGGCAGAAGTAAATGAGTTCATAAGTTGGTTGTATAGGTTTAGTTTTGATCACCTTGGCAAAAAGAAAGCTAATGTCCCAGAGAAGTATTATACTTGTATTACAGGGTGGCTGATACAATTTTTGTAGCTACACGTGTGCTCACACACCCTGATGACATTACAAATCACTGGAGTTTTTCTTGTATGGTTACTATAATGTCATCAGAATCCTTTGATTTGTGTGTAAAATCTCATAGTTTATACTTCCAATATAGCATCCCATGAAGACAGAAAGCTGTTTTGTTTAAAGCTGGCATAAATGTACAGTACATTAAGTCAGGTTTCCACACTAAATCTGAATATGTCTCATGGGATAGTTGGAGAAACTGCATCATTTTAATAGCCTCTGATTTCTATTTTATTTTTAAATCAAGTTTTTGTTGTCAAACATTCTTGTTATTTTCTGTTTGTGTGTGTTTTGATGGAAAGTTCTTAAAGACACAACATTTATTTCCCCTTTATTTTAAATTATTGCTGATAATGGATAATATCGTGTGTTAAAGTCATCAGAATATCTCTGTCTGTGTAGCTTAACTTTTTCATATGCCATATATAAAATCTGGTCAATAAGTAGTTTTTCACTTCATCCTCTCGTGCAGATGGTTTCATATCATTTGCATAATTTTACACACTCCTCTTTAGATGGGTTATATGATGTGTCATAATACCAGGATTTCTTCCAACTGGATCCATGTATCTAAACTAAATAGGATTACAGTATCCCACCATCAAAATTAATAACATGTATCAAATACAATACATTTAAATGTCTGATATTTGTGTGGAATTAAATGGCTCATCGAGTGCTAGAAGTAACACTGAGAGAATGAATCCATAGGAAGGGCACTATGTGTGAATCTCATTTGAATGTAACAACTAGATTCTAGAAATGGGCTGGTTACATTAGAAATAGGATATATAGAAAGATGTGCATGTTGTGTGGGTCCGTTGTGTGTCTGAACAGTCTGCTGTTTATTTGGCCCTAAACAGTTTTGAATCACATCTTATTTATTGAAATGAACCTGTCAGATTGAAATAAAGAGCAAAGATCCAGAGCTGCTTTTAGCAATTGTCAGGTTGGCCTGCAAGACTCCTGCTGGCAATGCCTCTCTCAGTTGAAAGTGGAAGCCATTATGTCCATCCCTCGCCCCACAAAAAATGTAGAAGGAGCAGTGGCCAAGGGATTCACAGATATCAAAGACCTTTGCAGAGGAAACCCACTGCATAACCCATTATTGCTAGGAAAAGTCACAGTGACAAGCTATCCATGTGAGCTCTGGGTTTACATTTTCAAGGCTCTCTTCACATCCCATTGGTTTAAACACCTTTCTAAAAATTATAATTACTGAGTCTAGCCTTGACGTTTACAGGTTCCCAAAGTGCCTGCAGGTTTGTTCAGCCACAAATCCAGCACTTACAGGGTTCCACAAATGATCAGAATAGATTTAATTGATATTATTCAGAGATTAACCTGATGTACGGTACATTTGAGGGAAGATTTATTGCCAGGATGAATGTATACCTGCTGTGCTATTTCTAAATTTTCGTGCCTTGGTTGGCTCTAATTTTGAAGCTATAATGCACTCTTAATCACCTCTACAGACCTAATTTTAAATCATTATTCATATTACTATTACTCCTAAGTGTGTGTGGCATTTTAGAGGTGATCAAGTCAGATGACCCTGCCCAAGAAGCTTAAAATGTAAGGGCCCAATTTTGTATCGTTTGTCATGTTGAGCTGAAACTAATGAGATTACATGCAAAATGCAGTACTATTCAACTTGTGTAAGCACAGCAGAACCAGGCTCTGGATTAAGGCAAAGCATATGAGGGATTTAGATAAACATCAGCATGCATGTGTGGGTGCATGGGGGAGGTTCAGCAGTCAGACAACATGGGTACTTTGGCAGTTGATGCTCACATCTTTAACTTAATTTGTATCCTCATGTTCTCTCCTACATGAGAGAGTGGACAGTTAGGTCTGTGGCAGAGGTGTATTTTGAAAAGAGATTTGAGAGGAAGAAATAGTGACAGGCTGGTGGGACAGGGACAGGAATAACTGTCTGGGTGATTTCCTCCACATCAGGACTAAGACATACTGGCGGGTAAGGCTTTACTTATATAGCCAATGCTCAACACTTTTTTGGATAAATTAAGGGAATCCATCTGTTAATTTGGTACCTTTCCTGAGCACTAAATTCATTTACTGTTATTTTTTTAGTTAGAAAACATATCATATTCTGAATACATTTATTTTTTTTTTTTTAAAGAAATTATACATACACACTGTTAAGCATCACACACAAACATCATAAAGGCAACAAATCACCTTTGCCTCCTTCAGTCATACTTTGGAAAGAATTCAATGCAGTCTGAATTTTTGCTTTCTTGCACACTGGGATAATTTACATACATTTTTAAGATCACAATGATTTTGGAGATTAACATTTTGAGTCCAGTTAACACCAAATGTTATCAGAACCCTTCTGTAATTTGCACAGCTTTTAGCAAAAGAGAAACTAGGCCTTTGGCTTCCAAATTGCAACAATAACTCAGTGACAAATAACTATAGGCATCATGTATCGCTGGGCCCACACTGCGGTCATTACCCCAGATCTGGCCAGGATCTCTGCTTTCAGCTGGGGGTAGTCTGCTGCAGCCTCTTTAGGCAAATCATAGTAGGCCTTCTGGGCCTCCCCACACAGGAATGGAGTGAGGATGCCAGACCACCGTTCTCGGGGCCAAGCCTCCCGCAGGGCTGTCCTCTCAAAGGCCAGGAGGTATGCCTCTACATCATCCTCCCGCATCATTTTCTGCAGTCCCACCACGGCCGCGGTTCAGCTCTCTAAGGGCCTTTACCTGGTGTACCAGTTCCCGCAACATAGCCCGGTCTTGAGCAGCCTGGTCCATCAGCAGGTGATTAGTCTCTTGCTGCAGCCACACTGCCTCCTGTTGGGCGGCTGCCTGGACACGAGTAGCCTTCTGCTGGGCAGCCGTGGCTTGTATCAGTGCCTGCACTACCTCCTCCATTGTGGTGAAAAAAAATAAAAATAGACCCTCTTCCCCCCACTTTTTTTTCCCCTTCCAAACACCCTCCTCCTTCCGCCGCGCTGTGTACACCAGATCCCACTACTGACACCAGTTGTGACAAAGTTCCTGCTCTACCTTGGTGGGTCTTGCGCTTATTGGCGGATTTGCTCGCCTTGGAGCTTCACGGCAGCCCTCAACTTGGCCATTTTTCTGAACCCACAGTCCAGGTCGACGACTCCTGTGTCTGACCAGGAGTTGGGTGGATTTGGGGGGAACCCAGGCCTGCCTCTACTCCGGGTTCCAGCCCAGGACCCTGTGGAATGCAGCTGTCTAGAGTGCCTCCTGGAACAGCTGTGCGACAGCTACAACTCCCTGGGCTACTTCCCCATGGCCTCCTCCCAACACCTTCTTTATCCTCACCTTCCTCCTGGTGTCTGATAATGCTTCTACACCTCAGTCCTCCAACAGTCCTCATTCTCACTGTCAACTCCTAGTGCCTCTTGCTACCAGCTCCTCACACGCACACCACAAACTGAAGTGAGCTCCTTTTTAAAACCCAGGTGCTCTGATTAGCCTGCCTTAATTGATTCTAGCAGCTTCTTGATTGGCTGCAGGTGTTCTAATCAGTCTGTCTGTCTTAATTGTCTCCAGAAGTTTCCTGATTGTTCTGGAACCTTCCCTGTTCCCTTACCCAGGGGAAAGGGACCTACTTAGCCTGGGGCTAACATATCTGCCTTCCGTTACTCTCCTATAGCCATCTGGCCCGACCCTGTCACAGTACACTGTTCTACACTGCTAGAAACTTTCAGAAGAAAATAATATAGAATCTCCTGTCATTCCTGTCACTAGCAGCCCTAAATCACTATTTGTCATGCTAGCAAAAAGGGTCAACCCTGGTTTGTGAGATGGGAGTGGAGACATCAAAAAGAATAAAAGTTCAATAAGATGAAATGCTAGAAACACCAGAAGAATTCAAGAAACCACTTTAGGTTGTTCTGAATCACTGGACCAGATCTACACACGATCTTCAAAGGTTATTCCAAAATCATATTCCTGCATTTCACTCTAAGGTACCTTTATGCTAATGAAACTATTACTAAAATAGCCATAATCTAATGAATGACAGTTTAAAAACACACATTTTTTCCACATCAAGTACAATTCAAAATCATTTCCCAGTGTGTCACTGTCAGAAGGTATTTTTAGAGGTTCCCTGGAGAATATAGAAGATAGTTTAAACATGCCATGAGATTCTTGTCAGAGATGAGGCTGCTTTTCTCATGTTAGTGGGATGAGCTGCTTGTAAGCATTTATTCCAGAAATTCCCCATCATCACGTGACGTGAGTGCAGAGGCTCCTCTGTCTGGAATTGCTGACAGAATTTTTTTCTTGCTTAGAGCCCCATTGTGACAACATTTATTCATGTGAGTAGTGGAACTACTTGTGCAAGTAAAGAATGCTAACACGAATAAGGGTTTGTGAGATCAAGCCCATCCTGGCTAATTTTAAAAAAGTAGGTGTGGATACTCAAGACGTTCACTGAGGTGATTCGGCAGAAATTACTTCCTCCTTAAACCTTTCTGACTTGCACAGAAACCACGGAAACAGCTTTCCACTATGAGAAGAGGAGGACTTGTGGCACCTCAGAGACTAACCCATTTATTTGAGCATAAGCTTTCGTGAGCTACAGCTCACTTCATCGCATGCATTCAGTGGAAAATACAGTGGGGAGATTTATATACATGGAGAACATGAAACAATGGGTGTTACCATACCACTAACATGAGAAAAGCAGCCTCATCTTGACAAGAATCTCATGGCATGCTTAAACAATCTTCTATATTCTCCAGGGAACCTCTAAAAATAACTTCTGAGAGTGGCACACTGGGAAATGATTTTGAATTGTACTTGATGTGGAAAAAATATGTGTTTTTAAACTGTCATTCATTAGATTATTTGTTTCTTATAGTCCCTTTCAGGGTGTCACAGCACTTTTCCTTTAGGATTCTTCTCTAGTCTCCCAGCAACTATTGAGGCCCAAGTCAGATGTGTTGTGGATGCCTCTGTATGGGAGGACTCTTAAGTAGGATCATACTAATGAGTGCGTTGGTCCGTCCTCCCTTCCCCCAACCTCCGAATATCCTGCTGCTGTCATATTATGAAGCTAAATATCATATATTTTGTTAGGTTTGTGAGTGTTTGCTAGTCACTTGCAATTTAGTGGATAGGCAATCTGTGGGGAATGACAAGAAGAGAAATTCCAATACACAGGAAGCTCTATCTTCTGGCTGCTGTTGCAGTCCGCCTCCTGTATCTCTCCATTCATGCCTAGTACAGATGAGACTGGAAATATTATTACTCTCCGATGCCATCTACCTTCCCCCTGCTATGCTCAAAAAAGCATGTCATTTGCCAACATTTCTGTAGTGTAGATATTTGCTGACAACCATGTTAGTTTACAATATGTAATTAATTCTTGCATGTGACATGTTTCCAGCTGTTCAGTGATCCTGCAAGATGCCGAGCATCCTTAACTCCCACTGAGATTAATAGGAATGGCAGTTGTTGCTCAGCACTTAGCTGGATTGAACTCCAAGGCAGAGAATGAAGAGAGTGGGGAATATTAGTTTGTGAATTTTATCTATTTATACTACTGCCCATCACTGGAGTATCTGAGTATCTCCATATAAATTCAATATTAATAGTGAAGTCCCTAGTGGATTTCCTGGAATCTTTTCCATTTTCAGAGTAAAATTTCTGCTTGAGATAAAGTTTTTCTTTTTTCCTTTTTTTTCTGTTATAAAATGGTTAGAATATGATTTTTTTTTAAAAAAAAGTAACAGCCTACCGAAGTTCAGCCCTGTTTGATCAGAAACAACCAAGTTATAAACCGCTTTGTAATGGAATTGCTAATAGACTTTTAGCTACAACAATGTTATCAAGCACCAGGGTAAAATTATAGTCATGATTCACTTAAACGTATGCAATGAAGTATTTTAAATTCTTTGCTGGCACTATACTCAAGGTCATCGCAGTGGGAGCCAAAAGCCAACCCCAGAAGAAGAAAATGTGTCAGAGATCATTTTGGCTTGTGCCAGATAACTGGGTAAGTTGTAAATGACAACTAACTTTTATCCAAAACACACAGACCAAACACGAGGCAACCGTGTGCTGGGAGCTCAGGGGAATTCAATTTCACCATCTAGGACATGATAAAATAACTTCCTGCCCCTCTTCACCTGAAGTAAATAGCTGCATCACGTCCCTTTTCGCTTTGCCTTTGTGTTTAACTAGGAATTTAAAATGTGCATGAGGGAAATCTGGTGCATTTATGACTAAATACTCCCTGGTGTATTAGAAATCATACCCAATAGAATCATAACACACAGGACCCTGCTCTGGGAGCAATCACTTCCTTGGGATTTTCACACACATCTGGGCATGGGTTTTCCTTTGCATGGGGTTGAAGATCCTAGTGAAGGGAGGGGTTGGAGAGGGAGTGTTATCACCTCGTCACAATATAAAAAAGTAATATAAACTAAGGCTGTATTACCTATCCATCTGAAAACCTCCTCTCACAGAAGGTGGGAGGGTATCAGGGGGATTTCCAGCATGGAAACCCCGGTATCAAAGCTCCAGAGCAGTTGCACTCTGCGGACGCCAAAGGAAGCCCAGATCCTGTTCTAGTTCAGAGCTCCCTGGCTTCCATGTGGATAGTCACAGCTTCCTATCAAACAGCAGCATCTGAGGTTACAGGCATGAAATAGTTCTCCCACCACTAACCCATTCTGCTTTGGGGCAACCCAGACCTGCCCCTAGAATGACTGATGGAACAATCCACTGGAGTTTTCCTCCCTGACTCCCTCCCACAGATTGTTCCACAGGAGGGAGGAGGTTGGGGCCTAGGAATGCCAAACAAAAGCCAGACTGTAGTCAGTATTCCAGCTCTATGTTGTAGGCAGGCGTGAACTGAAAATAACCTACTTTTGGGAAAGTAAAATCACCTAAGAGAACTCTTGTCGCTATTATAATGACAACATGATAATAAAATTGCTCTTCAGAAAGACAATAGTAATTATACTGATAATTTTAAAGACTCCTACATCCATTTTAAATGTAAGTGAGCCCTTTATTGCCCAAAGCATGAGGCATGTAGATGACTCTTCCAATATGCTCACCGGCAAAAATAAATAAACTTAGTCATGGATCCTGCAGTATCTTTTCCAGCATGGAAACGATAAGGCTACAGAAAAGTATATTTTAAACTGATATAGAGAATCACATATCTGGGTCAAATGCTTTCTTTAAAAAATGTCAGCTAAAACCGGTAAAACCCTTATATCACCAGTACTATAAGCATACAAGAACCATGACTATCTTTTGCAAAATAAGTGAGTAAAAATATAATTGTTTCCTTAAAAGCCTTAAACATGCTTTGAAGCTTAACTTAACACAAGTAACCTGAGGTCAGTTACCTCTTGGTTTGACCACCTTAAAACATTTGGCTCTAGAGCCAGCCCTGATATACATCAAAGAACAGGAACTTCAGCATGTGATAAAAAAGATGACTAGAAGTCTCAATCTTAAGGAACACAGATGGTTAGTTGCTAGTGTCTCCTCTTGGCTTATTGGATTTGTTTATGTAGAGAGAGATCTGTGGAGCTGATCAATAGACTCTCCAGTGACTGTGTAGCTGGTAGCAGAAGTGGCTGTAATTGCAAATATCTCTCCATCTGCTTTACCTTTCTTTTAAAAAAAAATTCAGATGCTCATGGTTTTTTTTTTCTTTTTCTTTTCCCCTTTTTTAAGTTTCTTCTTTAATTTTTTGTGCCTTTCCCAGTGCCAATATCAGTTTCTTCTCCTTGTTTTCACAGAGAACAATGGTATTCTGAGTTTTTAACTTTTTCTGGATTGTACTTCTGATACAATGGTTGACTCAGGCCAAGTTGCCAGGTAACTCCTCCTGATTTTTTTAAAAGGAAATATTTCCTTGACATCTTACTTTTGAGATGTAATGCTCTAAAACAGAGAAGACCAGGGTGAAATCCTGGCCCTGTTCAAGTCAATGGCAAAAGGTCCATTGACTGCAGTGCGGCCAAGATTTCACCATTTATTCTTTTCCTGATGTACAATGATTTCTTCCAAAACACAGAAGAAAATAGTGGCTTATCAGACATAGCCATGTGGTAACTTGGCAAATGTTGGCTTTTAAATGGCAACCACTGTTCAGGAATTTGTGTGCAGTAGTATAATACT
Source organism: Eretmochelys imbricata (assembly GCF_965152235.1). Classification (NCBI taxonomy): domain Eukaryota; kingdom Metazoa; phylum Chordata; order Testudines; family Cheloniidae; genus Eretmochelys; species Eretmochelys imbricata. The sequence goes on from NC_135583.1 coordinate 27,353,735, forward strand.
TATATTTTGTATATCATTCTCTATTTTCAAAGTGCTGTGCAACCATTAACTGATTATTTCCTATTTTAAAGATAAGGAAATTGAAGGACAGACAGGGTGAGTGGTTACAAAGTAAGCCAGTGTCAGAATTAGGTTTAGAATATTAGATTTCTAGACTCAGAGCCTGCTGTACATTACAGTAGATGACGTTGCCACACAGCAGCCCACCAAGCTTCTAATCTTTTCCAGAACATTTGGGGGGAAATAGTCGTACTGTATAAATAAATGCCTGCAGCTCTTTATTCCTTTTCATCAAAAATCCAACAAAGGGTGTAAATAACTCCAACTTTTAAAAACACAGAATTGCAGTGCATTGTGCTGCATGGGATGCAAGCAGGCAGATTGGTTATTCTAGTATTGAGGCATTTTTGAGGTCTGTAATTAAGATGTTCTTCCAAACTGGTACTTCTACACCAAGTATTGAAATACAGTAAGCAGTAGAAATTGATTAAAATATTAATTTTATTTCCTAGAAGAAATGTAAACATAATGAAAGGAAAATAGAACATTAATAGTACAAATAGAAAATACGCTGATATAATTCCACTTGGAAAAAAAATAAAGTAAAGATAAAAGCTACAGGAAAGAGGAGGTGACAATAATTAGTTTGTTGTTTTAAATTAGGAGGTCTCTTGGGCCAGATGTTACTTGTCAGGGAGCGATGCCCCCTCCTGAGAAATGTAATGAAACTGAGATAGCCAGAGGCCTTGGGGGAAAAAGGCACTGTGTTTGGAGATGTCATTTTATTACAGTGCTCTTGCCTTTTGCCTGAAGCATCTTGCGACTGGGGATAGAGGGAGAAAGGGAGCATGCTTGAGTTGATAGAAGGGATGTAGCCAGCATTTGTATTCAATCATAGTCTGGTCAGCAGAGCATGCATGCTTCTAATTAGCATAAGGAGGAAGGCAAGAAACCTGTCTCCGCCACCAGAGACAGAGCAGCCAGGCAGAATCTCAGGGCTGTCCGGAAGAGGTGCCACAAATGTCTGGAGCTCATTACAGTGCAGGTGACAGAATTCAGAGGAAAATATCTGCAGAATTATCCTAATTTTCTCTGCCACTCACTGTTTGCTCTCATTAAGCAAACACAGAATCCAAAGTGGTTTTCTGTGTGTTTGGAGCACTAAATGTAAAAGTCACTGCCATGCAAATTACTCTCTGTGGGTCACACTTACTCACACTGAGTAATATACTACTCCTTGAAACCCAATTGCAATGAATGAGGCTACTCAAGGAGTAAGTATCACTTAAAGTGAATAAGGCATTTATTTGGGATAGTGAAGCCTGGCCTGGAGTGTCTGGGTTTGTATGGGCCAGATTGTGACCCATTCTTCGATTTAGAGTACCTTACTTAATGAATAGCCCCACTCAAGTCAACTTGGCTACTCACAGAGTAAGCTGCTACTCAACACTGTGGCCTATGTTTTTACTAGTACCAAAAACCCGAACAATTTACTGATGTGCTCATTTTATTCTACATGTTTAGGCTCAATGTTTGAATCTGATCTGGGCAAATGATTAAAAACATGGGTACAAAAATTGTTTCAAAGGTCACAGATTAGTTAATACTTTGCTACAATAGCTCTTAAGGTACACAAGGGCATAGCCAAATAGTCTACATAAAGCCATTTCAACTGGAGCAGATCAAAGCTTTAATTTGTGTCACTAGCACACTTATGCCATTCACATTTCACATGTGTTCATCTCCCTGCATTCTATTTCTGCAATAGAATAAGGACACATATTAACCTGATTTTATATAGAGAATAATGCATTTTCCAATGCTCGCACATAGATGTGTGATCCCATTAAAATGTTTTTTATGCATGAGCTACAAATGTAAAGGAATAGGATGAATACAGAAATATAGATGTTTTGGAAAGTTCTGTCACTCAAAATTATTTTAAAGTGCTTAAATATTTCTCTGCCAATTTACTTTGAGACAGCATTAGTACATACCCCCCCTCAATGGAGTGAACAGCTGAAGTGTTTTTGATTTATTCCTGTTTATAGAGTGATTGGGAACAAGATCTTTTTAAAAATGAATGATTGGAGGTGCCCATATAATACATATTTTATTGTTTTCTAGGAAAGGTTTCCCAACAGGATTTGGAAATCATTTGGAACATATTAACAGCCCCTAACTAATTTTATAAAACATAGTTTTTATTCATTAACCTGCCCAGCATGGGCATTGTATTGCTGCTTGTTATTAATCAAATAATAGTTTAAAAAATGCTTTTGTTTATTCACTGGTTAGAAATTCAGGGTACTAGAATTATCAAGGAAATGATAAACTGCATTCAAAAGTACAGTGCATTAATTATCTCTTCTGGCTGCTCGTGAGACCCTAATAAACCACCTTGTGGCTGGAAGACACAGGATTATTTGAAGCAGTAGTATAAGAGTATTTTATACTTCCTCCTGCTCTTCTGGGCCCTCATCCTGGAATGTACTGAGCATCCTCACCTGTCACTGACTACATATGGAGCTCAAGAGAGTGCTTGGCACCTTGCAGGATCAACCCCTTGGTCTGCAGACTCCAAAGGATCAAGACATTTTACAGACCCAGACTACCGAAGTTCCTATTTATCTGTAGTTTCAGAGTAGCAGCCATGTTAGTCTGTATCCGCAGAAAGAACAGGAGGACTTGTGGCACCTTAGAGACTAACACATTTATTTGAGCATAAGCTTTCGTGAACTTTCCTTTCGTGATGCATCTGATAAAGTGAGCTGTAGCTCACGAAAGCTTATGTTCAAATAAATTTGTTAGTCTCTAAGGTGCCACAAGTCCTCCTTTTCTATTTATCTGTAGTCATACTCAGTCCCTGGGAGTCAGTTTCTACCTATGTATTTGTTATACTCAAATCTCCCACTAACCCAGGCAGCGGGGCATGATAAATATACTACAAGACTGATAACTATTTAAGTTAGAGAGACAAGGCGGGTAAGGTAATATCTCTGATTCGACCAACTTCTGTCAGTGAGAGAGCTATTACCTCACCTAGCTTGTCTCTCTAATATCCTGGGACCAACACAGCTACAACTACACTGCATACAACTATTTAATTTTCAGTCACATAACTAGCTGGATAAACGTAATCTGGATGTATTGTACATTGGTCTATGTTTCATATATTTTTCTATAAGTATAGCTTGTGGGATGGTTTTTTTTTTGGTTTTATTTTTTGGGCGGAGGGATTAATTAAGAAAAAATAATTAGCACATGTTTTATGGTTTTAGAATTAATGACATGGGTGAAATATTCAGAAGCACCAAGTGATTTTGAAGTCTGCCTCATTTTCCTAAGTGACATTGGCAATTAGGCACATACGTCTCACTGAAAATGACTGGACACTTATGAAAATTTTACCTTGACCCATGTTCATTTGCAGATGAAAAATAATTAAATCTCTTTTCCATAGGCTGGGCAGGAACTGGATTTTCCATTTCACAGGAAATTCCATAACTTTGAAAAAAAATTCTGTTGTGAAATTGAACAAGAACAAAAAAATTCAAATTTTATCACAAAATGAAATAAAGAAATAAAAAATCATTTGGAACATTTGGTTCTGAATCTGACCTTTTAAAACTTTTTTGTAAAATGTGTTATATAAAAACAATGAAATTCCATTTCAAAAATGTCAAAATGTAACCTTTTGACATTATCAAAATGTTTTGTTTCATTTTTAAAAACAAATTAATTGAAATGTCAATTTAGTTGAAAATGGAATTTTTCATTGTAAAACTACTTTGATGCGAAACTTCCAATCACCTCCCTCTGGCAGTTTAAAATCTGAACCTAATTTTGTCTGCGTTGAGGTGGATTAAAAATCACAGTGACCTGCAGTTTGCAGTTATTTTCTAGCACATTGTATGACTTTGAATGCCATGGTGCATTGACTTAGGGCCTGAATGTAAAAGCCACTATTGACTATGCTGTCATCATTCCTTACATCTGGGGCTAGATCCTCAACCAGTATAAATCACCACAGCTCTACTCAAGTCAATAGAGCTATGTCAATTTACACCATCTGAGGCTTATGTCTGGTAATGAAAAACTTCTTTTGGTGTCACCATGTACTGGGGTATGGTGGTGCCTGAAGTGATGGGTAATTCAGAAGTGTTTAGACATGGGCAAACTGGTCTGGATAAATAAACTCAGTGACTTTGCTCTTCCCTAATAGTTTTGATAAGTTTAATATGAGTTCTCTATTTTAAGATTGGAATATACACAGCTAATTCCCAACAAGTCAAGCAATCTGAGTCATTGTCTTGCTCAGCCCTGTAACTTTCCAGTGCTTATTAGAAACTGCATATTCTACTTCTTTCCTGCGTGTTTGTTTCCAGAAGAAAAGCCTGTCTCATTATTCTGCTGTAATTTGACCTCAAGCCCACACCACATCTGTCTCTTGTAGGGCTCTGTTTTCAGGATGAGGTCTGCCTTTTTTCTCATTTTGACTTCCCTTTTCCTTCTTTTATTTGCTCATACTGTAAATGTGTCAGTAAGAGACAGAACGCTTGGAAGTTCTGCTTTAAAAGTTAAAAGTAAAAGCACATAATAAAATGTACATGTCCCTTTTTTTGTTGTTCTGGATTTTATAAAAGTACTTTCTGCTTGATGAAACTTTTAAATTCTTTTCAAAGCAGTTTTGGATTTTTAGGTGATCTCTTTCCTCTGCCTGTCTGTCATTTGCCTGGAGTGCAGTTGTTCTCAACCTTTTGTTGTTGTTGTTGTTGTTTTAATGTACTCCAAAACAAACTCTGTCTGACTATCCCACCCAACCCACGCAGAGAGCAGTGGCCTTTGAAAATTCTTGAATAGCTTTCATGCATGCTCAACACATTCATTTCTGATCTTAGATCTGCACACACGTTACACTAGAAGTGGAACAATGTTTGTTTCAGAGGGGCTAGCATCAGCCTTAACTGAAATCCTTAGATGTCCAAAGGGCCATCTTCTCACTAAAAGTCATAGTGCTAGGATTAGACTTTTAGGCCCATGCCAGAGCAAGGAGTAGATGTGTAAACTACACTACCCTAAGGTAGTGCTGGGAGGCATTGTGACTCATTGACACCACTCTAGGGCAATTTCCTCCCTGCTTCCCTTGTTCTCTATAGGGGTGGTAATTTCTGCTAGCCAGCACCAGAAGTAAATTACACTGTCTCTCATTGTGGGTCAACTGCAGCTCATACCCCCACCCATTCCTGGTCCACCTATGGGGGACCATGGTCCTTGGCTAAAATACCACATTCTCTATTGAACCTCGTATTCCCTAGCCATCAAACATATTATTGCTTTGTTCCTATGCTGTGTCATCAACTTTTTCCTTAAGATTCTTCTAAATAGGACTTCTAAAACCAACTTATTTTATTTTTATCTGTTTTTCTTTAATTTGAGGCCTGAGCAATGTCTTTGTCTTATAATTTTCCACCTCTCGTGCTCCTGAGTCAGCAGTGAACAAAAAGCTGTCAGGCACCACCTACACCCACTTTTAACACAAAGTATAAAAAGATATTTCCAACACTGAAAATGTCACACTGCTTCCTGCCTTACATAAATAGTCGCAACAATCTCAGTCAGTGATTATTTCTACCTTACATAAATGGAAGGCCTGATTTTTAGTTGGACACAGCCTGGCACTGGACATGTGCACTGAGACAAATGTGTGTTGTGCTTAAAATTTCTTTCACCTTCATAACCAGTGTTAGTGCTGGAAAAGTGCACGCACTGGTATGTGCCTGGAAAAAGTGGATGCCAGGCTGAAAATCAGGGCCCCACTACCTATTTGCCACCAATATATACATATTATCATTGTGATGATTTATTTACCAATAGCAATGTGTTTGGTGCAGTACAACACACAAAAAACCAGGATGGTTCCAAATAGCTTGCAATACCTAGTTCTTGGACAGAATATTGAATTATGCATTAATTTCAAATAAGTGGTTTACAAACAAAGTGCAATAAAAATGTATGTGGGAAATGGTAAGTTTTGGTAAACGGACATTTCAGAGCTGGACTGCACTACTCTCAGAATGGTCAGAAACATTTATTTATATAAAAGTTATGCTGATGAAAATCATTTCCAGTTTGACAATTTCATTTTAGTGTTACTTGATCTACTTATTAGACACTTGGGGGGAATCATTGTAACATTTTACCTCTCCCCATGTCAGTGTCAGCTTTTAGATGACTAATTCCCCTGCAAGATTGGTAAAAGGGGTGCATTTAGCGCTTGTTATTTGGAGTAGAATTTCCTCATCTCTCTTGGGTCAAATCCCCTATGATACAGGTACAGGCATAATGAAAAAGAGATACCCAGCAGTCCTTTGCGATCACTTTTCTGTACCTTTTCACATCAGTGAGATCTTGTCACCCAAATGACTGGCTGCAATTTGATCTTACATAAAAAACTGGTGAAGTTGTAAAAGTTGTTTTTCAAAACACAGTATTCATAAGGGCTAAAAGAATCGTGCTTTGACATGACTTATTTACACTTGACCAGAACACATTTGATTCTACTTTAGTGCTACTCAAAGTTGAAAGAGACAGTTGTTATTAGGGATGAAAATGGTTAAGAAACCTACACCTGGCAAAACACACACACACACAAATGCCACTTTTTCTCTTTGTAAGTGTTTTTCAAGCTCCTGGCCTTATGGCTGACTTAATTAAATTCAATAGGGCAAAATAAAAGGAAGGAAATAAACCAATGCTGGTGTACCTGGAAGGCTGTGTGAAAACTAAATTCTTTAAGAGGTCTCGAACCTGTGAGTAAGTATAGTTTACATAGCAGCCTGGCTTGCAACATACTAAGAAAAAAGAAATGTTGAACGCTGATGATCAGTCAGAGTGGATCATAACCAAGTTATTTCAGAATATATGTTTTTGCACTTGTGATACTTGAGGAAAATTCTCAGTGGGAGAGGATTTTGTGCTCACGCTGTAATGTGATGTGTGACTGATGGGCCAAACGGGTGTGGTCTTAAGCTATACTTACAAACCCAAAGGCAGCTCTTCAAAGATGTACATCTAAACTGAGACCTTGGCACTGACTAGAGCTGATCAACCAACACTGTGATGGATTCTTAGGAAAATGTAAAAAATAAATGGTGGTCTTACTGGTCAATGGGACTACCTGTGTATTTAAGTTTGGGCATTCATTTAAGTAACTTGTTGAATCGGGAACGTGATTAGAAGGGTGTTCTGAGGTAGTATATGACCACTCAAGTAACACATCTCTATTAATACACTAGCATAAAATACAAATTAAGGATTGATGAGATTCTTGAGGTTTGCTGAATTTTCTTGCTCTGTGTCATAAATATAAAGGGAAGGGTAAACACCTTTAAATCCCTCCTGGCCAGAGGAAAAAACCTTTCACCTCTAAAGGGTTAAGAAGCTAAAGATAACCTCGCTGGCACCTGACCAAAATGACCAATGAGGAGACAAGATACTTTCGTGGGGGAACAAAGGGTTCTCTCTGTCTGTGTGTGTCTTTTGCTGGGACCAGAGCAGGAATGCAGGTCAGAACTCCAGTAAAAAATCAGTGAGCAATCTAGTTAGATATGCATTAGATTCTGTTGTTTTGTTTAAATGGCTGATAAAATAAGTTATGCTAAATGGAATGAATATTCATTTTTTGTGTCTTTTTGTAACTTAAGGTTTTGCCTAGAGGGATTCTCTATGTTTTGAATCGGATGACCCTGTAAGGTATTTACCATCCTGATTTTACAGAGGTGATTCTTTTACTTTTTCTTCAATTAAAATTCTTCTTTTAAGAGCCTGATTGCTTTTTTATTGTTCTTAAGATCCAAGGGTTTGGGTCTGTGTTCACCTATGCAAATTGGTGAGGATTTTTATCAAGCCTTCCCCAGGAAAGGGAGTGTAGGGCTTGGGGAGTTTGGGGGGAAAGACGTTTCCAAGCGGGCTCTTTCCCGGTTATATTTGTTAGATGCTTGGTGATGGCAGCAATAAAGTCCAGGGACAAAAGGTAAAATAGTTTGTACCTTGGGGAAGCTTTAACCTAAGTTGGTAAAAATAAGCTTAGGGGGGTTTTCATGCAGGTCCCCTCATCTGTACCCTAGAGTTCAGAGTGGGGAAGGAACCTTGACACTCTGAGAAAGATATTGCCACAAATCTGCTCTACAAGAGAAAGTAGAAATGCAGTTCAGTGGGCCAGGGGTTTGGAAGAGTGCACGATAAAAAATTGTCCCATCATCTTATCTTTTACCTATTAGAGTATATTAGATAAATTGGTAGTTTTAAAACTTTTTAAACTGAGGAACAGTTATGCTTTAATAAACACAAAGGGGGAAAGCTAACAAGGAGGTACAATATAATGGTACCTGTCTAGAATGGAGAGCATTAGTAAGTGAGTAACTTTTATGCTAACAATCATACTTTCTCTTGCCAGCAACAGACAATTCATGCTTTACAAGCCTCTCCCAAGCTTCATCCCCAACTGTTCTCATCATCTCTGTCGTTTTCTTCCACTCTCAACCTTTCCCCTCCATTCGTGGTATCCCCTCTTCTTAGAGCAGTCTTTCTGCCCTTGTCTTCCAATCACCTGCTTTGTTCTCTTTCAAATCCTTCCCTAAAACCTATTTTTTCCAGGAATCCATCCTTCCACTGTGTAACTCCACTCTCTTGACTGTCTTGTTGGCCTCCTCCCTTGATCACACTATGTGTATTGCTCTGTTGTTTTAAAAGGACCCTGAACATTTAGGGCACTTTTGCATTTTTAAAGAATGTAACACTTGCTCTACCTCTCTCGCACTCTCATTGCTGCCTCCTCTATTTCGAGCTTTGATATAAGCAGCATTGGGCCTGGTTTTTTTTTTAATTGAAGTAAATGGGATTCCTTGTGTAAGAGTTCACTACCATGAATAAAGTTTTAACAATCAAACCCTCGGCGTCACTGCTTAACAAAAAGGAATGGAGCATTAGATTAGCCGGGTTGCTGTTTGGCTCCTTTGCTGCATGAAGGACGGTTAGGTAGTCTAGCCATACCCTTCTGTGAACTGCTGCCTAATCACTAGCGGTGGCACTTTCTAGGAGCCTAGGACTGTCATGAGCCCTGTCGCAATATCAGAAATGATGAGCAATAAAATTGCAGGAGGAAAATCTACACACTATGGGACTCGTACTTTCAAAGGCTCACTATGATCTGCTAGCTAATCAAGCATACTAGAGTTACATAAACATAGAGACTGTCAGGCCAGAAGCGACCATCATCTAATCTGACCTTCTGCACAATGTAGGCCACAGAACCTCATCCACTCACTTCTGTAATAGGCCCATAACTTCTGGCTGAGTCACTGAAGTCCTTAAATCAAGTTACAGAGAATCCATCATTTACTCTAGTTCAGACCAGAAAGTGACCGATGTCCCATGCTGCAGAGGAAGGAGAATCCCCTCCCCCCCCCAAAAAAAAAACCAGAAAAAACCCACAGGCTTTCTGCCAATCTGACTTGGGAGAAAATTCCTTCTGGACCCCAAATATGGTGATCAGTTAAATTGTGAGCATGTGGCAAGACCCACCAGCCACAAACCTGGGAAAGAATTCTCTGTAGTCACTCAGAGTCCTCCCTGTCTGTGTCCCATCTCCAGCCATTGGAGATATTTGCTAATAGCAGTCCTTGAGGGGTCATATGCTTTCATAGGCACCATCATCATACCACCCCATTAATACATTTATCAAGCTCTTGAAACAAGTTAGTTTTTTTGCCCCCACTTCTCCCCTTGGTAGGCTGTTCCCAGAACTTCACTCCTCTGCCAATTAGAAGCCATAGTTGAATTTCAAACCTAAATTTGTGGTTGAACAGTTTATATCCATTTGTGAGAGGAGTATGTTGTATTTTTCTGTCATTGCTTTGCCCTGTGTTCGCTTTTCCGGGGTCAATGGTGTAGTTTCTGTCCAACAAGCATCTCAATAAAGCAATGTCTGTGCTCAAAACTTGATAAATATTAACACTAAGGGCCTGCTTCCCATTTCACTTCTTTAAACTGGGAAAAGAGCAAGATGTAAAGAGAACAGGGACTTTTAGTTATGGCTGAGGGTTATAATAATTCTCATCCCAGTCAAAAATTCTTCCAAGCTGTAGAGTAACTAGGAGATCAGAGCCTGTAAGAAACAGAGGCTGCTGAAGAGGGAAACTATATCATAAAAAACTTAGTCAGGGAGCCAAAAGCAGAAATCAAATTCCAGTGTCATGCCAAAACAGAATGCAGTTTCAGCTGAGCTACTGCACTTTTCCTAGACATCCATTTATGCCCCTAAGTACAATGATAAAGACGTCAATAATCCAACAGGGTGTTTACATGGATACAGGTGATTTTGCTCTTTTTGCAAATAAGTTGTGCTTCTGACAGGAGGGGAGTAGATAACTGAGTGGGGCGCTGCTGAAATGCCATTTCAAAGGGGAACTTTGAATACAAGAGTAGATTTATACAGTATTTCCACACCAAGCAGGCATGGTATATACTGCTAAATTCTTCTCTCAAAGGTCACAATGTCGTAACAGATCAAGGGAAATCCATTTAATGAAGAAAAAGATGTGTGGTTTTATGGACTGTGCAGAAGTCAGATCACTGAATGGCAATACTCTTATCTCTGGTCCTCATTACCATAATGATTTTTAATGTAAATAGTCTCCCCGCATCCTGTGAGCTAGGGCAGTGCTATTATCCCCATTTTATAGACAGGGAACTAAGGCACAGAGTGATTTCCCAAGGTCTCACAGGAAGTCTGTGGCAGAGCAGGGAATTGAACCTTGGTCTTCCAAGTCCCAGGTTAGCACCCAGATCACTTCTGTTGATGGTAGCCACATCATCAGTAAGAGATTACAGCAGCATCAAATACTGTTATTGTGCCTGGCCCATTTGTAAATGTGCAGAGTTTATGCATAGCTTGGAGTTTTTGTCATCAGTCTAGAATTGGCCAGGGCTATCTAAGGAAATTCAGTCTTCATATACCATATATCAGTGGGAGCATATTTCCATGATGAAGGATAAAAATATGTCAGTGAAGATAATTTATTGGGAACTGAGAAACTCCCCAATGGTTTGTGGTTAGCTCTAGCAAAAATGATTGTTCCCTACCCAGCTTGCACGCTAGCCAACAGGTAATTAGAGTACATTTTCAGTACTCCAAATAATGTTGCTAAAAGGGAGAAGCTTAGCGCAAAGGTCTGAATGCCCCACATTTTTAGTTAAATCTGGTAAACTTCACTGATTACTGTATCCTTGGCAACTATCTCTCTGAGAAGTGGGATATGCTGTGTATAAGCTTTATGCAAAATTCCCAGAGATTCAATAGGAATTCCACACATGGAATAATGTTAGACTAGTCCCCTAAATTGAGATGATGGGAAGCTATGGCTAGGGAACACAATTTAAACTCCTCCTATACTATGCATCAAGAATAAGACTTTGCATGTACTATACATGGAGAATATATCACATGTCAGATTCCTGACAGGCTGAGTTAGGAAGACTTTCATGGTGATAATGTTCGTGGTAGCATAGAAAATATGAATCTTGTTCTTCACATTGCTCTTTTGTGGCCTCTGCTTTCCCTATTTCTGAGGTACTTTATCTGCTTTACACTGGTGGTGTTAGCACAGATTACTGCCTGATGAGACAAAATGACAATTTTTTTTTAATTTAAGGCAGATTTTTGAGTGATAACTTCTTTCAGTATTTGCTTTATGTAATTCTTAATCTTCTGGGTTGGATTAATCCATCATCCATTTCAGGCAAATAAAATCAAATGGTTCTCGGAACATCACCACCAACACTGTTGTTCTATCAACACTCCTGCTTAACTATGCTCTTTGTTTTTTTACACGGTCTTTGACATAGTTCCTCCATCTTGTCTCCTGTGCTTGGAGCACACTGTCTCCCCTCGTATACCAAGTATTCACACTCCTTTTGTTGCAGTCCAGCTTTAAACACCTTTCTTCTGCACAACCTACCAGCAGTAATCAAACATAATAGCCACAGTGTGATAATTCCATCCTTCAGTCACATGGGTCAGACCTTTGTTTACAGATCTTGGGCTTCACATATGAGTGCTTTTCCAGAGCTAATAACCTGCTTGTGCAGCTAATACAACTTGCAAACATTAAAGTCTATGGATGCACTCAAGTTTCACAGAAGTGTAGACTGGATTGAGGTCCCAGTGAACATCTCGCTCTGTGTGTCTGAACTGCAATGTTTGTTCAGATTTTGAGCTCCTTGGAACAGAACCTGTATCTTCCTTTGTGTTTTTCAGAGCACTGAGCAGGCTGCTGGCAGTCAGTAAATAGTAGATGGCCGAATGATGCATCAAAATGGGGACAGCAGTCACAGATGCATAAGTGCTTCTATTTCTGATTCAATATGGGAAATGATATTCCTAGTTTGACTAGGAACAACACAAGCACACTTTCCTCTCACAACCAGCCAGCATTTCAGTGTGATGTGAGCTGGACGTCACTGTAAATTCTGAGCATTTTGATACTTAATATCCGGAAGCTATGTGTATATAGAAACAAAATAATAGATTTGATGTTTTTATATTTACAACTGAGCTCTGGGTTTTGAGTCAACAATATTTAGTTGAATGTTGGTCAACTAATTTTGTATTATTTTAAAACATTTTATATGCATGTGATGCAGGGCAAATATGACGGATCCATTTAGATATCAAAGCATATAAATAGAAATAAATCCCATTTCTGCCATGACAGTTCCTAAGGAATGATTCCTAAACCAGTAAACCAAAGGGAAATAGTATCTGATTTTAGCTGAGAGCAATAATGTGATGAATAACAAATGGTGACCTTCCTGTTTAAAGTTAAGTGAATAATGCAAAGAGTTGCCTGTGACTAGTTGCCTGCATTTCAAAACAAACATTGATGTGATCCTGTGTGTTCCTAGCTCTGCACCTTTGTGTCATGTAACTCCTAATAGGGAAAATTTGGTTTGCTGTTTTGCAACTGGGGGGTGGGGGAAAGAAACATCAATTTCCTCATCATATCACTTTCTGCTTCCACCTATCAAACCTTTTTGATTCAACACTTACCCGTTCTGTTATTCGTTTCCTTTGGATCATTCCCTGTAGTGTAGATGAATAACATGCTATTCAGTATTGGCAGCTAATCTTACATGTAGAGTCCATCTTGCTGTTATTATGCTGTACTCAGATCAGCATTTACACATTTTTGAGTCCTGCATTCCTTGTGCACCTAACTCCCATTAACTCTAATAGCCATTTTGAGTGTGCAAAAATAAATTTGTTAGTCTCTAAGGTGCCACAGGGACTCCTTGTTATTTTTTCAAAGAAAGAAAGATGATGTATAACTCCCACTCAAGTTATCAAGAGCTTTGAGCAGAAGGGTTGGAAGAATCAGGAGAAACATACCTATTGAAGCAAAGATGTTTGTATTCCTGCAGTTTGCTGCAGCACCTATCTAGGGCTTTCCACACACAATTTCACTTCTTCCACTCGTATCGAGAAATATCATAAATGTCTTAATACAGCATTGCTGTGTTCAGTTCTAATCATTTGAAGAGTGCCTCCAGTTATTGTTTAGATTGGTAAAAAATGCATGAACAACAGGAACTAATTTGAAGCTGCAAATGCTAATTGTATAACCAAAAAGTAACTTTGAATAATGATGTCCTTTGAAGTAATTTATTCCAAAATCATGAGGGCTCTGAACAGCATTTATTCCCAGGGGGATTACTATTTAGTGCCAGAGGGTGCAATTTCAGAGTCTGGGTCTTTCATAAAATTCAAATCCTACTATGAGAAAATAATTGATATTTCAAAGAGCTCAACATTAATTCTCAGGCAGCTTTGTCTTCATAACTCTATTTAGGTTTTACCCATTAAAAGGAGGAGATAATAAAAATACACAGTTGTACCACATTTGAAAATCCTGACCATAATTTCTCCTCATGAGCCTGGGTAGCCTCATAGAGTGTAGTGGAACAAACAGAAAGTTTATTCATCACTAACCTTCAGCCAAACTTTCAAGTTCGGAGTCATCACCTTGGATTTACACCTGACTCTATGGCTTTGGTTCCTGGTCAGGTCCAAAACTGGACTGGACAGGGATTTGCTTTCCAGCTGTTTCAGATGGAGCTGAAATGAGACCAGCATTTCTCATATGTCAGCTCAAGCGATCAGAAATCTCATGAAAACAGTGTGGTTTGAGATTTCCACTCTTGAAGATGACAGAAAAAAAATCACAATATGATGTGACAACCTGGGATTTCTACAATTTAGGCAAAAGTCTCCTAAGAGAAGCTTATGTTTTACAAGGCTGTTGAATCTGAACCACACACATGATTCAGCCCAAACCTAATTTAGAACTGGCACACTGCCTCATTGGCCTGTCTATAATATTTTTTTAAAGGAGTGTTCCTTTGGATCTACAAAGCTGTCATGGAAATCAAGTGGAGCTGTTCACACATATTAGAAAGCAAAATTTAGCTGACATTTTCAAAATATGGGTATCTGCTTTGCATCTGAAGTCAATTGGAGTTTTAGGTCGTCAGCACCTCTGAAAATCAGGCCTAAGGTATCTCAAACTAGGCTTCGAATACCAATGCCCACTCTTTGAAAATGTTGGCTTCATTGTTTTGGTTCCAAAAGTACAAGTGAGTCATTTGTACTCTGGATCTTTTACTCTTTAACTAGCATATTAGTTGCATACACATGAATGTTTTAAAAACAAAATGTGAGACCAGTAATTATCAGTATATGGGTTACTTTAATGAGACTGTAAACCTGACATGTGAATGGATTCTTACATTAATTTTTTCCTTCCCCCTCCCCCAATCCTCTTGTCCCACCTTCCCTGGGCTGTACTCCTGCCTAAACATCAGGAAGTAGCTTGGGTTTACATGAGCAAAACTTAACAGGCCATTCGTAAATTAAAGATCTCCCTTCATTTGCTTTACAGCAGTCTCTGGCAAGGCTGCTTTTTCAACTCTTTTGATTAGCGTGTGATTATGTAGGTATGTGGGACAATAACTTTCGGTTTAAAAAAAAGCCATAAACATTTAATGAGAACATGGCTACAAGACCTTCCTCTATGAGCAAAACAAAAGAAACAAAAAAACCCACATGTCTTCACAGGAATCCCCTCTGTAAGACAGTGAAATATTTTCAGACTGCTGTGACTATTAAAATGTTGGGCTCTTAATAAGAGGAATCCGCTCACAAGAGTACAAATGTCATAAAGAATCACAAAACCCAGGAGTACTTTGCAGGGAGAAATTATGCGAGGAATATAAGACTGAGATATTAGACGAGCATGTTTTATTAATGAATTGAACCCTAAGTTAGATCCACTGCCTCCTTTCTGTCCCATGTCCTGCCAGC
This sequence comes from Eretmochelys imbricata, assembly GCF_965152235.1. Lineage (NCBI taxonomy): Eukaryota > Metazoa > Chordata > Testudines > Cheloniidae > Eretmochelys > Eretmochelys imbricata. The sequence goes on from NC_135583.1 coordinate 27,369,156, forward strand.
GTGGCTTATTGTTCACACCTTCATTCTAGAGACAGACATTTTCCCTCATTGTTCTCCTGGGTTATTTTTAATATCTCCATCACCATAGCATTGCTCTTTGCATCTTCATTGTACAAGTAATTGCCCCACTTTTTCTGCCTCTTCATTCTAATTACAACATTTTTTCCTCAGGCATCCTATCCTGTGGCCTTTTTAATCCATCTGAGAAGGAAGCAGACCCATGCATCATCTACGACTTCTGTCTGTGCTACTCATCAGACTGAATGACAGATGAAGCCAGAGAAGCAGAGTGATTTATACTTTCTGAAGGATAAATGTTATCTTCATAAAATTAACCTTCCCACCGCCACCCCACCCCACCCCACCCCACTACCACACACCTTTTTATATTTGCTGGCCAGAGGAATGCAATTTTAAAAATCAATTCTTACACTGCTACTGTATCAGATAATGCATGCTTGGCTTCATATGATGCACACTTCTTGCAAAGTTTCCAATGGTAATACTCATGATCAGAGAAATACTATATTTTGTTAATGTACTGAAAAGAGGAAGAAATATTTATAGAGCAGACATTAGAGAGAGAGGACTCATTTCAACAATAGCAGTTGAGATATGTTGATTAATCAACATGGAGCACAGCTTGGAAGGTGAAATGGATGGTGACAGTCAGCCACCACTGACCAGAGGGAAACCCCACAAATCTCAGCCAGAATGCTTCCTCTCTAATGAAGTGGACAGTACAGGGAGGAGATCCCAAAAGCAGACCATGCAAATCATGAAATAGAAGGAATCCAGTATCCCAGAGTTCACAGTCACTAAATCCAAGGAATGGGAGGCATAGGGCCTCCTTTTGCTCCTAAGGAGTAAGGCAGGGGAAAGGCCCTAACACTGCTTCTCCCCAGTTGGCCGCTGTTCTGGAGACAGTGTTAGGGGAGCAAACACTACACTCTGTTTGAGGGTGTAGCAGTTGCTGATACTCCATGTACTTCTCCAGCACACCAAGAAGCATTCTATCATCTCTATTCTCTGCAAGCCAACACCTCCAGACGATTCTGCTGACCTAGTGCCTCTTTGCATGCAGTCCTTATTAAGCTATTGCTGATGCAGCCAATTTTTGGCCCTTTTTAATAGTTTTGAACTCATTAAGGGCCTGATCTGGTGCTTATTGGAGTTTTGTTAGTCTTTCTATTACCTTCAGTGGGTTTGGGATCAGATCCTAAGACCTTTGCTTCAAAGACTGTGATACAGGTAACCCACAACTCTTATTTTTCTAGATTTCTTTTTAAAACAGCCTCCTTATTTGCTATCCCTCCTGCCATGTGAATTAACTCGCCATGTGTATGTTGGCTGTCACTTTCAGAGACATACCAAGATATAGTCCATCTTTTCCCACCAGTTGGTCAGATTATGCTGCCGTACTGCATGCAGTATGTCCATATGGCCACAGAGGTTCCCAAAGCACTGACGAGGCTTAAGTGTTATCGAACCATAAAGAGTTTATATTCTTTAATATAAGTTATAAGCTAATCTATATTTTTAAAGCATCCTACCAATCATCTAATGATGTAATTTCTCTTTGTTTATTTGCATGCCTGTGTCTATTCAGCAGGTTTCCTGGTGATGGCCAGATAGTTAGAGTACTCTGATATTGGTTTTACAATTGTTCTTTAAAGGCCACGGCCCTGTAAATAAGATGGATTGGCAACTAAATTTTATGTGGCACAGTTGTTCTTGTGGAGAAGCAGATGGGCTGATTCTAACATACACATGCTCATATAAATGGAATAGACATTACATTATTTATCCACAGCTTTCCACAGCAAATTCTTCACTGCAAGGTCTCTGTAAAAGTTTTAGTGAGATTTTACTGCTTGTACTTAATGGTAGAATCGTCATTCGCGCCAGAAGTCCAAGCACAATGAATTCCTATAGTATTTTGACATATCAAACACTAAAGCTTTCTGGGAGTCTGGAAGAGTGTGCAAAGAGTTGGCATATAATTTAGAATAAAGGGGGAGAATGCCAACCTGTTTGGGGAAAAATAGGCATTTTCTTGCAGAGAAAACTTTGTGTTGTAAGGTAAAGAGTGTTCCTCTTTATTTTTCTTTTTACACAGAAGGAATAGCTTGGCTCCTTATATTCTATATGGTTATCATTGCTGGAATTTGTTTTTTACTGTTCTCTTTCACTGTGCAAATAGACCAGATGTTCAAACCAGTGCACTGCATAGCTTTGGGGAAGGTACAGTGGCTATGGACACACTCTATAGCATGGGAGATAAGGATTATTTTCCTCCCAGGAATCTTGTTCAGTTACCTAGTGTACTTCGGGTGCTGTAGTTACATCCCATCTGTGAAAGTAAGGGAGGAGGACAGAGGCATTCATGTAGAAGTACATTCTCCTGCTGAGCCCTAGCACTCTGTCCCCCCATTGGTGCACACAGCTGCCATGGAGCAAAGCACTGTGCCACACGGTGGGTATGCAGCCCCTGAGTGGGCCCCCAAATCTTCCTTGTTTTACTCCCCATTCCCAGAGAGCCAGCATTTGTTCTGCTGCCTGGGGCCCCTCCATGGTTTCAGAATTTTCCCTTCAGGACACAAATATTTGTAAAGCAGTTATCAGATTCCATCAAAACATAATACAGTGCTCATGGTTTAAGGAAGGTTCATTCAACAATATATCAGAAACTGGACATAACATTTTTAAAGTTTTTGTGGAAGCATTTTGTGTGCCTAAATCATTCATGTGCAAAAATGCATGCCCACAATTCAAGACCTGGCTTGTAGATAGGGCTTATTGTTTATTGTTAAGGTTACCTGATACTACTTGATCCAGTTTACATTTGCTTACAACTTTGCCAGGCTTTAACCTTTTAAGCTGAAATTTTCCATCCCCTGGGTCTGCTTCAGGAAGAATTGCTCTAGAACAGATATTGACAACCTTTGGCACGTAGCCCATCAGGGAAGTCTGCTGGCAGGCTGGGATGGTTTGTTTACCTGCAGCGTCTTCAGGTTTGGCTGATTGCAGCTCCCACAGGCCGCGGTTCGCTGTTCGAGGCCAACGAGAGCTGTGGGAAGTGGCAGCCAGCACATCCCTCAGCCCACGCCACTTCCCGCAGCTCCCATTGGCCTGGAACGGCAAACCGCGGCCCGTAGGAGCTGCGATCTGCCAAACCTGTGGGCACTGCAGGTAAACAAACCGTCCGGGCCTGCCAGTGGATTTCCCTGATGGGCTGCGTGCCAAAGGTCTCTGATCCCTGCTCTGGAAAGTTTTGGCAAAAATAGTTCAGTGGTTTCTGAGAAGAAGGTTAGAGGAAAAAGGCATTGTTTTGCCTGTGTTAAACTGTTTTGTTTGACAAGCTCTAGTGTCTCCATGGGTTTGAGGAAGCATTGAAATTTGTCAGGAAGGTCGCCTTTTTGTCATGGATGTGCCTTTTGTGAAATTTTGGCCGTGTTAGGAGCCTCTGAAAAAATCTCACTTTATAGATGCTCAGTAGAGACTTGCCTGAAGTTTGTAGCTAAAAACTCAGAAGATTCCATCCTCACTGCATGTGCTCCAGCCTGGGGCTGAGCAGGACTTTCCTGGCAATTGCAGCTCTGGGCTGCACTGGGCTAGGGCCTGGTGCTACAGCTGACCCCCACAATGTACCTAGGCAGAGTGGAGAAGGAAGATGCTTGATTTAAATGCAGAGGGAACAAGAGCCCCTGGGAAATCCACTGGCAAAGTGTCTCATGCCCCTCTAGTGCTGGCACCCACACAGAGGATTACAACCTACTATTGCCATCCATTACTCTGTTAGCTTAAATGCTGGAGGTTGTATGGTGCTTTTCCAGGTCCCAACCCTGATGATGACTGTGGGTGCCAATATGATTCCGTATAGTGACTTTTTGCAGGGGAGGGGTGTGTTGTGGTTTTCTCAGTTTGCTTTTATTTTTTTTAAAGCTAACAAATTACACCTACACTGTAAGTGAAAAGAACAGTATTAAGGTTCCAAAGTCAAGCACTCAGAAGTTAGAAAATGGCGGAATTACCCGGCACCCTTATGATGCATAATACAGCCTCTAAATGCATGACTCCTGATTATTTTTTTTTCCACAATGCCCCTGCCTCATTCAGTGCATGGGATGGACCTTCTCTTGGGATGAATCAGGGTTGTGCAGTGAAGGAGACTGTTTGTCTGTCTCTAGGACCCCATCCCATTTGTTGTTGAAGTTGGAATGTGTGTAACTATTGCCAATACTGTGACAGGCAGGCCTATGCCCACCCAAAACTAAAGGCCAACACCGTTGGAACATGTGTAGTGAATGAGGCAGGGGATTGCAGGAAAGAAAGGAGTAGCTTATCATTAAGGCAATTGAATCCTGTCCTGGAGAACTGGATTTTATTCCTCTCTCTGTCACAGAGTTCCTGTGTGAGGCTTGACAAGTTACTTGAACCAAACGCCTCATAGATGGTCAATAATTGTGTTCCTCATTTTCTGGGTGCCAGATATGAGAGGCTTGGGGGTCTGATTTGCAGAAGTGTGGAGAATTTACAGGTATAACTGAAATTAATGGGTGGTGTGCTTGGAACATAAAAAGTGCTCTTCAATGCAAAGCTATACTCTGAAAAAATCAGGCCCTAGGTACAGCAAATTGGACATCTAGAGTTAGTACACACGTCTATCTTAATCACTCAGTGCCCCAGCTGCCTTCTGGGAAATGGGGATCATCTCACATGGGTTTTGTGAAAATAAGGTAATGTTTTAGAAGCACACAGAGACTACAGTGGTGACCTCCATAGAAAATCCCATGAGGAAATAAATACATGTGTCTTCAGAGAAAGGTTTCATTAGTGTGCAGAAAATAAGGCCTAGGGCCACATAATGAATAGTGAGGAGAAAACAAAATATTGAATAGCTGCTTGTTAAGTAAGCACTGTACTTTGTGTGTGTTGAATGAGACAGAGTCTGGTGGAAAAACGTTTTATGTGAGCATGTTATTAAAGACTGCATTATAATGCACACATACAAAGACACTGAACTACAGTTGCAGAGGTAACCTTAATTCTGGCATTTCCTAACTTGTCAGTTCTTGACTTGGCAGCATTAATAATGCTCTTTTTAATGTATTTTTGTTGTTGTTTGTCGATGTGTATTATTTCATTCTCTGATCAACTGTGTAGAAATTAACTGTGCCATCAAACCTTGAATATAGATTTTGGTTAATATCAGCATTTCTGAATACTTTAAAACTACAGAGAAAGAGTCAACTTACCTATCTTCCAGTAAGAGCCTTTTATGAGCCAATTCTAACAAATATATATAAAGCCATTAGAATGAATGGTGTGATTACAAACTGATTATTGCATGAGAGAGAGGGCAGAGAAGGTATTTAACACAATATTGCTTCCCTTTAAATTGTAAAAAATCCTCAATTTTAAGGAATACACTAGGACTATAGCTTGAACAATTATAATTGATTATTTTTTAGGGGTAAAACATGCACTTGCCACAGATACCAAGTTCTTTTTCAGGCAGCTACTTAGAATTACTTCAGAAGATGAAATTTGGTGAAGCACACACACAAACTTTGAGCTTTATTTAACACAGACACATATAACTGAAATAATAGAAAAATCAATGTACATAAATATATGAATGAAGGTTCATATAATAAAGTGGTTTCCTGCGCTGTTCATTCTTACAACTTGCATACTTACCACTCTATGGGCAGGTCTACACTACGGGGCTAAGTCGACCTAAGTTACACAACTCCAGCTACATAAATAATGTAGCTGGAGTCAGTGTTCTTTAGGCTGACTTATTGTGGTGTCTACATCGTGCTGGGTCAACAGAAGAAACTCTCCTGTTAACTTACATTATGCGTCTCTTTCCAGTGGAGTACCAGAGTCCATGGGAGAGTGATCGGCGGTTGATTTAGCGGGTCTTCACTAGACCTGCTAGATTGACCCCCGGTGGATCGATCACCACAGCTTCGATCCACGGTAAGTGGAGACAAGCCTTTCGAGACCATTACAAACAAAGATAGAAGAAAAAGTAAGTGGATCCCATCTGAAAGTAGGTCCTGATTCAATTTTTACTGATTCAGGGACCTGGTGAACCCAAGAAATGGAAACTGGGTGTCGTTTTATATAACCTTCTTTATGGTAATAGTATGACTATATATTTGATCCTTTATCCCGATTATAATAAGGTCAATACTGCCCCTATCCATATGTGACCTTTGTGGTGTCCATAATTAAGCATCAAATATGAGTATCAGACATAAGACATTGCTGTATAATTAAATCTCATTTACATATAGGAATCATTAAGCAATCTAATTGCCAAAGCCCTGCAAAACTCCCATCTTCCAGAATTCTGTGATGTACTGTACCTGTTGTGGTCACTTGTTTGTCTTCTCAAAATGTGAGTGTAGAATTTGTGGCCTGGGGTTCTGTTTCGGCCTACACTATTTACCTAAGTCCCAGCTATTAGCATAACTATTCCTTATTCATAGCAAGACTAATAAACCAATTATTTGTTCTCCAACTTGCTATTCTAGCTTTCAAAACTTCCATTAAACATGCTTAGCAAAGGAATTATATGTTACCCAAAACTATAAAATGTCCAAGATCAGGTCAGGGGTCAATGGTCAATATCCCAAAGAGCTTACAATGTAAGTATAAGGTAAGAGGATATAGAGATTCACAAAGGAAATTAGACTTGGGTACACTGAGTCTCATCATGCCTAACGTTTAGGCTCCTCGACGATCACTGGAATTGATAAAGTCCAAGTTAGGCACCCAGGCTCCCTATGCAATGAAAAGAAAGAGAGAGGCCTCTCAGAATAGGATTCAGAAAAGCCAGCATGCAAGGCGACTCACTAGCATAAGCTAGCCAGTGGGAGATGCCAAGATGAGGGTTGTGTCCTAAGCCCTGACCCTCTCAGGGAGTTGCATTTATGTGCAGGTTGGTTTCATGTCAGGCAAAGCTCCTCCTTTGGGTTTTGCTCCTGGTAACAGTGCCTAACATTGATATGTTTCATTCCTGACTTTCCATCAGAATTTTCTAATCCCCTGTCTCCTCCTCCCTCCTAATACCTGTTCTCTCTTATCACCCTTGGATCAACAGGTATTGCCCTCTGATGGGTGATAGATACCCACATTTCTTCCTCTCTGCTACAGAGCTGAGAATCAATGGGATGGATGAAGATTTCCCCATCCCCATTTCTGCCCCTTCATTGATACACAGCCTGCAGGCAAGGAGGAAGCACTGATTGCTGAAATGATTCCTCCTCCTCCTTTTTCTCCCTATCTCCATGAAGTGATATGACCACCCAGGACAGTACAGCTGCTCCCCTCTCTCCCACTCCACAGCAGCCATTACTATGTAGAAAGAGGAGGAGGAGGAAACAGTACCGGTAAGAGGGAACAGGTGGGACTGCAGAACCTGAGATTTAAACTTGCTTGTAATTTAGAGGAAGAGGGCATGAGGATGTGTGTATATGAGGGGCTAAAGAAGCTGTGGGGTGCAGCACAGGAGAGAGGATGTATGTGAGATGTTGGGGTTCAAAAGTGTTTGTGTGATTTGAGTGTTTGTGGGATTTGGGGGGCAGAAGAAAATGTGAGTTATTTGAAGTGTGTAAAAATTTTCAGGGAGCAAGAAAGGAAGTGTGATGTGGGCAGGAGAGAATATTAGTACGATTCTTTATTGAGAGGCAGGAGAGAATAGCATGTATATGTTTTTATGGGGAAGCAGGAGTGGATGCATGATCTGTTGGAGACAGCTGGACTAGGGAACAGAGAAAGGGTCTGGGGAGAAACAGTTAAAGTCTTTCATACTTAATAGAAAGTATATCACCACAATATTTTAATAAACCAGTAGTTAAAAGCCTGTACTATTGCTCCAGTGTAATTCATAAAGTCATGTGTGTAAAACAAACGGAAAATGGCTGAGAATTTAAAAATTGGACAGACTGAAAATCCCAGAAATGATTGAAACTGGTGGTACTGTAAGCAAAGAGCTTGTAACCAGGTAACTGTTTCCATCCTTTCACACTGACTCTACAGACCTAGGCTTCAGAGTGACCATTGGGCTATTGTGTGGATGGTTGTGTTGATTTGTCTGTGGGTTGTGTTGTGCTAGGACAGTTGTATGGGTTTGTGATGGTGGCAAATGAGGGCTGTGGGGTGAGATTGTGTGGGAAGCTGTTGATTTATGTCTTTAAAAAAAATGCTGTGAAAGTTGTGTCAAGTAATCCACCACCTAGGCAGTTTCCAGCCTACAGCCAATGAAATTGTTGCATGCAGATTAGCTGTGGAGCAAGGGTTGTGACTGGTTGAGTTGTTTCTGATATCACCGTAGTCTAGTACTCATGACATAGCATAGATACATACCTTGCTGTAGCTGTGTGCTGAATGGGTGTAATTTGTAAAAATCAAAATGTCTGAGAACTTAAAAATTGGGTGGTAAGGGTCTGCAAAATCCAGAGATGATTCAACCTGGTGAGATTCTGAACAAAAAGAGCTCTGAACCATGCTTATTAGCGGTATTCATCAGTTCACACTAACTCAACAGACATTCTAGAGTGACAATCCTGGAATCTTATTATATAGATAATCAGAGGGTTTTTAAAAGCTTGAAATGGGATGGGATAGCCTAGGGCAGCAAAAATGTCTGGGATTGTCCTGCTCAGCCATCCAACCTGTCTTTCCCTATTTACATTATTTTTATATGAGCAATTCCCCTCTCACATCCCCTTCACCCAACTCTAGATGTAGCTCCACCTAAGGTTTCGGATATCCTTTGTGTGCAAGATATAAACATCACAGACCAAAGTATGGCCAAATATTTAGCATCACAATTAGAGACTGAAAAGATACAGGTTTTTTTTTTAAGAGGGCCTTGTTGAATTCATCACATTATCTTTGTTCTCTGAGCCTAAAAAGTCCACGTTCCTGTCAATATGAACAAAAATTAAGTTTAAGATTGTGCTAAAGCTCCATGTAATTGAATTAGACTTGCTTTTGCCAAGCAATTAAACTCAGAACAAGGTCATTATGAACATTTGGCCCAAAAACCTGCTTGATTGGTTTGGGCTGGAGAAGAGGGGATGGACAACCTTCTTATTTAAAGTAAAAAATTATCCTGTCCTTGATCTATAGGAACGTGAGTTAATATCCTCATTTAATTCAGCTTTGTCTCAAACATAAAAATAAAGCTAAGGGTGTATTACTGTGAATAGAAGTCAGATTTGAAAATACAGCACTCATATTAAGTGATGGTAGGAAAATGCATTTCCTACCAGCCCCAAGAAGTTCCAACGTTAATGAGGTTGAAACAGTTACGGCTAAAATTCCTTTAAGAGGACTATAACGTATGCGCCTCTGAGTCACCCATGTTAGGGCCTCCCCTAATGGTTGCTATTAGCTTGATTTAAAATGAATAAAGCAGTCAGTTCTCTCTAACTTTGAACCCAGAGGAGTGCTCTATCTATACACTTCTTACTTAGATTAGAAAGTAGATGGCAGAAACAGCGAATTCTGTACATACTAGAATGCTAACTCCCAGCATATACTCAGAATCCTGAGTATAAGAGGAGGCAAACAGATTACTTGAGAGCTTGATACCTACCTTATTAAAACCATTGTCAGATTTCTTAACAGATGTTCTGACATGGGAATTACCTTGTGAATATGTAGCCCAGGTACTACAGACATCTAGACAGTAGTAAAAAAATGTTGATAGGAAAACGATAAAAGGCCAAAAATACCATATCACCCATGCGTGAACACTTTTTATAAAGTGATCACACTATATCTGACTTATCAGTCCATCCCTCAAAGGAAACCTACACAACACTTTCAAAAGACAAGCATTGGAGCTTAAATGAATAACTTTGCTAGACACTAAAAATCATGGTCTTAATGAAGAAACTGAATTTTTGGTTTATAGCAATCTGTAACCCACTAACCCCCATTTTTGTCCTATGACTCCAGGAGCGTTCATAGCCACTTCACCTTGAATGGTCCTTAGAATATATGCTAATTATTTATGCTAAACTATCTGTTTGATCTTATATTTAGCTGTGATGCTGAGTACCTTTCCCAGATCTGAAGAAAAGCTCTCTATTGCTCTCACTAACAGAAGTTGGTCCAATAAAAGGTATTACCTCACCCACCATGTATCTCTAATATAGACTGGGGACATATAGTTCGTTCAGGTTATCTATACCCTGGAGAGAACATCTGCTACATTCTCACATGTGCAGCAACAAATGTCACATATGATAAAGTTTCCGAGGTCAAATCACCACCCCTATCGGGAGAACCTATGTAAGGGAAAAGAAACAAAGTCCCTATTTGTAAAGTGTCTGCCTTGTTGTTTTGCTGGAGCGGGTAGGTTTTTTCCACCTGTGGGCTGCTGGAAGGTTTGTCCTCTTCACCTTTAGGAAACCAAAGAGGGCCAGGGCCGGCTGTGCTTATAGTAATGTGGTTATCAAGGGTTAACTGGGTTACTCAGAGTATTATGGTTTGGAGCCATGTTCTGCCCCTCTCTTACTTCCTGTTTATGTAGTTGAATAAAGCAGCATGTTCCTAGCAACGCGGAATGTGTTGCTTGTGCACTGAGTGGCCCCTTTACCAAATGCCTTTACCAAATGCCTGGCCTTCTCTTGCCTTGAAAGAACAGAACAGAACGGTAGCATGGCTCCTGCAGGAGCTGTGCGACCAGGGAGTCCTTGCTTGCTAAGCACCCAGTGGCTGCCCATGTATAGAGGGTGTTGGGGCACTACCCCACCAAAGTTCATCTTGACACGGTCCATTTCAAACAGCACTATGTTAATGTGCTTCTAGGTACCTTTTAGAGTGCACCCGCAGGGTCTACACTGGGCAGTTAGAGCACAACCCTTTAGAGCAGTGGTAGGCAACCTGCGGCCTGCACCGCTTCCCGCAGCTCCCATTGGCCGGGAATGGCAGACCGAGACTACGGAGAGCTGCGGGCAGCCGTGCCTGTGGAGGGTCAGTGTAAACCAACTGTCTCGCAGCCCACCAGCAGATTACCCTGAGGGGCCACGGGTTACCCACTGCTGTGTTAGAGTGCTCTACAGTCACTGCAGCCTGTGGTTTGGGTGGTGAATGCAGCACCCCAAACCTCACTGTGCTAGGACTGGCTCCGGTGGCAGGCTCTCGTTCCCTCTTGGACTCCGCTGACTAGGGCTGTGTGGCTCAATGCTCTAGGGAAGCCATGCCGGACAGGGCAGAAAGAGGAAGTGGTGGCAGTCAAGGAGAGAGGAAACGCAACAGAGGGAGAAGAGAAGGAGAACCCTGGGAATGAGGTGCAGACCTAAGGTAATTAAGGGCCTGAGGCAGCATAGAAGGAAGAGCTGATCCTTCCCTTCCTCATGTTTTGAGGGCAGCAGGGGTCAAATGGGCTTGATTTTTTTTGTGCTATGTCACATTTGTCCCAAAGTTCACCAGCTACCACTGCAAACCACCCCCGGTTACTCAGTGCAGGGAGACAAATAAGAACACAGGAGGGGTCAGTATCATCTTATCAGGAATTCCTTTTAAGGGTGGGGTTGTACGATGCTGCAGAAAGCAGCAATGCCCTTAGTCCTGCTCAGTCTACTTGCAGAGTAAGGTCCCTGTGGAAATTCTATGGGGTCAGGAGAGCGAGAGAGGAATGAAACCAGGGTGCACCTTTTTCATGCTAATCCCCCTTCCCCCCCACAAACCAAATATACCGTATTTCAGCCTCTTACATTCAAGGAAGTGGAAAAACAATAAGTTTTTAAACACGGCTCTGTATCTGTCATGGGACTAAGAGGAACATTTCTGCTATGCGGTTTTCCTTCCTCGTCTATTATAATTACATTTTGTTTGGGTTTTAATTCCAAGAGATTTTCTGGTATATAAACCTAATACATATTAGCAAGTCAAGCTAAAAAAGAAAATTGCCTAGCAGGCCTATTGTTTAGCCAGTTAGCTTGACTTGAATTAAATCCCATATTTATAAACTCCATTACTTGCTCCTTGACTTGATCAGCCATCCTCCCCCACTTTCCCCAGGCCCATGTACTCTTCAAAAGTGTAATTAATGCCTGTTTTGCTCTGTCTTACAGGACTTGATTCAATAAACAGGCTACAGTTATCTAAATCCTATGATTTCTTATATTCTGCTCCCCTTAACTTATTGACTCCTCTTCTGTTGCATGGATGCCTGTGTCATTCTGGATCCCTTGGCAATTTAGCTCAGTGGTTTTTTTGCCTACAGTTATGTGTATTGCACAGTGTGGCTAGAAGGGGAGATGTGATAATGGTCTGCAGGCATCTGAAGAATGTAAACCACAAGGACACACAGGAATGGTTAGGATAGTTCAAGGGATTTGTGGTAAGAAATTGATCAAAGGAACATTTATGCTAAATATTACGGATAAGTATCCTCACAATCAGTCCTCTAGAATATTCTCCCAAGCGAGGAGGTGGAGACTTTCAGACCAAAATTAATCAATGATGAAAAAGAAGAGGGAAGAATGGAAACACTTTTGCAACCTTAGCTCTTGACGACACTGTGGCTACATGTCTGAGCCTAGACAATCACCACAGATATGCCAGCCCGCCTTCTCTTCTTTCATAAATAGGGCAGGAAGAGAGCAGGGAAGTCTATGCCTGACACGCAACACAAGGGCGGGCACTTTGGCTTTGTTCTTGCTGTTTTCCAAATCTCAGAGACCAGTCTGAATCTTCAGTATAACTGAATGCCTATGTAATTCTAGCTGAGAAACTGGGACTTTTCTTGCCCCCCCCCCAAATAAGCTATGCCCTATTTTTGGTTCCCATCAGTCCCAACCAGTAGCTCTTACTTCTTTCTTTCTAGGAACTTTTTACTGCTTCTGCTGCCCAATACTCCAAATCCAGAAGGTTGGGATGAACTGGATCTGTGAGTTCTAGGCTTGTCCATTGCTGGGTTGTTAATGCTGCATGTGAATGATAATATGACAGTCACAAATTTATTATCATCCCATACCAAAACCCCTGTGTGTAGGTGATAGGAACGTATATACTCACCTATATGACTTGTTTGTCCTGCATCTTCAGCTCTGAGAGGCTGGCAGATATAAAAGACTGTGTCACGAGTGGACAGCATGGCCTCCAAGATCTGCATAGGTCAGAGATCCTTGTGATTTCATAGATCTGTGATGCAGTGAGGAGATTGTCTCCATCCCTGTGCTCCTCCCAGGCTCCAACACCCTGCACGGGTAGAACAACTGCTTAGCAACTGTGCTGAGACTGGCTTCTCACTGCTGCATTGATCTCTGTGTCCCCTTTCAATGTCATTTGCCTAGCATTTAAACTTGAGAAACTGATGATGTTTTAAGAGTTCCTCTCTCTCTTCCCCCCACCCCCAACCCCCCGGCCTCATTTTAAAGTACTGCCATTGGTTTTCTGCCACTTCACTTCAGGCCTGATTAATACTGGCTAAAACTGAAGATCTCTCAGCTATTCTTCAAAAGGAGCTAAAGTCCCCTGATTTCCCATAGTGAAATAAGCAATTGTATTATCTCAATATGAAGGAGGAAACATTAAGATCAATATCCTGTTGTAAATTCAATGATGAAATATGTACTAAAAACTGATTTTTTTTGAATGCCAGTGGACCCAATATAAATCTGAATTATTTTATTCTATCTGTGTGCACACTAATAACACTCCAGTTAGTTGTCTTGCTTTGGACATCAGGGGCCCCAAGAATAAATCATCTGAATTTGTATAAAAAAATTGTCAAATCATTCATGCCTTTTAATAGTAATAGGGAAAAATAGACAAGCTTTGTTAAATAAACATAACTTCTCCTTTTGTTGCATGGCTGATGTGTGGAACATAGAACATTTGAATCCTAAGGGACGAACACAAATTCCTGAGAGATATGGACACCCAAGTCCTTTTAAAATGAACAGGAATAAGACATTTTTGAAGATCTAAACCTCAAAGTACACGGGCATTTAAAATGGAATGGAACTGGGAGCTTTTAATACCACCTAAAATTAAAGGCATGAATTTACCAAAATATACTGAAACACAATGAAGCCTGATTCTGCAGTCACTGCACAGTGATTACTCCCAATAGGAGTTTCATATGCTTAAGGTCTACCAGTTCAGATTCTATGTTATTAGGAGGTAGAGAGATGCCCATATATGGCATTTACTGCTTTGGGGTTCATATTTTTTTATTGCTTCATTCACCTACATCCATAAGATTTAGGTTTGGATTAGTTAAGGAACCCTTAATTGGTGAAAGTGAGGATGGGAGAATTCGTGAACTTTAGGCGGGCATCAGGAGATTTTCTATGGTTGGGAAACTGGTCTGGCCAGGAAACCTTGGTTGGAAAGGTGATGGGGCAACAAAAGATTTTCTATTTCCAGAAATAGGTGAGGATACTAATTGGCTTTGCAAGGGGAGGATTAGGAAAGCCTTTCGCTGGCAGGATGTCAGGCTGGGAACTCTAACTAGTTTAGGATCCAAAGAATTCTGAACATCCCAACATTTGTGATGTTTGGTGTTTGTATTCATGTCTATCCAATTTAAATATTGGGCTAGGTTGTATCTTAAAAGTAAAGGCCTATGCTGAGGGGAATGGGGGCTATGGAGGCCTCTCACTGATGAATCCTGAGATCTGTGGAATTTGAGGGACAGCCCTCATAGCTTATGGTACATTGAGGACATCTTCATCATCTGGACCCATGGAAGAGAAGCCCTTAAGGAATTCCACCATGATTTCAACAATTTCCATCCCACCATCAACCTCAGCCTGGACCAGTCCACACAAGAGATCCACTTCCTAGACACTACAGTGCTAATAAGCGATGGTCACATAAACACCACCCTATACTGGAAACCTACTGACTGCTATACTTACCTACATGCCTCCAGCTTTCATCCAGACCACACCACACGATCCATTGTCTACAGCCAAGCTCTACGATACAACCGCATTTGCTCCAACCCCTCAGACAGAGGCAAACAACTACAATACCCACCTGCTGAAGTGAAGCAACAGATTGACAGAGCCAGAAGAGTACCCAGAAGTCACCCACTACAGGACAGGCCCAACAAAGAAAATAACAGAACGCCACTAGCCATCACCTTCAGTCTCCAACTAAAACCTCTCCAGCGCATCATCAAGGAGCTACAACCTATCCTGAAGGACGACCAATCAGTCTCACAGATCTTGGGAGACAGGCCAGTCCTTGCTTACAGACATCCCCCCAACCTGAAGCAAATACTCACCAGCAATCACACACCACACAACAAAAACACTAACCCAGGAACCTATCCTTGCAACAAAGTCCGTTGCCAACTGTGTCCACATATCTATTCAGGGGACACCATCATAGGGCCTAATCACATCAGCCACACTATCAGAGGCTCGTTCACTTGCACATCTACCAATGTGATATATGCCATCATGTGCCAGCAATGCCCCTCTGCCATGTACATTGGTCAAACTGGACAGTCTCTACGTAAAAGAATAAATGGACACAAATCAGATGTCAAGAATTAGAACATTCAAAAACGAGTCGGAGAACACTTCAATCTCTCTGGTCGCTCGATTAAAGACCTAAAAGTCACAATATTACAACAAAAAAACTTCAGAAACAGACTCCAACGAGAGACTGATGAATTGGAATTAGTTTGCAAACTGGATACCATTAAATTATGCTTGAATAAAGACAGGAAGTGGATGTGTCATTACACAAAGTAAAACTATTTCCCCATGTTTATTCCCCCCTCCCCCACTGTTCCTCAGACGTTCTTGTCAACTGCTGGAAATGGCCCACCTTGATTATCACTACAAAAGTTTTTTTTCCTCTCCTGCTGGTAATAGCTTACTTTACCTGATCACTCTCATTACAGTGTGTATGGTAACATCCATTGTTTCATGTTCTTTGTATATAAAATCTCCCTACTGTATTTTCCACTGCATGCATCCGATGAAGTGAGCTGTAGCCCATGAAAGCTTATGCTCAAATAAATTTGTTAGTCTCTAAGGTGCCACAAGTACTCCTTTTCTTTTTGCAGATACAGACTAACATGGCTGCTACTCTGAAACAGATAGATTAGATAGTTGGCAGCTGTGGTCTGTGGGAAGCCTTTTAGCATTTGCACCCAATTAGGCATTCACAACAGGGTCTGGATCCAGAATCCATACTTTTGTTGGTACAGGAATGGCTATTGTTATGTGCTCAACTGGAGGTTGCTCTAATATTACATTTGGTGGAGAATGAGTCCGTCCACCTCTTTGGTAGTGTTAGAGTGATGTGAATATTTTACGCCAGTTCTCCAAGAACTTGTAATGGGTTCCGGTTCACTTCCATATGCAATTCAATGTAGGCTTTGGTCTACAAAGCTTAATATGGTTTGGGTCCTGGCTATCTGAGAGACACCTCTTTCCCTAAAACCTGCTACAGTACAGGAGATTGGTTGATTTAATTATCTGGGGACTCGTTGTAGAACATTTTCAGTAGACTCCCTTGACTATGGAATTCATCACCCTAGCTGTCCTGGTAGTGTCTCATTTTGTTGTGCTCAATGCAAGACTCACCTATTTTGCTTAGATGCCTTGGAGAAGTGAAGAAGGATGGTGGGAATTTGGCACTTTTTAGGGGTCTAGCCATTTTAGTCCATCTTTTTGAAAGATGCAGAACTTGAATGATGATGTATTTCATAAATGATGTATATTGCCATGAGCCTTATGCAAAGACACAGTCTGTAAATCTAAGTAAATAAGATATTCCTTAGTTCTTTGTTGAACAGGTCTATTTTAAAGATGTTTCTTGCTGTGTCATTTTTCTCCCTGAGATATGGATTTTTTTTATAAAGTTCTTAATACTTTACAAAGCCTCTGTTAGGATGGCAGTGGGGGGCAGAGGAACAAGATTCCTTATCTAACAAGTCTTCCAGAGTACATTTTTACCAATATTGCCTCTTCAGTGTATCTAGATTGCATCCTTGTAAGCTTCACTCCACTGAGAGGGATGAGACTAATTCATTTTTCATGTTTCTTCAGTTAAGTGATCCTTTGAGGGGAAAGCAGTTTGCTGTCAGGCTGTTATCCAATGAGGGCTGTGATGAGCTGACTGACCACATTCCACTTGATTAATTCAGCTTCTTTTGTACTCTGGTATCCAAAAGATAAAGACCTTGCTATAGGATCTTGCTCTCTTCTGCAATCTCTCCTTGCTTATAAAAATAGATTATGAAGAATTGTACTATTACATGAATAAAGCACCAAACTTGCACTTTCTATCTGAGCTCTGGTCCCGTCCAGTGTGAAATCTGTTTGGTGCTTTAGACTTGGTCCTTCTGGCAGAGCATTTTTCACTGCAAAGTTATTAAATGTTAAAAAAAAATCCAGCACTATGAAGCAATCACAGTGTCTGTTTGAGAAAGGCCAGAGATTAAGTTAACAGAGAAGCCGATTTACCTCCCACTCACACAGAAGAGTGTCCGCAGGTCAGCCTCTAACAGAATATTACAAGGGAGTCTGTACTGTGGTTACCTGCATTCTCTGCCTAACTTCAGATCAGTGAATAACTTTAGTTTTTCAGTGCTTGTGCACTTAAGCAAAATGATTTTTGAAAAACAGCATTTCACATGAGATAAAACCTGCATATTTATGATTAGAAATAGCAAACACTTCATGTCCCTCTAAGATTGCTATTTTGTCAGATAATCTGCAGCTGCCATCTACATGCTGTTTACAAATCTTCATAAGTGTCATACTACAAAATGTGCTAGTTTTGCTTTTTAGATTAATTTAGCCTCTATAATGTGAATATTGAATAGCATTAACTTTAAGTAACCCAGGGTTAGACACTTCAGTTTGCATTCCATGTCTTCGAGATTTATTGAAAAACATGGCTCAGTACAATCATTTGTCTGTCTTCAGATGAGTAATGGTAATTTCAAATGAATTGTCTCCATATATCTGAATGGCCTCAAAGTCCTAGCTAAGGTTCATTGACTGAAAAATACTGAAATATGGAATATTTAAACACCTAGTTATGAATGCAAAGAGCGGTTTCTAATGTATTCCAAAGCTACAGTCACAGAACTCTTTGGAAGTAAAATTGACCCTGCAAAAATTGCATGATATGGCCTGAACTCAAGACCATTTATATGGGTGGGCCTCTTTGTAATAGTTGCTGTACAAACATATAATAAAAGGCAATGCCTGCCCCAAAGAATTTGTTCCTGTTCTGAGTTTTCATATCTGCATCATTTTCATTATAAATTGTTTTTAACTTTTGTAACATCCAGAGGCTATGGGAAATTGGTGTGCATAATAATAATGATTGTTTTACATAACTGTTCAAAAGATGTTTTATAGGCAGACAGGTCCCTTCCCTAAAAGCTTAAAGTCTAAGGCCTGAGGCCACAGTTTGCTATGGCTGCATGCATGCACAGGGGTCCACCTGTACAAAGGCCTCAATCCCGGACCCCTGTACCTACACGGAGTTTTGCTGAAGTCAGGTAATAGATGCCTATATAAGAAAAAGTCCCAAAAAATGGGACTGTCCCTTTAAAAACGGGACATCTGGTCACCCTATATATTGTTGCACCCTATATTGCTCCCAATATTGTTTGAACCAATAATTTCAACACAAACTATGCTACTAGAAATCTGGGTGTCCACCTGCCAATAAAATCATTTAATAGCTGCTTACTGAAAGGAGGAACTCTCACAAAAGACAATGCAGTCAAACAGAGTGCAGATTCATCAGTCAGGTATATATTTAGCTAACTTAGGAGTATGTCATGCCACTGGTCTCTTTAAGCAAAATGCACCATTGATTTCAGTGGGGAATTCTGCCCAAAAATCTGTCGTGCAATATGGTTGCCAGACCTCAATTTATTTTCATATTTGAGAAATGATTTTGCTGACACACAGTTTTAAAAGTTTGCAACTATAAATAGTACACTTGTCTGGCCACAAAGCCAGACATACTAAATACAAGGGCACTTTATTATACAATGCATGTAATATCATCAGGATACAAACTTCAACAATTTCACACTGATCGCGATATCTGTTATTTGAGGAGACAGATACCATTGACCTTTGGAGATATGAGGCTCAATAGTTTGTTAGCTTTAGAGCTTGCCAGCCCTCATGACACTGTCTGAGGGGACTCTGTCAAATTTACCTATTTCAATTAAATGTAATGAGAGTTGAGAACTAAAAGAAGCAGTTTCACAGTGCAGGGCCCAATCATCTTTTTGACACGCTATCTTTACAGTGAACATATATTCTTTTATTGGGAGCCTGCTCAGCAGCTCTTGGTCATCTAGGTAACATAAACCCTCAGTTTCTGCCACAACTCTAGCCTTTTTTGAGAAATGGAAGTTGTACTGATAAACTTAGTTGAAGTTCTAAAATAAGCTGCTTAGTTTTTCTTCTTCACCTTTCATGTGCTTTACCAGAACTGAATTCAAACTCTGAGCTGTGTGAAGTTTGCTCATCACTAATTTTGATATTATTGTGCCTTCTATCATTCTTGCTTGTGTCTTTCATGGCATTTGGTTGCTCTTCTTAAGATGTCCTACCGTATGGTGACACAATTTAGACAAATCTATTGACTTCAATGGAATGACAGCAAGGATACATTTGGACCATTAGATCTTTGAATTTTGTTCCCTGATCCCTCAACTAGTTTCACATAAATAGTCTCCTTGAAGTCACAGAGACTTCTCATACGCAAAAATGTTGACCGTGTATGTAAGTGTAAGTGTTTGAAGGATTGGTGCCTTAGGTGGTGGTAGGGGAGTTTCCATCAGTGTTTTAAACACAGCCTACATTTTTTCTTCTGTTTCACCAAGCCCTAAAAATAGAAGGGATGTTATCAAATAGTTCCTACTCTAGTTGATTTCAGAGCACTTAAAATGTGGTTCAGTGGTTGTAATAATTTTCTAAATATATTGTCTAACATTCCTATTGTGATTATGGGGCTATTCAATATAATGGGGGGGGGGAGAGGGGGGTTGAGAAAGAGAAAAAGCAAGGCTTGCTAGTCTACTGTGCTCATTACTTAAAATTTAGATATGTTAAAAGGTAATTGCACAGGTCCTGATCTTTACTAACAACATTTTATTAAAAGTTTGCTTATGGGATGTTAAACCTTTGGTTTTCAAACTGTTCATGCTTGCAGGGAGTGTCTAGATTATAATTGAGCAAGGCACCCACGTTACAACTGTGATTATTGCCAACATGCTACTAGGTGATACCACACGTATGCACACACACACACAATCAGAGGAATATATAAACAGGTCTTTATTTTACTGTACTTAGAGCCAGATCCAAGCTCCATGAATTCAAGGAAAAGACTCCCATTGACTTCCGTGGGTGGAACTCTATCCCCAAATATGTATGCAGCAAGAAATTTTCAAAGTGACATCAACTTGGCCTTTAAAATGAAGCTCATGAATTGTACATCCTCCAAATTTTACATTTGCTAAGCATACCAATGGGGAGCACTTGTGACAGATTTTAGCATCAGTATTCTTGTTTGTTCATGCAAACAGCTTCTTGTTTGCGATAACAGCTTTATATTTAAAACTGACAGATGCTGTTTTTGGAATATATTATTTGACCATCGAACTTAATTATTTCCCCATGTAATTTGGAAATATTTAAGCAGTAAATATTTTACTTTACATTATGCTTCTAAAGACCATAAAAGTTGACAGTATAATCAAGACAATAAGGGAAGAAGGAAGATACTACACTGAGTATATACTACTGTAGAAGAGAGAAATTGATTTGGAAGCCTTATAAAAAGTGATCAAGTCTATATCTCTGTGGTGCCGTCAGACATGCAGAAATGCATAGCCATGTTTAATTCAGGCTATATTGTCACAGCCCTTACACTTGTCCACTTTGCCCTCCTACTCTGGCTGGTGAGGAGAGGTTGGGTTACTCATCTAGTACTATCTAATGTGAACAAACGTATGAGGAAGGGATGAAGAGTGGGTGTAGCTTTCATTCTGCCTGTCTTCTTTCTCCCCAGCTATATAGCTGGATGGGTGCATGGGCTGTTCTATGGAAGGGGATAAATTAACTGACGGCTCCTCCAGAGTAAGAGACAAGCAGGGGAGGAATTGTAACTCTCAGAATCACAATTTGTTCTCTACTCTACACTTGGGGTGGTGCAGCTAACCTACTGCCCCTTACTCAGGGCATGTTGTACAAGTCAAATCTAGCCCTTAGGAGCTTTTTGAGTATTGGGTAAAGCTGATAAGGAATTTTCTATCAGAAGGATAGGTTCTGCTCAAATCAGAATATTTCATTTGGGTTGAACTGACCAAAGTATTCTGTTTCAAAACAGTTCAACAAAATGTTAAACTTGCATTTCTCTATCAGTATGTTGCCTCATGGTAGATGGGAGTTATAATAGTCCCCTCTTCTCTCCTACAGGTTGAGCTTCCTGTAGGACTACATTTCCCATAATGCAACATGGTCTTTTTTCCAACCAAGCTGTGTGGTGCCTCATGGGAATCACATGATCCTGGGTACTCATGGAAATTGTAGTCCCTCCAGGGAGCCAATCCCATAAAGCAGAATGGAGACATTTGGTTCCTAAATTACAACTCCCATGAGGCAATGCACCAGAGTAGGGAAATGCCATTTAATTATGAAGTGACTTGAAACAAAATGTTTTAGGTCAATTCAACAAAGCAAAGGGAAATAGTCTGATTTTGGGATTGTTGAAATGTTTTGTTTCAGCCAAAAAATCAAAATGAAACATTGACATTTCTGAACTGAAATTTATAATGTTCTAATTTGTACACAACATTAGAGAGCAACAGAGCTCACAACAGGAGATAAGATATCACGTATTTCTAACCAGCTAAGTGTACATGTAATCTCTTATGCCCTTAATCCTAGTAAAATAGGAATGCTAAATTGGTATAAGCAAGTGGTAAAAAAACAAGAACTGGTTAACTGCTTTATAAAATGGGGGAGAGACAACATTTGGCAATCAAAGTGCTGACGAAAATACTAAAGCAGCAGAGCCATATAAAGTTATGCTTCAATAGTGAGTTCCAGGAAAAGATTGCTGTTCTGTTGAACAAGGTATAAAGGGGCTAATATCTTGCCTGTGAATATTGCATTGGCCAAATGCATTCTGTACAATAGCATGGAAATATTACCAGACAGCTGCAAGGATGGGGTAGAAAACAGTCCCAGAAGGGTAAAAGGCCCTCCTCCCTATCAACTGAGATGGGGTGTGTCAAGGTTCCTTCCCCACTCTGAAGTGTAGGGTACAGATGTGGGGACCTGCATGAAAGACCCCCTAAACTTATTCTTACCAGCTTAGGCTAAAAAACTTCCTCAAGGTACACACTTGCTTTGTCCTTGAACCCTATGCTGCCACCACCAAGTGTGTTAAACAAAGAACAGGGAAAGAGCCCACTTGGAGATGCCTTCCCCCCAAAATATCCCCCCAAGCCCTACACCACCTTTCCTGGGGAAGGCTTGATAAAAATCCTCACCAATTTGCATAGGTGAGCACAGACCCAAACCCTTGGATCTTAACAATGAAAAAACAATCAGGATCTTAAAAGAAGAATTTTAATTAAAGAAAAAGTAAAAGAATCACCTCTGTAAAATCAGGATGGTAAATACCATACAGGGGTATTCAAAACAGAGAGAATTCCTCTAGGCAAATCTTAAGTTACAAAAAGACACAAAAACAGGAATATACATTCCATTCAGCACAGCTTATTTACCAGCCATTTAAACAAAAGGAAATCTAACACATTTCTAGCTAGATTACTTACTAACATTTTACAGGAGTTCTGAAGAGCATTCCTGATCTGTTCCCGGCAAAAGTATCACACAGACAGACAGACCTTTTGTCCCCCCCCCTCAGCTTTGAAAGTAACTTGTCGCCTCATTGGTCATGTTGGTCAGGTGCCAGCAAGGTTATCTTAGCTTCTTAACCCTTTACAGGTGAAACAGTTTTACCTCTGGCCAGGAGGAATTTTATAGTTCTGTATACAGAAACGTGGTTACCCTTCCCTTTATATTTATGACAGGGTGACTGCAGGTCAATCAGGTTCAGCTGAGAAGGGGTTACCAGAGCTCAATTAGGATCAGCTGATTCTAACTAAGGGCTACCTGAGACCTCTTTAAACCCTCCCCTGTTGGTAGAAGAGGGGGAATAGAGGTGGAGACAAGCTGCCACTAGGTGAGGAACAGCAAGCCTCACCAGGAAGGGAGGCTGCATTCCTTCCCATAAGGGAAAAAACCAAAGCCTAAAAGAAGGAATGGACTGCCCCTGTACAGCCAGGAGACTGTTTTACTCCAAGCCTATCTCACCAAGGCTAAACAACAGCTGAGGCTGGTGAGATTGAGAAGGTGCCTTGCCACAGTCTGTATTCTGTGCTGTTGTCTGGGTTAATATGCCTGAGCCATGCAGTGCTTTGCAGAAAGATTTTGTAGAACTTGATAATTGATTCACTTCTCATCAATAATATTAGGGAAAACAGGGTTCTTTTTGGAAACTCTGGTGAAAAACTGAAATTTCTGATGTTTTCTATCTTTTGTTTAAAATTGGTGAATGTTTTATGTACCCAGATGACTTGAACAATTATATTTTTCCACTATGGCACACATTTAAAGTTTCTTAGCAATCATGACCTTATGTACAAGGTTTTTGACAGTTTCTAAAACACAGGACTTGTATATACCATAGATGAATACTCCTTCTTACTAATCAGAAAGTAATTCTACTTGAGAAAGTTTAAAAAGCTGTACAGCTCTCACTAAATGTGCCTGTTCAGCTAAAAGTATTTACTGAAACTTTAAATTTCTAGAACTCCCCATCTTGGAAGACTTGAAGCAGCCATTCTGACTCTTCAGTGAACAAGGCTGCTTTAAATACAGATTGAAAGTATGTAACAGCTGTAATGTTGTTGATTCTTTATTAAAAGTAATGTTTCTTCTTGTAACAAACTCTGCATGGGGAAATGAAGCACCTTTCCCCGTGAGGCAGTATGTAATTAAGTTCCAGGCTATAAATGTTGGAAGTACTTACTTCATACTAGGAACCTGCCTTCAGTACATCCATTTTCTACAGAGGCTTTGTGTGTCTAAGTTTCAATTAGAGATGGGTGAACTCATTTTGTATAACTTCAAATCCACTGAAACCTCATAGTTAGAAATATTGACTCATACTCACGTTTCTGGGTTCACATTCCACCTTGGAAAGCCTGAAAAAGAGCAGAGAAGGAAGAGCAGGGGGAAAAAAAGTGTGTGTGGGGAATAGGGTGAAAGCACAACAGAAATAAGGTAAAATGAAAAATTATATGACAGGGAGACTTTGCAGAGAAAGTCAGGTGTTCCATACTCAAGCTGTTGAATGGTGGGTGTTTTGTTTTGGTTTTTTTCTAATTTTCCAAAGTGGCCAGCATCCATTGACTTCCCTATAGATGATCAATGCTCGGCACC
The DNA here is from genome assembly GCF_965152235.1 of Eretmochelys imbricata. Taxonomy (NCBI): domain Eukaryota; kingdom Metazoa; phylum Chordata; order Testudines; family Cheloniidae; genus Eretmochelys; species Eretmochelys imbricata. Next base: position 27,393,659 of record NC_135583.1, read on the forward strand.
TTTCAAAATCTGGCCACTTGTTTCAGAACCTGAAGAAGCAGGCTAACTTTAGGCTCCTATTTTTGAAAGTCTTGGCCTAAATATATTTTTATTAGTATACTGTATTACTGCAATCAATGAATCCTCTAGTTTTGGGAGTGCAATATCTATCCCTTTAGCTATAAATAAAACCATTTTTAAAAAGTCATCCCTGGGGGGAGGGAATGGTTTAAATTACATAGCGGGAGTCTGCTAACTCAGTCTGGTTTTATGAACCTAAAATAGACTTTGAGAAGCATGTACAATGTCCAGTCACATATCAATCAGCCACTCCTAGTTTAAATAATTACTTTAGATGATAAATGGGCTGATTCAAGGAATTGAGAATTGCAACTCTTTGATTTCTGATGGAGCTGAGGTTGCTCATCACTTTCAGGATTAGACACAAACAGCAGAGATCTGCTAGAATTCTTCTTATAATACAGTTGAATACAGAAATCTACAATAGTATTCCAAAACCTAATTTCTGTATCTTAAGTAGATATCTATGGTACTATAACATACTTCATGTATACTAGATAAAATGGCAACTTTTTAAGTACCACCACTGTAGTTCTTATTATTTCCTTTATTGTAATTGACAGCTTAAGGACTTTACCTTTGTGATAGTGCTGTAATAACTCTTTCCCTAAACTAACACTTTTCACTTGGTGATACAATCACTTATAGTAATCAGACAATTGAAGTTTTGTGCCCATATTAATGCATTCTAGCTGTATCCTGAGAGAGGCTATTTCCGAGAATTTGGACCCTCTCCAAATAAGTCAATATTTCACTAATTCTCCAAGCTCAAATGACTTAAATGTAGGGCTGGTCAAAAATGTTCATTTGAAACTGTTTTTGACAGAAAATTGAATTTTCAACAATTATAGTTTTTGCTAAGGGTATCTGACTTATGCAGAAAACTTTTTGACTTTTCATTGAAAATCTGAACATTTAAAACACAAAAGTTTTTGGCTGAAAACTGAAAATGTTGTTTCATAAATGCCACCGTAGTGCTTCATGGGAGTTTTAGTTCAAGAGTCTGATGCTCCCATATTCTTCAAAGGGCTGGAAACCTTATCTAGGCTACAAATCCCATGATGCACTGTGACAGATCAGCATTATTGTACATGGCAACATTTCTGAATCAAAGTTATTGTCTTTCATCCAAAACCTTTTGCGTTTTTTTTTTTTTTTTTTTGCCAAAAACTCTTTACATTTTCTGCAGAAGAAAAAATGATTTCCAGCCAGCTCGGTTTAATTTTAAGTTGTGAGTGCACCAATCCTGCAGCTGTTTGAGGACAGATAATGTTATGTGTCTAATGAACACAGTACAACAGACTCAGTTGTTATCATTACCTTTAGTAGTAAGTATTCTCCAAAGTGCTTGTCAAGGTTCCTCCCCCACTCTGAACTCTAGGGTACAGATGTGGGGACCTGCATGAAAAACCTCCTAAGCTTATCTTTACCAGCTTAGGTCAAAAACTTCCCTAAGGTACAAAATATTCCCCCTGTTGTCCTTGGACTGGCCGCTACCACCACCAAACTAATACTGGTTACTGGGGAAGAGCTGTTTGGATGCGTCCTTCCCCCCAAAATACTTCCCAAAACCTTGCACCCCACTTCCTGGACAAGGTTTGGTAAAAAGCCTCACCAATTTGCCTAGGTGACTACAGACCCAGACTCTTGGATCTTAAGAACAATGAACAATCCTCCCAACACTTGCACCCCCCCTTTCCTGGGAAATGTTGGATAAAAAGCCTCACCAATTTGCATAGGTGACCACAGACCCAAACTCTTGGATCTGAGAACAATGAAAAAGCATTCAGTTTTCTTACAAGAAGACTTTTAATAAAAATAGAAGTAAATAGAAATATAGAAATCCCCCCTGTAAAATCAGGATGGTAGATATCTTACAGGGTAATTAGATTCGAAAACATAGAGAACCCCTCTAGGCAAAACCTTAAGTTACAAAAAAGATACACAGACAGAAATAGTTATTCTATTCAGCACAATTCTTTTCTCAGCCATTTAAAGAAATCATAATCTAACACATACCTAGCTAGACTACTTACTAAAAGTTCTAAGACTCCATTCCTGGTCTATCCCCAGCCAAGACCAGCATATAGACAGACACAGACCCTTTGTTTCTCTCCCTCCTCCCAGCTTTTGAAAGTATCTTGTCTCCTCATTGGTCATTTTGGTCAGGTGCCAGCGAGGTTACCTTTAGCTTCTTAACCCTTTACAGGTGAGAGGAGCTTTCCCCTGGCCAGGAGGGATTTCAAAGGGGTTTACCCTTCCCTTTATATTTATGACAGTGCTTTATAAACATTCTGGCCTAGCTCTGCCCCCTTACACAATGTGAGTAGTTCCACTGTAATGAAATCTATTTTGCAGTAGAGGGTAGATATATTTAGTAACCTGCTTCATTGTTCTCCGAATTAATTAGACAGGGCCCAGTTGTAGCACCCTAATTCACATTGCATAATATATTATCCAAAAGTAATCCCTTTCATGACAGTACAAGAAGTTGCAGTAGTCAGGGCTGGAGTTGAGCAATGCAGGGAGTTGACAATTGTGACACAGAACATAGTTTTTAGCAATACTATAGTGGGGGGGAAAGGGAAAACATTTGTCAAGTCCTTGAATGTGTTGCGGAGAAAAAAGAGAGAAGACAAAGATGAATCTGTCTGAGCATAGTGATAGGCGTGAGAAGGGAGGGTTCAGGAGGAATAACAAGGAGTTTGTGAACATGATGGGACATCCAGAGCTGAGATACAGAGTTAGAGGGGTATTTTGTAAGTCATTTGTATAAAGGGTGTACCTGAAATTACAGTGGAAGATGAGGTCACAAGGGAATAGCTATAAATGGAGAAAAGAAGTAGATTTAACACAAAGTCCTGAAGGATACCAACAGAACAGAATACTGTGTTTCAAAAATGTATGAATAAAAAACAAGTTAGGCCAAATTCTGCATTCAGAATCATGTGGGCAGTTTCCACTGACTTCAGTGAGTCAACTTTTCCTGTCTGGGGATAAAATTTGGCTTGCACTGGAAGAAATAGACTTTTAACTGCATCCAGCAACAAACAGGATGAATAGTTAATAAAAGAAATTACCTAAGTTTTGAATTCCTACCTAATCAATTTTTAACTCCAAAGTCAAGGATAACTTAACAGACCATCCCTGTGTGCAATGAGAGATAGTATTTTAATTACTTTGTACTGCTGAAATACAACAGCAATGCGTAGGTTAGACGAACACACAATGTATTTTGCATGTTAATGTTGACTGACTAGTTGGTATTGACTTAACACAGTTGAAATCATAAATGTGCCATTTTTTTCTGGATCAGTTTCAGTGATTGTGAAACCCATACCCTAGAGAAATAGTTCATGCTAATTGTGCTGGTAAAGTACAAAAAATCCTCACATACTATATTTTTTTTTCCGAACATACTGCCACAAATGACTACTGGCTCTATGCCATGGCCCTAGTCCCATGTGATATTGTCAATAATTGTGTATCCAGGCAGTATTTTCTGGATTGGCATACAGTAGCATGTTATGCCAGTTAGATCAGCAAAGTTTTCTTTATTACTATATCTACCTTTAAAAAAAAAAAAAACTTCTGTTTTCTTTCTCTGCCTTCTCCTCCTTTTAGGTTGAAAATCTGCCACATGTGTGAATATGTAGGAATCCATCTTAAAAAGTCTCCTCAGTGGAAATATTTGCAGTGATGATTATTAAACCAGAGACTTGGATCCCTGTAACTGTACCCCCAACTGAGAGCCACATACTCACTGTACAGCACTCCAGTGGCACAAAGCACAGTAATTTAAACATTGTTTTTCATCCCATGTCAGGTAACTGTTCTCAAACCTGATTTGTTGACTGAAGCATTGTGAATGGGCAGGAGGGGGATTCAAATCTTTCTCATATTGACCTGTGGTGCTGTAAATCAAACTCAGTTTTTCAAGTTTTCTCTTTTCTTTCTGTATTTTTTTTTCTGAACACACTGCTTTGTTCAAGTCATTTGACTGTTCTATAAACAATAGAAATGAATGTCAATCCCTGAAAATTTTTAGCCTATTAATTTTGTATCCAAAATACAATTTTAATGGTTTGCAAAAAAGTAGGTGCTAATATCCAAATCACAGCAAAACTCTTGTACGATTCTGTCGTCTTTAAATCAGATTTTCAAAGCTTTCTTTTCTGACTGACTGCAGAACACTAGATACAATACATTAAAGCATGATGAAAATTCCTGTAGCAGACTGAAGTTGTGATAGCTGTTCCAAGAGCTTACGGTGCTTGTCCAATTATTTAAAGCACATACACGATAGGTCAAGCTGTATATGGTGTTCATATCTATGCATTTTCTAACTTAGGCCAGTTGTCCCAAATGTAATTGTCCTCTTCTCATGGGGGGGAGGGGACACAAAGAAAAAGAGTGTTGATGTAAGTTTATAAAATGCCCAATATTTGTTCAACAGATTTGCAATGTTTGGGATTATGTTTAGGTTCATGCAATTAAGGATTTAAGTATGGTTGTATTGCATTGAAAACTAATCAAAATATGTATTTTTTTAAAATACTGTATCTTCCTTTTAATTAAATTCAATGCATGAAGGACTAGCACCCTTGGGTTGTTTGCCTCTCCCTGTGCTCACTGTGGCCCTTGCTAGCTTCTTGTAGCTCTGTTCGGGGCTAGCAGATGACCTTACTGGGTAATCAAGGTGTTACCATCTGAGATCAGGGTTCAGATTCCTTCCCTCCAAGATGAGAGGAACCTAATGGAGTTATCCCAAACTGTTGTATGCATCCAATTCCCATGATCCAGTGTGATTGGCACAATATAGAAACTAGAAACCTGAAATGAGAGCCTTCTGTATAGGCTCTTATGCCACTCTTATCCCCATAGTATCTGAGTGCCCTCTGCTAGTGCATTAAGGAATGGGATTAATGTCTGTCATGTGTGTTTGTGCTCTCATCCTCTTCTATTGATTATCAGTATTTAGATAGGACACAGAAGCCCCTATTGGACACACAGGAAGACATCAGTGCTCCTGGCATAAATTATTCTAGTTTTTTCCCCAGTACCTGACTGTATACCCTGTAGATAAAAAATTCTCATCATACATGCCATAGTTACTGAGGCATGACGTTACGAAACCATGGATAGATGCATGCAAACATGTGGTCACCTTGTCAGTACACACAGCTGCCTGATTCAGTGGGAAATTCTGCATTTGTGTTCCCCTCTTTTCTGTACAGCATAGTAGAGCATATACCCTAGTTTGGATTTTTGTGTGTGTAAAATATGTATCTTCCCACATAGCAAGAGCAATTAGACTATGTTTTGAATGCACAGAGGAGCAGATTTCAATTTTGAAACTAAAGCCATATCTGTGTTACAGGTGGAAAGATCATCTTAAAAAGGTAAATTTGCTTTTAGAAAATATAATTTTTGAATAGATATTTTTAAATACCGTTCATGGCAAATATGTGAAAGGAAGGTAGATTGGCTGGGAGGAGAGGACCCTGGCTGACACTTTCAGCTATGTTTCAGCTTGGAGCAGATTCCTACAGCCATTTACAAAGACACCAACTAGAGAGTTTCTAACAGAAGTATTAATACAACAATAATACTAACACTGTAATAATGGGAAGATCATTTGCTTTTACCATTTGGCAGCTGTAGAAGGAATATGTACCCCTTTGAAAAGAACCTAATATGATTCTATTCAAACAGTTAGGATGCCATTTTTAATACAGAACATTTGTCATATGCTATGAATTATCCCTTGAACACCATAAAATTTAACAGTAACAAAGTACAATCTGGTCAAAAGAAGCATCTGGGAGTGGAAGCAGTTTTTTATTTTATTTCCTCTCACTGCTTAAGAGGTCAAAACTTGGACCAAGGGATGTTTCAACTGATCACATTGACTACACCTCAGCATCTTATTATACAGGAACTTGGCTGAAATATTTGCATTTCACAGAATATCTTCTAGTGCAGTTCCATAGCAAGAGCATAATGATACCTCTGTGTTTGTTCAAGATGCTGGAACCTGTAATGGAATCTATATATAAAATCCCGCTCCATACACTTAAGACAGGTAATTGGAACACCAGACAGATTTGAAGTCTTTCTGCCAGCTTGTATATGGATGTTCATATGCAGTTTTTTACCTTTTAAAAATAAACATTTCTAAATCATGTCATTAAAAAAATAAAAGTAGTTTAAAGTATCATTTAGGTAATCACCGATGTACAGATAATTTAGAGATACTTTATCACTATTCATATTTTAAATCAAAAGTACTAAGTGCCTCATGCTTCTTTCAATGGGTTTGTAACTTAAGGGTATACAGAAATTTTAATAATTAGATTTTTGGCTCCAGTTACCCTGGGCTAGATTATATCACAAGATATAGCACATATTTGAGCCACATGTTTCCTCTGTTCTCCCTCTTGCTCTGATGGATAACCATTTGCTGTTGCTTAGTGCTGCGAATTACTGACTGTTTCCCCCAACCCCAAGTGTTTAAAACAAACAATCATGAGGCAGGCCCCCAAAAATATCAGAGGATTAAAATTTGGATCTCTTTAATTTTCCTTCTGGTGTCATAGCCTTTAGGATGGTTGTGATGGGGGTCCCAGGGTGCAGGCTGGACTGTGAGACTACTGAGCCCTCTGTCCTACCAACCTGGGGTATCCCTCTCATTGTGATGCAGTGTCAAGCCACAAACCTCTGGCAGGTCCAGTACCAGGTTTGCAATGGCACCAGGGGCTCTGGGCCTACACTCACATGCTATGAGACAGAGCAGTGAGTACGCAGTGGACACAGACTCTTACAAGCCCAGACCAAACGTAACAAGAGCATAAGGGGGAAATGTGTCTTAACCTTCCTTAGATGGCTCCCTTCCATACCCTCACAAACTGAGGGACAGTCTTGCCCACTGTAGAATCATAGAAATGTAGGACTGGAAGGAATCTAGTTCATTTCCCCCGTGCTGAGGCAGGACTATCCCTGATAAGTGTTTTGTCTAACCTATTTTTATGTCCAATAGGTGATTGTACCTCTGTGCCTAAATGTCAAGTGACAAATGTATTCAAACAAAGCATTTTAATCCAATATTATCAGTTCATTTTATTTTTCTTTAATTTTGTTTTGAAGTAAATTGATTACCTAAAATAATGATGCATTTCCTCACGATTCTATGACATTGAAAAGCAAGTGCACAGTTAAATCTTGGTAAATTGGTAAAATAGATAATCTTTATTAAAGCCCTTACTCCTATACTCAATTCTCAATATGTAAATTGCATGTGAAAAGTCAAATGTTAATCTACCTTCACTGTGCACTGTATTTCAGGAAAAATATTTAAATGCAAGTATGGCAATTGTCCTTGCAAAAAATGAATGTACAGATAACTAAGGTTAGTTTTATTTAGTTTTTAAATCAAATCATGCTAGTTATTTTCCCCTGACCTATCACAATAAAGAGAGAAAATAGATGGCCTACAATGACACTAATACAATAGTAGGTAGACTCACTAAATATCTGCACATCCACAGTACACTGGCCTCTGATTTGTCAGATCTAACAAACTAAACAGAACCAGGCTTGGAATATGGAAGTATGGGTGGGAGTATAGGGTGGTAAGTGTTGTAGAGGGAAGGAGAAAATTCATGATGGTTTCATGTGGTATAAATGTTTTAGCTGTAGGAATTTGTAATGGCAGCATCACTCCCAAGTTGTGAAATCATAAGAGTTATGCATGCCATCCCAAACGAGTGCTGATAAAACCTTTATACCATGTACTTTCATGCTGCATATGTTGTGGGAAAACCAAAATTAAAATCTAGACAGGGAGAGAGAGTGGCATAAAACCTTTTATCAGCCTGAAGTTTGGGATGGGTGCCTTGCTCACAAAAGCAAAGCTGCATATATTTGTTTGAACTTTTCTCTCCCTCTGAGGCCTGTACACACAAGGACTCACTAAGATGCTTGGGTATATGGGCAGCAGAGAGCTATAGCAATAGTCACAATGCAATTTTTTAAAAAAATTCCTACAATTGATTTGTGTAACATGTGGATACATGGTATAAAGGCTTTATCAGCAGTCATTTGGATTGCATGCAAACTCACTTGTGGTTTTGCAGCTCAGAAGTATATATGTACACACATGCCATACATACATACCATAAATACAGTCACAAGACCCACCTGGTTAATAGCAGTCGTGTTAAATTACATTTGGAATCCATTTTTGACTGTCTCACCTGAACTCTGTCCACTAATCCATCTGCCCTGACACATCTTCTAATGTTCCAAAATCTCAGCTATTTCCGAAAGGGAACATTTTTTTATTAAAGAAAACCTGCCAAAGTAATACCGGCTTCTTTCTCTCCAAATGTGTAATTTCCTTTCTCTTTCCAAATCACACTGATCTGAGGTGTTAAGTGGGCACAGTTCAGTCAGGGATCAATGACAGGTTTCTAATTAGATACTTTATCCCATGACCAATCAGAACTCAAAATGGGAGCTTATTTCATTGGAAAAGGGATGTACAGAAGGTCCCAATGTACTTAAACTAACATGTAAATGTTGTTATATAGCTACTTAGCTCATATTTAAAGGCATCAAATATAAATATTGTAATGGTAATTTTCCATTCCCTCTAAGTCTTCTAAAGTTCCAGTCATGCTATTAAGGCAGCCTTGCTTTACTGGCAGCGAGATGTGTGAAATAGAACCAATAAAATTTTTAAATGCCCTATGAAAGATTTTGTGGAGTATGTATGATGTATACAGAACGCATGAGGGTACAGTGATAATGCTAAATGGACACAGAGTTATTTGCAGGGATGTTCACCCCACACTAGCCCTGAAGGGGCTACAAAATCTGGCAAGAAGTCAAAGAGGGAAGTAGGAAAGGGTCCAGGGAAATAGCGACAGGGTCTGGAAGTAAGCTGACCTGAGTTGCTAGACATAGTGTCGCTGGCCTGGAACTTGGAGTAGGGGCAGGCTGGCCTGGAACTTGGAGTAGGGGCAGGCTCAGGTTCCCATATCAGCCACTGGGGAAGTGGCATAGGACAGGGTCTTGGAGCAGAAGACTCTCCAGAATGGCATGTGGATACCTGATCCAGTGGGACCTTGATACCCTGGAAGGGGAAGATTATACAGTGACCTGGCTGGAGGGCTGAGTCACAAAGAGAGAGACATGCCCCCCCCCCCCCCCCAGTCACAGAGTGGGATAGGCCAGGAGGTGAGTGAATGATAGAAGGGGGCACCAGATCAGACAAGAGCTGATTCCCCAGACACAGTCAGTGGGAGGCACCACAGCTGTGAGTGAACCCTGTTACAAGGGGGAAATTTAAATTCCTATTCTAAATTTTGTCTTTTAACAAACAAAATAAAAAATCCCACGGTGAAGTCTTTGTGTCATTAAGAGCAATCTATTACTTTCACCTGCTGCTGCTGTTGCATTATTTCTGTTCCTTCTTTTTGTTTTGGTTTTTGTTTTCCCCTGTGCCATTTTGCTTGACTTATCTATGATTGTGGCTTCAGAAATACTGGTATAACTAGCATCCCTTATTGGGTGAGCTGACACAGAGAATCTTAAACTAATAATAGATGGTAGCAGTCTCTAATAAAAATGACCTTTATGGGTGCCTGGGAATACTGTTTTCACCACAGATGTACTATATAGGAGCAGTGGAAGAAATAGCTATTGTTTGTGAGCAAGAGTATATCAAGACAGGAGGAGTCAGTACTACTTGCTAGTGGGAGGAAAAGAAGATACTACTGTTCTATTACTCACTGTAGCATGTTGGTGGGTATGTTTTCATGTCGGTTTCCATTCCATTTTGCCAAGGATATTGGAAAAGAGAACTTTTATAGGGTTTTGGAGAAGGGATGTATGGATTGGTTGGGGAAATATGAGGGTTCTTTCTCCCTTTTACCATCGTATATTTTCTCCCAGCAATAGGAGCCTCTCACCTGACTTCTGTCTGCTTCTCCAAAATAAAAATTATAGTAGGAAAACAAATCTTAAAGCATACTCCAGAAAAAACAAAAACAAACAAAAAAAACAAAGTGGTTTCAAGGGATTTGGCCCAACTTTTGGTATAGTTTTGATTTTCTTTCTCCTGGTTTCTCTCCCTGTGTAAACTATCCCAGAAGCTCCAAACCACAGAAACATGTAACAGTAATCAGAATTTTCTCCTTGACCAAAATTTACCCACTGGCCCCAATATAATGAAAAGCAAATATGACAAGAAGTCAAAATGCAAGGGGTTGGAGGAGGGGGAAGAGTGTCTGAAAAAAAACTTCTGATCTTTTCTTAGCTATATTTGAAAGTAACTTTTTTTTTTTATTTCAGTTCATATAAAAGAGGTTTTTGTATGACTTCCTTGCCCACAACATGAAGGTCAAGCAATTGAGAATGGAAACAATAATATTCTCCAGTAGAATACCCATGAAAATTTGTTTTTGTTTTTTTCTGAAAAACTGCCCTTCAAAGCTCTTTCCCAAGTAAACTTGCAATGACATTTCAAAAAGGATCATGGGTGACAATAACTATGGGGAAAATTTGGATTGTTACTTCTAATTTGCTAACCATGCACAAAATACCTGTTGAACAAATCAGACTCTAGTAATTTACTATCCAGGTGCCTGAGCTTGTAACAGCTATCCTGCTGAGAAAACATTTGAGGATACTTATTGGAGTTTATATGTTTTCTGTATTGCTTTTCCTATTACTCTGATTGCTGATCTTCCCAAAGCCTATAACACTGAGAAAGATAAAGCTGCCATCCCAGATTGATGGCTGTACTCATGGAGCAGTGGAATGTCAGAATAATTTGATATCAGATGGGTCACCCCATTAGGAGGTACAGGTTCATCCTGTTTTTGGATCATTTGTTTCATTTTCTTTTTCTTTTTCATAAAGAAGCAAAGATGGTTCACTGCACTTTATAGCGAGATAAACATGCTAATGTGTAGATACCTAAATCTGGTTCTTTATCAATAATACAGAGAAGGAAGGTTTGGGGTCTAAATCTCAAGTCTAGAGAGTCCAGCGATCTAGGTTATCATCCCCATCTGTCAGATTTAGTGACTTAAGCTTCTCAACAGCCTTGTGAGGTAGGTAAGTATCATCCTCATTTTACAGATGGGGAAGCTGAAGAAAGAGAGTCACAGAATGTAAAACACAGAGTGCCTTACCCACAGTTACGGTGGAAGTCTGACAGAGCTGGGAAGATAACCCAGAACCTCTGATTTGTTTTTGAATTGGCCAGACCATGTCTGTATGGGAAGGTTCACTCCTCCTTCATTCTCACTTGTCAAGAGAATACAGAGTCAAGTTAGAAATCTGCATGCCCTGGAACATGCCTTCTCCATGAAAAGCCATGTATTAGAAGGTGTGCTCATGGAGTAACTTAAGATGCACAAGTTGCAGAGGCTGCATCTTTATTTATCCTTTTCTCTCTCTCACCCACTCTTTGCCTATATAGGTAACAACATCATCATGTATCCGGGCACTGTACTAAAGTTAAAAGCAACAACAAATAAAATAAAATTTGTCCCAACCATTCTAAGAAAAGCAGGGTAAAGAAAAATAACCTACTAGAGAATAGCTGATGCAAGAAGGGCGAATCGCATGGTAAAAGAGGAAAAGTCTTAAACTGAGCTTTGTAAACATCTACAAAGGGACCCAACTGGACATACACAGGGAGGGAGTTCCATAGACTGAGAACGCTCTGCCTTAGTTTGATCCACATTAAACTTTGACCCGAAAAGGAGCTCAACTCAGCATTATGAAATATAAGGACCCAATACTGTAGCGTAGTCCATACTCAGGAACAAATTATTGCTGAAGTCAAGTCAAAGGCTTGTGATTGTCATATGCAATCACAAGCCAATACTGCCTGTTTAACAAATGCAGTATTGGCTTGTGATTGCATATGTGAAATAGCTGATTCTTAGAGTTTAATTATTTGACATCAACATTTTATTAATAATTACTGATATTGTATATTAAATAAGAGAGTCAAGGCCACTCTGTAAAATAATATGTGGCAGATTTTCATTTAAAACTGATTTTCCCATTAAAGACCAAAAGCTTCCCCAGTTAATGCACTTAGGTCTTGATCCTGAAAACACTCCCTGCCAGACCCCTCCCCCCACAAATAGTTTTGTGTGAATAGTCCTACGTGTGTGAAGTTACTCACCTGGGTAAGTGTCGGTAGGATCTGGGCCTCTCTCTCTTTGTATTTGTTTTAACTCTTTAAACTTTAACATGACCATGATTTGTCTTTCTGTATTTGTAAAACAGGGGAAAAACAGTTTCTGGACTGAGACAAGGGCTCTAAAGGAAACATCACTTATTGATCCACAGTCACATGGTCTTTGGTGCTTGGCATAATTTTATTGCTTAAATGTAATAGTTTTATTGGTTAAAGCTTTTAGTCTCAAGTCACAACTGCTAAGGGTGCATCATGAATGCCTTGTGGATATAAGTAGCATATTAACTTGTCGTGTTTAACTGCCAGCTTTTTTCTCCAGAGGCATCATATTTGTCAGCTCATTTTTCAACTATATATCACTGCTCTGGATGTAGTAGAAATTATATTCTGCCTGCATCAATTCCTTAATATATGGTTAGGGCATTTAGCAGGTCCATATTATTATTTATTTTATTTTATTACATTACATTACTTTAAAAATAAGTTTTTGTGAAGTCTTTATTGTGTTATGTTATTTTTATTAGTACAATAAATTCTTCTCTGTTATATTGTTGTAAACCTGGAATCCACTGAAGCCACTGGGAGTTAACATGGATCTGCTCTGATGTATATGAGAGCAGAAGCTGATGGATTGCAAGCATGTGTAACTTCCCTTTTTATTACTGGAATCTCTCCCTAGTTCCTCTCAAAGATGTTTCATGGTTTCAAATGATGCTCTAACAGGTACTGGAACCATAGGGACAGTTAATCAGTTGTCTCAGATGGGACCGTGACATCACTGTATGTCAGATTGGCTTGTGAAACATGTTAAATTATGTGATCCCATGAGGAGAATCTGAGGCATTGCCAGCTGGCCAACATACTTCAAGTTCAGTACATCTACTTTAGGGTTCAAGCTTGTGCTATTAAGGATCAGGACCTAGGATGATTCCTGAATTTCCCTACCTCAAGCCTGAAACACGAACAAACAACTGGAAATGCTGACATTCAAGGTGACAAAGTTTCGGAGTAACGTGTGTTAGTCTGTATTTGCAAAACGAAAAGGAGTACTTGTGGCACCTTAGAGACTAACCAATTTATTTGAGCATAAGCTTTCGTGAGCTACAGCTCGCTTAATGCCACAAGTACTCCTTTTCGTTTTGCAAAGGTGACAAAGCACACTCAGAAGCAAAGGGCAGTTTCCAGGTCAAGGCATGTTCCCTTGTCAATAAAAAACAGAGCCCAAGGAAATTGTCCCCAACTTGAAGAGATTCTCCCATTCCTCTTGAGTCCTATCTGTCTCTTCATCTATGTAAGGTATTTAAAAGCACCTAACACCTCAGCATGTAAATGTCATGGACCTCCCATGAAAAGCAGTTAAGATAAAACATCTCCATGGAAAAACTGACAGCCTACGGTCTCATCCAGTGTGAAGCCATTTGTGAAATTATATACATCCAACACCATAGAACTACTAATTTATAAGTCCAATTGTAAATATTAACACTCAGCAGTATAACACACAGCTTGGGAACCCTCTGGGAAATTTTATATCTGTAAAAACTTGGCATTTTGAGACAGCTATAATCCCACTCTAATAAACATACATATGTACAAATAAAAAGAACTTGTACCAATTTGCCATAGAGAAGTATGCTGAATCTTATTATGAATTAACTCAAAGAAGAGTACATATGAAAGTGTTTGACATCAACTTTGAATACTGAAGATTTGTGGGCTAGGGAAAGTGGCAGGGTTTTATTTTTAGTTTTTTTTTTTTTTTTTTTTCAGTAAAACACTCTTGGATGAATTCAGAAATATTACTTGGATCTCAGTAAGAATTCCTAGTGACGTCAGTGGGATTTTCAACAAAATGAGGAATACAGTTTTTGATGCAGTATTGAAGAAAAAATCTTATTCAGTTGTGTTCTTCAATGTGCACGAGGTTGGCGTGTGTGTGAGGGGCATTTTGTGGCATGTTGCCTGTTTACCATTGAATCAACTGGTAAATTTCACTGAGACTAGAATTCAGCCAGAAGAAATGCAGCACTGTCCCACACTTATCTGTCTCAAATTTGAATGAGTAGTGATTCATTGGTTCAACATCTTTATGAAATAACTCAGTATCTCTTACTGTGTGAACTGAGGCCATTGAATGGACATTCGCAGGTAGCCTTACATGGATCACGATATGGAATGAGGCAAATTGTAGAACCCTTCCCTTGCACCTCCCAAAACTTTTTGAATGCCTTCTGCAGTGTATGTTGTGACCTCAGACACCCTCATTTATTTTTATGATCTTCCCTTCATAAGGCTGTTGCCAATAATATAGAACTATTCTGTGGATTGAGATTAGTACAGTGGGTATTGCTTATAGTTCTCTTGGCTGAAATTTAGCCTTTGCAGACATCTGTGGAAATGTAGATAGATTTATGTATAGCTTATTGTATTCAGTCTCATACTGAATAGCAAAGTGTTCTTTGAAGATTTCTTTGGGGTTATTAGTCCTACTTAAGCATTTATAGAGTGCCCAGCACTTTAGTGCCAAGGTCAACAGGACATCAGTCTCTTACAGTTTATGAAAGTCCCTATGGAACCTGAGTTCAAGTACCATAAAGTGAACATATCTTTCTTTCTTTCTTTGAAGCTAGTTGTCATTCAAAGGTTTAGTGAGCTACAATTTATATCAAGTTCCATAGTTCTGAGTATTCTTCCAAAACTCCTTTTTTGTTTTGTGTTAATTTTGCCAACCTGCCAAGTGGCACACTCGACATATATTTATCAAGCATTATACCTGTGGCACAGCATGAGAGAGAACTGGAATAGGATTTGGGTTCTGAGCGGCATATGCCCTGAGTAACTGCTGTGCTTTCGCTTCTGACACATTACTCAGATGAACAGCACCATATTCTGGTTCCTGGCCATTCATGCACAACACAGCAGTTATGGGGTTAATATCATATACCATTTGAAGAAAACTGAAAAGTAAAGATGGGAAATTACCTGTGGTTTTACCACTAGTACAAAAGCAAAGCCTGGGTTGTTGCTCTTTCTTTCTTTTTCTTTTTTTTTTTCAACATTCTCATCTATTTCCTCTCATGAAGAGTGTATACAGATGTAGGCAAAAAGTACTTTGGTGAACTGTGTGCACTTCAATTTATCCCTGTGATGAGCTCTAAATCTGAAAAGGTGACAGAATATGGCTCTCTCAATGAGTTGTTTGCACTAGGTTTTAGTTCTTACTAGAACTAAAACCTTGAGCATCTATAAAACATGTGCCACACTTTAAGCAAGTAGAATAATGCATTTTCTGTTCCTAAACAAACTTTACTATTTTTCATCTGGAGTTAGTTTTCTACTGTCAGCTAAAAATCCATGCATGTGGTTGTGTATTTATGAGAGAGTTTTATCTCTAAACAGATTTGTAACTAAAAACAGAAATATCTTTTTATGGGAGACAGCTGGTTGGGAGATTAAAGAAACACAGCAAGGGAGGGGAGTTCAAATTAACAAACATTCCTAGACAAGGAATGCCTTTAAGCATTAGCAAGCTCTTAGTTTGAGACCTAAAAACATATCTAATCTTACCCACTGGTCTGTACTGATGGGTTTCACTTTATCTTGATAACAAAAAAAAATAAATAAAATAAAAATAAAATAAAAAAAAACCCTTTGAAAAGTCCAGTATGGAGCCATAATTCTTTTTCATCTCAAAGTATCAGAGAGAGCCTATAACTATTCTGTCAGAGTAAAAATTTCCAATTACACTATGTGTTGGGATTCAGTGATAAAGACTTCTATCTGACAACGTGTGCACTGTTGAAGTTCTGCTTGGGACAAATGGTCCTAACTCTTGAGTGCCTTCACAAAAAGCATTGTGTAGCCTCACAGGGGGGCCTCCATCAAAAGCAGTCCCTTTGCCCTGCGGAGTGCAGGCACTGTTTTCTCCCTGCAGAGTGAATAACTGGAAAGGGGAAAGAGAGGAGGCAGGCCCTGTTCGCGTCTTCCACATCAGGCTCAGAACAAAGTCAGTGCACCATGGGAAGCAATCTGTGCCAGCCTGAAGCCTGTTCATCTTACACATGAAGGAGAAACTGTGACTGCATGAGATGCAGTCTCCCCTGTGTTCCTTCTGGGTTTGTGCAGCTCCACATTCTCCTTTATGCAGGGCTGTGGCTCAGAAGCCACAATGTAGCCTTTAAGTCTCTCTATAGGAACTGCTGGGCACTGAGTGCTTTTGAAAACCTGTCCCTTATTTAAGTGCCTAAATGGGGGCTGAGCTCTTTTGAAAATCTGGCCTTGAGTTATTTGAAAAATCTGGCCCAATGTACAATGTTGCAGCGTATAATATTTTCTACTTTTTGTTTAAATATTGTCATTGGGAACGCTGCCAATTTCCAGTGGAGCTATTAGTTTTTACGTCAGAAAAGTTACATTTGGAATGGTTATCCTTTACATTTTTCCTATGCTCTTCATATAGGGTCAAATGCTTTGCTGGAGTAAATTGGCACAGCTTTATTGAATTCAGTTTACACCAGCTGAGGATTTGGCGCATAGGTTTTCACAAACTTCCCAGAAATAATTAGACCAGGTAGGATACAATCATTCTTAAAATGAATCAATTTGTATCCAGTGCTTTCTTCCAAGTTCCTTGCAACTCAAGACCATCTTTTGGTGCATGTGTTTCTTAACTCTCTACTACAAAATGGTAAAATATCCCAGTGCAGGAATGGAAAATTCAGTCCTTTCATGTGGTTAGTTAAAACCACATTCCTGGTGTCCACATGTTCAACACATCTGCTTTACTTGTTAAGAAGAGTTTTGCTGGTTTTGAGAGAACAAGAAGAAGGGAGAATAATAATAAAAAAACCCTTTCAGCTAAAGGACAACTCTTTTTATTCTTTCAATTGGTTAATAAATGTTGCATTAGGCAGGGATGAGAGAGACCAGTGTGGCTCTCGCTCTCTGTGTTGCAGCTAGCAGCATTAGAAATGTGTTAGCCAAACTATGTATGTTAGCATTCATATGCCTAGCCACATGCTTTTGAGATAAAACATGGAGCATAACTGCTGTGTTCTGAGAGTGGACAGTCCACAGGCACTTCACAAGTCTAGCCATACAGGGCAAGGTGATTCAGGGGGTGTGATTTAGAATGAACAGTGCTGGCCCATCAAAGTTGATTGTGTTGTGTTATATTCCCTATATGAATTGTTTGGTGTGATTTATCCTTGCCCCAAGGTAGCTGAGCAGCCTTTTTTCAGAATACAGGTGCAAATTAACACTGCAAAAATCCTGTGGCCTTTTCAGGGGGGCAAATGCCAGAATTTGGAGCCAGGTATTAGACAGTTATTGTATTTGTATTAAAGATCTATATTTAGTCACTGGAGGCTTGTTCAGAAGCATTCAAAATCAGGTAGCTTGACTGCTAGAACAGTCTTTTTTCAGTTGGCAGTGTACTATAACTCAGGATCTAATCTAACTTGAAGTAGGACAATGTGAAATATTTACCTGGATTGTTTTCTGTTTGAACTCATCCACATTCAAAGTGAATTAGTGTTTAAGTGCAATCAGTCAGTATCAGGACATGTGGCAGGACTATGCTGATGCTGATCACACAGCACTAGTTACCTTCACCAAATCCCTAAAATGCAGAGGGCATTAGCTGTCCTTGTGCTCAGTATACCAGGATTCACAGTGGGAGAGGGAATATTTTCCCTTCCTACTTCCCTAGGAGACTGTCAGGTCATTTTCTGCCCCAGTGACCCTTTTGGTGAGTAGGGCACACTTCCCTGCTGATCCCCCTGTATGTTGTGGTGGCTGTGTCCTAATATCCCCTGAAAACCCAGAGGTTGGGGTCGTCTGGACCCAGAAGTGAGTGGAAGAAAAAGCCAGGGAGCAAAGGTTGAGAGGCTGGAGGGAGGAGGGGAAGGGTGCATGCCCAAAAATGACTTGGGAGAGGGCAACTGGACATAGTGGCTGGAAGCTTTCTCAGAGTTCTATGTTGTAAAGAACCACAGCTTCCAAGCACACCAGCAGGGGTTAGCTGGATGTAGTCCCTAGCAAATAGGCCTTGCAAGTTCTAATTCATGTATACCTTGCAGGATTCACTTACCCCTTCCTTTAGGATATAAACACTGAAAATCTACTTTAATTTACAATAAGTGGTTTGGTGAGATGCATTTAAACAGAATTTAAAAATGATGGGTGATGAGGTCTTTATGCTATGCCTCCAATTTCAAGTAATAGATTTAATGCAGAAGCTTCTTTTGTCTCTCCTCTCCCCAGTTTTTACAGCTTTAGGACCTTTAGCCACATGTCTGACCATAGCCTTTTCTCTGCTGCATTGTGACACAGATATATTTGGGAATAAAAATGGAACAATTTTTGGAACAATTTTATTTAATTTATAAGGAAACTGGCTGCACGTGTGGATGTCAATTTATGTTTTTTCTTTCCAACCCACAAATAAGTACTTGATGCATATTATAAAATTGGAATCCTATCTCCAAAAATCTATTTCATTCATTGCTTTATGGTAAAGCATTGTATCCATCCCATCTCTATCACAGATGCTTACTACTAAATCATAATGAGGTAGTGCAAAAAAAAAAAAGTTAATAAATAAAATGCAAAGGAGACAATATGGTAAGTGCCACAAGCCAAGAGAAGACTTTTCTCTTATTGTCATAAAAACATTACTGATTTTGTTTATGTTTAATTTTAAAAAAATGGTGTAGTATTTGCCCAGTTCTGTTTATGAATATTAACTCTGTGGGCACGCCAAGCAGAACTGAGGTTACCTAATTGTGCTGGGAGTATAATGGCAATCCAGAAATACAGCACAACATAGGACTGTATATATTTCTTCCCAAGGCTAGAGTATCTCCTCGTTGTTGCCAGGGATGCAATAGAATTATTATACTAATCCCCTTGCAGTTATTTGGCACCTACCTTCTGATGGACTCAAAAAAGTTTAAAAGCATGAATTAAGTTTCACAACACCTTTGTAAGATAGGAAATATAATGCTTTTTGAACAGATAGGCAAACTGAAGCGTAGAGCACTTAGGTGATTTGCCTGATGCCAAGCAGTGAGTCACAAGCAGAACTGGGAAATAAAGCCAGGAGAACTGACTCTCAGCCACACATTTTATTTTAGCTTTATTTTAAGAAATTAATAAAATTAATGAGTGCAGGTGCAGTAACAATACTCAACCGCATACAATAGAAAATTCATTCCTAATGCACTGGAAGCATGTAGAATGTCATGTCCAAAAAGCAAAAGAAAATGACATTAACACAAAAGGCAAGAGGATTATGTACCACACTGTTGATTTAACGTGCTTATTATGGCTATGTAGTGGGTTACTTAAATGGTTATCTGAAGGTTAAATAAGAGTAATTGTAAGGTAGAAAGAAAAGGGGGAGAGAGTGAGAAAGGACCAGAGGAAGAGAGAGGGAAAGCAGAATTATCTTCTCAAGAATCAACAGCCTAGGAGGATTTATGAGACATCCTATCATCATCCATAATTATAAACTGCCAATCCAATAGCCAGTCTTTTTTTCTAACTATTACATGATGCCGTAGTCACAGTATAGAATCAAATGTATTTTACGTATTGTTCTTCAGTCAAAGAATTAAAAAAAAAAACAACTTTTCAAAGAGCCTCATGACTCATTTAAAAAAAAAATCTCTGTTGTGGTCCCTCTCCCCGTTTATTTGTGCTGCTAGGAGCACTAGCACCTACAGCAATAGCGTAACTCTGGTGTACCTGACATTTTAACTATTGTTTTGTTTAGACGTCCCCTAAACAGCATTACACAACAAAGATACAATTCTAGCAGCCCATCTACTTTGGTAGGCCACATTGCATAGCATTCATACTGGCAACAGTGGGAGGATGTAATAAAAATGACTAGAATCGTCACAGTCTTTGTAGGTTTCAGAGTAATGTTTCCCTTGGTCTTTTGGTATGTTCCTGGTGCTTGTATTTGTAACATACAAAAGGTTTGAAGGTGCTAAAATCGGAAGATGACCCCAAATGGAAAGACTGTAAATGCTGAGACTGACGAAAAGCCTTGAGTTCCTTTTGTTATAGGTGGTTGACTTGTGGGCCGTGTGATATTTATGCCTGTACTCATAGGATATTATTTATACAAGAAAATTTACGTGAGATATGGTGGTAGTGTATTTTTCCTGATTATCCTGGGCCCCGGGCAGTTATAAGGTTGTAAAGCCTGGGTTAGGTGATCTTACCCTATATAACATGGTAAAGGCCTAATCTTTATTTAATGATTAGCAATGTATAAGTAGTTTGGAACATCATGGATCTAATGACAGGTTTCAGAGTAGCAGCCATGCTAGTCTGTATTCGCAAAAAGAAGAGGAGTACTTGTGGCACCTTAGAGACTAACCAATTTATTTGAGCATAAGCTTTCGATGAAGTGAGCTGTAGCTCACGAAAGCTTATGCTCAAATAAATTGATTAGTCTCTAAGGTGCCACAAGTACTCCTCTTCTTTTCATGGATCTAATGCATATTTTCCAAATGGGAAGGAAAGATTTGGGGTAGTGAATGAAAAGAAGGTAGTATTAATAAAAAGAAAACATGTCATACATGGCATATAAAAGAGTGTATTGAGACTAAAAGTCTTTGTGTTTCTGAAAATAGCCAGTTTCTTGAACTGCTATATTCCATTTAATCACTGGGGTGTAGTACTCTGTAAGTACGCAAATAAAACCTGGTCTGTGGATATAAGTGGTGGTTCTGTCCTTGGATTTGTGAGATAACCTGTAGGCCCGGTTGAATCAGTCCTGAAACATCCTTAAGCTACATTGCACTGGATGAGTAGCACAATATGGCCTTATTTCTCAAGCGAGAGAATAATCATGCCTTGTCTTTCTGGACTCTAAAGTTTTGAATTAAGGATTTAGGAAGACCATAGAAGAGGAAATCGCAATAGGTGAGATGAGAAGTAATTAAGGTATGAATAAAGACTTCAGCAGAGTTAGGGTTGAGGTAAAGCACAAGTTCTGGTAACGTTCTCAGGACAGGAACATTTACTGGAAGGGAAAAGTAGACAGGAAAAGTAAGTAGAGTATATGCATGATTCTAAGTATGACTCCAAATTTTCTGCTTTAAGGAACAAAATAGAGGTCAGAATTAAGAAGGGTTATAATAGAGGCAGAGATCAGGACAAAGAACATTTTACTCAGTCTGAAACATTCACCATAAGGAAATAAGGTCATATTTCCTAAATTTAAAAATAAGAAAAATCAAACTAATTTTCCAGTCTCCATTTGATTTAAGATTTCCCACCCTAGATCACACACTCTAATCCTCTTGGCCTTTTTGGGATGTCTCACTTTTAAACATTTGCTTAACAGACAATCTACCGCATTTAGGCAATCAGTGGAGGAAAGTTCAACCCCTGCACCTAAAGGTGAGAAGGTTTGTGTGAAAATGCCCAAGAAGTTGTGCAGATTTCAGACATTCAAACACCAGAATATTGAGTGAATTTTAAATGCCTAGATGAGTGGATAGCTTGTCTCCATGAGATTCTTCCAGGAGTGGACAGTAATGTTAAGTCCTGCTGGTGTGTTCTGAGGGCTATAATGAATAGGTGGTTTCAGCTGATGAATCATGGCTGTGGACTATGGGAAGGGTTACAGTGCTGCACTTCTTTGACTGGAACCCATACATCTTTGGGTATTAACCTGGCATAATTTCTATTCACTGCAAAGGCAGCTATACACATTACATGTGTTAAGAAAATATATTGCAATGTAAAAACCTAAGAGTTATTTGAAAACAAACAGCTGTTTAAGGTGATGGCACATGCAAAACTATATGGCGCACTTTATAGCAACTGAACCATGAGACTTTTAAAATAACCATGCTGTTTATTTCTAAGGGATTGTGCTAAATAATATCAATAATCCCGTTAACGTGCTTACTAAAACATTGCTACAAAGGCTGATGTAATAATTAATGACAATGAATTAGGTATTAAAAAGCATGACCCTAATTTTGTTTTTGTAAAATTGATCTTCGATTGACTTTGAGTTTAGATCTATTCAGAATCTCCTCCTCCTCCAGCACCCCTTCATTGCTTAAATATATGCAGTACTGGAACTTTGAATGTTATAGCTAGTTAGAATGCTTAGAAAATTTACATTCTTTTAAACCATATGGCAATTAACATCTTTCTTATTTTTACTTTCTTTTCTAATGTCTCCCTTTTCAGCTTTTTATGTTGCTTTGTAACTATAACACTCACTGTTGTATACTGCATTTAATGTTTTACCTAGGTTTCTCTTGTTGTGTGCTTTAGACATCAGGTGTTTGATTTTCGTAGGTCATTTCAATGTTACATTCACAATGGATTCTTTCAAATAGTTTTACATTTTGAACAAATACATAATTTCATTTCATGAAATACATAAATTCATTTCATGCTTTTAGCTTTTAATTCCATCATTTTAGATTGTTATAATGCACCTCCTCGGCCGGTTTTTGTACTACTTTAAGATTTTGTGGGAGAAACATTTTAAGGTTTCTATTATAATTACTATATCCATCTTTTTACTCTATGTGCACCCCATACGGTCTAAGTCTGTGGGTCGATCCAAATGAAGACGAGGACAGTGAATTCTGCTTGAGGCAGCATTAACTGTCTCTGACTTCCCTTTACAGAGCATACCTGAGGTCTGTGAGCCAATGGCAACAGAACTATTAGTCCATCCATGCTGCCAGAGTTGCACTCCCTCTGTGCAGCTGCCCGATATCTGTGGAGTCATAGATGCTGGTACTAGGGGTGCGTCACACCCCCTGACTTGAAGTAGTTTCCATCACATACAGGGTTTACAATTTGGTTCATTGGCTCTCAGCACCCCTGCCCCACTACAGTTGAGAATTAGGATTCCCATGCACTGCCCCCTACCTTTTTGGGACCCTGCCTACCCATTCCACACTGCTCCTGTAGGGTGAACTTGGGGAACGTGTAGCTGAAGATTCTGAGCATTGATTTATTTCCTCAGTGCAGTTCTATGCGGGGGGAGAGGGTGTTTCTATTTATGACATTATCACTAGAATCTTTAGTCTATTGGCACAGGGGCAGGGCATGTGCTGTACCATCCCTTTGGATGATGCAGCACCCTCCTTGTTGCACCCAGCTAGCTCTGGGGGCCAGTGGGAGGAGTTTGAGTAGCATTGGGCCTGTCTCCTCCCCATCCCCTGTTCTCAGAGAGAGTGCTCTTTGACTTATTATCCAAGTTAAGAGCTGAGGGTGTTGAGGGAATTGTTCTTGGGGCATCAGAAGTGGCAAAAGCAAAAACAAAAACATCAAAAAAACAAACTGCTCCAGAGCTAGTCTACTAAAGTAACTATAATGTTAGTCTTCCACTGGAAGCTTTTTCTGTGTTATATCAAGTTTTCATGAAGAATTGCAGTTACCTGGAATGCTGTGAACGTAATATGAATCCCACCATTCCTCTGAGGAAATTTACATGAAAATGAAGCTACACCCTTATAGTGTAAGTAATACACTAATGAGCAGAGCTCTTTACACTGTCTTAGCTTTTTCAGGCTTTTCTAAAATGTTTTACAATTCAATACACTTTATTCAAATAAAATATTGCTTGATTTAAAAAAAAAGGAGTCCCTGGTAGTACTGTGTGATCACTACTTTTCTAGAATTATGTGATGCTAGAAATAATGGACCATATCCTCTGCTTCTATAAATTGGCACAAAACCACTGATTTAAATAGAATTTTGTAAATTTATATCAGCAGAGAGTATCTGGCCAAGTTGGTTTAAAAGAAGATTGTCCAATCAGCCTAACATAGGTTACCAGACTTCAAATAAATGAAGAGTGGACAGCATGGGATTGCATAGGAATTGCACTGAGGGAAAACAATTACACTCCAATTCTCCCCATGTAGGAACAAATAACGTCTGTTAAAGTTAATGGGAGTTCTTCTTGGAGTGATTGCACATGTCCATTCCACTTCAGGTGTGTGCCTACCCAGTACACCAGAGTTGGAGATTTTTCCCTAAGCAGTACCTGTCAGGGCACATGGGCACTTTCAGTAGCCTCATGCTGCTGCATCGTGATATAGAGGGGCACCTGGAGTGCCTCTTCCCTTCGTTTCTTCTTACTGCCCATGCTTGGTAGTCAGAACATGTAGGCTTGTTTACTGCAAATTTTCTCCGACTGCAGAGGGATTATCTCCCTTCTGAAAACAGAGGTACTCTTTCTTGATAGTGTAAATTAGTGTTGGTTTTCTTTATTTCCTTATTCTGATTTTTGGCACTGGATTCCTCTTTTATACAAAGGGTACCATCGCTCAGTACCAGAATATGTCTGTCTGTGGAATTTAAGCTTTCTGCTGGCTGCAGTAAGTGATCCTCATTCCAAGTTCCTAAAGTGCAGCAGTGAAGGTCATGTTTGAGACCATTGTCAGGTCTGCAGGGACTATAAACCTTGGACTAAAAAGGATGGAGAGGTGAGACTGTGTCACATTCTCATGGAGGGTGTCCTGCATCCACCCTCAGCACGAGCACTGAGTACTCCTTGGTTAGGAGTGCCTCTCTGGATGTTGTATTTGAAACTCGTCAACAAGCCCCTTCTCCAGTGCCACAGAAGAAGCAGAGAAGAATGGAACACCGTTCCTTAAAGGAGCTGAGCTCCCCTAGAAGGCCAAAGTCTCCAGTACTGTCTACCAGTAAACTACCAAGAGGAAAAGATAGTGTCATCTGGAATGAGACACGCTGTGGTACCAACTTCTTCTAATCAAGGGTTGTCAACTCCGGCTCTGGTGCCCGGGCCATTGAGGCCAACCCCCACTTTGGTGCCAAACCTTTGGTTGCTAAAAAATTAATCCTAAAAAAATGGAAAAAATCAATGACATCCAAATATTGATGCTTGGCTCAGTCATATGGCTGACCTTGCATTTAATGAATGACTGGCATTCCGCAGAAAGGGAATGCCTGAAAAAGCAAATTTGGGCAGACTTTTTAAAGGTCTGTGATTAACTTAGACCAGGAAGAGAAATATGTTGATTTTCCTCCATTTCCTTTATCCTAACTCTATTTATTTTGTATATAATGATGAATCTGGTATTCTGGAATATTTGTTATATTTGGAAAAAAACTAATAAAAACTATAAATAAAAAAAATCTCTGGGGAAAACTCGATCCTCTCTATTCTCGCTGATAACACAGCAGTGATGTTCTATGTGAACAGGTAGGGAGAGGTTGCATAAGAGTTTGTAAAGAGGTAATACATCCTTGGGAGTTTGTATCAGCAATGCAATGAATTTCAAAGCATCCTAACTTTCTGGTGTTAAGAACAGCTTGGGGGATCACCTGAGTATATCAGTCAGCAGAGATGGTGAGTGGTGTCTCAGGCTGAATGTCATGAGATTCAGTTTTCAGGCCTCTCAGAGACCTATATGCTGTTCATCTCAACAGAAAGGGCCAACTCTTTTTTGTTCCAGGGCAGGGTTCCTTGACAGATGCTTTCCTATTCTCTTGGAAAGACAAGCTTTATGCCTACCCTTCTACACCTCTCTTTCTCAAGTTGCTATCCAAGCTCAAACAGTATCATGCTCACACTGGGCTACATGAGCAGTACCACAATACATGTGGCTCATCAGAGCTCTGTAGCTGAGGAGGCTAACATTGATTTTTAACAAAAAAGCTCCCCGCAAACTGGCATATGTTAAACTGAGTTGTGTGTGTCTGCTGGTGGTTCCACAGATGACGAGAGGCTTGTACGGATACCACATAACAGGATTTCTCCTTCAGCTCTGGTAATAGAGACCTGTTTTGATGCCGAAGGTGCCAGGTTCTGGTGATGATCCATGACAACATTCTATACATGTAGTGCACATGAATCTGCTCATACTTTGCCCTTGCCAAATGCTGTGTATGGGTATTGTGGAATAACATCAGAGGAGACATATGAGCATATGAATTTCCTCCGCATTATCCCAGAGGGAGAAGAGTTCTTGGATCTGCTGGTTGTCAGTGACTTGAGGAGGTACTGAACTGACACGCACAGCCCAAAGCCTTCCCTTGCTAAACTGTTGTTTGGAGGCTGTCGAAGTTAGGACCTCTTAGGATGAAGATTATCCATATGGCAATGGCAATTTGGGGGTGCTTGGAAAGGTAGAGAGGATTCAGGATTTCTAGAGCTGTAGGGAGGACAGAAGTTCCCTTTCATGAAAGATTTTGAGTTTTTGAAATTAGGTTTTGTTTCAAATCAGAGTGAAAATGTTTCATTTAGACAAATCACAATATTTTCTTTTGAAAATTCAAAATATTTTAGTTTGATTTCTAATGTTTATAATATAATATTTTTAAAAATTAAAAATGAGAAGTCATTTCAAAATGAGAAGTCATTTCAAAACATTTTATTCCAAAATATCAAGATGGACATTTTTAACATTGTTTGAACTCCTCTTTCTCCCACTCCTCCCAGTTCTCTTCCAAAATGAAATGCTGGTGAAATTGACCCAATTTTATGAAGCGTTTCAATTTCACCACAAATGCATATTCTGATTGAATATAGTTCCATCTAGGTTTCTCTGACCAGCTCTAATGATGTCCCCACAGCTCCTGCGCCTACCCACAGAGCATGTTTAGGTTTGAATTTCCTTACGCATCTGAGTGCTTTTCACCAAGTATATGGTACAGAGTACAGCCAGTATATATGGCCTCCAGGGGCTTACCAACACATTATAGTGCCTTATAAACTGGATCCAGGATCGGGTCTAATAATGAGAGAGTTTACACTGGAATAAGTAAGCTATTAATTCACAAATTAATTGATATGTAAAAGTGCCTTTTCCTAAGGCATGTTGTTTGATGACAAGAATAATACTATGTATTATGATGATAATATTCTGAGCATCTTTATCATCTTTCATTCCAGGATTTCAAAGCGCATTGCAAACCTAATGAATCACGGCTCACAACACCCTTGTGAATTAGGTAAATGATTGTGTCAATGAGACAATTATTTACCATTTATTTGTAGTGGAGTTACAATATATTGGTTGTTGAGAAGACAACATATAAACTCTTAATGGATTACTACTTATTATAGCCCACAATGGTACATAAACATTTCACGTTACATTATATCAATGAATTATTCATGTCCCTCCCTTTTTTTTCTTGATCTGGATCTTCTTTTTTCAGATTTGTGCTGTGGTTTTGGATATGAATGAATCTGCTGTTACGTCACACATTTTTTCTCTTCTTGACACTGTTGTTGCTCCAAAGGTATTTGAGTCTTTCCTCTGAAAAATATTGTGGAATTTTACTTATACTTTCTGTGATTATAGATCTTTCCTCATCATGGTTTTCTCCATATGAAGGAACTTGTCTTAAACTATGTGAATAACTGAAATGAACTTACTGGGCAGACCTTTATTTGTCCACTGATAGAAAGTATTTTATTTTTCTTGACCATTTATTTTATTTCATTTTATTTTATTTGAACTTGTAGCAGAAATCATGTATTACCAGAGCTCTTAATGGCCTTTTGTTTTTGTTTTGTATGACAGCTTCTTCATTTTATTCCCTGCCAACATTATTTTTTGACAGTTGGATCAGTTTAGTTTTTCTGGGTATATCTCTCATAGTATACAGAGACTAAAAAACAATTTAATACTATTGCTTTATGTTAATGTACTGCATTCTGTAATTATTCTAGATATAAATGGCACTTGGCAAACACATTTCCCTTGATTTTTTTTTAAATCCATGCATTTTCTAAGATGCTCTTGTTATATAACATTTTCTAGCAATTAATTTTCTGATTCTTTCCTTGGTCTCATTTAAGATACAATATTTTTAATATTTGCCTTCAAGGACTTTGATTACTGGCACAGTATTTTGATGGTGAATGAGGCTTACCTGCTCCTCCATGCAGAAAATGCATAATGGTGTGGTAACCTTGTTATCTTGAACATCACTCTTTTTCTAATAGAACTTCCCTTAAGCATCCCCATCAATTTTCACGTCATGTACTGTATACCATGAATAAGTTGAAATTTGTGCTCATATTTGATTGTATCTTATGTTTATTTTACACATTTTAAACACTGCCTTTTCATGTTTCATTTTCTTTCACATGATTAATATGTGCAGGGACTTGAATAAACAGGTAGTTTGTTTTCCAGGGAGTTGGCAGACCTGGGGGGAGGGGAGCAAACGGAGCAGCGACATTAAAGCGCTGCTGCAGCAGCTCTTTTATGTCATCTGTGTACGGGCCAGTACCGGCAGCCAGTTCTTATTGATACACCATACCGGCCCACTTTCACCTCTGGTCCTACTGACATCAAGCATATGCTTAAGTGTTTTGCTAAAAAGGGATGCTCTTCAGCATGTGTTTGAAGTTAAGTATATGATGAAGTGCTTTGCTGAATTGTGATTTAACCGAATAAAGACATATACAAGTTTAGGACATTATTTTCTTGGATCTGTGTTGCAAGCATCTATTGTACCCTTTTCCTTTCTCCTATTCATGAATCTTCTAGTGATATTAAGGGGAGTTCTGCATGGAGCTTGAAGAATAAATCTCGGAGTGCCTTTTGGGGACATACAAGTCCCAAAAGAGGCTTAAAAGCTGTGTGTCAGCTGTGCAAGGAGACTTCATCTAGCAGAGACCCCAGCTGAGGAGACTCAGAATCCCGTGTGCACCATGGAGAGCTCTGCAGTTTAAGAAAGAGAGAAGGAACATGCATAGGCCATGGACTTAGCTTCAAACTAACATTGACTGAAAATACTATAGTGAATGGTAGATTCACTTTTCATTTAATTGATGACTCATGAATAACATACAGGGCATTCTTTGGTGTATATTCTGTTATGCCTTTGCTATAATTAATTGAGAAAAAAAATGAGTATTATATTTCCTAATGACAACTTTGTGCCTGGAGAATGAAGTGATGCTAAAATTTTAATACTCTATAGGGTCTTCTACATCAAACTGTACAACCTTTAATTCTAATTTTAAGTCTTAATTGCTCCAGGCAATTGCAATAAACCATTATAATTTTAAATGTATGTCTAGTTGGTTTTCTATAATTATACTAAACAGGGTGTAAGAATGTTACTCCAGTATATAATCCAAATAATGAAAACTCACTTCTGTAATTGAGACAACGCCATCTTATAGCTCTTTTTGCAGATATAAACCCAGTAGGATTTGAGAATATTTTTTGGAAATATCTTTCAGAAGATTAGCACAAATCCTGAAATACAGTCCACCAAACAATGCAAATTATTTTACAAATACCCATCACATGTTTTAGAACATTTCTGGTTATTTAGAATTTCTGCTGGTACCTTCAAGATCCATTATGGTTAACCCAACCCTACGACAGAGAAAGTTAAAATGTAAGGCTTGATTTTCCAAAGGTATAGCTTTCCAAATTTGCATGACTAATTAGTACACACATTTATTAAATTTGCATACACAACTGTGGTAAGTGCATAGAAGAACCAGTTACAGGTATAAATGGCTAATTGCATGCATAATTACTGTCGTTTCATACACAGTCACAGTAAATACGTGCACACATTATTTTTGTATATACATTTATATGCCCCACTTTTTAAATTCTGATCTTTAATATCTGCATCAAAACCTTTCATCCATGGATTAGCACCAATACAATTCATTTTATTTTAATCATTTTTGGGGATTCTCATTTATTCCAGAATATGTATCAACTATTTCTATTGCTTTACGGCTATCAGGAAGATGGATTTTGTGTGTTTTTATGCTGAATGAGACATTAATGTGAATGAAATGGAAATCGTCCTCCGCCTCAAGAATTACACATTGAGTTGTTGAATTTGCCATGCTGATGACTTTAGAGAGGGTATCCCTCAAGATGTGTGGTCTTGCAGCTGATTCCTGCAGCTCATACTTGGGCAAAATTTACATTAAATCCTATGGGAATATTGCTTGATTAAAATAGGACTGCAGGATCAGACCCTTACTATATAACATTGTGTGCTCAATACTCAAACTTTGAAAAACTGAATGCCCAGAAGTCTCAAAAACTGAATGTCCAACATCTGAGTACTCAAAGCAAAGTTCCTTAGGCATCAAAATACCTGTTTTCATACCTGAAAGTTAAATATGGTTAAGTATTTTGCTAAATTGGGGCCTAAAAGAGAACGCCATACATTTATCTAATAAAGTACAAATTAATCATATAAATCTAGTTTAAAAGACCAGATCTCATAAATATCCTCAGAATTCCCTCTGAAACAGAGCATATTCTTCTCACTTGTAGGTTCACTCATTCTATTTCATGCCTCCATATTATTCAGTTTGTTTGTCAACTTTCAGGTCCTTAAAAAACAGATCCTATGGGCTGCTGCAAGTCTCTTAACAACTGCATTTGAAATTTATTCAACTCTCCAACAGTTGTACAATCTTGTAAACTGAAAATCCTTGGATCTTCTGGGATATTGCTGATTAATATCATGTTTAATCTCCTTCTAATATCCTCTCAGTGGTTAGATCCTGATTGCAGTGATGTACATTCAAAGTAACTCCATTAAAGGCAAGCCAAACATAAATCAAAGGTGTTACTTCAGATTTAGTATCAGAATAGGGGTTTGGGATTTTATGTTTTAACTCACTGCAATAAGTGTAAAAGCATCTGAATCACAGACCTGCTTCCTCATCCGACAGTAGCTGGTGGCCCAAAGGTTTTTAAAATCTTTGTTTCTAATTTGAACTTGATAGCAAGAATAATTGTAGTAGTAATTCAGCGAATATATATTTTTAGCTTCTAGTACTTTATCTATTTGCCTCCTTAAATCTTAACTCCAGCACAGCCTTAATTTGCCCATAGCGCTTTTGGGAAATTTTGCTATGTAATTTTAGGTAAAAGACCAGGAATTCTTTTTTTGCCAGAATCATTGGGAAAAAATTCTCTCCTGTCTTCATGTTGTCAGTAATCTGAACCATCTGGACACATCTTAATCTAAATTTGTTTTCTAGCAGTACATCTACACAGGGATAAATGACTCACAGCTGGCTCCGGTTAGGGGCTTGGGCTCTGGGGCTAAAACTCACTGTTTAGACATTCAGGCTCAGGCTAACCCCCGAACTCTGGGACACTCCTCCCTTGCAGGCCTTCACCCCAAGCCCAAACATCTACAGAGTGATTTTTCAGCTCTGGAGCCTGAGCCCATGTCAGCTGACCGGGGCCAGCCCACTTATGTTTTATCCCTGTGTAGACATACCCTAGGTTATCTATTTAGCACATTAATACAATGGCTTTTAGTATTCTCAGCTAAAATGGTATCATGTCTGTCAACCAAACGCAATATTGGATCTATTCTTTCTTAAATACATGTGTAGCTTTCATTGGCACATGGGAATTACTTGTGCAGGACAGCGTTTCAATTCTCTTAGCCTCTTGCATCCTAATTACAGATTCAAACGGTGATGTCACCAGGGTGGCTGGCCCTTGTAAATGAAGCAGGGTCAGGTTCCCAATATCAGATGGCCAGTTAAGAGGATAGGATGGCACCTGGGGCTATAAAGAATCAGGGAGAATCTGAGGAGATCTGGTGAGTCAGAACTCCCTGAGACTCAGAAAAGAGCAGGTGGGAGCAGGGGGACTGTGGAAGCTCCTGGAAGGACACTATAGTTGGTTCATGGGAGAAGACTGAGGGCAGAAGAGGGTTTTGCTTGTTGACCTCCCCAAGCCAGACGACAAAGACTCGAGAGAACTGAGAGCCAGAGAGCTGTAAAGGGAGTTGCCTGCTGACCTCTAAGCAAGAAAACTGGAGCCAAGGGCTGGAGAGATCAGAAGACAGGAGAGTAATGGAGGACTTACCTGTTGACATCTCCAGGGCTGGAGAGTGGGATCCTGGGGAATAGTTGGAGGGCCAGGAGGAGTGAGAGGTGCTTTCCTGGTGAGGCTGCTCTCAGCACAGAGACTGAGGAGAAGAGCAGGGTTTCACTCCAGCTGCAAGGGCTCAGGTGGCTGTCGTAGCAGAGGAAAAGAAGAGGACCAATGAGGAATCTGCATATGGCGGATGATGGGTTATGTCAATAAATGAGATGGTTCAGGATTTTAAGGATTGCTTGCACTGGGATGGTAAATGGACCGTGTATTTGGACTTACGTTTTGCACCATTTGCACCAGCTCTGAAGAGGGTATTATTGAAGTAGGAGAGCCTGATGTAGAGTTCCTGGGAAAACTGAAGGAGGCGCACTGGTTGTGCTGTAGCCTGCAGCAGGAGAGCAGGAGGGCACTCTGGGTGGGGCTGCCCTATGACATGTGTAGACTTTCTGTAAAGTAATAAGAAAACGTACATATTATTGAAGCTAGTTCCGACTGCTGTGAGATGTTCTAGAAGTGATATCAGGAATCATTGCTGTAACAGCATGGGTACTCCCATATGTTTTTTATGGTGGTTAATTCTAGAAGGAATCATGGGCTGGAAACAAATATAACTGTTGGGGATCAAGTTGGACATTGATTTTCCCTATTTTCAGAAAGCAAGCTCTATGAAAGGAGAAATGGAGACCTTTGTATTCCATATTGATGAAGAGTAGAGTGAAAGCAACTCAGAGAGGACCAAGTATGAAGGCCCGCTGATGGGAGTAATTCTTAAGAGATCAAAATGACTTAGGGCACAAATATCTAACTGTAAATGTTCGAGAATGCAAGGGACTTGCTAATTTACCTGTTTGCCTTATATGTGTGCTCTTGAGTATGTTTGGTTTGTTATTGTGTTAATGATCATGCCTGATATAAAGAAATCTTTCTTTTATGTTGCCATGAAAGAAAAAAACACACAGAGGGGATAGTGGGGCATTTCACCATGCCCTGACAAAATAAAACAAAGCTAATTGGTGGTGGCAATATATAAAACCATAAAGAAATTCTCTAAAAACAACTTGGTGTAGGCAGGTCCAGTTCTTTACTTGCAGGAGACAAATGAGAAGCTCCACTGAAGTGTTACTCACTAGGGTTCTGAGAAACCTGTCATTTGGCTGGGTTTTCAGTGCATTCCATCTTTTCATTTGCTCTTGACATTTCAGATTGTCATGTAGGGCAATCTGGCATATTTTATGCTGATTTCGGAGTACCCAGCAATGAAATAGGGTGTTTTCTTGCCCTGCTCCTGCAGAAAAAAGGGAACTGACAGGCTCATCCCCAAATAAGACTCATTCAGGAATACAGATGCTACCCTAAAAATAGAAGATAAGGGAGTAAGCTACTCCCACCTTTAAAAGCAAAAAGTGGGGGAGGAGATTTGCAGTCCATCAGTTACCACAGTAATGAGTGCAGTATGAATGCATGGGTCAGATTATAGAGGACTACCTCCTCACCCCTAAAATAATGCAAAGGCAAGAGAGGAATCCTGAGCTTCCTTGCGAGTGGAATTCTTATGAAAATTAAGGCTCTTCTCACAGAAGGTAAGGGCTAAATAGACAGTTTGGAGACAGCTGAAATCTCTGAGGCCCCCAGGAATCTGTGCTCAGGTTTGTGAAACTGGGTGAATTTTTTGTGTGAACTATACAGGATTTATTTTTGTTGTGAAACCTGAAAGAGGCCTGGGTTGACAAGAAAATGTTAAATTGCCATAGGGTTTTTTTTAATGATACAGTATATGGGAATTTTCAGGTGGGACTGAGATTCATCACTGATTTTATTCAGTGGCATGGTAGAGTAGTCTGAAAATGCTTTCCATCATTCATCAACACCCACCATATCCACGCTTAAAATGTCGGGCATTGTTTAATGATTTAAGCATTTTCGTTATTTTAATTTCTCATTTTGAGAAATGGAGGGCAAATTGTCCCAGGTCTTGGATAGTGAATCATCAGAAGATTCAGCTTTGTTTTTCTTCTCTTGTGCTATGTTTTTCTTCTCAATAACTAATGCTCCCAACTAAATAAAACAAATAACCAAAAGCATCAAGTTACTAAAACAACAGAAGAACAGCTACTAAAAATTTGTTTTTGAAAGCTGTATGTTCTCTTGGCATGCTTATATAAATGCCTGGAAAATGGCAGCAGCCTCATTGACGAAGCATGGATAAATTCAGCTGTTTGATTAGTCTTCCCCGCTCCCTCCTCAACATGAAAATGCCATACAACAACAACAATCTCCAACTTCAATTATGTGATAGTTGCTTAATTTTCCATTTTAGTTAATCTCAAATTCATTCTTGGCCCCAAATATTTTCCTTAGTCACAAAATCTCCTTAGTTTTATTTTCAAATAGGTGCTCTATAGAGGGCAAAATCGTCCCAAAGCTACCCTGTGGCTTGTGTGTGACCTTAGATCTGTAGGGGTATGTGATGGCGGTTCAGCATGCAATACCTATGCATGAATGTTTGGCTGGTGGAGCCACCTACTTGAAGATCTAATGGCCATTCCATGTCTTTACACCCACACTCCCTGCGTGATACTAAAAAAGAACCCTCGTGAGGCACTATTCCACGACGTACAGGGATTGCAGACACCATAGGACCAGATCCAAAGGTCACTACAGTTGGTGGAAAGACTCCTATTGATTTGAATGAGAACTTTGTGAACTTTCCAGATCTTGTGCCTCCAGACATTGGAACCTTATTGCTTGTGCTGATTTTTGAATAACGTAACTGCAGAAGGTGATTTACCCTTTAAAACTCAGAGACTGAAACTATTTTACTAGATTCTCTATTACATCCACCAATTAAGAATAAACACATCTTACCTTCTTTGAAGCAAAACCTGTCATTTTCATTCAGCCCTCTCACTCTCAGGGAGTCACTTATACCCCTTGACCAACTAGTATATGACAATAAAAAAAATGCAACATGATTTAAAAAATGCAACCTGCCACAAATGCTGAATAAATACCAGTCTCTTTAAATAATCATCCATTATAAAGCAAATTGGTGCTTTATTACACATGGGAATTTCGCCAAAATCTTATATTGCATCCAATGATCAATGAACTTTCAAAACTAAATGGAAGAGTTTTTTTACAAAAGCAACATAGATCATTTCATTTTTCTACATTTCATAACCGAGACTGTTTTCCTGTTTTATGATTGATTATTATGTGAATCATCTAATGTTTTAGTTATAACTCATGTGACTTAAATTATAATGTTTTAATAATATTTTATCTAATGATAAAAGCAGTATTAAAGAATTATAGTACTGTGGACTTTGAAGTGTCAAGCAAACTTATTTCTTTGTATATCCATTTTTATTCACTTGAGCTTATTAGATGGAAGTGATTATGGATTGTTTAAAACATCAGATAGATGTTAATGCAGTTTTGGTAGTTCAGTTGGTTCAACTTTATTTATAGTTTAAAGTAAAATTCGTAGTTAACGCTTTATCATTATTTTGTTGGACTATAAACAAATGGCTCTATTGGTAATTGTTTACCCGACAGCTATAATGGTGATAGTGATTGAGCACTGAGATTTGTGCAATATCGTCACCAGTATAACAGTGCCTCTGATTATGGCTTTGTATGGGTAGATAAGTAGCTATTGACTCATAGTAGCAGAAATAGCACCAGGACGTAAACAAAAATCACAAATAAAAATCTGAAATACTTGAGGTGCATGCTGGGCAAGATTGACTATCTCAAGCTGCGGGCATTAAATGAAGAAAGATCTTTGTGCTAGATAAGCATGACTGCCTGGTGTTCATCAGTACAGAAGGGTTAGCTGCTAAGATTACAGGAACATCATTCTCCCTTAAATCTACTTGGCCACACTTTGGACTATTTGCAAACTGAAGTTACATACTCCCACTATATACTGAAAAAACCCCATCATTTGTGAATCATAACATGCATTTTCCTTAAATGGAGCACAAGAAAATAGAGAAATGTCAAACTGTAAAGGTTTTAAATATCCTTTTGTTATGAGTTGCAATAAGCAAAGCTATTAATTATACAGCACATGCTGTACAAAAGAAGTGATGCTCAGAAGTGGAATTAGAACACAAATAATGGTACTAAGTATTAAGCTATGCCATGTTTTTCTGTCAAGTTGTCTATGTTCAAACTGTGTATGCTCTCCAGTAAGTTG
This sequence comes from Eretmochelys imbricata, assembly GCF_965152235.1. Lineage (NCBI taxonomy): Eukaryota > Metazoa > Chordata > Testudines > Cheloniidae > Eretmochelys > Eretmochelys imbricata. Next base: position 27,430,017 of record NC_135583.1, read on the forward strand.
AAACGATTCCTTGGACAATTGTTTTCATGTAAAATGAATTATGTAAATTACTTCCCCCAAGTCCCCGAGTTTTTTAAAAACCCCAACAGGATCTGGAATTTCAGTAAGGGCACGATCCTGCTTGTCAACTTAATCACTGTGCCATTGAAAGGTAAATTCTCTTTATAAAATGGTGGTGATATTTTTTTTCTTTTTTTTTCTTTTAAGACGTGGTGTCTGGAATAAATGGGTCTCAAGTTCCTAACTGTAAATCATATCTTATCTAAATAAGAAATCTAGCTTTCTGACCTGTATCCCTAAAAGCCCATTAGCAAAAGATATAGGTTCTTTTAAAAGTTTGAGATTCATCTGACATACCATTTCATTTTCTTCTAATTTTTCTGTGCTGTATGGATATTAGGTAATAAAGACTATTGTTACAGTGAAGTGTGTGTAAACAGATACTATAGTTACAGTGGAGTGCATAATATATCCTCTGCATGCAGTACTTTAATATACAGAAATTCACTTACTTTAGAATGGCATTCTCTGTAAATGTATTTCAGTCTAAGTCCTGTAGGGACGAATAACACAGCTTAATTAACTATTCTGGGCCAGATCCTTAGATGCATCAACTGCGTTGAGCTGTTCTGAACTATAAGGCTGGCAGAAAACTGGCTTAGATGTCTACCCATGGATTATCCTGGCATGAGGGAATTTGATTGGCATAGGAGCTGAGTCTGCCAACCCCTACCTAGCTCCCAGCTTGACAGACATGTTGAATGTAGAGGTGAGAGAAACAGAAAGGGTGCATGGTCAGAGTGCTGTTTCATCCCAGAAATTCCTACCAAGTATACCAGCTCTTAGGAGCGATAGCCAGCCGGCCTAATTTTGATCTGCCTTAAACCATACTGGGGACTGAATAAGTACAGGATGGGCCCAGAGATCATGGATCTGGAAAGGCCCGTACTCAGCTGTGCTCAGCACATGTTGAACCAGATCTCCTGATGGTGTAAATTGATTTAGCTTCTGTTGCCAAGGTCTTAATCAAAACCAGACTTTCCATTAAACAGGTGTTTGGAAATGGAAAAGGATCTCCACACAGAAAGATTTTTTTCTCCCATTATAACATAAACAAATTTGAGCCCCGGTTCTGAAATTTGATCTCTAGTAGTGAGTCTTTATATCTGCATGGTGTCCCACTAAAGTCATCCCCAGTGGTCTGATCACACAGATTGGATTGCAGGATCAGGGCTTTTGATCTCCCATATATGGGGAGTGCGGTGGAAGAAGGAGGGCTGGGCACTGCCACCACAGTTGCCTTGGGTCTGGCTGGAGTGGGCAGAGTGGAAATGGAGGCTGGACACCACCACCACAGGCATACCAGGGGCAGGGGAACGGGGATGGAGAGAAATAACTCATTCAGGATGTCAATTTTTTTTTAAAATGACCTATCCAATGACTTTTACATTAAGATGCAGGCAATACCAAAGTCTCTTCCTTTTGTGGTGTTCTGGATGAAGAGTCACTGCCCGCTGTGAACTCACTCTCAGTACTTAGATATACTTGTGCTCAACAGCAGATGTCCCCACCATTTTACTTTTTTCCTTTCTTCCTTCCAGATTTGGACAATTTTCCACTAACACGATACACTGAGCGGAATGAAAACAAACTTTTCTAGTCACTGATATACCAGAATGAAAACCCATACAAGCCATTTACTCCAGGGTGCCATTTGGTATAGAGGTGGAATGCACTTTTGGGAGTACCTGTTACAGGTCAGTATTCATCATTACAATTTTCATTTTTACAAGAAGACAATTGTGTAGTATTCAACTGGTAAATCACAATGGGGAAAGATTATAATATACAAATTGGAAATATGATATTTTCTGTATCAGAAGTTTGTTTCTTCTCCTTCCCTAATCCTCATTCTCCCCCACCCTTTAAAAAATAGAGCCTTTGTCTTTTCTCTTCCTGTTTTAATACCCTCATGTTCAAGGTCCAACACTTCACCCTTATGGCCATGGAGAAATACCAAGACTTTCAAGCTTTGTTGTGGTAGCAGCTTCTATACCAGTAGTGTTTAATGAGATGATTTTTTTAACCTGATGATATCTGTTCTATATTTTTTTCAACCTTTCTCTAAAAAGAAACCATAAAGTTCATGTCTCCTGAAAGAAGATAGTTATGGCTACAGTGATGGTTGTGGCTATTGGATCCCAGCTGCTCTTTGGTTTCTCACACTGAACCAAATTCTTCTTTGTTTCAGTGAAATCCTATTGAACTGAAGTCGTAGGTGTAATTTTGGTCAATAGTATCCTCTGTTAGGTGTCCTAACTCCTAATTCATCTTCTTCTTGACACCTTTTCTCTCACCTGTTCCTTATCTTCCTCCATTTTGAGCTCTTTCCAACTCCTGCTGCAGGTAATGTGGGAACCCTCCTATGGTACATCCCAAGAGGGGAGGATACATAAGAACCTACTTCAACATCCAGATGGTGTAGGTTCCGCTGTTCTATGGCTCGGGAGATTCTTCTTCCCTTGCCTCCTGCATGTATCCCTTTAGTATTTGGTCTAGGCTGGACTTTGTGCTCTGGAGCTATGTGTCAAATCTTGCGGTCCATAAACAGGAAAAATCCCATTGACTTCAGTGGGAGTTTTGCCTGAGTAAGGATATCAAGATGTGGCCCTTCCAAAATAAATCTCCTGAAATGGTGACACAGTAATTAGGAACTGTTCCTTTACTTATACACCATGTAGTGGCTAATACTAATTTGCCATATTCTGACCTCAGATATATTCATGCAAGCCACTGATTTCAGTTTCTCATCATGAACAAAACTTGATCTAGTATGTCTTGTTTTGTGGTTTGGCTGCTGACTGTTGATGCTATTGAATACACAAAGGGCAGCACTGAGCTTGGGACTCTATTGATTTGGATGAGAATTTCACCTTAATTTTTCCTGCAGGATGGGATCCTCCAACTACAACTGCTAAAGGCACAGGATCACACAAGACAAATGTAATAGAAACACCTGATTAGTTTTAATCTTTGAAATTTTAGCTCAGAAACCAGGGGAAAACTCAAGCCAATCACCAGATCTAATGTTGCCACACTCATTTGTTAACATGCTTCTTGAATAGAATTAATGCAAGCTTACATTATAGATCAATATAGTCTTTGACTACAGAGTATTACAAGTACCTTTTGTGTATGCTTAATTAGATTGAAATTGCTTTCAGATTTCCTTTATATTCAAGAAAAATCTGATGTCAGCAGTTTAAGAAGAAAATCTCAACAATCATCCCTCCACCTATGCATCCAAAACTAGCAATGGAAAAGAGAAGAAAACATGTTCCAGCAACCTCTCCAGCTCTGAGCTTTGCCAAACGGAAATTCAGTTGCCACTAGAGACAACAGCAGAACCAAACTAAGTATCGGTCACTACTGTATATACTCAAAGGAAAACCATTGCTTATTTCCATGTCATAATTCCAGAGAATTTAGGGCCTAATCCACCTTGTGTGAAAATCAGTGGAAAGACTCCCATTAACTTAAGTGGGAGTTGGATCAGGCCAATAGTGAGAAAAAGTAAACTGTGTGTTCTGCTCTGTATATGGGAGCAGACTTTATATGACCTAGCCAACTCTTACTTGTGTAAAAATCTCACAATATGCTGCCTTCCCTCAAAATAATGCTCACAAAATTTCTACTTCTTCACAGCTTCCTTTTCCCAAGACAAATTCCCCTCACAAAACACATCCAAAATACATTGTCATCAAACTTCTCTGAAACTCTCTTCCCTCAAAAACTCCTCAAAACACCTTCCTCTTACTTAGTTCCCCACATCAACTTTGCTCTTATAAAACTTTCCCAAAACAAATTTCCTCCTCACCAGATATCTGCCACCTGAAAACACCATTCCCATCCAAATAAAATAATAAATAATAATTTAGTAGCTTGTTTTACTCCTTTCAATTCATCCCTGCGATGTTTATCTTTTTATTTTACTTCTTGTATGCTGCCACACCTAGACTGTAAATACCATATGGCAGGGACTTGTTACTTGTCTGTAAAGTGTCCAGATAATGGAGTTTTGAGTCTCGTTTTCAGCTGCTATCATAATATCAGATGATCTTACTCCATATGTACCTTAAAACATTCCTGTCCCCTAAAAATTGTTTCCCCATATAGGTATTGCCCCAATGGGGTTGTGAATTGAATCTCCAACTCACAATGGCCCTTTGAAAAAATTTTTCTCTTTAATTCTCCAGGGACGTAATTCTACCAACCTAGAGTGCCTGGGGCTCCCTGCTCTTTCCCTGAGACCTGTGGTACTCAGGAGGAAGTAGCTTTAATCTGCTGGGCTCATGAGCAGTGCATCCCTCCCAGCCTGGGTTGCTTTAGTCCATCTGCTTACCACGCTGCCTCCTTCCTTTTGTTCCTTCTCCAATGGTAGTGCCTGTGCCATTTTTTTCTCTGCATAGAGTTTTTGGCAATGCTGAATTAACCACAAAGTAGGAGAGTCATGTTCTTAGGGGTCTGGCTATAAAGTCACAGAACAATGTGAGTGTAGCTGGGGAGAACTTGTGGAACAGATTGAGGCATGGGCAAATTATCTCCACCTGATGCAGACTCCAGTGGATGGATCCAACCCAAATGCTAAAGTAAACTCCTGGGATTAGAAATCACCCAGCTGCCTCTGCTGTGCTTATTTTTGGGTGGCTGGATATTAGGTGGCCAGATATGATCTTCTGCTGCTGGATCACAGGTGACAGGGAAAGGCAATGCTTTATCCACTGTGTTCACTGGGAATCCAGGGAGCAGACAGGTCTTCACTACCGCCACCACTGGTTCTAAGGCTGATGGAAAAGAGGGACTTGGGCCATGGTCATCTCCTCCTGGTTCCTATCTGTGAGTGTTTGGGAGTGGGGAGTAAGGCGTCTGCCACTGCCATTAGTTTCTGATGGGTGGGCCTGGCTGTACTTTTCTCTGGAGGTCCATGAAGTGAAAGGAGTCCGCCACTTCTGCTGTTTGCTGAGCAGCCTGGTATGGGGACTTGGCCCCTTCCTCTGGTTGTAGGGAAAATACCGCCAGTAGTCCTCAGACAACTAAAGACAGGGTGGACAGAGGGGTCTGGAAGAGGGATCGATCTCGAGCTCCACCTCACCTGCTAGAGCAGGGGGTCACGCAAACTCCTGCCCAGCGGAGGGCCCTGGATGGTAGGGCCGCTAGCCCTCCACCCTACCAACCAGAGCTGGCCAGGGCTCTCACCACATGGCAAAATTTTGAGGAAAATTTCGTAACTTTGAAAAATAGCAGTTGATGGGGTCGGCACCACAGGCATATGGGTTCGCGCAGCTCTACTAATAGCCCTGGCTGGAGTGGAGCAGGAGGGCCCCCTACTGGGGTGCGGCTCCTCCCACAAACGGGGCCCCCTGCTGGGGTGCGGCTCCTCCCCACAATCGGCCCCCCCTCACAAACGGGGGCCCCCCTGTTGGGGTAGGGCATCCCTCATAAACAGGGCCCCCCTGCTGGGGTGCGGCTCTCCCCCACACAGCCAGGGGTCTCCTGCTTCGGTAGCCACCGAGTCCTCCCTCCCCCTAGGTGGGCTCCCCCAGCCTGAGGAGACGGAGCAGTGGGTTAGCGGGTGGCCCCAGCAGCGTGGGTGGCCTCCGCCCCCAACACCCGTGGGGGTGGGGGTGGGGAAGAGGAGACGGCGGGAGCCAGGCTCCCTGAAGACCGCCCATGGCGGGGAGCGCCCCACATGGCCGTGCCGCAGCCACCCCTGCGGGGCAGCTGGGCCGAGGGACGGGGCGCCGGGCTCCTCCTCAGAGCTTCCCACGCCCAGCTCTCGCCCCGCCCGGGTCTCGGGGGGCGCCCGGGGAGGAATCGCCCTTGGCGGGGAAGAGAAGAGCCCGGGAAGAAGCCAGCGCCTCCAGCCTATTCCTTCCTCTCACCCCCCTTTGCTCTTCCTCCCTCCCCCGCTCCCGTCCCCTCCTTCCCCCGCTTCTAATTCCTGCCGCTCGCTCCGAGCCTCATTCAGCCGCCGCCGCCAGCGGAGCGTAACAGGCTGTGGACGCGGCGGGGTCTGTTCGGTGTCTACTTGTGAATGGGACTTGCCTCCTCGCCCTCCGCCGCAGGTGACCCAGGGAAGCGGCCAGCCCGGCTGGACTCCCAGGTAAGGCTCGGGGCCATGCCCTCGCTGCGCGGGGAGAGCGGGGAGGTTTGGCTGCTGGGGTTGCCTTTGAGGATGGGTGTTGGGGTGGGGGGTGGGGGAGTAAGTGAAGGCTGCTGCAGGGAAAGGAGCTGCGAGGTGGAGGGGCAGGGAAGGAGCGTTTCTGGTGGGAGATAGAAGCGGAGACGCTGCATGTCGCTCCCCTGCCCAGTGACCGAGGGAGCCGAGCCGGGAGGATGCCTCTGTGTGCGCTAGAAACTTGACAGCAGCGAAAGGCTGAGATTGGGGCGTGCTGCTGGAGACCTGTGCTGTGCGGGGTGCTCCTGAGCCCCTGGAGGGGACGGCCAGGCGCGCACACCCAACCTAGACCCTTTGCTTTTGGTCGGGAGGGGCTTGAGTACTGGGAAAGCCGTGCCAAAGGGTCCAGGAGCAACCGCCGGACGAGCACAAGCCACATCTGGCAACTCTTATTCCTAGCTCCTGGCTGGGTTTCTCTGCATCAGCTCCTCAGACTGGAGCTGACTGGGTTCCAAAAGGGGAAGAAGTGATCGTTCCGGAGGGGAAAGAAATCTCTTTGCGATTCAGGATTTTTTTGTTTCTTCAATTTTTCTTTGTCTGTGTGTGTGCGTTCAAAAAACGGTCCTCCGGATAAGCAGGTATTAAAAGAAACGAAGTGAAAAACAGCTTTTTCCCTTGCCATTGTAGCTCCCAATAGTGAAATGGATATGCAGAATGAGAGCGAAAATATGAGTGCATGAAATGAAAGATACCTTCTCCAGAATAGAAATGGGGCGGGGGGGAAGCGAGCAAGACTTCGATTTTCTGCTTGTTTTTAAATTCATACAGCAGAAGTCAAGGTACTAAGATGGTATCTATCTCTAGACTGAGTTAGTCTAAAAATCATTATGCTTTTGTTGGTCTATATGTAATCACAATCTCAATGAAGGTAAACTAGATGGAGCTTTAAGGCTGCAGGTCCACATAAATACCATTAACTTTTAGAATAAAATCGCTTCCTGTGTAATCCTCCAGGAGCACATATTGCAATCTGACATCATAGTCATTACCTTTCATCGATATGCTCATATATGATCTACTCTTTTAAAAATATGAATTTGGCCAGGATAGGACTGAAATAAGCCAGATAGCATATACTGGGGAATGCTCTTTGTACCTTTGCTAAAAAGGGCACAGTGTGACTATGTAATACAGTATTTACCTACCGAAGTATCTACGACAAAGGATTCTCTTTAGCAACAGGAGTCACTAATTCAGAAAATGGCCTTTAATTTGGGGGAAGTTCATTTGTTTTTCACATTCCAATGGTCTGTAACTCATTGGAAAGCACTTTCTTCCTGTTGATTTGTGTTGATATAAGAATTTCACAGACCATCAAACCTCTATTAAGAAATCAAATATTTATAATTATTTAATAATAAAACTGTTGAATGCAAAAAGCAATAAATAATTCCAAAGCAGAGATGCTCAGACATATCTGGTGAAGTATGCAATATACTTATTTTTTTAAAGCTTGCAATATTTCAAGATTTATGTGGTTTCCTAGGTAAATATCACATTTTTTCTCTACTCCAGTTAAAATGTCAATAAAAAATGTTGTATTTAGTTTGGGGGTTTTGCAATAATTAATCTGAAGTGGGCATAAATTAATTCCTTTTCCACTGGGATTTGAAACACAAGTCAATGATCTTTTGGGTCTTTGGATTTTTTTATATGGACATGCAAATGCAGATGTTTTCTTATGAGCAAAAAATTTATAGCACATCAGCACAATTCTTGATGTTGGAAGATAAGCAATAAAGAACAGGAGAGAGAATAATGCAAGCTAGAGCAAAGGAACCAAGCTTCATATCTTTATTCCAAGAAGCCTTTTTTCCTCCCTACCACATTTCTTCTACGTATTAAACCCTAGAAAACATAAGTTTCTGATTGCACTTCCAAAGCAGTTTCCCTTGCTATTGCAGGAGAACAAAAAAAAAAAAATAAAGTTACAAAACAAAGGACTACAGATCTTACAAAGGGATATAGACCTCTATAGGAAAACAAGTTAGAAATCACCTTGTGATTAGGATTTTCTGGTGGAAATATTGAATTTCTATTTAAACCTGAAGCTTAGTACTCTAATATGAAGAAATAAGTATGATTGGAATATGCTATTTGTAGACTTCTCATAGCAGCTTAAACTTTGCTGAAATACACAAAGTCTGCTTATATAAGTGTTTTTGTCTATAAAAATTATGATGATCTGGACTAGATCATTATTACAGAAGCAATTATAATAAACTGTGTTAACAGATGGGATAAGTAACTGCAATTTGTGATTGGCAATTTCTGAATGAAGACCTTCATAGAAAAATGTCAATTGAGAGACTGGATCATAAAACGAAATTATTTCTGTTGCACAGCACATTTGGAGCAATTATAAGGGTTAGAAAGAATCTCATGATTTTTCTGCTAAAACATGTCATTTTTATGTGTTATGCGAGTTCAAGTGCAATTAACTTACCATTCTAATAAAGTTGGAAGTATTGCCTTTTGTTCAGTTCAGGATATATGTATCAACTTTGGAGTTGCAGTAGCTTAGGAGGCTACATTTTCCACAGATTATTTAAACAAATAATGAGACTAAGCAGAACATATTTTTACTACAGTATTCTTAAAAAGGATGTTCTTTGTAGTTCAGGTATTGAGCTGGTTTTTATAAAAATATAATGCAATTTCAAACTTCTTTAAAAATTAGTTCTCTTTTTTACTTAGTGTGTCTCTATTAAAATTATTTGAATCCATTCTGAATCAGACGTTTTGCCATCAGATGTTAGTGTGTGAGAAATAATATTTTCATCTCGACTTGTTTCACCTGAAACCATTAAGCAACATACCTACAAAACATATTTGTTGGTGGCAAAGCCACCATATGTACGTAAAGCTCAGAATCTATAGGCAATTTCGAATAACATGATAACTTTTTTTAAAAAATGGCACTTTGGTTTTCACGGTCCCTTTCTTGGGCCCAATTAAAAGGCCATTGAAGTAAACGGAAGTATTCCCACTGACTTCAATGGACTTTGGATCTGGCCTTGATGCATGTGATTTAAGACGGCTTCATTTTATAGTTAAGTACTGTCATCTCATTTCACTGTCTAACTTACTCTCCGCATTCATTTTTTTTCTCAGTGGTACTACCAATAAATTGAACAATATTGAATGTATCCAAGTGTATATTGTTAAAATTCTCCCAGTGACATAGGGGTAAAAGGGGGTGGGGGAGGACTCTAATTGTGTATTTGAGTTATATTGTTGAAGATCAGGGGGTTCCAAAACATTCTCCTAGAAAGTATAGTTATTTTTTCATTTTGAATACTGTCCTCCAAAACTACATATACAGGATTACTACCCCCCCCCCTTTTTGTTTTTGTGTAAATAGTTTGAAGTAATTAAAAGATGGTTATAAGACTATATTTGATACATTTATGAATTAGAGGATTGATTTGACTAAAAGATCTCAAGTTTTGAAAGTGGCTTTTACAGTACTTATTGCTGAACAAACTGATCAACAGGTCTCTGGATCGGTTTAAAAATTATGTTGTTTTTTTTTAAAAGTTACAGAAGTAAGGAATCAAGAGGAATTTATATCAAATTCCTCCAGATTTACTAAACTGGACATTATATAGTTTAATGTCTCTGAAGTAACTGTGTTAGTAAAGAAATGATAGCTGTAAGTCTGTTTCTTTCATGTATAACGAACAGTAGCTGGAAATTTGGGGGACTCTAAATTTGGTAATTGTTCTTTCAAAGGCATTACACTTGTGAGCACTAGAGGGCACTGAAGCTCTTCTCTAAATCATTTCTAGTGGCCCATCTGCTTCTCAGGGCACTATGAAAAGACGTTTTGTTACTACCAGCATTGCAGGCTCTCCCAGGGGAGACAGAATTCAATCTAGCTGTGGTTCAGGCTAATGCTCAGGCAGTTTGTCAGGATTAACATCTTTCTAGTCAGTGGATCGTGTTACCTTCAGCATCATATTACCACCTTGGAGTTCACTGCAAAGTTTTGAAATCATGTAACTTTAGATTGTATGAGGAGTGACACAGCTGGAGTCTAGGTGTAAAATAAACAGTATCTGTTCTCCCAGCAGCAATGATTTTTAAGGGATTTGCTGCTTCTTCCTCTGTCTTCCAAAAAAAAGCATCAATCCATGATAGGGAAAGGGAACAAATGTAGAGACAGAGAGAGGAGAAAAAGTAATATGATAAAAATTACTGGTAATACTTGGGATAATGTCTTAGTACCTTCTTCCCAGTGATGGAGGATATTTGGAAAAGACTGAAAGACACTTTAGACAAGAAACAAGCATGCATTTTATATTCAAATAGTCAAATTCTGCTCCTATTTACAGTGGAGTAAACTGGTTTACATCAGTGCAACGGAGAACAGTATTTGGCCCAAAGCATCCCAGCTGTCATTTTGCAAAACACTTTGGTATACAGAATTCAAAAACATATATAACTGATAATTGAAAAATAAGCTATTACTAACTAAGCTATTACTAAATAAGCTAATAACATGCAGAAATGGCATATAACAAAATATTGATTTTAAAATGTTAATTATTGGCATATGAAATTGTAAATCAATCTGTAGTAAGTGCTGTGCATACAATTTCTGATTCCAGTGTTTGGCTCTATTTGGGCTGAAATTCAGACATATGACCTGAAGTTTAGATGACTTACAGAAATTTTAGCATCTGATAGCAACAGCAGAAATTCTCATGGATACAGTTTAATGATAGTTACAAGGTCTCATTAAATCATATCAGTCAGATAACTTCAAATATAAATTATATATGTTATTCTATAGTAGTGTGTAATGATTAGAGTTGCTACATACTTTAAGAGAAAATGATGATTGCCCCCGCACAGACATACTGGGGTGCAGAGTCCCTTTCCTTCCCCATCCCCAGTGCACCTATAGCATCCATAATGCTCTTAGCTGTTGTCAAAGAGGATGGATTTACGTTGCCAGTGGTGCTCAAGGCCCACAAGGGAACATCTAGGTGTGATTGGTTCATCTGCAGTGCCTGCCCACCTTGCAAGCCAGCTAACATTCAGAGGCTGATATCAAGTGGAGCAGCCAGGACTGCTGCTGGCTCCTTTGTGGAAGAAGGCATTATCCCTTCCTCTGCTTGACAAAGACATAATGCTTTCTACTGTAACTGGCTGGGTGGTTCAGTGTTTTCCAAACCTCCAGGCCCCACAGTGCTCAGCTGGCTCCGAAGCCGTAATTTAGCTCTTCAGTTTTAAAATGCTGTCTTAAGCAAATGCTAGTTTGTTGCTTCAAACTTTTGCAATGAAAAAGAATCCTCTCCCTTCTGAATCAGCTAAAGAATTCATCAACGTTCTTAATTGTATTGGAATGGATACTGAGTTGAAGTAGTAGAAATCAATCTAAATGGATTATAGGAGCAAGAATTAAATGAAGGGTGAAAAAGAGGATGCAGGGTTTTCCAAAATAGTACTGGTCTAACACTATTGTATATTTTCAAGAATAAATTATTGTTATAATGATGACTTAGTAGTTCATCACCAAAGAAATAAAACATACCACAATGGGGCAGATATACAATAGCAACATTATGAACTAAGTATGCAACTCATTAGAGATTAATTAATATTTATTGTAAAGTAAACAACATTGAACAGAACTCCTGCTGATACATTTAAAACAGAATGAACCCAAGTGTAGAAAACATCAATATATCTAAGATGCAAATGCTTTGAGATTTCATGTTACTGAACAAGGAAGAGACCATACTGGCTCTCATTTAAAACAGTGGCAGAGCTCCCATTGATGCCAGTGGGAGGCAGGGACCACATTGCTCAAAGGTTGGGATAAAGTACAGAAAGAATGAAGTTCAACATCCTTTGAAAATACAATTTACAGAATTTTAAGGTTTGTGCAAGGTGATGGTTTGGTAGCACTAAGAACTCAGCTCCATTTATCCACCAGACATGTACTGCACTCACAGTGCAAGTTTCCCCAGGCTGCTACACAAGCATGCCTCAGTCCTGTTCTAGGGAGAGTCTAGATCTAAGAGGTTACTTCATCCTCTGTACACACAGAACTCTCGGTCTCCCCAGTGAAACTGGCAACTGGGGGCACCAACTGGGATATTATCATACGGACATTGTGTCTGCTTGGAACAGGACTGAGAGCACCATTTCATTTCAAATGCAGCACTAAACATCCACAGTCATTGCCAATTTGGGCCAGGTTAAAAACGATACCTTATCCTGTTACCTTTCTCCTGAGTCATCCAGTCTGTTGAAGAGATGCTTCAAATGTATTGCATTTCAGTGGTCATAAATTTTGCATAATACTTGCTTATAAGTATTATCTGTTTGCTTTTGTATTTCTGCATAAACTGATGCTACAAAACCCTTGTGCAAATGTGATTTTTATCCCAGTGAGGCTACTGGTGTGTACTTTCAAATAAAATAATCCAGAAACATATTGAGTCTCAGTAGTTGAGTTAAATAGTTAGTTACATGCATGCATATCATTCTGCCAAGAATAAGTCATAATTGAGTGTAAACCAGATGTGATAGCTCTATTGGAATCTGACTAAACCCTATTTCCATGAATGCTAAACTGTTTTATTAATACACACATGTGTCGGCATACAGTCATACATTTAAATGGTCGGCCCCGTCTTGATTGAAAGTAATTATCTCAAAGCTCTTGGCTGCCCCTAATAAATGAATACTATATTATCCCCTTCCCCTTTTTTCACCCACTAATTTAATTTTGTATATGGATTTGTAAGGCAAACAAAATCAATGGATTTGGTGTAAACTTAGTCTAGAATTTCATGTTAAAATGTTAGTACCAAATTAAAAAAAAAACGGTGCAAGTCTCAGATTCAAGCCTTTTGGGGTTTTTTAAGGTGATTTCAACACATATCTATCATTTCAAAGGCAATCATGTTTTAACTCAGACAACATAAAAAGGATACAACTTTTAATTTGTTCTATAAAAGTAAAAAGAAAAGGAGTACTAGTGGCACCTTAGACACTAACCAATTTATTTGATCATAAGCTTCTGTGAGCTACAGCTCACTTCATCGGATGCATTCAGTGGAAAATACAGTGAGGAGATTTATATACACACAGAATCTCTCTGGTCACTCCATTACAGACCTAAAGGTTGCAATATTACAACAAAAAGACTTCAAAAACAGACTCCAACGAGAGACTGCTGAATCGGAATTAATTTGCAAACTGGATACAATTAACTTAGGCTTGAATAGAGACTGGGAGTGGACAGGTCATTACACAAAGTAAAACTATTTCCCCATGTTTATTCCCCCCCCCCCACTGTTCCTCAGATGTTCCTGTTAACTGCTGGAAATGGCCCACCTTGATTATCACTACAAAAGGTTTTCTCCCCCCCCCACCCCCGCTCTCCTGCTGGTAATAGCTCATCTTAAGTGATCACTCTCCTTACAGTGTGTATGATAACACCCATTTTTTCATGTTCTGTGTGTATATAAATCTCCTCACTGTATTTTCCACTGACTGCATCCGATGAAGTGAGCTGTAGCTCGCGAAAGCTTATGCTCAAATAAATTGGTTAGTCTCTAAGGTGCCACTAGTACTCCTTTTCTTTTTGCAAATACAGACTAACACGGCTGCTACTCTGAAACCTTCTATAAAAGTGAAATTCAACATTTATGCCTTGGTTTTAGCTAATTAATTAATAATTGAACTAATAAACTTTGTGATATAAGGATTTTAAGTAAGCATGTCTTCTCTTTTTGGTATTTGAACCTGTAATAATAGTATTAAAAGAAAATGGTTCTAACTGGGATTTTTTTAAAAAAATTCTTCTTGAATAGTTAGGGCTCGTTTTTTTGGTGGTCTTTTTTGTTTTTTGTTTGTTTGTTTGTTTGTTTTTTAAGTTCCTTGTGATTAATTGCAACATTTCAGCAGCTGTGTGGTTACTTTAGGCTAGTTTTTGATACCCTTAGTAATTTTAACTCCACAATAAGTTCCACTGACTTCAGTGAGACTTCTGTGGTGTAAGGTACAGCTCAACATGAATAAATTAATGGTGACCCTTTTGTAACAGTTGATTTTCTGCAAATTATCCTTTTGGATTTTCATGGATCTTTGTGGATCTGGCGAAGGCAAAGTTTTCAGATCAGAACTTCTACCAAGCAAAGAGTCAGTCCTTATTTATGGTATACTTGGTGATATACTGCCTCTAGTTAGTCACTTATGGCTACCATGAAGCTCATTTTGGCTCACAAATCAAGATGGACTTGTGTTTTTCTTTACTGGAAATAATTTGGAACCAGGGTAGTAACTCTAATAACATTTAGTGAGGAATCGACAATACTGGATTGAAATGGCAGGATGCTGTCAGATTAATCCAACATATGTAGCAGTATGCCAAACATACTGCATGTGATCCTCCCCATTCTGTCATTAGGAATGAGCAAATCTTTACAGCTAAAATAAGAATCAATTCAAATTTCATCCAAAATTCCAGTGAACCTGAACAGAGTATCATTTGAGCATAACCCTGATTACCTCATTATTTTCCGATTGTGCATGGGTTATTTTTTTTTTTGCAAATATCCGCCTAATACCTGACAGTGCAAATTGTTGAGACTTACCATTCTTGAAGATTTCAAGCCCAGATATAAGAGGTTCACAGAATTTGAATGGGATTTGAGCAGCTAATATCAGTTTCTGATTGTAAAGGTTTTTTTTCCCCTTTTTTTATTGATTTACATTTTCACAGTTGTGCAAAATTATGGGTTTTAAACTCGTTTTATTTGTATTGATTTTAAATGTTTACTGTGGTGGGAAATTATGGGGGAGGGGTCAGTCAGACAACAATTATTTCATGACATTAGCCATTGAGATTCAAAAAGTTAAAACACATTGTCAACATCACATATCAATATATATAAGGTAAATATCCTTAAATCAAATTCTAATAAGTTTTCAAGCAATATTGGCTGTAAATTTCAGTTATTTTAGATAGAAATATTTTTGTTGATTTATGTATGTATGGTGAAATCAACATTTACTGACATCTACTAATAAAAATCTAATCCTTCCAAGCCTCATCATATTCCAGTTCCAGTTAGAACTTGCAGCCCAGAGAACAAGTCCGATCAATATGTATTGCAATAGTTTACAGTGGGGTTGCAATGCTACATACTATTTATTGCTCTAAAGTGAAACATAGTACATTGCAACAGCAATATGTTTTTGCATATGCAAGGCCAGAACAAATAGTAAGACCAGTAGTTGGAGGCAGACTAGATTATCATAATGGTCCTTTCTGACCTGAGAATCTACGAATCTAAGAATTGTTTAATAGTCGTGTGAAACATGATGCATTCACAAACAGTGGAGGCCCACTGACTATTTGGGCCTAATAGTCAACTTTCAGATACTGAAGTTATTGCACTTTTTAGAGAAAGAGAGACGTTGTGGGTTTTAGGAAAGAATCTCTTTGTTAAAAATTGGTTAGTGCCAACCCACTATAAAAAAGATAAATTTGCAACTTTCAGATCCATCTTGAAACCTTCTCTTGCATTCTTTCTGTGTCCTCTCCTTTTCCATATAGGATCTTGCCAACAGTTTCAAAGAAAAGATGGACAAGGTCCACTATAACCGCCTCTTGTGCCCCTCCTCTCCAGCACCCTTTTCTCCTTCCTCCTTGTTATCCACTCAGAGACTTCCTTTCCTTCCTCTTTCACATGCCCCAGTGAAGCTAGCCCTTCCTGCCACTTGAGCTTCTTTGCCTTACCAATCTGTCTCTCCACACATAATGACAGGTTTCAGAGTAGCAGCCGTGTTAGTCTTTAGCCGCAAAAAGAAAAGGAGTACTTGTGGCACCTTAGAGACTAACAAATAATCTGTCTCAGTTCAATCCTGGATTTCTACCGATCTCTTGGGCATCTACTCCTCAATGTCTTACTATCAACATAAATATAACATGGCCAAACTGAGTTCATATCCTCACTCAAATCCCCCATTCTCTGTAGACACAGCCAATGTTCTTCCTGGCCTATAACTCCTCACCCTTGCATTGCACATCCTAGTGTGTCCAAATGCTGCCACTCCTTTCTGCATGCTGTCTATAAGACCCATCCTTTTCTGTCGGTCCAGATTGCAGGCTCTGGCTGTTATCCCTTCATCTTGCTGATTAACATAACCACTTCCTCTCTGGTCTCCCAGACTCCCACATTACCCCTCTTCAGTCCATTCAAAATGCTTATTCCAAGGTTGTATTCCTTGCCAATTGATCTAACCACATCACCCCGATAACTCCACTAACTTCCACTTCTCTGGAGCATAAAGTTTTAACTTTTTGTCATCATGTTCAAGACCTCATAATTTTTGCCCCTCTTCATTGCCACTTTGTCTCTTTTTGCATACCCTCCCTTCCTGTCTCCTCCATCACCGGCCTCAATACCCCATTCATCCATTTTCGTGGCAAACATCTTTGGTTAGTGCCAAGCCACTATAAAAAAGAGCTATAGAGCCTTTTTCTATGCTCTCCTGTCCCAACATATCTGGAATGCCCTGGCTAAGCTGATCTGAAAGTCCCCACCCTCTCCTCTTTAAAGCCCATCTTTAAGAACCGCTTCGGCTATCAAACCTAGATGAAATTAACCAGAACATTACTTTATGAAATAAATAAATTGATATATGAAACCCCTCAAGCTCATCTTTTCAGTACAGCACGTTGTGCACTGGTCATAACTGGATACTTGGGTAATCTCAGATACTACCCTAAACTTCTTTATTGTCTTGTTACCCACCTGTGGCTACACATTGTCTAGGTCGTAGACTTCAAAGATCAAGGTCCTTGTTGTCTTTTTTGTTTGCTAGGTGCATGCAAGCTAAGAGGTGCATATAGAAAATTATAAATAATAACTTTATGTTGTGCTTTAATAAATTCCTATCTTAGTTCATTAATAAGCAACAAAACCCCACTTTTAAGTAATATGATATTGATGCAAACTGATAAATGATGAAGCAATCACAGAAAAATGGTATTCCACCTTAACTCACTCTCCCATCATTCTTAAATTGATCTGTTGTGCCTAGGTAGTACATCTTGAAACCTTCTCTTGCAGTATGTGGTTCAACTGGGACATTTACAGTTAGAATCACAGAAAATTATGGATACAGTTTCACCCTCGCATCACAGTTTTCAATTTGTTTGTCTGCTGCTTTTCAGTGATGTTGGAACATATACTATGCTGTAATATCACAAGTACCGATGAACTCCATTGAAGCATGAAACCCATAGGCTGTCTCCATACCCCAATAGGGTTCAGTAATTCTGTAGCTTATGCAAAGGCATCTTATGATAGTAGGTGGAAACTGGGTCTATCAGATATGGAAGCATTCTGAAAGATGAAAATCAAAGCATATTTTAAAATGCTAATACATTGACTACCCCTTTTAGATTGCCAACTGGAGATATTCAGCACATATTTGGAAAATAACAGAATTTTGCACTTTATGTTCAGAAATCCTTTTTAAAAGGAGCTATGTCAGTGAACTGATAGGCTTCCAATTATTGGACAAGCTGATTTTTTTAGTTAGTTATAAAAGTGGAAGAGGGCCTTTGAAACAATGAATCTTTGTCAATTTGTCAATTAAAATTAGTCATATTGATTAAAAAGAAAAGAAATGCAATCATCATTAGTTCAGGCAAAAATCCATCTCGTTTCAGGAAAGCATTTAAGAGTGTGCTTAAAGCTAAGCACATGCTTATGTGCTCTTCTGAATCAGAGCCTAATTTTATTTAAACTAAGAGATCATGATGGAAATGTAAACTACAGAGATACAAATATATCACCATTCTTAGAGTTGGGTCAACAATGGAACTCCCTTTGTTTCCCAACATGGGCAATAGAATAAATTAGGACCTAGAATTGAACTACTCCTGGATTTAGTTTTTCAATATTGAAAACAAACCACCCTCAAATTTGCTTATTTTTGTAATGTCATACTTTATATATTTATAAGTATAATTGTTTCTTTTTATATGATTAGGGAAGGCTTCCACCTTAATCAATTATATAGACAAAAATATATTAAAAAGAAGTTCATTTATTGAAAACAATTATGCAGTTTGCAACAAAGACCCCTGGACAGTATATCATGTATTGTATCTTATGCGATCAGCATCTATTTATGTAAATAGTAAATGGATTAAAGTCTGCCTACAGTCACTCTGGTGTAAATCAGAGTAACTCCCAGGACATTAGTGGAATTACTCTGATTTGCACTAGTGTTAGTGAAGAGGGAATTTGGTCCAGTATTTTAAACCATTTTTTGTTATTACGATTACCTCAGTTTTTACAATAATAACCATATCTTTTATGACTAAAAACACTTTTGAAGCTAGCTGCATTAGGCATGCAGTCCACACACTATCATATGTGAGAAATTGCACTAATATAACTTTAATTTTCCAATCACATTGAACAAGAAATGAGTTTGGCTGAAATAATCAAGTCTATAGCGAAAATGCCAACTCTGATACTTACCAAGATGTGATAGTTGCTTGTTGTCTTGACCTTGGGTTTTTTAACGTTGAGCTAGAGATTGAAAAGGGTGCTAACTGTAATTACTCCTTTCATAAGGTTCTGTTGGCCATAGTCTGCGGCAGACTTGAACCAGATTGTCTACATATATCAGCTTACTGACTAACTGGGTACCAATCTGTTTTTTATTCTCATAGCCATTAAATGCTGTTTTTATGACCAACATTAATTGACAATTCAGCCTTTTTGAACTTCCTTTTTAAAAATCAAACAAATCAGCATGTTCTTCCTGTTGGGGGAGGGGCCGGTAGATGTAGGGAGATTTGTCTAATAATTGGATTGTTGTTTGTTTGTTTTACTTAAAATGTGAACAAAGCCACTATTTTCACATTAAAGGTCTACAAAAAATATGATTTTTCCAGGGCTTGAATACTTTTTTTGCTCTAAGAAATAGCCCTATTTTTTCTTCAAAATTTGTCTATTTTTACCTGAAAACTAGTCCAATTTTATTAGACATGGGCCCATTTTCAAGTTCAATATGAAATGCATAAAACCTTTAATGTTAGAAGTTAATTTCCTTAGAAATATTTCACCACTGTAAATACCTCTGACAACTTTTTATTTTCCGAGTCACTCTTTTGGACAGTTTCCTATATCACCTGTTGTTTACTTATGTATACAGTACCTGTGACTATGGAGTAAATAAAATATCACAAAAAACATTAGCCTGCTCTACCATTCTCCCAAAATCATACATATTTTTCCTTTGGGGTTTCTCAAAAGGCCACAAACTTTATTATCCAGCAAATTAGTAACATATCAAATGTTTTAAATGAAGTCATGAATTTCTATCTATATCCACATGCACAGAATTATGTGCCTGTTATCTTTAGTAAGCCAGGCATATTCATTATGCCTTATTAATTCTATGCCCTTGTGAATTGAGATGTCAGTCTGAATGACACAATTCCTTTTCACCCCTGTTCCTTGAAGGAAGGACAGCTTTCTGCCACAAATGCTACCATGGAAGTCGTCCCTCAAACCTACTTTCCTCAGATCTCAACGCCTGGTGAGGCTATTTCCACAGTCAATCTCAATGCTCATAAGAGTTTCAGGTGATAGCTCCTTATACAGTAGTTAAGCCTTCTATAATCTATAAGTCCTTTTTAATGACCTCTCCACCCCCCCAGAAGAGGCCACAGAATGCATAGGGAGAGGTGCAACTCCCTATCTCTGAGTGAACCCTTAACCATCTACTTCAGCAGTGCAGATAGGCTGAGGAAACAGGGTTGGAGCCACTTTAGGTTTAGGAAGATCTTCTGGCTGGGAAATTCCTGATAAGTGGTGCAGTGGAGCTATCTTGTAGTCCTAGAGCCTGCCAGGAAGCTGAGCCCTGGTGTAAACTTAAAATTTTGATCGACCAAGCTATGTTGCTCAAGGATGTGAAAAATTTGTGTCCCTGAGTTCAGTTGGTAACCCAACCTAGTCTCAGGTGTAGATGCTGCTAGGTTGATGGGAGAATTCTTTCTTTGATCTAGCTACTGACGCTTGAGGAGATGGATTACCTACATTGACAGAAAAACCCCTTCCATCAATGTGGGAAGTATCTATGCTGTGGTGCTACAGTAGCATAGCTATAGCTGAAAGTGTGATTTCCATTCCTTCCATACACCCCCCTACTTTGGTTAACAAAACATACTGACTCTGTCTTGATGCAGAGAAGGGTGGAATTTCACCTCAAGAGATTTAAGGATTTATTTTGTGACACTGAAGCTTAATTAACTCAGTCGTACACCCACTTCATTATGAGGATCCGTTCGTTATTGGCTGATCCTGCCCCATCTATAAACCTAAACATTCCAAATACATTTACATTTTAAAACAAAAATGTAGTATTTCCTCATATCTTTTGTGCACAACTGTCAATAAGGGCCCCATTTTCAAAGGAGGTGGAGTTCTATGTGTCCATAATATGCACACTTCTTAGGCAAAGCCAGCTTTCTGTATGGAATAAAAAGTCATGCTGTTTCTGCATGTAATAATCTAATTGACATGCACAATACATGCCCGCATACATATTTTGTATACCTAGAACTAGGTATCATATTTTCAAAAATTTGGTCCTAAATATGAATTTATTTTTTTACATTGAAATTTAGTTAACTCTGTCAGAAAACCACTTTCTTATGAGGATCTGTTTTTAGACACTACTGGCTGATTTTGCTCTATATCAGATATGTAATGTAAATATGAAGACAAGTTAATTCAACTGGAAAATCATTTCAGTATGAGGGTTTTTTCAGACACAGAGAGTGGAGTTTGATTTAACCCCTTCCGCAATTAACTACCTACCAGGTGTGTGATACAAAACTGACCCCCTTGTGCAGAATAGCAAAACTGATACTGTATTTCCCCTTTGAAGTTCTAGGAACATTGGCTCTTTCAAAATGCTGCAAAGGCTGCTAGCAGTTGCAGCACACAGAGAAGGGGTTAAACATGGCATGGGCCAGCTACCTGCCTGGAGCTTCAAACAGACAAGTTCTACATCAAAAAATGATTGCAGCACTTCCTTGATCAAAGCTTAGGTAATTTAATTATTTTCCTTTATGAAACAAGGGTCCTTGAACAAGCCCAGGATGTCTGGATATTAGAATATGGGGAATTTATTGTTTCACTCCTTCTAATATCCCAACATCAAAGAGAGTTTGTCCTATAACCAAAGTAGTCAGAAGTCAAAGAACTCAAGCAAGGACTGGAGAGTGAAGCAAGCAGATGTGACTCATTTCCCCAGTACCTAAGTGAGCTGGAAATTAACCTGACTCCTATGTGGTAAGATATTTACCACAGTGATTTCTTGTATTTATTTTGTGTAACTAAACATCTGAACTGGACCATACAAGGTACTGAGTGAAATGCTGATCTCCATCAACTGCTGTGAGCCTTTTTATTTTAACATTGTTTTTCTTGTTGCATGATTTTGCTTTGTGTCTTATATTGTGTCTTGTTAAATCAGTCCTAGATTTACTAAATTTTAAATGAGTGAAGTAACTTCATCATACTTTCTGGTTCCAAAGAGCACTATCTAGTGTAAACCGTCTTGTCTTAAGAGTAAGCGGAAGAAGAGCTCACAAACCTACTTGATTATCCAGAGGCTCTTGCCTAAAGACAGAAGAGGTCTGGTGACAGTAGTTCTGAGAAAAGAACAGTCTGCTGTCTATTGCACAGAACTTCTGTTGAATTCAACGGCAGTTGTTTTGTGTATGGGAGGAGTCAGTATTGGTCCCTGAATGTTCCAAGAAGTCCAACTGAAAGTATGTGTTGAGGGGACAGAAGAAGAGAGGAAGGTGAGAGCACATGAGTGTTGAAAATTCATATAATCTATACCTCTTTCCTGTTCCTTCCAAGATTTGAGTTGAGGACTGAGTTCAGATCATTTGACTGGCATTACTAACACCCAGAACATGGCAGATAGATATATTTAAATGTGATTTTGTTTTGTTTTGGTAGAAAGCTGCGCTGTAATACAAAGGGGACTTAATCCTGCAAATGCATGAGTAAGTAACTTTGCTCCTATGAATAGCCCTATTGGATCATTTCACTTTCATTTTTATTTGGTCCTGCCTGTACTTTCTTCTGTTGCTCAGAAGGACTTCTCAGGACACTCAGGGCCCAATGCTGACACATTGCAGACTTTTATAGGCTACTCACATAAGTAAGGTTGCCAGACATCCGGTTTTTGACCGGAACACCTGGTTGAAAAGGGACCCTGTCAGCTCCTGTCAGCTCTGCTGACTGGGCCATTAAAAGTCTGGTCGGCGGCACAGTGGGGAGCCGGGGTTAAGCCAGGCTCTCTGCCTGCCTTAGTTCTGTGCGGCTCCCAAAAGAGGCTGCCGGCTCCCAAAAGTGGCTGCCAGCTCCCGGCAGCCCCTAGACACAAGGGCAGCCAAGGAGGCTCCACACGCTGCCTCCACCCCGAGGGGTGTCTCCGCAGCTCCCATTGGCCGGGAACCATGACATAAGTAAAGTTTCTCAGGTGGTGGACCAGGCCTTGCAGTGCAGATATTGGTGTACATGCAGTATGATCTCTGAATGAGAAATGTTGATATTTTCTCAATGCCTGCATTTGCCTTTATTGTGTTTTTTTGTGTGCATGCGCTTATGCGTGTGTGTATTCATGGGTTTGATCCTGAAACCAGTCCATTCAGAGGGATCTCTTTGTGCAGAGTACCATGGCCCCTCTATCTATATATTTCAGCAGGGAACAGAAATTAAAGTAGCAGGAAGCAAGCTGCTAGAGGCAAGAAATAAATGTTACTACAGATAGTGAAAAATGTTTTTGAACATGAAAACAAAGTGATAAACTACAAAATATAAATAAAATAAAATATGGCAGGCTCTTCCTAGCTTCTCATGCTTAACTCTAAACTGATAGAGGTGCCCCAGATTTCTAATATTATGGGGTCTTTGGCAAACTGAATCATTTTATGAAATGTCATGACAATTGTTACAGTATAAAATATTTGCCAAACTGAATTTAATTGTTCTAAATACTGACATCACTTATCTCATAGAACCTGTCCCATATTTAAAATACAAAATCTCTTAGGGCCAGGTTCTGCCAGCCTTACTCATGCTGACAAGTACCTTAGTCCGTGAGTACTCGCATTGAAATCAGTGGGACTACTTGCAGAGTAAGGTACTCCTCAGCATAAGTTAAGGGTGGCAGAATCTACCCTTACAAACTAATGCTCGGTTACCAAATAACCCTACCAGCCAATGAGCTTTATAACCTCACTGAGTAAATATGCTAAATGAAATTTAACAATAAACAATAGTATTAAAGTAGATTCTAAATTCGTGACATAAGCCTGAGTTAATAAATTTAATATAAAATCAAATTATGCCTTTGAAGCCATTCATCTTTCAAGTGCAGAATCTTTTATGTCCGAATGATTAATAAAATGGTAGCGTCTTGTCTTTAGTTTTAAATAGGCACATTTTAAATTATTACCATACAGTAGCCTAAAACCATAGTTTCAACAAAAGTGACCTAATGAAAGATACTGATTCGGACATAAATACAATTATTTGGTTGGTATCACTGCAAACAAATGTGCAATATCATTGCAGATTGCATTGTAGTCTTGTTGCACAGTGTTTCCAACTAATTAACTTATATATACATCTTTCTCTAATGTCTACTTTATTTTCATTGTTGTGAGTAGAGTTAATTTAAGCAGAAATAATATGCAGTCCTAAATTTTCAATGGGAAAACAGTGCAGAGGTATGAGTGGTTACTTTCATCTGTGAATAATATAGTGACAGTGCACATGCCTGTGCCATTACCAGAGGAGGAGGAATTGATTAGCAATAACACACTTCATTAACACTGCACTTTCTCAATCATAGTAATTGTGGCTCTTTCCCTAAAACATCAAGTGGAACAGGTTTCATTTCAACCAAATCAATCTAGTGTGTTAAAATTTACATAATTTCCCCTCATTGCATTTGTACAGCAGCAGGATTTTTAATTTGCATTGTCTGTATAGTCTATAATCAAAGTGTTAAGAGCACAAGGTTTATTCATTATGTATGGCATGTGGTGACAAATTTACATAATAGGCTGCATCTTGCTGGTATATTACCTTTGTCTCCCTCCCCCACCTTTGCAATATTGGTGATAACTTATTTTCTATAAACCTGCTAATTCAGTTTCACCAGCCTCTGAGTTCCAGAGAGCATTTATTTCATAGAAATGTCCGTATAAAAAACTAATGCTGAAAGATGAAAATTCCTCGGGGAAAGCTTTCAGAATTGGACTAATTTTCCTGTTTCTAAGAGAAAGGTGGTATAAACCTACTCAGGTCTGGATTGCTACTGTACATTGAAGTTAAAAGTTATCATTACTGAAAGGAAAGATACCTATTTTACTTGTAATATGCAGGGGCTGTTATTATTTGGAGCCCATCCTGTGAGACATTTCAAATCTACGTTTGGGAACAAAACCAGTAAAGAAATGAAATACCACAAATATGAATCTCCATAGTTTAATTTCACCTGTTAGGGTCAAACTCTGCTTTTTGAAAGATAAAAGTACTTAAGACATTTTTTGGAGGAACTCTGCTACTGTTAAGTAACAGGAAAAATATAGGATCTTGATAATATTTGTGACAGATGAAAATGATATGTATAGGGATCAGTGTAAACCATTTTTTGGTTTATGTATCTAAGGCCCCTGTGGATTGTCACAAATCCAGACATAGTATGAGATTTGGCATTTGGATCTTTGAATTGGCCGAGATATATTCAAAAATGTATATATTAGACAGCTCCCTATTTACTGCTCAAATAAAGACACTCAAGAAAGAACTGTAATAGCATTGTTTGTTTGTTATATATATATTTAATTGGATGTGAAGTGCAGTGGGGCTTACCATGTTCCATACTCATTAAAATAAATAAAATACAAAAGTTATTTTAGCAAAATTGGCTGTCATTTTCGTGTGATAAATTGTTCTGGCATACAAAGAAGTTGTACATTTTGCTCAATATGCCCACTTCTGGTCAAACAAAATCCTTTCTGGGGATCTGCCATCACAAATGAAGGAAACATACAAATGGATGTTCACACTCCTTGGCATTATACTGGTGGATGAAAAGTTAACTACGGGGCCTGCAGTCAGTTCTCCAAATACAATTTATTGAATAAGAGCAAACATATTTCTTTGTATTTTTTTGTAGCTTGAGTTTTGCCATCCCTCCCTATCATATTTTCTCTTCTTTGGAATAAATTGGAGTATTTGTAGAGTAGAGATATACTCAACATCAGCAAGAATGGCAGAATCAGGATTTTATTAAATAAAATTATCACTACAAAAGTTTTTCCCCCCTCCTGCTGATAATAGCTCATCTTAATTAATTAGCCTCTTAGAGTTGGTATGGCAACTTCCACCTTTTCATGTTCTCTGTATGTATATATATCTTCTTACTATATGTTCCATTCTATGCATCTGATGAAGTGGGCTGTAGCCCATGAAAGCTTATGCTCAAATAAATTTGTTAGTCTTTAGGGTGCCACAAGTACTCCTGTTCTTTTTATTAAATAAAGTATTTAGTAGTTACTAATTGTATTAATAGTGTAGTGGTTACCTGATTATATAAAAAAGTTCTTTAGTGTATAGTTTAGTACTTGACCATATTTAAATATTAAAGATATTTAGGATATTGATTCAATCCTTTCATGGAAATGGTTTTACTAATATATAATTCAATATGTCTGATATTACTTTAGTAGCCAGTTTGTAACTGTTGTACTTTACTTGTAAACTGAAATTGTCTGTGTTATGAATGATTTTAGCCCAGATTAAATTAAGAAAAACATGAGTGTGCTACAGACGTGGTGACTTATATTTCAAAAAGCTGTGTAACACCATTAGCAGTAAAATATCTGACACTTGTGAGCATTTCGACCTTTGTAATACATTTAGAACAGGATTTGGTTTTATATAATACCTGTTATATTCAAAGCAATCCCAAATGCTTCACAAACCGATGCATAGATAGTGTTAGTGCAAAAACTTCATAGATGAAGAGAGAAATCATTAAACAACATAAATTAATTTATTTCTATATGAAAGAAGTTATGCAAAATCCAACTCAGTAGTCAACTATAGTCTGTATGCTCAAATAGTTTGTAAATAAGATTATAATACAAACACACCGCATTTGTAGATAAAGCATGGCAGGTTAAGAAGGTTACAAAGACATTTTCAAGCCAATTAAATATGGACAAAGAGAGAGAGTGCTAGGAGTCCAGCCAAGGAGAAAAGATGGGGTTTGAGATTATGCATTCATCAATAGCCAGGGTCTGGTGTTAATGTGATTATGCAGTTTGCAAATGACCACATTATTTATCTCTTGTCAACGTTTCACATAAATTGCTATTTATGCTGCATAAATCCCTTCATAAGCTGCCTCATTCACTTTTGAGCTTTTCTGACCACCATTTTACCTTCCATCCTTCTTCCTCCATGTCTGTTTGTAACTGAAAAGGAGTACTAGTGGCACCTTAGAGACTAACCAATTTATTTGAGCATAAGCTTTCGTGAGCTACAGCTCTCTTCATTGGATGCTCACGAAAGCTTATGCTCAAATAAATTGGTTAGTCTCTAAGGTGCCACTAGTACTCCTTTTCTTTTTGCGAATACAGACTAACACGGCTGCTACTCTGAAACCTGTTTGTAACTGGTTTCTCTACAAGGGACAGTCCAGAGAATTTTTTCCCTCTAATCTTATGATTAAAAGGACAAAGCACGAGTCAGCAAGAGAGAAAAGCTGTCCTTATAGGGGACAGTAATGAGAGCAAGACCAGTTATCAGTTGCCCAGTCCTTTTCTCAGAGGTAATGATGTCTTCTCTTTCTATTCACGTTCTTATACCATGGGGTCATCACTGTAATATCTGAGCGCTATTTGAAATGGGGGAGGGGTGGTGTGCAGTAGCTTTTAATCCACTCCTCTACTATATGCACAATTATGAGAACTGGTAGACACACCAAATTGATTTTGAGAGTTCTGAAAAATATTTCCATCAAACCCTGAACCCGCTTGAATTGCAAGTTTAAGGTTTGATGTTTCCAAAAGTCAGCACGTTCTTGTTGATTAAACACGCGCTGACAACACTTCAGCTGGAACTGACACTATGCTGCTTCTTCTTTCAGGTTTTCCTTATTCCTACCTAACAAAACGTAAGGAACTGCCTCATGACATCATAAATTGTATCTGGGAAGTGGGGAGAAAAGGTGTGTGTAGGAATAGTACATATGAGGTCAATGGAACAATGATCTTTCATACCAGCTAAAGAGCTGTCCTAGGAGGGGAATTCCACATGGAGATTTGGTTTAATTGAACTTGAACTTATAAGCAAACTTACATGTTTGCTTCCAACACCTGTTAATTCAGCTGCTAGGTTCAGTTCAGAAAACCCTGTATAAACCAACACTTCAGGGTTTGCACAGCCCTACTGATGTGAGCTTTCCAGTAGAACAAGACCTGCTTTCACAGTATAAACAGTTTCATAGATAAACTACTCAATCTAAAATTAACACGATTTTTTCTTCATTCCAGTACAAATGTAAAAGCAATATATTTTAATCATACCTGCTGATCCATTATTCCCTTGTCCACCTATACTTGGAGGTGCCTAGTGCTTTCCCCCACTTTTCATTCTATTTGATATTTAGTTCCCCTGTACTATGAGTTCAGTGGCTGGTTCTTATATATAGCAGATTTTGCTGGAATCTAGGTTTGTGACACTTCTTGTGATTAAGACAAATCTGCTTGATATGAGATGCTGGGGAAAATTAAAATAAAAATGTTTGTTAAAGCTTTAAGATTGTGTGTCTCAGCAGCTGGGTGCAGAAATTGGCCAGCCCTTACATACACCAAGGGAAAATATACTTTAAAGTCCTTTAAAAATACTTAATGGTAGTACTGGGGTTTTGTAGATAAATATGAACAATTTTTTTCTTTAAACAAAAATATAATTTAACTATCAACTTAAGTCATATTTCTGTCTGAAAATGCCATACCTACTGTAGTTAAAGTAACACTTAAGTTTACTATAATTGAAAGAACCAAGTTAAAAAAAAATAAAAACAAAACCAACCCCCCCCCCACCTTTTTCAGGATTTTTTGTTTTTTACTCTGACAGCACTTTGTGTAGAGTGATTTTACTGCTCCCCTGCATAGCAACAATAGCATGGGAGCAGAAAAACTCTTAATTAAACCATTATTAAAGATTAGGTCTTACTATTTAAAGGGTGCTCCTCTACAAATTGGACTTTTTTTCAATGATCAATTTATAAAATCAAGTTGACAGTTTTCTTTTAAGTTTTACTTTCAATTTCAAAGGAAATGGATCAGCTGGAAACAGACAAAATATTCCACTAATGAATTCATTTATTCTTTCCTTCCTTTATCCTTTTTTCAATTCAGGATATACACCAACATTCAATATTTAATAGGTTCTGGAAACTGTTGGTTTTAAATCAGAAAAGGATCAGAGCTATGACATTGCCGATTTTAGAGAAAAATGAAATGTCATGTAACTGGACTAAGTGATACGACTCTTTGTAAGACAATTTATATTTTTCTCAGCATGATTACATTTTATAAATATCCAGTAGTGACCAAGGTACGTTCTGATCTCTCAGGCTACCAGTACAGACTGATGGGTAGTTCTCTGCTCTCAGAAGGACAAGCAGCAACAGCAGCTAATAACACCACTGGAATTTTTGGCACCTTTTTACACTGCACTGACTCCATGCTACCAAGATAATTGTCTCTCAGCTTTGTTTTGCTTCACTGAATGCAGGTCACGCAGCAGTGCTCTCCATGAAATTTCCAAAGAATTTGTTTGTGACAGCAGTTAATTTCAAAGCGAAAAAGAAAGAGAAGGGAAAGAAAAGCTGACCCAAAATTCAGCTCTGGAAAAATGGTATTATCACCATCCATGGCTTGGTTTGTTTGTTTGTTTGTTTGTTTTTTCAGTACTACTAGTGAATCTCGGCAGAGCCTAGGACTATGACAGCAAGTGATAAGAGACCTTGTCTTTCCCTAGAAAGGGCTGAGTATTCAAGGAACCTCACTCCGTATTTGTTGGGGAGGGGACTGGAAATTATGGGCCAGGAAAGTCCTCCATGCTGGGGAGCAGAGGGTATGTGTGGGGAACCATGGATGCAACATACTTGCTAATTTGAAGGTAAGAATCTTCAGCTTTCCAGCAAGTTATACTTATTATTCCATTTAAAAACCTAAACCAAGAGATATTTTAAAGGATACCATACTTGTAGGTAGGAATTTTATGCCTTGTGATAAAACCTCCCTTTGGACTGGTGGTTGGAGTGCGGAGTCAGGCCCCTTGGATTCTATTCCTAGCTCTGCCACTGATCTACTGGGCCATTAGGCAAGCAGTTTCACATCTGTATCTTCCACCTTCTCACATTTTGGGTGGCTTGTCCATTCAAACTATAAGGGCTTCAAGGCAGGGATTGTCTCTCAATATGGATGAAATCCTGGTCTCACTAAAGACAATGGGAATGTTGCCAATGTCTTCAATGGGGCCTAGGATCTCACACAACATATTTGCACACTTTTAGGAACTACCCTATTGCAAATAATAAAGGATCCCCTTACTTCTATTGTGGTTCTAAAAACTAAAGGAAATTAATGTAAGAAAATATCTTCCAAAGTATCATTAGGGATAAATGATTTGCAGATCACTAAGGAAAAGTGCAATAAAGAGAAGTCAGATATTCCTCATCATCTGCAGAAGGAAACACCACTTGAAATCTTATAAAGAGGACTCATATTCTGCTTTTGCTGTCAGGAAGCTGAATGAAGAAGATGTGAATTATTTATGCAAGAATATTAAAAAGATCTTAAGGCTAAGGAGATGTCAGAAGCTGTTTCTCCTGTTGAATGATCACAATAAATCTGATAAAGTCCTTCTAACTCATTCATCTGTGCAAGCTTTAATTACTAAAACCTGGGCTGAGCCTGATAAAAATTTTTCAGCTTCTTCTGTATTGCAGAAGTGTATATTGCCAGCCACTTGGTAAAGCTCACTTGTGAACTGCCTCTTCAAAAGTTGATTCTGCAATGGTGTCAAAGGGAACACAGATCTGCCCTACCTATTGAGGCTAATGATATTCTTAAAGACTCAGCTGATGACAAGTTAAAGGGTGAAATTAAAAGATATTATTTTTCTGCAGCTTTATTTAGCCATCTCTGTATATGCCCTGTATTCCCTCCAGAACCATATTGGTACGGCTGCATAAAGTTTTCTCTTCCAGATTTGTATGTAGAGGATATCCTTTGTCTACAATGCACTACAGTGAATGTTGTCTTTCATGCTGCTGTTCAGGACTGCTTAAATTTGAGCATTAAGAATTTGATAAGTTCTTATAGCTGCTGAGAAAACCTTATGATTATATGTTTGATTAGCTGACCTCAGCATGAAATTTTGGCAATTGTCCTTACCCTTTAAAGGAACATTTTTTTGGAAGTTCTCTAGATAGAGTCCTAAAGGAATTACTGAACACAAATTAATCTTCCAAGTTTTACATGCTTTTTCCAGTCAGTTTTTCCTTCAGTCAGTTCTCCAGTACCATTTTTGTTCCAGCCACCCATCTCCTATGTGTAAAGGGGAAGAATGGAAAATATAATATAATACTACTTATCCAATTTGTTACTCTTCATGGAGGGAATGATGATATCATGGAGCACAAAATCCTCCAGGTGATCATTCTGGCTGTCTACTATAGGGTGCTCTAGTAGAAAGGTTGCAGTTTGTAAAACAAAGAACAAAATCACTACAGACCAATAGATCCTCCTGTATATAGGCTATGTCTAGGTAGATCAAAGCTAACTTGAGTAACATTAGCAGTGAAGCCAGCAAATGCTGCAGTCCTACTTGTGATTATAGCACAGAAATACCCATAGTTACTCAAGATAACTTTGATCTAGCTAGATCAAAGCTAGCTCAGGTATGACTACATCTGCTGCAGTCACATCTCTTGGTTGCATGGTAGACATGCACATTCTCCAGGGGCTATCACAAAGAATTCAAACACTTCTTATTCCTTAACTGTTGTTACCATCTTCAAGTTATTTTCCAACAGGAAAGAAGCTTTCTTGCTAAGATCCTCATATAGAAAAGAAACAGGGAGTTTACTCCTTTGAATTTATTGTTCCCCAGAAGTTGGGATAGGCCCAAACCTAAGACCACAGGTTTGATAATGTGGCAATTATTTTTGTACAACCACTCTGTCTCAATGTCTAGACTTTATAATCCAGAGGAAAATTCATTCCATCCTGTAGTATATATTCAGCAAATGACTCACCTCAGAGTCAGTTTTCAAACATAATCAGGTCTTTCCTTCTCCAAGGCAGAACACAGAAATTAAGCTGGGCTGCTGCTCACATCCAGCAACCAGAATCACATCAGGCTCTGGAATTCACAGAGCACTACAAACTTCTTTGTCTTATACTTTAGATTTAATGTATGACAAGAAATAAACTTAGTTTTTCACCTCCTCTTTCCTTTGAAAGGAGAGTGTCTTCTATTCCCTAGAAGTGAGATGGGACTTTAAATTTTACTTAGTCTTATCTAAATTCTTGAAATGCAAATAACGTATTTTATTATTTTCGGAGATGTCAGCTATAGTGGAGAGAAAACAGTTGAATATATCTATGCTACTAAGGGAGAGATTAGTGTTGTGGATAGCCTTCTGTTACTCTGAGAAATATATAAATGAAGAGATTTCACGTTTCACTGAGCCAGTGCTTTCTATTGAATTAGTAGAGTAAACCTCTGCACAAGAGTTCCATGTAGATATGGATCCACTAATCATGCCCCACATATGTCACAGTCTGCCCCATCTTAACTAATGCCTGCTCTGAAGCACAACTCCACAGCACACATGGAGTTCAAATCCCTGTATGGGATTTTCCCATCTGGTCTGTGGTGTGCCAGACCAGTACTCACGCCCTGAAGGACTTCCATAGTCCATACTTGAGATGGAGAATATGGCCCTTTATATGCAATCTGTGGAAGATGCTTACATGTTTTTGTGCTGTCACAGCAACTGCTTCTCCTTAGCATTCTGAGAAAAGAAATACTCATCAGCCCCAGATTAATGGAATATAGAAAAACCCCTTATAGACAAGACATCTGAAATAACTTCTTTAATCCCTGCTACTATTTGTAATTGATTTTCACTTGGGTTAATAATAGAAAACAAAAAATTCCTTTAAAAGTAAACCTTTCTTCTTTTCCACAAATTAATTCTCCTTCTTGACTACCTCCAAACATTTTGGTCTTAAGACTGAACTTCTTTACAGTTCAAAATGTTAAAATGCTGTTAATGAAAAGAAAAAAAATTGGTAAGAATTCCTATGCCTTGTCTACACCAAAAAGTGTGTGCTGGTTTATCTATGATGATATAGATTTACTGGCAAACCCTTCTAGTGTACCGATAACTTATACTGGACTTTTGTCAGTATAGCTTCTACTAGTTCCATGAACAAAATATTCTATACTAGCAAAAGGACCCTTTTTTCCCCTTTGGCCAGTATAACTGCTTTACACTAGGGCTTTTGTTGACATAGTTATGTCACTCAGAGAAGTTAAAAAAATCACACCCTTGAGTGACATAGCTAAGCCGGCAAATGTTTTAAGTGTAGACCAGGTCTAAATGAGATTTTTAGGATGTTCAGAGCTGCTACAAGCACCTGGGAAATCATCGTATTTGTTTAACCATCTCTCAGTTATGTACTGATTGTTCAAAACTGTTCTACACCATGACTTCATTTCAAAAACTTGATAGTGCCAGAATTAGATAAGGATAAAGCTATCACAGGATGTTAGCTTAAAGACGAGAGGGATTTCAAAGGCTGCAAAAGCCTGAGGGAAAAAGACTGAAAAATAAACAGAGTAAGAGAGTTGGATGGTTGTATTATCTGATCTAAGGGGTAGAGCACTGGACTGGTAGTCAAGAAATGTGGATTCTATTCCATGGGCTTGGGGCAGGTCACTCCCCAAGTATATCTCTGTTTGTCCTTTCATCCTTAGTCTGTCTTGTCTATTTAGATTGTAAACTCTTGCAGATGGGGACTGTCTCTTACTATATGTTTGCATAATACCTAGGGTATTAGGAGCCTGGTCATTGTTTGGGCCTCTAGACAAATATAATATATAATAAGATTTTTTTATGAAATGACTTATATGACCCTTCAAGATTTTCTTGCATGTTACATATAAACCTCATGTAACAGAACTGAAGCCTATGGATGTAGTACGATCTGGGGGCAGCTGTGCATGGCCAAAGATTAAACTGGCGTTACTAAGTTTGTAAAATCAAGCATTCAGAAGTTAGAAAATGAGAGTAGTAAGGCTGCCCATGAAACATATGTATTGTACATGCATATTATCATATAATCCTTAACTAAATAGTCACATACTCTTTTTCTACTTTTAGAGTTCTATGTGTAAATATTTAAGTGCAACACATTATTATTTATTGATCAGTAACAACTTGGTTTTCTTCTGTTTCTTTTCTTAGTACTTGCTCACTCAGTAATATTCTAAGAAAATCTGAATTCTTAATTTAGGGAAATGCATTCTGTGATGCTTTGTATTATGGTTTTCTTCCACTCCCTCCTCTCTCATTTTAGTTTATAGTGCAGACCTGAGCACTCACATTGTTTCAAGGAGAGAGGAAGAAAACTTGATTATATATTGGATCTTCAGGTATGTCAATATTAAGTACACAGGGATAAGAGAATCCGGGTTATCAATACATCTCTTTCCCTCCTTGCCCACCAAGGAAGCAAATATTATTGCAGCACACCTGATTTTCCAGTACTTTTCTACTGTGTATAAAACCACTTTATTTTCCTTGATAACTGAGAAGGCAGCAGTGCCAAGTTATAGAATTTACTATCTTGCTCTTTCATTGCCAGTTGGCTAATAGCTTCCAGGACATACTGTTTAGAGTCCAGTCCAACCAAGCTTAGAGTTGTCTCATTTACAGCTGCTTGTGGGGTAAGGACACAGAAGCCTTTTGGCAAAATCCCCCAGCAGAAATGAGATGCTCAAGATGAGAGAAGCTGCAAGGTAGGAGCCATGAGACTCAGAAGAGCTCCGTCCAATGGACATAGCTGTGCCTTTCTTTCCTGTTAACCATTATAGCTTCACATGAATCTACTTGTGAGTTTTTAATTTGGGGCTTTACTATTGTACAAAATAAAGTGATGCACTCACAGAGGAGAATAAGCATTTGATGCTAAATTTGTCTTGAATTTCAAGTATAGACACTTGTTAAAAATATTTTACACAGTTGCTGCTGTTCTTTACTTTTTTATTCCTGTTTATGTTCTTCTGCCCTCTTCTCTTCCAAAATTTGGACTTTATGGAAATGATAAAGCTTGGTTTCTTGTGTTGATATCTGAGAAAGAGAAATAGATCTAAATGTGGATTGTATGTGCTCCTTATATTCTGTCACTGTTTTGCATTTTATGCATTGTTTTGGATTTTTTTTTTCCGTCAGTTTTTCTACAGACAAGAAAAACATAAGCTAAGAAACCCATGTTCTTGAAACCCAGTGTTAAGAAATAAGGAGAGTTTGTACAAAGTAAACAGGATGAAACTGAGCAACAGAAAGTGCAGAAGAAATTTGAGTTTACAAAGTGCTATAGTAAAAGAATATCCACTTTTCCCCTCTGATTAAAATTAGTTTGACTCTTGGTGAAAAATGGGTAAATAAAATAGATTCTAATATTAGCAGATCACCCACTGAGGACAAAAAGTGTGTTCACCTCACAAAAATAATCAACCAAGTCTTTAAGTCCTTCCAGCTAGACTTGTATAATTCTCTGATCATGTTAGACAAAGGAAAACTCCTGCATCTTTTGTGAAGTGCTAATCTCCAAGCTCAGACTGCTGAGGATGCTCCCATTTTATTTTATGAGATTAAAAATATATTAATTACAATTTATCCATTTGGAGGAGCCTAGAACCATGAAGAGTTTATTTCTGAATTCTTCAAGAAGTATTTTAGTACAGCTGGGTACTCAACATTTCTGGATGCTCCCAGATTGGTCAAGTATCAGATTTGCACCTATGAACTCTGAATTAATCCCAGGAAATTGGGTGCTTGCTAGAGACTGTGAGAATGACCTTAATAGTAATATGTATCAAGAAGGGAGCTTGCCATTACTTAGCCAGAATTACAAGCCAATGTTGATGAGAATTCACGTTGGCAAAAGTGGTACAAACTTTCATTCTTGGCTTATTTGCTCCACCCTGATTTATTGGGGATTGTCTGACTATGCTGAAAGAATGACAGGAGACATTAGATATGGGTTATATATTATATACGGGATATAGGCCGCAACTTTATTATTAGATATCTGGGACTAACCTGGCAGATAAAATGTGCTGTGCAGGTGAAAACCCGCACAATTCACCGTGTGTGTGTGTGTGTGTGTGTGTGTGTGTGTGTGTGTGTGTGTCTTTTTTCATCCCCCTCCCCTCCACCTTTCCGTTCATGTTCCTCCAGCAGATCCACTGCCGGGCACCTCCAATTCCAGGGGGTGGGGAGGGCTTCCACCAGCTCTCCCCCTTTTCATCCAGGTCCCTCCAGCAATTCCCTTGCCGGGACCTTACCGACCACGCCTCCTCTAGGAGGGGTAAAGGTGGACTATAATGATGGGGGGTTGGCTCCCTGCTGTACCAATCAGAGGTGTCCCCAACAGCCCCCCGGCTTGCTCAGTTACAAAGCACCTCTCCTTAATTCCTTTTCCAGGCCCTCCGTGTGAATGAAGGGAGGGACCAGACCCAGGCTGACCTTTTTAAACCCCTCATTCCTAGATGGTGAGTCAGCCACCACGCTGACTGCTTTTCTGGCAGTTTTACCTCTCCCTCCTCCCCCAAGCCAGAAAGCATTGCCCTCTTCTCCTGGCCAGCCAGACAATCCCACCCCCGCTTAAAGTGCAGGGTGGTGATTGTCTACATTAAGAAGGGCACACACAGATAGTCATTTGGATGGATCAATGGCATATTTTCTTTTGGATAATGAAAAAGAAGAATTTGATTGAATTGAAATCTGTTTTGGATACATATGTAGGTTTAATTTTAGTAAAAAATTTATTTGCTTGGACAGACCTTCTTTACACTAACCCAAGAGCTGTGAGGGAGATTACAGGACACTATTTGTGACTGTAACATTAACTGAGGTACCCATTGGGGTTGTTCATATCTAACTTCATTTATTGCTGGAAATGGGGCTGCCATTAATTAAAATCTGGGAGCATCCAGAAATGTTGAGTACCCAGTTGTACTAAAATACTGTACTTTTTCTAAAATAAATAAGAAAAATAGGAAGTAACATCATTGTCAAAACTGTGCCTAAGCTGGATATCGTTTATCACAGAATTTCTCAACAGGTGATATCATGAAGGTTCATATCCTTAACTATGATGTTTGGCATTTAATGTGCATGAAACAGTGGTATGGCAGGTGCCAAAGAAAAGCAGACTACAGCAGGCACAAATGATGCCAACAAAATGTTTGCTATAAAGGAAAGAAGAAGATTGAAAGCTCTTTATTGCAAAAAGCTGAAGTGAAGGAGACCAGCAAATGCATTGGGGGAGAGTGTGTGTGTGTGCGGGGGCGGGGGGTGTTGGGTTGAATAAAAACTTTCTTGAGGCTTTAGGTTGATCATAAACTTCTTAATGAAGACAAAGTTTGGAAGTATGTACAGTTAAATGGGCTATATTAAGGGAACAAAGCAGCAGAAGAAAGTAGCACCTATGAGCCAGTTCATTTGGGATGAGCCAGTTCTTTCGTGAAATCAAAGCAGTGTTTGATTTGCGCAGTGTTTCAGACTTGTATAAGATGCTGAGCAGGCAGAGAAATACAAATATTGCCCTAAAGGTAGTGTGGAAGTATAAAAGTTGAAGAAAATGGTTTTGTTGTATCTGTAAATATGAGCTAAATTAATCTTTTCTGGTTTCTTTTGTCTTTGTATGTGTGTAGTTGACGCTGTCTAGTCAGTGATCAGTTCAAATAACTGAAAATCATTATAAGTACAGTACAGACCCATTTACGCGCGGATGTCAGGAGTCAAGCCGTCACAACCGCGTGTTAATGGACTGCAGGTTAAGAGAACCATGCTGAAATATCTTAAGATATATATATATACATGTATCAGTTTAAGCTAAAAATGTGTAAGAGACATGTCGTGAAAGAAAGGTTTCCTGTTAGAATCAAATCAACGAGAAACAAACAATTTCGAAATTTATTAGCACAGACTATATATTACATGTACCAAGAGTCCACAATGATAGATAGTCCTTGGCTCTAAAAAGTGTCTATGATTCACTTAGGAAAAAACGCCGTTAGTTTCTGCTCTTTCTGGCTCGCATTTTTTTCTTTCCTTTGAAGTCTATTGTGGGTTTTGCCGAATAGCACACGCGTTTTCGCTTAAGCCCCATGGCAGAATCGATATTTTGTACAAAGCCATTCAGTTTAGATTAGTTTTTTAGCCATCCTCGGAGAGTAGTTTCGGCAATCCCAATATCTTTTGAAACTTTGGCCTGGGTTTCTCCGCTATTTACTCGATCTATTGCTACTAGCTTTTCTTCTACAGTGTAGGAACACTGATGCTTGCCCTCTGCCATTATATTAGGCCTACAGTTAAAATTTTCTAATGTAGTATATATATATTACTATATAACTACTATATATTATATATCTCTCTAGCGTGACAATGACTAAGCGTGCGTGATATGTCTATACCAATATCGGTACAGACATACAACACGTTTCCGCTTTGCACTTCCTGTTGATTTCTATGTCAGTGAGTTAGTGAGCAAATCTGAGCTCTACATAGCAAGTTCATGTACCATGTTTTAACGAGTCTCGCGTGTTAAATAGGTAGCACTGGGAGGCATGGTGCTACCACACATTAAGCGGATTGCCATGTAAACGGGTTTGTACTGTAGGTGATTATGTTTAAAAATATTTTATTAATAAATATTGATTTTATCAAAGGTGTTGGATGGTCTTCTAGGGCCTGAACCAATGCCTAGTCACGTTCCATTGATTTCAGTGGGAGGTGGACTAAGCCTTTACATAGAATGTTAAAATCAAATTGGCTGTAGTTTGATATTCAGTTTATTTGTAAACTCCCCAAACTTTTTTTAAAAATTACATTTTGAATCCATGTTTTATATGGCATCCATTTAGCATACGTTTTATTTTATATTTATGGAGTATTTATTAGAATCGGGTAGCTAATTTGTAACAAATAATTCTGTGAAATTCATCTCTTTTTCCGTTTCCAAAATGTCCACTAATAAATTGTCCTCTAATTTATTCATTCAAAACTATTCACCATTTAATTTCTGCAAATTATTCTTAGGTCACTATCCTATGAACAGGTTTCAGAGAAGCACCTGTGTTAGTCTGTATCCACAAAAAGAAAAGGAGTACTTGTGGCACCTTAGAGACTAACAGATTTAGTCTCTAAGGTGCCACAAGTACTCCTTTTATTTTTATCCTGTGAACACTTATGTATGTCAGTAGCTTTACACACCTGAGTGGATTTGGAGAATAAAAATACTGCTGTGCATTGTTTGAGGGATAATACTCTAAATCTGTTCCTTGTTTGTGAGAAATGTGATGCATTTCAAGCCATTTTCATTGGCCATATAAGTCACGTGGTAGTATTCTGCTCCCTGTTTGGATAAGTGTAATTCCTAAAATTAGGTTTCCAATATGAATACTGGCAATTAGAAAATCAAAATCTGCTTTCTATGACTATTCTGTAATGGTTACTTAACATTTGCTGTTTCAGCAAACATTCCTGGCAGTAACTCATTCTGTAGAATATTCAGAAATACAGTACACACAAAGTGTGTGAACATGGTCAAAAATAATTAATTTAAAATGAATACTTATAGAATTTTTGGCAGTATTTGCACAGCGTCTTTAATTACCCAGGGATCTATCAGAACATCTTTGTTTTCTGTTGTAAGAGACATGGATGAATAGATAGTTAGAAATATAACAAAATACAATAACTAGCTAATCAAGGAGATGGAATAGATATTTTTTATATGCAATATTAGAAAAAAATCTTTTGGAAATATTTTCTTTTTATGAAGCATAGAAAATAAAAGCTGGAGCTTCCCTGATATTTCATAGATATAGAAGGGAAAGTTCAATATGGCAGAACTCTGGTCTCTTTTAAACTATACAGTTGATGTCACCTGTGTAATACAGAGTACAACTATGAGTCATCAGACCTGGGTTCTTTTCCTTATTCTGTATAACAATAGCATCTCACTGTCAGAGGCACAGATAACTGTGTCTCAGTACAGCTGACACTTTGAGGTATGGTAACTGTACCGTGCCCTGTGAAAAATCCCTGACCTTAAAACAGGGAGAGTGCTATAATAGTGAGATCCTTGTGTTGCAGTCAGTAATGGATGCAGTGAGAGGATCTTATCCTGAAGTATGTAGTGCCTGGGTGGGTTTTTGTGTCTGTGAGGAGCCCCGTTGGCTTTACTGGGGCTCTGCACAGGTGCAGCAGTCTGCTTGCATGCTATACATTGCAGGATCAGGACCTAAATGAGGTCTGAATCCAAACCTTGCAAAGGGCCCCTAATAAACCACAGGGCTCCAATTACATGGCCAAGCTGTAACCATTCCTCCCTTGCAAAAGTGCTCATTGCGTTCCTGTCTCCCTAGTCTCCATTAAGACCCTGCTATTCCATGGAAAAACCTGGTGTTCTGTGCTGTTGGCCTTGTCCCAGGGATCCTGGGATCTAAACCTTGCAAATCCATCAACTTCTTTTCAGTACATGACACTGATAGCCAGGCCCATGAATCCTGCTTCCACCTATCCCTGGCTGTGGTACTGAAATGCATGTTTAGCTGTGACAATACTTGGTCACAGGGTAAAATTGTACTTGGACCGATTTACTGGCATTGAATGTGCACTAACTCATCTAGGCATGGGACTCTTAGAACATGTGATTTGTTTTTAAAGTAAAGTCTCTAGTAGGTTTTTTGGCTTGATTCCAGTCTTAATAAAAACTATTCCCAGTTTAATAATAATTCAGCAATTCGATACTTATGGCCTATTTTTCAGCGATGGCCTTTGTATCCACAATTCTGATAGAGTACTATACTTGTTCCTGAATTAATTGCAAGTTCTAAAATGTGGTCACAAACATTTGGTTTTTATTAAATCAAAGGTTTGGTTATTAAATCAAAGTTTTGGTTAAAGTCTGACTGAAAATAGGTCTCTGTTGTGGATTGTGCAAATCCTCAGTGCTCTGCTATGGGACCTGTGATTTTTTTCTGCTTGTTATATCCTTCTTCAATTCTTTTTTTGTCATTAAAATAATATATTCCAGTTTTTTACTGACACCTTCATTTAGCTGTCATCTGACTGAGCTGAAACTTTATGATGTTGGACGGTATGTTATATACTGTAACTGGGACAAATCAACAACACATGATGATGAACAGTTTTTAAACTTCCAGCCAACACTTAGATGCACCTAATTAATTCAGAAGGAAGCTCATACAAAGAGCATATTGCATGTATCCTTTTGAAACTTCCTGATAAAGAGATGTGTTTTATTTATTTGTTCAAATTTCCTTTGTAAATATATATAACATTTTATTATCTGTATTGGAGATACTCATACTGTGCATCCCTTTATTTTCTTCAGGCTCAATTAGTGTAATCTTCTCTAGTATCCCAGAGAGGCCTACTTAAAGGCAGCATTGATTCAAAATTCTGTAGCGTGCTTTCACTCATGCAAAAATCCAATCAAACCACTCTGACTCTCGAATCCTTATATTAGCTCTAGATGAGGTATCTACTATAACTGATTGCAAGAACTAGTTGCTTACATACCACAATCTCATGTCCGTGTTACCCATCCAGCTAACCCACACTGCCAGGGATGGCTTTTATCTCTTGATCAAGTGTAAATTCTTTTCTTCTGGAAAGAATTTGATTGCTATAAATGGGTGGTATTATAAACATATTTTAAAGTGGGGTTATTCCTAGGCTTTCCCTACAAGGGTTCTATTCTCCATTGACCACAAAGTCCATTTTAAACATTGTGCTGTATTATTAATGGATCAGACTGAGGCCCATGAAAGGGGATTGAAGGATAGCCCTTTACTCTCCTGTGCTGAGTACCCATATCTCATGTAGCAATTTGAGTGTGTTGCCAACTGGTTCTTTAGTTTTATGATTCTAAGAGCAGTGTTGTTTTAATTATATTTAAAAAATATGTTTTGCAAGTACTTTCCCCTCCCCTCTCAATATACATGCACCACTGGTGCACCACGTTTATCACCAAAGTCTTCCTCATTTCAGTCTCAGAATACTGGCAGCTGTTTGTGACTTGACAATGTTATGAAATAACTCTCCTGCTTCCATTCAGTGCCCATAGTCTTTCTCCTTATGTCTCTCTTGCTCCCAACCTAAATTCAAGTTATATCCATTTGATTTGACATCCCAGTCCTAAATATTATTTGCAAGGAGGACAGTGTAAACTATTTCACAGTGCCAACTAAACTGGTAAGGTGCAGCTTTTCTACTTCAACAGAAATTTCTGGATTGTTGAAAAACAAAAAAGTTAATCATGGCTAAGCTGTTTGCAGCTAAATACTGCCTTTCATTGAAATTACACATTCTTCCATGCAACTAATCAATTTTGTACATGGAAAAAATGCATTTGCCCAAACATACCTGGCAATTGCATATGGAGTTATTTTCATTGCACATGGGTGAGTTTATGGCATTCAAATATGACGTTTTATTGCAGTTATGGGAGATTTTCAGAAGTGCCTGTGTGTTTTAGGAACACAGGTTCCATCAAAAAAATCAATGGAATTTAAGGATTTAGGAGCACAAGCCCCAATGGCTTTCAATTGAATTTGTGCACCTAAATCCCTTTGGCATTTCTGAAAATCTCCCCTATACATTTCATGTGCCTATTTAAAAAGGGCCCATGAGAATATAACTATTAGTTTTGTTAAGTTTAATTGTTAAACATATTCCTGGTCTGCGCACATTAAGGTCTACAGAGCATCATTTCTTGTATTTACTACATGGGGAGTCATAAGACAGTGAAGTTGTGCAGGTGAAAAAGCTACCTTAACACTTTCTCTGTGTGTGTGGGAACATACACACACACACATTTTGGATAATATAAAAATGTACACATTTTACTCTACCTGTACTTAAGCTGTGAGTGCAGTTTGTAACACTAAAAGCAGCATGCCTTTCCTGTATCCGAGCAAATGATAGGTGCAAGAAGGGTGGTGTTGGTAGTGGAGATTTTGACTAGGTCACTGAGCTCCAGGGAATGCTGCTGCTTACTGTGCACAAGCAGTGGAAGGGACTGTGTTTCCACGCTAGCAGACCATAATTCTTTCTGGGCATGTCATTTGGGCCCTTACACAAGTGCTGAAGAAAATACCAAAGGATATGCTGCCCTGGTCCTACGGACATATACTTAGGGTTCCCTGCACCCTCCTTTCTCCTTCCTCCCTTTCCCACCCTGTGCAGTCCAGTTCAGCCTGATACTGTATATAATTGTGATTATTATCTGATATACTATACCATGCACAAGCATGAGTACATGAAAAAATGCATTATATGGTGGTCACTTGTTATCTTTTAGCTACCGTGTGACATATACAGTACCACAGGATGTCACAGAGATATTCTGTGAAGCATCACAAAGTTCTATAGAAGATAATTCATACCACTAATAAGTGAAAATGTTATTGTCTTGCTTAAGTTAATCGGGGTTTTCTCAGGATTCTGGAGGGTTAGTCATTCCATTAGGAGTGGCCTTTTTTCTGTGCACTCAACTACCACATTAATTAAACACCGCTTTAAAAAAAGACCCAATGACATATTGAGTATAGGAAGTCCGGCTCAGAAAGATGATTGGTTTTTATTAAACCAAGTTCTCTGCAAAGTGGGCTACAACACAGAAAGTGTCTACTGTCTTTCAGATTATTGCATTTTCATTTGTCCCCTCAACACTTTATATGTATGCACACAGAGATATGTAGTGTCAATTATTATAACGCGTAGTCACCAAATACAACATTATCCTTTTTCCCAAGCTCCAAATTATTTGATATAATTGATAATAGCAAAAATGTTAACTGATAATTTCACAGATTCTCAAAGTTCCATATATGTACATTTTCAATTTCTAATAGTGGTTTTAGAAACCATACAACTGTAATTTAGCAAGAATAACTGTATGTTAAGCTTACTGTTTAACTACTAAACATGGCTAAATGGTAATTATGATTATGATTACCATGAACAGTGAATGGAAATTCAGCAACTGGTTGATGTAAATATGTCCACCCACTATCAAGTGAAACCAATTAGGTAATTATTTTTTAGTGAAACTCCTTTGGTTTAGGGCCTTCACAATTCAAGATAATGAGCTGTAGAACTACCCATACCTCTGGTTCAATTGCAAAATAACAGTGGAGGCATGGAAGTAACCTTATCTATTTTATCAACAGTTTGCTGCCAGTCAAATGTAATGTTAAGTATGTGTGAACATTCTATCAATGTAAATGTGATTTAAAGTAGGGAAAAACCTAAGATATATTTAGGAATAAATATTCATTACTAAGGCCAGCAAGAACACATACAAAATAATAATTATTAATAAATAGTTTGGACTTACATAGTCCTATCATGGGTGGGTCTTAAGATTGCTTTGGAAGTGTGAATTAACTGAACCTCACAGCACCTTTATGAGGTACTGTAGGTAATTATTTTTATCCCTAAATTACAGATGAAAAAATGGAAACACACAGATTTGCCAAGGCCATACAGGAGTTCTAAGGCAGATCCAGGAATATTCTCCCATCTGTATACCAAATACATTTTAAACGGGAGGAAAAATTACTAATATATGGATTTAGTTGGGGATTGGCCCTGCTTTGAGCAGGGGGTTGGACTAGATGACCTCCTGAGGTCCCTTCCAACCCTGATATTCTATGATTCTATGATTGCATCCAACTTCTATTTTTATTTCAGCTTTATTGCAGATAGATATTTTCCTGCTCTCATTGGGGAGACAGTTTGCTGGGCAGCTGCCAAAAGGGATCTTTTTATTAGTTTGATCTTTTCTTTACTTATTATTAGCCATAGGCTTGTCCCCAGGTACTGTTCTTCAAGTCACACACCTATCCGGGCTGTCATTTTAACAACAGACTTTCTTTGTTGTAGCCCAAGTATGGTGGGTATTTAGAGAACATTCTGGGGATATGCAGTTAGAAGGCTTAAAGGATAGTCCTCCTGGCAGGGAACGACTGGAAGATCAGCATAGATGAGGACTCAACTTCAGACTGTCCAGTTTCTCTCACTTAAGTTTCTGAAATGCTAAATCTTTTTTTTATCATCTACCTCAGCAGAATAAGAAGTTCATTGTCGTCTTGAGGTTAGTGTCCTGTCTCAGGGATCCCTATTAAAATTAATATATTTATTTAGGATTGATATGATATTCCTTACTTAGGCAAAACTCCAATTACCTTCAGCGGGAGTTTTGCTTAAGTGTGGCTGGCTTAAGTGTGTAATGC
The DNA here is from genome assembly GCF_965152235.1 of Eretmochelys imbricata. Taxonomy (NCBI): domain Eukaryota; kingdom Metazoa; phylum Chordata; order Testudines; family Cheloniidae; genus Eretmochelys; species Eretmochelys imbricata. The sequence continues at coordinate 27,474,996 of NC_135583.1, forward strand.
ACAGTTGACTCCTTGTATATACCATGTGCTTGCTATGTTATTATTTGATTATATATATTTCTACTTCACCACCATTGTTTTGAACTAATCTCATAATACTCTTACTCATAGCTTATAGTAATTATAACATAGAAAATTAAAGTCTAGTGGTACTTGGAGACATACTGGCCAACAAACATGTTAAATATTAATATAGTAGACAATTTTGGTTAATTTTAGCTGTGAAATTCAGTGTTATGAGCATTTAATTACATTGTGTAACTCAAATATAGATTATTATTATTTATGTCTTAACTCTCAAGACTAGATAGGTAGGCATATTATGAAATATTGGGGAAATAACTTCTCATAAGAAATATAAGGATATTGAAATATCCAGGGTAAAATATCTTCAACTGATGAGAGATGGAAAATCATATCACCCCACTGTAACATTGCTGAAAATTCGGGTGCTGTATTAATTCTGGAGAAAATTGCACACTCTTATATAATTGAATTCTCTTACTGCTTGTTCAGTTTTGTAATAACAAACATAGATTTTAAAGGAGATTATTGATAGGCTATATATTTTGCATCACCTCCTCACTTCTGGGTTGGGGAACCAACTTTCCCCTGTTGAGAACACACACAGATAAATTGGGATGGAGGAAAAGAGAAGAGAGAGAAGCTTAAAAATAAGATTACCATGCAAATAAATGCCAAATATACTATGGTGTGGGCATGATCAACACAGAAATAAGTTTGACTTAAACTATAAAAAGATTCTTTAAAACTTCTGAAGAGTCACTTGGTTTACAATAGGCTCCAGAATGAATCATGTATCTTTCTGTGATGACAGAGATGTTCAGTCAGTTGAATCGGGCCTATACGAATTCAGAAACATCAGATATCTGTAATGATTTTAAACAATTCCTCTTTTCATTATTAATAAGAGAATGAAGGTTGGAGAAAAAGTACCTTGGACAAAAGAACTCCATCTCTTTGAGCACCTTGGACCAATTCTGAGCTAAAGATCCTTTCCGGTATTTCGAATGTCCCAGAATTATTCTTTCTTGAGTGTCTCTACCAGACCTGGAACCAGCAGGATGATTTTATGGGACATTATATAAAGATTAGTTTTTGAAAGATTAGTTGAAGTTTATGTCTGTGCTGGCTGTCCCCTACAAGCTTGACTAATGGGGGCATTCAGCACATAGTTCAGTGGTTCTCACTTTTTTAGGTTCCATTTTCAGGTCACTAGGAGAGGTTGATAAAAGGAAATAGAAGAAAGCCAGAAGAAAGGAAAAGAAAACAGACACTGAAAACAACAGGAAAGAGATACAATAGGGGTCAAATCCCAATGAAGTCAGTGGGAATTCTGCCATTGAGCACAATTGGAGCAGATCAGGCCCTTAGATATACAGTGGAAGGAAAGGAAGAAAGGACAGAGATTAGAAGAGTGAAGAAACAAAATAAGTAACAGTGCTGAAATTTGATGCTAAAATGTATTCTTTAGGTAAATGTTTGATTTTTTCGGGGGATGTGTCAGAAGCTCTGACTGTTTAGGAAAACGTTTTATGGAAACTGAGCATGAAATCCTGGCTCCATTGAAGTCAACAGCAAAACTACAGTGTGACTGCAGTGGGATTAGGATCTCATCCTGGTAGCGTATGGCTTCTCCCGTTGGAGAACCTGGGTTAAATATGACTCAGAAGGGAAAGGGTTCTGTGGGTTGAGAGTACCATTGTGTGTTTTGTGCAATGATGATAATCACTTGTGTGTGTTTTGTATATTTTATATCAATTTTATATATGTGATGGAAAAATATACAAGAGAGTTTTGCCCCTGGTGATCTGAGGACTTTTTTTCAGTTAGTCTAATAGAAAATTCCATATAGAAAAGCTGTGTTTTAGTGCACACACTTAAAATCTTTCAGAATGCAGAGAATTACGCCTGCTATATCCACATTTTCCAGACTAGGCTCGTAAGTTCTTTTTATACATATAGTGGTTTGCCCCTACAAAAAGTTAGTTTTTAGAAAAAAACTCAGAGAGGTTGGATTTATGGAAACAAATTTGATCTATGATATTTAATATGACAGAGCCTGAAACCTCTGAATCTACTTTCATTCTTGATACCTGAACAGGATTAGGCTGGAGCAGCACAGATTTATTTAACATAGACTTCATTCTCAAAGGCCCATAGCCTGCCCATGGGCCCACATGACCCAAAAGAGAGGGGAACAGATGAAGTCCTTTTGCAATGGGAAAGTTGTGAAGAGCTGGTGCAGGGGGCACAATCTCTACACCACTGTGGTAAAATCTGAGGAGGATTCTTTTGTTGTGCAGTTATTTTGTCTCCTGCTGGCCCCTGTGGAACTACCCTGGCTTAATCCCATTTACTTTGAACTGTGCAGAGGATTTGGCCTTCAGTACATATTGAGTATTGGTATTGTAAAAACCAATCATGGTCTACTATAGCCCTGTATGAAAATGTACCTATTTCTCTATCCAGTTTGTAATTTCAATCATGCATTTTTCTCATTCATTGTTCACTTAACTTAATTTTCATTGCTATTAACCAGTTTTCCATATACCATGAATTAAAGCAGCCAGATTATGGCTGCTTTTCTCATTGTCCTCTGGTCTCCCCCTCCCGATTCGCTCTCTCTTTTTTTTAATCTTCTGCTTTCCATTTCCCCCCCCCCTCCTTCTCCTTGTTTGTTTGTTTGTTCCCCTCCCTCTCTTGTTTGTGTTCCCTTGCCCTATGTTCTGGCCCCCTTCCTCTTTCTGTGGCGGCCAGGAGCTCCACTCAGCTATCACATGGTGGGAGAAGAGCTTTGTGTACCTCAGTGCTGTCCCCTTGCTCTCTTCCTTCAGCAGCTGAAGGAAGTATTGAGTAGTCCTGCTACAGCTGTTCTGATTCTACTGTGCACATGTGTACAAAACCATAGATCATGATGGGCCTGGATGCCCCTTAAGCCTAGTCCCAGGACAGTAGCCCCAGCTGACCCTCCTGGCTATGGTCCTGAACTCCCAATGCAGGGCTGGTTGTTCCTAGGCCCTCTGTAGTTGTAATTACAAGTTAATTAATGTGCGTGTACCTGATTTATACAACTTGGGGTTGCCTGTATTTTTGCTTTGGTGTTATATTCCTTTGGCTCTGTCATCCCTTGTAAAAAAGAACAGTAATGAATTTGTATACAGCTGGGATTTGGAGCAAAAATTATTTCTTGATGCAAAAAAACAAAAACACATGTGGAGCTTTTACTCTTTCTTGGTGTTGATCTATCTCTTTACACCCAACTCCCATTTAAGCTGTTGGAGAATAAACAAAGTCTCCACTTCTAGGAACTATTTTATATTTATGCTGTATTGTTAATTGTCATTCTTCTGGTGATGTAGTTGTTTTATTAGTCTGGATAGGAGGAGAGGATACATATACAGAAATCTTCCTTTAAGTGTCATATAATTATTTTCTTTTCCTTTGTGATATTTACTCCTCTTTTGTTCAGTGTTTGCCCAATTATTTGTTTTGTTAAGTGCTTTGCATTTGTGGGTATGATTTATGCTGCTGTCTGCATTCTGTCCTCACATGTAATGTTTTCTCTATTTCATCAAAATATTAGGCATTGCATCGCATAAATGTGTGGGATCATGTAGAAACAGTTATCTTCAAGGCAGGGATGGGATGATTACCTGGTTGTCTTTCTTAGATTTTGTCCTTTCTTGTATATTATTCTGATTTTAAAGAATATATTTCCCCTTGTGAGGAGCATCTCTTGGGAGATACTATGCACTCTCAGTTCTCACTGAACACACACCAAGTGCTTAGCACATTACAGGATTAGGCCTTTAATACCCATAAAAGTGGTGGGCTATTGTCACTTGATAATACTGGGGACAGTGTGGTCAGATGCTATGGATGATTATATTAAGCCACCTCTGTTTTGGCCAGAAGCACCCTTTTTGTTTCAGTCATAGGTGGCTCAGAGGCAGAGACTGCCATCAGTCAAATTGTGTTGTGGGTTTGTGATGTCAAGTGTGTGCCAGGGACTAGGTTGAAACCACCCAATATATTTCCACTTGTTCATTAACCCACTGAGCCACCTTGTTATTAATTTTGTATTTCTATATAATTGGCTCATTCGTATTCATATAGTAAATATGAACTAGTTGTTATACTCTGGGCATTTAATTTTATCTTATTTATTTTTATAATGAATCCTGGATTTTCAGAATTAGATAGGCACATACCTGGCACATACATGCACCAAAAGTTTGCACACAGTTGTGTTAATTGCAATATTTGTGTGTATTATATTGTGTGCACATGAAATTCTGCAAATACTTTATTTTTCATTTATTTAACAATCTGTTTGATCTTTGATTTCCTAATGATATCTGGTTACTTCTTGAAAAGCCTGTTATTTTTAGAGAAGAGTTTTGTTACTTGATCTGCTCGGCTTTTTTGCTCCAGATAATTTTACATAGTTTGTGGCATAAAAACCAGAGTAGGTACTTTACCATATTTATTTTTCTGTCTTCTGTTGCACTTCTCTTACCTGATGTTAAGATTAACTTCATCATTTTATAGATGAAGTGATTTGTATGATATACATTTCTGACCTGTGTATACAATTCCTTTTTCTTTATTTTTACATTGTACTATCTCAGATGTTCATTAAAATCTGGATTTAGATTTAGTGTATTTCAGCAGCCAGTAACAGATGCCCCACAAATCAGAGCTACAGTATGCTTTTGCTCATCATGTATATTTTTTATAGGTGAAATGTTGCATGGCATATTTTTGCTCAGTTTTAGAAGTGACTTTGAGGTTAAGGATGTGTGTTTCAGTTTTTTCTACTATTATAGTGTATATATATATATTACCTTCAGAGTTTCCCATATTGCATTTGTGTACAGGCATTCTACATCAAATAAATTACACACACAGACACACAGATATTCCATCTCCCAGTCTTAAGTCCTTTCTATAGCGGCTGCGAGCTTAAATCATTTTATGTTCAGAATTTATAAGGTATTCTGTTAAACCATCTAAGACATTTTAAAATCGTACTTACGCTGATCAGTGTGTGGAAGCCAAGTACTTTATTTTGGTTACTTTTTTAAACACGCTATCTTTAACATTCTGGGTGAGCATCTGGAAATAGTTGTTGTATTTTTATAAACTAATAGCAGCTAGACAGAATATCTGGACAAATAATTTGTTTAGGAAATGTTAACCTCTTTTGCTTTTGAATTTACTCTCATGGACTATTGTGATTTCCTTGAATGCATTCACTAACTGATTTTATGTGATCAATATTTTTTGAAACTTTTTCATCATGAAACATTTGTGCATATTAGAAATTCTCTTTCCTTGAGCATTTTGCTAGTAAAACTTCATTAATTAAATATTTGCAGATACCAAACACAAAAGAGGTGCAACTATGGCTGAAGCATTTTTTAAAAAAATGCAAATGCATATTTTTGTATAATTTATTTTATTTACTTACTCATTTCTACTCTAAATATTCCAATATTTCGACCAGATTAATTTTAAATATAGTAAGAAACTTGTTAGCTCTGTTTCATTTGGGAGACTTGGTCACAGATTGGTATCCATCAGTACCACGACGTTTTTTTCTGATATTTACTCTATATTTTCCCTTTCTTAATTTAATCCTTGCCCCCTTTTAACATCATAAATATTTTTCTCTGTCTGTCTTATAAACCCTCGATATTTACATACTCTTATTATTTCATTAATTGCCAAGCTGTAGGTATCATCTCTTAGCAAAGCTGTAAGTACCTAGCTTTCAGAATCCTTCTGTGGAAGTCAGTCCGTCTAGCGCCTTGATTACAGTTGCTGTTCTCCTTTGAAATCCTTCCAGTTCACCAATATTTTTCTCTTCTGTTAGTACATGTGGTATATGATAGGCATTTTCCTTGTAGCAAAAGATAGATAGGGTGCATGAATGGATACATAGCTACAGTAAGGGGGAGAGGGACTCACAGAACAGAGCAAAGGAGGGTTTTTTTTTAAAGACTCATATTTTGCATGCTACTTGATTGTATTGGTTTATTCATTTCTGAAAACATACCAAAGCTGTGAATATTTATTTAGTTCTACTCCTAATAGTGTTTCTAATAGGGAATTATTTTGGTACAATGAAAGACATTTGTAAATGAAGCAGATAAACCCTTTGGCAGACAAGGAGTGTTTTGTTCAACACAAGAATTCTATTGTCCACTGCTTTAGTTGTCAAGTGCCTAGGGAACCCAGGATTTATGATGATGTTACAATGGCCCTTTCAGTGAAAAGTCTAAGAAGCTGTGAGATTCCGTTCCTCTGCTTTTCAGACTCTCTAATCTTTTTATCATGCAAGGACAATGCAGGATTCAGCTGCTTCTTGGGCCACAGGACTGTCCATTTAACATCAGGCATTGTGAAGTAATTACCATAGTGACAATGGATTTTTGCATCTGACCAGCAACACTTTCAAAATTTCTAGGGTTGTCAATTTGTATAACCCAACTGTTAAGACATGGCTTACTTTACAAAAAATAAAATAATCTTGTTAGGAGTTTTATTTAAAGTGCCACTATGTCAAATCCATTTGAAGCACAAGAACTGTTTATTGGTTGTTTATTGGAGTTTTCTTGTAATTATAATTGGACTTTGAACACAATATTCTGTAAATACAGCAGGTTTTTTTCAGTGCATTAGTAGGGCTTTTTCTTTACTTTTTTGGGGTTGTGGTTGTTGTTTTTGTTTGTTTGGGGTTTTTCCTGTAAACTGCAGATATTGAATATTCTGTTGGGAAACAATGTAGCAAAAATGTTTACAATCGAAAAAATAACAAATACAAATATATAAGGATATATAGGTAATGCCTGTTGCATACATATAAAGATTACTAAACTAAGCTATGCTCTGTGCTGATGTACTAGATGGGAACTCTACAGTAGCTTTCCATCATGTTTTTCATTAAAAACATTGATCATGGCATTTCTCATTCCTTCCCTGAGGTGAAAATGCAGATTTTTTTGCTATTTGCTACACAGAATGATCAGTATTAGTAAGAAATATTGATTTGAAACCCATGTACCCTGCATAAATGCTGTGTTACTGCTAATGGAGCTCTTGTTTGACAGTTAAACTATCGTGTGTATAGGAGGGTCCATTGTTTTGCGTTTATGTACATAAGGAAATTTCACTGTACAGTGGCTAGAGCTGGGAACTGGGAATAAGCATGAGGGTTTTGAATCCCAACTCTATTCACCCCACATAAAGTTAAAACGAGGTTTTAAAAATTGATGACATGCAGGTGTGTAACAGTATGTGCCGAGATTGAAACCCATACACTTCCAATTCCAAGGATACAGGTCTTCCAAAAATAAGATAACCTTACCTGGGCACTACTTTGGTCCTGTAAAGGGAGCCATGCACATTTTGAGCCATATAAGCAAATTATCAAAATGGCATAATTTAGTCCCTTTCCAATGTTATTCCTTTTCTGTGCTTCATTTTTGTGTAATTTCAAACACAAATGCAAAGACAACAAGTTTATTTGAAAAAAAAAACATGTATTTAAAGAGTGTGATATGTACTTCACAGTAAACTACATACAAAGCTCGTCTACATAATGTATTTTCATGAATCAAGCTTTTAGCATATTAGTTATTGAATGATTGCTCACTATATATCATCATCCATAGCTTACATTTGTTTTCTATCATATAATTATTTAGAGCTTTATTGAATATTTCACAATAATTAATTAATTTAACTTATTCTGTTTGCAACATATCCATGAGCAGATTGCGCTTTCCTAGGACTTATTCATAATTTGAATTTAGTTGGTGAACATGTTTTCCAATTTTTTAAATCTATAGATTGATCATAAATATTTGAAATTGTAAGTTGAGTTGGTTACCAAAGTTGTGATTGGCCAGATGAGTTGCATGTTTTTATTTCTGTTCTCCGATGGGATTAGTGAGAAGCATTTCTGGTGTGAATATTTATGCAAGTACAAAATTTGTTATCCATGAACACGTGGATGCAACTTAAATTAGCTCTCAGTCTGTGAACATTTTTTTGCCAGTAAAATTTGATTGCTCTACTGTGGTCGGAAAGCACATACAAAAGGAGATTTAAAAGCAAATTTATTTAAAAATCCAAATGAATATTCATAGTGTTTTTGCATATTTACCCAGCTCTGATATTTAAAAACATGTTTGTAATCATATCAACACACATTATAGAGTATTTTGTAATAATTTCCTAAAAGTTTTCATTTAATTTTTGGGTATTTGGATAAAGAAGATAGAGTGCAATCTAGTCTGACTTCCTAGTAGTGTTCATTGGTAGCAGCCTAACGGCTGTTAAAGTATCTGGTGCGCATCAGAAGCATGAGCCTCAGTATAGTCTCCTGTCACCACCTAGCCATGAATCCGAATAGCTACATTCTTTTATCCATTGGTAGAAGTTAGCTCTATGAGGCCACATATCTTTTGAAAAGTATAGCATGCCTAGGGCCTGATACTATGAGCTGTTGACCAATCAGAGTTAAGGGGTCTCTGCAAATCCTGGGAAGTGTTCAACACCTTGCAGAGCTGGGCCCTTGGCAGACTTGCATGGGTTCCTTTAATAATCCAAAGGAATCCCCATGTACATGCACTATAGTTGAAACACTCATTCAAGTACAATATTGGCAAAACTCTTACCAGTCGTGAATACAGTCTGGCTACTCTATGGATGGAATACAATTGCCCAGAACCTGGGATATGGTGTGTCTGGGCTTTGCTGCATATTCTGGACTTAAAGCCAGAATAGCGAGGCAAAAAGACTTACTTCATTACAGAGGGACCCTGCTGCCTTCTCCCCCTCCCCCCCATCTGCTTCCATACTGCTGGCATAGAAGGCTAAACTCCCTGGATCCCTGACTGCCCAATCACCATTGGGCCATTAGCAACTAGTGCAATTTAGAGCAACATTTAGGCTTCTTTGAGGTATGCCAGGAGACTGGCCCAGCATTTAGCCAGCCAGGTCTGGAGAGCACAGAGGCCATCTTCCTCAGCAGTGCTCATAATCCTAGGGTAAAATGCATTTTAACCAATGTATTAATTTCACCACAAATATAAAATATTCACTGGAAAAAACAGCATGTGAGCAATTCATTTCATTTAGTTTTAATGCTGAGTCCTCTACACAAAATATTTAAATTGCTTTACAAAAAAGAGAAACATCTATTAATGGCTCACAATTATATTACACTTATTTTATTATTTAAATGTTTAGCAAACCAAAGTCTGTAAAGACAAGGAAAGAAAAGGTTTGAACAAGAGAAGCAGAAAATTGTATTCTTGTAGAAATGGGAATTTAGTTTTCTTCTGAGTAATTCAGCTTGTTGGGGACACACAGGGTCATTCTACTCCCCGCATTATATCTGTGCTATCTCATTGATTACAGCCTGCTTGCACTGGTATAACAGTTATTATCTCACACTGAAATACTTAATAATTATTATCAACTGCATAACAGAAGCTCTGAGAATATAAGATGCAGCACCCTTTGATCATCTCTTAGTAATAGTCACTGGCTAATGGAGTAATTATCATGTGCTCATTCTCTGTAATGTGGGTAACAGGAACATGATGATGATGATGCATAATAGGAACATGATGATGCAACCAACCTGTCTGTGTGGTTGGACATTGATACGCGTGTGGAGTCCCACTGACTTCGGTGGGATTCTGCATGGGTGTAAGGAAGCCCTGGTTGGATCCCTTTGCAGGATGGAGCCCTACTTTAGTCCTAGTTTAATATTTAATAATTGTAAAGTGCTATCATGAGGCTTTGATAATTTTAATGTAGATTTTACTGAAAGAGGTAAACAAGATATTTTTTAAAAATTCAAAACAGGTTGAGAATTTTATGCTATTTTATTGAAAACTTGAGGAAGGTATCTCTCCTATTCTCTTCTGCTCCAGGCAGATGGTAAGTAGCATACTGTAGATATCAGTCAACAGGTGTATGCACACAGCCATAAATGTCCAGAATACTGCTGAATTGGACTGTAGGTGCTGGCTGGATAAAAAGGCAGCATTCCAATTTGTTGAAAGAATTATTTTTTTATTGGTAAATGTTGGTAAACGTCAATTTCAAAGTACAAACACATAAACCAGAGAAAAAGTATTTCCTTCAATAATAATCCGAATATAAAGACAGACAAAGAAGGAAGAATGCAGCTTGAGAACTTAGATTCATTTAAGGATATTTACTTTATATATTTTGACATGCGATGTTCACAATTTGTGTTTTAAGTTATAAAACATTTTGAATCTCAATTTCTGCTGTCATTACATAATTAAGGTCTGACCCTCCCATAATTTCCTGCAACTGTGAAAATTTAAATAAATAAAAATAGAAAAAATGCTTAAAAATAAACATCAAAATTATCTGTCAGATTTATTTTAAAATGTTGAATTCTGCCAACCCTAAGTATATAGCAGCATCAAGAAGACAACATGTAGGCTTGGAAATTTAGTAGTAACAAAATACACGTTTTGCAGTGTTCACATTATAAAATAATGTGGTTTATAGCCATGAAAATAAAGTTAATTTTCTTGTTGTATGAAGGAACCTCCCATGACCACAAACCCAAGGAAAGATGTGCTCTGTAAACCTGCCCAACAGAAGAGCAACCCCCTGCCAATTTTCAAATTCCCAATACAACTGTAACTCTTATCATGGGCATATAGTTCCACTACTCTAGAGGCAGTTTCCTCTTTTCCTTATTCTGTCATGATACTAAACTATCTGATTTGTAATATGTCTTACAGCACTTAGAAATGCTGGAAGCACGTCTTGTTGGCTGATGATACCTGACATGTGACTATAGCTGGGTTGTTGTTTTTTCCCTTACAAGTGTCTCTTGCTCTGGAGAATGTTCCCAGAGCATATTTTCTTTCATGAAATTCTATTTGTCTAGGAGGTAGAGAGAAAGATGTGAAGGGATATTGGCATGGCCTCCAGCACTTTAATTATGGGAACATTCTTCCAATAATAGGTCTATATGGGTAAAAGTTACTTGTAAATTCTATCCCCGGCCTATAGATATTCTTCTGTCTCCAAAATCCCATTGGGCTGTTGGGGTAACTTAAAAGTTAGTGTTTTTTGTTTGCTTGTTTGTTTTTCCCTTGTTATTGTGACTGTAAAGTTACTTTTGATTTCAAATGAACTTTTCATTCTTTGCAGCAAGAGCTGAGATATCGGATAAGTGGCAGCACAAAATTTAAATCTTCGTTGTCAACACAGACTCATTAAGTGGCCATTCAAATGGGCGGAATATGTTACATAAATTGGCAGCAAGTTTCCAGTGGGTGAAGGTAAGATATCTGACTTCATGACTTATAATTGACAATTTAGGTATATGTTGCTCTCTTTTTGTTGCTCCATATATACACTGTGGCATGTCAACAATTAGTAACCTCTTGTTTAAGCCAATTTGTTGCCAGATTTTCTCAGAGTTTTCATAGTGTGGGTCCACTGGTCTTCAGTGCCACTCGGAGAGCTGGTGCCTTAGGACATTGAGCATCTTGCTGTGACTATCCTGTAATGCACTGTTTGACACGCTGCACTATTCATATCATGCTCATTTACATTTATAACATCATAACTCTTCTTAAGGATGCACAAAAAGGAATTTAGCACTGAAAGGGTTGAGGGGATGGTAAGCTATAGTCAGAAATTTTCCAAAACAATGAGAGTAACCATATTACATTAATCCAAAAATGGGCTCTGTGTTGCTGTTTTTCTAAGGCTGCATGGATGAGCAGCTTTTGTATTTATTTTTCACCTGTACCATTTCATGTAATGTCACTAATCTTGAAACAGCCATTCATACTTGTGCTGCAAAAGGTTTTGTTGTTCACTGTGAGGCTTAGCTGAAAAATGCTGCTGAAAATGTGGAGACAGGGTGATAGGGGTAAACCTCAGACTCCAAAAAATGGTTCTATTATTCTTCCTCCATAATTCTGTTATCAGCCTTTAACCTCTGACATTCTGTGCTTTTCTGATCTACCAATGAAACAAGAGATTCCTCAGAGGTGAGAATTCTTAGACAGAAGTATCCATATATTTTTTTAAATCAACGATAAAATCTGTAATAAATAATATAGATAGTAGCGTCATTTATAGCAGTATCAGATGTGAAATCCCTTTTGAATTGTGATGTTTTTAAAAGAGTCTACAAGACTGTGACATTAAAGCTCTGTAGCTATCTGATTCATTTACATCTTTTTATATTCACTACACTAAAGTCCTGCTTGACAGATGCTTCATTTCTGTGGAAATGTCCTTGAATGATGATGATCTCATTTCTGGCAGCCAAATGGGCAAAATACTACAACATCCCTATGAACAGCTACATGGATGTGCATGTCCAACATTCACTGAGTCGTTAAGGTAGACTGCAGCAATTAGTATCAAGTTGTAATAGAATGGTTTCAACCGTTAAACTGACCCCACTACACTGAATTTCCTTGAGGAAATCTATAGGCCTCTACACCTTTGTCAGGGTTCCTTCCCCACTCTGAACTCTACGGTACAGATGTGGGGACCCGCATGAAAGCCCCTAAGCTTATTTCCACCAGCTTAGGTTAAAACCTGGTATGCTGCCACCACCAAGTGATTTAACAAAGAATCAGGGAAGAGACCACTTGGAGACATCTTCCCCCAAAATATCCCCCCAAGCCTTTAGGCCCCAGTTCCTGGGGAGGCTTGAGAATAAACAAGATGAGCACAAACCAGCCTTGGATTTTTAAGACCCAAAAAACCCAATCAGATTCTTAAAAACAACTTTATTAGAAGAACAAAAAAAGATAAGAGAACAACTCTGTAAGATCAGAATGGAAGATAATCTTACAGGCAGTCAGATTCAAAACATAGACAATCCCTCTAGGCAAAACCTTAAGTTGCAAAAAGACCCCAAAACAGGAATACATATTTCCTACAGCACAGCGAATTTCACAAGCCAAAACAAAGAAAACCTAATGCATTTTCTAGCTAGATTACTTACTAACTTTACAGGAGTTGGAGGGCTTGCATCCTTGATCTGTTCCTGGCAAAGGTATCACACAGACAGACAAAAGCCTTCCCCCCCAACCCCCCTCCAGATTTGAAAGTATCTTGTCCCCTCATTGGTCATTTTGGGTCAGGTGCCAGCCAGGTTACCTGAGCTTCTTAACTCTTTACAGGTAAAAGGACTTTGCCTCTGGCCAGGAGGGATTTTATAGCACTGTATACAGAAAGGTGGTTACCCTTCCCTTTATATTTATGACAACCTTCAAACTAGGAAGAAGCTGTTCTATATATTTGTGTCTAACAGTGCTTCTTATTTTGTTGTTCATTAAAACTCAATTGCCAAATGTTGCCATCCAGACCCAGTTCTTGGTCAGGCAAAACTCCCAGTGAAGTTACAGTTTAGCCTGAGTAAGGGCTGCATGATTTGCATGCATGCAAAAACACCACTGAATAAACAAAAAACCCCACCTTGTCTTAATTACGGCCCTGAATCTGCTCCCCTTCTCGTCAGTGGGAGTTAGGCAACTGATTTAATGGGAAGGGAGATTGGGCTCTCTATGCACATCTATGCCAGTTACTGAACTTTAGTGTTCACATTACTAAGATTCTGAATAAAGCCTAATCTGCTTTCTTTTCAACTTGGCACCCCCTCTCATTTCTGGCTTCTTAGACTAGTCCAGGCCTACTCCTGCTCTTTTCATTCTTGGCTCAGTGCTACACTCACAAGCAGATTTTATTTTAATGACATTCTTGGATGGGGACAAAACGACCACCACATGTGCTTGGGAAAAGTAAAGAAGAAACATAGAACTACTAATGTGGGGCTCAAATCTAAATTAACTCAGGTTAAGCAGCATCTTACACTGAAAGCAGCCCCATTGTTTTTCTCTAGGTGCTTTTCCATTTCAGAGTTAGGGGAAGTTGGAGATGTAATCATTTCTGAAAAACTTCTTGCATAGTGATTTTAGGAAGTCCACTGTAAGGCATTTGAATTGTCTCTCGGTAAAGGGAGATGTAAAGAGAATGAACACATACAGCTTTTGTTGATTGTCATGTAAACCTGTGTGTCCTGATGGTTCTTAAATTCTCTGTTTCATTTTGGAGGATTTTTTTCTTAAATAATTTTGCTCCTGTTGCGTCTATTCAGAAATGCAGATTTCCTGTTTCAGTATCTAAATCATCAACAGTAACCAAGGTAAAATATGCATGTACAGTTATGATTATTGAAACAAAGCAGCAAACTGGAGCTATAATCAGTGTATTCACATAATACAGACCTGGTCCACACTGTCTGAGGACTGTCTTTCCTCTTCTGCTCTGCAAACCATCTAGGGTGACCACCTTCTAAAAATGCAAAATCGGGACACATGTAGAAGCCTGCCCCCTCCGTAGCCCTGTCCCCTGCTCCTCCTCTTCCCCCTGGGCAGACTAGAAGCTGGAGCCAGGCAGTGGTAAGAGCTGCCCAGGGAGAAGCATACCCCAAACACCATACAAATTTAGCGCCCTCATGGCCAAGATGGAGTCTGCTCTACAGGCAGCTCTGGCCAAGAGAAGGTACTCGCAGGAATGCAGCAGGAAAAATTCTTTCCACCCTAGGGGCACCTGTTCCAATCCTCCCAGAGTGAACCCACACACCCACCTGAAAAGTACAATGGATATAAGAAAGGGAAATATTTATTTACAGAGGGATGGGAGGACAAAACAAGGGGAAATATAGGGGGAGCAGTAAAACAGGGTTGCAGCCAAACCAAGGCCCCACAGGCCCAGTGGTAGCACAGTCTGAAAGGGCAGACACCGAGCAATGTGTCTGCACACAGAGCTCAGGAGTCCTGAGCAAAGTTCCAATCCAGTGCTGAGTCTTGGGTGCTCCTGGTCGTCTTTGGCGCCAGTAAACTTTCCCCAACAAACCCTTCCAGTGCCCTCTTCTGCTGCTCTCTGCAAAGCCACACAGAGCAACCACCTCCGTCCTTAACTAGCTAGCAGCCTCCCTCCTTATTCCCAATGCAGAGTTACAAGCCCCAGTACTCAGAGTCCCATGCAGCTCTGGGCCGCAGTGATACCAACACTGGGTCTAGCTTTGGCCTGTCCTTCTCTGGCTATTCCTCCCTGGCACAGTGCTCCTCCTGGCGCCTGTCCTGGGGTGCCCCAATCGGCCACCCCGTCCTTCCCAAGCTTCAGGCAGGTTCTCTGCTGCTTCATTTTGCGAGGGCCTGCTTGCTGCAGCCCTTCTCTCTCTGGAGCTCCAGAGCCACCCCCCTGGAGTTTCCCTCCTTTCTCTCACTGCTCCCCCACTCCTTAGGAAAAAGATTTAAAGGGGCCATGCTCTCTAAACCCCAAAGGGGTTACACAAAAATGAACTAATTAATCTTCACAACTCCATTGTGAGGTAGGGGGGTCTCATTATGTTTATGCCATCATTTTATATACTATGGAATCCCACTTATCCAATCTAATTGGGACCGGGGACAGATTGGATAATCAAAAATTCAGATAGTCCGGAGAATGGGAAAGTGTGAGATTGCAGCGCTGTCTAGTGGCCACAGGAGAGATCACCTGCTTTTGGACCTATGTACACTGGTTGTTCAGTTAATACGCAGAGTCAGATAATGGAGGGTCGGATAAATGGGATTCTACTATATGTCTATATCTTGTACAAAATTCTCTGATTTCTTAGGGCAGCTTTTTGTCAGTTTTCCATCAGAAAGCTGCCCTAAAGCCATCATACGTGACACTGGAGTATTTTTCCAGTATAGTGGACTCCTCTGCATGTATTGAGAAACTGGAGGTTCTTCTGTGCCACCTTCGTTATAGCTATGCACGTATCTTGTGGTTATGTAGATCTGTGTGTAATTTAGATGCATCTTCCAGAGTCCTGACTAGTTGCCATTGGTGTCGCTAGGGTTTGGTCTATTGGCTATAGATTTTCCCGTTCATTTTTGCATGTCATTAATTGGAATTATGCACTCACATTTCAAGGGGAGAGGGCAGTGGACACACTTGAAATGTTCCTTTCCTTTTGAAGGGAAGATTAAATTAGTTTGAGAATCATTTCCTGAAATTAAAGGCCCTAACGTGTGCTCACTGAATTCACTGGGATTCTTTCATGCCCCAAATGGAGAATATTGGTAAAACCAATAGTATCTCTCAAACTGATAGAAAAAAATTCAGTACCCCCACTATATTTATGAATTCACTGTTATAATATAAAGAGGCAGGTCACATATACATCTTTTAGTACTCATATGTATTGTAAACCATAGACTGTGACAGGAAAAAAACAGAGGGTCCCAAATATATGATATTGGCGGGAAATAGTTTCACATCTTTTTTTTGTAGAAATACCACAGGGAAAAAAGGCCAGATTTCAGATATTTAAAATGTTCTCCTGCTCATAAGTGTTAGCAAATTTGAATGTGGCCTAATATATCCATATATAATGCACTGTGCCTCCCACAATCTGCTTCACATTACACACAAGAACAGCCCATGTTTACACTTCTGTTTTTTAATGTAACAGTCATTTACATAGTTTTCATAAACCTTTGTTTATGAATTCTCATCAGTCAATTAAAACAGCCTTTCCACAGTCACGTTAAGGGAGTCTAATTCAATATTCTGGGCTGCCATGTTTGGATCATTTAAGTAAGAGTCTACAGAACCCTGTAACACAAAGGCAAAGATATATCCGTTAATATGTGTCCAGCACATATTTGGACACACACCTTCCAGATGTAGTCTTCTATATTGAGTATATAAAGAAAAATCTCAATTACATACACAAACACTTGTCATTTAGGCAGAATTAGGTGACTTCAGTTGTATATTAAGGTATGATCCAACAAAACACTGAAGGAGATTAGTAACTTTAGTCATGCAAATAATCCAGTTGACTTCACTGGAACTGCTCTCATGCTTCTTAGCGTATGCAAAACATGCCTCAGGTGGGATGTGATCAGCATTCATCACCAAATTTCATCCGCTGGGCTCAGTACTGACTGCGAGTGCGATATGAATGCTGAATCATGCCCCCACTCCCCCCCCCGTAGTTCAACACATATGTAAAAACCTTGCTGGAGCAAGGCCTATTGGCCAGAGTTTCAAAAGTATAAATTAGTTTATGCCAATTCTGGTGTGTATGCACAGTTTGACAAGTTGGGGTCTAAATGTGCAAACACTGACACCAGGCATTGCTTGGGCTAAGGTAACATCTTTGGAAATACAGCTAAAAGGGATGAGGAACAATTTATTCATCTTGTTCAAAGCATTATGAAAGAAAATATGAGTAGCATATTTTTTCTATGTGTAGCCAAACCACAAAAAACATGGTGAGAAGAAAGTATGTTCACATTACACTGTTTCTCACAATCATGTTAACTCCTATTAGAGCTGGGTGAGATTTTTCTGTGAATGTTATTTCTGTTAAATTGATATTTTCCGTAGTGAAATGTTGATTCTTCCCCCCCCCACCCCCCCCCACACACGTTTTTAGATTTTCTGTTGAAACAATTAAATCAAAATATTTAATTTTCAGGCCAGGTTGACCAGAAACTAAATATTTTGTTTCAAGTAATTTCAAAACTGATCTCTACAGCTGCCTGAGAAGCCACAGTGTCTTCTGTGAGTTATAGTTTTGCATGTGTCATGTTCCCATTCTCTTCTGGGCTGGGATTCCTGACTGGACATCAGCTCCAATTATGCACTGCAAGCATAGGACTACCATGATGCGTTGCAGTGGCTGAGTCAAAGAGGGAACCCACAGTGCGTCACAGAAGATGAAGTCCAGGTAAGGAGCCTGACCCCTCAGGGAGAATGGGGATATGGGGCTGCTAAACTACACTGCCCATCAGGCTGCACAGCAGCATATCCAAGTCAAAATATTTGTTTTTCAGACAAAAAGAAAAATGAAAACTCTTTTGGGGGCATTTGTTTCATTTTTTGACAAAAAAAAAATCAAAATGTGTACGGAAAGCAAACACTTTTTATTTAAAAAAAGAACCAAGACCCCTTGTTTAAACAGAAGTCAAATTTTCTGTCAAAAATGTTTCTATGGAAAATTTTCAATCAAGCCTACTTATTTCATTACATAGCTTACTGGAAAAAGCTAGCTTCAGCCTTAACTATTGGCAAACTAATGTCTCCATAATGGTCCCTTTCAGATTTCCGCAATGGATAGTTTCAAAGAAATAAATGATGTCATTATATAGTGAAACACATGCATGATATACTGATACTCTTAATATTACCCAAGACTAGATAATAAAGAAATACTGCTCCAAGTCATCCATGAACTAGAAAAATATGATCAAAGAAAAATGAAATGAAAGCTATGTATCTTGCACCATGTCCTAAAGGGAGGAAGTCGTGATCTAAGAGACTGCTGGAAGTGATTTCTAAATCATAGAGCAGCCCCTACTTGTCACCAAGATTGCCCTTAGTCCCCAAAAGCTCAGTCCTAGGGACTCTCAGCAGAAATATGTCCCATCCAATCATAACTGTTGTGATAGGGCATAGAGAGGGATGATTTCTCAGAGTCTGCCATGTCCTCAGCAATTTAGGGCTTCATAGATAATAAACTGTACCTTGAATTGCTCCTAGAAACTAATTTGCTGCCTCAAGCATGGAGCTTTGCTGCATATTAGAAAGAACACTAAAGTAGATATGTACTACTGTACAGCATGTACATTTAATTCACTTGAGACATTTACCAAGACCAATTACTGCCTTGTTAGTCATAGTTAAAGAACAACTTCTTTAAAATATATTCAGAAATCTTTCAGAAATACACACTAACGGCCCTTACAAACCTAGTGATTTTTTCAGTTTTACTAATTTGTAAATCACACAGATCAGGGATTGGTAAAATATAATAGAATGCATTTCTGAAATAGGATTTTCCCACTTGATTCTTGACAACCTGCATTTGCAACCATTCAGCTATTTTATTTTGAAATGGCTTTTCAATTATATTCTAGTGCTGTAGGGAAAAGGTTTTTGACAAAGGCATGACATAAACCATTTATACTGCAGCTCCATCATCGTTCCCATAGCTAAACTAGACTGGACAGTTCATTAAAAAGAAAAATTAATAGCACAAGAGTTGCAGGGTAACAATAACAGATGATGACTGGCCTGTGGCAGCCCACTGAATTCGTGTAGTGGGATAAAAATGATTCCCTTAGCTCATAAATGAAGGTTTGTTCCAAGGTTTTAGGCAAAGCCTGTCCGTCTAGTCCTTTGCAAGAAAAAGCTGTATGTCTGAGATACCTGAAAGGTCCATAAAAGTAGTATTTTGGAACTTCTACAAAAGTATGTAGCTTTTATCCTAATAGAAAATACATATTTCATTAAACTTTGAAAACACAAGAATAAACATAATATATGTCAGAAGAGAATATATTAACCAAGAAGAGCTAAACTGTTAATTGGATGACCCTCCCCCCGAACACCCAGAGCAAGTAGGAAGGGAATAGGCACAGTCATGACTCCATCCCCTCACTCATTGACCAGTGCAGTAGAGCTATATATATACCTTTACTATAATTATGATCAATTATGATCTATTAATGGTTCAAGTTGTTTTGGGTTATAGTGAACCAAACATAGATATACTGCCAGCTAATAAAAAAGTTACTCTTCTCTCTGAGTTCTGCCTACTGTAGTTACAGGTGTCACCTAAGATACTAGAACTGAATTAACTTGGGGGGGGGGGACTCTATATTTGTCAGTTTGTTAATGTTGTGCAAATAATCTCATTTGGGGCACACTGTTCTTTTGTTGATTTCCGCAATCAGGGGTTAGATGCTAACTGCTAATCTTGGTACTTTCTTGTTTTATTTAAATTTTCACAGGGACTATTGCTCCCTTCTCCACTACCTAAAAACACAGGAGAGAAAAACACTATTCCAGGAAACTGCCTTTTTTTGGTGAATCACAATGCACAAATTATTCCAAGGATAGCATAACCGAGTCTTTGTTAGGCTCTGTCACTGCACAGCCAATAGCCCAGCAGTTAGTGCTGCTCTGCTGCATTTCTGCAGCATAAACAAAACAATACAGTATTCAAGGGGCCTGCAATGGACTTTACTTTAGCTGCTGAGTCCCTCCCTTATTCAATTATATCCCTATAGCAAGTTATATTTATTTAAAAGATGGGTTCCTGTTTAATAAATGTAGAAGAAATACAAAAATATTTTAATAGAAAAACTTATCTGTAGTGAATAGAACAATTAATAATTTCTTTTAACACTGTATTAAAAAAATGTAGAAAATGCCCACTGCTGTTAGGATATCTTCATATGTGGCTCTTTGGTGGCCCAGTTCTTACTCAGGTTAAACTTTCATTTAAATGTTGAGGGGCTGCAGAACTGGGCCCTAAGAAAGATTCTTTACCGCAGAATTAGCATGTACCATTGTCATGAACCTGCAGTGTGGGTCATTTTACTAACAGTTACTTCATTAAAATATTTCAATGTATTGCTTTGGGGGGAAATAAAGTCACTGAGGAGACAGACTCTGATAAACTTACTCATGAGGAGTAGAATTGTACTCCAGGAGGAGTGCCATTGAAGACAGTGGGTTTCAGAATCTGGGTTAATGAGAAAACATCAAAAGCAATAAATATAAGATATCATACCTGTTCGCTTTATTTGCATTCTTCACATTCACTTATTGCATTCAAATACAGAATCTGCTTTCTCTAAAGTACATGACATTGTGGACAGTCTACAGCAATGTCATTTGTTCTGATGACCGTTCACAGGCACGGCCGCCCGCAGCTCCCATTGGCCGGGAATGGGGAACCATGGCCACTGGAAGCTGCGGGTGGCCGTGCCTGTGGACGGTCAATGTAAAGACTGTCTCGTGGTCCGCCAGTGGATTACCCTGACGGGCTGCAGGTTGCCTACCACAGGCCTACACTATATCCCTTCTGTAGTAATTTGATTCCCAGCAGCACAGTGATTGCACAAAGAAGAGTCTGTAGGGTTGGTAGAAGGAGGTTGTGATCTTAAGCACTTCTGTGTTCGCACCCCGCGTACTACTGCAATGATATTTGTGCAAAATATGCCTTGAAGATATCATTTGAAAACAAATAGTACATTAATCATTAATATCATTATAAAATGCATGTGTTAATCCTTATTTGTAAAGATATAAATTCCCTCCGTATGATGCTCCCAGAACACGTTTAAGAAGACAGCCTATCCAAGGTAAAGGTGATAAACAGGTCTGTCCTAGATAAAGGGATTTGGGTTTACCTCAATTTACATATTAGCCATAAACAACGTTTTCAAACAAACCAGTGGTGGTTGTCTTGAGCCTGAACTCAAGAGACAGAGAAGTAACTTGGCTTCTGCATGCCAGAGAGAGACAGGCGAGTGAATCCCCAGGAGTCCTTCCTAACTTCGAGGATTCCTTGGGAATTCTTTGGGAATATATGGAACAGAGAGAGACTCCTCTTTATCTTTTACGATGATGAAAAGGAAAACATGCTCCTTATACTTCCATGGAAGGTCCTGACTGAGACACAGTCAGCCATATTGGACAAAGAATAATTGGTGAGAGAAGCCATCTTAACCAAAGACTGTACCTTGCCAGATTAAGTTTTAGACTTTTAGATCTGTGTTTTCACTTTTATTTCCTTGTAACCATCTCTACTCTTAGAGTTGGCATCACTTAAGCTGTTGTTAATAAACATGTTTTATGTTTAATCTAAACCAAGCCAGTCCTGTGTTTGAATTGAAGTAATTGTTGACTCCAGTTAATGTGGCAAGCTGTTGGGTGTTGGTGCTTTAAAGGCACAAACGGACCTTATTATTTCTCTGAGTGGTCCAGGAGAGGGCTGGACAATTTAGGGCAAACTGTTTTGAGGAAATTCAGTACTGGAGTGTGTTGGGGTCACGTGGCTAGCCGTAACCGAGGCTGGTGGAGACCAGAATGTGGTTGTGGTGTAATAAGCAGGCTGCTGGAGTCAGAGCATTGAACCATATCTGTTTATCACACAGACACTGAGTGCATGCTTGTATCCTGTCTGGAAGCTACAGCAGCAGAATATTTTCAAGGTACCCAGGGTTATAGGACAAGCATAACACAACCTCTAGCTGGTCTGGTCTCAAACCTGGAATGACATAAAGTGCTGTGATGTACCATTCAGCTGTTAGATTGGTTTTGTGCTTCTTCATCACAAGCATCCTTCTTTTGATGACAGTAGGCTGACATATTCTGGAAGACAATCTACCTACTGTCATTTCAGAACCAAAAGTATTCCACTGATAAGGTAGTCTTATTTGCTTTTACCCAACCCTGGCAGTGTAAAGGGGCTTTGGTGAAATGAGATTCTGGCCCGGGTTGACAACACAATGATACAGGGATGATTCTGCACCATAGGAGATTTATCCTTGAATTCAGTGAGATCGGACCAAAGCTAAAATATTTTGTCCAAAAATATTACCTCCTTAAGGTGTCAAACTTTAGTTGACTTAGAGCTTCAGGAATTACTCTAAATAATGATGGTCTCTTTAAAGAACTAGTAATATTGGATGGACTTTTGTTGCAAATTCTTCAGCATAGTTTCTGATCTTGCCCCTCTGGTGTGAGATGTCACCTTGGTAAACTTTTATACAAGAGGAATTTGAGCTTGAAGATATTTAAATGTTACTCATATAGTCACAGTGAATTTCTAGAATACTTGCATTGTCCTGACCGTAGCCAACCAAAAACCCAAATAGGTCTGGTCTGGACTAGATTTCCATCAGAGAAGAGAGATTTAATCATCTATAATTGTGTCCCCTTTGTGATAGTTGGATGATAGTGTCCCCTTTGTACAGTTGGAAAATACTATATTATATATTAAATAGGATTAGCTCAGACTAGAATCAGTGAAAAAACATACCTAATTATTTTTCCTTTTTTGGAAGTGTGTGATTCATATGAAAAGTATTAATTTTATTTACAGGTTGATGGGCTCAAGTGGTTGGGTGGTCAGTCTGTTTTGTGATATTGACATGTCTATCACCTAACTGAATATTTTGGCAGCACTCCAGGATACAAGAGTGGGACCCACATTTCATTTCTGCCTGCCTATGGTCCAAAGGGCTGGGAACACTGAAAAGGCAGTGGGTTGAGTCCTTCTGGTCAGTGTCAGAGCAGGATAGGCACTTTCTGAAGGGAGCCATATCAGGATTTCTCAGCCAGAGCAAATGTTGCTAAAATGTAGATCTTTAAGGATTGAGGAAGTGAAGAGTGATAGTGGAGACTACATTGAACAAGCCAGGTTAAAAGAACTATATCAGTACACATCGAGATGTTGCCAGAGTGACAGTCTTGAGTCAAAATGGTTTGGTGGAATGTAGCTGTTTTCTATTGAAGTTGCAAGCCATTCTACTTTAACTTGCCATTGGGTACTACAACAATTGGTGGATTCCTTCATCTTGGATATTGTCATTGAGTTAGCACAATATTTGACTGTATGGGTGCTATTCTGCAAGTCCCCAAACTACTCCCATCTACAGCCAGTCTTATCTCTGTGAAAAATTAACTATTGATTCGCACATGTTCAGAAAGTTCTAAGGACAGTCCTTATGTCTTTTAGTACAGAAACTTACACTCCAGTTGACAAATTAAGTAAAAATCAAAATAAACCCTAACTACTTGCATTGACCTCCTGAAAGCTGTCTGGGGAATCTTTCATATGTTTAAGCTTTTACATCATGTCTGCCATGTGATTATGTACTTCTAAATGTATCCAAATCCTCCCTCCCAAAGCTCCTTCTTTTACACAGACTTTTCAGTTTTCCTCTGTATCCCAGTGGGTAGAGTTGACCATCTATATTGTACATTGTATACTCTTTAAGGCCTGAGACACCTTTTTGAACAAACCTAATTTATGGTCTTCACTAACTTATAAGCAGGACCTTATATTTGGCAATTCTGTAGTACTTTTTCTCCTCAGCTGAGGAGAAACAAATTTCACAGGTACCCTTGTGAGGTAAATTAAAACAGTTGTCCAGCTACTAAAAGAAGATAAACTGAGACATAAAGAAACTAAGTGATTTGAAAAAGGCCATCCAGCAAGTCAATGGCAAAGCCACCATTACAACTCAGGAATTCCTAAATCCATGCTTATTCCATTTCATGCACTTCTGAAATGACTCTTCACATACTCCTCTGTTCTGACATTATATTTCTTTAGAACATATTATATAAAATCACTATTCATAATTTGAAATCAAAGTTTGGGTTCCAGTACTCTTTCAGTGAAAGTTGAGAAAAGATGCAGGTCCTTTCATTAGAATTTTAGCTCTCACCTTTGTCCTTCCTGCAAACATCTTTGAGAATCACAAGGACTCCTAATAATTCGCTGAAATCTCAGAAAGTGGCATATTTATTCTGAATAAAGTCACTTTTTTTGGAATAGAGTGTTCACACAGTGGCATTATTCTCCCCAAATTATGCTAGAATGGCTATTCTGGACAATTTCCCCCATGTAGACAAGGCGAAAGGGTAAACAACAGTAAATGCAAGTAAAATACTGAGTTTGTGCTATCTCTTGGTCTTTGATGAGAAGGCATTTGTATTGTATTAGATTCACCACTGAGTTATGCTTCCACCATAGTAACCCAAGAGCCCTGTCAGCAGAAAGATTCCTGGAGGGATTGTGGTGGGGTGGCAAGCTGCCCATGGCTTCTACTCTACCAAGGGTCTTATAGCTGACCCACAGTGGATGGCACTAATTGGGGAATGGCAGGCTATGCACTCATTCAGCACATCCCTAGCTATTCTCTACCTGCTATAGTCTGAATGGACTCCCCACAGTAATGTTAAAATTGCCCTCTAATGGCAGAATCTCTCAGACAGAGTAGTGCTACACACCTGCTGGCTCAGTTTAAATTAGCACTTCATGAACTAGTGAAGGTACCTCAAAACTATTAATTTCATTGAGTTGAAATAAGGAAAGGAGTTTGCCCAAAGCGCATACAGAATCATAGAAATATAGGACTGGAAGGGACCTTGACAGGTCACCCAGTCCAGTGCCCTGCACTGAGGAAGGACTGTCTAGACCATCCAACTGGTGTTTGTGTAACCTGTTTGTAAGCACCTCCAATAGCAGAGCTTCCACAACCTCCCTAGGTAATTTGTTCCAGTGCTAAACTACCCTGACTGTTAGGAAGTTTTTTCTAAGGTCCAACCTAAACCTCCCTTGCTGCAATTTAAGCCCATTACTTCTGTAGAATCATAGAAAACTTCTATAGAATCATATAATGTGTGTGTTTTGATGGGTCTGCATGTAATATTTAGCTTTTGAAGACATTTGGAATTATCCTTCATCTAGCCTTCGATTCTGACTTTCTTCTCAATGTTTTATTTGGCATAAATCAAATTAGCTAGCAAGAAAAATTGAGGGGTAATTTTGCCTTTAGTTGGTATAAGCACTTAGTAAAGAAATACTCAGACTTAAAACATGAGCACAACATATAATTGGAAGTAACTTGACTTTAGTTGTTGGTTATGTTCCCCAGTGGGCATCATCTATTATCACTTACTTATATAATAGCAAACCATACTGAAACTAGAGTGAACCTAGGCTATGGTTATATTGGATTTTGAGCACATAGTAAATGATGAGACTTCCACTTTACTCTGAGATGCACAAGTACACAATTATTATTTAAAATAAACTCTTCCAAGAGTGTAGTCATTATTCCAAATGACTCTATCAATCACTGAGTTCTTTAATAAGACTACCTTTCTTATGCTAGTTGTTTTCCTGCAGAGTTTATGCTTAAAAACAGACAGTCTGTGTCACATTTATCTTAAGCAGATCTCCCTAGGGCAGCAAGTAAATGTAAAACTCTGTTTACAACCATTTTTCATTTCCCAAGCCTTTTAATATCAGTCTCTCAGGCCTATTGCTATGTCATTCACTTTGTAATGTACTAAGTTGTCTTGTCTCTTTCACTGCTTGTATTGGGTACAGTGCTTGGCAATTTCACTCTCCTTGAATGACTACAAATTAAACTAAATTCAGAGGAAAATAATTTCCTTCTGTGCTGATTTCAGAGGTAGATACTGAAAAGAAATATCACATCCTGTTAGTCAGGATGCTTACTTTTTCTCCTCCTTCCTACTGAATGATTTTTATTTCCAAAGAGCCACTGGTATACATTTTAGTCTATGGTTTCCTGATACTGAATCTCAGAACTGCCAAAGGGAAAAATGCCTGCATTTCAAAAGTAATTTTTAGGAAAACCTCAGGATTATTAGGTTTAAACATCTCAGTAATTCAATACAGTGCTGTAAAACATAATTTAAAAACACAGAGCGTGAAGTTTCCTTGCATAAATCTATACAGAATAATATTCTATGAAACTGCAAAGACTTATGTATATTATTATTTATTTGTATTACCATAAGCTCTTAGGATCTCTACTCAAGAAACAGGAACCTATTGAGCTAGGTGTGGTACAAATACAGAACACAGTGAGTAGTCTCACTGAAGACAATGAGACTATTCACAGTGCATAAATCTTTGCAACATTGGACTCCCAATATTGGAATTAAGACAATAATCATTTATGGTCTAATTCCGCAACCATTGAAGTAAATGGGTGTTTTGCCACTGCTTCAGTTGGAGCGGGCTGAAGTCCTCACAGACATTTTTATCTCCCAGTTACTAATAAATATGAAATATTGAGGGTTTTGGACTAAACACTCTTAGGGTATGTCTGCACTATAGGTGAAAGGTATGAATTCCAGCACAAGTAGTGATACCTGTGCTAGCTCTGATTAAGGCAGTGTGTTAAAAATTGACGGGTAGCCACGAGGGGCAGGAAAGGGCAGCTACCCAAATACTGTCCTATCTGAGACCATAGGTACATACTCATGCATTGCATTGTTGTGAGGTTTTCTAAAGTAATAAGGATTCATAAGTGGTCTGACAGTGCAACTGTGTTTTAGAGAAGAGAGAATTCATTTAAATGTGCCATTATGCTATGCTACTTGAATCCGTATATTTTACTTTGCCTAATAAAAATTCTCAGCACAAGATCAGATTTACTGAGAATCATAGAATCATAAAATATCAGAGTTGGGAGGGAGGTCATCTAGTCCAACCCCTGCTCAAAGCAGGACCAATCCCCAAATAAATCATCCCAGCTAGGGCTTTGTCAAGCCTGACCCTGAAAACTTCCAAAGGAAGGAGATTCCACCACCTCCCCAGGTAACACATTCCAGTGCTTCACCACCCTCCTAGTGAAAAAGTTTTTCCTAATATCCAACCTAAACCTCCCCCACTGCAACTTGAGACCATTATTCCTTGTTCTGTCATCTGCTACCACTGAGAACAGTCTAGAGCCATCCTCTTTGGAACCCCCTTTCAGGTAGTTGAAAGCAGCTATCAAATCCCCCCTCATTCTTCTCTTCTGAAGACTAAACAATCCCAGTTCCCTCAGTCTCTCCTGATAAGTCATGTGTTCCAGTCCCCTAATCATTTTCGTTGTCCTCTGATGGACGCTTTCCAATTTTTCCACATCCTTCTTGTTGTGTGGGGACCAAAACTGGACACAGTACTCAAGATGACGCCTCATCAATGTTGAATAGAGGGGAACGATCACATCCCTCAATCTGCTGGCAATGCCCCTACTTATACAGACCAAAATGCTGTTAGCGTTCTTGGCAACAAGGGCATATTGTTGACTCATCCAGCTTCTCGTCCACTGTAACCCCTAGGTCCTTTTCTGCAGAATTGCTGCCTAGCCATTCGGTCCCTAGTCTGTAGCGGTGCATGGGATTCTTCCGTCCTAAGTGCAGGACTCTGCACTTGGCCTTGTTGAACCTCATCAGATTTCTTTTGGCCCAATCCTCTAATTTGTCTAGGGCCCTCTGTATCCTATCCCTACCGTCCAGCGTATCTACCACTCTTCCCAGTTTAGTGTCATCTGCAAACTTGCTGAGGGTGCAGTCCACGCCATCCTCCAGATCATTTATGAAGATATTGAACGAAACCGTCCCCAGGACCGAGCCTTGGAGCATTCTGCTTGATACCGGCTGCCAACTAGACATGGAGCCATTGATCACTACCCGTTGAGCCCGACGATCTAGCCAATTTTCTATCCACCTTATAGTCCATTCATCCAGCCCATACTTCTTTAACTTGTTGGCAAGAATACTGTGGAAGACCGTATCAAAAGCTTTGCTAAAGTCAAGAAATAACATGTCCACTGCTTTCCCCTCATCCACAGAGCCAGTTATCTCATCACAGAAGGCAATTAGATTAGGCAGGCATGACTTGCCCTTGGTGAATCCATGCTGACTGTTCCTGATCACTTTACTCTCCTCTAAGTGCTTCAGAATTGATTCCTTGAGGACCTGCTCCAAGATCTTTCCAGGGACTGAGGTGAGCTGACTGGCCTGTAGTTCTCCGGATCATCCGCCTTCCCTTTTTTAAAGATGGGCACTACATTAGCTTTTTTCCAGTCGTCCAGGACCTCCCCCGATCTCCATGAGTTTTCAAAGATAATAGCTAATGGCTCTGCAATCACATCCGCCAATTCCTTTAGCACTCTCGGATGCAGTGCATCCGGCCCCATGGACTTGTGCTCGTTCAGCTTTTCTAAATAGTCCTGAACCACGTCTTTCTCCACAGAGGGCTGGTCACCTCCTCCCCATGCTGTGCTGCCCAGTGCGGTAGTCCGGGAGCTGACCTTGTTCATGAAGACAGAGGCAAAAAAAGCATTGAGTACATTAGCTTTTTCCACATCTTCTGTCACTAGATTGCCTCCCTCATTCAGTAAGGGGCCCACAGTTTCCTTGACTTTCTTCTTGTTGCTAACATACCTGAAGAAACCCTTCTTGTTACTTTTAACATCTCTTGCTAGCTGCAACTCCAAGTGTGAGTTGGCCTTCCTGATTTCACTCCTGCATGCCTAAGCATAGAATCATAGAATATCAGGGTTGGAAGGGACCTCAGCAGGTCATCTAGTCCAACCCCCTGCTCAAAGCAGGACCAATCCCCAATTAAATCATCCCAGCCAGGGCTTTGTCAAGCCTGACCTTAAAAACTTCTAAAGAAGGAGATTCCACCACCTCCCTAGGTAACGCATTCCAGTGTTTCACCACCCTCCTAGTGAAAAAGTTTTTCCTAATATCCAACCTAAACCTCCCCCACTGCAACTTGAGACCATTACTCCTTGTCCTGTCCTCTTCTACCACTGAGAATAGTCTAGAACCATCCTCTCTGGAACCACCTCTCAAGTAGTTGAAAGCAGCTATCAAATCCCCCCTCATTCTTCTCTTCTGCAGACTAAATAATCCCAGTTCCCTCAGCCTCTCCTCATAAGTCATGTGTACCAGAACCCTAATCATTTTTGTTGTCAAAATGCAATGTTGCAAAAAGCAGTATTTGTATACTCCTTCCTGGTCATTTGTCCAATCTTCCACTTCTTGTAAGCTTCTTTCTTGTGTTTAAGATCAGCAAGGATTTCACTGTTAAGCCAAGCTGATCACCTGCCATATTTAGTATTCTTTCTACACATCGGATGGTTTGTTCCTGTAACCTCAATAAGGATTCTTTAAAATACAGCCAGCTCTCCTGGACTCCTTTCCCCCTCATGTTATTCTCCTAGGGGATCCTGCGCATCAGTTTCCTAAGGGAGTCAAAGTCTGCTTTTCTGAAGTTCAGGGTCTGTATTCTGCTGCTCTCCTTTCTTCCTTGTGTCAGGATCTTGAACTTGATCATCTCATGGTCACTGCCTCCCAGGTTCCCATCCACTGATGTATGTATGTATAAATAAATTACACCCCTCCCCCTGAACATGTCCATATATACCTGGCCATTCTGCATTCCTCAACTCATCTCCCTCAATAAAACATAAAGACTAGTTAAGGTTCATTATGTACCCTAAAGATGAACAAATTTGGTTTCTGTTTGACCTCTTTGGTTTCCAGATCCAAACATGGCATTAACCCCATCCCATTTAAACTGGGAGACTATTAGTTTGAGTGCCTCTGATGAGTGCATCTGTGCTCATATCAATCAAAGACAGAAACTGTCTGTTAGGCATCCAGGCCTCAGAATGTTTCAGGTTAGATCATGGAGTTGCCGTGAGTGCTAACTGAGGGGCAGTGTGGAATTGCACTGCCCCAGGAGCAGATGAGAGTCCAACTTCTCCCTGTACGCCAGCTCAGCTGTGTTGATGGGTGTGTATAGGGAGGTGGAATTAAGGCCCCACCTTTTCCCCAGCTGTGCTCAGACATTCCCTGCCTACCTGAGCAGTCAGGAGTGTAACATAGTCATGGGAGCTCCACCAGCAGTTCTCCTGCTTGTGCTCTGACCCGCAATGCGGGTAGCACATTCATATAAGGGGTAACTCACGTTCTTGTGTGCATGACTCACAGTGTGACTTACAGTTGAACCCTTGAGATTTTATAAATTGAAACCCTTAAACTCCATCAGAAGATAATCTGGAGCAATATAGTGTACTTGTTCAATCATGAAATAAAATATGTATTTGTTCATCTGACAGTACTAAAATTCTGCTATAACAATGCTAATAAAATTGTCAAAGAACTCTCTGGGGATTAAGAAAACATTTCTCTTTTTCGCTAATTCTGACTAAAACTGAGAGCTCATTTAGACTAGGAATTTGTGAAATTTTACTCAATGTTCTTGTAAAATTTCTCAAAATACTATCATCCATCATTTTGTCATTACAGTGTACTCTTGAATATACATTATCAAATGTATCCTGGAGGAACAATTACTAGTTTAGTGTGTCGTGCAGAAGTTCTGGACTAGACAAATCAAAGGAATTGTTTGGGCTATAATACTTTGGCATATGGTCATTTAATAGAGGTACATACAGGAAGTAAGCTTAACTCTATTGGGATTATTTCTGCTACATATAGAAAAAAAAATAAAGTTGGCTAGATACAACTTCTGAGACTCTGGTTTTGTCATTAAAATAATCTCTGGTGACTCCGTAGCCTTGTCTATGATTCATGCGTAAATGATCAGCACAATTTTTGTCCAAGAAAGTTTGAAACTGAAGTTCTGTGGGGAAAGCTGTCTTTTTTGGAGAGAAAAACATTTTAGTGTGGTGGACCGAAATTGTGCTTTGTTACTCTGGGATAACCCATTTTACTGCATTGAAGTTGCTGTGCTATAAAAGAGGGCAAAAATTGGGCACTGTTTGAAGTTTGGTAGTGTTCAAAGTATCTACAATATAGTTAACATTAGTTTAGATTGACTATTCAATTTAAGAATGGTATTGATACGAGCAATATTGGGGTAGCATTTGGACAGACCCTAAACTGGATGATCAGGAGAAAAGAGTAATAGACCCCTTCTCCATTCAGCACCCATTGCAAGAACATATCAGAATTACAATCCTGGGCTCTGGGGAGCACAGGGACTGCTCAATCCATGCATTCTGGGGAGCACATTGCTCCAAAAGGAGAAGGACCATAGCCCTATTCCAACCTTGCAGCAGCCCATTGAGTAAGTCTGTGGTACACAGGGGAGTACATTGCACTGGTAGAATGTGACTCAGGGCTTAAGGAGGATCAGTGCCTAATAAGATCAACAGAGAGCTTTGTTTTAAGATATTTCTAATAAAGTATATTTTTATTTGCATTTTCAAAAGGCTTGAAGCCCAGCCTCCATTTTTATAGGTACACTTTTCATTTGCATTTTTACATCTGCCAAACATATTGCACATGCAAAGCAGAGTATGTGCAACTCGGTCTGATTTTTTTTCTTTTGTGACCTTTTAGCTAGAAGTGCCCTTTAGAGAAGTGCTCCCCTCCATGGCACAGGGAGACCTCACTATGTGTTACATATTTGCAATACAGGATATATATTATTTCAAGTTTTAAGTGAACTTTGTCTTTTATATCTCAAGTAAAAGCAAACCACACCTGTTCATTTGTTGACATAGGGTTATTTTCTGATTTAATAATGTGAGATAGCTGATTAATACTTATTTCTATGTGTTTATGGTGGGACTAGCGTTCAGTCTCTAAAAAATCTCAGAATTTGCTTGTTAGCAGTTAAAATTTACTATCTCCTCCTAGATCCATCTTGTCCCAAACCTTGTTACAGTATCTACTCAAGTATAAAAAAGGTGAATTGGGTTGGATTTCTAGTAATTTCTAAGGGAAATACATGGTTTTGAAATCAGAAACTGTTTACTATGAAATTCCAAACAACAGTGAAAAAATTAGGATATGGTATTTGGGGCAATGTGGATAGATGGCCATCCATATTGTTTGCCATAGTTTCAGAATGGTACAATCTTTGTGTAGAGTTAGTTGAATAATCATAATAATTTTAAAACAGTTATTCCCAACTAATCGTTCATTGAAGAAAGGCAAAATTCACAATGAATTATTCTAACAGTTTTATCTACATGTGAATGTAGCACAGCATCTGAATCAATCTGTTGCAAATTGTGGCTTTCTGGACATTAACCAGAGCCACATTCCAATCATCTGCTGCAAGTTCAGTTCCCAGATCTGCATGCCATGCTTGGGAAGTGATGAGGTATTTTTCCTCTGGTGTTGGCGAAAAGACAATAATTGGTTTATAAATTGTTTAGCTGCTTTTCCATATTGGCCCGTTGAAGAAATAAAACTGTTTATTTTCAACCTGGAAGTTACTTTTAAATGATTTAAATGGCGTGAGTTAATTGTTTTGGAAGCAAGTCTCCTTTCTTTTTAAAGATGCCACTGTAGCTTGATTTTTAGTTATATTTGTTGTTATACCTTAATTTAGCAGCATCTCATACACCTTGGCTGGTAGGAAGCACTTTATAAATAAAGCACCAAATAGCTCATTTAAATCGGAGTAACTTCATGGACTTCACTGCTGCTGTGTCAATTTGCTCTAGCTAAGGGTCTGATATAAAGTTATTAACTTTCCTTATTAAGAGAGGTTTGGATCTTACTTACTAGTGTGCAAAGGCCATACTACTATGATCAGTCCCATTGTGTGTTTACAGAATCGGGCTCTTAGAAAAAGCCCCTTGTAGGTATAATATTTCCCTCTGTATTAGGAATACATAACCCTATTCCTCTTGCAAAGAGGTTTAAAAATAAAGGATTGGAGACAATTAACATTTTAAATCCTAATTAGTAAATTAAGTACGGCTATGTGGTTAATGTTTTGTATCTAGTGCTTCACACTTCAATAACCGATAGTAAACACTTGTATGTATCTGAATGTCTGTTCCATTATTTTAAAGCATCATGTATAAAGCCTTTGCTGATAATTACATAACAGTACTGGTAATAAAGTTATATGATGTTTTGGGTATTATGGAATATTTGGTTGTTTACTTTCTTTAATTGTTGGTGGCATGATTTGAAATTAACGATCTGGAGAACAGGATTCAAATATACAGGGTTTTTTTTTCTTTTTAAACTTGTTTTGAGATTCTATTATTGCAAACTGTTCACTTGCTAAGCCTACTGTAAAATAAGCGGAAACAATGCACCAGCAGCAAAACCGGGTAACTGTCTCCATTCATCTTATTGGAGTGTTGGGGCCTTATTAGAAAAATGTGCCAGTGCTATTAACTGCTGCACTTCAGAATAGCATGCTTCCAGCAAGTGTACGTGACCAGTATGACTGGCTATAACTTGCACATCATGGTGCTCCATTCATTTGAAAGGACACTCCACAGGAAACTGCTCCTGAAACACATCCATATTTTAGGTTAAGTGAATGCAGTTATGCAACAAGCTGAGCCAGCTACAGTATTTAGAGTTTTGGTTGCGCCCAAAACAGATGAATGCAGACAAAAATATCCCATTGTAACACTACAGAGATGACTTTAGAGCCTGCTCATTGTGGGTTAAATTCAGCTTTCAGCTCTGGTGTAAATCCAGATTCATTCCGCTGAGTGGATTGGAGTGACTCTGGATTTACACCTGTGTAACTGGAGAAGAATTTGGCTACATATTTAAGATGACATTTCTAAACTTTGAGCTACGTTTAATGGATATTTACTTAAATGGAAGTGACGCTTAGCCAGTAATCATCAAGTAATGGGTGCTGCAGTTTGTCTTTTCTACACAAAAGTGAGAAATAATCTGTTTCCATTTTCTCTAAGAATGAGTTATTATCAGAGAAAGATCGTTCCATGGTGACTTTTTTTCATGAATAAACCACTAATAATACAGAATAAAAACTAGTTTTCAGTCTCTTATTTCAGGCTCCAGCGCTTCTGGTGTCAAAAATAATTTCACTTATCAGCAAAATGGCAGCAAACATAAGTAAGCTCAGAAAGGACAGCTCTGACTAAATCTGTCGTTCCTTGATACAATGCACAGTTTATACCTAACATAGATTTCTGAAATTTTAAATAATTTTTCTGAGCCAAATTGTGGGGTTTTCCTTTAAAGGATGAATAGTGTTCTTGGCTTTCCTATCTCCCATCCTTTTGTGACTGTTTCATAATATAGCATAGAGAAAATAATATTGAAAAAAATTCAGATGGTTACTTTAAATGGTCTTATTAAATATGCCTGAGAAAAAAAAAGTGAAATTCTTCTGTGCCAGATTGTTCTCAAATATATGCATAATCCTCATTAAATATATTAGGCTGGAGCCATTGCCATGTCATAGTTAAGATTGTTTCTGGTTTACACTAAAAATGGAAGATCAACGTCTTTGTTTTATATGAAAAACACAGTGTGTCTGCCCCCAAATGTTTATCACAAACTTGAATGTATGCTTTTGAACAGAACTGTGCAAAGAGTACAGTGGTAGGGAGGGTCTAAATAGAATTTGGGGAAGGGGATGATAAATGTGTGGCATTTCTACTGGGAGAGAGTTAAGACCGGAGTGCATGCTCTGTGGTGTGGCTGTGCTAATAGTGAGCTGAGTGTCTCTGAGTGAAGGAGTAGAGTGTGGGCAGCATTAACTTTTCAGTTCCTTGTCTTTCTGTGTTACATGTATTATTATAGAGAATCCTTAACTAACACAGAACATTGTGTGTGTGTGAGAGAAAGTGAATTACTGAGAATCCTAAAATAAACATTCCAGGAACAGTAAAAGTTGGTTGCTCGGTACAGGTATAGGTGCTGGAACTAGGGCTGCTGGTGTTCATCATACACAGGGTTTACAGTTTGGTTCAATGGCTCTCAGCACCCCCACTGTACAAATTGTTCCAGCACCACAGAGTACAGATGTTCTTTAAATAAAGGCAGAAAAACATTGTATGGGAAGCCCCAGGGGTATATCCAAGGGGTACTTTAAGATAGGTTGTTAGTACAGGAAGTGTAGTCCTTAGTTCAGGTTTCACTGTATTAGACAATCTTATGATCAAACTTTGACCCTGACCTATTACACATAGAAGTGATCAGATATAAAGAAAGAGGCAATGTCATTTGAACAACTAAAACTTAGGGGTATGTATATATTGCAATAAAATAAAAACCTGTGCACTGCATCTCAGAGCCCGGGTCAATTAACTTCGGATTGTGGGGCTAAGCATGGCATTCTAGCCATTCAGGATTAGGCTAAAGATTGGGCTTTGAGACTTACCACTCTCATGGGGTTCCAGAGCCTGGGTTCCAGCCTGAACCCAAATGTCTACACTGCAATTTTTAGCTGGCAGCCTAAGCCTGAGTCAGTGGACCAGGGCCATTTGCAGCCATGGGTCTTTTATGACATTGTAGACGTACCCTTAGAGACACCTGGAATGGGTGCTACTGCCAAAGATCACATTATCAAAGAGTCTGTAGGTATTTTTACTCATTCATGATGAAGGTTGGTGGAGACAGGAGTGATAAGGGAAGCACTGAAGTTTGGGAATGCTTCTAAGCACTCACTGACAATATTTTATTAGAGTACTGAATGCAATCTGTGATCTATATGTGCATCATTGTCTCCTGAATTAAGAGAAGGGGGAAATTATAACTGACAGACTCTTGAGTAAAAAAGCAAGGAGTTTTACTGGAAAAGCATGAGAAAAGAAAAACCTTATTTAGAATATTCATAGTTGGTGGTAATTATATCAAAGTATTATTTTCCTACTGAATCATTAGTTTTTGATGGCTGTTATATTCTTTCAGTGGACAATGGGTATTACCCCTGTGCTATGTTGGTACTAGTTTCATTTTAGAAATTACAGTTGGCTTATAATTGTCACTTCTCAAAGACAGGGGAAAGACTGACACTTTTCTCCACTCCTCTTTCTTTCAGCAATTAAGCTGAGAACCTGCAGAGCATTAAAGTGATGCACTTAATGAGCAGTGGCATCCTATATGCAGAACATTACATCTGAAAATTTCCATTAGCTCCAAGGTTCCTACTTCAGAGGTGGCCCTGGGTGGAAGGAGGAGATTCTTGAATACTCCTGTGCCTATAAATTAACCAAAAATGAAGGAGGACAGTTGTTTACATGCTGCTCTTATATGCCTGGGCATGCTATATTACAGCCATGCCATGTCTACAGAAAAACTCAACCATTTAAGGCCGTCACTCCATGGTCACCATGAAAAAGGAAAAGAAGGGCAAGTTCTGCATCGTTCAAAAAGAGGCTGGGTGTGGAATCAGTTCTTTGTAATAGAAGAGTACACAGGACCAGATCCTGTACTAGTTGGCAAGGTAAGAAATGTATTCTACATTTTCGTTCGTATTTTAATAGTTACTATTTCCTGCCTCATTGCGGTGTGAGCTGCTTTTTTTTTCCTCCAGTACTTTTCTTTCATACCAGCTGCCTAATCAGCACCCTCTGAAACTTCTGGTATTAATCATTTCATCTGTAGCTCAATAAGAATCTGATCCAAAGTGTATTGAAATCAAGGAGAGACTTTCCATTGACTTCAGTACACTTTGACTTGTGGCCTGAGAGCAGTAGATTGAAACCTTCTCTACTAGGACAAAAAGGATCATTTGCACAACAAGCCTGATCCCCAAACTGGCCACTGTGTTCCAGTAAATCATCATACCATTCTTAATTTTGGTGTCCAGTCATTAGAGCATAGCCTCTCACTGTTGTAAGGATAGCCTAGAAAATACCAACCTGTGTAAAAGTTAAAAACAGATTTGACCTGACACACCAAAGGAAAAAAGAACCTAAGTGTATGTCTACAAGGCAGCTGGGAGATGTCAATCTCAGGGCAGTTAGACGGACTAGCACTAGCTCAGTAAAAATAGCCGTGTGGCACAAGCAGCAGCTTGGGCTGGCAGGCTTGGACTTGGGCGGCTAGCGTGAACCACCATCTGTGCCACATGGCCATGCTGCTATCATTAGAGGAGAGCTAATGCAAGTCTGTCTATCTGCTCTGGGGTTACAGCTCCCAGCTGCAGTGAACACGTACTCTAATTGTACTTCTAGATTTTAAGATATTACTCAGTAAGATTAAATATGTTAGACTGCATTAGATATTCTGGGCCTGACTCTCCCCTCTGTACACTTATTTTACCTCCT